>NC_137431.1:2096876-3509376 GCF_964374335.1 Astatotilapia calliptera
TGTATCTGGGAAGTTCACGTTTGTACTCTGCACCAGTGGAGGGTGTGGCCATTGAAGGTCTGTGAAATCCTGAGCTTAAAGGTTGGCAAGATGGACAGCGTGGGTAACTCGCTGGAGAGTACAAGCAGGAGAAGGTACGCCTCCCTGTGGAAATGAAGGACTCTGCTGATGGAGCACAAACGTTAGCGTCTGCACAGGCCGAAAGTGAAAGGGGCAAATCGAGGTCAGCCACACCATCGCAAACCTCCAACTTCAGAAAGTCATGGATGCAGCTAAAACTGGACATATTGGACTAAACCTGCGAGCATTACTAATGTTCTGATCCAAAGCAGGCAAGAAACAGCAAAAGACCACAGTATGGGCGCGATATGGTGCATAGAGGCCCAGTAATGTGCTCATGCTGGGTCAGCACGCCACCCTTTTTCCACCACCTTGGAGTCCTTTTTATGATTAATGGGCAAATGGTGGATTTATACATCGGCATGGTGTCTATGCTGATGCTGTACTAATCTGTTGTGGTTAAAAGCGAGCTGAATGCGAAAACAAAGCTGCCTATTCACTGGTCGATCTATGCACCTGCCCTCACCGATGGCCATGAGCTGTGGGCAGTGGCTGAAAGAATGAGCATGTAAGCAGCAGAAATGAGTTTCCTCTGAAGGGTGGTGGGGCTCTCCTTTGGAGATAGGGTGAGGAACTCGGTCATTTGGGACGGACTCAGAGTATAGCTGCTACTCCTTCACATCAAAAGGAACCAGCTGATGAGGTCTGGGCGTCTGACCTGTTTTACACCACTTAGATCCCTCTCAGCTAGCTCGTCCAAACTGCACTGCGTTCATTAAACCTGTTGTCTTTTTAAAGTTTTAATGCTTTGCGTCTTCTGTTTAATCTGAACAAGCCCCTAAAATAGTCAGCGATCATTGTCGCCCTCTCAGGGTTTTTATTAGCACTGTTTAATTTAAAGCTCAGCTTTTGAACCTGACGATGTAACTGCATCGGCTCAGTTTGCCAGACATCAAATATTTGAATGGCTCAGAAAAGAATCACTCTGAGGCTAACAAAGATTTGAATGGGCACATGGAAGCTGAGGATCAGGAATTTATCCAAACCATGCAGCAGTGTATTAATGCCTAAGCTCATGCTCTGGATGGATCATCTCAGGTGTTCTTGTGACTGACGTTTGGCCCATTTTCAGCACGTTTTTCCTGCTGCAGTTGCATTTCTCTCTGCCCATCAGGGCCTCATACGATCCAAACCATAGCTGTGTAGCCACCACGTAGCACCATTATACACCAGCTAGTCCAACTTCAGCAACCCTGCAAACGCCACTGCTGTTTAGTTTTCCATCTTCATTTATGTCCGAAATGACAGCAGAGATGTACGTTTGCATTTTCCAGAAATCCCTCAGTCTGAACATCCTATATCATTATATGGAAACAAGCTTACTTGAGTTTGGGAACTGAAGAGGAGTTGCGACCAGGAAACTGCTAATGACATCGGATTGCAAGCAGCTAGAAGGGGTGGTGAGAAAGACTGGGCATCTCTGGACTGTTGCCCCCATGACATGAAGCTGGAAAAGTACTGGTCCTATTGGTAGATGTCTTGGTTTTGACATTTAGTATTTTAATGTCAAAACCATGGGAAGAATATGAAAGACCTTGTGGTCTTGCACTGGATTTAAGTAGGTTTCTTTGCTTCTTTTCTCACTGTGTGATTTTCAGTCTGTTGTGGGTGCAGACTCTATGTAAGAGACTTTGAGACCCTGTTTAGCATCACGAGTTCTGACCTAGCCTCCAGCCATCCTGTTTCTGAACATATAACTTACAGTGCCCCCACACACCACTCACCCTGTTTCTAGTCTCTGTCTGTGAGCAATTAGTCTGTGTTTATCTGTTTCCTGCTTTCATCTGATCTGTTCGCTGACCAGTGCTGGGACAGCTGGGTCTGTAGGCTGCTTCCCTAGGAGAGGGTGAATGCGTGCAAAGGAGCTGAGGAAGGGAGGAGGTGAACTGAAACATCATGGAGCTGGCATTGGCTCATGCATCTGAAAGTTATTGGAACATGGAGTATTTCCCCTCCTTTTTATGTTCCTTGTTGCTCTCTGGAGTCTGTTTCCCCCCACTTCAACCAGACCCCCAACCAAATCGCGTGCTGAATTGTTTGGAAATGACTCCAAATTGGCTCTGTACTCAGACTCTGCGTGCGTGCGTGTGTGTGTGTGTGTGTGTGTGTGTGTGTGTGTGTGTGTGTGTGTGTGTGTGTGTGTGCATGTCTGTGTTTTTGCACGCCAGTTTGAACCTGCGATCATTTCTGCAGGCCTTTGGCAAAGTCAGCACACGACATGTTGGTACTCTTACATGAATTTGACAAACCATCTTCTTCTTTCAGCACGGTGTAATAGAAACACTTTTGTGGAGGTTTATTTGGCATTAACTTTATTTACATGTGTGGGATTTAATTTATCTTTGCAGTCTGAAGGCAAGGTCAGGTCATTTTCCGTCAATCCGGTCTTCAAGTGATGACGTGATGAATCCTGCTTCTGGGCCCAAACTAAGGCTGTTGTGTGTTTAACATGTTTTAATGCTTTGTATCTTGTTCTATTTAATCTCAACAAGCCCCTAAAAACATTCAGTGATCACTGTCGGCCTCTCTCGGTTTTTATTACTGCTGTTCATTTTAAAGCTCAGTTTTTTAAACCTTACGGTGTAACTCCAGCCCATGCAGCAGTATATTAATGACTAACCTCGTATTGTGGATGGATTATCTCAGTTGTTCTCCTGACTGAAGTTTGGTCCGTTTACAGCATCCTGCCATGCGATTGCATTTGTTTCTAACCATGAAGAACCTTCACGTTAACTTTTATCCAGTGGAAAATTGTTAGCGTTCATCCTCCAGCTTCACTGTGTTTATGCTAACATAGCTGTGTAGCTAGCGATCACATAGCACATCATTATATACCAGCTAGTGCAACTGCAGTAACCCTACAAACGTCACTGCTGTTTAGTTTCCTGTCTTCATTTATGTTGGAAGTGATAGCAGAGCTGTACGTTTGAATTCTTTCAGAAACCTCTCAGTCAGAACATGCTATATCATGTTTAGGTGGAAGCTAGCGAGCTAACTTCCTGCTAACTTCTAACTCTGTTAAATTTAATAAATTCTGTTTTCATGGATGCCTGGATGTTAAACTTAATTGTTACACCTGGTAAAGCAGCAACACTGATGATTTTATTAAAGATGAAAGAATTTAGACAGTTTTTAACTCTCAGTGATGCCGCAGTGATCGCTTGACTTTGGGACCTGAAGCGGAGTTTGGACCCAGACACTGCTAATAACATCAGACTTAAAGACCGGATTGACTTCTGAGAGAAATACTTCACTGTTACATGAGTGTATCACTCCACCTTCCATCTAATGCCATCCCAGAAAATCAATTCTATCCATTTTGACACAAAGTTTTTAGTAAAATCTCAGTTTATGAGGATTCATCGAGGTATTTAAAGGCATCTTCATGTCTGTGTATTTGATGCATTTTTTGTATAACTAAATCAGTAGAAGGACTTCTGTGTCCAAAAGCCGTAGTTGTGCTTTGTTTATAATTAGTAAATGCTGTAGTTGCCCATTAACATGTTAGCATGCTAGTTTTAACATTCAGCTCATGTTAGCATGCTAGTTTTAGCACTCAGCTCAGAGCATTATGTAACAGTTGCTAGCTTTGACCAGTTTGAAGTTATTTCCTGCCCCAAAAATTGGTTAGCTAGATTAGCATTAAATACAGATTCCTCCTTCATCACATTAATGCTCGTTTGATTGACCGGTTTAGAGCTTTTTCCCCTACATGAATTATTTCCTTGTAAGTCTCACTGCATACTTTTTTTACAGTAATAAAGCTAAACTAGTGGTCAGTGGTCAGCTCTCCCAAAGGAACAAACAAGTTATTGCTGCACCTCATGGACCTTAATACAAGCTTCCTCACTGCATTACAGCAAAAGTAATTTGTGCCAAGGCAGCCTGGTGCTATAATCCCCAGCAGTAGAAGGCAGAGGGGGGCAGGCTAACGTGATTTCCTGGCTGTGGCCTAGACGGGACTCAGACCTGTATTATCTGGCCATCAGAGAGACTTAGCTTCAACTGTAATATCTGTGTGGAGAGCAGGAAATGGCCTTTGTGTTGCTGGCCAATATGGCCTGCGGAGAGGAAGCGAGGAAACATGCACTGTGCCGTGCCGGCCCATTGCAGCAGTGTTGTAGAGGAGTGGGGGTGTCGTTTGTTGTAAAGCCTTCCCTCCTTCACTAACAGTTCCCACAGGTGAGTTTCATTAAAAAAGTGTCTCTCATTTGTCTCCATTTATTTTTTTAACCTTATATTTGATTATGTAAGAGAACTATGTTGTAGCACAGAGCTGCTTCTGAGTTTAAAAGATTAAAGCAAACTCTAAGGAGGAAGTGTTTTGCAGGATGGCGTGCTCACTCTTTTTCATGCTAGCAGGTTTAATGGAAAATCGGAGCAGAGCTGAAGCGTTGTAGCTCACGGGGTTGAACATCTGGGCTGCTGCAGCCGGAGGAGAGAGCAAGCTAGCACATAAACAAAAAGTGTCAGGTCCACTGTACGTGCTCTCGTGTGTCGTACACTAGGACGGACGTTGACAAGCGATTATGACAAAGATGTCCACGCTAAAAACACAGCGTCACGCTCGAGTCTGTGCAGATGGGCAGCTCCAGAGCCTCTACAGCCTGCTAAAGCTTCTTCCCAGTTTGTGTTGAAAAAGAAGAGACTCCTTTTTAGACATATTGATATTTGAGATATTTGTAGAAAAACTGGCGCATTTCAGCCTCCTCCTCCCTCCTGATGCTGGTAAAGCCATGCAGAAACAATGCTCATTGACCTCATGTTGGCCTGTTCTGTTGCCCCTGAACTTAATTGTTTTGATATGTCTTTGCACGCTATATAACTGTGTAATTTGAGATCCAAAGAGATCTCAAGATAACCTTGTAATGCAATTGTGCACAGTCTTCAAAATATTATCAGCAAGCCACTGACTGCACCTTTCCAGCTCTGTTCAGCTCCGTGTTGTGCCTAAACGCACACCAGTCGCTGAAACGATACCCTAAACTCTTTTTTGTTTTTTGGATTTCATCCCTCCGAGCTTTTGAAACTCTGTTATCTGGGCGCAGCGATGGCCGTGGGGGACATGGCCAAGCGTAGGCATGTGTGTGGGAAGTGAGCAGGCAGGCAGGCTGTCACTTAGCATTACAGCACTACAGGCTCCCCATGGGTGGCATGAGGAGAGTGGAAAGTGATAAGACAAGAGAGAAAGAAGAGTAAGGAGGAAGAACAGGACTGAAGCAAATGATATACAGCAGCCCACACGCGCTCAGCCCCAGCAGCCCTGAGTCAAGGAAACCTGCTGTTTGTTTTTCTTCTGATTAGACCGACTGCTGAAGACAAGCCCTCCGTACGTCACTGCTGACCTAAAAATGCAGAGGAAGGGGTTAAAAAATCAGTAAATGATGGCAAAACTGTGACAGCACTGTGTTGAAATACAAGTTTATATAAAATAGACATAAATGTTACTGTACGACTATCACTGCAGGACAAACTGTAGTCGTAGTGTCCCACTTTCATTGCTTAATAGTGCAGACATCCTCAGTGGCTAATAAAAAAAGGACAAATTAGCTGTTAGTTAATTTGATAGGTTCATGTTAAATGATGGTTTCTCTTCTGTAGTCGTGTATCAAATTTGTCATGCAGGAAAAATCAGTGACATTACCTGCTTTGTTTGTTTGCAGGCCAACTGTGCCTGCACACATGCAGAGATGCTGTCTCCTAAATGTCAGCTGTTTAAAGATATGCAAATGTCTCATTTTCAGCGAGCAGTCCTCGTCTTAGTGCTCAATAACCTATCCACAGACAGATGCAGGGAAATACGGCTCTGTGTTCTGTATCTACGATCAGCATGGACCCTTCTTTACGCCCCTTTGTGTAGTAAGCACAGAGTAGAACCGCTGTATTGACTATATCGATCTTTTACCAATCTGTTCCTGCTTCACTGTTGTAAGCATGACGTGTGAAAGAGTCGGTCCGTCCTCCGTGATGTCCCACGATGGCATTAGATGCTGCCCCCCCCATGCTGGCACAAACCTTGAACAAAGGGAGATTATGTTTCCATGGATGCTGACGCAGTGGCACTCCTGCGTCTGATTACTTTTGTTTATAACCCACTGCTGTCCCATGACAGGGGTTGCCTCAGTTTACCTCGGGAGCTGCCAAATTTGGATAAACCCTGTGGGATACAGGAGCCCATTGTAGTTTCAAACCATCGTCAAAAGTGACATGATTATATACACAGCAGCAGCACTGTGTGGATGGGATATGGGCCCTGTGTGCCAGCGGGAGTGGCAGAATGTAAACATTGACTGGGTGGCCCGTTCCCAGTCTCAAGTTGAGGCTAAAACTGAACTACATAACTTCAAGTGAAAGCTGAGTTTGCTTTGTGTCTGCATGATGCAGTATTAACTGCTGGTTTAATTTCAAAATTAAATATATGAATGGATGGACGAGAGATCCAACCACAACCAGGACAGGTTGTCTCTCTGTGACAGACTGGCGACCTGTCCAGGCTGTACGATGCAGGCAGGGCACAGAAAGAGACAGACAACCATTCACACTCTCGGGCACTTTAGGATCACCAGTTAAACCCCTAACCCCGCTAACTGCACGAGTACCCGGAGAGAACCCACACAAACACAGGGAGAACATGCAAACGACACACAGCCAGATGGTGGATTCAAACTCGCAACCCTGTTTGCTGCAAGACAGCAATGCTAACCACCTTAGAGAGATATTTTATATCATGTAAAGTTGAATCAGGAAGCACAGAAGAAGAATTCATGGAAATCAAATCAGTACCGGAATACATGGAATGTCCCAGTAGTTGGAATTTGGTGAAACAGGAATACTAGATAAGCCGCTAACGGCAATCTTTGCTACAATCCTTGTAAATATTTGAAGCGCTCATGCAGAGGGAGTTTTGCCCAATCTGATCTCAGCATAAATACATTTGACGTAGCATTTAGGGGGTGCATTTGTTCAGCTGTCAGAGTGCATTTGGCCCAGGGGAGCTCTGAACCTTTGGAGTCAGACTAGCATCGGGCTGATTTCTGTAGAAATAATAAAGCAGACAGTGTTGGTTTACAGAGGGCAGAGAAACGTAAGATTGAAATAGATACAGAAGGGGGTTAAATGAGGTCGGAATGAAAGAGTTTACCGGTGCATAAAAAAGAGCAATGGGAAGCACGGAGAAGGTGATTTGAGTGAGCACAGGGCTCGAGAAAGGGGAAACATAAAAAGAGTAAGTGAGGCAGAGAAAGTGAGCACATATGATAGGCAGGAAGAAAGAAAGGAAAGAGGGAGAGGGAAGTGCGGGAGGTTGGTGCTGCAGCGTGTAGAGTTAGCCCACTTAGAAGTAAAACATCTCTCTGCTGCGCCTCTGCTGGCATCTGCCACCACTGAACACAGCTGAAGCCCATCTGAGGAGCTCCTCTGTCAGCCTTCCAAACCCGACATGAGACACACGGCACGCCGCGGCAGGAAGACGAAGGAGTGAAGCAAACGGGAGCTGGCTCCGGGGCTCGAAGTGAGAGAAAGGAGCAGCACAAAGACCAACGGGATAAAGGAGCAGAAACGTCCGTGTCATTAGGCTGCACGCTGATCATCAGTCATTCCTCACGCACTGAATCAGTCAGGAGCAGAAGAGACAACGATGATCAAGTCCAGCTGGTTCTATGTCAAGTTCAAGTACAATGAGAAGGTACGTCCACATGCAGGTTTTACCTCGGGGCTGCAGGCCTGTGTTAAAGTGGAGGTTAAATACGTGAGTTCTCAGTGTAACTGTGCAAACACACAGTTTCTAATGCCATCTGCATGATAATATTGCGTTTTTATGGGAGCACTGCACTTAAGTGAGAACACTTTCTACTTGTTGTTCGAGTGTTTGCCACAATAAAAGGATGAGTTCAGTTTTCTAAAAGTCTCCATTTGTGCTCCGAGCTCTAAAAACAAGCCGAGCAAACAGATTTATTTAGGTATTTCATATATCTGCCTCATTCTTCGCTCTCTGCTTTCACATTATGTTCAAAGTCCTTGCTCTGAATAATTTGTGTAAATGTAACGTGAAGCAGATCCATACTTGTGATTTAATGTAACGCCTGCTCGATGGCTGTTATATTTCCATGAGGGCAGACCTTTTCTTGTGAGGTAGCGCACCTTTAGTGATGTCATCGTCTGGTCCTGTAGCCTGTGTAATGTGATGAGTCTGATAGACTGTTCTGTGTGAGCCTGACATTAGGCTGTGAAAGCCAAGCTTTGGGCCAGCCATTAGCACTTTCGCTAACTGCTCGCTGCTCTACTAATGAATAGCTACAGTTACAACTGCCTTCAGTCAGTTAACCAGTCATTTAGGCAGCGAGGCCATCTATCAGCCAGACGACAGCCACCAGCGACCATCTAGCCAGTCAGCTGTCCTCCTGCTAAGTTCCTGCCTCGTCTCTTTTTGTCTCGTGACCAACGGTTTTTTGTATTGACCCCTTATGCCGATCGTGTTCTCCACCTAGCATCAGGTGTCTGCCCTGTAGGATCATCCGAGCTATCCGGTTACAGAAAAACGGTCACGCATGGCTCAGTTTACTTTGGTTTACTCTTGGTAGGCTAAAGCATTCGGCACATTAAATATATGAAATAACAGTGCATGTGTTACACTGTCTTTGCTATAATCAGGGCTATTATAGCGGATAAGTGAGTGTGTGCCAAGTGGCCTCGTGGGAGCATCTGTTGGTGCCCGAGGTGCTCCGTTTCCATCTGGTCTGCCATTTTGTACTTGAGCAGTCTCGGGCTGTGGAAGTAGGAAGATGGCTGCTCTGGTTTGATCTTTTCTAACCGAAATCTGTTTTTGCAGCCTGTCTAATATTTCATGGTGTGTGTTTAAACAAACTTAATGAAAAAGAGGAGACTGCTTCACTATGATGCAGAGATCTAATATTTCAAAGCGTCTGCTTCTAAAAACGAGATGCACAAGTTTGGAAAACGCTCTAATGCGCCTCCAATGTGTTTTATTGTGTTATATAAAACCTGCAAAGTGACATTAGAGATAAGTGGAACAGCTGGGGAGTGTCAGGTTAACAGTGTCAGTGTAACAGTGGATGCTGGTTAAGGCAACCATGCAAACAGCCAGTGGCAGAGTGTAAAAGTGTAGTGTCCTCCTCCTGTAGTGTGTTTTCAGTATCATCCTTCCTGGATTCCACTATTTTCCTTCTTGTCTGTAGCTAAAAGAAAGTGTGCACAACAGGATGTGTGTGTCAGTGCTTACGAGGGTAAGCTGAATGTGCGTTGGCGGAGGCAAGGCTTATGCAGTCGCCTGCTTTTCCTGCTCCCAGCTGTCTTGCTTCAGAAGCAGCAGCCTCTGTGTGGTTATGTGTGATTGACAGGCGTGCTTTCAGCAGCATGTGAATGGGAGCTGACCTTAAACAAGCGCTGCCATGTTTGACTGAGTGCCTGTCCCCCACCACCCACCTCTTTTGTTCTCTGAAGAAAAAGAGTGAGAAGGGCACAGAGTGCTGTAGCTTCTAGATCAAGAACGTGCGGGTCCTCAAAGTCTGGGGGAAGGGTAATTGCTGCCCCCGTGTGTGGGCTCATGCCTTAAGTGAGATAGGTGTAGGTAACGACTGGTGAGAGGTGGGAGGTCAGTTGCATTCCTCAGAGTGGAAAGAGAGCACAACACTGAAATTGTGCTCTGTCTGTCTTTGCCAGGACCCCCAGTGGGCCGACTGTGGGGCTGCAGACCTACAGAGGGCAAACAGTGACCTTACTCCCACTGGACTAATTCAATTACACACACACCCTGTGATTAGTGTGTTAACTACAGCCTCTCCCATAGCTGGATGGCTGCACCCAGAGACACTTAAATTATAGTACAGAACTATCAAAATGTGCCATATTTTTCATACATAAGGCGCACCGGATTAAAAGGCGCATTAAGCGAAACAAAATAGTCAGATAAGTCGAACTTTCCTCAACTCATTCTTCTTGCTTCCTCCACTTCTGTACCATTGATTCATTAATGCTGAATCCTCTGCAGCTGCTCTATTCCCATGTTGTTGCAGTATATTAATGACTAACCTCGTATTGTGGATGGATTATCTCAGTTGTTCTCCTGACTGAAGTTTGGTCCGTTTACAGCATCCTGCCATGCGATTGCATTTGTCTCTAACCATCGGGAACCTTCATGTTAACTTCGAGTGGAAAAAAAAGTTAGCGTTCATCCTCCAGCTTCACTGTGTTTATATTATGCTAACATAGCTGTGTCGCTAGCGATCACGTAGCACATCATTATATACCAGCTAGCCCAACTTCAGTAACCCTACAAACGTCACTGCTGTTTAGTTTTCTGTCTTCATTTATGTTGGAAGTGATAGCAGAGCTGTACGTTTGAATTCTTTCAGAAACCTCTCAGTCAGAACATGCTATATCATGTTTAGGTGGAAGCTAGCGAGCTAACTTCCTGCTAACTTCTAACTCTGTTAAATTTAATAAATCCTGTTTTCATGGATGCCTGGATGTTAAACTTAATTGTTACATCATTCATATATCATTTTATTAAAGATGAAAGAATTTAGACAGTTTTTAACTCTCAGTGTTCGTTTGACTTTGGGACCTGAAGGGACGGAGTTTAGGACCCAGATTCCTCTGTGAGGCTCCTGACTACGGTAGCCGTAACGCTCCAACAATCCATCAAGCGGTGCGGCTTCGTAGCTTAGCAAAGTCGTACTAAAACATTTTTGACAGATTGCTGAGCGCTGTGTACGACATGAAATCAGTTCGAGGTCAATAAGCACAATCAGAATTCATACATAAGGCGCACTGATGATTTTTGAGAAAATTAAAGGAGTTTAAGTGCGCCTTATAGTCTGAAAAATGCAGTACATTTTTCTCACGGATGGCTGCGTTACGTCTTCGTTTTCCCGACCTTCTTCCCCACACACTTTTGACAAATACATTTTTTACTCATCTTCAACCAGCACCCCCAACTCCACATTTAAATTTGCGATACATCCGTTTGTGTTTGACAATATAACTGGCACCGAAAAGCAGAATTAGCATTGTGTGATGTTCTTTGGAACAAGCTTGAATGTAAAGACTGCCAGCTGAGAAATGAATACTTGAACAAATATATTTACTTTTCAACACTGATCACAAAGAGATAAGTTACTAACATCAATTTCTCAGTGCTTTGGAAAGTATCTGCTCCTGAGTATACATTTGGCAGATGGTTGGCTGCTTCTGCGGCTGGCACCTGTTAACCATTTACTGTAAGAGGCTTTTATTCATACTGCAGAAGTACAGTATGGTGACGTGCCCAATAGTTTCTTGGGTTTTTATACAAATAATGTCCGGCACACATCACAATATTTATCTATGAAGTATATCTCGTATCCAATTTTGCCGTTCACACAATGTTTTCTGCAAAATGACACACTCAGGGATCCTGTTATTACATTCAAACCTTGAAACAAATTGTGGCTTTCGTCGCATTTGCTTATTTATACGCAGGCTCTTTTGGTAAATACAAGCTGAGCCTTTGTTGCTCCGTAACGTGGTGCGGAGCTGCTAAACCTCAGTCAGTTTCTGTGTATCTGCAGCCTGTCAGACTTATTTAAAGTATTTAAAGACAACAGAAATAATACGCTGAAGATTTTAACTTTATACAAGTCACATGGGAAGACTTCAAATATGATGAAGACTCTTGTATAGGATAAATGGTGACGGAGATTTACTTCAACATTAGAGTGTGAGCCCCGAGCAGACTGCTCTGTTCCCCCTGTAGAGTGAGGGGCTGTGGGACTGTTGACTCTGTATTTACTGAGCCTGTATGCTAGGCTTGGGTTGTGAATGCTGGGGGTGACTATAATGACTATAATGAATGTGAAAACGACAGAGTGGGTGTGGGTTAACATTAAGGACGGCTAATTGCAGGCTCTGGTGATGCCACAGTGTGTTATGAGATATGAGAGATAAATGGTGTGGAAGTCCCTCTTGGGTGGTTTCGTGCATTTCAAACAAACTCGGAGAGAAGGATGAAGACAAATGCTATACGTCCGCGTGAACCCTGGTGATTGGGGCACATAATCCTTGTCCTGAAGACTTCTGGGAGACGTTTGCTCCTTTGCTCCCAGGTTTTTAGTTTACATCTTATTTACCGTTTTTGAGGATTTCTCCAGCGTAGCCAAAGCTGTTTCCTTTTCATCAAATAATGAATGAGCTGAACACCATCAAAGTTGTATCCCTCTGTCTATCCATCCACGCTTATAGGACTTTAATGAGAGTTTATTGGAGGCGTTTTAGTCAAGCCGGTTTAATTTATTTATGCTTAAAAGCTGGAGCACTAAGAAGCTTACAGAACTTTCGACCTCGGCAGCACTTGCTGCAAAGCGGGACCTTCTTTTTTCTTTTTTCGCCGTGAAATCCTTTCTTACGTTTACAGACATATTGAAATTCTAAGAAAGCACTCCAGAGCTTGCCAAAGGGATTACTGGTAAATCCCTGCAAACTCCAGATGTTTTCCCAGGCAGCACACAGCAAGGAAACAACGCCCAGCCCCTGTAAACATCTGTCAAACAAAAAGCCTCCGCCACAGAGGAGACAACAGAAGCTTAGAGGGAGTAAAGTAGCTCGACTAGTCAGATTTTCACTCTATTAGATCTGTTTGTTCGCAAAGAGCTAAGTGATTTTTGCAGGGCCTGCATTGCTATGAGCGAAAAACCCTAAACTACGACTGAAATGTGTGGCAGAAGAAGATGGGGTCATGAAGATGACTGTTCTGCCTACCTTCTGTCATGAAAAGCCAGAGCTGAAAAAACTGTGACTGTTTGAAAAACGATGGTTTTAATGTTTGGAGGCATTCAGTGACACATAGTCAAAGTCTCGGCCACGTGTCTGAAAGACCGGGCCGCGGAGCTGCCAGTGAATGGTGAAGCCACGGGAGCAGTTTGCCTTTGTGTGTCGATGGCAGTCGCTGCTGGGTTCAGGCCTCGGGCAGGATCTCATATCTCCCTGCCATGTTTGTGTTAATTTGCTGGATGTAAACATGGTGAGTGGGCTGTAACAAGGCAGGGCCTGCCTCTGTGTCTCTGGTCTCTAGCCTCCTCAGCGGAAAACAGAATGGAGACGGGGAGCGGCTGACCAGTGTCTGGATCACTGAACAATTGCAGGCCGGAGAGAGAGCGTGAGCCCTCAGTGTAGCCACTAGGGACATAGCTGACAGATGGATGGAGCGAATGACTGGATGCCTAGCCAAGTGGAAAGACAACTTTTACCCACACGGGCTGTATGCTTTTGCTTGTCGCCTTTTATCTCCATCTCTTACACATAACCTGAAGGGTGAAAAACAAAAAAAGCAGGTTCTTCTACATTACGCATATCTGCATGCTGTGGCTGGTGCAGACTTTGGTATGCATTTGTGTACTGTACTTATTAGAAGGGTCTTCAAACTAGGGCTGCCACAAACGATTATTTTGATAGTCGACTAGTCACCGATTATTTTTGCGATTAGTCGACTAATCAGATCATCATCCATTGGACATAAAACGTACAGCTTATTGCACCAGCAGCATCTGCTCTTATATAACTATCATTAGCTTACAGCTTTAAGTGTTTAAGGTCTGTGCTAACTAAAAATAAAGACAAGATGATAGTTTATTAAATTTGAATGAAATTTGCAGATTGTTTCAGTGAAGTTTAATAAACTCCTTGCTATCTAAAATATAACAGGACACCGGAGTAAATTCTCGAGCATCTCACACTTCTGATAATCAGCTGTCTGCTTGACGTTTATTCAGCTGTGTAAAAACTATAACTTTAATCTCAGCCAAACCGGTTTACTCAGGAACAAATAAAATACAAAAAAAGCCAAACAATAACATGTTTAAGTTATCTAAGTGACTTATATATCATGTTTAACCTGAGTAGCGAAAGACGGCGGTGGGTTTGAAAACGATTTGCTGGGAGTCCGGTGTTCTCACGGCTCTAGTGAGCGTTAAACCCCGGCTCGCTATCGAGCTAGTGGGTAACAGACGTCTCCGAAAACGTCGGAGCGCTTTTGAAAATATGCGGTGTCTTGATAAACTGAGCAGATATTTGAGGTTTACACAGCTACATTCTCGCCTGAAAATATGTTAAATGTTTATTTTGTGACCCATAAAGAATAACAAGAGTAATAGTAAAACTAACTAGCTGCCGCCATTGTTGGAAACTGAGCTGGGCCGCGCTATGAATTCTGGGACAGAGCTACTTCTTCTTCGGGGTTTAACGGCAGCTGACATCCTTGTACATGCAGTGCTGCCATCTTCTGTTTCAGTCCGTTATTACACTCTTAAATCCTGCTACTTATTCCTGCGTCTTTTGTGATCTTACAAAGCTTCAAACGACGCGTCGACTATTAAATCAGTCGTCGACGATTTTGATAGTCGACGTAATCGTGACTAGTCGACTAATCGTGGCAGCCCTACTTCAAACATATGAATGTTCACACACCATAGCAACACATGACAAATAACGGGGTGGGGGGTACACTGCAAAAACTCAAAGTCGTACCAAGTATATTTGTCTTATTTCTAGTCAAAATATCTAATTGCACTTAAAATGAGGCAGATTCAGCTGCAGCTGTAACGCTTCAGTAACATATAGGAACTTGTTTTTAGACAGTGCATCTTGAAACTGGAGAACTTTCGCTTGTTTCATTGGCAGATTTTTTCAGTTAATACAAGATATTTTTGCTTGAAATAAGTGAAAAAATCTGCCAATGGAACAAGTGTAGCCTCTTTGAAGAGGGCCACCAGGGATTCACAGTAGTTACGCAGGTGGAATAACTGCTTTTCTTTATGTGATGAAATGTGTGCTGTCAATGTGACAGGTAAGACTAAAACTTTGTGAAGAACCTTTGTGTACCGCATTTTTCAGACCATAAGGTGCACCAGATTATAAGGCGCATTAAGCGAAATTCCCATGTTGTTGCAGTATATTAATGACTAACCTCGTATTGTGGATGGATTATCTCAGTTGTTCTCCTGACTGAAGTTTGGTGCGTTTACAGCATCCTGCCATGCGATTGCATTTGTCTCTAACCATGAGGAACCTTCACGTTAACTTTTATCAAGTGGAAAAAGGTTAGCATTCATCCTCCAGCTTCACTGTGTTTATGCTAACATAGCTGTGTCGCTAGCGATCACGTAGCACATCATTATATACCAGCTAGCCCAACTTCAGTAACCCTACAAACGTCACTGCTGTTTAGTTTCCTGTCTTCATTTATGTTGGAAGTGATAGCAGAGCTGTACGTTTGAATTCTTTCAGAAATCTCTCAGTCAGAACATGCTATATCATGTTTAGGTGGAAGCTAGCGAGCTAACTTCCTGCTAACTTTTAACTCTGTTAAATGTAATAAATTCTGTTTTCATGGATGCCTGGATGTTAAACTTAATTGTTTAGCGGGCGGAGATTAGGACCCAGATCTGCGAGGCTCCTGACTACGGCAGCCGTAATGCTCCAACAATCCATCAAGCGGTGCGGCTTCGTAGCTTAGCAAAGTCGTGCTAAAACATTTTTGTCAGATCTTTGAGCGCCGTGTAGCACCTAAAATCGGTTCGAGGTCAGTAAGCACGACCAGAATTCACACATAAGGCGCACTGTCGATTTATGAGAGAATTAAAGGATTTTAAGTGCGACTTATAGTGCAGAAAATATGGTATATGTTTTATGCAGATGGTATAATGGGACGATTGTTACTGATCACAAGCATCCCAATTTGCCACTTTACTGGGAGTTATGTGGCAAAAATGGATTGGCACATTCATCTGCAAACAGCTGTTTATCAGTTACCATGTTTTCCTTTACTGAGAGCGATGTTTGCTAAGCAAACCTTTGTAGCTCTGAATCGATCTGAAAATGATTCTTTAAGTTATACGCCCATATAGTTTGTTTTTCCTGTTTTCTCCCTCTCAGTTCTACCTGAGCTCATTAGCCCCAGTCACATTCCCACAGGAATGCTGGTCCTGCCTGCCGTCTGCTGCTCGTTCCTGAGCAGCTCAGGTTTCAGCCTGCTGGATGACTGGGTACAGAGATGGTTCCCATAGTTGCGCTGCCTGAGCTCCATGGGTAGCCCCTGGTACTCTGGCTCAAAGACCCCTCTGTTGTCTCTTTTGTGCGCTCCCATGCTGGGTCGAGTTGGTTCACATAGACGATGCGACCTACAGGAATGTCACAGATTAGGATAGATCACATGCTACAGCCTGCTGGAAAGTAAAACTCCAGCAGTTCATTACACAGGTATGAATGTAAACCTGTGTGACTGTCTGGCAGTGCCACAATATGTTGGCATAAGCCACAGAGCAGTGTTGTGCTTTTTTATTGACCTCAGCCTCGTTTTGAGTGAGGCTTTCTTTAAGATCTGACTAATTTGGCCGTCGCTGTGGAACACAGACACGCACGGATGGGTTTCCACAATGCATGTTGTCTAGATGTTTATTTTTGTCTGGACAGTGGGAAAAAGTGTGTTTATTGCTGTATACATCATAGTGTTCTGCGAGTGGCTGACAGTTTTTCTGTGAGATGGACGCTCCTGTTGTGCATTCACCTCACTTATTTTTATCCCTCCAACCCAGAGCTGGCTGTGGTTTGAATCATGTATTTACACCGTCTGTCCGTCCATCCATCCATGCCTGTGCAGTCACACAAAGCAACCTTTGTGCATTACTTCAGAAACCTTAAGAACCAGTGATGGGAATAATTCACACAAATGTCTAATAGGATACAAAAATACTTTTAACCATTTTTCTACGCAGAAACTGAAAAACAGAAAGTTTCAAATTTTGTTGGACACTTTGTGACGTCACCGCCTGCCTTAAGTCTGTGCTATGCATGCGAAGCATCCACGCTTAAGAATCCTATTTGAAGCATTATTTACTTTTGTGGCTACTTTTTGTAGACCAAGTATGTGAACACATGCACACAAATACAGTAGAAGAAACCTTCCAAAAAGGGGTTTCACAAGCTGCAACGGACTGAAGCATGCAACCGCAAGGGAGTCATTCTAGTTTTTCCCTAAAACTTTAACCAAGTGAGGTGGGGGGATGTAAGGGAGAGCAGGCCAGAGGAGAGTGCATTTCAAAGAGAAGCAGCCATCTGTCAGCACAGGCAGCAAACAGCTGGTGGAGGAGATGCAAGATGTCTGAACAAAGACTGACAAGATGGAAGATGACAGGAAACAGATTTCCCTCCCTTTTTACCCCTCCTGCAAGAGAAGAGGTTGACCATCAGAGTGCTGTGATGTCTAGCAGCCTCCAGATGCCTCCTCTCCTCCTCCTCTTCCTCTCCTCCTCTTCTCTTCTCTTCTCTTCTCTTCTCTTCTCTTCTCTTCTCTTCTCTTCTCTCTTGCATTACTGAACATATTCAGTCTGCTGCTTTGCTGCTTAATTTGTTAATTTGCATTTCTGTCTCATCTCTCACATGTAGGCAAACTCTTAACTATTTCTGCTGAAATTATCCTGCGGTAATTAATACATGATGTGCTTTAATTATACTAATTATGATAGCATTTACTCAGTGTAGAAGTTTTTCCTATTCAGAATAGGATTTTTTTTGTTAGACCTAAATATTACATTCTGTGAATTATTTAGCTTTAGTAATTGACCTGCTGTAGCTTAAGTAGATACACATCTCTCCGCTCATTTGCTTAGATAAATGAAGCAATGCGAGTCGCGTTAAGTAAATTTTTTAGGAAACGAGCGCGAGACCTCGTGTTAATTAGCGTAAGCCTCGTTACATCAGGTCTTCTTCTCTTCCTACTTAGTGCAGTCTATTCCCCTTTGTGCCTTTATCCCCTTGCACTGTTAATTTGAACAGCAAATGCAGTCTGGTTTCTAAATAGAGCAGTGCTGCACACAAGCTGCAATCATTAAGTGAATTTTCTGCCAGCTTAGAGCTGCAGAAATGTCTGTAATGGAAGGAAAGCCAGAGTGTTTTTGTCTTCTCCCGTGTCCAGTGTGATGTGTGACATAAGCCAGTGTAATACAGTAATGGGCCTAATTGTCTAATCACTTTAATATGTGGCTGTTGCACTTGGATGTGGCAAGGGCAAAGTGAGCTAATAAACACTGATTACTGTCACTTGAACTCAGCACAGAAGGCAGGGAGATGTTAGCGGCTAGAGGATGACCGTTTCTTTCTCCTTTTGCTTTCTGAGCTCGACAGACAGGGAAACAAGGTGTCGGCGAAAGGTCAGCTTGTGGGTTTCCCGTAAGTGATGCAATGACAGCGGGAAAGAGAGGGCTGTAAATGGGACACTAATGGAGAGAGAAAGAGCTGTCATCTCCACATCTTGTCCCTTCGGTGGGTTAGATTGACAAGCTGCCAGCCTGGCCAGCTCATACTCTGTGGAACAAAGAATAGACGAGGCAGAGCTTTCAATTTCCCCAGCCATCTGCCTCTTTCTGCTTCTCTTCAGTATACAGAGTTTGAAATCAAATTTGACATAAAAGTGGCAGTTGGTGAAGGCTGTGTTACAGTAGGTGCAAATGCCAGCTCTGTACTCGCTCACCGTGACGTGAGGTACAGCCGTCCGTGCCTTGAAGGTCGCTGTTAAGAGCCAGAGCAAAGATGAGGTGACGGACAAAATTGAAACCACATGCAGTCGACTTCTTTCAGGAGGAAATATGAAGTGCAGGGTGCGAGTCAGTCGGAATCACGTCTATTGCTAAAGGTTAGAAAAGTCTTATATTGTGGGAGGTTTTTTTCATGGGTCATAATTTACTCATACATACTTGGGAAGGTTACTTTTAAAATGTATCCCACTACAGATTACAGATTACAGATTACATGCCCCAAAATGTATTTTGTAACGTATTCTGAACACTTTGGATCACTTAATATATTATCATGCTTTTTACAGCTACATGAATGTCCTATTGCTGTGTGATTTATTACTATTACTGAAGGTTACTCTCCACACCAACACCAACTAGATGTTTAAATCTTAATATAAATGAGTAACAGTAGGTGGACATTAGGTAAGGCTGCACTTTTTGCAGCGATCTCGCATAGAAAACTATTCCTCGCGTATATAAAACAGGTCCGCGGCTCCGAACCGTAGTAAAGGGACCTCTGGCTGATACGTCGGGTTCATGTCGGGCTCGTAGCTGAAAACTAGCTTTACTTTGTTGTCTGGGTCAAGTTTTAGACAGAGAGAGGATTTGAAAGGCTGCTGCAACAGAACTTATTGTTTCAGAGGAAAACACGAACACAGCGTACAGTCGAGTCTTAACAGCTTACTTACAGCTGGGCTCGTCAGGCTCTCTGTTTGGCTGCAGTGGTTATTATTATATTTACATGCTTCCAGCTCCTACTTTTCCTTTCTCTCCCTCCTCGCTCACAGACACATCACGGGTATGGCAGTCCATTCTCCCTGCAGCACGGACTACACTGCCCATCAGGCTGCATGCTTTAGGGCGGTGCCTGTAACACTCTGCCTGTTGCCTTCAGGTTAAATAAATTTTTGAATAATAATTTTTAAAAATGGGCCGTGAGATTGAGACGCAAGCATCAGAGCCTCTTATTGCGTGTTTTGTTTGGGTTTCCACCTGCGTGGAAACCAAACATAGAGAGGGCGTAGCCTAACATATGAAACAGGAAAAGACCGCCGTGTAATCCCTTTACTTCAGCAAAGTAACTGTATTCTGAATACCACCTTTTTAAATGGTAACTGTAACGGAATACAGTTACTCATTTTGTATTTTAAATACGTAACGCTGGTACATGTACTCTGTTACTCCCCAACACTGCACATATATTTACTGGTTTGTGTTCTTAGTTAGCTTTGCTGCTTCCAAACATGCTCAGAGCTCTGATCTACTTCTTCTAGTAATCTTCTTTAATGACTGTCGTAGGCGTGCAGCTAGGCTCATTTATATGTCTGTTTGTAGGCACAGGTATGAGGAAGATTCTATGAGGAAATCTGGACAAGTGTTAGTTAGAATCTCATTCATGTGCTAAATTTCACTGGTCAGTATACTCAAGACTGCAATAACAAAATGCGCAGTGTCATCAGAAGCTTTCATGCAGCGTGCCCTTTGACACACACCAGGCAAAGGTGGAAAGTAGGTGTAATATACACGCGTACGTGTTCAAATACCCCTCACATATGAAAGGATGCAAGTTGTGCTTTTCTTTCTGGTAGGCTCAGTGGGCAGCCTTGGCTAAAAAGTTTGTTTGCACTGTTTGTGCCTTGAGATGAATTTGTGTGTGTTTGCAAGTGATGTTTTATGCCGTCCCCAGGCTATGAAGCCCTCATTTCCCCTGCTCCCCAGAGACCATTTAACCCTTCATTTCCTCCCCAGACTACGGAGCAAGACCGCAGCAGTTGTTTGCATCTGTGCGGTGAACCCTTGCTGTATCTTCTGTGGAGCAGACTCTGTCTTCAGCAGCCGGGCGTTCTGATAGCCTCCATTCATTATTCAGCTCTACTCCGGCTGTACCACACCCCCAAGCAGCACAGAAATAAAACAAGGTTAAGAATTGGCATGAAATGTGTCTCAGCGGATCAAGTGGTTGGTAGGTGGGCTGGAGGTTCTCAAGACTGGGAGGTATGGGCCTTTATCTGTGCACCATCTTTTATTAATTGCCCTGGTGCTTAGACTGTGAGCTTCTCCGTGATCATTAATGCATGTGCGGAATAACGTATTTACATGTTCTCATGCATTATGCATGGGCAGGGAGGGAGGCTGCAGTGTTGTGGAGGACCCTCTGCCCACAGGTCTGGTGTTTTCTGTGTGTGTCTGTGCCGATTTGCATTCAGCCACGCTGTAAAACCCACTCGATGGAGCATCGGACAACAAACAACACCGCCTGCGTTTACAGACGGGCTGCTGAGGGCTTCGACTGTCTGGGGGGGCTGACAGGTCTGACGGTTGCAGAGAAGCTGTATGGGTTGTAAGTGCAGTGAAACATTTAGCTGCTCTCTTATTTTTCCTCTCACTCATAAAACCACCATAGTGACAGCTCTGGAGTTGCTGTCTGCTTTCTGTTCGCTTCTGTAATGGTGGAACATCAGTGGAAGGTCAAAATCCTGTGCGGTGGTTGAGCGCCACTTTTGCCCACATGTTGAACGGGCAACCATACGCCTCACGGCTGAAGCGCGGTGGCCCAGGCTTGAGCTCCATGCCTTGCCCCTTTCCTGTCTACTCTTCACTGTCCAGTAAAGGTGGAAAATGCCCAAAGGTAGCTTTAAACAACTTCTATATAGTGTGCAAACAGAAAAAGGCAAGCAGAGATCCGTGGTGCTGGGATAGAGAAGGAGGTTTAGAAAGGCAGAGTTTCTCTCCTGCTTGCTTTAAACACAGAGAAACAACACATTTTGTTCTTCTTTCGCCAGCAGGGATGCCGATTGATCATATCAAAGCAGAGCTCCCGATCGGCCTGTTCACCTGCACAATTGATCACGTCAAAGTCAAACCACAGTTCTCATATTTCCATAAACTGCAGCTCACCAAGTCAGCGATCTCTGCACCTGAGCTCGCTTTTATTTATTTGATGCATTTCTTGTTCTCTTATTTCTGCCTCCATTATTCTAAGTCCAGAGTCAGCAGATCCCACTGATATTGATCAGAGGCTGGCCCCGGCAGCTCTTGTTTAATCTGTAAGTGAGCCCTGTGCCTCTCATTATTTTTTGTGCTGATTGCTGTGCGTTGTAATTTGTGTGTTGTAATTGTATCAGATAACTGCTGATGTGGTTGGTCATTATGCTGCCTGCCGCCTTACATCAGAACCAACACCGCAGGATAATTAGAATTGATTTGGTAACAATTTAATTAATCACACTGTTAAATCGCTGGTACTGACTGAAAGCTCGCAGTACACACCAGGTTGTGTGTGTGCAGGTCTGTGCAACTCTTCAGGGTTATTAGTGGGCAGAAAAGAAACAATTTAGAGAAATGAACAGAGCTGCATTAAATCGGGCCAATTTGCTTCAGTCGTGCGGGATGGTCATTTTAGCTGAAAACACAAAACGAAAACCTTGAAACTAAATGTGCTTTAAAGATTTGGCTGTTCAGTCTTTCTGTTTGTGTCTTTTTAATATAGTTGAACAAAAGCCACATGTCACTCACAGCTATGTATAATGTTGCGCCTGATACTAAACATCATATATTATACTGGTGGAATTTATGGGGAAACATATAGACCTAAATCATTATTGTCCAAGATTGTAAACATGTTTATTTCTGCAGAGGAATCTGGGATTTTAACATCGGGATACACTTTGGAACAAGCCCCGAGTTTCCAATGCTTTTGCGTTGGCTCGTTTTCCAGCCTAAATTTTAATTTATTTCTATAGCAACAAATCACAAGTAAACCTGCGCTACGATAACACAGAGGAAACCCCAACAGTCAGATCAATGAACAAGCACTTTGGCAACAGTGGGAAGGAAAAACTCACTTTTGACAGGAAGTAGCCTCAAGAAGGCGGAGCTTCGTTTAGTTTGAACAGCATGAACACAGGTTTTTTTTTGACTTTTTACCAAATGAATAGCTCGTAGCAGTGAAGAGTTTTGTTACAACCTTTCATACAGAAAAGGTTAGAAAAGCATGTTTGTGGTCTCTGTGCGTTTTCCTCAGTAGTTCATCTTGTTGCTTGAAGTATGTAACTTGAATTTAATTTGTGTTTAGTGAAGCTTCTTGATATTCAGTTCAGGTAAAACAAAAAAAACATAGTGTTTATGCCTCTATGAGCCACGGTGACTCTGTGTTTGCTCAGCTGTGTGTCTGCTGCACTAGCAAGAGATGACAAGAGAACCGCTGCTGCTGTTCTCTTTAGATTTATTCATCCTAAAGAGGTGCTGGAGTGTTGTTGTGTGCACGCATACTCTTTGCTTTCTTCACAGCGTCACAGAAAACAAAGGGTCCTCGCTCTTGACGGCCCTGATTGCAGTTATTAGGATGCACAGGCGCTCCTGGTGTGATGAGGCCTTTCCTCGAGGGGATTCAGCTTGGAAAGCTCCGCCGCTTGCCTGTTTTTAATAACAATCATCTAAAATTGCTGCAATTAGCCTGAAGCTACAAGGAGATGGAGAGCACAAGATGCAGAGGGGCTGGGGGGGCGCGCTAGGAAGGGCTACGAGCTTCAGTGAACCTTTCGAATGTCAGCTCCTCTTTCACGTGGAAAATTCAAGAGGGCCTTTGTGTTCATTAATTAGTAGCCATGAAAGTTAAAAAGATCCATTGTGTATTTTTAATCAGAGTTACAGAGGAAATCTTTGAACTGATTCCCAGTCTGGCCTGAGGCTACGAGCAGAGGTAGCCTCAGCCACCCCAAACATCCCCTCCAACCAGTCCTCAGCACCCTGTGTGCAGCTCGGCACTGTGTTATTCCTGCTACACCCAGGCAAGCTACTCACGCTGCTGCTCAGGCAAAAACAGCACAGTGGTGTGAAACACACAGGCTGCTGGTTCAGTGTATACACAAGTCTGTTTTAAGAAGCTGAGAGAGAGCTGACTCTGCTGGAAAAATACAGAACAAAAGCAGGCAGGAGAACATTGAAGAGGCAGTCGAGGGGTTTGATGTTCGGAGCGTAACTGAAAGTTTTCCTCCACAAACGGGTTGTGCAGTATTTACCATTTGGAGGGGGCGTGGCCTCTGATGCCCTTGATGAAGTGTCTTTGCCAGAAGCGAAACTCGTCGTACCATTTTGCAGAGTCGACTCACTCATCGTCTCCTTTCAGTTTTTACTGTTACTGCGTGCTTAAATCATTTACAGATCAGGCCTTTATCAAGCTACGAGTGCCTCGACTAATACTTAATGCTGTGAAAATAAGAGTGGAGAGTGCGTCCTTGGTGCGGTTATCAGGGCTTTAAAAGAGTACTTCACTAATGCAGATTGCAACAGAGGTGATCTTTTTATTCTGCCAGTTCTTTTATGAATGCAATTTGATATGATTTCCTCAGCTGCACAGTTTGGGTGTAATTTTTGGGCATCGCTCGCATTCATCAGTCTCACTGCAGCTTCCTCTGGAGACGCACCGTATTTTTCCACATATTTCAGTAGTGCTTCCCCAAAACCCTACAAGCAGAATATGATGACTAAACTGAGAAAAGATATTCTGTGCATAGTTTTCCTTTTGCTAACAGCCTGTCACATTCAGCTGGAATTATTTGATGCATTAAAAATTGGCTAACTATTCGCTCTCTGAAGAATCAGAACTGTTACGTTTAAGATGAAGAAGAAGAAAGTAGTGTACTTTATTGGTCCCCGTGGGGAAAATCCCTCTCTGCATTTAACCCATTCACTCAGTGAAGCAGTGGGCAGCCATTGGGCGCCCGGGGAGCAGTGTGTAGGGACGGTACCTTGCTCAGGGGTACCTCAGGGTAGCTGTTCAGGGGAATCGAACCCCCGACCTTCCGATCATGGGGCCACCACTCTACCTACTGAGCTATCCCTGCCCTGAGCTAGCCCCAAGAGAGCTTGGTTTCAGTTTCAGACATGCTTGACCTGCAGCTGCAGGTCACTGTGAGTGGCGTCCAGTGGTGAAGCTGAGCTTTAAACTATCAGTAAGACCAAAGTGGAGCTGAAGGGGGGAGAAAGCAACCAGAGCAGAGGGGGGATGATGTTTGCCTCGAGTGCTCTGTTTGTTCTGATGTCTCTGTTAGTGGATTTTGGCAGGTAGTGTGTCTATGCTTATGTATGTGTGAGAGAAAGTGTCATGCATTTTGTGTTTTTGTGCTTTTCTTTTAATATTGCTCTCATTTTCTTTTTCTTTTTGTAAAAGCCATTTTCTTCCGTCCTCCTCCTTCAACACCTCCTCCTGATGTGTTGTCATGTAGCACCACCCACAGGTCAGCAGGAGGGTGACAGGCTGGCGTATCGCTGAACACTCTGAGCAGCAGAAACTCTGGTCGTGGGCTGAAAATCCAATCGTAAAGCAGAGAGATTGTCAGTGATGAACAGAGAGAGCCCGACTCGTTGTTCCTTCTTGTGGGACGGGGAGAGAAAGTACAGCGTACACAGGAGAGCCCTGCACACTCTCAGATTCAGGCTTTGTTCAGGCTGTGCTGAATTATTTACCCGTGTGTTTAAAAGACTGCTCGGGGGAATTTCGACATTAGCTCTTCGGAGCCGGCGCTCAAGTCGTTCTGGCCTACAAAAACTTGGCATCCTTCAATGAAATGGAGTTCATACAGACAGCAGTAATTGAAGAGTTATCAGGAAAAATGAGCAAAAAAGTTTTGATAAAAAAGGCATGGTTGAAGGTGTGCTTTTAAATGCATTGGGTGTTTGTTTTAACCTTGTTCTTGGCTCACGTTGTACCTTCCTGTGAGACTGCAGCAAAGTAAAAGCATTTCTCACCCAAACCCCCAAAGCCCCCTCTTACTTTTAAGATCGCGCCCAGCTTTGCATGTTTTTCTTTCTTCTCCTTTTCTTTTTTTGGGGGATTGAAAATAAGCCTTGCATTGTTCGCATCTGCATTCACCGAGCTTCTGTATAATTTATACTTCCAGTACCTTTACAGTCTTTGAAATCGCGATGCAGTCTGACAGTCTGACGCTTTAAGGTGCAGCTGTTTGCACAAACTAGTAAACTTACTGGATTCTTTTAAAAGTAGACTTCCTCACTAAAAGTTCAGTTTTGCATGACGGCATGAAAAATGTGTAATTGCAGCAAACACTGTTTTGTGCTGCGCTCGGCGGAACATAGACGCTGCTATGATTGCGTGAAGGTTTTGTTTCGGGCCGGAGGTTGCACCACTGCAATCATCGAGGCAGGTCAGCGTGTTGATTATGAGTTGACCTGAAAAAAGATTCGTTGACCCAGACTGAATTTCACACCTACCACTGAGACTGAAACACCTCCAAACTGCTTGAAACTTTGCTCTGAAGTCATATTTAATCTTATCAGCTGCCGTGATGGACAAGGTGTGGTGCAGGTTATCCCTCCTTTTAGTGCTCATTAGCTACAATTACGTGAGATCTGCCTATTTGGCCTGTTGGGTTTTTTTGGCAGGATAATTGATTGTGGCTCTGGAATATGTGTACACAGCCAGCACTAGCAAAGCTGCAGTGATGATTCTGTGATCCTTTTCCTGGGTTGTTTGTGCAGCACTCCTGCCATCGACAGCCTATGCAGTTCAAAGCATTTTGACACGAAAGCTGTCACAGTGGAAAGCCGCAGAAATGCAAAGTATACCCCCGCATTACTTCCTTCCAGTATTTCTTTGATTAGACCTCTGTGGATTCTCGCGCTGCTTATATAAAGTCATCTCACACTGGTCTATTTGAAACGATTACACCAGTTTTGTTCCAGTAAATGCCTGAAGTTTCGAGTGATGAACCTCAGGCTGAGAACCTAATTTTCCCCAGCAAACTCAGAAAGCCACAGGCACACTCCCACTCCTGCAGAGCCTGCCTTTTAAATTGTGTTTTATTTAATTTTCTGTGCTATTCACCAAAATTTCCACACCGAGGGTTGCAGAAATCATTTTCAGTGTTTCCCCAGGGGGGTGGGGAAGCAGTATTCCCCTTTTTTTCCCCACTTCCTTTTTGGCGTGGCACAACCAGGGGTGTGCACAAAAGGGAGACAAATGGCTCGGTATCAGCTGCGATTTCCTGAATAGCCCAGTGGGAGCGCGGGAAGTCGGGGTGCATGCAGCGGATCGGCGTTGCCCTGAAACAGCAGCCATGCTGTGAAGGAGATGGCTTTTCTCTGAGACAGTCCGACTGTGAGCCACGGGTCTGCAAATGAAACGGCGGGGAGGAGGGATGCAGCCTTTACAGATTCAAGGCCTCCGTTGCCTTGCCGGGCATGTCTGCTGCTGCGGTGAGGCAGAGGGGAAAAAACAGCAGTGGATAAACAGACAAAGAGCTGCAGATAATTCTGCTGGAAGTACAGTGACGCTGTTTCCTGCTGTTTGTGAATTCATCAGGCCTCATGCTGTGTGCCACTAGTGATTTCTAAATATATGCAGCTCATCTGATGTAGATGTGTAAACTCTGTGCAGGGTTATGGATGGCTGTGCAGACAGATTGTTTGCTCTCGGTTCTCTGTGGTCCTGGTGGGAGGGATCTGTCAGCACCGTCTTACATTGTTTTCCACATGAGCTTTATTGAGTTCCCAATTACAATGCTGGTCCTCCTGTCTTGGGCTCAGTGCTGCTGCTGCTGCTGCTGAATTGACCTTGCATTTTTGCAAGCGAGTGCTTTTGTGTATTCAGGCCAGCAGGCCTGTTAGGCAGGCAGACAGCGAAGCAGACTGACTGTTTCTCTCAGGCCCTGCTCTGGCAAGACCCTGCTTAACAGGCATCAGGCTTACACACTTAATACTTGGGATGGGGCAGCAGGCTTAGCTCTTAGCTCTCATTGCAGCTGACATCGTAGCAGGCAGTGAGACGGGGCCAGGCCGCTGCAGCCTTATTAGCCCTGTCTGAACTGGCTTCCCTGTGTCTGGCAGTAATGTTCAATGCTTTGGAATTTAATGGAATGGGTAGAAATAACATGCACACTACACACGGAGATCTCCTGCTGCTGTTTTCTCTAAGATCACCTGAACAACAGAGGAAGGGGCACAGAGGAGGCGCTTGCAGTAGGTGGAGCTCTTGTGTTGGATTTTGATGTTGGAGCTTGATTCACCTGCTCGTGAAGGACACTCCAGCTGCCTGTGCTGCGTGCGAACGCGTCCTTTCAGATGGCACTTATGCAAAATGCATAGATGGCGTATAGCAGGAGATTTACAAGCCTCCTGCGCACTCGCACGAGCCCGGCAATGTAAACATGTTAGGAGTGTGAAGCTAATTGACGGCTCGTGATTGGTGGTGCGACAGCGCCAACTGTTTGCGTTTCAGACCTTATTAGAAATTGTAATAGCAGCTTATGTTTTCATCTGGTAACAGTTTGTGTGTGGATATAAGATCCAGGTGCTTTATTTACTGCCTACAACCCTTCACACCTTTGTCTCTGACACTGGAACAAACATAAATGTCTTTTCCACAATTCCTCATTGCTCTGCCCGCTTTCCCTCCCCTCTGCTGTCCCTCATTCCTCCCCTCTTCCTCCCTCTTCCCCTCCCCTTGCGCCACCGCAATCTACCGCAGGCCCTCCATCTCTCCGGCCTGTCAGCGTGCTTTTTCATTTGGCTTGTTGCTACAGGGGGCTCGACGCTGGCAGATTACAACTCGGCAGCCAGTCATTTTCGATTTATCAGAGCCCCCGCCTCCCCCCCCCACACACACACTCCTTGCCTCCTCCCTTTTCTCTACCCCACCTCAGCCTCTATACTCACTACCCTCACCAGCGTCAGTCCAGACAACACAGCAATCCCTCATCACACCGCTGCCGTACGAACCTCCACACTCCCCTCTTGCCTCCCACCTTCCATATCTTCCACTTCGATCAGCGCAGAAAATTTAGCTCCCGAGACAAAAAAGAAAAAGAAGTGGGGGAAGAAAGAAATATTGTGGCAGTGGAAGCATTTAAGTTGGAGAGGCAGCTCGAGCCGTATTATTACTTGGGCCTCTGTCACTGGTGATGACCCGGGAGAGTGGAGAATATCGATCGCATGTCACTCAAGGCATTCAGCAGATTGCATTGACAAAGCTTGTCGGGGCCTTTAATAGCAAGGTTAGCAGCTTGGCTAAGACCTGCTAGGGAACTCTAACTGTGCCCTATTTCATGGTGGCTTTTAACCATTGGCTGGGCCCAAAGAGGGGCTTGATAACAGTAAGGAAGTCATTTTACTCTCATAATAGCTTTCCTGTGGTTGACATTTGTGGCTTTAGTCCCTGTTAAGAAAAAAACGCGTGTTCCCAAGTGCAGAAGAAGAAGGCTAGCATTGTGTGGCTGCTTTTATGACAGAAAATAGCTTTACGTGAACAAAGACACGGCACACCAAACAAAGCGTGGCGGGGAAAAGAAAAATCAAAAGGCTTGTACGAGTGTGATTTATGAGTTGAAGGAAGTCCATTACTTGCTAGAGGAAGCCCAGACCAAAACACAAACAGAGTAAGGGCACGGTTTGCAAAGAGGGTCATGAAGTAATTCTTTTGGCCTGCCAAGATCGCTGATAGCTGAAAACGCTGCTCGCCAGAGGAGGGGGGAACATTTCGATTTCACTGTAATTCTTAACATAAATAAAAGCACTAAACCACCTAAATAGTCTCTCTTTAAGCCAAGTGATGTGGAACTAGGCTGAAATGTAACAGGTCCCTTGTGTGTTGTAATTTGCCTTACACACATGAGGGGAAGCTATTTCTACGAGCAGTGTAGTCATTGCTGGATGCTGGCAGGTCTTATGTGGCAAGCTGCTACTCTGAGTGCTGTGTAGGCCTAAATCATGACGCTGGGCAGACTGGACACAGGCAGGGAGCGCTGGCTGCAGACAGTCGGTGATTTTCTAATGTTTGCAAATGACAAGTTAAAAGACATAAAAAAAATAAGATGAAATTGTTCCCTCTTCACTGAGCTCCGTGTCCTCGTATTTAAAGCTTCTTTTCAAGTCATCTTATACAAATATTACACATGTAGTTTTGGGAAAAGCTACTTCTACAACTAGAAATGCATCACTCAAAATATTAAAGGAACAATGGAGGAACATCATGCTGGACATTGGACTGATAATGTGTCCTGCTGATGGCTTAACTTCTACCAGCTCTCTCATAGAAACTGCTGGAATTTCCTCTGTGCACTTGAGAGTGTGCTGGGAGATGCAGCAAACCTTCTGCCAATGGCACATGCTATCCTGGAGGAGTTGGACTACCTGTGCAACCTCTGTAGGCTCCAGGCATCACCTGATGCTAGCAGCAGTGACACTGACCCCAGCCAAACACATGTTTCTTTTCCAAATATTTATTTATAAGTGACTTATGTATGTATGTATGTATATATATGTATATATTGTACTATTCTTAGTTAGTGTATTGTCTGTCTTGTCTTAATGTTGGTTTAAAATGGAGCACTGTAACAAAAAATAATTTCCCCCAGGGATCAATAAAGTATTCTGATTCTGATTCTGATTCAAACACGAGGAGAGAAAAAAACGTCAGTGGCCTCCACTTGTAGCATCGTTCCTGTTGCTCCTGTGCTGCACCTGCTGTTAATCTCATTAACAGCAGATCAGCTGAAACTGATTAGCACCCACCCCTTCAGCTGACCAGATCAATATCCCAGACGTTTAACTGACCCGATGCTGCACTCATGATACATGATTAAAGGGTTCCTGTAATGTTTTTCTGAACAGTATTCATTCGTATCCTGATGAATAAGTTGCCTCACCGGTTAGAAACGTGGACAGGTGCACTCTGGGTACACGTGACCGCTCTCATGTTAGGTCTCGCCAGCGTTTTTGTTTTGATTGGAAGATGAAGAGGAAATCCTCCACCAGCGAGCATCAGTATAAAGATTATGTTCCTTCCAGGCTCTGTGGTTCTGCACAATGGAAGAATAAACATTCATTTTACAGCCTTTGCTCTCTAACGTTAAAGTTGAAGGTACAGAGAAATATTTGAAATGTCAAATGATCATTACTACCAACAAAGATGTCACAACATCGTCGAGTATTCAGCTTGTCATTCAGTTAAATGAAGGTTAGGCTTGTTTAAGGTTAATTTCAAACAAACTGCATTTTAATCGTCCTGAAGGTCAAACTACATCACAGCAGCGTGGGAACAGCGTTGATGAAGAAACCAAGCTAAAGCAGTTCTGAGATGTGCTGTACTACATACATTTTACAGCGTCCGTGTGATAATGTGTTATAGGCTGCAGTATTTTCTCTTTCTCCACATTTGGATGTTTCACATACACATAAAAATGACATTTCTAGCAGTCATTGCTTTACGAGATCGCTCTCCTGTCTACTGGGCACGTTCCAGCTGCATTTTACGACCACTTAGATGATAGGAAATCAGGTATGCGGCCAGCGTGTTTCCAATATAAAGTTAATGGACAATATTTGCTGTCATTATGGCTTTTTGTAGCATCAGAACAGCACCGTATGTTTTTGCGTGACGCGTGAGTTATTCCTTGTCTCTGAAATCCTGATTATTTCAATCACAATCATGTTGTTAGACTTCGCTGTTGTTGCCCTTGGCTTTTTGCGCTTTCCCATTACCGGCCCGTTAAAGCAGCCAGAGCAGATGTTTACTAGCAGACGTCTCACGAGCCTGGAAAACGCGGGCTGCTATTAATATGGCGATACTATAGCACTGTCTTGTTTTATGACTCGATGACGACAGGTGTGCATTTCAGGAAGGTAGCTAAATGAGGACGTTTACAGCATGGATTAGTGATAACAGTGCTGGCCTCAGGCAAGCGCACTGGGTCAGCCAGTGTCATCAGATTTTACCTCCTTTAATCCCCAAATAGCAGCACAGATGGAGCTGAATGCACGTAAGGTGAGACGCTATCACTCCTGTTGGTTCACACCACAGTGGTGAGTTTGGCATCACTACCTGCCCACTAAATGGCAACATCCGGCTGCTCTGCAGAGAGGAGCGTGTGACTCCGTGACCTTGAATCCAAACTACTCGTTCCTTAGATGTGGTTCGAGAGTTCTGCAGATATGTGCAGCTGATTTCAAAGGCTGTGTAGATTTGACAAATGGTAATCATATATGTGATATTAGACAGAAAAGAAATTAATGAATTTAATCTTTGTTTAAAAAAACAAACAGATAAAGGAACGCATCAGCTCTAAATGGGAAAAAAACCCTGATGCTAGATGGTGACACTGATTGGGAAATGTGTGAGGAATGAAAGGATGGAAACGATCAACCTACAGACACCCTGAAGGTTAAAGTGAAAAAGCACCTGGCAGGCTGCGTCACTTTGCTGAAATTTCATTGCAGCAGTTTAAAATGGTACTGAGAGGCTGTTTGCATGCCTAACAGCGCAGCGGGCATGCTCATAATGTGACAACAGATGGTGTCCTGGCATCTCCTCCCAGGACCAGAACATCACTGAGCTCCTGGAGAGTCTAAGGTGCAACCTGGTGGCATCGGATGGACTGAAACATCCTATCAGAGGTGTTCTGTTGGTCAGCTGAGGGCTAGTCAATGGTATCGATTCCTTCATCCTCCAGGAACGGCCTACGTACACTCACCACAGTAGCCAAGGCATTAGGAACCAGGAGGAACCCAGGCTGTACCACACCAGCGTAGGGTGTGACGGTGGGTCCAAGCGCTCAGTCCTCATAGTTATGTCTAGGCTGTAGGAGTCTGTGGATACGCCTCCCCAGATCATCGCTGAACCACAATGCTAAACAGTGTTACAGGCAGCATGATGTTCTCCACGGCTTCTCCAGACCCTTTCACGTTGGTCACACGTGTTCAAGGCGAACCTGGTCCTGCCAAATCTGGGATTTTATGGAAAATGACACTCAGACCGTACTCATGAACTCTATTCAGGGCTCTGGCAGTGCTCATCCTCTTTTTCCTACCACAGAAAAGCAGATGCTGGTCGTGCAGATGGGTTAAGGACCTTCTATGGTGCCGTCCAGCTTTCCTCGAGTAACTTCCTCCAGCCTCGTAAGACTGGCTATGGCACATATTGATGCATCTTACCCCAAAAGTAGGACTGAATTAGGGTTGGGGAAAATTTCCAACCGACATTTGTCAGTCCAATAATCGACAATGAGCGATATATTACTGTTAAAACAGTGCTATTATTTTGTTTCTGTTGGCTGCTTCTATTAGCTCCATCATTATTAGCAAACCTGCTCACGGGGACATAAATAAATAAATAAATGGCCTCAGCCTGTCGTTGATACTCGATATATTCGTCCAGTCGTCCAACCCGAGACTGAATAGCGATTCCTGTTTTGGAGGTTTTCTCATTGTTGCCTGTTGTTAGTTTCATTAACTGACCAGATCAATATCCCACAGGTTTCATTGACTCGATGTTGTACTCTGACCTCATTGTATCTACAGTCATGAAGGCATCGTGACCGAACTGGGATCTTTCCTGATTCCTGAAAGGTTGTCACAACGGAGCTATCGGAAAACTTTGTTTTACACCAGGTCACTTGGACTTACTAAATTCAAATAAATGTTTTTAGAGTCAAATGTTTTTTAATTGATCATTATTATTAGCTCATATATAGGTAGTAGGGGTGCAACGATACACAAAATTCACGGTTCGATACTTTGGTGTCACGGTTCGATATTTTTTCAATACAAAAAAATGTTCATGCTTTTTTAATTTGTCATTTATTAAAATTATAAATATATATTTTAACTCAAAAGTACAGTTTTTAAATTTAATGTTGCTGAAACAACAAAGTAATAAAATAATAAATCTATCTGATTGAGGAATCCCTCATCTTTGGAAAAGAGTTTGTTACAGAGAAATGTCTCTTTCAAAATAAAAGCTATACTATACGCTTCTTCTGGGCTATATTCTCAGCAGCATATTAAACATATCAGGTCCCCATAAGGAGAATCCTGTGCTAACGGCTGTCTAAATGACTCGGCTAAAGTTTGTAGCATGTGTGCTTGTTGTTTTGTCTGCTTCCACTTGTCTTTGCACTAGGATGATGTCGGAGTAAATGTGCAGTCATATTCGTTGTGTTCCCACTAGAGCTGTCAGCGTTAATCTGAAATGACGTTAACGCCACAACACGGCAAATCTCCGTTAACGAGCTGCCGCGGATCGCCCCGTGCGTGGGGCCGGACGGCCAACACGTTAACGAGCTAACTGCGCTAACGCACTAGCTCCCACCCATGTAATTGAGCATTGCGTGGCACATCCAACATACTGTTTTACTTTAGTCCATGACGCGCTTACCTTCAGGGTCATACGTCACATGAAAACCAAAATAGTTCCAAACGCCAGATCTGAATGAGGGTGGGGGAGGTTCAATTTGCCATGTTGCAAGGAGAGCTTAACTTCTGTCTTGCTAGCTTGCGCTGCGCTCAGTGGATCTGCGCTCGACAGTGCAGCCTAGGCGGAGTAGTCGAACCCAGATCCACTGAGCTCTCAACACAGACAGCATCGTCAGAAGGAAAGTTGATAAAATAAATTAAAAATGTTGTATTGTTCGATACATATGCGTATTGAACGGTTCAATATCGATACGAGTATCGTTGCACCCCTAATAGGTAGCTATATTCGTTGTATTACTTTCCATCCAGTCATTGTTGCCACCTTTAGCAGAGCGCAGTGAAACGGCTCTGGTCTTGATTCTCAGTTGCAGGCAGGGCGCTGTATAGTGCGAGGCCATTTTGCAAATGTTTCTGTTGGATGCTTCCTTCTAAAAGGTTCTGCTTTTTCGTAACAGTGTGTGTCACGAAGAGCACTCTCCGACTATTCCTGTAACATAAAAAAGCCCTCTTACCCTAAACTAGAAGCATTTGTCTATCATATTACCACCACACATGAGCCTCACACAAGGCTTGACCCAGTGTTAAGTGTCTGCGCTAAATTTCATTGCCTCCATCTACTGGAAGGCCTGCCAATATACTGGCAGTGAATTCCTTGAGGAAAATAAATGGCAATAAAAAAGAGAAATGATAGCCCCTGCAAGCTGATAGGAGAGGGCTTTTTCTCTGCCGTCTTTTTTCCATACCACTCTTTATTGAGGCTGGCCAGCTCGGGGAGCTGCGATTTGGCACGCTGGCTGTGGCTTTAGTTGGATGGGAGTTGAAAAGCCAATATTGAAGCAGCACATATTGAAGAGCTGGGGGAATCATGTTAATAATTGCATGCAAATTTCTTTGAGCGGTCATATGTTGATAGGCACTCAACTCTGCAACTAGAAGTCAGATACTTCCCAGCTCTCCGGTGCATCCTTGGATGGAATATCCTCTTATTATTTAGCATATACGTATTATATTGTTAGCTTAGCGTGCTCGCTGTCTGCTGTACGTGGGAAGTGTCGGGGCTCGGGGAATTGAGGTGCGTAAAGTGGGCAGGCAGGTTATTTTACTGCCACGTTGGGCTACTATAACAAGATGTTCAGATATGATCCGAGAGAGCAGAGGTCTCTCGCTGCTCTTATAGTCTCCACCACCCCTCCACCACAACCGCCAACACACAGTTTTTCTCCACCTGTTCAGTTCATTATTAAATCTGGGAATTGTCCCTATAACTCAATCCACCAGACTACAGCATTATATGACCATTTGTGAGAAGGGTGATTGCGACGCAGGGCAGAGGATGGATGTTAAAAGCATATTGATTTGTCTGTAATATCGTCATAGATCGGAGATTTATGGCAATATATAAATGCAGCCGCGAGCTCTCGTATCCTCCGACCTGCGGTGGAGGAAATGGACTCCTTAGTATGACTGATGAGATCAACACAGTGCTCTCAGCTGCGTTTACCCCCCTCCACTTCACCCCTCTAACACACATGAGCTTCCATTTCCCCACTCCTCCTCTTCCTCCTCCTCCTCCTCTCAGGATGTTCTTACCCCCGGCTGATGCGTCCTCAGTGGCTCCATATCGTTGCTTCGGCTTCACATTCCTGCACAGAGGCTAGAAAAGCCTCCTCTGTGGCCTGAGATCGGTTCGAGTGGGTGTCACTGATCTTTCCTCAGCAAGTAAAATGATGTCTGACAAGGTCGTCAGAGATCACTGCCACACAATGATGCTGGAAGATTGAAAGGAAATAAGGCTTCTTTCGTGGTTGCGTACCTTGATGCTAACAAATTACTGCATTCGCTGACTGGGAGTGACAGCCATGGGCGAGCGGCAGGCTTCGGGGGCTTTGATGATGTGACGCCGTGCTTAAAGATAAAACCTGAAATTAAAGGTTTTTCATCCAGCTGTACGTGTCAACCTTTTGCCACACATGGAGCTAGCGGTAAACAAATCTGGGGCAATGGAAGCAGAGCACTGATGCCCAGTGACAGATATAAAGCAAGGGTGGCAGAAAGGGTTATGGCTGATGTGGGCGCCAGGCGGGGCTGCTGTCTGTGGCAGTTAAAGCAGCTGAGCCTCAGAGCCAAGCGCAGGGTCGGAGCCAGGCCACGCTGGTGGGCTGGCCTCCACAGCTGACGTAGGAGCCCCAATGAACGCCCAGCTGTTATTTTCACATAAGTCTTGTCAGATAAACCCAGCTGTGAGTTAAAGAGACCCAGCAGTTTCCAACTGCTGCTGTCGACCAACCCAAGGTGGTTTTACTAGATGGGCTCACTGTGAGGCTGATGTGACGCACAGGCCGGTCGGGGCATAATTAGCCATGCTTAATGTGGTTTAACGTTTAGAAATGGTGCATCCTAAGGCTGCAGTCACGTCGAGAGGAATTTCTTCACGTTGTTCATGTTAACTGCTGAGTCGTGAAGCTCTCAGCCCTTTAATAGCCTCGGTATATAGACCTCTGAAGGTAGCATAAAGGAGATATTCAAAGTGTAGTCGGTGCGAACCGAGGGGATTTGACAGTGCTGCAGGAAATAGACAATTTATTATCAGCAACAGAGCCTAGGTAGTGGATTATCTATAAAACATTCATGGTTCTCCCTCAGTGGCAAGGAGCCATAAAACTTCCCAAATGAGGGACTTGTTAATTTACTTGTTAAAGCAAATTAAAAATTTATAAGCGCTTTTAGGTAAATGAGATCCTCTTTCATTGCTGCCCTAGTGGGATTCTCCCTGCAGATCCTGCGAGGACAGGTTAGCTGTTGTGAAAGCCGCAGAAGAACAATAAAAGCCGTTAAATTGTTCCAGGTTTTATTACCGCCGAGCTCTCCAGCTGCTGTTGTGCGTAACTAAGGGAAACCAGGAGCTGATGGCTACAGAATTCCACTGAGGCCAGTAGAAAACCGAGCACAGCGCTCCGGCTATTTTTCTTTTTGTGGGATAAGAGATGGGGGTGGGGGGCGGAGTTGCCGGGGCAGGTCAGCTGTGTATGGGTCTGTTTAAAAAGGCCTTTGTGGTTAGAAATGTTAGCAGGCCTACTTTTGTGCTTGATTGCATTGAGTCTGTAGTGCAGCCCTCGAGAATAGGTCAATACACTTGTAAAATTCCACTATGGTGATGGTGAGCACTTTTCAGTGAGTGAGAAAATAATTGACTCCACATGTTCGAGACAATGTTGTAATAGCTGCTTTAGTGTTCGTTTCAGGGTAACCGTGTTAAATGAGGTGTTTCAGCCGTACGCAGAGAATCTGCATCACTTTCGTTCAGCGCTGTAACCTCACTGTCGGCTTTGGGACCTTCAGTATTGATTTGGTCTGTTATGTTTGAGATTTGCATCATCGAGACAAAAATCTTTGTTTTCAGTGGGCAGCTCAACATAAGCAGAGCTCATTTTATTATTTATCTATTTGACACAAATTATGAAGAGGGAGGTCTTAGTCACAGAGATCAGGACTTAGGATTGTCAGAGCTGTTGAGGTGCGGTTCAAACTTTTCACAACTGTCGGTTTTATTAATTCAACACTCGGAAATGTAAATTGCACTAATTCTGTCACAGTTAGCTAGGTGGTGAGCTCAAAGTGAAGAACTGTCAAGCTAACTAGTGAGTCATGAGTGCCTTGAGGAACCTTAACCAGGTTTGTTCATTTAATACACACTAATCGGGGAGAGTGAACATGAAGGTGAAAAGAATCAAGATAAGACAGCGTGTTAGTAAAACTAAATAGAGCTCACAGAGACGGAGGACTGCCAACAGGAAACAACTAAACACCCAGACAGTAACCTGACAGAGACCAGACTAATACAAGAACAAGTGAAACTGGAAACAGAATAACAAATATGGCATAATGTCTGATTTGGAAAAATATGAGAATAATCGACAATAACAAAACTCAGCCTCCAATAATAATAATAATAATAATGGATTGGATTTATATAGCGCTTTTCAAGGCACCCAAAGCGCTTTACAATTCCACTATTCATTCACTCTCACACACTGGTGGAGGCAGCTACAGTTGTAGCCACAGCTGCCCTGGGGCAGACTGACAGAAGCGAGGCTGCCATATCGCGCCATCGGCCCCTCTGGCCAACACCAGTAGGCGGTAGGGTAAAGTGTCTTGCCCAAGGACACAACGACCAGGACAGAGAGCCCGGGGATCGAACCGGCGACCTTCCGGTTACAGATGCGATTCCCAACCCCCTGAGCCACAGTCGTAATACCGTAATTGTCGGGCTATAAGCCGCTACTTTTTGCACGAGCTTTGAACCCTGCGGCTTTTAGTCAGGTGCGGCTTTTCTCTGGATTGTCCGTGATTTTTGTGATATCGTAAGACGATTTGTTTTGTTTGTGCCGCTGTTGTACGGCACTACGTTGCCTGGCGGAAGGGCATGTGATCAGACACACAGTATCGGGGTTCAAGAGTGGTATGTTGGTCACGTGTCCATCCGCATGGGAACATAGTGCCGTACAAGTAGCGCGAAAAACAAACTTCAAATTAATGCTACGCGTTCAGCGGGAGGCGTGGATGACGAGCGGCGATAAACTTGCGAATTGGAAAAGCAAGTTATGCTCAACTCCACCGGTGGATTCTGACAGCGTGGAAAAGTGTGAAAACATCCACGATCACCAACGGATTTCGAAGGGCTGGACTGTTGCATGATGGAGAGGAGGACACCGCCACGGCCCTTCTGAGGGTGTTCGACTCTGACAACGAGGATTTGTTTGGTTTTGAAAGTGACGAAGAAGAGAAGCTGAGAGTGGATGACGAAGCCATCCTGAGCCTGTTCATATCCGACACTGGAGGAGAGGACTTTGGTGGTTTCAGTGCGCAGGAAGAAAAGAAAGATGGTGAATGACTGACTTTTCTTCTTGTTAAAGCCGTGTCGCTGCACCTGAGCCTGAAAGGTAGTCTGAATCTATTTTTCTGGTGTGCTGCAGGTTATTGTTATGTACTACATTTGTTACTCATTTATGAAGCACAGTACATGTTTCGTACTTGTAATTACCGCTACTTGTACATATACCTAAAAAGTTGTGCAAATATGTACCCATAACTTGTTTTTCAAAATATTAATAAAAGGGGTGTGTCTCCAAACAGCCATCTGTTTCCTGACAATTCGCTTTGTGCATATTCTCTTACATATGATAAGTCAACATTGAAACACCTGCGGCTTATAGTCAGGTGCGGCTAATGTATGTACAAAACAGGATTTTCCCCTGATTTTAGCTTGTGCGGCTAATATTCAGGTGCGCTTTGTAGTCTGGGAAATACGGTAATTCAAACTAATGTTGATGAATACCAGTAAAGTCACACTTATATCTAAGATCATTCTGAACAGTTGTAAACTGCTCTTCACTGGTTTGTTATATTTGGAGCAAGAACTGAAGCTGTTAGTTTAACATTTTATTAAGTAATTGATTCAATTGTGGTACAAAGGTTTGTGTAGTGATATTTTGTTTGTCTTTATAAATGAATGCTTCACGGTTTAGATATATTAGAATCGGTGCTACTGTAGCATCATCACACACGGATACATCAAATTAAAACCTGATTACAAATCGTGCCTGTTTGTCTCTGTAACCCTGTTTTAAACTTTCACTCGTCCGTGTGCGAAACTCAGACATGAACGACTCTGTAATTATTCCGTCACCAGTGAACAGACAAGGTGTGGCTATAACAATTTAAACAGCTCCTTAAGTAGAAACACCAGTGCATTTGAATTTCTTTCTGTTTATGCAGCAAACATGAAATAATATATCATAACCTGCAGGCTGAACCACGCTGAGTTATTGCTGATTGGAAACAGTTGTTGATTCTCTCCTCCAGTAAATTCAGTCTGGTAAAAGAGACGAGGATGAAAAAACTTTATCCCCCTAACACAGAACAGATTGGAGGAAAACAAGACCTCACTGGGTGGAAATTAATGGCAGATGCACTTACTAGTAGTTTAAATGTTTCATTAGATGCTAATGTCTTGCTGTGTCTTTAATTGTTGTGAAATTAGCCTCTGGAATATTAATACCATCTGTTTGCGATCTTCCTGCAGGGCCACTTCTAAAACCCAGACTGAGCAGATACAGTAAGGTCATTAAATACATGCGTCCATATGCCTCAACCTGCGTCTTAATTAATGCCTTTCGTTACTGCGTGTTGGTACGGCACACCTGTCTGGGTGTCTGCGTGTACGTCGCATTAAATGCAGCGTAGCACACCGGTCTTCACTGCAGAAGGCTTAAAAGTGACGCTAACTTTAAAAGCCTATAAACCGAATAGAAAATGACTTGAAAGCTGTAACAAGTGGGAGTGGTCAGATCAACACAGACTGGGTCACAGAGACAGCCACACACACACACACACACACACACACACACACACACACACACACACACACACACACACGGGCTTCCCATTTAGATTTATCATCAGACAGCAGGTCATTAAATTTCAGCCTCACTGTTTGATGGCACTGACCACCACTATTCCCTCCATTTGCTTAAGACATCCATTAATCACACCATAAAAAGAAATGAATCCATCATCAGAAGCTCAAAGAGGGGAGCGCAGATGGAAAAAACACAATTCTCTGAAGTAATTTAAGGGAGCTCAGGGGGAAATTAAAGGGAACAAGCTGAGGGATACGTTTTCAAATAGCTGTGTAATCAGGACCTGAGCTAGTAATAGCCCTGAAAGATGAGCCGCTTTTTTTAATGTCTTTATTAGATATGTTCTGCAGACATTACGCACAGTTAGATTTGTGTAAGATTTCTGATTTCATGGAGTACTTTGTCTCTGACGAGCCAGAATACAGATGGTGCGATTATGTGGAGCCTTATATGGACTCTGCAGTAAAGATAGTTGATTGACAAAAGACAAATCAGCAGTTCTACTGTGTGTGTGTGTGTGTGTGTGTGTGTGTGTGTGTGTGTGTGTGTGTGTGTGTGTGTGTGTGTGTGTGTGTGTGTGTGTGTGTTGTCAGCAGGGATGTTACAGGTCAGTGTGTTTGGATGAAGGAGCTGTGGACTGGGGCATAAACAACATCCACCGCCCTTTTTTCAAGGATCAGTTCACAGACCGGGCTCGATGAGATATTATTCTCCTTTTCTCTGCAAAAACATGTCGAGTCCCCTCAGAGTAAGTGGCATTTCCAGAAAAACGAGAGAAAATGCGCCCTGTGCTTTGTGAGAATAGAATGTAATTAGCGCTATCACGGTGCAGGGCACTGCTTTGCATGCGTGTGAGCTCGGGCCGACATATAGACTCATCCTTACGGCCCATCAGGCATTCCCAGCGCTGAGACTCTTATCACGTTCAGCACTCTGGTGAATCCACTTGCCTTCTACCCATCATGCAATTCTCCTAAGGAACAGGATTCTTTTCACACAGCTAATGGCTACCAGAAAAGGGAACGTTTTCATTTTAATTACGCGTTCAGCTCGAGGGTTCTTTCGGTATTCCCACACCTTGTGCCCTTTCATCATGCTAAACGATGGCCGATCCTGAAAGGAGAGCTTTAAAAAAGAGCACATGCTGTTTCTATGTCAGCTCCCTCTTGTGTCCCAATCTCGTAGTCCAATTCCTGTACAGTATGTGGGGCACGGCTCTCTGCTTTTCCCATTAGGTGGCAGAACAACTATTTACAAGCCAGCTTTTTATTGGCTTTGAAAGGAAACCTGCGGCATCTGTCTCGTCTCGCAGAAGTAGCCCGGACAACAGTCGCAGGCTCGAGCTGGGAATGTAGACCCCACCTTCTCCCACTGAGCTTTGTCTCCCAAGAGTCTTTTATTGTTCTCCAGATTTTGAAGGATTCGCACGCTCACAGATAGCCACGCTGTCCTCTTTATTCTTGTCGTTTTGCTGCATCTTGAACAGAGTGTCTAGAGGATGACACTTGCTGAGCTCCTGCTGCCTCAGCATGTGGTGTCTGCTCGGGAAGGACGGTGGCTCCATTTGAAGGTTCTGGAGGGGTCTTTGTCCCTGTTCTCTATTTCGTGGGCTGCGAGGAGTTTCATACTGTGAGATCAGATGGCGTCTATCTTTGGCAAGTGGAGTGATGGCTACCGAGTAGGCTCAGAAACATGACAGATTTACAGAGACAGCACTGCAGCTCCTGCCAGTTCTCACATATTTCTGCACCGGTTTCTGTGGGATGCCGATCCGTGCGCAGCTCTAAAGTGCACATTAACACTCTGTGTTTTAACCCTTGTTCTCTTTGTGTTTTTGTAGCTGAAGCCAGGGCAGAACAACTGTAAGGACAGCGACAGTGAGAGTGTAAGCGAAGAGTCCAAGCCTTCCTTCAGGAGCAGCTCCAGAGACAGACTGACAGACGTAAGAGCACCACAACGAGCACACCTGCTGCTCGCCGGCTGTCACAGCTCTTTTTATAGAGTGTAACATATTTCCTGCATATATGCAGATGGCCTGGTCATTTAATTACAAGCACATATTAAAAAGGCATTTACCTTGAGCTGTAAAGCTAAGATCTGACTTCCTAGCAGCCTTACAAAATGCTTGTGGTTACTGATAATATTTCTGTTTAAACAGATTAAACCCAGCAGGAACTGTTTATTGCCTTAAAACGCTGTAAAATGAAAGCTGTGCCTGCACTTCCAGTTTATTTCATTACACTTGCACTTTCAAAGAACTGCACTGTATTACTGCAAAGCCAGTTCATGTTGCAGTAGCAGCAGTGTTACAGTTGAAATTTATATTGCAATGAACCAGCATTTTTCACCCAAACTAAAGGTAAGTTATTATTGGGTGTGACTGATCCAGGCTGGACCTCAGAAAGCACCCAAGTCCAGTCTCTGTTTGCATTTGAAACAAACACACTTACTCTGACATGTTCTTGATGATTAATGCACCCAAAAACGCTCCATATTCATCGTGTGCGAGCTGAAGGCAAGTATAACCTGACAAAAGGACGAGCGGCCGCGTGTCCCTTCGCCCTGCGACATATTCCGAGATGTAAAGCGAGCAGACTCGTGGGACCTCGCTGCCGCACACCCACCCCTGCGCTTTGATTTGTGTGCCGAATCTACAGCAAAGCGATCAGATATGTGGCCATAATTAAAGCTGTCAGTAGGGAGGCGAGCTCGTCTTTGAGAAAGACACGGCCGAACGACTGAAGCAAAACTGATTCTGCGTGTAGCTTTACAGTGCTCGACTGGGCATGAAATGAAATAAGTAATTTGATGTTGACAACAGAAATTGAAATGATATCTGCTGATTTCTGTCTGCACTTTAGTGACAGTGCTGCAGAGTGATGGGACACATTTTGCTTAAACGATGGAGGTTTTAAATCTGCTCACCTGAGATCCGTACGGCCGACACGTGAAAACTATGGCAGCTTTGCCGTGACCTCTAACAACCTCGTGCTGCACCACAGGTTTGAAACAAGAACGTAGAATAAAAGCCAGTTTAGTTCATGTGTAAGTTCTGATTTAATCATGTTTCCTGTTGTCACACAGAATGCTATGAGTCGGTTTCTCATGGTATCGTGTTATTGCTTAGTATCGTGAAGAAAAAAGTTGATGTCACTGCAGATTTGAATAAAAGGGCAGGAATCTAGGTAACTCTTTATAATGCAGCCTGCAACTCAGCCTGTAATTAGATGCAATTTCAACACAATTTGTTTGAAATGACAACGTAATTATATTTACCTACAAATATGTAAAGGCAGGCGAACCAGAGCGAGGCTTTAACAGGTCAGGTTTTTACAGGAAACAGAGAAATAATTAAACTGTAACTAAATGTAATTAACGTGATGTTGTGTCTAATTTTACGCTAATTTTTCAGAAAAGCAATATTGCACCATCAATATGTAAACATACGTGGCTCAGAGTGGAATAATCTGTCCTTTTTACGTAGTAGTTCAAAGTGCAGTATGCTGACGTCCATGATGGAAATCCTAATATTCGGCTGTTCTTTTATTTTACAGTGTAACTGTGATAACGACTGCTCCTTACCAACTTACAATAAAGTAAATCAAAATGTGCCGGCCTGTGTGATCTTACAGTGACTGAGGCGAACTTCTTTTCTTTCATTATCGCTGTTTAAACATCACTTTCAAAGAAGCGCACAAAACCCAGACGTTAGGACAGATTACGCTGTTCCATAATATGGCCTGCCCCCCCACAAAGATCTGCAATCTTTACTAAAAGATTATGTACTTATGCAATCCTTAATTTCAGTCTGCAATAAACTTTATCGTGCAGTACAGTCATTTTTTCCCTGTAAAAGTCCTGATTCGTTGCCTCCTTATTCTAGTTCACCTCCATTTTTAAGTATTTGCATGGAAACATAATCATGTTGTAATTTCAAATAAATGATGGAGATTCCATTCAATGAGTCATAAACCACTGTTCCCAGTACGATCTGTCTCGACTTCAGTGGGTAAACACTTTGCTCCGTCACTGCAATGATGTGCACTGCACGCTGTGTTAGGGTCCACCTTTGTTTTTCAGCGACTTCTAAGAGCCATTGAATTTAATTCAATTGCATTTAGATATATGAAATAAGCCCTCGAAGTCAATATCATGAGAGGTGTTAGCATATGTGTGCATTTTGTTGGAACTAAATTAAAAATGATGTTCCCAGTTTGTTTGTCGTTGCATCTTCTCATGTAGGAACCGTGTGCTTTGCTGCAGCGCTGCTTCCCACTGCTTCATCACAGCAGACTGAGCGTGTCCCAGACGATGTGCTGAAAGCCGGGCTGCATAAAGACCCCCACGTCACCTTAGTCCAGACCTTCCCAAAGTGGGGGGCCCGCCCACAGAGCCATTGCAGGGGGGGCGCGGTATGAAAAGGGGGGGGGACAAAATGCTTGGACACAGTTAGCACGGGGCGCCCACAGAAACGCAAAGCAGGAGATGAAGCATCGCTGAATATGTTTCCAAAGACTAGAAAATATGGTGAAGCAAATCTTCCCTTTGGCTTCACCTGCACAGGTGCTGAGGTAGGTCTCCCTGCAGGATTGGTTTTCCCTGCGTCGGGAGCAGCGCTGGGCTCTCCAAGTCACAGACAAACAGGATCCCACAGCTGTTTATGTTTTTAAACCCATTTTGCACAGAGAGGTGTTTTTTGAAAAATGCATTGATCACAATGTTGAACATTATTACACAGGAAAAAACAACTACATGTAAAATAATCCCACTGTGACGCCGCTGCCTTTGTAAATGGAGGAACAGTAACTGCGTGTAAAACCTGCAGACAGTCAGATTAACAGTATTGTGTCTCTTTCATTCTGCATTTCATCTCATGTAAACGTGGCGCACAGCGTGATGTGAATAAAGGCTCATACCTTTGACGCTGCGTGACCAACTCTGTATTCCTCGTCCACACGTAAACGCAAAAAAAAGAGTTTTAAAAAATCTCCTTTTTCGGTGATTCGAAACGCTGTTTACATGGACGAAACAGCTGCGTGTTCAAAAACACCCGTGTAGGTGCGGACGCAGCGTAAAAGAGTTAATAGTTTATTTTCTTACTACCTGTAATTTACTGCAGATTACTTGTATTTGCTTAATTGTTTACTAAATGTTTGAGGTGTGAAATAAACCGCAATGGAGCAAAAGATGGGCGCGTGTGGTTGGAGGATGTGTTCGTGCATGTGGGGGGGGGCGGACATTTTTCTTGTAAAACAAAGGGGCCCAGCAAAAAAAGTTTGGGAACCACTGCCTCAGTCGGTCACACAACAGGGTCTTCACCTCCTGTCCCCACGTGCTTCTTCAGACTTTTTGCCATACTGACAGTATGACAGACTGACAGAATGATTTAAAATGGTAAATTTACTTGTTAATGTTATTAAAAGTTACTAGCAAAGCTGCATGCCTGCAGCTCGCTCCGTGCGTCTGTTGCTACAGAAGTCTGTGTATGAAACGTGGCACCGCGCACTGAATCTGGACCGCTCGCGCGGTCCTGCTGCACAGAGGCTCCATTGCAATGTGAAAACAAAGACAAAGCATCTAAGTCACTCATTAGTATCAGGGAGCAGTGTGAGACATGAGCTCGCTTTGACCCCAACTGTTCATTAGACCAACAGTTCGCTAATGATATTTGCTGTAGCACTCCCTTCCCCTCACGGAGGGACTTCGCTCCGATGAAGCAGATGAACTGAGTTTGCTGACCTGGCGCTGGCTGGCAGGGAGATGGAGGCCAGAGGAGGTCAGGCCTGGCAGCCTTTACTCTCCCGCTCGCCTTCCCTCCTCACTCCATCCTGCCAGCTCATTAAGGCCTACAAATGGCACATCAGCTCGGCCGTGTTTGCCTCAGCCCCAAACCCCAGCTAAATTGGCAGGCTTAGCTGCGTTTGCTCTGAAGCTCCGGGTTCCCTTTTGGGTTTGTTTGAAGCCGACATGGCAACTAACCCCCACATCCCCCACCGCACCCCACCCCTTCAGTCTGGGTGGCAGGCATTCAGGCAGGCAGCAGTCCTGAGCAGAGGGAGTTTGCTGGATCGGGGAGGGCAGGGAGCTCTGGATGAATCACTCCCGTTTAGTCTCTGCGGCAAGGGGTGAAATGCCATCATTACCCTGCTGCCTATCAAATAAATTGGCAATTACGGGCCTGGGATTGCGAGTAAACAGCATGTTACTCCATTTTTTCCCCACCCAAGGCTCTTGATGAGAGGCGGGTGCAGTAGAGAGGAGTTGCGCAGTACTGGGTCAGAGCCCGCCAGTCAGCATTAGCCAGCTTGATGAGAGACACAAGAGGGAGACTGTAATGAATGCACCCCTATATTTCAGTCAGCCAAGCTTCCTGTTGCGTCCCGTATCAGCTGCATTTCTCAGTGAATTCTGTCGCATTGTAACAGAGCAGTGCACTCCAGCCCTTTGGATACCTTTGCCCTGTGTTGTTGTTCTATAGGGCAGCGATTTATGTATGTTGTAACACTACTGCTGAGAGACCAGCAGTAGTGTTACTGGCTCCATTGCAGTGAAATACATTTCAGGCAGTTTTTCTGACTGAAATGAAAATGTGAAAAATTGCGGGTTCTCAAACCCCGGCCCGTCTCCGCCTTGAAGGTTTTCTTTAAGTGAGCTCTTTGAAAGTTGTTTTTAATGAAACATCTGGAAGTGATATTGTTAAAAGTCGAGCACACAGTCTCCCCGAGCTTTTGAAGCGGTTTCAGTCCAAACATAGCTGAAGTTTCTCTTACAGCTAGTAAAGCTGAACTCCGTTATTACTGGCTCTCCGACCAAAGTGCGGCGGCCTGTTTGGAATCCCGCATGCATGTGGTGAAACCATTTCAAACGCTCAAATTACAGCTTTTGGAAACCGATCAATGTCATAAAGTGTGCTTGTTGTTGTAAAGATCACTATTCTGATTAGATTTGCTGCACCGTGTTTCGTCCTTGACCCTGCAGTGAGGCCTTTTCCCTTTGAGCTCGCTGACCAAGTTAACTGCTTATGTAATGCGACCGGACCCGTCTGTCCGTCCCACCTCCTCAGTACATTCTCCAATTATTTCCTGACACTCTGATGTAAATGAGGTCACAGTCCCCCTACGTGTCCAGATATGCTGGCCAATTTGCTCCAACACAGAACTTGTAATTGCTTGCATCAATTATCTGTCTCTCTGTCTGCCGCTCGATAATTTGAAATGTTTCTTATTAGAGACAAGCATTTAGATATGGAAGTTGGAATGTTGTACCTATAATTAGCTCATTATCCTGGGATCGTACTCGGAGGCTTCGGCGTGTGCGTAGTGATGCTGTGAAGTGCAGTGCAGGGACCTTTTCGACTCTTTAAAGGCGTCTCTTACAGACACTGGATTTCCTGTAATCCAGATTGTGAAGAACAGCAGCAGAATAGATGTAGCGGTGCTTTGGGCGCCGATAGGAAAACACGCTCGTCCCATTTATATGGAGAAAATATTTCAGGACTTTTTAAATGCACAGATTCAGCAGCTTTCGGTTGAGTAATCTGAACAATGACGAGCCGAGATGCACGAGAGATGTTTTACCGTTAGACCTAAATATCATCTGCTTCAATGATCATAACGATAATATGAAATAGAAGCTTTTAACAGGACTGTTCAGGCCATCTGGGCTTTAATACAAAAGTGTCTCCCTGTCCACAATCAGAGCCTCCTGCCTTATTTTTCTTTTTCTGTCGGGTTTGTTGGCTCAAACGCAGCTTGGCAGAGGATTTAGACATCACTTGATTTGTCTGCTTCTACATCGCCCTGATAGGCTCTCTCCCAGGAAGTGCTCTTCCCTTTGTTGTTCTTTCTTCTCATTCACGCGGGCAGATTATGACACTTTGTGACGTTGCAGTCTGGCAAAATTATCATGCGCCTCCATCGCCCTGCCAATTCCTGGCAGCGCAATGTCCGTCAGGGACCAGTGAGAGGTGCGTCTCTGCAAGCGCTGAGGGCACAGCAGCCTCTCTGCCTACATTTACAAGAGTTTAGCTCTGCCACATCTCCTCTTAAGAAATATAATTAAAATGAGAGATGCACAATGGTGCGTCGCTCATTGTCTGAGCAGCCCTCGGGTGGAGAATACACGGCGCTTTGATAATGCTTTACTACTCCCAGAGGCATCGACAGAAAAATCAGAGAAGCATTGTGACCTTTGCTGTAAATATATTCCTGTAAATCCAAAGTAAGGCGCTTTAATTGCTGAAAGTGACACGGAGAGATGTCGGTGTGGTAGCAAACTGTTGGCTTATCCTGACTGAATGCAGTCTTTCACTGCTGTGGATGATAAATCTATTCTCATGGAAGATTAATGGACTGGAGAAGTGGTGTTGAATGTCATTGTTGAAGGTTGAAAGTATCGAGCGCCTGAATCCTATCCATATGTTTTCAGGAATGACATAAATAGGCTCAGCCGGAATCCATTTTGACTTATCAAGCTTAAACCAGTGCCAGAGCCATGCGATACTTGCCAAGTATTCAGGCTCTGAGGCGTCCAATAACAAATCCTATTCCACATAATTTGAACTGAAATTGGCTATGGCTATGCGCTGCCACCCTGTTTTTGCTTTTGCAGTGCATCCCGCTGCTCTTGGCTACATATTACTTCCGCATTCCCTGCAACCCAACCCTGTAGCCCCAATTTTTTATGTCATCCCCAGCTCTGGTGAGGGAGTCTCTCCTCTCTTTGTTCCAGCCTTTTCAGTGCGGAGGCTGTTCCGGTGGGGTAAGTTGAATAAGTGAAGCCCGGAGGAATCTCTACAAAGGTCTCACTCTGATTGGATGCATGCAGAGCCCAAGGAGAGAGCGCCGGTTGCCATAGCAATGAGAGCAATGTAGGAACTGGCTGCATGAAGGAGAAAAAGGGAAGCGGTGCTTTCTTTTGTGATGGGAGGTCTTCATCGACTGGCATTTCTTTTTATAAGCACACACTGGCCAACGCACATGTAAACACAAATATGCAAAGGCTCACAAACAGCACTACATGCACCTTTTTTACCCCCCACCCAAGGAGAAGCCGAGCAAGAGGGTGTACTTGAATCACAGTGGCCTGGTAGGGGTGTGCTCGCACCCAAGCTGGGAACCAGAGAAAACACAATCAAACGCACTGGGAGTCCAAGACCATCTCTCCCTCATGACTGGCCATTCATTGCTCATCACTTACTCCTCTGTGCCAGCGAGGCTCATCATAACAGCTTTAAACAAAGACGTGATGAAAACGCCTCTTTATTTTTCTGTACCGCTTCGTGTGCAGCTTTCAGCTTTAGATCAGCGGTCCCCAACCTTTGTTGCGCCGCAGACTGGTTTATGTCCGACAGTAAAATAAAACCAGTTCTGGTACCAAGATTCATTCATAGCAGACCCAGGGAAACCGAGTTAGCGATAAAAGCGATAACAAAATAATGATACAAACCCTGAAAACATTAAATTTCACACCCGAGCCTCAAAACTCGCGGCCCGGTACTGGTCCATGCCCCGGGGGTTGGAGACCACTGCTTTAGATGAATTCAGTTAAACCAGCGGTCTCCAACCTTTGTTGCGCCACAGACCGGTTTATGCCCGACAATATTTTCACGGACCGGCCTTTAAGGTGTCGCGGAAAAATGCAACAAAATAAAACCAGTACCGGTACCGAAAAAAAGAAATTTATTCATAACACACGTGAAAAGACCCAGGAAAACCGAGTAAACGATAAAACGATAACAAAATAACCCTGAAAACCGATAAAAACCCTGAAAACCAGACATTTCACACCTGAGCCTCAACTCTCGCGGCCCGGTACCAAACGACTCACGCACCGGGGGTTGGGGACCGCTGAGTTAAACCATTCAAAGTTCTGAGGTCTGCCTATCTGTGAGCTAAACTGAATGTAAAAGTACCCGGGGAGTCCCCAGCAAACTTAACCCGTGTATCATTGAAGTGTGGCTGATCGGAAATGATTGATGATTGGAAAGCTACACGCCTTTCAGAAATGATTGACAAACTGGGGGGGGGCAAAAAAGCTTCACTGATGCTTTGATCCTTTCACGTGTTATCATTCTTAAAGAAGTGACTTTGAAAACGATAATAAACGACGTACAGGTTGCAGCATTGCTTCTGTGCTTGTTGGTTCATCAGTTGGGTTTTGCTTTAAATTGGTGAAGGCTTCAGTAACCGTGGCTAACGTGGATACGCAGAGACAAACAAAGAAAAGGGTTAAACCACTCGGAGAATAATAATCATTCTACGACTGTTGGAAGCAAAAACACTTACAGGAAATGCTTCTCATCAAAAGACTCAATCAAATGATGTGAATGAATTCTCTGGTTTTCAGTTTCAGAACTTGATCCCAATGAACGGTGCAAACACAGCTTTGGAAAGCCATTTTCTGTACAGGGATGTTTTCAACAGTGCCGCAGTTATTTCGGTGGTTATGCCTGTTATGTACAGTGGGAAACGTGTCATTTGAAAAAACGACACTACTTACACGATCAAAAATACTTCAAAATACTAGAGAAGTGTTTCAGAGCACAGAATGACGGCGTCTCAAAGCAATATCGTGTTTTTCTTGGCAGGCGTCAGAGCCACGCTTCATCCCGTGTGCCGGAGAAGGTTTATTCTCTTATTGAAGACCTCTGTGACTGACAGCGCAACTGTCAGACATCGGATGTCACTCCACATCTATTTCTAAAGCTAGTGCAATTTCCCTTAACCCACAAAACAACAGTGCCATCAACAAATAAGCAAATAGATGCTGTAGATAGATGGACAGACACATATATGGACCAAGGAAGGCACCAAGACAGTGCTCCTGGAATTACAGTTCGACAAGATTATTCCAGAGACATTATTTCCCTCAAGTCGTGGGCTTAAGTCAAATTTGGAAGAGAAATGAAATTGCCAGCAGTGAAAAACCAGACTAGGTAGGAGTTCATGAGCAGAGAAATAACATTTTCATTTGTTTCTGCCCCAGTGGGAGACGAGCAGCCTTTCAGTAAATAGAGACAGCTATGAGAAATGATTTTTTTGGTCGGTGGGATATTGTTTTAACGTGCACTTATCCATCTGCAATCTAGATGTCAGGCCCCAGGAATCTGCAGAATGGCCATTCTACTGTTGTCTTTATGACACGCAAGTGCTGGCCTCGTCTCGCCTCTGATTGTCTCCCTTAGTGTCCCGTTTCCACTGTAGCTTTGGTCTCGTACGTGGTCTTTTTTTAACGCCCGCTTTGTTAAGAGCGACCAGCTGATGCTTCTCTTTGGAATTCTGGAGTTTTGCTGGGAATTGAAATGAAAAATCCAGTTTGGCTTCTCAGACAGTCATCTCTCTGTGCTTTAAGCAGTCGTTCCTCTTTGTGTGTTGTGTGTGTTGTGTAGTCCAGTTTGCCTGAGGTTGTGATGTGTCACCCTCTGCTCTCCTGTTGTTGTTGTCACATGCATTTACACTTTGACAATAACTTGATACATTTCTTTTCATAATTGCAGTAAAGTGACTTTTGCCCAACAGTGTAGATGCACTTGGAAAAATGTCCACGCTGTGTTATCGAGGTTCAGTGTTATCTTGTTTCTAAGAGATTTTCAGCGGATTATTATGGGATTACTTTCACTTTGATAAACTGCAGCTGTCAACTTTTGTTACCTGTCTGATCAGTGAATATGTTTCTATATTCTACGACGTTGTAGTTATTTATACGGTGCATTACAATCTGAGATTAATTTGCAGAAGAAAAGCTTTGATCCACAGCTGTCAGCAGCGATGTTCTCCCAGGTGATTACGTCTCCTTCCTGTCGTGCACTGTCAGCAGTACATAAAGGACTCGTCACATGGCACATTCTGATTATTATTGATATTGAAAGTGGAATTGAATAAATGTGTGCGGTAATAAGATTAGGGTTTCCCAAGAGGCACGTGTCCCCTGCTGCATTTGTTCCTGAAGAGGCTTGGCGATCGTTTTCAGAGGCTTGTTTTTCATTCAAGCAAATTTCCATTTCAAACAGCGCAGTACCTACATCGAAACAAACCCCAGAAACGAACATGGTTGGCCATCTTAAATGGAACAACAGTGATCTAACTGTGAAGAAGGGTGAAACTGCACTGGAGCTATTTGTTTTGCATTATCAGAATTTTGCTCCACGTTGCTTTGCATATGCAATATCTGTCAATCCTGCCACGACATATTACAAATGTCCTCCACAGCAGTATGAGAGATGTGTCTCCATCTTCTTTCCACATTAACTGCTGCGATTAGCCCTCATGGAAGAATTTGTGAAATAATATAAGGACCAGTCTGTCTTCACTTTGCATTAGTGTTAGAAAGCTTACTCTGCTTAAAGTTTCCGATCGTAGGAGACGATATCGTCATGTCGCAACGTTACATGTTCAGCAAAAAGCTTTAAGCAGAGCGCTTGCATATGAAATGATGTGTGTGCACGCTGTGCATTTGTAAAATCTCTGGTAAACCAATTAGACAATCTGGCTCAGACTTGTTCAAAAGGAGTCACATCAGCTGTGTTTGGGTAGCAGTAAGGTCATAGGGCAGTGAATGGGCGCGTAGTACAGGGGATTGGATGGGATTAACCTTGGCCTGCCCCTTTGGCCCCGGGCCCAGGCGGCCCAGGAAGAGTGGAATTAGCCAAGCCAGGCAGGGCCATCTGATTCCAAGCCCTCATCCAATTACTGCCTTATCTCTCGGCCAAATGAGATCAATGCATGGAGGGCCAGGAGACCTGGCAGCCTGGTGAAGGTGCGATAATCAGTAGTAGGGAGCATGGCACTTAACTCCCTCGTGTCCCTGAAAGAGCCAGAGCGTGTGTTCGCAGCACCATTCACTGCCGTTAGCTCCTGGTGCCTGCTGGTGCCTGACCTACACTTTGCATAAGGACAACCTGGTGTGGTGCATTTAGGCTTCTTGGCTTTTTGCATTCGAGTGCTGCACTTAGCGAGGTGAACGATGTGCATAATTACAGTTTTGCCTCTTATCCTCGGTGAATCTACTCTGCAGATTACGCTGGCTAAAAGGTGCTAGTAGAGAGGAGGAAAGATGCATAATTGCTTTTTACATGTGCGCCATATAAAAGGCACTTTTAAGCGCTTTACTCTGGCCTAATAGAGTCCACTGTTATTTCTTCTGTCAATTAGTTTGGAAAACAAATGTTTGACGTTTGCTGGTGTAATTATAAAAAGAATTAACCCGTTGTGCGATAAAAGCAGGCAGTTGTGCTCCGCGCCAGCGCTTCTTGAGATGGAGTTGAAGCTGAATGAGATTCTCCAGTAGTTTAATTTCATTAATTGTTTTCTTGTGTTCTCATTCAATAATGGTAAAATACTGTTTGTAGACACCAAACCTTTCATCAAAAATGACGAAATCACGTTTTCCTTTAAAGCTGCACAAGCAGATCCGCGTGGAGGGCAGGTTTTCTTTCACAAATATATCATCGAAATGAAAGTTTTGGCCGAGTCTTTATATGATCTAAAGCTCTTTATATTTATTTCTGGTACTTTTGCCATGCTAGTGATTGTATTGCACCACTGGTGTGTCCCACAGCCATCTGGAGGACCATTCTGTGCTCACAGTATGGCCGGTGAGGGAGCCATTCTGGTGAATTTATGTTTGACTGTTTCTTCTCATGCTTGTGTTCTGGGCACGCGTATCCATTGGAGAGCAATAGGTAGCTCTGAAAGAGTTCCTGTCCTCAGCTGCGGCCCTGCGATCATACATCTGTATCTGCCATGCAGACCTCCTCCTCCCACCTGTCCCCGACTGCGTCTACTCTCTTCAGCCCAGTTGAATTAAAGTCCTCTTAAATTCACCGCAGCAGACCAGCCGCAGAGGGAAAGCTGGCATCACAGGGGCCCTCTGACAATCAGCACCCGGCTAGAAAGCACTAATGAGCGCTGGGAGGAGACAGACAGTGTTGGCGGCCTGCATAAAGGCAGCAGCAGCAGTGGCGGGGGGTGTTAGGGAGGGAGGCGGCGGGCTGGCGCGTTGCTGGGATGGGTCCGGCACAGCCCTGACTAGATTAGCTTCCAGGGGGCAGAGCTGCAGTCAGTTTTGGAAAATATCACAGCCCATTAGTTAGGAGCAATGAAATGGAGTCAACTTCTGGGACTCCATTAGGCACGCTGCGCTTAGGCAGACAGCGTCCCTCGGTGTGATGTTGCTATTCTGGAAGGATTGAGCACAGAGATATAATTGGACTGGGGAAATCAAGCAAGTTTCAGTAGTCCTGGTGGGGCTCTCAGACAGAAAATGAGAACACAGGCCTTTGTATTTTCTCTCCCTGTTAGCTTTGCAGGGTTTTGAGAAACACGAGTGAAAAGGCAGCCAGTGTTCTCGTTCCTCTCTGCCTGCACCCTCCTTCTGCTTTGCTTATTGGATTTTACCATCTGCTTTAAATTCATTTTTTCTTTATTCCAGGCTCCAGCTCCGGCTAACCCTAAGCTAAACAATATGCATTTATTCATCCGTGCTTTTCTCTAAGCATTGATGAGGCTGAGGATTGTGCTTGATAATAAACACGGCTTAGTCTAACACAGGCTGCTTGCTAAGCCTCACAAGGCTGTTTACTGGAGATCAGCGCCAGCTAACTCCATTAGTTTGGAGTATACAATAGCACTGCCCAAGCATATTTTCTTTCTTCCCTGATGTGACCTCCTTCTGGATAGCGAGCTCACATTTTGGTTCTTTAGGCAGAACTCAGATGTAGATGGAGCAGACAGGCCTCAGTGCTTCAGGTAATTGATGTGCAGTTTTTAGCACCATCCTGGGAGATTTTCATCCCTCCAATTTCTAGTGGGCATGCATCACTTGGTTTGCCCAGAACGCTTGATAAACTCTGTCCTAAATAAAGGACATTTTGCCAATTCTCCGAGTTAATATACTTCACAGTCGCAGTCCATCATGTTCTTCTCGTGCTTTCGGTTTAGTGGCGGGTGAATAATGAGATTCTGATGGTGGTGACTGTTTGCTGCCTCGTAACAGTGTAACAGTAACACGGTGGCCAGTGCGTTAATGCTGTGAGGACCCCGGTGTCGAATAATAACACGTACACTGGGATTTTTGAAATGTTTGGGCCTTTCGTCCACACGTAAACGCCGTTTGGGTCACTGAAAACTGCGATTTTTAAAAACTCCTGCCAGGATGTTTTTGCGTTTAGGTGTGGACGAGGAAAACATTCGATACTTTGGTGTCACGGTTCGATATTTTTTCGATACAAAAAAATGTTCATGCTTTTTTAATTTGTCATTTATTTAAATTATAAATATATATTTTAACTCAAAAGTACAGTTTTTAAATTTAATGCTGCTGAAACAACAAAGTAATAAAATAATAAATCTATCTGATGGAGAAATCCCTCATCTTTGGAAAAGAGAGTTTATTACAGAGAAATGTCTCTTTCAAAATAAAAGCTATACTATCCGCTTCTTCTGGGCTATATTCTCAGCAGCATATTAAACATATCAGGTCCCCATAAGGAGAATCCTGTGCTAACGGCTGTCTAAATGACTCGGCTAAAGTTTGTAGCATGCGTGCTTGTTGTTTTTGTCTGCTTCCACTTGTCTTTGCACTAGGATGATGTTGGAGTAAATGTGCAGTCATATTCGTCGTGTTCCCACTAGTGCTGTCAGCGTTAATCTCGTTGAAATGACGTTAACGCCACAACACGGCAAATCTCCGTTAACGAGCTACCACGGATCGCCCCGTGCGTGGGGCTGGACGGCGTCAACATGTTAACGAGCTAACTGCGCTAACACACTAGTTCCCACCCATGTAATTGAGCATTGCGTGGCACATCCAACATACTGTTTTACTTTAGTCCATGACGCGCTTACCTTCAGGGTCATACGTCACATGAAAACCAAAATAGTTCCAAACGCCAGATCTGAATGAGGGTGGGGGAGGTTCAATTTGCCATGTTGCAACGAGCTTAACTTCTGTCTTGCTAGCTTGCTAGCAAGACAGAAGATTCACTGAGCTAGCTTGCTAGCTCAGTGAATCTGCGTTCGACTACTCCGCCTAGGCTGCACTGTCGAGTGCAGAGCCACTGAGCTCTCAACACAGACAGCATCGTCAGAAGGAAAGTTGATAAAATAAATTAAAAATTTTGTATTGTTCGATACATATGCGTACTGAACCAAAAGCACTGTATGAACGGTTCAATATCGATACGAGTATCGTTGCACCCCTAACAGTTACTGTCCATTTACAACGACAGACTGAACTTCGCCATTCACACTGTTAAGCCTTTAATCAGGTGCTGTGAAGACTTTGAAGGGATCGGTAGACACGATCTGTCCATTTAGTGTAACTGGTTTTGTGATTGATGAGCACAATTAAAGGTCGCAGGGAGACGTTCATTAAAACAAGCTTGTTTTTTCTTTTTTGGTGGTTTAACGTGGAATCATGGCTCTCAGCACTGAGAAGCTGAAGCATGATAATATATGATCCACTGTGATGGTCCTTGACAGATGGACTGTGCTGCATCTTTTTGCCTCAGCTCTTTGTCCTTTTCTCTTCACAGACGATATGCCTGTAGCAGGAGAGTGTTGACATTTGCGCACCTCTTGGGAACACATCACTGTGAATGTTATCAGCACCTTAAAGACAGCCCTCAGCCCTCATACATCCCTAGTAGGTGCTTTCAGCCGGTACCTCAAAGGGCACACCCGGCCTCAACCTTCCACCCCTGACCTGTCTGGCAGGGTAAAGAAAGAGCACCTAACGGCTTCTTTGATGGTTAAGGAGGGTTGTAAAGAATGGGTGAAATGGAGGGTAAAAAGGGTGCCTGCCATTTGAAATGTCTCCACTGAGATCTAATCAGGTTACAGCGGCTGTGCCCCTTTTAAAGTAGCAACACGACATTACTGCTGGCAGCCTCTCTGGAGTCCAGACCTCACAGGGCTTCTTATGTCAGCCCCCTTCTCCCTGAATGAGCAGCCCTCTGGAACACATCATCCACCTCAGTCCGAGCTCTGGATTTATTCCCCCCCACAAAGCTGCCTTGACAGGTTTGTTATCTGTTCACCCGGTCGGCAAGCCCCGGAGAGACGCGGCACTGGCAGTTAGGAAAGGGGAATGCTGCGGGAGAAGCAGGGCAAGTAAATGTCAAGTGAACCGCCAGAGATGGATATTATAGCTTCTGGGGACCGCAGAGAGAGCGGGGGAGGGATCTTTCCTGTATGTTTTGCCGTCTACCTCTGTAGGTGGCGGTCTTTACTGAATTTGCTTTTCAGTTCCCAGACAGAGCCCTTCTTATGTGCAGGATACAGTGATGCTGCACACCACATATATCACCACGAGTAACGTGATAACAAATGCTCAAGAGCAAAATACTGTGAGAAGAAGAAGTTGCATGACCATCTGTTCACAACCATGTTTTAACCACATTAGTTGTTATTGTTAAAGAGAGAGAGAGAGGGATGCATCTGATTAGCAACTGTGTCCAACTGCAGCTCTGTTTTACGAGGAAACAACATCCGTCACACTGTGACTCGTTTTGACCAGGGTCAGAGCATCGCTTTTATTAGCTCGATGAATAAACGTGGAGACGTCGGTCTCATCAGCACAGTGGCTGTTGTGTAGTGCTTTATTTAATGAACCAAAAATAAAACAGAGATGCTCATTTTTACTTATCTGGCAGCGGCTCTAATTTGAAATGGAAACAATAAGTTCATAAATGTATCTAAAGTGTAACACAAACCTGCTGTATTCACAGACACATGTTCCAAAGATGTTATGCTGACGTTTGTTTCAGTCGCTGTTGTTATTAAAAACAAAGATTCTGTTCCTGTGACTCACTTCCCCTCCAACTACACAAACTTGATTTCATAATAAAAACCAGAACTCTCTCTCTAAAGCGACTAGTGTGAAAAGTGTGTGAAATGACATTCATAATCAGTTTAACTGCAGACATGTGACGCACAGACAGCAGTCTTATTTCATGAGCGAGGAATCGTGAGGGTCTGTGTGGGTGTCGTGCTGCTCGGAGGCGCCAACAATCGAACATTTTATATATGAAAAATAGCTGCCAAGATGTAAGCTACTTTCTGTTGTTTTAATATATGTGTGACTCCTAAAATAACACAACGCGAAGCCTAAGCTAACAGTCAGCGGTAAAACTTTTAATAATAAGAGGCTGAAATCTGAATTCCCATCATCCACAGAGGGTTCGTTACACCCAGCATTCCTGCATCTCATTTGGATTTTTTTGTTTATTTATTTTTCTGCCTGTGGATGATGTTTGTCAACATGCTGAGCAGTTCCAGGTTTCTAACTAAAATGATAAATTTCAGCTTTATGTTTGTGTCACAGAAATAAGATAAACTGCACCTCTGGATTTGGATTGCTGTGCACTGCATATTTCTTTGTAACGCTAACCCTTTAAAGTGGTCTTGAGCCGTAGCTCTCCGTGCTCTCTGGAGGTTTTCCGATTCATTTTCAGCTCAGCGTTCCTTTCAGTCCGTTTGTACCTGACCATTATAAGAGAAATGTTTGTTTAAGTCACTTAACAGTGACCCGTGAATCATTAAAGCATAATCAAAGCACCTAAAGACTACCTGAGATATGCATCTAGTCCTCCAGCTGATCCAACTACTTTTCTCCAAAGCCTCATCAGAAAAGGAATCTCTTGTCAAACGAGATGAACATGGAAAAGTACGATCAGATTTGGATCCACCATCTGGGAAGCATCTGATTGGCAACAGCTTAAACCCCCCCCCCCCCCCCACAGAGGAGCACTATTAGTCACAGACCTCCACGTTATTGGATCCGTATGGAATCGTCTTGGCCGAGTTAAGAACAAAAGCTGGTCAACATCTGAAAAGAGCTTTGAGATCTGCTTTACGAGAACTATTCCTGAAGAGTTCAGGCAGTCATGTAATCGTGTTTCTCTGGTTCTCTTATTGTTCAGTTGCAGGGATGACACAATAACAATTATTCCTGAAATGGGAATGACTTTCCTCAGAAAGGCTGTTCGATATAACGATATATATCGTTTCATCATGTCGCAAAATAAACTGTTTACAGCAATATTTTTTCATTGTAGTGGCTATATTAATTTCTTAAAGTTCTCTCTTTCTCTTATATTTAATATAACCACACTACGGACGGACAAGCGCCTGTTTTTATGCGTTGTCGTTAGCAACGACGACGGTAACAGCATCGCGTGTCTGCTTGTTTATGTTCCACATAAACCTTTCACAATAAAGCTCAAGATCCTGTTGAGACTAAAAAATGAACCTTAGACTCAAACGTTAGAACAGGCTTCTCCCCGCAGCACGCCGTGTAATAAATACTCACGAAGAAAACGGCGGCCGTTACAACTTATGTCTAAAAATGTATCGTTTCATGCATCGGTTACAACACTCGACTCCAGCTACACGACACCCAGCTGGAAACACTTCACACAAGTCGAGCTGCCCGAGATTCACAGAATTTACAGAAAATGTTACATTTTTGTGATTTATATCGTTATCGGACGATAGCTGTTTTATATCAGGATATGAGATTTTGGTCGTATCGCACAGCCCTAGTGTACACCCACCCAACAAATTAGGAAAGAGTCTCATTTTGTAATGAATTCATCAAACAAAACAAGGATCAGTAATTTAAGAAGTGCGAAAAGTCACGTTTTATGTTGGGAATTGTTGCCAAAACAAAATTCCAAGATTCACTGTTTGTGCTTTAAGTTCATGAATTGCATTTAGTAAAGTCGCAGTGACACACAGCTCTGCAGGTGCTGCTGTGTGAGAACAGATGATCTTAACATTTAACTTTTGCTGGTGCGTGTCCGTTAATATGTGCACTTTCACCACTTCTCCTATCGAGCGGCCATGTTTGTATTGCTTGTTTTTCATATATCTCAGCAGGGTGAACAAAGCCCGTTAGTCTTCCACACTGATGGTGTTTAAATATAGTCTACCTGTAATACTGCACATTGCTCTGATTTTCTTCCTCTTGAATGCAAAGCCATGTGGAACGTTTTGTTTCATCAGTAAGGACGTTTGTGTATTCACTGCCCGTCTCCTTGATTCCCCCACAGCCTGATTTTTACCATATTGCAGAATCTTTTCTTTTGATGAACTTACTCAGGAATAAAATTGTCACAACCTTTCCACCTTTTCTGGTATTCTGCTGCCAGATGACCTGAGCGGATTTAAAGCCTCAGCGTTGCATTCTTCTGCTTGTGTCTGTGATGAGTTTATGTCTCACATATTCCCACGTTTAATCTTGAACTGTTAGTTTTCTGATCCTTTCGTGCTCAAAGAGGAGAATAGGATCTAAATTGTGAGATAATTTCTTTGGCCTTAATTGCATGGCTCCAGCGTAAGCTGTGCAGCTCTCACCAATCCTTTTAGAACTACTTAAATGTTCCGCTTGGATGTGGATTAGTGGATAATGGGCCCAGCAGCAGGCCAGGTACAAGCTATTGAAGTGTTCCTGAGATAGCCTTGGCGGGCCCTTGGGGTAGAGGGGGAGGGTTCATTGTTGGTGTGACAGTTTGGCTGAGTGGATTACATGCAGTTTAGGGACTGTATTGGATTGGGGCTGTGCCCAATTATCCTCTTGGATTGGATTGCAAGTGAGTAACCTCCTATCCCAATTTCCAGTGCACCAGGTGAAGCCTATAGGATCCTGCTGCTGCACATTCTCAGAAACCATTAAGCCAGTGAGCCCAAACATAAAGTAGTCATGTTCACAGCAGGGTGTGATAGCAAAAAGTCTTGTCCCCACTATACCTCGTCTCCAAACTGCAAAGCTCAACATAGATTTATGGAGTGGAAAACTACTTTTGCTACCATTCGCTGTATTTTGCCCATCGAACACTTTGACACTAAATTTCACAGAATCCAGAACATATTTAACTGTTTGAAAGAGAAACCTGCTTGAAGGTAGTATTACAGGTTTATAAGGTCTGTGAAGAAACCTATCATTAGGTTAATCTGGCTGCACCAACAGATCGTTATTCTGCGACTTTTTGTTGGAAGACTTTTCAACAATAAGGGACTTTTTACGGTGGCCCTGAGAGGCCAAACAGACTGCAACTTAAGAAAGCACCAGCAATAAGAAAAATGCTGCAAAAGCAGACACAACACAACGGAAATGGGAAAAAACTGATTTCCAAAAGCACACAGGAAGTGTTTCTGGGGAGACAATAACCCGACGGACCAGTTGCAGGAACCAAAATATGCTAGATAAGTGTGTTTTAATCTCTTGATTCATATAATACTGATGACGGATTTTTAGACTAATAGTCAGGCTAACACACTTACCTCTCATCTTTCCTCACAAAACCGACATTTCTTTTAAGTGTCTCCCGGCGCAATTCTTAGCATATTTTGGTTCCTGCAACTGGTCCGTCGGGTTATCTTTTACCGCAACTTTAAGTCTGACAGTAATATTCAACTTAGCTTCTTTTACTGTACTAATAACGTCAATAACAATCAATCAATCAATCTTTATTTATAAAGCACTTTTCATACAAAAAATGTAGCACAAAGCCCACCCCACCCTCCAACTCACTCCCCACACTCTCATTAACATAACAGTTACAGTGGGGCAAAAAAGTATTTAGTCAGCCACCGATTGTGCAAGTTCCCCCACCTAAAATGATGACAGAGGTCAGTAATTTGCACCAGAGGTACACTTCAACTGTGAGAGACAGAATGTGAAAAAAAAATCCATGAATCCACATGGTAGGATTTGTAAAGAATTTATTGGTAAATCAGGGTGGAAAATAAGTATTTGGTCAATAACAAAAATACAACTCAATACTTTGTAACATAACCTTTGTTGGCAATAACAGAGGTCAAACGTTTACTATAGGTCTTTACCAGGTTTGCACACACAGTAGCTGGTATTTTGGCCCATTCCTCCATGCAGATCTTCTCGAGAGCAGTGATGTTTTGGGGCTGTCGCCGAGCAACACGGACTTTCAACTCCCGCCACAGATTTTCTATGGGGTTGAGGTCTGGAGACTGGCTAGGCCACTCCAGGACTTTCAAATGCTTCTTACGGAGCCACTCCTTTGTTGCCCGGGCGGTGTGTTTTGGATCATTGTCATGTTGGAAGACCCAGCCTCGTTTCATCTTCAAAGTTCTCACTGATGGAAGGAGGTTTTGGCTCAAAATCTCACGATACATGGCCCCATTCATTCTGTCCTTAACACGGATCAGTCGTCCTGTCCCCTTGGCAGAAAAACAGCCCCATAGCATGATGTTTCCACCCCCATGCTTCACAGTAGGTATGGTGTTCTTGGGATGCAACTCAGTATTCTTCTTCCTCCAAACACGACGAGTTGAGTTTATACCAAAAAGTTCTACTTTGGTTTCATCTGACCACATGACATTCTCCCAATCCTCTGCTGTATCATCCATGTGCTCTCTGGCAAACTTCAGACGGGCCTGGACATGCACTGGCTTCAGCAGCGGAACACGTCTGGCACTGCGGGATTTGATTCCCTGCCGTTGTAGTGTGTTACTGATGGTGACCTTTGTTACTTTGGTCCCAGCTCTCTGCAGGTCATTCACCAGGTCCCCCCGTGTGGTTCTGGGATCTTTGCTCACCGTTCTCATGATCATTTTGACCCCACGGGATGAGATCTTGTGTGGAGCCCCAGATCGAGGGAGATTATCAGTGGTCTTGTATGTCTTCCATTTTCTGATGATTGCTCCCACAGTTGATTTTTTCACACCAAGCTGCTTGCCTATTGTAGATTCACTCTTCCCAGTCTGGTGCAGGTCTACAATACTTTTCCTGGTGTCCTTCGAAAGCTCTTTGGTCTTGGCCATGGCGGAGTTTGGAGTCTGACTGTTTGAGGCTGTGGACAGGTGTCTTTTATACAGATGATGAGTTCAAACAGGTGCCATTCATACAGGTAACGAGTGGGGGACAGAAAAGCTTCTTACAGAAGACGTTACAGGTCTGTGAGAGCCAGAGATTTTCCTTGTTTGAGGTGACCAAATACTTATTTTCCACCCTGATTTACGAATAAATTCTTTACAAATCCTACCATGTGGATTCATGGATTTTTTTTCACATTCTGTCTCTCACAGTTGAAGTGTACCTCTGGTGCAAATTACTGACCTCTGTCATCATTTTAAGTGGGGGAACTTGCACAATCAGTGGCTGACTAAATACTTTTTTGCCCCACTGTATGAGTCTGTTTGTGTGACATGGCATGCACACGAGACTCTCAAATGTTGTTTTCTTTAAAAGCATCCTCCCCACACATCTCTGCCCTGATAATGGATGCCTGGTTGTTCATAATTAGTCATTTGAGCCGTCGAGTATGCGCTGTGGTGCATGTTTGCGTTATTATGCGATAAAATAATCACTTGTGTCCATTCTTGACTGCACTGAAACTTCTGGGTGAAATGGCTGATTAATTAGACAAATCAGTCGTTTACATGTTTGGTGTGATTAAAAGGGCTTGTCTCATTTTCTTTTGGTCATAAAAGCAACATCCACGCATAATAAATAACAACATTTACATACTTTCCTTCAGTAGAAACCTTATTTGTGGACTGTATAACATACTACGTCATGTTGCTAGTACAATTTTAATTCTAAAAAACATTTTTACTGGCAAAAGAGCTTGCACAACCTGCTGTCACCCTCTCACTTTTTCCTGGAAACTGCAAGTGGATAACAGCAGTCCTCTGGCAGTGCTCATCTGATTCCATCAGGAAGAGGAAAAGCAGCACTGGCCCTTGGGAATACTGTGCCTGAAAATGGTAATTTGCCAGCTCTAGCAAATCCTGTGAGAGCAGGGAAGATGAAGAGTAGACAGATTTCACTTGCTTTATTTATTAAATTTGATAACCGGTACAGGCCTCCAGAGAGGCAGAAACATTCTGCTCCATGTCATTTAGAAGGAGGAAGAGAATATGGTGGAGATCCGTTTAAGACCTCCCAATCATTCAGCTCGGATCGCATTAGGCATCACTGAGTCCACAGCCTCATTCATTGGTGTGATGCAGCTCTTGTCTGTCAAAGTGAAAATATCCTATTCAAAGGCCTTTGTATATGTAGAGGTCTTGTTTTGGCTTCTCTGTTTGTGGAGCTAAATCTTTCATTGCAAGGTTTAAGTCCATCCAATGCAAGAAGACTGACTTCACAGTCGGATTTATTCGCTTTAATAGACCAAAAGTGTTGCCTTACTTGTTTTTTATAAGAGTGCGTGAACGTGCCGTGAGCTGGCATTTTGGTAAAGAGGAAGCTAATTGATTAGCTGACAAGCAATGTTTGGTGTCAGGCAAGCAAAGAGACTAGCTCAAGTCTTTGCTTCCCCAGGCTATTATTTAATACAACTGTGTTGTTCTCAGCTTCCTCCCTTTGTCCAGGAAAACTCACTGCCCTCTCAGTCCTCAGAAAGCTCCTCAGGGACACCTCACACAACTCAGAGGACAGGGGGGGGGGAGACGAACATAGCCACAAAGCCATACTTGAGAGGTATCGCTTTGCAATCTGCCCGTCTCCCAGCTCTGGCGTCTCATTTGTTCTGTGTGCTGATGTGCGTCAGGGCTTCGGGGCAAGGTGATAGTCTCGGGGGACAAGCTGCAAAGGAAAGTTACCTGAGGAGATAAGACAGTAAGGGAGAGGGGGGGGAATCCTTTTTCTGCACTGTGGATCTTTGTGTTTCTGCAAAAGACACTAGCAGCAGTTTAGCTGCAGAAACTTGGCTGCAGAGCCAGAGGTCCTTGAATGGGTTGGCGTTGAATGGCTCGGCTCCTTTGAATATCCTCTCCTTGAATAAGAGGTCTTTGACAAGAGAGGGCTTTGTGATGCTTCTGTGCTGCTTTGCCGTTATCGGCGCTGCTGGCTCCATGCGCCGAGGAGCTGCAGCTCCTGTTGCAAGTGTCTCTGATGGCGCTTGTTTCTGTTCACGTTTGAGGTCATCATTGAACGGCATTCTCGATCACCCTGTGATTTTAGGTAATAATGACGTGATTGACCACACCGCCAGGCACTTCCAATTTTTAATCCCTCCCGCTAAATTCCTGAGCCTCGTAATTCTTCAAATTATAGAAGCTCATATAGTTTTTTTTGTAATTAACAAATCACAATTTAATCCACAGTGCATGACAATTCAATTTGTTGATTGCCCCCCTCCCCCTAAACCTCCATCTCTCCTCTATTTGGGAGTGAAAAGGAAAGAAAAATAATCTCGCTGAATGTATTAATTCAACATGATGAATCCTGTATTCAAGTCAGTGGAGTGAATAATTAAAATTAGCTGATAAAACTTTCAGCAGAATTACTTTGCCGAAATTGCTGAACAGATGTGTCATTTTAATGAAAATCCACAGCCAAGCTCCTTTCCCCTTCCCCTCTGTTGGATAAAAATATTATTCCCATGGCACATTCTTAATTTGGTGGTAAATACACTCACAGCCGTCTCCGGAAGGGTGGGCGGGAGCGGGCTGAGAGCGAGGAAGAGCAACTTGTCACACTTAGTAACTTGATTTCTCCCCCTGCATGCAGTAACAGCAATCTACAGTAATTCACAGCACTCCATTGTTGCAGCAAGTCCCAAGGAGGACTTATTAAAATGCAATAATCTCCCTATTTAAACAGAAACAATAACCATTAGAATTCCCGCAGATCTAAAACAGAGCGTAAGCCCCCATCTGCTGTGAATGATTAGAGTCTTGACGAGGGAATTTAATTTGCAACATTCAAAGATGGGAATCTGAGCAGATCTCTCCTCCGAGACTCTCACCCTCATACTCATTTGCCTCTCGCTTTATTTGTCTTTTTAATTATTTATTTAGCTGCCACTAAAGTTGCTCTAGAGAGGAGGCATTGGATGCGCCCAGGCTACACAACAATGTACTTTAGTGCAGCCCTTTGTAAAGCATTTGTTCTGTTGTGTATATACATGTATATATATCATCCTGCACTCAGTTCAACGTGCAATAAAGTGAGAGGGGAGTGCACTGACAGGCAGGGTGGCAGTTATCCTTTTATATTTTGTTGCGTGCACACATCCTCTATCACACAGCGCATCATAGAAACTGTCTGCCTACATCTGTGTGAGACGTTCATAAAGAACAACAACAGCGTGTTAGTGGCTCTCTGAGGCTGGAAAAACAGTGCTTTAAACAAAATGCTAGCAAACCCAAGTATGGTACATTCATGTCATTTAATTTTATACAAACGACACCTAGGAGTCAAACTTTGTAAACCATATTTTCCGCACTATAAGGCGCACTTAAAATCCTTTAATCTTCTCAAAAATCGTCAGTGCGCTTATGTATGAATTCTGGTTGTGCTTACTGACCTCGAACCGGTTTTATGTGCTACACGGCGCACAGCAATGTGTCTTAATGTTTTAGTCCGACTTTGCTGAGCTACGAAGCCGCACCGCTTGATGGATTGTTGGAGCATTACGGCTGCCGTAGTCAGGAGCCTCGCAGAGGAATCTGGGTCCTAAACGTCGTCTGTTTCAGGTCCCAAAGTCAAACGAACACTGCAGCATCACTGAGAGTTAAAAACTGTCTAAATTCTTTCATCTTTAATAAAGTGATATATGAATGGTGTAACAATTAAGTTTAACATCCAGGCATCCATGAAAACAGGATTTATTACATTAAACGGAGTTAAAAGTTAGCAGGAAGTTAGCTCGCTAGCTTCCACCTAAACATGATATAGCATGTTCTGACTGAGAGGTTTCTGAAAGAATTCAAACGTACAGCTCTGCTATCACTTCCAACATAAATGAAGACAGAAAACTAAACAGCAGTGACGTTTGTAGGGTTACTGAAGTTGGGCTAGCTGGTATATAATGATGTGCTATGTGACCGCTAGCGACACAGCTATGTTAGCATAAACACAGTGAAGCTGGAGGATGAAGCTAACATTTTTTCCACTCGATAAAAGTTAACGTGAAGGTTCCCGATGGTTAGGGACAAATGCAATCGCATGGCAGGATGCTGTAAACGCACCAAACTTCAGTCAGGAGAACAACTGAGATAATCCATCCACAATACGAGGTTAGTCATTAATATACTGCAACAACATGGGAATAGAACAGCTGCAGAGGATTCAGCATTAATGAATCAATGGTACAGAAGTGGAGGAAGCAAGAAGAATGAGTTGAGGAAAGTTTGACTTATCTGACTGTTTTGGTTTCACTTAATGTGCCTTATAATCTGGTGCGCCTTATGGTCCGAAAAATATGGTAATTGTTTAAAATGATCTTGCGCACTAGTTTTCCAGAGTTTTTTTTCCCAACATTGGTTGCTTTTCGCTCATTTTCATCAATCCAGCCATTGACCACAACCAGTTTGGGAATGAGGAGAAAGGACAAGAACACTGAAGCGAAAAACAAACTGTTGAAGAGAGTAGACAAAAGTTACTGACATCAGCAGTGTCATGTAACACATCACGAGTAAAAAGAGTGGCATGAAGTAGAAATGCTCAGTGCGTCATGGGAAGTCACCCACCAGCCTGAACCTATAGCAGGGTAGCTGAGGGTCATCCGATCCAATCTTAGCTTTAGCAAAAAAAATGACAGTTGGACGTGTCTATCTCCTGAACCCAGACTGGAAGTTGCTGCCTCCCATTCTTAAACACAAACCTTCAGACTGTTAGGATCATATGATGCTGTCAGGCATTTAAGTTGTGGTGGGGGTCTCACCATTTGAGGTTATGCATTAAAGGTGGAGGATTTTTTTCAGTGCATTTCTGGATTTAACGGGAAGCCAGTGGCGCGACGCTAATATGGTAGAAAAACTATCTTCTTATTTAGTACCTGTCAGGTCTCTAGATGCTGCATTTTAGGACAGTCTGATAATAAAGATTACAGTTACAAAGAAGCACTACAGTAATCCAGCCTTGGTCTAACGATGCACAGAATAGTTTTTCAGCATCACTCTCAGACAGGACGTTTCTAATTTTGGCAGAATTGCACAGATAAAGGATGGGCGTACCGAATGTTTGGAGCGTTACTAGAAGCTAAGGCAAAGTATCTGGTACGACCATGTTTCTGAAATACAGAAATTTAAAATAGAAAATTAAAAAAATCACACAGGCCTTTAGGTCTCTAAGACATGCCCCTGGTTTAATCCGGTTGATGTTAAATCTGTGAACCACATGCAGCTCTTTCAAAGGCTGCTTGTCCCCAGCGATACGTTAGCAGTAATCGTTTGATGGTATCTCCGCTAGAATGCGTATTTCTTCTCTTTTGTATTAAATGATGATCAGTACACAACCTTGCTCTAACCCTCCCTTTTGGATTCCGAGTGCATCAATCCACTGAAGCAGCAGCTTTTCATTATTTCAAATAAAGGAGAGCTCCACCCTCAGTATTCAGTACCTTAGCAGGCTAAAATGTAGCAGGTGCATTGCTAAATATACGTTAAAAAGTGCCTTACTCTGCAAGTTTCTGTATTCCCGTGGGCTCCTTGTGCTACTGATCTCTCTGCCTGGTATCATCCATTTCTGGCTGAGAGTTCCAAGCGAATCCTAATTCCTGTCTGTGGTTACTGGTACACCCTAGAGACTTCAGATAATGAGCTTGGGGGTTTCAAAAAAGTAGAGTGCCAGTCTCAGAAGGTGTTGTTGAGTTATGGATGGGGGGTGGGGTGTTGGAGGGGTTTCCACTGGAGCCTCCAGAGACCCAGTTAGGACCAGACCTTTGGCAGAAGGCACATTATTTCCCAATTTGAAAGGGAAGCTGTGCCCTTTTGAGTAGCATCTAATTGGCACTTGGTGGAGGAAGACATGAGGGGAAACATTTTACTCATACATTAGTGCCAGCAAAAGGTATTTTAAATGTGGTAATAGCATAACATTTGTTACTGGAAGAAATCACTTGTGACTTATTGCAACTCGGACTAATATAGAAACGGAGAAAAATGTGTTTGCTCACATTTTACTCATTTGATTTTTGTTGCTTTTGATGTAATAACTTTAGATTCAGTCACACTCTAATCTCGTATTTTTTAATTTGTAACTTTCCTGTTTTCTGAGCAATCACTGCATGCACCATGTTACATTACCACGGCGATTACCATGGCTACATACATGTTAGCTTCATCTGTAGCCAGGCTGGTAGCAAACGCACAGCTTTTCTGTTCATACATTGTTAGTGACTCTGCTTTGCAGAGAAACAACACTCTGCTCATTAGGTGCAATTAACTTTATTATTTCCAAACTGAAGCTTTTTGATTAGAAGTGTTTGTCCCGTCCACCGAGCGTTACCATTAGCAGTACAGCCACAGCTACCATGTTTTTCTCCTAGAGAGCAGCATCTCATTCAAAACACGAGTCACACTTGTTTGCTAAAACACTCCTGGGTCCCTGGGTTTAGCTCGAGGAGAGAGGCTAAATTGTTACACTAGCTCAGTAATATGTAAAGATAATGAGCACCATCATTAGTTCACACATTTCTTCTGACAGCAACATGAACAGTGAGACTGAAAGCAATTTGAATATTTCCTCCACATCATCTGATGATGTTCTTTTAGCACTGTCAGTGTCTCAGTCGCTTTGTTGCTGCTCGTTCCAGATTGTTGTTATAAATCTCTCTGTTCCAACAAAGCATTAAATAACGTTAATGATAGATGCATAATGTTACGCAGTATGACGTCCGTCATAGCAATATTGGATTCAATTATACAAAGGAGTAATTTGGGCAGTGGAGGAAACGTGGACCTGCAGATGTGAGTTCAACTGTAGAAAATCAGTTTTTGATAGAAAATGTAACTGTGTATCAAGTTTGCATATAAAATATGTATTTGTAATACACAAAGTTTCATTTTTACGTCTGTCGCACAACAATGTGAATCCTTGACTTTATAATCTGTAAGTCAGCTTTTTCGTAGATAAGGCTTGTCTTACTTTTGCTTAACCATGAACTTGATGTGATGTTATTCTTCCTATTATAACTCAATTATAATTCATAGTGTAACTAAATAATCTGTTGAATAAATGGAATTTTATCGTGCCACCATATTTCCATTTAAAACGTAAGTACGCATAATCTATCTTGATAAAGTTACGTGAACATGACATAAATTTGTTGGTTACATTTCATTTAATTATGTAGCTTTAATTTATTAACCTCTCACTGAGTCCAAATAATTGGATTTAGTAAATCCAACAAAATCTGTGTTCATTTACTCAGCATCTGTCAAATACTTCAAAGCAACAACATTTGCATTATTATATCAACTATTATGTACTTTGTGTAACAAGTGTCACTCTTGTTGAATGAAGTAATACAGGGTTAGAAAGTATTATGAATATTAGATTCAGGTAAATGACATAATTAACACACGTCCAAAGAAATGGAACATTTCTCTGTAACTGGCACCAGTTCACAGCATTATTGTCACAACCAGTTCTTCCCCCTTTAACACCTCTTTCAACCTATGACTCTGTTTATGCTATATTTTCTTCAGTTGCTGTTTACACCCCACAAACCACAGAATTACTCAAAGGTTTAGTTTGTGCTGAGGATGTTCAGCACTGTCGTGGACGTGTATGGATGATACATGTTTGTAAAGCTGTTTCCATTATTGCTCTGGGTTCTGTGGAGGGATGAATTTAAGTGCTAAAACTGGTGAATCAGAATGAAATACCTGCACTGTGTTGTAACAGACACTAGTTTCACTTTTCTTTCTTCCATGTTGAAAACTTGAGTGTTTCTATTTTGTTGCTCTGGCTCTAAACATGCACACTCATTAGCAATAATATGCCAGATAATCTACTTTCTGAAACATAACGTGACCGAGAGTTGCAAAACTGGCTTCAATTTTCATTCAGTATGACTTGAAATGAGTGACTGAGACCATAAACGTTCTTCTGTAGGACCAGAATATTTTTTGCAAACACGTGTAGAGGCTTCATTTTACACCAGTGGCTTTCCAGGGTTTCTGAAAGTCTTTCAAAGTTTTTATGTTTTGTTTTTTTTATATCGGCTGCTTTTTCCACTCAATTCAGTCCATGTGTAGATACAACACGTTACACACAACTTAGCAAAGAACCAATTTTTAACTAAATATGTGGAGGTCACCTGAGAAAGTTCAGGCTGAGCTGAAGACAGTTGCTCAAACCAAACATTGACTTTCAGACTCATAAGAATGGTACACATCTGTTTTTGTCGTATGTCCTGCACGTCCACGTATGCTTGTGCAGTTTAACAGGTCGTTGCACATGTTTCCCATTTTCTTAGCCCAAAAAAAAAAAAGGGTGGTTCAAGACTTTTGCACAATAATTGTCAAGACTAAACATGTTTATAAAGATTCTGAATTGGTTACCTGGTTTTTTAATAAGTGTGTTAAACCAAATACCAAAGGTGCTGACTCCCATCAGTCTTGTTGTTTTGAGAGTTTGTGCCTGGGATGACAATAAATATCTTTAAACGTGTGTTTAAGTCCAAACAGCAGACCACACGTCTGTGCGGTGCTAGCCGAACCACTGAGAACAGCGACTGGGCGTCTTCTGGCTGCACATCTGTGCCACGTACGGCCGCGTCACTGTTGTCTTCATCATGCCGTTAGCCCCCATGTCTGAATTCTGTGTGATAAAAACACAAATCTACTTTTAAAAGAAGAAATTATAAAAGTAGAAACATTTCAGAGTTTACCTTAATATCAGTTTTCAAGAATCCCACAGATGGATGATCCTGATTTGTCCTGTAATATAGAAAACAGTTTTAATCTTTGGCGATATAATGAATTAAACATTTCACCATTCCCTGATGAACACACAGACACTGCATGCATGTGCACAACAGTGTGGTTGCTAATGTTAACATAACCAGACTAACACTCCCACCAGTTTGAACCAAAGGAGATACTTTTGCCATATTTCTGATTGATTTACTAAAGCCATAACTTTACAATGATATATCATGTAAATGCGTAAGTATGTATCAGTTATTGCATATCTCAGTGTCACCATGCACTGTGCACAGTAGGCTCTAGTGGAGTCCAAGAACAATAATGAGAAGCTCACTCTAAGCCCAAGTACATAAATGTGCATCTGCTTTGACATGTGTAAAAACTTACTGTGACGAGCAGATGAAGGACGCGCCTTTATTTTGTGATGTGCATCTATAAAGACAAGCATACTGCAACACTTACATTTTAACTGTAAAACACACACAAAGAGCTCTAATTTCAAACTTGAGGCATGTGTTGTTGCTGTAATATTAACCAGTGAGAGAAGTGGGTTTGTTCCGATACTTACTGTATTGAAAGGTTGGGAGCGTGGGCTTAACCGTGCACTATCTGCCTATGATCACTTTGAGACAGCATGATGTCAACATGATGTCAAACAACGTAGCATAGGGTTGAGTTTAAGTAAAGGTTTATTAACTACATTTACTCATCACTCCTACAGAAATGAATAGATTCAGGTCTACATTTATACACATGCATTACTTACCCTTGATATTAAACAACTGGCAGCTCTGAAGATGTGTCAGCTCGACAACCTTCCCTCTGCTTTGATTGGAGCATGTGCAACATTTAGAGATCCAGTTGATCTAAATCATCTTTGAACCATATACAAACAACATTTAATAACCGTAAACATAATATATTTAGAGTAATCAAGCATTTTTAAATCGCATAATCAAACAAGTGCCTTAGTTGACTTTTTTGACTGTGCATATGTGAAATAAGGCACCTTTGGGATGTGCTGTGTGATGCTCTCATGGACCAAATCCTGGGGAATGTTTCCAGCACCTTGTTAAATTTATGCCATGAAGAATTCAGGCAGCCCTGGATGCAAAACGTTTTCTAATCTCTACCTAATGAAGTGGCTGCTGAGTGTGTTGTATCTGCTGGTGTTGATTAGTAGATTAAGAAAAAGTTGAGAGTTTTGCGATGTAAATGGAGTAGAGTAAATGTAAAGTTAGTGCTCATCCTTGGACAGTCGGGTGATGAAACGCTGCATGTTTCAGGTTTGCATGTGTGCCTTTAGACCAGCTGTGCTGCATCCTCAGAGAGCTGGCTTTGATTTTCTTTAAAAATCTTTTTTAATGTGGGTACCTAAATATTACACGGATTCCTTTGATGAATAATTCCTCTTGAATAGCATCGCGTCCTTTGTTGCCTTTTCGTACTCTACTCATCCTTTCCCTTTCAAGATGAGCAAGAACAACAGCCTCCAAATCAAATAGTTGCCATAATGTGTAAATTGACTGATCTCAGCCAGCGTACCTCCACGTTCCACTCCTCATCTACTAAACCCCTCGCTCCCTGCAGCTTCTGATGCAGTTAATTAATGAAGGAAGAAAACTGGAAGTGCTCTCTGCAAAGGTAAGGTAGTGAAACTCTGGTGGCTCTGCTTAATGAGGCTAATTATCCATTGTGGATGTCCAATCCAGTTGGGCTTTATTTTGATTGCTTTGATTAATTACAACACACCGAGTGCTACTCTTACAGCCTATTAGAATGGCAGAAAATGAAAAGCACTGCAGCTAACTGCTAAAGCAGCAAAGGACTTGCGTTCAGGAGAATATCGAAGGACTACGGGAGAATCCCGAACGTCAGCTTTTTTGATCCAGGTCAAGTGCAATTTAGTAAACTTACCCAATTGCTTCATTTTACGAGTTAACGTTTTAGCGTCTGATCAAAATCCTCTCATTTTTATATTTCTTCATATATTTACCGTAAAGAAGAAGGCAGAGCTTTCCACTGGCAGCAAAAGCTCTTTACCAGGCAGTTTTCATGGTATTTAACTGAGCTGTAGAAACTGTTTTCATTCTGCACTCAGCTGACTGTGACATTAATGCCACCTGATTGGACGAGCTGCCTGCTTGTGTTTCGTCAGTGCAGTATGTTTAAATATCGTGATGAGGTATGCGTCTTTGTGTTTCCTCACCGAGAGGTTGATGGTAAATGCATCCATCGTTAGCTTTGGTTACTTTTGCTCGGCTTTGTTTTTACCATCTTCAGTACCTCGTATGGTTGTTTATGGCATTTTCTTGGATACCTATTGAAAATGGCACAAATCTCATTTATCGTGATAACGATTACGTGATGTTTTCTAATAAACGTGCATAAAGTCCTCATTGGAAATCAACTTCTGTGGAACGTGACGGCCGCTGACAGAAATAACCGAGGACAACGTTATTGCAAATCGTAAAGCAGGTTATCAGTCCGTATCGTATTTCCCATGAGCGCCGCTAGTTGAAAGGTTTTACAGTGACTCATGCATGCGCTTAACATCAGTGTAGCAGAAAATAGTCGAAAATCTGTCAAGATTTATGCTCTTAAGGAACAGATTGTCTCCACAGCCATTTGGCTCCAACATAGTGTGGAAAATCATAATGAAGAGAGGCAAGTCGGGGGAAAGAAATCTCGACCTGAATTTTGTTGGTTTGGTGACAATGAGAAAGATAAGTGCTTTTGACAATTGTGAATGATGATCTGCCACGGGCCTGCGAGCTGCACTGCAGCTAAATTACCGCTGTCACACACACTTTTCACGATGGCCAACCCTCCTGCGAATCACCTAATGTGACAAATCACAACCTTAATTCTTCATTAATTCACGGGGAAAAAGGAGGATTTGGTCATGTAATTTTTCCCTCACGGACGGTTCAAGACTCCAATAACCAGCCGTTTACAGCTGACTGAGCAGGAATTGCTCCACCCCCCAACCTCTACCCTCTCTTCTCCTCCACTTTTTACAACATCGACACGGTGGCTGTGAAACCTAGTGATGCTTACAGCCAGACTTATTGCTGTGGTTATCTTTAATGACTTTGAAATGTATTGGCCTCGTTAATAAGCAGCGAGGTTATCAATTCCTCTAATTAGGCTGCGTGCTCCCCGAAGAAATTTCACATTAAAGAGCCAAAAGATGAGTCAAGCGAGGGTGGGGGGGTGCAGAGGGTTACACAGTGCAGTGGGAGGTGGTGGTGGTGTTTGGAGCCAAATTTCAAAGCCCGTTACCCCGTCTGGGAGGATTAGCATTAAGTTATTGTGCCCCCTACTACCACCCATCTCCCATCCGCCGCACTTCTTCCCTCTTCTCTTGAAAATGACTGTTTCGCTTAGACATTACAGCTAACAGCGGATGTGTCCGTGCGGGGGGTAGGGTGGGTTTGGCGGGGTGGGCTGGGTGGTGGTAATGGGACATGAGCACTGCTGAGGTGTGTAATACGATCAGGAGTTACTGTCGCAGAGCATTGATGTGCATATCTCAGGCTGACACGTTGAGGCCGCGGCGAGGCCATTTGGGTAAGCTTTATGTGGCGTTACGGGGCAGCTTCGGCCTTTTAGGTCACATGTCTGCCTTCTGTTTATGTCACGTTTCTGTGCTTAGCCTTTCTTAGCATCTGTGTGTTATTTATTTCAGAAAAACTAAGAAAGGATTTTTGTGACGATCATCGCCGTCTGAACGTTCCTAATTATTCATTTGAGCCGTCCCGTAGGATCCACAGGTAAAGGTGGAACCGTGTCTTTGTGACTTTCTGCTTGTAATGTATTTGTGTGTGTGCACGTACACTTTGTACACACTCTTCTACTTGTGTGTCACCATTCATGCGCAAATGTGAAAATAGAGCTTAGCCATAAATGGTTCTAATTTATTTGTGCTGCAGCCCAAGCAGCCAGACTGAGCTTCCTGCAAATTTATAGCCAAATGTCACTTTTACATGATGGGTTTGTAACAAATATCTGCTGCATATTGTTAAATTAATCTTCCATTTAAAATTAATGGAGTTAGACTCCCTGGGTTCAATGTAATTTGGTGTTCACAGGCAGCGCGTAACGCGGTGTGAATACAGAATGAGTTGCGGCCAAACGGCCTAATCTTCCATCACCTTGAACCTGAGAGGAGAGGACGCCTCATCCAGCAGTGGCTAATGAGATTGTGCTCACCTCCCGGGAGAAAGAGAGACAGGGAGGGAGGCAGGCGGGGTTTGTTGGGAGGCAGGTTGGATCGACGGAGGAAACGAGGACGGATGCCTTGAAGTACGCCGGTGCGGGGAAAAGGAGAGCGGGAGATGTATAGAGCAGGCACCTGATAGCAGCTCGTAGCTTCCACCACTTGTCTTATTTTGTTCAGCTCTAAGTCGTGCCGGAGGACGCGGCTGATGTATGTATGAGAGCCGGGGCACGTTCAGATGAAATGACTTCTATATCATTATTTCACAATCCTCACCTGGCCGTGACAAAGACAGAGGACATATTTCACAGTTAAGGATGCAGTACTCAGCGGGACTGTGTGTCTCTCCATAATTCATACAATGAGGAAAGATTCCCCTGCACAAGCCAGGCCATATTATTGTGGAAGAAACCACAGGGGATAGCTTTCCTCTATCACATGCTTCTTATACAGCAGGCTCACCTTCCTCACCTTCACTCGTGATATTTAAAAAAGTCAATTTGATGGTAAATTCTGTTCGTCTGAGCAAAATCAGAAGCGTGTGAAGTTCTTTAATTCTTATTTCTGCTGCCTGTGCGCTGCACTGCCCTGCAGCAGACAGAGCCAGCACTTAGAGCTCATACGGTTGGTTTTGGATGAAGGTGTAGCTTTCCAGCTCTGTGGTTTAACTGTCCTGCAGTGCCATCACAAGATTGTCCCACAGTAAAGCCCATGGACATGCATGACGGAGACATCATGCAATACTTAAAAAAAAGATTTTCAGGGAATGTTTCCTCATCTCTAAAATATTGGAAATTATGTAGCAAACTGTATACATTTGTATTTTTTAAGTGATAATATAAACAAAAACAAACTTAAATGCAAAGAACGTCGAGATAAATTATGCTTCTGTGTGAATGTGTCAGTTTCATTAGTGATCAGTGTAGTTTGATGCTACCTGCTCGCAGCATCCATGAGTATGGATACACTGATTAGAGGTAAGAGGAATTGGCTCTGGATTAAATTACTGTTTACAGATGTATACAGATACTTCTATTAAGCCATGCCCAGTCATCGTGCACGCAGCGAATGGCAAAATCAAGGAAAAAGGAAAGCAGCTGTTAACGTTCTGTGCAAGGAAATGTGTCCTTTTGAACACGGACACGGCACCGGACGGTACTGGAATATGCGTCATTAGACTTCCTAACATGCAACTTACATAGTCGGGACAATGGGTTTCATAAAACATGGGAGCCATTTATGGTGAACGCTGGTTTGGATATTGGCACTATTTTCTCCCTGGTTTAATATAAGCATGCCACTGCTACCTTACTTGTGTGCTAGCTTGATCTCATAATCAAAGTGTCTGATTCTCTATTTGTTTACTTGTATTTCTGAGCCGGGTTTCTGTTTTGTTCTGTTGGTTTTGTTGTGTTTAATGTTGGTGTTATTGAAAAAGTTTAAAACTCAATAAATACATGAAGAGAACCAAACCATGCCCAGCACCACGTAGCTTCTCTATTAGCACTTTTCCTCCCTTTGGCTGTTCTTTTTCATTTTCCTGGCTTGCAGATACTAATTTACACACCTACAGTCTCGTTTGTTTGTTCATTTGTTCATTGATCCTATTGATCCGCTCTGTTGATTCCTTATGCTAGCGTATAATCAGTGTACCTTGGTCTTGCTAGTGTTGTGTAGAAGCTGAGCAACATGTCCAAATCCTTAAAATGCTGCACATTATCCAAAGCTGATGCTCTCAGGCCCCTCCTCCCTAAGAGGAAATGACATGTTTCCACAGTTCTCAGCAGCTAATCAAACACACGATGTGCCATCCATCTCTTAGCATGTCTTGGTGATCTTTCATGTCTCTGAGGCACTACTTCGCTCAGTGACTTGCTAGCGCCGTTTGACCAATGTGCTGCTGCCGTCTCTCCCTTTAGGAGTCAGTGGCTCAGTATAGATCAGCAAACAAGTTGCTGTTGAGCCAGCGTTAAAACGAGGTGAAAGATTTTGCATTTGTCTGTAAAAAATTGATCTGCACAGTTTATACTGATAATCACAGCCCCTCCCCAACTGCTTTTATGACTTCCTCCTAGGTCAAAATGTGTTGAGTGGGCGGCGGGTTATAAAGTTCCAGCCGGGAACATTTGTTTAATTACTTAAATCCGTCCGATCAAAGCTTTTCCAGCAATTATCTCAGTGCTTTCAGGTTCCTAACAAAGCAGTACATGGATTAAAGCAGCTGGACTTGCTCACAGCAAACATTGCCCTTTACAGGGTCAAATGGGGGTTATTAACATGTGAGCTCAGTGTGTAGGTGGTGTATTGAAATTGCCAGCAGATGTGTTTGGCACGGATAGACTTCTTAGCAGTCGGGCATTAGACAGGCATTAAAAGAGAATTGCAACCTTAAAATTAATCTTACAATTGAGGTTTCATTGAGGTCAGCTCTGTTAATGGAGTTAAGTGCATTTATCTAAAGGCTTATAAACCGTGTGCTCACTAAAGCAAAGCTGCATTCACACTGGGACATGACAATCACAGACCATACAAACTCAGGGACATTCAACTTTAAGTGAATGTAGGCAAAATAATCCCTGAGAACCCAGCACACAGTTTGCAATCAGTCAATCAATCAATCAATCAATTACAGAGCTCACTGATCTGTAATTGGATACTAATCTGCTTGCAAGATCCCCCTGCTCAGGAAGGCACCGTCTTAAGTTGGATGGAGGAACATTAAGGTTCTTTATAACTTTTATGTAACGTGATTTTTTTCTTGTCTCTCTCCTTTAAACTGAAACTACCATAAAAAATTAGAGACTAACAAATTGAGCAAGAGATCAACTAATTATTTCCCCCATTTATTAAGCGAGTTAAGTCTGGCTGTGATCGGTCCTGGGGTGGCAAATGAAACCAAGCTTTCCAAAACATGTTGTTAATCAGGTTTGTAAAGCTTTGTTCCCCTTAATAAATGAAGTCATCATTTAAAGTCTGTGTTGTTGTTGTTTTGTATTTACTTTTTGATTGTATTAGAATTTTTGGATGATGTGAAATGTGTGTGACAAATGTGCAGAAAAGTAAGAAATCAAGGAGGCAAATACTTTAAGTTGATTTTAAAGCAGGTGTGTATCAGCATGCATTACTGTTATACAGTCAGAATGATTTCAGTTACAAAATAATGAAGCATGTTGGTGGTTTTTGCCTCAGCATTTATAGTTTATCAGCATGAGGAGCACAACCTTGTAAACTGTCCATGCAGAGCTTCCTGCTACATTTGGTTTGTTAAAATGCTCGTCAGTCTGGGAAAACATGAACTGCTTGATTTGTAGAAAACGTCTTGGACTGTAATGTGTTGATCATCTTATTTTGTTAGATTAAACCACTGGGTGGGCGTATCGGGTGTCGGTTTAAATCCTATTTGTCAACTCGATCTTTCTCTGTGGCTTCCTCTAAGTTCAGATCCTCCGTCAGCTCTCTCGCCTATGGGGTGCCTCAGGGCTCTGTCTTGGGACCATTATTGTTTTTGTTGTATTTACTCCCTCTTCTGCAACTTCTTAGCTCTTACTCTATTTCATATCATTGTTATGCAGATGATATTCAGCTATATATCTCTGATGTTTCTAAGCTCCAAATCCTGCAGTCCTGCTTAGATTCTGTTAGAGATCGGCTGGCTGGTAATTACCTTCAACTAAATGCTGATAAAACGGAAGTCATTGTCTTTGCTCCTGAGAAGTTTGTTCCCCTCGTGGTTAAAAATCGAGGCCCTCTTGCTTCTTATACTAAACCCTCCATTGGGAAACTTGGTGTTACACTTGACCCAGCTCTGACGCTGGACACACACGTTAAATCTTTGGTTCGCTCTTGTTTTTACCATTTAAGAAATATCGCTGAGTCCCATTGTGTCACGTTCTGAATTGGAAATGATTATTCGTGCTTTTGTTTCATCTCGCTTAGATTATTGTAATTCCTTGTTTACTTGCTTGAGTACTGCCTCCCTGGAACGACTGCAGGGTGTTCAGACTGCTGCTGCCAGGCTTCTGACAAAGCATCACAAATGCTCCCATGCCACTCCCCTGCTGATTCAGCTGCATTGGCTCCCTGTCAAGTTCAGGGTCCAATTTAAGATCATAACCATGACTTATAGGGCCCTGCACGGTGTAGCTCCAACTTACTTAAGTGATCTTCTTCTTTCTCATCACCCCAGCAGGTCCCTGAGGTCTTGTGACCAGGGGTTGCTGGTTGTCCAGCATACAAGGTTAAAAACAGAAGGTGACAGAGCGTTTGTATCAGCGGCTCCCAGACTCTGGAACTCGCTCCCTTTGAGTTTGAGATCTGTGGACTCAGTCACGTCTTTTAAAAAGCAGTTTAAACTCGCTTTTGGTTGATTTTGTTTTGTTTTAGATTTTAATGTCTGTTTTCTGCCTCTGTAAAGCACTTTGTGATTTTATCTTGAAAGGTGCTATATAATTACAATTTTACTTTACTTTACTTACTTTAATGTAGAAGCTGCAGCTGCTGTCAGCTTTCAGGAGTTAAATCTCTGCAGCAACATCAGATACAGAAACTTAGCTCCTCACTGTAATAGCTGAATAAACAGGCCATTGCTGTGCAATAAAACTTTTTCAGGGCCTTTGTATTTATTTGAAGAGTAAAGTTTTATCACACTGCTGTAAACACAGCTTTGCAATAAACATAAACAGCTATAGTGGATCGGCTGTTTTTGTTGCTGTGCCAGATGTTTGTTATAACCGTTACAGTTAAAAACATCAGGCTCAAGAACATCTGGTCTGCATCCTGACTGCTTAAACCATTCAGAACGTAGATGATGTGTTATGGTTGCAAATTGATGTGTACTATACAGTATATGTGTCTTAGGAAGTTACATATTTGGATGAGGAGACATTTGATACAGGGTCTACTGATGCAGCCAGTGTGCTATATTTTGACTGCACAAACTGCACACAAGGAGTTTTAGTTTTGTAGATGCACAAATGTTGATATTCTGTGTAAAATGTTTATAGAATAGAAGCAGGGATTTGTAAATTGTGTAAAATTCATATCTAATTGACAGTGGTGCAAAACAACAACTGAAAAGTTGTTTTTCAAAAAAAAAGTGGTTCTCTTGAATTTGACGCCAGCGTCGTCTCACAACTGCATTAACATGTATTATAAGCAAGCATAATAAAAGTGTGTCAGAGGTAAAGACAGAGCCGACCGCTGTTGAAGCACCACTCAAGTTTAACAGCTTAACAACCACGAGTTGTAACCATGTTTCTTAATGTAAAATTGCAAAGAATTTGATTTTTATTATCAGGAATACAAAATTTAACACTTAACAACATCCAAAGAATTCTTTGTAAACAATCGTCAAGGGCAGAAATCAAAAACATAAATGATGGTGTAGAAATCTGTCATGTAAAGAAAAAACAGCCACATGTTCTGATGTCACAGGTCAAAGATCAGCAGTAACTGCTGAGTTAGCCTTAACCTATTATTCCAGCAAGTTTCGCTACTAATTAATGTTTCCTTATTAGATATAAAGCTGCGTATCAGAGGTGATGTTAGCGTGATCCAGATGTTTTAGCCAGTTATACATGAGTGTTACAGCATCTTAGTTTTGTTGAGCTGTTTCTTGCAGCACTGAACATTACTCGTGATCTCCTCACAGTAGATTTGTGGCCACATGTATTTTCAGACAAAAATAGCGTTACTGCCCTGCAAATCTCAGAAACAGTGCGTCCAACCGGACACCCAGGATGGCATTACCTTGGCCTCCTGTGAGGAGCCTTGGAGACTTTAACTGGCACATTGAACACATATCTAGGACTGCTTATTTGTGCAGCATTTCCAGAATTCGAAACATCCTGTGTTGAACTGTTGGTGCATTTTTATTAATGTTTTTGCTTCTACAGTAGGATGGACTATTGTAACTCGTATCAGACTGTTCTAAAAGCTCCTGAGAATCCTTCTGTTGGTGCAGCCACAATCCTGCCAAGGACCAGACTGAACTTGCAGTTTTAGCGCAGTAGCTTCTCTTCATTGGCTTCTTGTTAAATCCAAAAATCCTCCTCCTCGCACAAACAGCATTGAATGGTCAGACCATCATATATTAAAGTCCTCTATCCTAATAGAGCACATTGAATTGAGTTCAGGCTTACTGCGTCCGTGACGGTAAAAAATCGAGGGTTTGTCTTACACTGATTTTATTGTGCAACAGTAAAGCAGCCTCCCTGCTGGGATCACACTGTAGTCCTGCACAGGTTTTAGCTTTAAGTTTGTTTTTTTGTTTATGCTAAAATAAAGAAATGAGGGAATTAATTATTTGAATTTGTACGTTTGCTCACTTACAAGAAATCTACAGTCTTTTTGATGGAGCATCAGGCAGGATGTCAACCAAAAATCCAGAAAAACAACACATTACATAAAAATTCTAAATTGATTTTCATGCCGTTGAGTAAAATGAGCCCCAAGCACAACGTGACTTAGTACTTGGTGGTGAAACCCTTGTTAGCAAGCACAGCGGTAAGAAGTTTCTTGTAGTTGGTCACCAGGTTTGCACACATCTCAGGGGGGATTATGGTTTCTTGGCTGCTGCTTGGCAACTCAAAGCTTCAGTTCTCTCCACAGATTTTCTGGAGACTGGCTAGGCCGCTCCATGACCTAAATTTGCTTCTTTAGCCACTCCTTTGTTGCCTTGGTGGTACGTTTTTAGTCATTGTCATGCTGGAAGAGTTATCCACAACACATCTAGTGTTCTGGCTGAATAAAGGAGGTTCTCATCTATTATTTTAAGTTGTCCTGTGACCCCAAACCATAATGGTTCTTGTATGTGTGGGTGGTGTTCTTTAGTTCATACTTTCTCTTCCTCCAAACACGGTGGGTCGAGTTGACGGCAGAGAGCTTGATTTTGGTTCCATCAGCACTTTTGCTCAAACCCTCTGAATCATTTGTATTTTCACCGACAGTTTTAAGCTACTTTTTAAATTCAGGGAATTTAAAATAGAAAGTAGCTCGTCCACAGAAGGACTGGTAGCTCCCCTTACAATAAGGGTTCAGATCGCGCGAACAGGTGTGAATGTGTGTGTTTAGTTAGTTTGTTTGTTTGTTTGCTTGTTTGTTTGTTTTAATCAATTTTAAATCATGCTTTTTATTTGTTTTTGTTTCTAATGTCTCTGTAAAGCACTTTGAATCACCTTGTTGTTGAATTGTGCTATACAAATAAATTTGCCTTGCCTTGCCTTGCCTACTGCTGCAAGATTTAAATCGATTGGTGTGCTACCAGTGCTGGTGGTGACTGTGGTCCTAACCTCCCTCAAGTCATTGACGAGCTCCTCCTGGGTAGTTTTATGAAATCATCTTCACCCTGTGAGGCAAATCTTACATGCAGCTCCAGACTGAAGGCGACTGATGGTCATTTTGTATTTCTTTCATCTCTGAACAGCTGCTCCGACGTTGTCACCAAGCTTCTTCTTGATGCTCGTGTAGCCCGTTCCAGCCGTGTGCAGGTCTACAGACGTATGACCTTTGTAAGCTCTTTGGTGTCGCCCTGAATATCATGGAGTCTGTGGACAAATGTGCTTTATACACATTATGAGTTGGATCCAGAATATCTGTGATTGCTTTACTGTAATCTATGGGCACACACAGTCAGTCTGTGGTAGCCAGAATTCAAATGCTGATTTCACTCAATGACATGCAAATCAATTTCTAATTTTAATGTAACAACTTTTCTGGATTTTTGGTTTGTTTTCTGTTTTTCTTCATTAAAATTAAAGTAATATGAAAATTAGAGACTGTTGATTTCTTTGTAAGTTCAACAGGGAATCAATCGAATCTCCTCACTGTATGTTGCTAATACTGAGTACTGCTATTTTTTTATTTAATTTTCTCAAATGTACGTTAAATCCCTAAACTTCACTTAGACCAGGGTTATGTTTTAGATAAGAAATATATTCCTTAGCATACAGTCAGGAGTAAGAGCAGGTGCTACTTATTTGACTGACAGAGCTTTGGAGTTTGAATCATGCTTTTCTGAAAACTCAAAGAGTCTCAGAGTTAAAGCTCGAGGCTGCACAGAAACCAGTTCATTCAGCAGGCTCGGCTCTGCTCAGTATTAAGTCGTCAAAGCTGTTGTTTTCACGTTTCCTGGAAGTGTTACTCGTCATGTGTTCTGGAGGATTCCAGCTGAAGGCTTGGAAAGTTTAAAAGGCAGACAAAATAGTTTTCCTTTGATGTCTCCTTCGCTGGCACCTTCCATCTTTTTAAATGATTTGAGAACTTTCTGTTGATGTTCAGCGTGCGTTCGTACTGAAACGTTTCCTTTCCACAAGCCTTCAGCTTATGACTTTCACCTTGTTTCCCCAAAACATCACCTTTGACTCTTCCTCTCTTACATCTGCACAGCCCTAGGCTCTACCCAAGGCTGTTTTCAAAGCCGTGTGAGCAGTATTGAACCCACTTTAACAACTGAAATATGACCAGAGCTATCCTGGAAAAAAACGTGTAAATAATACCATTTTTGTCTCTCAGCAGGTGCACAGTTGACCTTTCCTTTTAGATTTCACTGTTTTCTGAATCACTGTATTAATATAGCATGTAAATGATTCTATGTATTGATGGAGCCTGCTCTTTACTGACAGCATGTCTGTTTTATGTAGCAGCGAAAGACTTGACCAGATTAAAATCTCATCGCTGTGTAAGAGTGTCTTTATTAAATAACACTGAACTCAAAATCAATGTCACAGCCAATGGCAGCATTCAGAGGATGATGTTGTCAACTCCTCGAGATTCCCCAAGGAAACATGTCGAACATTTCAAAAGCCTTCTGAGGGCGTATGGGGACGATGAATAATTGCATCTCTTCACCAAGTGAACGTGCGATAACATCGACTCCTATCAAATTTAACTCGCTTCCTTTTTCGCATGCACTCTTTTCCTTTCCGAGCTTCACAACTTGTGATTCAATGACCTGCTTAATGATCAGCTCTTGGGAGTTTCAAAGACTAAGTACAGATTCGCATTTTGAAACGCAGGCTTAGCAGCAGCAGTCTCCGCTGCCAAGAATGGATTTTCCCTGGTGCCCTGACGGTGAAGTAGTTAAGCTCCTCGTTGTAGCATATCCAAGTCTTTATGCTGCGGGCTGCATTCCTCTTTTTTCATTCAGTCTTTCTAATGAAAACACCAAACGAAATCACAGAGTTTGTCTTATCCCATCCTGTCTGCTGCTTTGTGCTTATTGGAAAAGAACTGGAATGCTGTTAATTGCACAAAAGTCAGAGCTAGTGACACACCAGAAACATGCCGGTTATTGGTGATCCCACACTGTGTGTCAACTCCCTGCAGAGGAACCAGGTATTCCATTGCATAACGTGAGGAAATTGTCCTCAGCTTACACTTGAATCAAAAGGAAACAGGAGGAAGAGGCCTTGAAACATTTATGAGATGTGACGGATCCGACCTGTGGGAAAACATCCCTGATCTGATTGTCGAACTTGGAGTGGACCTACTGTGCCCCGAGATGCATGAAAGGCTACTATTAGACCGTGAGGCTCAGTGGTTTTCCTAATTTATATCTCTTGTTGCTGACGCATACTCCTGTCCAGTGGAAAATACTGCAGCCTTCCCAAGTGAGTAGCCTGCGGGTGACAAATAGCTCCTGCTTTACACTCCATTTGGTCTGAGGCAGCTCACACCCTCCTCCCTGTCTTCCCCCACTTCCATCCTTGAGCTTCCATCATACCCTGCCCCTCCTGTTTCCTCTCCAGGCACTGACCTTTCAGATGATGCCTCTCCTGGCCTCCCTGGCCAGTAGCTCCCCTGGGAGCTATAATGGACTCAGTGTTAATTGCCTGTTGAAGGACAGAGGCAGTCCTGCACAGGCTGATTGCAGACTCCCTCGGGAGTACAGATGTCTGTTTGTGTGATCGCTGCTCTAATGCAGCACGGCTGGAGAATCAACCCAGCATGTGCTCGCACACATATAGACCAACACAGTTCAGCTCATTCACAGTGTGTGAGTGTAAGATGTAGGGTTTTGGATAGAGACATCAAATTGTTTTGCTGGTGCAGGGTCTTGTTATATTGACAGACACTCGCCCTTTTAGTCGTTTGCTAGTACCTTTTCCCACAGTGTGGCCCACTGCATGGATTTAAAAAAAATCTTTTATTTGGGTGAATTGAGCTGGATGTGAGGTCGACTTCTTTAGCTCTCTGATTCTTGAGGGTCACTGAATTAGGGCACCAGCAGCATCTGCTCTTATATAACTATCATTAGCTTACAGCTCTAAGTGTTTAAGGTATGTGCTAACTAAAAATAAAGACAAGATGATAGTTTATTAAATTTTAATGAAATCTGCAGATTGCTTTTAATAAACTCAGCCGTCTGCTCCTTGCTATCTAAAATATAACAGGACACCGGAGTAAACTCTCCAGCATCTCACACTTCTGATAATCAGCTGTCTGCTTGACGTTTATTCAGCTGTGTAAAAACTTTAATGTCAGCCAAACCGATTTACTCAGGAACAAATAAAATACGAAAAAAAGGCCAAACAATAACATTTTTAAGTTATCTAAGTGACTTATATTACATGTTTAACCTGAGCAGCGAAAGACGCGATTTGCCGGGAGTCCGGTGTTCTCACGGCTCTAGTTAGCCTAGCCCCCGGCTAGCTATCGAGCTGGTGGGTAACAGACGTCTCCGAAAACGTCGGAGCGCTTTTGAAAATATGCGGTGTCCTGATAAACTGAGCCGATATTTGAGGTTTACACAGCTACATTCTCGCCTGAAAATATGTTAAACATTTATTTTGTGACTCAGAAAGAATAATAAGAGTAACATTAAAACTAACTAGCTGCCACCATTGTTGGAAACTGAGCTGGGCTGTGCTATGAATTCTGGGACACAGCTTCTTCTTCTTCGGGGTTTAACGGCAGCTGGCATCCTTGTACATGCAGTGCTGCCATCTCCTGTTTCAGTCCGTTATTACACTCTTAAATCCTGCTACTTATTCCTGCGTCTTTTGTGATCTTACAAAGCTTCAAACGACGCGTCGACTATTAAATCAGTCGTCAACGATTTTGATAGTCGACGTAATCGTGGCAGCCCTACACTGAATAATGCTTCTCTGCTGAGCTACAGCCTCGGAAATAGTTGAAGGGATAAAGACATATTAAAGGGAAATGAGTCAACACTGTAGCACTTGCAGCATAGCAGGCCAGGTGAGAGGTTCATTTTAAAATAGCTAAAAATAGCTTCACCGGACTTATGACGTGAGGTTATCTGTCAGCCTGGAGAAGGAGAATGCAGGCTCAGTATTGAGCTTGAAAATGTCAGGAGGAGCAGCCAGGTGAAAACTCTCCACTCCATCCCCCACAGCTAAAGAACAGCCTGTGTGTGCATGGCCTATGGCTGGACCTTGATCTTTACGGTTTGAAGTTGAAAGTGGGTCCCACGGCCCGGCGGCCAGAGAGCGATTTCTGCTAGATAAGGACTACCTTTCATCCCATGTTCACGTCTGAGCGTTGCTGTCACGGTGAGGCTGATTTGCATGAACAGCCTGCCTCCTGGGCAGAACAAGCTTGGAGATGCTGTGGATTTATTTTGCCACGCTGCTGATTTTGAGCTAGCCCGTAAAATTTCAAAAGAATTGAGATCTCAATATTGACCATGACAGCCCTTAAATGTTTTGCCACAGCCACGAAGCACATGATGTATGTTTATTCGTCTTAGTGAACCCTTTATTTCTGTTCTGTGCCTGCGAGATGTTTCCATGCCGTATTTATCACGGCCTTCGCTCAGTGTCATCATTTTCAATATGCGTATCTTTTCCAAGGAGAGCAGTAGTAAGTGCCTAAAAACAAGCTTCAGTTAACTAGAGATGCTTAATGCTTTTAAAATCCGTTTTGGTTAAGTGGACATGATAAATCATTTCCATTACACACATGACTAATTTTTTTTAATTTAGCCAGGGATTCAATTAGCTGGTGTCTGATGGGAGGACTGTGGGTGGAAGAGAGGTCCAGCATGCTACATACAGCAGCATAATCACATTAAAAAGCCATGAAGGGCCCCTTGTTAAGACCAGGAAATCAACTTGAGTTAGGAAAAGAATAATTTCAGACGTCATAAGCCTCATGGGTAAATTCAGCCACGAGCAGGTTTAGACTTGAAGCTTACTGTAGATAAATTTCTGCAATTATATCATGGACACGGAGAGTACTCGGTTGTGAGAATGGAGGGGGCGGCTTAATTTAAACAGAGTGCATTTGTTTGTATTTGTGCTTTATACACACCTGAGAAATATCAATGCTTTCACAATGTTGGGGGGTTTTCAAACCCTTTTTTGCCTTTATTGTCCAAAATGTTAAACTGTGCTGATTTATACAGTTTTAACAGTTTATCTGCATCTTTGTGAAACATTAAGCAGTCATGGTGTTGCTGAACCAGGAAGATTATCAGCTCGTAGCCACAGTATGTCACACCGAAACCCTCATTTACCTGATGCGCTAGTTAGTTGAATTAATACCTTTCTTAGTTTGGCTGGTCGCCATAAAATATCGCTGCTTGTCTCAGTGTGACACGGTACTCACAGTGTTTTGTGTATTTTAGTTTTATTCTTTGACTATTGTATGTTCTCAGTGTTTCCTGTTTTATTTTGAAACAGCCTGTGTCTATGTCATTGTGCATTGTGTGACTAATTTAATAGTCGACGCATCGTTTAAAGCTTTGTAAGATCCCGAAAAACGCAGGAATAAGCAGTAGGATTTAAGAGTGTAATAACAGACTGACACAGAAGGTGGCAGCACTGCAGAATTGTGGCTCAGCCAATTCCAGTTTCAAACAAGCCCGCGATCTTTGGCTACTCAGGTTAAACTTGATATATAAGTCACTCAGATAATTTAAACATGTTATTGTTTGGCTTTTTTCAGTGTTTTATTTTATCCTGAGTAAATCGGTTTGGCTGAGATTAAAGTTATAGTTTTTACACAGCTGAATAAACGTCAAGCAGACAGCTGATTATCAGAAGTGTGAGATGCTCGAGAATTTACTCCGGTGTGCTGTTATATTTTAGATAGCAAGGAGTTTATTAAACTTCATCGAAACAATCTGCAAATTTCATTAAAATTTAATAAACTATCATCTTGTCTTTCTTTATTTTTAGTTAGCACATATCTTAAACACTTAAAGCTGTAAGCTAATGATAGTTATATAAGAGCAGATGCTGCTGGTGCAATAAGCTGTAGTTTTACGTCCAATGGATGATGATCTGATTAGTCGACTATCAGAATAATGGTTTGTAGCAGTCTTAGAGTCTGGTGGTGTCCACGCCGCGATGGGCAGGGCTGCTTTGGAGGCAAAAGGTGGCCAACACAATGTTAGGCAGGTGATCACAGCTGATTGGTGTATTTGGTGACTTATTCAGCTTTCTACTGCCCTTTGGTTCTCAGTACATGCTTACATATCAAACATACAATTCCTCATCTGTTGTGAATAGACTACCTACGAATCAACCCTGTGGTTGCTCACATTTCTGTCTCCTGCTCGCAAAGAAAACTTGTGTAACGGTTGTCGATCATAAGAAATTGGAGCCGAGGATGACGAGTTTGATGGCTTTTTGTGATTAATAAGAACTGCCACGCCTTTTTAGGTTTTTGTTAGAAGTGTGGAATCGATTATCATCCTCCCATAAGAACTATAAGAAAGCTAATAGTAGGTGGTGGTCGGTGTGAAATGAGCCTTTGGACTGGGCAGGCACCAAAGGGATAATGCAGCCATTCAGACTCTTTCTAGCAGGGGCTCCCTTTGTGCCCAGAACAGAAATGCTGCCTCACTGGGGCCCCTGAAAGCGTCGATTTCGTTCAATTTGTCTGAAAGCTGCTGACTTATGTGACAATTTAAAGACTCGGGATGTTAACGTTTCTTTAACCCACCGACTGCTGAATGGCTATTTTGTCGTGCCCTGCGATCGGCCCGTCATTCCTCACACGGTCATACCAGAAAGAAAAGGATGAAGAAAGCGAGCTGAAGGCTTCAGAGAGGGCACCCTGGTGGGAGCTCCTCACAGATGACCAGGGCGCTCTGAAGAGGCCCACGTGACTTTAATTTTGGAGAAAGCGTGAGAACTGGAACAGGAGCGAAGGTTTGATTTGCTTCCCGGTTGGTGCTGGCAAATGTATCCATTTCTACATGAGTTATGCTTCATTCAGTGGCTCTGATCACTAGAGTGACTCTTAAAGCAAGCCAAATGTGACACTTGGCTTCTCTCTTTTTATAGTTCACAGGGATACATGGTAAAATCCCAGACAAGGCTTTCACATGTCTCACTAGATTGCATACATGCCCTAGTGGGCACAGTAAAACTCTACAATGGAAGATGTTTACCATGCAGTTTATTGTTAACACCGGTTTGTTTCTTTCTTTATTTCCAAAGTAATAACTGTCAGCAGTGCCAGAAATATCGTTCCATAATTCTGAGCCAGGATGTAGAATTGATATTAGTCTTTTACAAGTCAACAATGGAAAGGTCCCTGTGCACGCAAGCATTTTGACATAGATACAGCAGACACACACACACAGACACACAAACAGGTTAGACCACTTCCACAGAGCCGCGTCCCTCACCGGCGTTTGATTAATCATTACCGGCTAACCATGGAGCTGTCCCTGATGCACATACAGAACAAGAACCTCACAATGGAGGTGCAGCGAACTGTTAAAAGCTATTATGTCTTTGAAATGAAAGTCAAGGTAACGCACTGTCCTGAAAAACAATGCAGGAGTTCAAGGTTTAAATGGTGCCGAGCACTCCGGGGTGATTTCTGGCACTCTTTAAAGGGCAGCTAAACAAAAAAATGGCCAGTGTCAGGACAGGATAATAAAACTGAAACAGCCTTTCAGAGAACAGCTCTCCAAAAATCTGCAATGACATTTAATATTGCAAATACTAATTATGCATTGGGGTAGGGTTCAGACAAAATGGACTGGACTTGAGTGTGAAGATGGAAGAAAATCTAGAAAGGCACAGAGACGTGACATATCCCAACGTTTTCTTCCCCTAAGACATTTTTAGACAATCATTATGGCACCTGTTAGTGGGTGGGTGATATTAGGGAGCAAGTCAACATTTTGTTGAGGTGCTAGAAGTGGGAACAATGGGCAAGCGTAAGTTTGACATGGGGCCAGACTGTGATGGAGAGATGTCTGGGTCAGAGCATCTCCAAAAATGCAGCTCTTGTGGGCTGTTCCCAGTCTGCAGTGGTCAGTGTCTATCAAAACTGGTCCAAGGAAGGAACAGTGAACCAGCAACAGGGTCATTGAAGGGTGGCCTGCATAGTTCGAGACAGCAGAGAAGCTACTGTAGATCAAATTGGGGATCACCTGGCACCAGGATGCACGATGGGAAGAAGGCAAGCCAGTGCTGTGGATGTTATTTTGACACGTACCACCTACCTAAGCATTGTTGCAGACCCGGGGTACTGCACCAAATGGCAGAAATGGTTCAGGAATAGTTTGAGGTGTCCAACATCAGGACGTCTGATCCATGGAGGCCTCGTTGCTAACATGTTGGTGCAGTCACCACAGCACAGCTTCAGGGGTCTGGTGCAGTCCATGCCTCGATGGGTCAGCAAAAGAGGGGCCAGCCCAATATTATGTAATTTTATAATTATTATGAAAACGTGTTGTGGTGATGTGAAGAAAGAATCCTGAACAAGTGACAGAAAATCGGACAAAAATCTGATTAGTGGGCCGATTAAAGAAAAATATTACTAATATTGCACTATAGTTTTAAATGTATAAATATTCATTTATTCTTCTGCATTAAGCTTAAACACAACGGAATAACAGATGGTTTAATACAAGAGGAATAATTAACTTTATTAATCCACTGAAGTTGCCAACAATAGTAGGTACAATTAAGTGTTAGCTGGCAATGCCACTACTGTGTGTGTGTGTGTGTGTGTGTGTGTGTGTGTGTGTGTGTGTGTGTGTGTGTGTGTGTGTGTGTGTGTGTGTTGAAAACTCAAGCTGGTCATGAAAGAGTTAACTTGGCAAAGACCTCGCTTGCTCTGTGTGACACGCTTCATCTCGGAGGCTGAATATTTCATGTGTTAATTAAAATTTGTAGGTCAAGTCTCCTATGACACCTATTTCTCCCGCTATAGGGGAAAAGCAGTGCTGCCCCTCTTTAATTTGCCTTCTTCACCCAGCTGGGATTTAAAGGATAAAGGGTGACATTTTCTCCCATTTTGTAAATTAATGCAATTGATCTGTCTAACAAGAACAAAGTTAGGTTTCCAAATACTGCATGATAAAGAGATTAAGCCTTTAAATGGCTTTCCAAAGGCAATCTTTATTGCAAGCCCTAACGTAAGGCCATTGAACTTTCAATTAGAATTTCTAATAGGCTATTGACTGGAATGTATTAAATGTTGCTGCACAGCTATATAGATCCAGCGAGGGGATTTTTCCTGGATCCACAGTGCACGACCCCAAAATCCCTCAGCGTGAGATGCACAAACACCTCAGCGCCGTCACCTGAAGGTTTGTTTTTGAAATCATCTGTAACTTTTTGTCTTTTTTGCATTATAACTGCATTATACTGGCCTACCTTTTAATCTATGGTAATTCCATTAAAGCCTTTTGATCCTTGTATCCTTTTACTTGTGGTCTGGATTTTTTCCTCCCCATCAGCTTAGTTGATTCTCCTCTTTTGCACTAAGCTTTCATGTTGCTCCAAGATCCTCTGTTAGCCTTAATTTCCAGGGTCCTTCGTATCCAAGCGTGTGAGCTGTTTCTAATTTTCTGTGATTGATCTCCGGGTCTAAATCTTGTCTAATTGCCTCTAATTCCGTATTAACTCTTGTCAAAATATTTTTAAATGTCACCCTGATTCAGCTCGCTGCGACGCACGGTCAAGGAATGTTCCATCTGTTGTTCATCGTCCTCCTCTGTGCCGCTCACTTTTTCCATCTCTCGGCCGTGATTTTCTCTCTTTGTTTTCGCCAGCCTCTTTTTCTGCTACGCACACATTGTAGCTGCAGGTGATTATAAGCTTTGAAAAAGCTGCATCAGGATACAATTTGTCAGGGCCTAACAGCCCATTCTGTTCTGAGGGGTTAACATTCTGTTTGTGTTACAGTGCATTCAAACTCTAATTAAAACAACATTACATTCCCCATCTGCCAATCTCCCATAATCTTCTTTAATTGCTGTAATTAAAGTATATTTACATGTGCAAAATACTTGTAATTTAGCAAATTGCACTCTACACTCTGCAGATTTAATCAGTGGCGCTGCAGTGGAATGGAGTGATTTCAGTGTTGTGATTTCAGCGGTGGGCTGGTTCTGACAGGGTAAGTGGACCTCTGCCTGAGGTCTTGCGGAGGTTAGGAAAACAAGCCATTGCACAAGTATTGTCATTGGACTCTGATTGCAGCTCGTGTGGCTAATTACAAGCCTGAGCTCCCCGGTGAAGCCAGGCAGAGCTTAGGTATGCGCCTGTTTGTGTGAGTTTCCGTGCACATTGTGTGTATTCAAACAAGCCACTGTGGCCTACTTCATTTGTGGCTCCGTGTGATTGACATCACTTATCCCCTTTCATCTATTAAAAATGCAAAGTGAATTTGCAGAGTTGTGTTTGGTATCCCGACGAAGAGAACCGAGATGAGGAGGTAAATACCTGGGAATTAAACCTGCAGCTGGCTAAGCAACTGCTCCTGTAATGAAAGCGTTAAGGACCGGCTCTGGCTGAAGGGGAACGGCATGCTTACTTTCAGATTAATGGCATTAGATGGGGATTAATCTAGAAGAGGGAATTTGTCGAGCTGTAGTTGCATATTAGCATCGCTAATAAGCTAGCTTTAATGTGCCACATGATGACACCGTGTTTCAAAGGCTTCCCCTGCACCAAGTTCACCAGCTGCCTCTAGGACGAGCCGGTGTTTGTCCTCGCCGTAGCCGCTGTTACGTCTCGGTTAATGTTCTGGTCTCGTCAGTGAGGTCAGCGGGACGGTCGTTTCCGGAAAGGGTCCCTGGCTTTCCCTGACTGTTGCTCAGCAACCAGCATTACCCATGTCCTCCTGCCCTAATTGCATTTCTGTGTGCTCGGGTGAGAAAAGCCCCAATCAGGCCAGATGGAACCAGATGTAACAGCTCAGCAGTTTAGAGTCGGGGGTCCTGCCCCGGATGACCTCCCCTCCAACCTGCAGGTACTGTCAGGTGGAGGCAGGTGGCAGCGGATCTGGTGGGAACTGCCACCATCACCACCAACTAAGTAATTGCTGTTTCCCCGAGAGTTTTTCTGTCCAGCCAGAGCTGCTTATTAGCGTCACGCCAGCAGTATGCACATCATTAGGATCTGCCACAGAGGAAAGTGGGAGAACTGAAGGGAGATTTTGCAGAACAGGCTGCCTGGAATCGATGCTCTCCTAGTTTTAATGAAAACTTTTCTCTAGATATTCATTGTAACAGACACATGCGTTGTTCCTCTGACTGAGGTGTTAATCGCTTGTCCTATTAGTGCTGCAACTGACGTTCAAATTACAGTTTATCTGATTGGTACGGATATAAAAAGGGCCAATTTGGAGAAGATATTTTCAAGAAGACTGGAAATAGCTGGTGGGCAGTGGAGTGGAAATTGTGCTATAAGATGGACACAGCCCCAAATCCTCATTAGCTGACATGTAGTTCCTCTTAATTAGTTTCCATTCACTGTAATTAGCATGGATGAAGCTAATCATCTGATGTGAAAGCAATCTAACGCTTGGGATACGACGTCCTTGGCCTCACTTTCATGTCAGGGATGCAAACATTCTTCATTCAGGTGCTTTTCCTGCAGTTTTTCAAAATAAGACACATTACTGTTTTTATTTCGCTTCTTCTTTTAACCCTCTCAGGCTCAAATTATGTTTTTGTTGCTAATGCACAAAAGAATACCTGCAGTGGTACTTCTGAGTAAAAAAAACTCATAAGATATGTATGTGGGGTAATCAGGTTGTTAGCTTGTTGCAAATCTGCAACGCCTGCCTTGAGAGGGTTAAATATGACAGTAGCATATGAAAACAAGAGCCAGGTGAAAACGCACAGGAATGACAGTTTCCTGTTTTCTGTTAGACAAGCAATCATTGGGTTTTAGTCTGTGTTTATTAAAACAACGTCATCTATTATGGCAGTGACATTTTCGAGACCTTACAAAAAGGCTATATTGTGTCGACGGCGCTGTGATGTTTGAGGCTGGTGTCCCAGATCAAAACAAATGCACGTCGTGTAACACGGTGGAGCAGGACCACTCGCAGGATAAAAGTGATGGAGGTTTGTATTGTTGGAAGTGGCTTCTGTAGATGATTGATACTCTCTCTCCTCCTGTCAGACCCTTGAGAGAGATTTCCTCCCACTGATGTTGCATCTGCTGCCACTCACCCTTTGTCTTTCAGTGGTTACAGAGCTCCAACTATTTTTTTCCTTCGCTGTCATGTCTGTGTTTTAAAAATACATGCGGCTTATCCAGAGTCTTGAATGTATGATTCAGTTGTCTAAGCGTGATATTGGGCGGGGTTTATCAGCTTTGTATTTGATTTTCTCTTTTGTGGTGTTTTTGTATTTTCGCTTCTGTGTCTTTATTAGCACCAAATTGATACCAAGCGATCTTAAATGTGCATGCACTGCAAAATGTCATCAAAGCCTAATCCTTTGGTCTCAGACTGAAGGATCCGAGCTGTGGCCCAGCCCTCATTCAGACTGTGCAGCTATGCCTGTTTATCTCCTCCCCTTAATGCTGTCATGACACTGATTATTAAAGTCTGAGGAGAGCTGGAGGGGCCGGTGATGCCTATGCAGCAAACTGTGTCATATTTCTAATACTTTTGACTTTGTTCTGTCATTCGCTCATCTCTCTCACTCTTATTCTTTCCTAATATGCTTTTTCTTTCCCACAGGCTGTATCTTTTAGTGTGTGTGTGTGTGTGAAATAGAGTATTTGGCATGAACTTTTGCCATATGCCTGTAGATTTGCCAAAAAATATTCAGAGCAGCTCTTTTCTCGCGCCAAGCATTTGGCCATCTGCTTAAGTCCTTAACCAGCAGCATCCAGGGACTTCATCAAGCTTGAACTGTGAAGTCAAATGGTTTTCTTCAGCTCCCAAATCAAGCTAGGCACTGCTGTGCAGATTTACTGCTTTGGCAATTCCAGGCAATCAAACATAAATTTTATTATTCAGTACATAGCCACATTTATGGGTTCTGCACTTAATGACAGCAAAGGTTTTCCCAGAGCTGTTTCATGCCGTTAAAATTAAAATATAGTTAAATCGGACGAAGTAGTCACTCTCGAATCCTGTTAAATCACTTAACTTTTAGCAGTCAAGACATCTATTTGTGTTAGTTTTGGTGGTAAGTGTTAAGTATCTGCAAATAAGGGTGCAGACAAATGGCTGAAGCAGCTGCAGCAGTCATTTCCCAGAGATGTCTTTGCTAGCCGTGGCTCGTGTGTCTTGGCTTCTGTGGGCCACACTGCCACTTGCAGACGGAGGCGTTTAAAGCAGGAGACTGCTGAAGAATGCAGTGCTCGTCAAACGGCGAGAGCGGGGGAGATAGCTCTTCTGTGAGGGTGGGGTTCATTATGCGGCGCACCGGACACCATTATTAGCCCCATTACACACACTGACAGCCGCACATTCATTCTCCTATACCTGCTTTTTAAAACCTCCCATAAATAATGAGGGCTGCGGCTCGGCTCGTGGTGGAGGAAGGAAAAAAGGTCATTATGAAGCGAGCCTCCATTTGTCAAAATTATTTCATAATCTCGTGTCTGGAGGAGGGTTTTTGCTTTAGTTAATTGTAGATTGGAGCAGCGAGCATAAATTTCCATTAGCGATCGATTTGTTACTACGCAGATTGTGACCCTGTCTGCTCTTTATTGTGACTGTCAGTGACAGCAGGGCCAGCAAAGATACATAGAATTAGTCACGTTTAAGCAGCCGGCGTTTAAGCAGCAGTTGATAAACAGCCATTTAAAAAGGTGACAACGCTCATTACGCACAGAAATCCCCTTTACAATTAAAAATTCCGCACGCTTCGATAATCCTATAAATTGCTCCCTATTGATTTTTTTTCCATTGATGAGCTTCAGTCGGTGTGGATTTACTGCCGATCTAGAGGTCACAGTGCTGTCCTGGTTAAATGTGCTCTGACTGGTAAACGGGGATGCTGTGCAGTATAATTACCCCAGCTTTTATCAGAGTGACCTCTCTGACAAACTTCCCTAGTGGAAGGAGACACCTGAGAGCTTCCACACTTCCTATCTGCCCTTGTTTTATCGAAAAGGCCCCGCCTGAATGGATAATAGAGCCCCTGTTCTCCCAACAGACGGATAATGGAGGGTGGAGTGGTCCTCTTTGGCAGACTGCTGCCTCTTCCCTGCACTAGAGAAACCAATACCAGGCCTATCGGCTGATATATGACACTAATACACAGGCTGACTGCGGCCCTAAACAGAAAAGAGGGATTGTTCCGACTTTCGACTGGCTGTAGGATCCATGACTCACAGGTACCACACTGTCTGGCCCCTGAGACCGCTCTAATTGCTTTACATCTGTACAAAGGTTTCTTGTAATCGGGCCTTCTGCCTCCATTTGTCTTCCTTTCAGTCTCCTAGTGAAGGCCTTAATTGGTCTTAGTGGGGCTTTTCTTTCAGTTAGCTCCTGGGCCTGAGCTAGTAGAAGATGTTACCTCGGGGGGCAGTGGGTTTTGCTGGCTGCTAGTGGTTGGGGAGGTTACAGGAGAGAGGAAGTCGATACTTCTTTTACCTTTAACACTTTAATTAATGTTCTCCTGACAAGCACTTTGTCCCATAGCTTCACATGGGTGGGGGGGTGGGTGCATGTGTGTGTGCGCAGGTGGAGAGGGAGGGAGGGGCACTCCACACGAGAATCGAGACGTGTACAGCTTAGTGAGAAAACCTCCCATGTAGTCTCTGGTGGCCAATCGACATTTGCAGAGAATCCAGTTCTTCTTTTGCTGATTGTTGTGCACATTTCTCTGCCTGTCTGTGTGACGCTCGTTCACTTTGGCTCTGGTTGTTTTTTAGTATTTGCAGACTCTCGCCACCAGTTATGAAATGTTTCATTTTCTTCTGAGCTTTGCACTGCCTCTTATGAGCACTGCCTTCTGTCCAGATGCAGGTTATGTCGTAGCCTTGCAGTTTGCGTTTCTCACGAAAACGTAACGAGTGTCGATCCTGAGGTCAGGACCGTGATAGGATATGGTTGGATTCCTCATCATTGAAAATATGGTAGCTCTTCTGAAAAGGCATTGCTGATGCTCCGAAATGTTTCAACTTGTAAAATAAATACGGATACATGGAAAAAATGATACAGTTACAAATATGAGTGCATGGCGACAGATGCGTCATTTGGAGGAAATAGTCGTCAAACTTCTCTCTGTTTGTTCTTCTCAAACTACTGGAAATGTTTACTCAGAGTTAACTTTGCATGCACTGCTGCTCATGTGAACTTGAGAGTGTGACATTACACCCTGTTCACACAGACAGTCTTTATTTCTTGGCTTTGTGAATTTCTCTTCACACAGGCTAATGCACAGCAGCCTACATCTTTCTGATGTGTAACACATTCAGAACTACGAGTGTCTTTATTAGAAATCAAGTTTTAAACGTTGATTACTTTTCCACCATGGCTGGAGGACATGTCCATGTTTTTTCTATTTCACTAAATTTGAGAAAAGTTTATCAAGTGAAGGAATTTACTTAATAATGAACTTCTTAGCATCTGTTTGTCAAAATACACAAAAACGAATGCACTGACTCTGACACGATTTCACCTGAATATCTATCATATTAAAAATAACATTACAAAGTCACAACGCTTTAACTTTATACAAACAAAACTTCAAAGGTAAATTTTGCTCACATTGTAATGTTATGCAAAAACACTTCTGACCATTAGTTGAAGTACTGCTGCTTCACCTCTCATAACAGTTAACATTTCTGAACATAAATGCATCCCATATCAAAGTCACAGAGTTAGAAGTTGTGACTGTTTCACATTTTGTCAGAAGACATTGTGACATTATTTTCTGGCCCCCAGTTTGAAACTGGTGACTGCATACATCATATAGATTATCTATCTATGTATGTGCATATATATATATATATATATATATATATATATATTAGGGGTGCAACGATACACAAAATTCACGGTTCGGTTCGGTTCGATACTTTGGTGTCACGGTTCGATATTTTTTCGATACAAAAAAAATGTTCATGCCTTTTTAATTTGTCATTTATTAAAATTATAAATATATATTTTAACACAAAAGTACAGTTTTTAAATTTAACCCTAACCCTTGTGCGTGTTGTTTTTTAGCTCGTCATATTGCAGCCACAGAAATTATTTTGTCCATGAAACCATAAAGCTGCACTTTCTTTTTGCCTTATAGTCTGATTTGTCATAACTTCTCCGTTTTGTGGTAAGCTTTTCTTTGGCTGTCACTTCTTCACCCTGACCTGTCTTATTTGGCTCAGCAGAACTAAAATATATATCTGTCTGTGAAGGTTCTCAGTCATCCAGGTCATCGTAGTGAAATATATATCCTGCTGCTTTTACACACGCACTCACATAAGCTCAGCGATTCTCTGCGCGATCAACCTCTCACATGTTTAAGCTGCGGGAGATTTCACTTGTCATGTTTGCATAGTAAGCTAACGATTAATAAGACGATGTCAGAGGAATTGGTGCACAAATTATCATCACTCACAGATCAGTGCTGTCGCTCTCTATACACAGTTCGCGCGATTGCAAAGTGAAAGCAAAAAAACAAGCGCAAATTCAAACACGATTTCAATATGTCACATATTGACAGTGGCTCACCCAATGACATAATTACCCAGCTACATTTCTGAAAGAATGCAAAAGCATTGACATATATTTTTCCTTCCTACAATAGCCCGACAGGCAGGGCAGAGATAGCCCCGGGACGTCGGGCTAGCGATATTGCGAGCCCTGTATCTGATTGAGGAATCACTCATCTTTGGAAAAGAGAGTTTATTACAGAGAAATGTCTCTTTCCAAAATAAAAGCTATACTATCCGCTTCTTCTGGGCTATATTCTCAGCAGCATATTAAACATATCAGGTCTCCATAAGGAGAATCATGTGCTAACAGCTGTCTAAATGACTCGGCTAAAGTTAGTAGCATGCTTGTTGTTTTTGTCTTTGCACTAGGATGATGTCGGCGTAAATGTGCAGTCATATTCGTTGTGTTCCCACTAGTGCTTTCAGGTTAATCTCGTTGAAATAACCTTAACGCCACAACACGGCAAATCTCCGTTAACGAGCTACCCTATACAGAGGGGCTAGACGGCCAACACGTTAACGAGCTAACTGCGCTAACACACTAGCTCCCACCCATGTAATTGAGCATTGCGTGGCACATCCAACATACTGTTTTACTTTAGTCCATGACTCGCTTACCTTCAGGGTCATACGTCACATGAAAACCAAAATAGTTCCAAACGCCAGATCTGAATGAGGGTGGGGAGGTCCACTTCTGTCTCGCTAGCTTGCCCTGCGCTCTTCCTTCTGACCATGCTGTCTGTGTTGAGTGCTCAGTGAATCTGCGTTCGACTACTCCGCCTAGGCTGCACTCTCGAGCCTAGGCGGAGTAGTCAAATGCAGATTCACTGAGCGCTCAACACAGACAGCATCGTCAGAAGGAAAGTTGATAAAATAAATTACAAATTTTGTATTGTTCTTTTTTTTTCTCCCCCTCTTTCTTTCATTCTTTCCCCCTGTCCTATCCCACAGTCATGTCTGTCCCGTTTGCAACTGAAAATAAAATAAATTCATAATTATAATAAAGGTCAATCAAATGGACCAATATGATGATCCACTTAAAATAAATCCTCTTGGCATCTTTCTTGGCCTCAAGACAACAATTCTGATGGCTATAGATCCAAACGGGACACAAAAAAAAAAAAATTGAAAAAAATTGTATTGTTCGATACATATGCGTACCGAACCGAAAGCACTGTATCGAACGGTTCAATATCGATACGAATATCGTTGCACCCCTAATATATATATATGGCCAAGCTTGAAACCTGTATCCCCCGTAGCCGGTTACCAAGATTACGTGAAGTACCCTCAGAAGGTCTGCTAGATGATGTTAATGCAGCACTACGGACAATACCTACAACCACGATTACCGACACTAACAAGCTGATCTACAATACGGCAGCAGTGATCAGTGAGATGCTTGGCTACAAGTTGAACAGCCACAAGGGGCAGTACCCTCCATGGAGAAGGAGGCTAGAGGGCAAGATCAAAGTAGCACGGAGGGAGGTTAGCCAACTAACGGAGTTGCAGAAAGGTGCGACAAAGAAGGTGCATAAGAAATACAGCAAGCTGTCCATACCTGAGGCCTTGGAAACTGCCAAGCAAAGACTCACAGCCTTGGCCAGCCGCTTGAGGAGGTACACCAGAGAGATAGAAGGCAGGAGAATAAACCAGCTGTTTTCCACAGAACCAGCAAAGGTGTACTCTCAGTGGCAAGGGAACAATAATAATAAGAGAACAGCACCACCAAGGCTAGAGACGGAGCAATATTGGAAGAGCATATGGGAGAAGGACGCAACCCATAACGGCAATGCTCAGTGGCTAGTGCATCTGAGGGCAGACCACAGCGACCTCCCTGAACAGGGTCCAGTAACCATCACAGTGGCAGATATCCAAGAAAGGGTCTCCAGTATGAAGAGTTGGACAGCACCAGGCCCAGACATGGTTCACGCCTACTGGCTAAAGAAGCTGACTGCACTCCACGAGCGTCTGGCAGCACAAATGAACCAGCTGCTAGTTAACGAGAGACACCCGGAATGGCTAACCGAAGGTCGGACGGTCCTGATCCCCAAGGACCCCAAGAAGGGACCGGTCCCCTCCAACTACCGACCAATAACCTGCCTCAGTACTACATGGAAGCTCCTGTCAGGCATCATATCGGCTAAGATGAACAGGCACATGGGTCAATACATGAGCGGGACACAGAAAGGAATTGGCAAGAATACCAGAGGCGCAAAACACCAGCAACTGGTAGACAGAACAATCAGCCGAGACTGCAAGACCAGACTGACCAACCTGTGCACTGCCTGGATTGATTACAAGAAGGCCTATGACTCAATGCCCCACAGCTGGATACTGGAATGCCTAGAATTGTACAAGATCAATGGGGACCCTAAGAGCCTTCATCAGGAACTCAATGGGGATGTGGCGTACAACACTAGAGGCCAACTCCAAGCCCATAGCACAAGTCACCATCAAGTGCGGGATCTACCAAGGAGATGCTCTGTCCCCACTGCTGTTCTGCATAGGCCTGAACCCCCTCAGTGAGATCATTAACAAGACTGGCTACGGATACCGACTACGGAACGGAGCAGTTGTCAGCCACCTCCTGTACATGGATGACATCAAGCTGTATGCCAAGAGTGAACGAGACATCGATTCACTGATCTACACTACCAGGCTATACAGCAATGACATCGGGATGTCGTTCGGACTGGAGAAGTGTAGTCGGATGGTAACAAAGAGAGCAGGGTGCAAGATGCTAGCAGGCAAGGCATACATGGAACGCCATAACCAAGTGGCCGGCATAGTGTACAGGAACATCTGTGCCGAGTATAACCTGGAAGTCCCGAGGTCAAAATGGGAGACACCCCCAAGGGTGGTGGAGAATGACCGAGCTAAGATCCTGTGGGACTTCCAGATACAGACGGACAAAATTGTGGTGGCTAACCAACCGGACATAGTGGTGGTAGACAAACAGAAGAAGACGGCCGTAGTGATCGATGTAGCGGTTCCAAATGACAGCAATATCAGGAAGAAGGAACACGAGAAGCTGGAGAAATACCAAGGGCTCAGAGAAGAGCTCGAGAGGATGTGGAAGGTGAAGGTAACGGTGGTCCCCGTGGTAATCGGAGCACTAGGTGCGGTGACTCCCAAGCTAGGCGAGTGGCTCCAGCAGATCCCGGGAATAACATCGGAGATCTCTGTCCAGAAGAGCGCAGTCCTGGGAACAGCTAAGATACTGCGCAGGACCCTCAAGCTCCCAGGCCTCTGGTAGAGGACCCGAGCTTGAAGGATAAACCGCCCGCAGGGGCGAGCTGGGTGTTTTGTTTTTTTTTTGTTTGTTTTTTATATATGGATTATTTATAGCTCCTAGTCATGATTAAAATGGTAACAACTGTAACATTTAACAAGTAGTCTGTACTCCAGGCTAGTTCATCTATTTTGTTTGTTTTTCTGCATCCACAGGATCGGAAATGCAGTGTTGAGAACAAGTATTTGCCCCCTTTCCCAAACCAAGTAGAAACAATTTTAAATGTTGATTTGTTTAATTAAAGGAAAAAAGGTGTCCTCACCTACCTGGCCCTATATAAAAATGTAACTGCCCCTAAACCTGATAAGTAGTTGTGCCACACTTGACAGCAGAAACTGCAATCAGGTGTTTGTGATAACAGGCAGTGAGACTTTCATGTTACTATGTTATGCTTTGCAAAACTTTTAATTCGTCTATGCTGTCGAGATGAACAGCCTGTTTAAGGTCACGCCAAAACATCTCGATGCAATTCAAGTCCAGCTGCTGGTGTGTTTTAGAGTGGTCCTGAAACAGGTCCTGAAGCAGCAGATCAGCCCCGGACCATCACACTACCACCTCCACGTTGGTGTGATGTTCTTTTTTATGAAATGCTGTTAGTTTTACACCACATGTAATGAGACGCAACAATTTTGGTCAGCAGTGGTTTTCCCCTTGGAACTCTGCCAAATTCAAATTCAAATTCAAATTCAAATTCAAATTCAATTTGTCACGTACACAGTCATACACAGTACGATATGTAGTGAAATGCTTGGACAACTGCTCGTGACCTAAAGAAAACAAAAAAGGAAAAGGCTATGAATAAGATAGGAAATAAATATGAAAAATTAAAAAGGGTAAATTTAACTAGGAAGGAATAAAATATAAATTAAGGTTAAAAATGAAATAACTGTACAACACAAATTAGAATGAAGGGTAAATTTAACTGGGAAGAATAAGATAAAGATAAATATATAAATTAAAGTTGAAAATAAAATAACTGTACAACAAAATACACAATACACAATATAGAACTATATAAGAATGTATGAAGAAATCTAAATATAAATAAATATATACACAATAACAGCAGCTGTACAAGTATTAACCGGAAATGAAGAATATAGTGACCAGTGTTGTGCAAAACCAAAGTCCAGAAAGTCCAGTGTGTGTGTAAGAACTCTATGTGTGGGTCAGTACTGTGTGGTGGTGTGATTGAGAGACCGTATCGCCTGCAGGAAGAAGCTCCTCCTCAGTCTCTCTGTGTTGGTCTTCAGGGAGCGGAATCGCTTTCCTGACCTCAACAGAGAGAACAGTCTGTTGTTGGGATGGCTGAGGTCCTTCACCATCTTCCTGGCCTTGGTCCAGCACCGCCTGCTGTAGATTGAGTGCAGGTCAGGGAGCTCGGAGCGGATGGTGCGCTTAGCTGACCGCACAACCCTCTGTAGAGCTCGTCTGTCCTGCATGGTGCTGTTCCCGAACCAGGTTAAGATGTTTCCCGCCAGGATGCTCTCTATGGTGCACGAGTAAAAGTTCCTGAGCACCTTGGAGGGCAGTTGGAAGTCTCTCAAGCGTCTGAGGTGGTAGAGACGCTGTCGGGCCTTTTTCACCACGGTGTTGATGTGACAGGACCATGACAGGTCCTGCGTGATGTGAACTCCGAGGTATTTGAAGCTGTCCACTCTCTCCACTGGGCACTCGTTGATGACGGGGGTCTGGTAGTTCCTCTCCTGCTTAGTGCTGAAGTCCACTATCAGCTCCTTTGTCTTACTGACGTTTAGAAGGAGGTTGTTCCTCTGGCACCAGTTCTCCAGTTCGCCATGATGCCAGTCTCTTTCGTGTTGTTCTTGAATCATGAACTCTGACCTTAACTGAGACAAGTAAGTTCTGCAGTTCTTTAGTGACCTTCTGGATGACTCGTTGATGTGCTCTTGGAGTAACTTTGGTTGGCCGGCAATTTCCGGGAGGGTTCATCACTATTCTGTTTCCTCCATCGTGGATAATGGCTCTCACTGTGGTTCGCTGGAGTCCGAAAGCTTTAGAAATGACCGTGTAACCAGACTGATGGATGTTGATGCTGCTTCACTTTGTCAGACAGATTCTATTAAAGTGAACAATCAAGGGTGTGGCCAGTGAAATTACATCTTTATACTAGAGATGGCACGATACCACTTTTTTATGTCCGATACCGATACCGATATCATAAATTTGGATATCTGCCGATACCGATATGAATCCCATATAGTGTTTTTTAATCAACAAAACTGTTTTTTAAAATATCTTGCTGCATTTTGCAAGTCTGCAAGTTCATACTCAAGTTTAAAACAACAACTACACTAAAGCTATTCTGTTATACCTGTATACAAAAAAAATATTTCATAGTTCAGCAATACTGATCAATCTAATAAACTTAAACCTACACCATCCTCCCTATTCTGGTATTTTAAAGAGTACTTAGCATAAATATTAAGCAACCTAACTAATAGGGTTCCAACTCCCAGCAACAACAAACATAAATAAATAAAAAATAAGGAACCACCCCTCACGCGCCACCTCATGATGCTTAATCGACGTAATCAACCTTAATTTGATGCAGTGTGAAAAAAAAAATGCACAGAAATCAATTATTTTTCAAGAAATATTAAATAGATTCAACATCTTTCTTCAACAAAATTGCAGACTGCACAGATGGTACCTTCCCAAAGTAAAAAGTACTATAGCTTACTAGGGTGTATATATTAGACTTAATAGTTACTATATACAGTAATTGACTTCTATTCATTTTACATCAAATTAAAACTTTGGGTGTCAGATAATTATTTATTAAAAGCTCGACATTTTAAATGAGAATAAGAAAGAAAAGTATGTCTTTGTTCCCCCTTTTCCCTGTTAATGCCCTATCGGCCCCCCTGGCTAAACTTTGCTAGATCCGCCCCTGCACAGTTACCAGCGTCAGCTACGTAGAAAAAGATCCTGGTGTAGAAAGAAATATTAAATAAATTCTAACAACAGCTTATCAAGCTTAAACGTTCTGCTGTTGTTCAGCCGCTGGTTTCCTCTTTCTGGTGCAAAGTGGGCCAAAAACAAACAAGAGAGACGGACTCGCGACAGAAAAGCCGATCAGCTGATCATTTAAGCAGTTTCACGATTGAAGTAGCAGCCGGAGAGCGAGAGGCAGTCACTTGTTAAGCTTAACACAGGAATGCTTTACAAACATTCAGAGATGGACTTACACACTTGCTTTACTTCTCTCGGGGATAACTTTGTCGGAGATGAAATGCCAGGTTGCTAGCGAAGCTCCACATGCTATCCAGACCACCGACAGGTCCCGCATGCCACAGCCGCTCTATCACGTGATGCATACTGCTCCGACTGCTAACGTTCTGAGGTGAGTTACGGCGTGTTGCAAGTTTTGCGAGGTGCTTTCGTGATATTTAATGGATCGGATTACATTTTTTATTTTTCTCCGATATCCGATCCAGTAATTTAGGTCAGTATCGGACCGATACCGATACGTAATATCGGATCGGTCCATCTCTACTTTATACATAATACATCTTTCCCACATAGTTTCGGAAAAGTTGGTCATATTTTCCCGTCATAGCTTTGTCTAATATTAAAGTTAGTTTGATCTGAAACCGGTCGCAGCAGATGGCCCCGCCCCTCCCTGAGCCTGGTTCTGCTGGAGGTTTCTTCCTGTTAAAAGAGAGTTTTTCCTTCCCACTGTTGCCAAAGTGCTTGCTCATAGGGGGTCACATGATTGTTGGGTTTTTCTCTGTATGTATCATTGTAGGATCTACCCTACAGTATAAAGCACCTTGAGGTGACTGTTGTTGTGATTTGGTGCTGTATAAATAAAATTGAAACATGCAAAAAAGGATTGCATATGATGCAAATGATTACAGTGCATATGCATGCATTGCACTGTAATTTTTTCTGTTGCTGTTTCTTACGCTGACTTTTCAGTCTTCTGCAGTTTTCGATGTCATTTTTGTGTCTTTTTCCTACTTTTTAAAACTCTGTAGGGTTTAGTGAATGAAAGACGGAGCAGCTTTATGCCAGGAGTGTCGAGCAGGAGCTCTGTGTAGCGAGCTCTCATCTGCTAGGTTCTGCTCTGCTGTGCTCCCTGCATTTCCTGCTGACTGACTGATATGAAGCTCAGTTGCCAGGGCTTAAATAGCAGCTGTACGCGTCCAGCTGCTCCCTGCCACGCTCCACTTCTCCCCAGATGGCTCCAAGACATTCCAGCAGCCCTCCGGAGGAGCGCTCATGAGGAAAGTGTTATGGAGTGGCTCTCTGAAACACCAGGGAGCTTCCCTCACTGCACCCCAGCCACCCTCCTCCTCCTTCAACCCCTGGGCCAAACGCCCAAATCAGGGGAGGGCTGCAGCCTCGTTTGCCAATTTACCAACAGGAGGCAGCACAGATGGTGGTGTCTGCAGCGTAGGCCAGTGTGCAGCAGGGCCTAGGGTGGGATGGGGAGCTCTTGGAAGGAGCACAAACCATACATGGCCTGGGATGCTACTGATATCCCCCAGGAAGAGCTCACACTGGCTCTCAGCAGATGACCAGCAGAAGCCCAGCAGCTCTGCTCGGCTCTGAGCGGTTCCAGTGGAAAGTTTTTCTTTATTGACTCGTTCATCTTCGATAAGCCAGTGCTGCTAATTCCACAGGGAGTGTAGTCATTGTATGTGGTAATTTTCCTTGAACGTTCACTCTTAATATATGATGCTGAGTGCAGAGCTGCGGGGCAACAGTCTCTGACCTTGGCTTTGTGTGTAAGTGATGAATGGTCCATCAGCTTCACACCGCTGAAACAAACCTCAGGGGTCACTTCAACCGTGGCATTTGTTTAAAGGCACCCGGAGGGAATTTGACCAATAATGGTGCTGGGATGTGTTGAAAGGCAAAGGAAAAAAGTCTTTAATAGAGATAATAGAGATAGCTTGTCTAAATATTTTATGTCCTTATTCTGGTGGGAAGCATTGAAGTTTTACTGTCACGGTTTCGTGTTACACAACAGGTGGATTATATTTTACACTAGTTATAGGATGAAGATCCATTTTTAAACTCCTTGATTTTCCTCTCTGTTACTGACTTGTTTCTATTCCTCGTTACTTTCTTACTCCCCGTGGCCAGAACAAAGGGGAGGGGGTATACTTCAGGGATGGATGGCGTTGCTGACCTCACTGTTATCCTTGTTGTGACAGGAAACATACATCACAGTAGGGCCACTAATGTGAAACACATTGTGCCACAACTTGATCAAAGCCAGACATCCTGGACAACAAAGTGCCCTGTAATGACATATTTTGACCATATAATTGGAGAGTAATTACAGCTGACAAAATACTCAGTTTTTTTGTTTTTCTCCCCTCTGCAGTGTCTGTGGATTGTAAGAAAGCCCCACTGAGGCCTGTCATAAACTATATGTTGGATATTGTGCTGAGCAAGCTTGAAGCTTGGGGAGTGTGGGTGAGGGTAGGTCAGTTTGTATTGGAACCTGGTTGCTTATTCAGAGACGCTAATTACAGAGCTCAAACCGGTGGCTTAGAAAAACACCGGTGGTCCTCGTGACAGCTGACCCTTACTCACTGACACGACACCAGGTACCCAAAAAGCTCTGCGCTCCACTCTTTTGACTCGAGATGGATGGAGTCTATTTCACTCTGACGCAGTCGCGTTGTGATGATTAGCCTCATAAGTTCTCATTATTTCCCCCAGATGGATGGTTGGGGGCTGACCCTGAAAGAAATCTGCAGACCAAGAATACTGTGTTGGAAAAAAAAGATTAAAATTGTCGTGGTGGTTCCAGATTGCTGAGCAAACCTGGGCCGTCTTTCATTAAGTTCTTCTGTAAGTGTGACGCACAATCCCAGCTGTCATGTTGTAATAATGTTGTGTAATCCAGCCTGGTGACAGAAACTGGGATTATTTTTAAAAGGTAGAATTACAGCCTGGGAAACATCAGCTAATTTGAAATTTTAGTTGTAATTATGTCAACGAGATGCTGTGGCGGGTGCTGTTGTTTTAGTCTGAACCTGCATTTGTCAGGAAATGAAATGAGGCCGTGACCGGCTCGAACCGCAGCCATAATGATGTTGTACCGGTGCTGTGGGAGCTGCTGGATGTCAGGTGGCTGTCCTTAGGCTTTGGGGCTGCTATCGTGCTCTACCATTTAGCATGCTAATTAATCCCAACCAAAGGACCATGTCAGTCACCCCGCACCCCGCCAGGGATGCTCCCACTGGGCTCATCCTGCTTTAATTGAGCACGTTTTTCAGGAGCCCGCTGTCTGTGGGATTACATTAGATCCCTCTAATTCACCCAGCCTGCCACCAGCATGGGCGACGTGAGCGAGAGAGAGGGAGGGAGCGAGACGCGGGGCTGGGAAATGTATAAATAAAGCACACAAACAAACAAACACAAAAACAGACAGAGTGTTTATTAACACCCCTGGGATGAAAAAGGAGGTGAGTGCAGGAAATCATTAGCGCAGGAGAGTCAAACTAGGCTCGTTTGATCTCGCTGATGGAGGAGCAAATGTAATTTAGCGTGCTGCGAGTAATTTGTTTTAGCAGTTAGCATGGGTTCCTTTTAATTTCATTTTGCCTTGCATCAGTCTTTCAAATTAAATATTTTTATTTTGTACAAAGCGCATCTTTGTGAGCCTCGCGGCTCAAAGACCAGCCCTCAACAACAACTAATGTTTATTCATCTTTGCTTGTTTGCATGTGTGGTAGACAGATTCCTGACAGGAGCGTGCAGTGTCTGCTTTTATTTGAGTACTTTCTGTATAATGAGGCGACTCAGATGTACACTGTGACAGCTAGCAAATCATAGTAGAGGAAAAACAAAGTGTTTTTGTCACTGCGGCTCTAATTATTTGGAAGACGGTGCTGAAGCAGCTGCATCTGTTAGAACGTCTCACCTTCTGTCCTTGTTTTACTGAATATTGTCAACTGTGCAGTCTGTTTGTCATAGTAAGACAACCAGTTTCATACTCGAGCAACTAGATTTCACCCAAAGAATTACTTCCAAAATTCACAAAATTATCACAGTTGAGCTAAATAACCTTTAGTAGGTGTTGTGTCTCATTACGTCACGTGAGTTCGTGGATTTATTTTTCCCTGTTTTATGTAGGGTGGCACAGTGGAGCAGTGGTTAGCACTGTTGCCTCACACAAAGGAGGTCCTGTGTTTGAATCCACCATCTGGGCCTTCCTGTGTGGAGTTTGGGCTGTGGGAGGAGCCACGCAGACACAAAGGGGTGGAGTCAGAGGGGTTCGGTTAACTGGAGATTTTAAATTAGTCGTCCAGTCATTCCAGGGCGTACCCTGACTTGGAAAAATGGAAGAAGATGGATGGATGTTTTATTCACTGATGGAGGAGAACCTGCTGGTGCAAATAGCAAATATGTAAATATCAGGCATGGATGCTGCTGCCATTCGTGACAGGGCCAGCTACTCTTAGCTGAGGTGTATGGAGAAGAGGGCGGAGTCTTATCAGCGGGAGACGCAACTTATCTGTTCACGCTGCGTGTAGCCTGAGCACCAGCAGCTGTAATGTGAGATGCTCCTCCTTTGCTAACAGGAGGAGGAACAACCAGTTTGTGAGTGCATGCTAAACAAGTCTAATGTTTAAGAAAGTCCTGCTTGTAAACCTGTAATAATAACCAATAACAATGCTGCGTTCTTGTTCTATATTACTGGGAAGCAGAAAAGGATCGTTGTCTAAATAAAAACCCTCCGTGATCCTCAGACATGTCAGCATCTTGTACACGATTTCAGTCCATTCCAAAGCGCTGCTTTCCTGGCTGCCATTACACACTGATAAACAATGTGTGCTCTAATGTGAGAGCACAGGGAAGTCGGTGTATCTCAGCTGTGTACCTGGCAGAGCCTGCAGGGGTTGTTAGCACTGACAGCGCCGGTATATGAATGAGACTTCCAGGCAGATTGTTGGCAGAGTTAGCCAGTTTTTCTCAGACGGGTGTCAGCTGGCTGCAGCTCTCACAGCCTTCTCTTCCTCCACCTCCTCCTCCGCCACCACCTTGCTCTCCTTCCCATCATGGCAGAAGCAGAAAAAGAGCTTTATGAAGCCCTATAATGATACGTGGCAAATGTGCAGCACTGGGGTGATTGTTAACAGCGGCAGCTGCACAGACAGCCTGGATGATGGAAAATCAGTGGGACCTCATTTTGGTTTGCCAGTATGAATATTAATGGCTCGTTTCCAGGCCATGGCTAATGATGAGGAAAATTCCCTAATAAAAACTTGATGTGATGGGCAACGACCCACGGGGTCACTGGAGACAGTCAAAGTTAATAGTGTGCCATCAGGTGTGAGGAGTTAAGTGATTAGAGGCACAGAACCTAATCCTGATGTTTTTCTCCCCCCTTAGCGATGAGTCAGTGTGAGAGGAGGGAGGGGAGGGGCTGAAAGTGGGAGGTTAGGGGAGCAGATGAGGTTTATATCTCTCGCCTGCAGAAGGTTGCAGCTCGTACACAGCGCGCTTGCGAGTGCGTGTAAACTGCAAATGTTGCAGGTAATTCTGTATTATGGCTCCATTTTGCACGATTAATATTAGCAGTTGTGTTATTTCATAAGGGATCGTGTGAAAATTAGTGATGCCGGCAGCATGAGATGTGCTCATTGCAGTGCAGTTCTTTCTAAAAGCTGGTCATAGAATCTGTGCCATTCTTTACGGCGTAGCCTTCTTCAGTGCAGTCACTACATGTGCTCTGACACCAGGGTGGTTCGGTGATGCTCAGGGCTTCACTGATTCTAAGAACATCTGCCTGCTCAGCCTCATGTGCTCAGCTGCAGGTCCACTTCTTCATCTGGGAAATTCTTCTTCTTGTGTGCGTGACCAGATTGCTGTAACGAGGATGCCAAATCATATCACTATTAATGTCGAGCATGAGGGGGGTAATTAAAATGCACACCGAGCGGACTCATCTCGTGGGAGTCGCCATAACCACGCAAACAATGCAATTTGATGTATGTAATTATCTCAGAACCCTTCTATTAATCTTTGATTAATTCAGCATCTGCTTTGAGCCTCGGGCCTCTGTTGGCTTATATAAACAGAGCCGGGCTGAACGAAGGTCCGTGTAGGGCTGCGTTTTAGGCTTTTATCACATAACCCCAAATGCTGTGCAGAGCCTGGAGAAACGCGCTGATATGACTTAAAAAACGTTGAGACGCTGAGAACGTGGCACCTCTGTTCCTTCTTCCTACCCCGGTCCTTTTGTCAGGTGGTGTTGTGAGTGTGTTTGGTGGGTGGATGGGACTGATCAACAGAGAGCTTCACCCTGCTAAGCATCACTTCAGCCCCGCGGTGCCTCCTCTCCAGTAGAGTTAAATGTCCTACCTTCGTCCACACTAAAAAGGGAAGTAATATACACATGTAGAGCTTGTACGCCTTCAGAGGAAATCTTATCATCCAGGCAGCCGTCTCAGTCCGATTTGACATTATTGGTGATCAGGATGTAAAGGAAAAGAGATCTAACGACGAGGAAATGATAAGAATTTGATATTTTAAAACGAGAGAGAGTCGTCAGATGTTGAAAATTCTCTCAGATATTCTTTCCATACATTTGGGAACGGCCCAGATAAATAAAAAATAAAAAGACTGTGGTGCTGAATATTGAAAGCAAAGATCAGAGGCTGTAATGTTGTTGTTACTTTGTGGAAAGCTTCATTTTTCTGGCCTCCCTCCTTCCTTTATCTCGTCTGTCCTCCTGACTAGAAACTGGAGTTTGCGGTCGCACTGAATATCTTCTGGATGAAGTTTTACATTTGAAGGGAAATTGCGTTCAGATGTTGGCCTGCTGCATTTGGCCAGCGTTGCACATGTGGATCAGACCTGCTTATATTAGTCCAGACAGAAATCTGGTCCTCCCTGACGAAGTATTCTTGGCTCCTAGAAGAAGAACTTTCCTTATGTGACTGTATAGACAGTCTGAAACACTCAGGCTGTGCCTGTGATTTCTTTTGGGACTTTCCTTTCCCGTCGTACGTTCATGTTGCAGTTCGGCATCAAGCAGATGCTGCAGAAACAATTTCGTCGCCACAGAACGCGGCTTCTTTAAATGAGCCGTCCCAGCGAGGCGAGTTTTGTTAATCTTTCTTCCACTCCCTGAACTTATAGGTGTCCTTTATAGGCAACCTGTAATAACTAATGTGTGTCGGGCGGCTAAAGTAAAGTAATCCCAGAGTTTATCTGAGGTTCACGTGGGTGTGAAGTCCCTTGAGCACGATGCGGGTCCGGATGCGTATATGTTGCGTCCTTTCGGGGCTCATTACTGTGAGTCAGTCTGTTGTGTAACATTGGATATCACGTGGCTTTTCACAGATGTTCATCAAAACTGAATCAGCTTTCTGTGAGCAAAGTGTTCTTGTCAACCTTGATCATTTTGTGTTTATTTAAAAGCTGAAAATGTAACTACGTCAGTTTGTTTTTTGCCTTTTTTTTAAGTCTCATTTTCTAGTTTTGTTTGCCAAAGTAGCTGCTGTGTAGCAAAACCTGAGCTCATCAGTCGCCTCTAGCTCATCTCTGTTTGTTGTTCCTCAATTCACAGCGGCGGGACTGGCAGACTTAGTAATGTGTGGGTGCAAAAGCGAAAGGGAGTAAGAGAAAGAGAGATAAATATGGGAGGTGTGAGTGGGGGATTGGAGAATATGCATGGCACAGATCCGCATTTTACCATCCCGGTCTTTCTCTATTCCCAGTGAATAATGTGGCACAGCCCCTACCCAGCAGTAGGCCAGGCACGCCGCCATATCAAGCTGCGGTGGAGGATGAGGTGTCCAGCTTGCCGAGTCTGGGCTCAGACGCATTCTAGCCCCAGAAGTCATCCCACCCCCATCCCCGACCTGCAGAGAAGAGCACTGGGCTCCAAGATGGCAATCAAGGCTTGATTTGCCAACACATTTCCAATGATTAAAATGTAATTAGCACAAGCGAGCACCTCCTCCCCAGCTAATTTCCACGCACGCTGTGACAGGCAGGCGGTCTGAGGCATCCAGGCCCCAGCAGCAGATGGAGGAGGATGCACCGGGAAGGGAGAAAACCATTTTGCCATGTGACTGTTTGCATCACAAAACCATCAGGACATGCAGCTATATCAGGAAGGAGCCGCTAGGAGGAGGGATTGAGGAGCCCTCGACGACAGCACATCACATTGGCAGTGTCAGAGCTGACCCTGGCAATGGCTGCCATCCTTCACGCTGTCTTTCCAGCTCCCAGGCTTGCAGGCAGGTTGGCGTCCTCCCTGGGCTTTAACCCCTTCAGCGCTGCTGCAGGACATCCAGTGTCGGTTTGATAAACAGGCACCTTCCTCTGTGCACTAGTGTGCTTTAATGAAGACCATATCAATGATAATTAATTCCAAGGGCACGGGCAGAGGTTAATACTGATGGCAGTTTTTCAAGCATAACCCGAGGCTAACTTCACGCAGAGAGCGCTGTTCAACTTGCAGCAACATAGACAGCCAATCAGGAATTACAAGAACATGCTAAACACACTCTGCTGGACCTTTATTGTTGTCATGTTATTTTTTTCTTGATTGCTCCAACATCTGTTAGTATTTGTGGACCAGTGGATATCCAGAAGGTTATGCTGGAAAAGAGATCATGGCATACTTGCTTTGCACGCAAACATGTGTGATGTGGTTACCTCTTCAGTGCAGACTTTTTCGCTGTGGGTAGCTCTGGCAGGAGACGTTGCCGTGCCCTGCTGTTACAGACGATAGCACGGCTGCGTCGTTTAGCATTCGGCCCGTGGCTCCTTCTGTTCCCCTTCTACTGGGCCAGTATTGCTCTCAGCTGGAGAGGATTTAGGACAAGAATAATTTACTTCTACTTTCAGACCAATATAAACAAAAGGCTCAATGCTTGGACAGAGTGTAGGGAAATTTGTAAGAGCACTCAGCCAAGAGAGAGGCCCGGGTGAGAGCAGAGCGGCAATCAGAAGTGGTCCGGATACAGGCCAACATCAACAGCTCTTAGAGCTGAAGCTAATGTTTGACATTCCTGTGTTACTTAAACTAAACACTGGGGTCTAGCTGTACAGTATAATGCAGGTCCTGTGTAAATGGCACTGGGCCTGGTAGACTATCACTTTCCTTTGCCAGCCCCCTCCCAGGACTAATGGTTTCCTTACTGTACATTACTGTTGCTTTAAATAAGACCTTCTACCTCGGCCTGTCAGTGATCTCAGTGGCACCACTTTTGTTGTTTTTTCTCTGTTCGGTACAATAGATTCGTTTTAAACGCCTGACACATGTCTTTTCAGTCGCCGCGGCGTCCCAGGATTGCTCTAAAGTGTTTTTGACGTGGTTAATCATAGCTGCGGGTTTTTGTTTTTTTCATGCTCGCATGTCAGCAGCTGTTGTATCACACAGAGCTGTAGCTCGTGCTGACCTGTAAAAACAATGCTCAGTCTTAATGATGAGGTGTACCGATGTTTCCTGACACTTCCAGCTGTGAAGTGCAGACCTCGGCTCCTGATCAGGTACTCAGACTTTTCCCCACCTCGGGTTGTGCATGAAGCGAAACATTCGTTCACTATGATCACTTCTCAGTGAGTGACAGCTCTGCCTCAAACCTGTTTTTTATCCTTCTCGAGATATTATTATTTACTACTTCCTGCCCGAGCTCGAACACAGAGTTCACGGGAGCTTTGGCGTCGTGGACGTTCAGATCGCCTGCTCTCGGCTGTCAGGCCTGATCTTAGGCTTTTTTACTTTGCTCATTATAAAGGCATTTCCATTTTATTAAGTTTTCCACCTTTTCCACCCCCCACCCTTTGTCGCTTTGGGAAATTTGCATACCTCTATTCCTAGGGGGGGAAAGTAATGACAGCAATTTCTTTTCTTTTCTCTCCCCCACTAGCCGTGTGAGTGCTTCGTTTAGCGGCACCTGCGAAAGCGACAGGCTCGGGGATGAGAAGTGAAAGAGAGCAGTTGATTAAATCATCATCAAGTCGCAGCACAGAAAGTCAATTCTGCTTGCCGTCTACAATGATATCCCTTTATCTTAAAGTAATGAGCTATGGCACTTTTGCATCGGGTAATACGATGAGTTCCATTAGCATGTTCCATTTGCTTCACAAGCAAGGGCAAGTCATTCCAGCCGGCTTCTATCTTGGCAATCAAAGCAATTGGCTGCACAGCCGAGGAGCGGGGGAAGCAGGGAGAGCAAAATAAGAACAAAAAGGGAACACGGGGAAGAAAGGCTAGACTCCTTTTTTTCGTGGATCACAACACAATGCAGAAAACTGAAATTATGTCAATTATTTGAACCCCTCGCTTGCTTGCGTCGTGCACAGAGAAGCAGCTAATGAGTGCTCGGTCACGTCGCTGTTGCTACATTCTCAAAAGCCTGAACGCCGTTGATCTCGTCTGCGGCGTTACTCTGTGTGGGAGGCCACGAGAGAGCGATGCAGGCAGACACGCCTATTTACTCAGGAGCTGGAAGAGATGCATAAATGCACGCAGTTTGGAGCTTTTAATATTACACAGACACCCGCGCGTGATCGTGATCTACCATCGTCTGTCGTTATCTTTATTTGTTATCAGGGCTCCTGCGCGCTGTCTTAAAACGGGGTTGGAATGTATGGCGGAGGAGTGAGAGCGAAATGGAGCAGGGAACGTCTGAGGAGTGTTTGCCCAGTGCGTTTATTGCCTCTGCATAATTTATGAGCTGCTGGAGCTGACCATCATGGCAGTGTGCCGCAGGCAGCCCCTTGGGCTGTGCGGGACAGGCCTGTAAATTGGATGCTATGCTCCTGCTGAGCTCGCAAGCCCCCTTTTTACCATCCAGCCCGAGAAGCAGATCAGCCACAAACCCAGCCAGCTACCTTTGAGCTCTGCAGGGCCCAGATCAGCAAAAAAAAAAAAATAAGAGCACGAGATGGAAGGAAGAAATGACACGGCCTTCTGTCGCTCACTCCGTGGGCCGTCAATCATCCCCCCCCCCTTCACTCCTGCCATACTTTAATCGTCACCCACCAACCCCTCCTCGCGCTCCTGCCCACACGCTGTACCAGCCCCAGCCCGTATTCCCCCCCAGTGCCTTTTTCATTACTGACTCCAGTGCTTCCCTGCACCTCAGCCATATGCACGACTACGAGGGCCGCCATTCACCCAGCATCACGCTAATTAGTTGATAAAGAATTAAGTGGACCTTGAAATTGAAATTGGAACAAAAAATTGAAATCTAGCCCCCTTTTTCCTCCCACCATTACCAAGTTCCCTTCCTCCTCGTGTCAATCTGCCATCCCCAGCCTGAAGCAGCAACAACATCATGCTATTAGAATTCCAGTGGCGATTAGAGTTCGGAGATTCCAGCTCTGTCTGAATTTTACATGGTGCCCAGTGTTAACAAGGGCACAGGCGCTCATGAGAAATTCACTTTATTTCACATTCTGCTGCTTGGATCAGCTAATGAACTGATCTGATGATATCCAGGTCCAGAATACAAGTTATGTGATAAATTTGTCATTAAAAAGTTGATAAGATGAATGAGATTATGGTGACCACACGCACTGGGATTGAATGCAAACTGTTTAAAACCCCACAAACTGGACATCTTATTCCTAATTTGAGCTTTCTCTTTCCTTCTCTCGCAGTGCGACACTGAGAGTGACCAGGACGACAAGGTAAGACTTTCACATTGGGCTGAATGTGCTTGAATCCCTTCGAGCGTCTTTTATCAGTGTTTTAAAAAGATCCAAATGTTACTTTAAGACTGAGAATTGAATGTAATTAGAATTAAACATCCTGTTAATAAGTATGACAAAACCTTAATTAGTTGCGCATTAATTATGAATGACTTAATGATGTGCAAAATCTAAATTGAACTGTTCTGGCTTTTTAGGATTTCAATGACATTTAAATGAGACTGCTCCGGCAGCCAGGCTTTCTGTTACTTAAAGCACAGACGAGCGTGTCTGCAGCACGGCGTCTATTTCTGTATCTATCCATCCACCTATATGCTGGTGTCTGCCCGTCTGTTTCTGTGACGCGCTCTTTTTGCTCCTGCATTTGTCTTCACTGTAGTTCTGTTTCTGTAATCCCAGCAAAACCACCTCCTGCCAGGATCTATAGCGTCTTCCTGTGTTGGAGCTTCATTGCGTCAGTTTTGGCACTTTTGTTGCAGTTACATCGTTACAGCAGCAACGAAACACACAGCAGTGATTAGCAGCAAACAGGCTCTACAGATTTAACAAAGTCCGGAAGTGTTTCAGGGAAAAAGCCAAAATAATGTGAGTTATGTGAATATCATGGACTTCAACAGGTTATAGAACATAAGTCATGGGCCATGGTGGAAAAGCTGATGATGCTGAGTTGTGTACAACCTCAGTTTTTCTTAAATGTATTCATTTGCTTTAATTATTTTTTACTTTAGTGGTTTTTGGGTTAAATTAAACTGACTGTACTGGGAAAATACACAATTACAAGGTTGCAAAAACTATAAACTGTAGTGCTAAATGACTCCAGATGCAGGAATAGCAACTTTTCATATACATTTTTTCTCCTGGGAGAAAAAGTGATTAAGCTTTGGTGTTCTCGTGTCCTAGAGCAAGTACTGGGCATCCTGTAATTTCAGAGAAGAAAAGAAATCATAACAGATGTTGGCAAACGTTTAAAGGTTACACAAGTAAAGAAGCTAATGTGCCCGTTTATGGCTGTAAGTAAGAATATAGTGGCGTTGTTTTGAGGTCAATGATGTCCATCAGATCAGTTACACGTGGAGTTCTTGGCCCCGTTCAAAGAGGTGCTGCGAGCTTCTTAACCTATTTTGCAAACAAACGCTGAAAAGCAGCTTTTCAACATCCAGAGAGAAGAAGAAGAAGAAGCCTAAAAGGAGTCATCATCAGTGTCAGAACCTGAGGAATCAAATGAACGGCATCCAGAGGTTTGTATGCTTGAAGTGACTTTGTACCCAGACACCATAGACATGATATGAGTTTATGAGTATGTGGTTGGAATGAGATTCAGATCTGATTCAGTGGTAGAGCTTCTGCTCTCTGTGTGAGGTCCGAAAGCTAAAGGTGACTGAGCGGGAGGACATTTTTGTTGGTTAGAAGGTAAAGGACCTCCGAGGAAATGCATCATCCTCTCAGCTGTGTAAGGGGCGGGTACGAGAGGCTCGCGCTCTGTCTTTAAAATGTCCCCGAGGTGAGCTCGAGTCACGGCGATTACTTTTGGAGCGCTCTGAGGAGCCACGATCGAATCCTCAAACGAGACGCTGGACATCGTTGCGTAAACATGCATCGCCCGTGCAGCGTTTCGTCTTCTGGGTTCTTGTTTTTCTTTCATGTGGTGATGCAATGATGAGGATGGTCACGGTTGGGTAAAATAAAAGCACCTGTAAGCGTCTAAACGTTTGTTGCTATTCTGGTTGTAAAGCACTTTAAAATCCAGGTCTCAGTTTGAGCGTACTTTAGATTGTAAAAGCAGCCATATTAGCCACTGAATTCTAACCAGAGAGCTAGATGTGCTCTAATGATTTAGTAATGCCATTTGCTTGTAGTGTTTAGACTCTGCAGCAAATTGAGTCATTACTCAGTGTTGTCGATTTAAATTGCTCTTGTCTCGGTGGCAATTCCTTCTTGTTTCAGGAAGAGAGCGAGAGCACGGTAATCCCCCCAGTGACTGTATTAATTCACCCTGGCTCACGTTACGCTCCTGATGAACAGCACCGACTACACCTTCCTGTCATTGATTAATTGTGTGTTAAAGTAACAGAGGAGTGAATTAGTAAACGGGGACCCCTATGACAGGGCTGACTCACGCGTTCTTCTTCAACGTAAGGAGTAATTGGAGCTCCCACTCAACGGCCCTCCTTAGTCCACGTCACCTGCCACTATCTGCTCCTGCCAGGAGCCTCGCACGCTACGCCCAGTGCCGCTGCTGTCATTTGCATTCTGTGAGCGTGGCGGTCTCCTTTGCAACGCCGCGGCAGAGCAGAGTCATTTTAATGGGTCAAATGTATTCAGATGAGGACAAACGTGGCTTATTTCGTTTCCCTTCAAAAGCAGGAAATGGAAAAAGTGTTCCCAGGAGAAATCATGTTCTGCCTGGCGTAGAAGGCCTCTGCCGTGGAGCTGCCGGGCTCTGATAAGAGACAGCTCTCCGTGTGCACGCGATCCCGTGTCGCTGTGCGAGTGTGTTTCTGCGTGTGCTGGAAACTGTCAGAGCATTTGCTCATTACAAAGTGACCCGTAGGACGGGGCCTTCTGCAGCGTGACATGTTAATGGCATGCTGGGAGACAGGTAGGAGGACGCCTATCAGCAGTCACTCGCCGCACAACACTGGTATTATTAGCCCTGTATTCGTACTGTTAGCATCTCTTTCCCAGCAGCCAGTGTGCATGAAACTGTCCCTTCATGGGGGACAGTTTTTGGGGGGCTGAAACTATGCGTGGGGGGAAGTGAGCCGTTCTTCCTGAATAATGATCTTGTTTACCGTCTGTCATGGCTCGGCTCCTCCTTTGCTCCAAGGTGCAGAATCGAGGTGTCCAAACAGGATCAGGCGGTCACACGGGCCTGGACTCGTGCAGAACAGCTCATTTCCACTTCGCTGAGCTCTGTAGCATCAGGTATCGCTCATCCTCCAAAGGTCCATAAGCAGTGAAGTCTTTTAGGAGCCTCTGACAGGTCCACACACTTTAAATATATTAATAATAATGTGGATTTTTTATCAGTGTAAGTGCAGCCTGCCTCATTTATTTTCAAACGGAAACATTCCCTCAACGTTTAATCTAGCAGTGGTAGATTTCTCCACCTCGTCTTGGATCTTTGTAATATAGTCGAGAGGCTCCGGCTCTGTCTGGACTCACGAATGCTTAAGTGATTTTTTTCCTTCTTCCTAAGTGGCACCTTGAAACTGCCCGTCAAACATTTTCGCACCGATGTGCGCTAATGCTCAAGTGCTCCTGTTCCCCAATCATGCACTTAGGCCCTCAGCGAAGACAATGAGTCTATACTGTAATCTGCACAACTTTATCACCACGCAGCTTTTATTCCTCTTGCCTCCGGCCTTTTTTATAGACCACACCTTCCTAAGTGTTATTTACTCGCTCTATCAGTAGCCACAAGCTGTAAATGCCATTCTGAAAATGTTCTGCGTCTTATTAACAGCCGCGCAGCAGAGTGCTGTAATTCGCTGTGCTTTGCTCTTATTGGAGGCAAGGGATCCAAGCAGGAACCTGTTTGTCCTTGACATAAAATAAAGATCTGAACCAGTAATATATTTGCTGTTTCTCCTCCTTTATTGTTTTGCTGTGTTTGCCCTCGGGCAATTATAGCAGAAGAGTCGTGTTTCTCAATCACTCAGCAGCACTGTACATAAAACCGTTTTATATCTTCCATCCCCCCACGCAGCCTCACCCCAAACCCTTCCTCTTCCGCCGCAGTGGGAAGGATGAGTAATAAAAAGGAGAGAGCAACTTGTCAGCGTTAAAAGATTATGTGTTTTGCCCCCTCCAAAGGAAGAGAGTAGTGTTTACAGGCTTGAGTGGGTGCTCGCTAGGCCGAGGCTGAGGCTGATTGCACTAGAGTACCCTGTCAGCCAGTGATTTGTCATGTACTTTATCATCCTTGTCACTCTGCAGAGCGTTGTCATAGGTAACATTCCCGCCTGCCCCCTCCCCGCTCTGTGCTTTGTACCCAGTCAGTGTAGGAAATTTGTATTTACTTTGGGGGAGTGTAATTTGTTCCTCATGGATAATATGACCCTTAGCGGAGCCGGATCACGGGTTAGTTGAAGTGATATTTTCCGGTAATGGTAGTCGTACATCATGGCTGTCAGGCCGGGTTAGGAGGCGAGCACATTACAGCTCCATTTTAGCACTGCAGGCATCTGGGATTATTTTCCATAACCAAGTATGACATGACTGCTCTGCGGAGTGCATTAAATTTTTACTAGCTTTTTTCCCTCCCCCGGCAACTTCTGTGGCTTTTCCCCCCGCTCTGGGTCTCGGGGCTGCCACGGTGATGGATACCCTCCAAGTCCCAGCAGCACTGGCCAAGGTTAGCGGGTGTCACAGACCTACACCGCTCCCCTCCATCCAATAACCGGCAAATCCCTGCTCCCACCGAGGGGTGCGCACCGCCCACCGCTCTGTGTTGCAGCAAACCGAGGGCCTCCGCTCACCGCCGCAAAAGCACAATAGGATTATTCTGCTTTTACACTTCAGTTATCAAGTTTGTGTGAATGTGCAAATACAAGTTTAGCAGTTTTCACCAAAAGGAGCAGCAACAAAAGACAGACGGAGGTTTGGACAGCATCCTTGAGCGGATCGTGTTTGCGCGCGGCGGCTGCTCTCCAGAGCTTCTGATGGCTTTTCTGTTCTTTGCTCCGCTAATTTTGATTCCGCTCTCCTTGGCAGCAAGGTCAGCAGTGTAAATGCCACCTCTTGCCATTGACAAATGGTCACCCCCCTGTCTGATAATCACTGAGGTCTCAGAGGTGGACGAGCAGGCGGAGCTCATTAGGGCGCCACAGATGAGAAATTAATGTGGAGATTCCAGGCCTGGCAGAAAGCCGCAATGATGGGCCTCGGGTGGGGGGGGTGGAGGAGGTGGCGGTGTGTGCTGGGGGCTGGATGGATGGACCCTGTCTAATGGATGACCAGGTCAGCAGGCAGCATCACTCCCTAGACACACATACGCACACGCCGTCCCACCCGCTACCTCCCCTCCTCTTAGCGCCTGTCACCTCACCCACCCCGCCCACAGCTAGTTCTGATGGACTTTACACTCCACGATTTAGCGTCGCTATGCACGTGCTAAACGTGCTAAACATTTCTTTTGTCGACATGTTTTTCCTGCTGTGTAATGTCCCTCTTACCTTATTTTCTGTAACACATTTTTGTAAATGAGACAAATCTAGAACGTAGAGAAACGAGCCGGCGCTAATGTTATTAATGGAGCACAGCCAGTGAGACTTACAGAGCTGTGATAGTGAACTGAGAGTCAGCAGTATGGCTAGCCTCTGGGGTTCGCCCCCCCTTCATTCTCCTTTACAGTCACTGTGACCCATTTACAGTAGCTCCACATCCTCCTCATTGTCCCAGCAGGTAAATCCTCATTCTGTCACAGCGTCATCTCCTGCTAGCATTCACAGCCTCTGAGGTGGACAGGATCAGCACGTCATTAATGTTGGGATCTGTGAAAGCCAATTTTTACATCATTGTAAGTGTGTAGCTTTGCAACCTTTAGAGTCAGAGCACAGAGTACGAGCTGGAAATGTTTTTCGTTTGTCAGAAGCTTTTAAAGTCCACAATTCAAAGTAGTTCCCCGGAAAGCTTCCAGCTTATTCAGGAGAAAAATGATCTAAACCTACGTGGCTGCATCGCCGTTGCCTTTTCGATTGCCTCCCGATGCTTTGTGATTGCTAATAGTGTGTCGGTTTTGGTGTCGAAACACAGAACTGTAGATGGTTTGACTCTTACCTTGAGATGCGATATTATACAAGCCCTAATGTGTGTTACACTTGCCTCTAGAGTGCTCAACCTCCCCATTCATTTATGGCCAACAATAAAATGTAATAATGCACACGTTTGAATAGGACAAGGTTGCCAAGTCCTTGAAATTGAATGGGGGAAAAACAGTCACAGCAGTGAATCATGTTTCTAAGGCAATGATTCAATTCCCAGTGCAAGCTGAGAACACAGGGGATGGAAAATAATTCTATCAGCAACAAAAACCATAAATATGCTGTTTGACTGAGATGTTTACTCCTGTGGAAAGAAAAAGCCATTTCCATCTTTCCTGACCTGGAAAAGAAAAATCTCTCAGGCAAATTGTGTCCATATATCAAAGACTTTATGAGATTGTCCTCATACAAAGAGGCTTTAGAGTGGAAACACAACCCCAGTTAAAGAAATATCAAGTCCAGTCTATATTTAAGGATAAGCATAATGAGGCGCTTATTTCCCACTGTTTCGCTTTTGCACACATGATATAACAGAGAGATTCTTTATCAGCAGAGTAGAGAAGGCGTATTATTCTTGGTAAATGATTGAACTGCTTTTATAACCATCTGTTAAACCCCTCATTAGCTCTCCCCATATTTCTAATAGTTGCACTAATGTTGTTTAAGCAGCGTTATTAAAACTGGCCTGAGCTCCGAGTTAAAAATAGCCAAACACGTCGAGTCAAACTCAATTACATACATTTTTAACATCATTGACCTTCCCAATTACGAACCTGCTCCATATGGTGCCATTTATCAGCTGCCGCGATGCTAACAAAACAGAGGGCAGCTAGGCAGAAGCGTGCGCGGTGCTGCGCATGCAGAACCTTCTGGGTCGTGTTGGGCTGGACGATCAAGAGCAAGCAGTGCCCCGACTCCTCAGGTGTCTGTGCTCATCTCTATTTATGAGGCAGTGTTGCCAGTTACCGTGTTTAATAAAACATGGAGCAAGACCTTGGGTTCAAACCAGCGTCTCTGGAAACAGGCTGCTTATGAAAAAAAACATCGGTTGTTATGCAGGAAATCAGTTTTTCTCACATTCGCTCTTCATCCCTCACTGTCTCCCTGTGAGAGCGGCTTCTCCAGCACACCAAGGTTAAACTTTCTCAGCGCACTGGGTGAATGTCAGTCAAAGTCTGGCTCACCTGCACGTAAGCCCCCCCAACAACTGGGCCGGTGACTCCCCCCCTCTGCCCCGTTATTGCCCTTTTGTCAAGCCGGTGATTTCTGCAGAATTGACTGGCTCTGTGCGCTGTGCACATCAGGATCAGCTCACAGGAAGTGGAATCTTCCCGGCTATGTAAGGCAGGCGGGTTGTCATATGTCAAGTCCTGTGATATTTGTACCAAATGAACAAGGCTGCAGATTAAAACCACCGTTTTACTGTTATCTGCTTAATACATCAGTAACAGTTGTTAGCTCGGTGTCCAGCAGTGCTTTTAACTGTGCAGGAGATGTTTTCTAGAATCACCTTCAGTGCTGCTGTCACGGCGGGGTGCGATGATGAGGTGGACCCAGAAGCAGACACGGTGGAGACAAAACTAAGGCTACATTCACTCTGCAGGTCTTAATGCTCAATTCCAATTTTTTTGTCTGCTCGTTCACACTACAAATAAAATGCGACAGCAAACGCGCTCTGGTGTGAACGCTCAAAGCGGCCGCATGCGCAAAAGAAGGCGTCACACACAACGCGCTCTGTTTAGACCCAGAGCAAACAGTATTGTTTGACCGATGGCCCTTAATATAAAGACTTCGGACTTTACGTTTCCCAATTTTTGCTTTAAGTTATTTTGTTATTTACATAATAATGTAAATAACCTAATAATGATCCTTATTGCTGTTTTAGAGGAGCGGTGCTTCAAAGGATAGCTGCAGATTTCTGTCAGAATCTGCAGATTATACAGTACAAATAAAATGTTCACGTTTCTCCAACGTTGCCTTCCCAACATCTACACTGGATGGCCAGGAAGCGTTCGCGATGTCTTCTCGGGCGCTGATAATCAGCGTCTGTCTTGTGTCAGTGACGTAAAAGACGGATTTAATGCGACATGACCATCAAGCAGCAGTCGCTTTCTAAAACATCGGATATGTATCGGTTTCAGCACCACATACGAAAGTGACCCAGATCGGATTTGAAAATATTGGATTTGTGCCGTTCACACTGTCAGACCATGATCGGATAGATGGGTCGCATAGGGTCAAAAAAATCTGATTTGATGCGCTTTCACCTGCAGTGTGAACGTAGCCTAAGTTTCAAAAATAAGACTAATAACACAAATAAATAAAACAAGGCTCAACTATGAACTAAACTATGACTTTTTAAACTACGACCCTAACAAGGGAAACAAGGCGGTACGTAGGCAGACGCCGTGACGCTGGGGACTTAAATACACACGTGAGGTACACTGAAAAAAATATGTTGTTGGATTTACTTAATTCAATGGTGGACATTTGTTGCACACAGATGTTTTGCTTTGGCAGCAACTTAAACAATTGAGTTAAATTAACACAATTTATTCATGTTCAATAAACCTGTGCAATTTGTGTTGATAAAATGTGACTTAAACATGTTTTGATGAAGTAATTTGAGCTCTTGAAATATTTTAATCCTTCACAATTTTCTCACTTTATCCCAACACCATTCAATAACTTTTACCCAATACTACTTGGTCACTTAAATGCTACATGTTATCTTCAAATTACATTTTGCTATTATATTCTAGCATCAAATACACAATTTTCAAATGGAGGCCTTATAACAGATTGTATTGTTCTCTTCCAAGATGGTTGCTGGCATCCACCAGTAACCTTTCAAAACAAAATGTCTAATTTCACTGCATTGACAGTAGGTAAAGAATTAAACTGACATTACTCCACTACTGAATCTATATAAACCAACGGTTAAATAATGTCAGTTCTTCCGTGTTCTCTGGAATCAATCACAGCAAAGAAATTAGACTGTTTCTTTTGAAAAATGTTGGGAAAGAACAAATCAAAACATTCTATTTAAGGCCTCTGACGTCAAGATTCAGTTAAACAACAATTATAACTAAACAATTTGAGGTAATGTTAGTTTCCATTAACATTAAATTAGGTTACTGAATTGGCAAACACCTTCCTATTAACACTACCCATTTTACCCCAATAACTAAAGAAATTAGCACCTGCAGGTCAAAACCTTTATTCAAGAGACGCAAAAATAACATTGATACAGTGACTGTCAAAAATTACAGCACTGATCATACTGTGACATCTTGGTTCAAAACAGCACACTTAGAAATATTCAACGTTCCTTACTTCAACTGAATGAAACTGAAAATACCATTTCACACGACCCATATGGGATATTTAGACTGTATAACTGTTCACGCTACATCTCTTCACTAGTAAAAGAAAGAAAAAATACAAAGAGAAATTTAAAAATGCTGCCAAAATGCTGTACAGAGCAAAAGGAAAAACAAACAACAACAACAAAAACAGCTCGTCCTCATGGCAGTTGCAGAGTTTATAAAAATGAACCCTGCGATCCGTTCCTGGAATTGAGCTTCAAAAATGCAGCAGAACAAGTGTGAGATTTAAATGTCCTCTCACCTAGAGCTGATCACCTCACATGCATAACAGTGAGCTTCGTTGCAGGAGCAGTTTTGTCTTAGTTGTGAGCTTTTCTTGAGAGCTGAGTTGCTTCCAACTCCATTACCACCCTTTGAATCACCTCAAAAGTGTAGCAGAGTTGTGATGGGTAACTCATGTTGAAGGAATAAAAAAGGTCCAAACAGCATGGCTACTGCAAAGGTCACGTTATCCAGATCTTGAAGAACTACTATACCCTCGATGATGATGCCAACATCAGAAAAGTCATTGCCTGGTGCATCCTCTGGAGACAGATGTTCATTGTGGTTTTCTCAATCTGTGCAGTGGCCTCAGTCAAGTCCTGGTTAAACACAAAACATTTCTTTAAGATTCCTTTTTAAACTCATCTCTTTTGAATCTACCAGTTCTAATGTTAGAGTAATTTAAACCAATGCAAGCAACATAGTAAATAGCTATAGCCAAAGAGTGGCCTGCCATGCTGCCATTCATGGTCTAACAGAGTTTCTAAGAGAGGGTGAAAAACATAATTTTACATTAGTTTTTGTTAGAAAGACACCGGCCCATCAGAAATCCAGGTTTTGTCACTCAGAAGATGTTAGAATTTAGACTTTCAGCCCCACAATTTGGTTAGCTGTTGGTCTTTTTTTTTTTCAAACAAAAGCTAATGTAAATATTGGTGGGATTTTCCTTTGTTCACTAGAATGACAAATTTAAAGTTTTTTCACACTGATGTGACCCCTAATATAGGGGGGTGGGGCCTCAAGGGGGGGCGGCCGAGTTCACTACCAGGCCTCATGTGAACTTCAAATTATTAAAGAGGACTACTGGTCCTAACCAGTCCAATGAGGATCAAGTGGATAACTAAATGCATTTTTAAATGTTGCAAAGCCACAATCTACTCATAAAACACTCACCATGAACTCCTGCGTGGAGAAGATGTTGCAATTGTCTTTCACACGGATGCGGAGCACTTTGATGAGACTCCCTTCGAGCATTAACGTCATCCTAAAGTATTATAACAAAGAAAACAGAGATTTGTGAACTTTTCAGTAGCACAGAAGAAAATGATCCCAGACAAAAACTTAAACCAGTCAACATGCAACACCAGCATCTACAAAGCAATATCAAAAGTTTCTGTTTGACATCAACTTTATGGATATATAGTTTCCAGAACATTTATTTTTAAAAAAAGATAATTTTTTCTCAGTGGGCCAGTAAATGCATAACGAAAATTATGGCATCCTTTCGGTGGAATCAGTACTCACAGGTAATAGTTGACTGTTTCAATGGATGCAGCATAAAAATCTTTTACTGACCTAATGCAATACATATACACTTTGTAGTTAAAGAATTTTAAAGTTCGTACTGTCATCATGGCAGCTACATCCTTTAGCTTTGTGCCCTGTTCCCCCGATCACTTTGCAAACACTTTCAGCAGACTGTCAGAGAGAAACTCAGCTCCGTCAGAAACCTTGACTGTAAAGGCATGGTTGGGATGCACTGGAATGCTGCATTTCATCTAAAATGACATAAAATTATTTTGAAATAACAGCAGGCACTGTGCTTGGTTAATCAGTAATGTTTTGTTGAATAAAAACTGTGTTTCCAGATCTTATGGGATTAAAAAAATCCAAAGATGTTTGTTTCTGATTTGCAACCCAAGAACCCACAAGTTACAACCTCATTTCAGTTCAAGTGTGCATTAATGTGAGTCCAGTAATCACCTTTCTGACAATACATACAGGTTAAACCTATGGCAGATTTTGGATTTCTCAGTTGTATTAATAGGGTGGTCTATTTGAGTATGCATGCACCTAATAATTATAAAAAACCTATTATAATTAAGTTACAGAAACCTTAAGCGAAAATAGAATATACTTTCTTACCATAACACCTTGAACCCACAATCCATCAGCTGACTCCTGGTGAAATGCAGAATAGATGTGGTCTCTCAATGTGCAGCAAAAAAAACAAAAACAAAAACAAAAGGACAGCAGGTGAGGGCAGGAGGGGTAGGGATGTAAGCTAGCATAATACCGCTGATGATATTAGCTAAAGCTGTTCAATGTCCAAAATCTCACTAACACCACGGTGCAGTAAATACACAATGTAACTGAAGAGTCAGTTGGCAAATCTATTCACACAGAAAACCAAATTATGTTATGAGTGCCTTGTAATTAGGTTTAATGTGATATTACGGCTCAAGACATACCAAAAAACGTAGAGTTGGCTGCTCGACTTGACTGAGATGGATGCATTTTTTAAACCACGATCCAAAGCCCGCGAGATGAAATCACGCGTGGTTTCACGAGATTTAACGTTGCTATCTTATTGACTTACTTCACCTGAACATGATATGAACAATTTAATACACCCTTTCTGCATATCATGTAGTTTTTACACTATATAGTTACATTTATCTTTAAAACATGAGGCAATTGCGTTAAATACATGCAAGATGCTTACATAAATCCAAGAGATGGCCAGTCCCTTTTTTTCAGTGTAATCATGGGGACACAGCTGACTGGAGTGAAACATAATGACAACACAGGCGAGAGTAACGCTAAATACAACGAGCAAAGAATACCAGACTCTTTCAAAATAAAACAGGAAGCATAATAAGACGCAGACATGAAACATGACAGGTGGACACACTGAACAACAAGGGGAACCTACCACGGGCATAGCTGAGAGTCCACTGAGGACGAGAACATGTAGTGAACACAAACAGAGAAACAGAGTAACCTAAACTAAACCCGTAACTCAAAGCAACCTGATAAGCCTCCGTACAATATGCCTACAAATACAATAACCTCAAAATGCTGGGTCGCACACCCAGCCCGTGACAATTGTACAGCGATATTTAGTCTGGCTAGCATCTTTCGAGTAGCCGCATTTGTAGTCATGGACTTGAGATTATTATACACCACAGAAATGCCTGTATTGCAAATCTCCCAAGCAAACAGCTGCTGTAGAGGGCCATAACTCTAATATCCTGCTGTGTATTTCACCACAGGGAGTGAGTCACTACAGAAGTAGATCCTTAATGAGGGAAATAGAAAGCAAGCCTGTCATAATGACAGCGACGTCCCAGCATGCATGGCGGCAGCCACAAACAATCTTAATGACACGAGGGGCTCTGAAGAGAGGCTGTATGCTGTCGGCTCCTGGGCTCGGCCCGGCTCCCTAACCCCTCCCACATCCTTTGCTTTAAACCGCCACCACCGCATTGCTTGTTAGAGGCAGTGTAATTAGGTGGCTGAGCTTGTTGCGAGTAGCCCAGGTCACAGAGGCATGTCCAACCCTTGTCCTGATTGCTCCTCGGGGAATTATTGACAAAACACAAGGAACATTGCATGTTGGGCTCTAATTATGTGTACAAGACATAGATGGCCCCGGGGAAATTAAATGAAATTCCCCAGCTTGATGGGTCCTCCACACTCATGGGATCCATTCTGTTTCTTATTAAGCTCAGCCATTGTCTGCTTTTATGAGGCAGCTATGTGGAGCTCGGCACCAGCTAAATGCTTTTAAGTGTCTCTCTCTTCACAGTGGCAATACATCAATGACTCACGGTGGAAAATTGCCTGTCGATTTTGATCTACGCCGAAGAGCATGAGCAATAAACCGGCAAATATATTTAACTAATGCTCGCTAATATCGTAAATGTAGGGTGTGAATTGGAGCACCTGCGTGGTGTTTCATTGTGTAATCAGATTCTTTTCGCTGCAGCTTTGTGTGGACACATCCAAACACCTCTAATTCCTGTGCTCCAGATACTGGACAGGAATTGATAGTCTCCTGCTTGTGCAAATGAAGTGATAAGGGGGTCTCACCCAGATTACACAAGGCCTAAGTGGCACAGAGAAAGCTTATGGAGATGAATGAATTCATGAGGCTGTCTGACAGATTCTTAAGAAGCTATGTAATAAGGGATAAATCAAACAGCTACCATTTTGCCTCTGAATGATTTCAAATTAAAGGGAGATGGCAGACCTCCCAGGGGTGTTTGAGCTTGGCTATAGAACTGTGGCTGACCCCCCTCTGTTTTTCTCTATCATTAAAACACCCTAATGACTGATGTAAAGAAAAGAGTTTGCATACGCTGTAAATAAACAATCCCTCTTGAGTCAGCGCAGCAGGACGTTAGTGGTCTTTGACTGTGGGGCAGGCCTGATCCCAGAGGTCCGATCATTCTCACCAGCATTCATAGTTCACTGTATGATGTTATAAGATGAAGCATCATTTGGATCTTGTTATCTCTTATGGTTAGAAAGTGATAAATTGACTGCACTTGTATATAATGCTTTGAGAGTCGTGTAAACACGTGTAGTCCACATATTTTTTAAGAATTGCACCCGTGTGGCAGTGCAGGATTTCAAAATAAAATTAGCAGGTCCAACTAAATATAACTCTAATCAAAAAGTAACTTCCAAAAACTTAAACAACAAGTGGACACAACTCGCAAACTGAGCTATGGGTCACTTTTATAGTGGTTTGGCCAAACCATTGACACACAATAGGGGGGAACAAAAACAAACACCAGTACTAAGCACAGATAACATGCGTAAACCGAAAACACCCCTGTTCCTGATAAGCACATGTTAGTGCTGCTGAGCAGGCATGTTGTTGTCTTTCGCCCAGACAGGAAACAGCCGCACCAGGTAACTCAGAGAGAAACTTGGTTAATATGACACAAAACATTTTTAGAAAAACCACACAATGCTACGATGCACACGCCTCATAATATCAGTAAATGATTAATGAATTCTATCAGTGAAGCAACTGCAAACCAAACCAAGTGAATAATGTGTGGCTGATGACATCACAAGCGTCTTACTCGGGAGCAGGGATCAAACCGCCAACCCACTCTTCCACCTGAGTCACTAGCACAGTCAATAACAGTAACAGACCAAAGATTTGACACCGTTCAGACGTAACACTGTGACCTCCTGCCTAATATTGTGTTGGCCCCATGTTTGCTACCAAAACAGCCCCGATCCACGAGACCCCTGAAGCTGTGCTGTGGTGTCTGACACAAAGATTGTCACGGTCTGCGGAGGCAGACCGTGCGGAAATGTGTGTGGTGGACCCAGGAGCGAACACAAGCGAGGATGCAGGAGTGGAGTTAAACAAAAGCGAGCCTTTTATTCTGGCTGATGAAAGGAACAAAACAGAGTGAGGGCAACATAAGAGTAATAGTTAAACAGAAACCTAAACTGGACATAAACTAAGGCAAAGCTATGGCTGGAGATACAGAACACAGGAGGTGGTAACACAGACGACGCGACGCAGACTGTATGAAACACAGAGACTAAATACACATGAGGGATGATCAGGGGAAGTGACCACACATGGGAACGCAGCTGACACACATGAACTTAACGACAGGACAGGAGGAGTAAAACTGAATACACTGACAGTGAATGCAGGCCTTCAAAGTAAAACAGGAAACATGAGACATGAACCGGGGAGACATAGTACAGGGGGAGGTGACATAACTGACAGCATGAACTTGACAGTACAAGACACACAGACATAAACACACGAAGGGCAAGGGAGACGTAATGCAGGGGTGATATATACAAATGGCTGGACTACCTTAGAGAACCTAAACAAATAATAAACATCAAAATAGGCTAAGCATAACACACTGGGTCACATGACCCAGGACCATGACAAAGATGTTAGCAACAGATCCTTCAAGTTTTGAGGGCGGGCCTCCACAGATCCCACAGACGCTTGACCGGATTGATATCCAGGAAATTTGGAGCCCAAGTCAACACCTGAAACTCATCGTTGAGCTCGTGAAAGGGCGTACATGAGGGGTCTCCAACTCCAGGCCTCGAGGGCCGGTGTCCTGCAGGTTTTAGATGTGTCCTTGATCCAACACAGCTGATTTAAATGGCTAAATTAGCTCCTCAACATGTCCTGAGGTTCTCCAGAGGCCTGGTAACGAACTAATCGTGTGACTCAGGTGAGTTGACCAACAGTTATATCTAAAACCTGCAGGACACCGGCCCTCGAGGCCTGGAGATGGAGACCCCTGGTGTACATGGTCTGCAGTAATGATTGGGTAGGTGGTATGTGTCAGAGTAACATCCCAGCACTGCCTCTGCTGGCTTACCTTCTTCCCATAGCAAATCCTGGTGTTAGTTGTTCCCCAGGTAAGCGATGCACACATACCTGGCCATCCATGTGATATAAAATATATATAAAAGAAAATGTCACTCATCAGAGCGGGCCACCTTCTTTCATTGCTCCACGGTCTGGTTCTGATGCTCATGTGTAAATATTTGGTGCATCTGCCGCCCATGAAGCTGTCGCACTTTTGATCGATAACTGGGAGAACTGCAGATTTGAAGATGCTCTGACCCATAGAAATTTGTCACATTTGCTCCAATCCTTACACTTTTTCCTGCTTCTAACACATCAAATTTCAGGACAAAATGTTCGCTTGCTTCCTAACACAGTCACAGGTGCCATGACGAAGACATAATCAGTGTTTTTCACTTCACCCATCAGTGGACATAGTGTTGTGCCTGATCTGTCCCTACATGTCCAGTCTGTCATTACAGGGTTCTATACGTGGCCTCAGCCAGCAGCATATATATAGGTCAGATCTTCCTGTGAAATTCCCACTGTGACCACCCGCCATCGATTGCTCTTATGAAGGTCTGTAAGAGCAGACACCAAAGCTTCGGAAAAAACCAGGTCTTACAGGAAAATGTCAGGTCACCTCATTGATACGACCCACATCGCAACAGCTCTCAGGTCAATCAAGCACGGGTCAGCCCTGTATTAGCCCATTCCTCCCAGTCCCACATCCCTGTGGCTACGCAGGCAGCTAGCTGGCTAGTACAGCGAGCGCGTGCGCACTCGAAATGTTACCGAGACCAGCATTCATAGAATAATTGGCAGAAGATGCAGATGCGCTGCAATCCGAGGCCAGAGAAAAGAATGTGATGTGTTCCGAATGGCAAGTGGAGGTGAGTCATCCTGACACTGCTGGCCCTAATGATATTTCTGCTTGGCAATGCTCCACAGCCAGGGGAGGGAGACGGGATGTCAGCGTGCAAACTAATGTCTGGATGGCATTTGCTGTTAGCTGTCATGTGTCGGCTTGAGTTATGTGCTTTAGCATCTACAGTTGCAGCCCAGACACCAATTTCATGATGTTAATCAGCGCCGGGCCGTGTCTACCCTCGCTTTCCTAAATCCGCCCCCGCGTCCTCATACATAGAAACATGTCACCAGAGTCCACAAAGCACATGCTCGCAAGCGAGCTCGCATGTCAGCCATGAAGTCGTAGGCATGCAGTTCTAAATAACTAAAAGACGTGCCCTTTGGGTGGTGAGATAGCTCATTACCTATGAGCGACCTTCCATCTGCACTCATGGCTGCTCTGGGAGCCATTATGATTATGATGGAAATCTCACAAGCCATTACTGGGAGACAGCGCAGGGCTCACTGCAGACACACTAATGGACTCATTTGTAATTGGGAGAGAGGGAAATGACTGTGAGCTAGCAGTGGCTTTGTTTGATGGAGTATGGGGGAGCGCATTCTAGATGTGACAAATGAAATGGGTTAGTTGTATGTGAACTAAACTCTCGTTTCCTGGATCACTGCATACGTGTGCACGCTTCTAAACATCGCCGTCCTCCGTTTCCTGCCTCGACTTCCAGGAGTCTGGTCATATTATCCTTTGATGAAGGTGGAGCAGAGCTGAGAGTTTAAGGATGATGATGTGCAGGAGCAGTTATTGAAGAATCCGTTTCTTACAGATGATGGTGGTGTTGAAACTGGCTGGTTGGGGATCGCTGGGTCTTTGTAGATCTTGAGATTTAATGGTAAAACACTTACCCCTCAGTAGGGCTGGGCCATATCATACCATTCACAGTATCGTTGACCAACACAGTATAATGTTGGTCAACGATAAGAAAATGAAATATGGCGATAGAATATGGGTAAAACACGCATGCGCAGTGCCTTTGTTTACATACGCACATGGCGGCGACGCAGAATAAGAAGGGCGAAAGCGGATCATTGAATGAAACGATGAACCTGAACTGGTTTGTAAAAATGCTGCAGCTTCACTGGTGTGGAACTGGTTTAGCTTTTGTCCGTCAGATACACAACAAAGCACTATTTTTGGTAGCGCATGCTAGCGGGCCGTCGTTATTACCGTGATTTTTGGAAAATACGGCGCACTTAAAATCAATCCTTTGATTTTTCTGAAAGTCGACAGAGCCCTTATAATCCCGTGTGCCTTATGTATGAACTCTGGTTGTGTTTACTGACCTCGAAACGATTTTATGTGCACGGCGCTCGAAAATCTGTCAAATGTTTCAGTACGACTTTGCTAAGCTACGAAGCCGCACCGCTTGATGGATTGTTGGAGCATCACGGCTATCGTAGGCTGTCAGCGAGGAATTTGCATTTTCTCTGTTACATTTTTATATAACTTTAATGCAGATAAAAAACAGCTGCTTGTTTAAGTGAAAATACATTGTTGTTTTTTTTGCACTAATAAAGTTGAGGAGTTGTAAAGTATTTTGTCTCGTGTCAATTATATCGTCAGTTATATCGTTATCGCAAATTTTCAAATGATATCGTGATAAATATTTTTGGTCATATCGCCCTGCTCTACCCTCAGCACGTTGTTCATGTATGACTAAAGGACAGGAGGAGCACAGGACTGGGTTCACCTATAAGATTAATGTGCTTGTCATGGTGTTTTTCTGGTATTTGCCTGTTTTGGTAATTATTCTGCGAGCAAACGTGACGGTTACACTACATTATGTTCTTCAACCCATAACTCGCAACTTTTTCACATTTGATTCCAGCAGCATCGGGAAAGTTGTTGCTGATTATTTCCTATTCTCTTTATTTTTTTAATTACTTGAAATTCCTTGTTTTGTTTTTTATTTTCTCCCCTTGCATTGTCCACACGACGTTGCTCTGCAGATTAGTTGTGATTTGCTTGTTATCCCCCCAAATCCCAGGGGATTAGGATAGCCATAAGTGCCATTGTGGCAAAACATAAGCTCTGCATGTGTTTAGAACAATAAACGTTTTAAAAACTGAGGAAATGACTCTTTTAGGAAATGAAAAAAGTTTTGGGCAAGTAGCATGGAGTAATGACGATTTAAGCCAAATATGTTCAGAAAAAGCCACATTTTATTCTTTATTTCATTCCAAATACAAGGAATGACTAAAATAACATGAAACATGTCAAATAATGTAGTAAATGTATTAATGTTACAACCCAAGAAGTTTTTGATAAGTATAATATGATCTGTAGGCCTGTGAGATGGACTGGAACACCTCTGTTATGATAAGATGCTGTTATGGTGTTGGTGGCATTTGAACCCACAGCTCTTTGCTGGTGAGCCAACATATCAAACTGGTTTTATGATGGCGGGAGCCAGATTGCTGATTCAGCACGTTTTCATAGAAGCCATGATTTACTTAGCAGTGACATCATCTTGTTGTTTAATGATGTTGTATTCAGGTGAACAAGTGCGCTTCTGCAGAATGCATTAAGTTCTGCATGGCGGGTTGTTAGTCCATGTCCTACATCTTAAACCAACAGGACATTTCACTGCGTGTTTATACGAGGGAGCCCCCCCAGCAGGAGCCTGACGGCTGCAAATCAGGGTGAGATGGAAGGAGGTTATGTGGGGGGAGGGTAGCTAATAAGATTGCCCCGACCTGTGTGATTTATAGATTCATTTGTGTGCTTGTTTAGAAACCTGATCTGCATTATTCATGTCGAGAGAGGAGCAGTACTGAGGACATTAGCTGGTTAACCTCTGCTTAGGTTAGGCCACATTATTTTAATAGCCATTGCGGGGGCAGGCCTCTCAACCCCGCTCTCAGAGCGAGTGAGGGGGAAGAGGAAGGAGGACCAGGGAGGAAGAGCAAAGCACAGCTCATTTATTCCAACCACGGGAACAGGTGGGACCGTGGCATTATTATTCAATTACATCTGTTAACGGTAAACAATGCACAGCGCTTTAATGCTCACAAGAGAAGGATAATTGGTAACCGAATGCCGAGTGACTTTTTACTGCTGCGCATTTTGTTTTTATCCACTGCACGCCACCTCTCATGCATGTCAAGTCACAGCGTTTTCTGCACATGTAATTACTTTCATCTCTATAATAATTATGCCATGTAGCCATGAAATATATTGCACCAGCTCTGACACAAAGCCACATTTGTCATCATCTCTGCAGATTGATGTGTCACTTATTAATGGCACGTCTCCTCACATGGATCCGATCCAGGAAAAACATGAAGCACAAACCTCAGCAGGGCAGCTCAGTCTCTAGGCAGTATTCACTGAATATATTGCTGTTACCCCTAATATTAAAATAACCTGTTACTGTAATGTACATAACAAAATCAGTCCCCATATATCATCCTCATCTTTGACAGTACTCACCAACAGGCTCAAAAACACAAATCCACTGCAAACGGGACCTGGGAGCAATCTGCTTATTTGCACACTAATAATTACTGAACGTCTAAATTCTACTAGATTTGCACATTTTTCATCTTCGTCCTGTCTCGTCTACAATAATTTTACCGAAATATAGCACATTATTTATCTGTAAATCCTAGTTTTATATCTAATGGACATATATATTTTATATACTTACAAATGCACTACGGGGGGCTTGGGGTGAAACAGCATTTCGGTACGCTGTGTATTGACAATAAAGGTCTTGAATCTTAAATGGATATATGCTGCCCGGACAAACATTTGCATTTGGAAACTGTATAATATTATTATCACTTTAACATTTAAACCAGTCTACTGACCTTAAGTGAGAGGTCAAAGGTCAAATGTGACATGATATTTTGTATCTTTACACAGGACTTTCTGTATGTTTACAACAGAATCGTAGGTTCCTACAAGGCTTTTAAGTCAAAGACCTCGTGGATGTTAGGAAACTTGGATTGTTACCATGACCATGATTACAGCCAAAGCTTTTGGAGCTGTTGTGTTTAAGTAAGTAAGTAAAGTTTATTTATTAAGCGCTTTTCATAGACAGGTAGTCACAAAGCGCTGCGCACAGAGATAGAATGAGAAAGAATCATAGAACGATGAAACTCGCAAACATGGCAGAGGTAAAAAACAAAAAACCCAACAAAAACAAATGAAACTTCAACATCAGAGGATCGATTTCATTTGAATTTGACTTTCTGGGTCACTGGTTTTACTTACAACAAAGTTTAGTCAGAAGTTCAAGTCATATTTTGGAGTTTGTAACATGATAAAGGAAAAATCTGTTGATTTTGTTTTAGCTACTCCACAGGTTTCCAAAGACTCGCACTGGCGTTATAAAAAGGATCAACTGCACACAGTATCACAGATGCAGTTGAAATCAGGCCTCTGCTGTATATACCTACACTCCTTTAAATAAAACTCACAATTTTTCATGAATGGCTTTTTCATCAAAGCAGTTCTGATTCAAATCAAAACAAATGTGCTTTTCCCTCATACACAAGTTCATTACTAAGACTCCAAACGTATCGTGATCTCTTAACTGTGACAAAAGCCACCTCAGTTTAAGTGAGGACGAGATGTAATAAATTTCCTCCCACCTTCCCGGTGTGGATGATCCACCCCTTTCTGTTCTTTCTCCCCCCTCTCCCCCCTCTCTGGAGAGAATACCATCATGCATAAAGAAAGAGAGCGGCAGCAGCATATGTCTGTGGCAGAGGATGCGGCGCTGACAGGCCGAGCTTATCGTCTCCGCAGCTCTTCACTACAAGCGTGATTACCGCTGACAGCTCCGACTGCTGATAAAAGCGGGAACATTAAAGAAAACAGAAGAGCCGCACAGTCGACGCACCAGTGTTTCTTCTCATCAAGCCCCCCCCGCCCCACCATCCCAACCACCACCTCCACGAGCGGCTCCTTCTATTCCTCTTTTTTCCCAGTACCCAACGCCAGGGTGTCAGAGCTGTCGAGAGCGGGAAGTGACATCACAAGAATTCGCCAGCAGTCTCGAGGCTCATCATGTCAGCGGCAGCCTGTCTTGTGTCAGGCTTCCCCCAGGCAAGCTGTGATCCAGCCCTCGTCTCGGCACATCAAGACTCCTCGCCGAGGAGGGGAGGGAAGAAGGGAGAGAAAAAATTAACAGAATGTTTTTCCATCTTGTTAACTGACAGCATCGTTTGTTAGAGCGCTGTCTCAGCAAGCGCAGTGTGTAGAAGGCTTTCAGATTGGCAGAGGGAAGAATTGGCAAGTGGAAGCATGGTGAATTATTGAGTTTGGATGAGGTGTCAGAGCTACCGCATTGCTTTGCGTGGGTTTTCCAGAAAGCATCTGAGGTGTGATAGGAGAACAAGCGTGGGGGAGTGCTTGATTAAAAAGCTGTGAAGAACGCGGGGCATCGTTTTCTTGGGCTGGTCCGACTATTTGTGTTTGTATGTCTGTATATGTGTGCATACTGTATATAATTACTTTGAACATCCAAAAGAAAATGGTACAAAAGCTGTCCCTCGTTTCTTCCAGAACTACTTTGTGCTTTGCCAGAGTGAGTCGGTGCTTCACGAGTCATGGAAAATCTGCTCCGTCTCCGGGGTAAATCTCCATCTCGCAGATCTGGCCCTCCGTCAGCTCATTTGGACAGAGAGAGGACTGCCTCGGCAAAGAATGCTTTTGATTCTCTTTTCATTTATTTGAACTGATCTGCTGTGATTAAGAGCTCCGTGTCTCATTATTCTGTTTTGGAGAGGAACGGGGCACTGCCTTTTGCCAAAATATTTGAATGATTAGGGCCCAGGCACGAGCTATGCCAAAGCGACGGGAAGCATTCACTCTGCTTATTAGATTCACTTAAATGCTGTTGTAAATCATCGCTGCCAGTGCACGCTGCCAGGCCCGGGCTTTACTTCGAGAAGCTTCCACTGCCAAAGCATGTGCGCAGTGCAGAGCCACTAGAGGCAGCTGAGGCTGCTGGTCTGTGCTGCTGTTTGTTTTAGCTCGGCCTATTAATGCTGCAAAACGGTTGTTTGACCACTTTTGGATGCGTTTCCCAGATGAAAATGCAATTAATCCAGCAGCTGCAAGACAGGTTGAGTTTGAAGAAGCTGAGCAGCTGGAAGCGGTTTCTGCGTCTGAGATGAGGAATGAGCATCTCAGCTTTAAGGTGCAGGAACCTTTATTAATACCACGATGCCATTTTATCAGTTCGGTTCGGTGCGAGTGTCGCAGATCGTTGCCACGCTTGATTATGGCCCTGAGACTGAGCCAGTGTGATTAGTACTAGAGTTAAACCTGAGTGTTCTTCTATTGTTCTGTCAATTTCAAGATTAAAGAGTGAGAGGAAAAGAGGGAAAAATGGCAGCTTGCTGAGCACTCAAGGAAAAATACTGGCTTTGGACTTTGAAACTACCGCTGGAAGCTCAATCATGCCTTCCATTTTGGCACATTGTCAAGAAGCAAATGCAACAAATCAGAACATATTGTTCCTCGGGGGGCATAATAAGAGCCTTTGAACCGTGAGCTTCCCCGCTCTGCTTTTGCCCTCTTAGTGACAAACTGACTCCATCAGTTTGTTATTCATATTACCCAAGTCAGTCAGTCTCCGCCATCTGCGCTGATACGGCCTCCGTGTTTGTCATCCGGTCACTTCCTTCACAAAATAACATGTCATCAGTCTGTCTGCTGGAGTAAAGGTCAGTGTGCCGGGATGGCAGAAACACGAGTGGGATTTCCTCCATCCTAAATGGCCTATAAACACTCACCACCTGCTTTGACTCCAGTGCAGCTTGGTTTTCAATAAATGCCGCGGTACAAAAAAGGACAGATGAGGATCGTGAGGTGTGATTGGGACAGGGGAGGGTGGGGGAAAGGAAAAGGAGAGAAAGGAACAGGCAATTTAGCAGTGGCTGTGACTCGGGAGGAGAGGGGAGAGATGTATGGCGCCCAGCCAGCAGAGCAGTGGAAAACAGTGGTCCAGACTAATGATCCACAGCGTGATCATTATGGCCCCCACAGAAAGGATGGGCACAAGGCATGGTTCCCTGGAAATCAATTCCCAGAAGGCACATGAGTACTAGTTGTAAATCATAGCGCTATGGAAGGCACCGGCAATGAGAGCAAAAGAAGGCCGTGGAAGAGGAGAAGGGTAGAGGGGGGAACCTTCTTCGGGTGGGTGGGTGGAGCGAGAAGGGAGAGCTCTTTCCATCATAAACCCGAAAGCAAAATTACTCCCCAGCCCTGCCCCTCCTTCCCAGAAAAGCAAAACCAATGATGCGGCTGTTCCAGCCTCTTGCCCCTCGGCCACCCCAACACTTGATGGCTTCATTGCAGGTTGAGATTTAGAAAAATCTTCTCAAATTGATTTATATCGCACAGAAGACCCCCATCAATCCTAATATGAAAGTAATGAAATTGTTGGGTGTTGAGGGGAGAAGCGTGTGCATGTGTATGAGAACATGTGTTTTGTCAGTGGTAGTGGAGGCGATTGGGGGGGTTCAGTTTATGGTGAAACATCACGATAAAGAAGGCAGCGATAAAGGGGAATCCAAAGATGACACATGCAGCAGCTCTGAGATAACAGAAGCGTGGTTCAGTACCTTCAGCCTGCAGCTCCTCGAGGCTGTCTTGAAGATGTCGTGTGGATGATAGATGCAAGTTCAGTTGGTGCACATGTCTGATTTTGCACCTTTGCAAACTATTTTCTGTAAATTCCAGCTACAGCGTCATCGTCGTGTTCGGATGAATTATCCTGCTGCTCGACATCACTGAGTCGTTTGCCTTAATCTAGAAAACGGATCACCGAGAGGAAGTTGGGCAAGAAATATCACCAGTAAGACTCTCAGATGGTTACTGTGGTACTGTACACATGGTAGACAGAGTGATTTCTGGAAAGGTTTTGCAGTAGTTTCTGGAACACAGTTTTTTGTGCAATTAAATAAATGAAATGTTAGTCTTATATATAAATGTTTATGTATAGCTCATATTATGTGCTCCATCTGACGTTGGTTTTTATGCTCATTGTTCATCTGTCCTTCCAGTAAGTATCATATCATGAAAAAACATCAAAACCGGATGGAAAAGGCTTAAGATTGCTCTCCTAACAACGGTGTCATTTCCAGATAACTGGGCGGTCTCACCTGAAAGAAAGACCTTCACACATTTGGGAACATATCAGCAGATTACCACATAGGCCATAATTGATAAACTGTCCATGTATTCGACATTTAAACTATCACCTTCTTGCTTGGAGACACAGTAAAAGCTAATGTGGATTTTTTTAATTAAAAAATGTTTGTGCTGAAGGTTTGGTGATTCAGTCCTTCAAAACCTTTGTGACTGTGAACACAACAAATGTGTTACTGATGTGCTTCCATGACCCTGTAGTGTTTCAGAAACACTGGTTGTTAAATAAAGGACACAACCCATGTATATGCATTATTTAGGGAAAAAAATAGCGCCCCTTAGACTCAACATTAATCAGCCTACAAATGAATCTTGCTTATGAGCTATAGTTCCTGCAGCTTTTCATTCTGTGCTGGAGCTGCATAAGTTTCAGCAATAACAAATGATGCTATCCCACATTTCTCTTTCTTTTTTTTTTGTCTCCCACCGTTGTTCTCGTCACTTCATTATGCAGGCAGTCTGACGCTATTTGACAGAATGTGCTATCTGCAGCCCCCAGCTGCAGTCACCCTCTCACTATCATTGCATCGCTGGCAGCTTAACCCCACTGCTGCCTGCCACAGTAAAGCACAGAGGAAATGATGATACTGCTGTCTAAATAGAGACTGGGAGGAAGGAAATACAGAGCACCTATGTGGATGCTGCTACTTTGCTATCACAATTATGTCATGCTTTTAGCAAAGGTGTCTTAGATCCATATTATTGCATGTAAAAGGGTCCGATTTCATTTAAAACAGTTTTGCCCTCCACTTCAGATTATTTGTGCATGCAACTTGTATTGACAAGACCCTAAAAACAGCAACTTGAGCGCTGTAATTGATTTCTAGGAAGAGAAGCAGAATCAGCAAAATGTAAAATCCTGATTCTGACATGGATATGAAAACTGTTAGACATGCATCCTTTAGCCATACTGTATAAAACTGATTTTAGGGCTGGGCGATATGGCCTAAAATCCATATTGCGGTATAATTTGAAGCATGTAACAATATATATTGCCATATATTCTTTTCTTCTGTATACTGTATTTTCTGCACTATAAGGCGCACTTAAAATCCTTTATTTTTCTCAAAAATCATCAGTGCGCCTTATGTATGAATTCTGGTTGTGCTCACTGACCTCGAACCGATTTTATGTGCTACACAGCGCGCAGAAATCTGTCAAAAATGTTTTAGCACGACTTTGCTAAGCTACGAAGCCGCACCGCCTGAGAGTTACAAACTGTCTAAATTCTTTCATTTTTAATAAAATGATCAGTGTTGCTGCTTTACCAGGTGTAACAATTAAGTTTAACATCCAGGCATCCATGAAAACAGAATTTATTACATCTAACAGAGTTAGAAGTTAGCAGGAAGTTAGCTCGCTAGCTTCCACCTAAACATGATATAGCATGTTCTGACTGAGAGATTTCTGAAAAATTTAAACGTACAGCTCTGAACAACTAAGATAATCCATCCACAATACGAGGTTAGTCATTAATATACTGCAACAACATGGGATATGGGGAAACAATATGGGCTTTCCCCATATTCCAAAAGTGCTTCGTCTCTTCGCTATCCGGTTGTTCAGTCTGACGTCACTAGCCGTGTCTGGGTCTAAACTCCGCTGCAGGTCCATATATCAAACGATCACTATGGCATTACTGAGAGTTGAAAAACTGTCTAAAGTCTTTCATCTTTAATAAAATGATCAGCGTTCTGCTCTACCAGGTGTAACAATTGAGTTTAACATCCAGGCATCCATGAAAACGGAATTTATGACATTTAACGGAGTTAGAAGTTAGCAGGGAGTTAGCTCGCTAGCTTCTATCTAAATACAATATAGCATGTCCTGACTGCGGGGTTTTGGAAACAAATTAAAACGTACAGCTCTGTTATCACTTCCAACATAAATGAAGACAGAAAACTAAACAGCAGTGACGTTTGTAGGGTTACTGAAGTTGGGCTAGCTGGTATATAATGATGTGCTACGTGACAGCTAGCGACACAGCTATGTTAGCATAATATAAACAAGCTAACTTTTTTTCCACTCGATAAAAGTTAACGTGAGTGTTCTCGGTGGTCAGGAACAAGTGTAATCGCATGGCAGGATGCTGTAAAAGGACCAAACTTCAGCCAGGAGAACAACTGAGATAATCCATCCACAATACGAGGTTAGTCATTCATATACTGCTGCATGGGATGGGCTGTAGTTACATCCTAAGGTTTTAAAAACTGAGCTTAAATAAATGATTAGCGGTAATAAAAGCCGAGGGAGGTCAACAGTGATCACTGACTGTTTTAGGAGCTTTTTGAGATCAAATAGAAGAAAATACATAACATTAAACATGTTAACAACACAAAAGCCATATTAAACGCAGACTACTTTAGACCCGGAAGTAGGATTCGTCGCGTCATCACTGAACAACCGGATTACTGTCGCCCGGCATAATTTGCAGGTGATGTTGTTTGCAGCCACTGTGATGCTGCAAACAGGTGCAGCTTGATGACACCATCAGCATGCGCTATCGCGGTATATTCAAAATCTCTACCATTGACCAAATTCATATCGTTTCTACTGTATACTGTTTATTCCGCCCACGCCTAACGTATATTCCTTTTCACACTTGTATGTAAATCTACAGAGTGCAGACTTAAATCTGTGGGGCTGGCTATATGTAGCATCATGACTTTGTCGTAAACACTTGCAAGCAGACAGCATTCAGATCAGTCTCCAGAGAGCTGTGAATAAGCTTAATGAAGAAACAAACAAACAGCTTTAAGGGCGAGCCTCAGAAAGCTGCACTTTTGCAAAGCATAGCATATCTAATTTGTAGGTTAATGTCTGCGCCGGCTTATTTATCTAGGTTATCCTCTGCACCAGATAATTAGATGTGCCCATGCAGCACCGGGGACAGTGTCAACAGAGGCATGACTGGTGTCTGGCATCTGTAGCTTTTATTGTTTCTGTCCTTGGCTGTCACGGGAGCATATTGTGGAGTTGCTGTCAATTTTTAAAATTAGGCCTGAATTGGATGGAGATTGCCTTGGTTGGGTTCCATTATTATTTCATTTGCTTACATCGCCTTCAATGCAGTACTTGAAAAGATGAGAATCGAATAAAGAATGTGATATTGTGCTGCAAATCCTAATCAAATAGCCACTTAGACAGTAAAATGTGTTTGCTTATCGCGTGCATATGGCTAGCACTAATGATGCATGATGTTGAATCGTAAGCATTGTTGCTGAGCGGTGCATTGTGGGTAGCGGCATAATGAGTTTGGTCTGAGATTTACCAGTGACAGGTCCTCGTTCCCTGGACTTGGCTCTGCTCTGTCTCTCCCAATGTGTGTTAACTGTCAGGTGCCGAGAGCCAGACTGCCGTTGAAGCTTCTCTTTTTTCTTTCCTCTTTCCCCCCCTACGCTGTCTGCTTTTGATTTCTTTTCCCAGAGGTGTTTAAAAAAGCAGCTCGATTGTTAGTGACAATCAGCCGCTCTGGCCCTTTTGAACAGAAGGTTTGATTTAATCGCGAGGCTGTCATTTATTATTCTGGAGCGGCAGCCGCCCCTGCGAGGCCTGGGCCTGATCAAGCGCCTCGGAGCTGTCCCCAAGATCTCACTCTCTTCCCTTTTCCCCCCTGTTATGTCTAAATCCTCAATACAAATCGCAGTGTTTCAGCTCTCCCAGTGGGGCCTATTACTGCCTGTGGGGCATTAAAGATCATTAATAGTGCTGTCAGAGAAAGAGAGGGAGAAAGGGAGCAAAGAGGAGGGAGAGCGGGGAGCAGCAGCGAGTTGCTTAGCTGCTCATAAATGGGAAATTAATACATCTGCTTCATTAATGCTGCCTCGTGTTTGATGTTTGTTAGCTGGCAACTTTAATGATGTAGGTTTGAGCCGACGGGGCGCTTGACTAAATTTGATTCCTCCAATTAAGTAGTCAGGCTTCTTTTCTTTTGGGAAAATGGTTAGAAAGGGAAAACTGCTGCCTAATTATGGACTCCAAACCTTCAGTTATGCGGCTCCTGCTCTTTCTTTTTATCACTCCTTCTGCCCCCCCCCCCCCCCCCCCCCCAGCCACTGGCTGCAGTGACACGTTCATCAGCAGTGGCCACACTGGGGTTGTTACCCTTCTCTAATCAAGATCTCCTTTTTTAATCAGTGCGTGCAACTTTCTTAATCATTAGCACTACCAAACAGTGTATGTTAATTGATGTATAGTGCAAGGTAATGATAGTCAGCGTTCAGTGTGAGTGATAAAATTACTGCTATCAAGGTTGCAGACTAGAACAACAGCATCTTAATGGCAGCCTTGGAAAACGAACATGCAGGAGACATAAAAGCCTCTGAAAGCTTTTTCTTATGCATGAATTCCGCCCCGCCATACAGTTTAAAGCAGCAGATACGAGAGATTGCAGAAAACCACATTCACCCTGCTGACTGAGGCTCAGGATGAGATTGTCCTTTCATGTAGTTGTGCTTGGAGGGAGGTTCGCAGAAAGAAAGCAGCCTCATCATTAAAAAAATAACAGGTAATATCTCTGCGTTGTTGACAATGTGTCATTTGTAATGTACTGTACGTGGAGGAGGCTACCAAAGCATTAAATTACATAAACAACAAACAGTTTGGTGATGAGGAAATTAATTGTCCGGTTAGCTGGGATGGCAGACACAGACTAAGCAGCTGGATCACAGGTTATTAGATTGCTGTATTTGTACTTTAAACTGTTTTTTCACCAGTCCCATCACTTATTTAATATGTGGTCAGTATAGTAAAAGAGAGTGATGGTTGATTCCATACACACACTTTATGACTGTATGCATCCACAGCTTTTTGTCACCCAAAACGTTGACTTGGAAAGGAACCTCGTTACGTTTGTGCTGGAGTCTGAGATTGAAGTTGCAAAGAGTCAAAAGATGTTCTGTAGATGCTCAGTTCCACCACTGAAGTTGCAGCATGTTTACAAACCAGTTCAGGTTCATCCGTTTCATTCAACGATCCACTTTCACTCTTCTCATTCTGCGTTGCCGCCATGTGCGTATGTAAACAAAGGCACTGCGCATGCGTGTTTTACCCATATTCTATCGCCATATTCCATTTTCTTATCGTTGCCCAATATTACACCAGTATTACCGTGAACCGTATGATATAGCCCAGCCCTAATCAGAACCTTGAATATATGAGAGAAAGTCTGCTTTACAGCTCTGAACTTTGAGTATAGCCAATTATATTGTATATGTATCTGTAAGTGAATCCAGCACGGGTTCAGACCAGAACATGAATATAAATGTATATCACATTATAATGTTATTTATACATTTGTATTATTTCTCCTTTTTGCCCTCCTACTATCCTTCAGTTTAAGGCCTTAATTTGTTGCTCACAGGCATTTCTGTGTGCTGGCATTTGCCTGTATTATTTAATATGAGCATCCGCAGTTAGAACTATGTACTAGCAAAAACCAGAATGCTGCCATTTGTCTTGAGATTGGCTACTACACACATACAAATATATAAATTTTTAACGATTTGAGGGTGATTGAATAAATCCCAAAAGCTATATTAATAACCCTGGTTTCATGCAGATTGAATGTTAAATGGTTCTTATATAGTGCTTTTCTACTCTATTGGAGAACTCAAAGCTCTTCACTGCACTTTTTTCCTTAGCTGTTTCTAAGTGCTTCCTAGCTCACATCCACACTCTGATGGGTGCATAGGAGAGCAACATGGGGTTAGAATCTTGGGTACTGGCATGCAGACTGGGATCGAACCACCAACCTTCCAGTTAGTAGGTGACCTGCTCTACCACCTGAACTACAGCTCAGGAATAACAGGAGGAGGAGTTAGGAAACAGATACACCACGATCAGTGTGTGTGTGTGTAATTTGACGTTAAAATCCTTTTTTACCAGGTGCTTTGGTACTTTTGCCAGTACTGTGTAAACATAAGATATAAACACAGTAGATTGGTGTTGTGTAAAATAGTTACACTACTCGCTCTATTTGGAGAGTTTTCCCATTTGTGTGACATCATTAGAGACGGATGGTGGCACCTTCGAGGGTTAAAAAGATTACAGCCAACCAAATGAACACCTTTTTCATGCAGAGTGAATCGAAGATGTTAACTCCAGAAGAAGCGACCCAACACTCTTTACTTCTGCTCCACGTGCCTCAGGTGTCCCCTGCTTGTGCTTGCAAATGCAAAAACTAGTGACTAACCATTGGAACAGTGCTGTTCTGTGTTGTAAATATTTCATGTACTGCAACAACTGTGTAGTATTAGAAGTTTTTCTGGTTTGCTTCAGAAAGAATAGCTCATGTAAACTGATGCTGAGCAGGCAATGTTTTTGTGAACCACAACAAACACAGCTACAGCCGACGCTCAGTGTTTTTATACTTTAGACACGAGTCCATCGAGAACTGCTGGCCATTGAATCGACTGTTTTAACTATTTTAACTTTTACTTGATGATTTCCTGTTTATTCAGCTGTAGTTTTCTATGCACTTTTTTGTGTGGCATAGCAGGAAACGGTGCAAAAACATTGAAACTATTTCTCGCTGACGCATAACCAACATCTATTATCAGTATAAATGAACCTCCAACTTTGCTGTTGAAATGGGAACAAAGTGGAAAGTGTGCTCGCAGGCATGCTGGGGGAAGACATAAGGAGCAAAGAGGGAAATGAGAGCTGCACACAAACAAGCCATTATTAAACACATTTCTTCTTTAAGCTGCTTTCTGAAGAGCATCAAGCCTCGAGCACTTTAACGTGCCAAAAACTAGCTCTATTTGTGCTTTGAAATCAGGAGGTAAGATCAGCGCAGGATAAAAAGCTCAGCACACAGGAAAGCAGAAGGACGCTTTATTTGTTTACCATGCGGCAGGCCGAGGGCGATAGTCGGGCTTCTCTTCATCCACAGGAGAGCTCCTGCTTGGCGGCTGCACCAATGCAGCACACTGCCTCCCACCAGCATCGCATACAGCGCCATCTGCTAGGACCTGTTGGCTTGTTTGTTTTCCAGAGCAAACAGCAAATCACTTCTTTCCTGTTCCTGCTTTTTACCATATGCCACTGCCTGTGTATCAGAGCGAGGCATGTATATTAATGAAGTTAATCAAAGACGCGCACGCAGCCACATCTGCCAGGGGAATTTTCAAATGATTGCACCCGCCAGTTGATTCATCACGTCACTACCCTCGCCTGCCACCGTGGCCACCTTTCAGTGTGGCAAATGGCAACTACATCATCTGCATAAAAGGTTTAGAGTGACGCAGGAGTAACTGTTGTTTTGATAAAATCCTCACAGCTTTAACAGATCTAGGAATTCTGCCCCTGAATGTGTCGAAATAGTGTGGCTCAGGATGTAATGAATGATGTATTTGCCTCACGTTCTGATACATTTTACCTTCACACATCCCAAGAATAACATGTGAAAAATGTTTCCCCTGAAGAGAAACTAAGATTCCAGGGTCATCCCAATTAGTAGCTACATTAAACAGTGGGAAGCACACTGTAAACAGTGCATCCCTGTACAGATGGCAAATTATCCTGCTGACTAGTTGAAACCCTCTGAGCCTGTCAGGTGCACATGGCGGGCTGATGTTTTAAGAGCACTGACCTACACTTCACGTGCAGTGATGGTATTACGTGGCAGGTATGCAACCAATAACTGCAGAGTTTTAATGGTGCTTGCCATACTGCTTGTTAAATTAGATAATGCTAATGAGATGTAGCATCACAGTAGTGCAAGTTCAGATGTGTTGTGAGGCCTGTGTTTGTGGACTTTGTTCCCCCTGTGCCTGCGTTGGGGAGCAAACTCTCCCTCCCACAGTCAAATTAACTGGTCACTAGGGGTGCAACGATACACAAAATTCAGGGTTCGGTTCGATACTTTGGTGTCACGGTTCGATATTTTTTCGATACAAAAAAAAAATGTTCATGCCTTTTTAATTTGTCATTTATTAAAATTATAAATATATATTTTAACTCAAAAGTACAGTTTTTAAATTTAATGTTGCTGAAACAACAAAGTAATAAAATAATAAATCTATCTGATGGAGGAATCCCTCATCTTTGGAAAAGAGAGTTTATTACAGAGAAATGGCTCTTTCAAAATAAAAGCTCTACTATACGCTTCTTCTGGGCTATATTCTCAGCAGCATATTAAACATATCAGGTCTCCATAAGGAGAATCCTGTGCTAACGGCTGTCTAAATGACTCGGGTAAAGTTTGTAGCATGCGTGCTTGTTGTTTTTGTCTGCTTCCACTTGTCTTTGCACTAGGATGCTGTCGGAGTAAATGTGCAGTCATATTCATTTTGTTCACACTAGTGCTGTCAGCGTTAATCTGAAATGACGTTAACGCCACAACACGGCAAATCTCCGTTAACGAGCTACCGCCGATCGCCCCGTGCGTGGGGCTGGACGGCCAACACGTTAACGAGCTAACTGCGCTAACACACTAGTTCCCTCCAATGTAATTGAGCATTGCGTGGCACATCCAACATACTGTTTTACTTTAGTCCATGACTCGCTTACCTTCAGGGTCATACGTCACATGAAAACCAAAATAGTTCCAAAGGCCAGATCTGAATGAGGGTGGGGGAGGTTCAATTTGCCATGTTGCAACGAGCTTAGCTTCTGTCTCACTAGCTTGCGCTGCGCTCAGTGAATCTGCATTCGACTACTCCGCCTAGGCTGCACTGTCGAGCGCAGATCCACTGAGCGCTCAACACAGACAGCATCGTCAGAAGGAAAGTTGATAAAATAAATTAAAAATTTTGTATTGTTCGAACCGAAAGCACTGTATCGAACGGTTCAATATCGATACGAGTATCGTTGCACCCCTAACAGTTACTGTGTTCACGTGACCAGTTTACAAATCATTGTCTGTCCCCATATAGACTGGCCAGGGTCTGTCTATTGTTGCCCAATGAAAGCTGGGATTGGTTCATTCGCACTGATTTGCTGTGTGAAAGATCTGAACTTTGCTCTTTTTCTTTTTATGTGGGAGTGAATCGTTGTCTCTGTGTTAGCCCTGTGATTGGTTGGTAAGTTCTCCAGGCCACGTCTACAACTCTCATCTTATGACAGCTGGAAATAAGCTCCAGTGCCCCGATGATCCAGACGTGGATAAGGGGATAAAACATGGAACGATGGATTCTTCTTCTTCTGAAGCATTTAGTCTTCAAAATCATCTGCGTTCACTATCTGTTCACCTTCTCCTGTTCTGTCTCATTTCCTTTTGTTTTCATTCCTCTTATCTCCAGCACATAACTCCACCTCTCTGAGCTCTCATTCACCTGCTACCTACACTCACTCCAGATCACAGTGTCATCTCCACACATAGTCCACAGACTCCTGCCTGACCTCATCTGTCAGTCTGACCGCTGCAAACAAGAAGGAATCTCGTCACCACTGTGTCACCGTCCTCATACATGTCCAGAACCAGCCCCACTTCTGACTTCCTCTTCCTGGCCGTCTCTATACTCCTCCATCAACACTCATGAAGCAAACATCACATCTGCAGCGCTCGTTCTCAGCATGAAGCCACACTGCTGCTGACTGATCGTCGCCTCTCTTTAACCGAGCTTCAACCACTCGTTCACGTCTTCAGGGCATGGCTCTGTATATACTACAGCTCTGCACGCTTGTACTTGAAGATTGGTACCAGTACACTTCTTCTCCATTCTTCTCTTAGTCTCTAAGATTGTGTTAAACACAAATCTCTTCAAACCAATCTGAACAAACACAGATGCACTGTAGGCATGAAAGGTGACAGCGTTTCTTAGTTGTTTCCTTCGCTCATCATAGTCACTGTGGTCTTAGAGATGTAACTGTGATCCCAGACAGACTTTTGTGTCTTTTCGTTTATTAACAGCTAACTTTTTTCCTCTGAATTAAAAGAAATATTCAGAAGTCTGGCTGTGCATCACATCCAAAGCTCCAAATTTACCTTACAGTGATGAACACTGGCTGGATTTTCACATGGGCAGTTCCTTCAGCTGCGTATCTTGTATCACCATTATCTGTGCTCAACACATTGTCACATTATAATCATATTCTGCTTCTTTGTGTTGGTGCTCGGCAATGTGGGTGTTGTACAGATCTCTCCTATGGCCTGTGGTGTCCTTCACAGTGTTAAAATGCTTTTAGATCTAATGAAATTTCAGAGTATACCGATGTCAACACAGACAACTTTATCTGGCTCTGTTTCTACTGTTGATGTGTTTTGCTGAGCATTTAATCCAGTTGTCTGGCAGATAACGTGACTTTGTTGCAGATAATTGTGAGACTTGAATTCCTACCATTTCATTTATGTTACTTAGCACGAAGTTACCTGATCCTGTGAGATCCACCTGTACGTGCAACCTGCTAACGAAGCTTGCTAATGTTGGTCAGTAACCTCAGCAGTCCACCCGCTCGCCACAGCACGGGCCCTAAAAAACAAAAATACAACAAAAGGCAGCAGAAACTAAAATCAAGGATTCATAAGAGGCGTTCATAAATCAGCAGGTGATTAAATCCTTTTTTTCTACATAGACCTAGGGGTAGGCGATATAAACGATATACGATAGAAACGATATAAATTTGGCCAACGATAGAGATTTTGACTATATCGCTCTATCGCGATAGCGCATGTTGATGATGTCATCAAGCTGCGCCGGTTTTGGTCGAAAGCATCTCAGCGGCTAAAACCATTATCATCTGCAAATTACGTTGGGCGACAGTCATGGCAAAAAGCCAAAAACTGCGCTTCCTCCACTTCCGTAACATTGATTCATTAATGTTGAATTCTCTCACAGCTGCTTTATTCCCATGTTGTTGCAGTATATTAATTACTAACCTGGTATTGTGGATGAATAATCTCAGTTGTTCTCCTGACTGAAGTTTGGCCCGTTTACAGCATCCTGCTATGCGATTGCATTTGTCCCTGACCACCAGAATCCCTCACGTTAACTTTTATCGAGTGGAAAAAAAGTTAGCTTCATCCTCCAGCTTCACTGTGCTAATGTTATGCTAACATAGCTGTGTCGCTAGCAATCACGTAGCACAACATTATATACCAGGTAGTCCAACTTCAGTAACCCTGCAAACGCCACTGCTGTTTAGTTTTCTGTCTTCATTTATGTTGGAAGTGACAGCAGAGCTGTATGCTTTAATTAGTTTCAAAAATCTCTGTCAGAACATGGTATGAAATGTTTAGGTGGAAACTAGCGAGCTAACTTCCTGTTAACTTCTAACTCCGTTAAATTTAATAAATCCTGTTTTCATGGATGCCTGGACGTTAAACTTAATTGTTACACCTGATAAAGCAGCAACGCTGATGATTTAATTAAAGATGAAAAAATTTAGACCGTTTTTAACTCTGTGTTCGTTTGACTTTGGGACCTGAAGAAGACGGAGTTTTGGACCCAGATTACTCCGTGAAGCTCCTCACTACGGCAGCAGTAGTGCGGCAAGCAGTGCGGCTTACCAAAGTTGTACTAAAACATTTTTTAACAGATTTCTGTATGCCCAAATCGGTTCGAGGTCAGTGAGCACAACCAGAATTCATACATAAGGCGCACTCTCGATTTTTGAGAAAATTAAAGGATTTTAAGTGTGCCTTATAGTGTGGAAAATACGTTACACAGAAGAAAAGAATATATCATGATGTATATCGTTACCGCACGTGCTTCAAATTATATCGGGATATGAATTTTAGGCCATATCGCCCAGCCCTACATAGACCTACAGCATTTGAAGCATCATTCAAATCCCTTATGAGAATATTAGTTCCTGCTATGTTCCCGTGTTTTGACCACAACATGGTTTCTGTTCTGATCACACAGCTAATCTCCTCAATCTCTTTAACAGTTTTTCCCCATTTGCACATTTTTCATTTGTGCCACAAATTGCTCGCACGCCGACCTGCCACATAAGAATTCATATGAGACTGGGCAGAATTAAAAACAAAAGAGAGGAAACGCCACTCTCCAATCACAATGGATACCGAAGCTGCTCTTTTCATATTACAAAAATTATTACCGTTGGTTTTCATGAAAGGAAGCTTGTTCCTTAAATTGCTAATTGAAAGCGACAGCGGAAAAGATAACTGCTACTTTCAAGCTAGTAACTTCTATTCTCTCTCACTTCAGAAAATACTGTGTGTCAATATTACTATACGACTGCTCTGCATGTGTTGATTTGCACCCACTTAGTGCATAATTACACTTGCGGGTTTGCTGAGAGGAACTTAATTTGATTGTTCTGCCTGTCACTCAGTATGAAAAAAGACAAATATGAAATGACATGTTTGAGGTTGCTTGATTATTGGCTTTGGATGGACATAATTGTGGACATATTTTGTTAAGCTCAGTTTTTGCGGCTTACAGCCTGAACTTTGCTGGCTTTTCAGCAACAGCGTGACTGTAATCCATCTTTCATATAGCTCTGTGCAAGTGGTTTGCTTTGTTTTTGTTTTCATGCTGCATCTGCTTCTTTTTTCCCTCCTCTGATCCGACAAGGCTTTCCTGTCCTGTCTGGTCCAATAAAGTCTGCTCAAATACAAACATAGATTCCAAGGACTTATGGGCCAGCGCTGGACCCATGTGTCTGTGCCTCCGGCTGTGTCATGCGTGATTGCCTACATGATGCCTACAGGAGTTATAGAAAAGAGGGGGCATCAAAACACCGTACGCCAACCTATCAAGACTTAACCCCACACTGAGGTAGATCCGAGGCTTGAAAGGATGAACACTCTGTCTGTCTCCTCCTGGGTTCTTGTTGATGAGTCAGTCGAAGGCTTGGCAGGTTTCCAGGAGCCAATTTTACCCCCCTCAAGCCGTCCAAAACCAAGAAACTGATCTCCTCCTACCGCTTAGGTTGGCTCTGGGCAGCAGCCTAGCTGAAGGCAATGCCCTGATCAAGCACAGTAGTGGGCTAACATCCTCCGCTCAGAAAAAGATGTACTGTGGGCTGCAGTCTGGGAGATACTGACCTTTTCTTAACTTGACTGATGGGTTTATACTTAGTCAACACGATTTGCTCGCTAACAACTCCATTGAATGATTTTCCTGGCTTCGAGTTACTTCCACTTACTTACTGTTTGACAGCTGTAGGTGTGCAGGTAACCAGTTCTCTGCAGGGTAAACTGGGGATTTCATTAAAAGTCCAACTTTGGTCGTAGGCAGCCTGATCAGTTGTGCTACACTAGTTTCTGTCTCTCAGAAATGTACTGGAAAAGCCGAATACTGCTTCTAATCTTAAGGACAAGCTGATTCATAGTTTCACAGTGTGTACATTCCTTTGCAGTCAGACCGATACGAGCCAGCCCACTTTATAGAAAGCCCCGAGGCTGTCAGAGGGAGATGGATAGCATCAGCCATACACCCTTGACCTCGTGCTATCAGTCCCGTGCTGACCTCCACCTCCGTGGTCAGCATCTCAGCCTCTTTGCCTGCTGCTGTTCAGCACTGCCGCAGGCCGAGGCCGCATGGTAAATCAGCCAGCATGGTGAAAGGCCAAAGGTCACCATGAGCCAGTCCAGTAGATATTCACACCACCACATTACCAGCTGCTGATTAAAGGGTTGTGCCACAAGAAAAAAAAGGCACTTAGTGTGATGAATGTCATATTGGGTTATATACAGTTTTTCTCTCAAACAAAACTACATTTTAATATTAGATAAAGACATGAATCTAAAATGCAGTTTTTAAATGATGAGTTTGTTTATTAAGAGGGAAAGAAAAGCTATCCAACCTACCTGGCTCAGTGTGGAGAGAGCTAATTGCCTCCTTAAACCCAATAACGGCCACCGTTATGCAAGAACTGCAGGAATTCAGGCGCACTGTTTTTTGCTGAATTGTTTTAATTCAGTCACAGTGAAGAATTTTTGAGCATGTGGTCTGTTTAGGGTCATGCCAAAGCATTTCTGCCCGTTTTAAGCCGGCTTTAAGTTTAGGCCGTTTCAAGACCTCTGTTTTCTTTGTTTTACGAGCCATTCAGAGGTGCACTTGTGTTTCCGATCATTGTTTTGCTCCTTAACCAAACTGCGTTTGAGCTTCGGAGCACAAACTGGTGGCTCGACGTTCTTTGGGGATTTTCTGGTCCTGAAGCACTAAAGCAGCCCCAGACCATCACACTACCTCCACCATGTTTGACTGCTGGTGTGATGTTCGTTTTTTAAAATTATGTTAGTTTCACTCCAGATGTAACAGGATGCAAATCTTCCACAATATTTTCCACAAGTCTTGGGGATCATCGAGATGTTCTTTGGAAGCTGAGTCTTTGTGTTTGCTTTGATTATCAGGGATTTTTGCCTTTGAATTCTCCCATTCTCGCCCAGACTCTGATTGAATTATGAACACTGTCTCACTTTAAATGATTTGAGCTGATGCCCTAAAGATCGGTCTGACTTTACAAAGTTCTGCCCAAATCAGGGTTGCGTAAACATGTTGGGTCAACACCCAGTCAGATAACCTTGTTTCGTGTCCCACCTTGGGTTCCAGTTTTGTGGAGCTGCTATCAGGAGGTACCTGAGCTCCATTGCAAGCATTTTTTGTTCTAATCACAATAAATACAGTATACGAAAGAACGTTTTTTTCGTAATGAGCTGTCCGTCTTGTAATATTGTGAAATGATAGCATAGCAGTTCTCACCATGTACATGTACCACTATGGAGTACAGCAGCAGTCCCCTCCCCCCGGGCCACGGCGCGGTACCGTCCGTGGCCCGGTCGTTTGGTACCGGGCAGAGATGGGCAGTAACACGTTACTTGTAACGAGCTACTGTAATCCGATTACTTTTTTCAGGTAACGAGTAAAGTAAGGGATTACTATTGCAAAAACGGTAATTAGATTACCGTTACTTTCCCGTAGGAACGCTGCGTTACTAAAACCGTGATTTTTTTTGCGAGAGTGTCTCACGACAGTGACGTAAGCAAGTGCGACGTTCGTGACAACAGCTGTGTGCAGATCAACAATGGATAATATATCGAGTGCAGGAGAGAGTATGAGCGTGCAGCGTTTAAAGCGTGGAAGTACTGACCTTACTTTGAGTTTGATTCCATAAAAAGTGACAAAAACATTAGTGTCCGCTGTGCGTGGGAAGAAAACTTCTTTTTACAGAGAAAAAACCCCTAAACTTCTGAGCAAGCACCAAGTAGCTACGACGTGATGGGAAACTCACAGAGAAACTCGCGGATTCTTCCACTGACCGCGGCACACCTGCACCAGGGTAAACCTCCGCCTGCCCCACTCCTGCTTTACAGGTGAAAATAGAGCAACAGGACCGCTGAGTCTTTGACTTTATTTATTTTCTGCTGTGTTTTACTTGCATCTATTTGAAAGAGTGAGTGAAAACACAAAAAATATTTTATTTTATGTGCTGGAATGTGTAGAAAATAGGTTTAAATGTTAAACTAATTTATTCAAGTCAGAGAATGTTGCATATAATTAAATTTTTGCTTGATGCATAAAGTTAAAAGATTAAAACTAATAAAACAAGTTAAAAAAAGAGACTTTTCCATTTGATTACATTTTGTATGATGGATTATGCAGAAAAAGTAGAATTGGGCTGAAAGATCTATCACTTTATCACCTCTTCAGGTTGTAAATCGTGTTTTTAAAAAGTAACTAAGTAACTAAGTAATTAATTACTTTTGAAAATAAGTAATCAGTAAAGTAATGGGATTACTTTTTTGGGGAAGTAATCAGTAATTAGTTACTGATTACTTTTTTCAAGTAACTTGACCAACACTGGTACCGGGCCGCGAGAGTTGAGGCTCGGGTGTGAAATTTATGGTTTTCAGGGTTTTATCGTTAACTCGGTTTCCCTGGGTCTTTCCCGTGTTGTAGTTGTGCGTCTTATTTTGAAAGAAATATCTCCGCGTTGCCATAGCGACCAGAGAGCGTTAAGAGAGGAGGACGTTACTCTCAGTGTTGTTGCCGCATTTCAGGAGGACGCTGCTGATGAAGTTACACAGTGAATTCGCGTTTATTATTATATTTACAAAATACCACCGTTTTTGTTTTGGTCGTATCGTTTTATTTTGTTGTATTTATCCGCCACACCTTAAAGGCCGGTCTGTGAAAACACCGTCTGACATTAAACTGGTCCGTGGAGCAGAACTGTTTGGGGGCCGCGCTGCTCTACAATATTGTACGATCCCTGCTGAGTAAATCTGGAAGAATCCAAAAACAATCGTTCTTGCAAAAAGCCAAATCAGGACACATTATTCTTGGTTCTGTATTTACTCCTGAACTCTCATTCTAGAAAAACTGTGTAGAAAAAGTAAAAAATAAAAAAACAAATTTCACTGGCCAAGAAGGGCCCACGTTTGAGGAAGCCTACATCTGTGTGACCAGCACAGTTTATTGTGTTTATGCATGGGTGAGAAACAAATGGTGCTGTTGGTGAACATGTATAGAGCCTGTCATTAAACAAAGCTGTCTTAACTGATTATACCTCAAATCCAGTTTGGTGACCTTTCTGTCTGGGATTCATTTTCCTGAAAGTGAAGATGCTGAAAGACTTGAAAGAGCCCCCACCTCCCAAAAAAACAAGAAATAGTTTCAGCCCAGAATGTCCCAGTTGGAGCATCGTCAGATAAACTGGTTAATGTACATAAAAACTACGAGTTGCAGCATTTAGAAGCAGTTTTTCGTGCTTTGGTGATGCTCGGTGCTTTTAGTTTACAACCTGCTCGAGTCTTTTCTAAGCATATTGTTTCTGGAAATTAACTTGAGGCTCTTTTAACACCGTGGTAAAGGCTCATTAAACAACCCAGATGGTGCTTTCTAGTGTCATCCTAATAATAGCACAGTGTTTTAGTTCTGATGGCCCTGAAGGCCTCTGCGCCTCTTCCCCACATCTTCCTTCTGTCACACACACTCAGGCTCACGCCCTCGGCCCCCGCGTCGACGGGACGAGCGGAACAATAACCACGCGCCAGCTGATGCGTGATCCATGGGTTTGACCCGCTGACCCCAGGACACATTGTTACAGCCTGTTTACATTGTACAAATTGACAAATGTTTTCATGAGGCCTTTTGTCCGGCTCCCAGAGTCTTTTTCTCTCCCTCTCTGGCTTTCTCACTTCCTCTGTAGCCGGTTCATCCTTCCTACCTCGTTACACAAAAGATCACCTGAAAGGACCCCAGATGAGAATAAGGAAGAGTGGAAAGAGCACATTTATATTCTTGCCATGTTCTTAGACATTAGGGGGGCATCAAGGTGCAAATACGAGTCAGACAGCTCTCATAATGAAAGAATCGAGACGCATTATGAAATAAGTGGAAGTGACCAATGAAGAGAGACGCTGCGCTAGCTGCTTTGAATTCCAATTAGGCTAACTGCTAGAGAGTGAGGGGCCTTTAATGTGTTGTGAGTCACCGTGGGGCTTGGATATGAAGACTGAGACTCACGTAAAGGTCAGCGTGGCAGGGGTCGGCAGGTCACAGGAAATAGACTCGAGCTTCTTCTCAATGCATCAAAAGGGAGATATGAATATCAGATAAATACAGACCTGCTCCCTTTTTCCCCGTAGCCCCAAGATATGTTCAGCACCTCCACAGAGGGGTGGCAGGGGTGAAAGGGTGGAGCGAGCACCACTATTGAAGAGGGTGGATTATCTCATGAAGGGAAATCAATTAGAACGTTACGGTGGACTGTGAACATTTATCCGTTTAGCTTGACCACTATTGAATTTCCATGATGGGCTTTGACTGTTCAGAGGGAGAGATCAGAGTTAATGGCGATTGTTCTGCTCTCCTCCAAATGTATTATCTGCCTCATTCAATGAGGGACACTTCATCAAACCAGAGAGAACCCCGCGGCCTATTGATAGATGGGCTTTGTGTGGGGTTTGAAGAAGAACGATGAGGCATGGGGCTTTAAGGCTGAGGGGAGAAACGGGAGGGAGTGTGGGGTTTGACGGGGGTGGGGGTGGGTTGTCACAGATGTCCAGCCCTTTGAAAGAAAATTAAACAAGTACCTCATTAGCCGACGCTTCAGTGCTCCCTGGAGGTGGCCACTGAGCCAGGCTTTTTAATGAGCTGGGAACTTAAACGCTGCCAAAGTTTACCCCGGCCTTGCCTTTCTCCGTTAGGCCATTGGGAAGAGCCGTGCCCTCCCCCTTCGCCCTGGTCACTTCCACCCCCCACCTCACCCTGGCCCTCCTCTTCCATTGAGGGCTGCTCATGCAGAGGAGAGAGAGGCACCACGCTGATTCCCTGCCTTTCAGCTCCAGAGAGGGGGGATAATGCTGTTTTTGTACCACGCATCCAGAGGAATTATGTGCGCTAATTTGATTAGGGGAAGATTTGATTAACTGGAAAATGAGGGCTTTGCTTAGACTTTCACACGCTTAATTTATCCCTTGCAAAGCAGACGCAACATTGTGTCATGAAACTCAGAAGGCATATGAGAAGCCCATTCAGCAGCTAGATGGCCCTTTCAGACTCAACAATATCTAGGACTGCCACGGTTCAAATTGGGATAATCAGTTTAGAGCTTTTTGCTTGGCCTTAGAATACAAATTGCATTTGGCATTAACAGTGAAAAGGTTCAAAGGATAATGAGATTAATGTAGCAGGGAACTGAGCTAAGGCAGAAAATTTTCAGAAGAAAATGCAAGACTAGTGGCATTGTTGCACAAGGTGGATGTGGGGAGTTTTTCCTTCCCCTTCTATGATTTATGTTTTTCTGATTCCTACTGTGGTTGCTAGGAGATTATGATAATGCTTTGGCAGCAAATGTCAATCAAAAGATGCAGTGTGTCAAACACAGAAACTGTAGCAGCGTTTAACACACATGCGCTGCACGCAAATTTACATTCCTGCGCATAGTCAAAGGGCTATTATTCTGTGATGCTTTGAATGCGTTTAGTGGTTTCTGCTTGCGTCTATGATCCCTTTGTATACTCTGAAATGGCCACAGGGACTGAAGGAGCTGAATGCTTTGCTTTTTCTCCTTTTAACATGCAGCCATGAAGGTCGTATTACTGCGCGGTGATGATTACATTTGAATGAAAAGTGACTTCTTCTGGGAGAGAGGAGAAAAAAAGAGCCACGGGCAGGCTTGATCTTTTTTCTGATCTAAAACCCTACACTGAGTGACCTTCCCCTCTGTCTGCCTCTGTCTGTGCTCAGCGGTTCTCTATTTTAAACAAATAGCTCTTTTATTTTACACAGGGATTGCCAGGATTACCTTTTAATAAGGGCTTAGCTGCTCTCCAGCAAAACATCCCTGCCCCAGCGCTGGGCCGGCCGGCTCGAGCCCAGCCCATAATTATCCGCAGCAAACTGAAGGCCCGCGTTCCTTCAAGAGCCCATGTGAGCTCGGTTATTTATTTTTTCCCTTGTTTTTGTCGCCTGTCACACTGCCAGTGTGCAAGCTTTGAATTGGGACGCTCTGAATGCCAAGAATTTATCTAAAAAAGAAAAAACTAGCAGAGATGAGAGAGGGAGGCGGATGGGGAGAGATGGAAAGAGAAATGTGAAAACCCAAACAGATGAGCTGTCTCCTGTTGGACTTCACTCCATCTTCCCCATCTGTTCACCCCAGTTTTAATTAAATCTACAGAGATGAGGATTTTTCCCTCTCATGCTACCTATCTCGAGCTCTTTCCCTTGCTATTCCACTCTCCCGCTTGCTCCCGCGCTGTGCTGAAGTGACGGTGGGCTGATGCCAGCGTCCACTCATCTCCCCACCTTGCTGCCAGCTGCTAATGAGAATGAGCCAGGGTGGCACGAGGAAGTTGCCAGCTATTATGAGCTGTTAATGAGGAGCATTCGAGAAAGGCCCGGCCTAGGCCTCCTGCCATGAGTGACTGCTGCCTTTATCTCCTGCACGCAGAGATACATACTGTACACAAGCGCACACACTTTGTTGGACATTCATACATATTAAATCGGGCTCTGTTAACACCTCTAGAAACAGAGCATTCACGCCACACTATTTAGCACAAAGCAGCATATTTTAATAAGCTATTTCCCAGGTGATGTGCTCGTGTTCGGTTGGATGACCTCCCCCAGCCTCATGTAGGAATCCTCTGTTCTTTGCTATTGACACGCTCCTGGCAGGCTAGTCCCCTATTACCATAATGGCCTTCACGTCTCGTCCACGGGCCAACCCCCTGTCAGCCAATCGCTGTGCGCTTCACCTGTTCTTGGCTGGGAAAGCGAATCCAGCTGAACCTGTTGACCGTGCGATGGAGCAGGTTGTGAGGACGCGCTCTCTGTTCAGGTTGGCACGGTCACCTGAACTCTTTGTTTGCCATGTTGGCTAACTGTAATGTGAAACGGGGCCAGTGGCCTCTGCTGATCGAAATCCAAGAGAGATTTCACTGTATTTGATTACCTTTTGATTAGCTCACTTTGCCTTCCATGTGAATTTCGGGAGCTATAAATGCAAATTGTATCCTGATGATGCTTGCACTCCTTCGCACCACTTTTCTTTTTGATAATGTCCGATTGCCCACTTCAACAACTTGTAAGTGCACGTCCCAGCTAAATGCAGGCGTTCTATATTCAGGATTATTTTGCCTTTTTTTAAGCATGTACTTCTCATCCTCTCCGCCTCTGAAATGCAATCATCTGTCTTTTCCCTTTGTCTCACCAGCCTGTGCCAAACGGCTTTTGCGCTGTTGAGCGACTGAGGCTTGCTCAGCACTGGAGTTCCTATCACTTCATTTGCATTGTGGTGGCACTTGAAGCTCTGTAAATGCTTTAACAGCTTGCCATTTGCAATTATAAGAGAAGGGCTAGACTTTTAGCAGTACCTCGGGTTAAGAACAATCACATGACACCTCCCAAGCTGAGACCACACTTTTTTACTGTGGCTGCAAAAGCAAACGCTGTTACATTATGTTGTGTTAATAAGACCAAGTCTATCACCTCCGATGTAGTGCCCTCTGTTGAAGTTCTTTTGCTTCACTGATTAACACTGATTATGTACAGTATGATTATGTACAGTATGATTATGTACAGTATGATTATGTACAGTATGACAAAAGTCTTCTTTTGATGTTAGATGGTGATAGGTTGGACTTGATGATTGATTAAAGGTGAGATTTTCTTGTTGTGTGGTGTTAATGCACCAACCGCGAACCACAGCATCCCCGCTGGCATCTTACTGGGTGACATTAGCTAACATGTTTCAACTTGTCATCATTTAATGTAAAATGAATGTCGAGTTCAGTTCGATCATTTCTTGTACTACCGTGCACATTATTACATCGCACATTTGGATCTGTAGCTGAAATAAAGGTTGTATCCGATTACATTAATGGAAGCGCCAAAAGATTTAAAATGGTGATGTCACAACATCCTGGTAGCCGAGTAATTATGAAAAAATGAAAAACATCTATCGATCCGTTGGCGGTACAGTGAGGGTTAGAAACGTTCTTCAGTTTGTCGCGGCTCTTTGAGCTCAGTAGCTGCTACACAGCAGACTCAGCGTAGCTGTCCACTTTGTGATGACAGTGCTCAGATGTTGTACCTGATATCCCCGTGTTGGTGTTGTTCCATCATAGCGTTGGTCCGGGATCAATATTGTAACATCCCAATTAGGGATGGGTATCGTTTAGGTTTTATCCGATACCGGTGCCAAACCGGTACTTTTGAAACGGTGCCGGTGCTCAAACGGTGCTTAAAGAATGGAGAACACAAAATTGGTCCAAAAACCTCTCATGTTCAGCTGGTTTTTTGTAAAAAGATAACAATGTTAGCCTTTTCTGCAGCTATGGGGCATATATGGTATCACTCTTGGCTGGAAGCAGTGCTTAAACAATGGAAAAAACACAAACTTTGTCCTAAACCTCTCATGTTTAACTGTTTTCCACTTTTTCTTTGGTCATTTTAGCCTTTTTGGCCAGGGTGAAGGGAGTATCTGCCATCAAACAAGAAGACAGCCGCATGTAGCTATGATGGTGTTTGCTAGTTCACCTTACATGCATTAATGTAATAACGTGGTTAGCCTACTCAAAGTAAATTACACACGAACAACATGAAGCTACTCACGCAGAGAAGAGCGGCTGCTGCTGCATCATCATCCTCATCATTTCTGCTACACTGGCAGGGCTAGGGACCAGGACTCTCCTCCTCGGGTTCTTGGGGGATGTTGCTAACTCCGGGTCCGATAACAGGCACCACACCCGCAGTAGATGTGCACGGTGTGAGGTCTCGCAGCAAGCTATCAAAAACGGCGCATTTCTCGGCTTTTAAAAAAAACGCTATGCGTCGCCAGGTGTTTCATCGGATTCCAGGTGTTACCTCCTTTGACAGTATCACAGTATTACCGGCAGGGTCACCAAAGACAGACAACAGAAGAATGTGGGAGGAAAAAGGAAGCAAGGGCGGGCATCCAACACGCTAACCAAGAGAAGACGTCAGGATGTTCAATGTTCATGATCTTACTATTAAATTAGAAAAGTAGTGTTACTGTAGTTAGAGCCGTTTCTAGTATTAAATTGTCATGGCTTCAGTTTTTTGACTTATTAGAGATTTAACTGAAAACCACATCAGGTAATTCTCTGTGGTAAATGAAACATCCTCTGTTAGTCTTTATTATAGTACTCAAAAAATCAGGATGAATGTACTGTAGAAATTAAAAATTAGTTTACAGATATTAGTATTGCATGGAATTAATTTTCCATGGTAAACCTGAATTTCAATATATAGATGGATAGATGGATAGATAGGTTTTAAAGTCATAATAAGATATTGTTCGTGCACAGAAACAATATTTGAAACATTTTCTTTATTCTGCATTGAGAGCAAACACTGACAGAGGCATAGCTTGCACACTTACAGTGTGCTGATGCAAAGCTTTGTGTAAGATTTAACTTTTTTCCCCCTGGAGAATCCTCCTGAACCAGTTAAGGTATTTTGAGATATCTGTATAGACATTGGGGACATCCGGATAGTCACACTGTCCCAAGTTTTCACCAATCGCCTTGTTGAAAGAAACAATACCGACAGCCATTCCCTTACAGACCAGAGGGCCACCAGAATCACCCTGTAAGGAGGAAGTATTTACTTTTTTCATGTGATACTTAATGCAGAGTGCTCATATATTTCTCAACCACAGAGCAGTTAGCAAGAATTTTCAAGGAAAGGACAGAAAACATACCTGACATGATCCTTTATTTGTGTTGTATCCACCTGCACAGATAATATTGGGAGGACTTTTGTATCCAGGAACCTTTTGAGAAAAAAAGAAGAAGAAAAAAAAAAAGACAGCATCACAGTATCAGCTTAAAGCACTTGTTGCAGGCTGCTGAGTTTGCATATTTTGCTGTGAAGTACAGCCAGACTTCTGACCGCTTCGCCTTGGACATTTTTAATCTGTAGCTCTGCTCTAAAAGAACGTACGTACCTGGACCCGCCTACTATCCTCAGAAACGTAAAATGATTGGCTGGAATCCAAAGTGTGTGACATCTCGGGGAAAAAAAAAGCACCGAAATGTGCGCTGCTTTTCGGTCTGGTTACTACCGTTTATGTCAGAACCGGTACCCATCTCTAATCCCAATGATGTTGTTGTGATGTCACGGCTTTGGAATGTGGAGGAAAAAGAAGAAAAAAGAATTTGTTTATAGAAACGTCTCTCCTGGAAAAAGCTGTAAGCATTCCAGGTACTCTTTTATTTATGCAACAAATATGTTATCATGTTTACAGTTTACTACAAATTTACATCACACATGTTTTGCTTGTGATAGGTAATACTGTTATAAACTAACTGAATGCTCAGACGATGTGTTGAGGGTTGACCAACATTGTTATGATGAAGCTGCTCTGTTAAAATGTGATGCTGCACCTTGACTCACAGGTGTATTCTCAGTGCAGTTTGGTGCTGTGCAAAATACTATGTTACTATATGCCCTATTAGAGGTAACATGCTAGTCTATTTATGTGCATTAATTGCTTATCATGCTGCTGCATCTACTCCTGTGCCAGTTTTAACCGCCCCCACCTTGCACTAACCTGGTTCACGCTCACACCAACTTTTAAAAATGTTGTTTTCATCATTGACAAACTAAAGTACAGGTATCTGATTTCCAGTCAAGAAGAAAAATACCCGGGTGTGCACTAAAGCGTAGGCGTATTTTTAACTTATTGGCAAGCAAACATGGAAACATTACATCTGTACTTTGGAAGAGGCAAAAAATGTAATTTAAGCTTGTGTGTGTTTGTTTATGTCAGGCGACAGCCAGCGTTCTTGTCACAACTGTTATGTCAGGTGGTGGCACAGCTAATGTTTCCGTGGTGGTGATGAGCATCAAATCTGACGTGACGGAGAGAAACATACTCCTCTGCAGTGACAGTAAAACAAGTGCTGTCATCGACATCGTCCCGTGTCACATGCTCGTCACGTGATCACGACAGCCAGATTATTGGCAGCGGGCGCCATAGTTCACTCAGGGAATTCAGCACTTAAAGTGTTGGGCTTGTATCATATAATTAAGATCTTGATAAAATAAGCGTCTGCTGGAAGACTTATTTTAGACACATACTGACCAGAGATGCAACAATTTACTCATAGACGGATGAAAATGAGAGGATCATTAAAAAGATGGTTTGTTTTTCCTACGAAACCACACAAAAGAAGAGGTGGACTGGCATGGCAGCGACTGCCACCAGCTCTTTCATCTACAGGCAGGATTTAGCATGTTTGCACTGAGCATGTATTTGCACTCTGCTTTGGCTGAAGAGAAAATTGGGGCCAATATCAAAGGAAATATTTCATAGTTTACGGGCAGCAGGGCTGCAAGGCTTTCTGTATTCCTTTGTGTCAGTCTTGGTGCTTTTTCTGTTGGAATAAATGGTACATTTTTTCTGTTTTTCCTAATGTTTTGGAGGTTTTTTTTTTTACCTCTGGGCTTTGGGTGGTGCGTGTGGAAGAGAAGAAGGAGTGTGTACTTGTAATAATTAGTCTGAGGCTGGACATTAGAATAATGTAAACAGTATCTGTGAAAGTGAAAACATTGCGCTTCGCCAGTTTACATTTGTTTGCCCGAGGGCTCGTATTTTTCAAACGCTCCGCACAAATTGTTTCATGCATTTGGTTTGAGAACTGCAAAATCTGACATCCTGAATAACTCAGCAGCATGCCCACACTGCCTTTGCCTTCCAGTAGTTTGTTTTTTCCTCTGGTGTCCTGTCCAAAGTGGATAATTGACAACAGCAGCAGCGTGAAGTCCAAACCGAGGCCCTTTCCAGCTTCAAAGCTTTCTCACGTCCAAAGGAGCTCAGACTTAGAGCCCCAGCACTGTGTCTAAGCATCTTCAATTCCTTTCACACACATTGGGAATCATTGATTCTTCAGTCGATTGTTCTAGTCTAGTCATCAGGAAAAGCCTTGCCTGTCAGTAGTGAGAGCAGCTGCGAGTGTGTGTGTGTTCCTCTGTGTAAATGAGTTCCAGCTAGATTTAGTGGAGGCTTTTAGTTGTAGGCGAGGCTGAGCCCGTGGCACAGCCAGAACAGGTTGAGTTTCAAAGGGGCTTATCAGGGGAATTAGGCAAGCCTTTGGAGTTTGAGCGTAGCCTAATTTCTGGTGACCTTTCCTTGGCTCTGGTTTGACTTTTTGTGGTGATCAGCAAGTGCTCTAACAAGCTTTTCCGTCTGTGTGGCTGGGGATTACTGTGGAACTGCCGTGCCCTCCCCTGCACTCGCAAGAAGCCATCTGTGGTGAGGAGAGATTAGGTGAGAGAGCGAGCGAGCAGAAGTAGGCAATACCCTGAAGGGGCATTGTCACGCCTGTCTGTGTGTTGGTGAGGATTCTGCGCTTGTCAGAGTCTCCTTTTGTGACAAATTGGTATGTTTTGTTCTGCCATTTTAAACCGTCAGGCGCTGGCAACAGTATGAACCTATTATTCAAGCGTTCGTGGATTTTTGACTCTTTTTTTTGGTTACTTATTTATTTTTATGTATTTTTTATGGGAGTGCCTTTCCTCCTTTTTTTTCTTGGACTATCGCCTTGATATTCGTTTCACCTTGTGTTTGGCGTAGAAGCTACGATTATCATTACTTACAGAAATGGCTTAGAGGTGTCTAAGGTAAGGTTTTACTGTGTTTCATCATTTCTTACTGGACCTCATGTAAAATACTTTCATGAGACGCGCATCAGGTGCAAAACTTTTCCACGGTGAGTTCATGAATCCGGCATTTATTACCAAACTATTCCTAATGCAGTGTCACTATTTAGTACCATTTAACGCTCGTGTTTCTTTGTGTGCGCGTTAATATAACAATATGCAGATACGACGTTATGTCATCTGATTACATTCATTATACTTCCACAGATGATCTTTGTTCACGAACCCCTGCCGTGTTAACAATTGAATTGATTGCATTTAATCAGAACACTTTTGAATTAATTATGGAAACAGAATGTCACGTCTCTCGTAATTAGACACTGGATAGCTTGTTGACTGAGTGAAAAACACAACAATGCTGTTTTTGCTCGCAGTACTATGTGAAATAGTCGAGAGGTCGTGAGGATGATTATAAAACTCTTTATTGAATCCAGCAGTTGCCAGCTGTTGTACAACTGTTGGCAGTCTGATTATTTTTTTCTTGGATCGACTGTACCTGTGATTCTCCTTTAGCAACACACATAATGTGGAAGTGTTTGTTGTTGTTGTTTATTATTTTACTCAGTTTTATCATTCATAAACCGGCTGACATGTTGTCTGTGGCGGACGAGACCCAGATGATTTGCTGGGGAAAAAACGCTTTTAATTAATCGCACAATTTTCTGTAATTAATCGCGATTAATCGCGATTACTTGATCAACAGCCTTTATATAACTTTATATTTGAGCTTGTAACAGACATTTATGCAATATAATGAAATAAATGTAGAACAAACACAAAGAATGTTAAATGCTTAAATTCAAAGAGAATTTGAATAGTTCAGTCTTTTACAGGCTCTCTTCTGTGAAATGCAACTAAACTAATATATAATATATATTAGTTTTGTCAAACAATTAAAGTGTTTAATCAGATTCATCACAGGGTTACTGTGGATTCATTTTGATTAATCATGATTAAATATCATTTTTATTCTATATTAATCACATTTCATTTTGCATGAGCAAACAGACTCGAGAAAAAATGGAAAATATACGAACTTTATTGAACATTTGGAACATTCATGTTAACAGAAACCTCTGTAAACGTTCATCCTCTCTCTGTCACTCCTGGGGAGGCTTCAAGTCCTTGAAATGAGGACCCAAAGCTGTGTAAAGGTTCTCAGTGATGTTAACAGGTCTGCAGTTTGTTGCAATCCACTCGGCGTCAGTCGATGTGTCCGAGGGCGACTTACTGAGTCCCCGATGCTCCGTGAGGGGTTTGTCCAAGCTGGGTGATGCGTTAGCCAAAGTGCTAGCAGCATCCTGGCTAACGTATGCTTCGCGTCAATGTGATATTTTAAGCTGGAAGCGCTTCGGTGAAAATTCCTTCTTGCACAACGTCCATGAGACTGTTCGGTCTCATGGACCGAACAGTCTCATGAACAGTCGGTCGACTGTTCCGGCTTCTTGTTTTTTAATACTCAAATTTCCCATCGAGAGGCCGATGTGCGTTTATCATCTTCCATATTGAGTTGATTGGTTCAGTCACTGCCAGATCAACTGCCCATTTGCACATGTGCGAAGGTAACTCTGCTTGGACGAACTGCCCGAAATGCGCTGCTGAAACGTTTCAGGGATTTTGAGTCACTCTGCTCCCCAGATGCGTCAATTTTTTTAACCACGTTAATCGTGATGACGGCTTAATTTGCGTTAACACGTTAATTTTGACAGCACTACTTTTAACATATCTGTCACCAAATATATTTTGACTGCTTAAAGCTTTGGGCTTGTTTTTTGTTGTTGTTGTTTCTTTGTAAGTGCACATGCTGCGAATTTTGTGCTTCTGGCCTGGATTGCATGCATAAAGGTTATTAAAGAATGAAATGTTTTTTATTGCATTTAACTTGCAATAAACACACACCAAATAAAATTACTCTTTTGCAGTTTCCATATAAATGCGTAATAAAGACTTACTGATAGTCAGCAGCAACACATGTTGCTTTAACATCACCTAATGCTTTTCCTTGGAGCTGCTGTTCTCTGCAGACACACTAACCAATCAGCTGTATGCATATCTGATTCTGTGCCAGTCTGCAGCTGTCTGTGCACCAGCAATGTAAGCGTGATCTCAAACACAGTTACTGGTTCACTTGGTACCAGTATGCATGCATTACCTTATAAAGCCAGTCATCTGTCAATATAACCAGTTGCCATAGTTTCCCACTCGTTACATTTTTATTGTACTTAAATCAGCTTAGGTGTAATTTCCATTAAAGCTACAATAATATTTGCAAGTAACTAAACTAATATTTAAAAAGATATTACTAGCTAACCTGAAAGCTGTTTTGTCTGAAAGCTGCGTTAGAACTGGTTTGAACTATGGTTTCCTGATATGGGCTGGGAACACTAAAGGGAGAGTCAGTACCTGTTAGTGTATCCCTTTAAGAATGGGTACAAGGGTGGGGAGAGAAGAGCCTCATCATCATCATGCAGGAGTCATCTGGGTAGCCTCTCCTCCCTCTCTACTGCATTATCATAAAAAGTGATTTAGGACTGATTGATGCAAATGGCCCTCTGTTCTTTTCTATCATTAACGGGTCCTTCGCTGTGGCCACAGGCGGTGATTAAAGCTGTCATTTCCAGCTACTCATTAAAGGAGAGCGCCAGGCTGTGGGAGGGATTGAGAGAGGGTTGGGGAGGAAGAGAAGGAGGAAGGAAGAGAGGGAGGACGGCAGGCTGCAGGAGGAGAGATGGAACCATTTTATTCCTGAAGAAGTGCCGTGTAGTGGAACCGGCTTTCTGGGGAAAAAAGAGGCAATGTTTTCATAATTGTTGTATTCCACCCAGTCTGCCGTATGCAGCGGTCCAAATTCATTACAATAGCATCTTTTATGAGTCCCCAAATGCTTTTTAGTTTAGCCTGCCAGTCGGGTTGCTTATAAAAAAAGCGGGGCGAAAAATAGCAATAACAAGCGACAGTAGGGTTCAAATCGAAGTCACTTTACAGTCTAATTTTCACATTTTGTGTGGAACCAGGAAAAACTTGTGACGCACATAACTATGAAAAAAATCAATACAACTTTGTTTTTTATTTCTGTTTTGCTCGTGGTTATAAATCACCAACAACACTGTCAGAGAAAGTGAAACTGTTGACAAACAACCCCAAATGCTGAAGTGTGTCTGCAGCCGCCCCATGACTCCTGGCAAAGACATTATTCTGTGTGGCTCGCACTTACTCTTGAACATGAATGAGTGCGTGCTTGTGTGTGCTGCTTGCCGATAGGAACCTTATCTACTCTAATGGGGGCGGTTCTTGGCTGTGAGGCTGTGAGATCCGAAGCTCCAGCTGAGCTTTCCTCTGCGGGAGCCTACAATATCACCATGTCCTGGGGACCTGTGCTAATGGCCTGGGGTGCCCTTACTGCTATTGTGCCCAGCAGGCCCACCACTCCATGAACATACACAACCCCAAGCTGTCTCCATCTGTACCCCCTACATCTCTTTTATCTCTCAGTACAATCCAGTCTGCCTCAGATAGCATACTGAGCTTCTGGTCTGGGTGCGCCTGGCTTATAGCAATGGGACCGAGGGGTTTGGGGGATTGGAGAAGACGATGAATGGGAGAAGATATGTTTTCTTAGTGGCGCAGCACCAGGGCACTAAGCTTCAAGCAGAGAGGTCCATCAATCGACATCATTTTGGAGCGAAGGTTTCCTGGCCTAAGATGCGATACCCCTGTGCAGACCCCACAATGCATGCTGCTGGGGAATACTAATGAGGTTTAGCCCGTTCGTCTAGTACCTAGCTGTGGCCAGCACATACACTGTGTTCTCACAGCATTATCCTGTCCACATGTGAAGATGAAAAAGAGCTGATTGGTGCCTCATCCTCTTTAAAAGGGACAGCATTTGTGAAGAGGTGAAACTGTCAAAGTGTGAGATTGAATTATTTACTTTTTACCTGAGTGGGTGAACGAGTCGGTGCTGTGCAGGATGGCTTCCAAGATAATAGTGCAGATTTCTTTTGAGATACATTAGAAGCAATTAGTCACCAGATGAAAGTCCAATAATTATTTGCCAAAGGCAAACAACAGCAATTATTTAAGTGGAAATTACAAGCCAGTATGCTGACTTAGACTCCGTCGTCACGCCTTAGCTGACACCTTGCATTTGCACAGCACAGAATGCAGCATTTTGCTTGCTTTTCTTATTTAATAAGTAATCATGTTCAGTGTTAAGGTTCTGGAGATGTACTGTACCTGTGAAATCAATCCAAAAGCCCTCATGTAAATATTCCAGTTCTTTGGAATAACACAGTTTTCTATCTGGTTTTATTGCCCATGAAATCCAACATTTTTCAGTGGGAAAAGATGCAATAATCACCTGTTTAAGAGCAACGTGTAGGCACACATGCATGTGTGAAGGAAAGCCATAGCAGGGCCTAATGGTGCCATTAATTTTGTTCTGGAGACTTTCAAGAAAAATGGATAGATTCCCCCTCCCCGCTTGCTCTCTAAACTGGTTTTAATGAAGAAGATAAAGTGGTTTCTCGAGTGTCTCACAGGCTCCCTGCAGTCACTTCATTTGACATTATTCTAGTGCAGCTGAATGGAGGTGGCAGCCCGCCGCCTCCTTGGCTACGTGTTGACATGCCAGCAGCACCCTCCCAGGGCTGCTATAATGAGGAACCAGCTTCCTCCCAGGGCTAGGACCAGGTGGGACCATTTCAGAGTTTGCACTGGTAAAGGAGGAAACAGACAGATGGAGCAAGCCACCCAGTCTCCATCTGCAGCCTCAACACCACCTTAACTCGGATTATGTCATATGTCACATCATACCCCACTGCTGTTCCAGCTGTATCTGCAATTGCCTTAAGCCCTGGAGGTGCCCAGACAGCTGACAGTGGGATTATTACTCTCTCGAATATGTCTGCAGGGCCCACCTCTCTGGGGAGGCTCTGCCTGCAGACTGTGGTGCCCACTGAGGGAGGGGCTGACAGGGTCTTTATGACTAGACACTCTCTCTGGGGACCACTCGGGAATAAATTAGCATGGCCACAACCCTTCTGGCATAATGTGATTGGACATGAGGGAGGCAGCCCCACCCCTCACCCCTCCCAGAGGACAAGTATACTCAGTGCTCAACCTAATCTTTGTTGAGCATTAAAATACATGATCGCGCCTCCGGGGCATGCACAGAATCTGTCCTTTGTGTGCATTCATCCTGCCATCCACCCCGTAATCATAGATCATAAACTCTGTTGCTGAACCAGCGTGGTATTAAAAAAAAAAGATATTGTTTGTGAGTTAATAAACATACTTGCTGATCTTGTAAAAGTTTTAAATTGTCTCCAGAGCCGTTTCCTGTCGTTTGTTTGGTGGCTAAATGTGAACCAGGGGAGAAAGGGAGGAGTGGAGCACGGGACCAAGGAGGAGAGTGGCTTAGTGTAAGACGTTAAATCCTAAGCTAAAATACATAGCCCTCAGGAGGTGCAGCTTCTTAACCTCAACCTGCTTGGTCTGATAAGACTGTTTCTTTGTTGTTGGCTGGAAAGTAATGTGGACTAGCTAAAGGCTATTAAAACAAGCTTTGCCTGGAAGTGGTTTATCAGGAGATTTCATCACTCCATCGTGTATTAAGAACAGAAACAAAGCCTCTCTGAACTGTGTTCAGCAATCAGACAAAGCAATAAATGCATATTTTTGGTTGCTCGTGTTTATTTTTAACTAGCTAAAGGTACGTCACAGCCTGCCCCACCGGTGCAAATCCCCTCCCAGGATGAAACTGTCTGTGACCTCCAGCCAATATCACAGAAACGTTTCACCGGAATCTGCCAGCTGTTTTTCTGTAAGTCAGACTCCCAGCTGTCAGTGATTACTGCTGTGGACCGTGCCCGGAGCTTTGCCGACAGTCCCCTTTTGATTAGCAATTATCCAGAAAAAAGGCTAGGGGAAACTCAGACGCTCATGAGAACACGGCTTCAACCTGTTTTTCCATTGAGTAAAATTCTGTCGGGGCAGCCGAAGGTTGCCGTGGTTCACCGGGGTCCACAGCACCACTTGGCTTTGATTCCTTTATGCCTCCCAGATGTTGGCCCATATGGTTCCACTTACTCTACAGGGAAGGAAAATAAATGGTTTGTTTTTCTATTGTGGTCTCACTCATTATGCACTTATAAAACCAGCTTTTGAAGATTAGAAACGTATGCCTGTGTTGAGCCAGATATAAGCTGGCATGTTAGCATGGAATGTGTGGCTTTTCCTCTTAAGCTCACATTTCCCTGAGTTCAGTTTTATTTTAACAGTAACACAGATCAGTGCTGGAGTAGTGCATTATATATAGTTTTAGCTTTGCCCGTTTAGCCTAACCTCAGAACACTGATTCAAACCAAGAAATGTAATGTGCAACCTTAGCATGCATCTTTTGCTCCACTTGTTAAATGTGAAAATGTAAAACCATGAGAGACTGTTATGGCAATAAATGATGGAGAAACGTACTTGTCTTTATAAGCTGTTAGATTTACAATAGGTCACCAAGATATCAGTTTAAAAGTGTTCTAAATGCTAAATATTTAGAATTAGCAGCTAATTTATATTCTGCATTAATACGGTCATGTGAAAACTGAACTACACCCTTATTTCTTCCACTGAAATTAAGAGGGTAAGCAGCAGCATCAGGTGCATTTGGTTTATTGATCACACTGGGACAATGATCCCAAGTCTCTCTATAAAAGCACAGGTGGACGTCCCAGCAAATTCACCCCAAGGTCAGCAATGCAAAAACCCAAGAGCTACATCTCCGACTCTACAGGCCTCACTTATCATGTGAAAGTTCATAATAATCAGTGTTGGGAAGGTTACTTAAAATGTATTCCACTACAGATTACAGAATACATGGCACTAAATGTAGTTTGTAACGTATTCTGTTAAACAATCACGTGCAGCTCTGAAAGTATTACCAACTAGACTGTTAAATCTTAAGTATAAAATATAAGTGAGTAACAGTAGGGTGGACTTTAGGTAAGGCTGCACATTTTGCACTGATCTCGTATAGAAAACTATTTCTGTGTCAGTAATGTTTTCAGAACTGCGCATGCTTATTTGCAGCTAGCAGGTTGTAATGCAGCCTTCATTAATTCTAATAAATCACACAGCAATAGTACATCGAAGATACTGAAGTGGCACATAACCCAGGTAGCTACCACAACTAAAACAAGCTAGCTGCAGTAGGCTAACGTTAGCTTTTAAAAATGAACTTAGTTCCAGATGTTTTTTTAGGTTGGAGTCTTTGGACGCTGAGAGCAGCTTGGTTGGTGGCAAACAGAGTTTGCATTGCACGGTCAGATTTCCAGTCAGAGCCTCTTATTGCGTGTTTGCGTGGAATTACCAACAATAGAGAGGGGATAGCCTAACACAGCGGTCCCCAAACTTTTTTGCGCCACGGACCGGTTTATGCCCGACAATATTTTCACGGACCGGCCTTTAAGGTGTCGCGGATAAATACAACAAAATAAAACTAGTACCGGTACCAAAAAAAGAAGATTTATTCATAACACACGTGAAAAGACCCAGGAAAACCGAGTTAACGATAAAAACGATAACAAAATAACGCTGAAAACCGATAAAAACCCTGAAAACTATACATTTCACACCTGAGCTTCAACTCTCGCGGCCCGGTACCAAACGACTCACGGACCGGTACCGGACCGAGGCCTGGGGGTTGGGGACCGCTAACATATGAAACAGGAAAAGACAGAGGTGTAATCCATTTATTTCAACAAAGTAACTGTACTCTGTTTAAGAAGTAACTGTAGCGGAATACAGTCACTCATATTTTGTTTTTTAAATACGTAACACTGGCACATGTATTCTGTTACTCCCCAACACTGATAATAGTACAGTTAGAAAAGACTGAAAGGCTTGAAAGAAGAAGGTCTTTAAAAAAGAATATGGCAGCACAGTTTAGGCTTAGCTTCTGTAAAGCATGGTAGGTAGTGGAGGGTTGATGATCTGGGCTTTTTTTGCAGCCACAGTTTCTGGACCATGGATGTACCAAAGTACTCTAGAGTCAGGTGTGAGGCCACCTGACCAACAGCTAAAGCTTGGCTTAAATTGTGTTATGCAAAAGGACAATGATCGCAAAGACACCAATAAATCTACAATGAAGTGAGTTCAAAAGAAGATCAAGATACTTCTTGCTGCTCAAGTCCAGACCTAAACCTCATTAAAATGCGTGACCTTTGGAGACCTGCGCATAAAAGAATGACCATAAGCCTCTATGAACTGGAACAGAAAACATATACCTTAAGTTATTGCTGCTAAACTTGTTCTACGAGCTTTTCCATGTATTCATAGTTTTCCACTTGGTTGTATGGAGCAATAACACAAAATTAGAACTGGAAGTTCATCAGACCTTTGCTTGCTCGACTGTTCCTCACGACCTCACCCAGTCTTACCTCCTGCTTACATAGAAAAGGAGTTTCCTCAACCATGTTTTCCTTTCAAACTGCTGCTTTCAACTTTTCTTTTGACTGACAACAACTTTACTCTTTGGCATTCCTTCCCATCCTCAATAACTCATTCCTCACTCTCACAGCTCTTCTGAGCATTTAAGGAAGTGTTAGTTCTGTGGGGTAGCAGGTGTTCCCAGCCTTTCCTGCCCTGACCTTTCAAGTGCTGGTCGTCTATCAGTGGGTGTCAGGCCTATAAGTAAGATTCAGCTCACCCGTCTAACTGAGAGGTCACCCTTCACTCCCACTGTGAAAGGAAGAGAGGGAACTAAAGATAAGAGAGAAGAACGTAGACAAGAGAGGCCCCTCTTCAGATTTTTTACCTTGGACTTTTGTGGTTCTTGAACAATGAGAGCACATCTGGCTGCTCCTCACTAGTTTGTCACAGTTGTCCCTCATCCTTGAAAGGAAGCGCCTGAGAGAAAAACAGGAGAAAGAGAGCCAGTTTTGTTCTTTACTCTCTACCTGGTTTGAAATAAAAGGAAAGTCCTTTGGATTGTGGGTGCGTCCTGCAGTCCAGCCGGAGGCTACATAGTATGGATCAATATAAAACGACATGGGCGCAAGCACGGGCTGTGTAAAGTTTCATTTAATGGATCTGTTTGTTTGTTTGTTTGTTTGTTTGTTTGTTTGTTTGTTTTATAGCTGGTCATAAAGACAAATGACAAGACAATATGAGGGCAGGAGCTTCTTTTCTTTTCCATAAAGGCTGTTATTTTTAGCCTGCAGTTCTGTGATGGACTCCTTTCAGCAGAACTGACAAGTCTTCTTTCAAATTAGAGCACCTTGTCAAAAGTACAGAGGGGCGGATGGATCTAGCCTATCTTCATTAAATGTTCTTTAATTGGCTTTGTAAGGAATAATCTCTCCATCTCTCTGAGCTCCACGGTTGGCAGGCAGGCTGTATAACGGCACCGCTCGTCTGTCAAAACGTCAGCAGCATCTCAAAAATGAAAGCGACACATGCCAGCAAGTTGTTCAACACTGTGTACAAATACTCCAGATCACACGTCAGTAGAAAGGCCTGTCATAATCCTCTTTCAAGGAAATTAGAGTTTAGGTAAACACAACTGTCATGTGCAGTGTTCCTTAGAAAAGTTTTTTCCCTTTTCTTAGCTCGTAATCTTAAAAGGACCCCGAGCTCAGAGTATAAGCACATTTCCATTTATCACACGGCATATCTTCTATTGTTGCCGAAGCGCTGACAGTATCCACAAATTTTGAAGGCCCCGGAGCGTTGGTGTTGTCAAATTGAAATGTGGGAAGCAGAATTGCTTCCCACCTGCGTAGCTCATAAAGCGCTCCAGGTCTTGCCTTGATGTGTGATAGAAGTGAGGCACCAAACAAAACACGCTGTGTCCTCTTCTGATTAGCAGACATCAGCGTGATCTTCCGTGTCCTTCACCGAGGCTCTGCGCTACCACAAATGCGCAGTGACGACCCAGCAAAATAGCAGCGAGCAACTTGCCAGCTTGTCAGTCAGTTTGCTCCGTCTTCTGTCTCGGAGCATTCTCCATCTCTGCACTGCATCCTGGAGCTTAATGGACTGTAGAGGTCTCAATTGAAAATGTGAACGTGCCCATCAGAATGTGTAGCCTTGTTTGCCCCAGGTATTTAGCACAGGACATCTAAAGGCGGTGGCTTGACCAAGGCATGTCACGGACAAATGAAAAGCTATTAGAGAAGACATGCCTGTGTGTGTGTGTGTGTGTGTGTGTGTGTGTGTGTGTGTGTGTGTGTGTGTGTGTGTGTGTGTGTGTGTGTGTGTGTGCCTCCCAGCAAACCCTCCAAGTCCCTCAATTTCCAGCCAGTGCATCAGTCCAAGCAGGAGATGACAGTGGATTTCTTTGTTTATCTACTCCGGGGCCGTGCTCCTCACGTCTCTTTCTGTTGCTGTGACAAGCGCAGTAAGCACTGGAGGAGAGATGGCAACGCGGTTATAACGGAGAAGATGCGTTTGTTTATTAAGACGGCTCGGGCTCTCCAGGCGAGGGCATTGCTGGATTTGTCTTCTGTTTTTTCTTTTCTGTGTATGTAGGAAAAATTCAAAGCTGCCATTCTTTGTCAGATTTGAATCACTTGTGAGCAAAGCTGACAAAGAATGGAAATCAATATCTGATTACTGTTTGTAAAACGGGACGTCATTGTAATCTAAATGTGTAAAGGTCAAGCTTGGCTCGAGTCGCACCGCAGTCTGCTCATAAACCTTTTGCAATTTTTTGTGATCCAGTAGCTCGATGGAATAAAGCAGAAATATACGTTTGGGTGAAGGTTAGGTTTAAGGCCCATGCACAAGCTGCAGCTGACAAGGGTCGAGTGAACTGCACATCAAGGGCTAAAAAATAGAAGGTGAGGATTAGGTTACCAGTGAATCCATGTTGCTCACATGCACCTGGCTACGCGTTGTTTTGGTTCATCGTCATTGGCCGTTACTGCATAAACCTAAGAATGAAGCACTCTGGCTCATAAAGCCCATTAATCAGTATGAATACGGCCTTTCAAAGTGACATTGCACCGGGCCGTTCGTGTCGGTGCTGGTTCTCGTGGCACTTGTCATCATAGCACTCTGCACATCCGCACAGGGGGGAGAGGCTGCACCAGGCATTTTGCTTTTAATGAGTATAGCGCTGAACACACGCGTTCCCCCGTCATTGCTCTAAAGAGCTTGATTGCAGATGCCGACGCTTCCGATGACAAAAACGACATCTGTGAACATCTGCTTTGGAAATTGAAGCTGGCCTTGGAACGGAACATTGACTTTGTTTTCTGTCTTTGTGGACCAATTAGGGCTAACAGATTTACACAGCCAGATCAATCTGAAAACAATAATGGCATTGCTGTTATTTCTCTGATTTGATAGCTGTGTGGCTCCATTGTGCCCATTAGCATTACAGAACAGCAAGCGCCCTGACCTCCAACATCTTCCCTCCATCTCATGCACATCCCCGGAGACGTTTTTCTTCCTTTAATCTAGCGAACACACAAGGCCGTGTATGTGTGTGTGAAAGAGTGTGTTTTTCCTCCCTTCCTTCTCCTCTCAGGCATCCTTGCTACAGTTAATTAACAGTTATTAGTGTTAGCGCAGAGCACCGGATAAGATGTCACAAATCATCAAGTCTCTAGGTGCAGTTCCAGCAATTAAGAGCTCTGTCGCACCTTCCCTCTCCACAATCATTTGGTACGCATCCAGATTCCTTTTTAGACCTGAAAGAACTAATCAAATCATTTCTGCTCAGAGATTCTGTCATTATTTCAAGCCCTAACCATGTGAGACTCCCAACTTTTGATTGCACTTATGTCCTGCTGGCATTTGTAAACCCAGAGATGAGGAAAGATGTAGGTACAGTTAGAAAGTGTTGCTCAGTCAAATGCCTGTGCATGATGTAATGATGTGTTTTTAAAAGGTTATTAAGAGATGGGGCATCAGATTAAGAGTGTTTATTTGCTCATTTTAATGCTGGCTGTGACTTCTCTGCTGCGATCAATTTGTCATCCCTCTAAATGGAAACTTAATTGCATCCGTCTGAAGTAGAGACCTTGAATCGTGCTTCTTGTTGTTTTCAGCAGCCAGTCCTTGCCCTAGCTTTTATTTATTTCCTTTCTTTTGTGCTTGATATAGAGTCTGGCCTCTTACCGTCCTAGGCCCAGAAGTGTTACGCAGCAGAGTGCTACTCAATGGTGCCAAAGGTTAGCTCTGTTAAATGAGCAGCAGTCACTAGATAACTTGCAAGTATTAGTATCAACGCAGAATGTCCAAGGTCAGTGCAGTGCGTGTACGGGCTAACTAGGCCATGGCAGTTCATCAAATGTAAAATGCTTAAGTCTAGAAAAGCTCAGTTTGGCCTAAAAATAGCAACATGACGACAGAGTATTAGGGCCAAGCTGGTCTGGTCAGAAAGAGAAACCACACAAACTTGGAAGAGTTTGCCAGATTTGTGCGACATGAAATAGCTGGCAACGAACAGATGCAAGGATACTGATGAGGCAGGTATGTTGTATCACAAGATAGTTCATCAGGTAGTTTTACTTTAATCTGCACTTTTTTTCTCAAAATAGTCATTTGAATTTAGTCTTGAAATTTTGACTTACCGTATTTTACGGACCATAAGGCGCACCATGATGAATTCTCTTCAGCGGCTCTATTCCCATGTTGTTGCAGTATATTAATGACTAACCTCGTATTGTGGATGGATTATCTCAGTTGTTCTCCTGACTGAAGTTTGGTCCGTTTACAGCATCCTGCCATGCGATTGCATTTGTCCCTAACCTACAGTGTACATTTTAGGACATCGTCAGGTATCAGGAAAAAAGTCATCGGGTCTCAGACAAAAAAATGTCAGGTCTCAGTTCTCAGGAAAAAAGTCGTCAGGTCTCAGAACACGAGCTATCAGACAGAGAGAAAAACTTCCTGCAGGTGGCGCTGTTGTTATGTGCCAGCCGAATTGATTTCCAAATACGTCATCAATGTGTGACAGTGGAAAAGCGTAACGTCATTGACCTCACCGGAATTCTACCACAGTTCATGCTCCTAATGATCTTAGTTTATCGTACAAAATTAGCTTTCCTTTTCTGATATGTGTTATGTAACTTTCACAACCTAACTGCAACTTAATCTAACACAACTGTGGCAAAAGTATGGACAAAAGGGAGAGCAAGTTAAACTTACATTGTGTCGTTAGGAGCATGAACTGTGGTAGAATTCCGGTGAGGTCAATTACCTTACGTTCTGCCACTGTCACACGTTGATGACGTATTTGGAAATCAATTCGGCTGGCACATAACAACAGCGCCACCTGCAGGAAGAGTTTCTCTCTGTCTGATAGCTCGTGTTCTGATACCTATCGACTTTTTTCCTGAGAACTGAGACCTGACATTTTTTTTCCTGATACCTGACGACTTTTTCCTGAGACCTGATGATGTCCTAAAATGTACACCGTACTAACCATCGGAAACCCTCGCGTTAACTTTTATCGAGTGGAATAAAGTTAGCGTTCATCCTCCAGCTTCACTGTGTTTATGCTAACATAGCTGTGTCACTAGCGATCACATAGCACATCATTATATAGCAGCTAGCCCAACTTCAGTAACCCTACAAACGTCACTGCTGTTTAGTTTTCTGTCTTCATTTATGTTGGAAGTGATAGCAGAGCTGTACGCTAGAATTCTTTCAGAAACCTCTCAGTCAGAACATGCTATATCATGCTTAGCTAACTAGCGAGCTAACTTCCTGCTAACTTCTAACTCTGTTAAATGTAATAAATTCTGTTTTCATGGATGCCTGGATGTTAAACTTCATTGTTACACCTGGTAAAGCAGCAACACTGATCATTTTATTAAAGATGAAAGAATTTAGACAGTTTTTAACTCTCAGTGATGCTGCAGTGTTCGTTTGACTTTGGGACCTGAAACAGACTGAGTTTAGGACCCAGATCTGCGAGGCTCCTGACTAAGGTAGCCGTAATGTTCCAACAATCCATCAAGCAGTGCGGCTTCGTAGCTTAGCAAAGTCGGACTAAAACATTTTTGACAGATTTCTGCGTGCTTTTAAGTGTGCAAAAATATGGTCATCCTCTGTCATGGTTTCTGTTATTGAGAGAAAAGCATGAAAACTACAGCAGCTAGTGATATCCTTACTGTTATCCTTTTACTTATAACTAATGCTAAACTAGTGTGAAATGCGTTTTTGGTTTGAGTCCTGATCTTATGTCGCTAGAAAGTGGCGGCTATCACTTTTCACCCGGCCTTTACTCAGCAACTTTATAATTCAGGGTTGGCCATCACCACACAGGCTGCAGATGATTGTACTGAAGGGTCATTTAAACCCTATTTTTGTAGCAGTCTTTAGAGTGTGATTACAGTTGAAACGAAAAAGAAAAGGTGATACAACACTGAATAAAAGTGATGAAAAATGCAATGAAAGAGTGGACCCACCAAAGCCTGTAACTCGTTAATTTATGTGTCTGAATCCAAAAGGAAATGTAAAAAAACCCCCAAAAACCAGAAAAACTAAAATCAAGGTGGCAAGCTACGGAAAAAACAATTTACATAACTGAATTTAAAGACAACAGAAATATTTTATAGATATGAGTCTGTAAAATGGCAATAGGAAGAGCGAAGAAATATAATCACCAAACTCCCTGATGCTGGAAATGTAATTATAGAGCAGGTTAGTCTGATGAATTCACTACTTTTAGTATACAATCTAAAAGGCTTCATTCTCATCCAGATACACAGCAAACTGTACAAATACACGAGAAAGAGCTGCTCTGGTCTCAGGTCATCCTTTGTTTTTACTCTTTAAAGCCTGCTTTAATTCCCTACATAAGGGCGGTAAAATGCAGCTATTTGTGTTCCCTGAAAATCTCGAGAACAAATATTTGCTCTTATTCGGGGCACGCTGCCAGCTTTGTTGTTGGCTTTCGGTGTGGGAGGCAGTTAGCGTGTTTCTTGCTCTTCGGCGTCCAGATTCTTCCTCCCAGGGGTCGGCTGCTGTCAGGTGTCAGCAAAATAATCACGACTTAGCAGTTGTTCGAAATGACACAAGAGCTGCCATCGATCAGCAGTCATGAATCATCAGCCGAACAGAACGAGACAGGCAGTGAGGAAAGAAGAGCAGAGGGTCGTAGCTCAGTGCAGACAGGCTGTTGATGTGACCGGACCGGCCAGTCGTATCTCCCCGGTTTTCATTAAAGCAGAAGATGAGATCAGGGAAGTGCAGGCAGAATGTGTCTTTAGGGTGTGTGGAAGTGTGTGTTCGTGTACTGTATGTCTGTCGACATGTGCGTAGGTATCTTGCAGTGTGGCTGTATTAGCAACAATGATAGCTATCACTGCTGAGAAGGGTGATATCGGGTCTCGCGGCTCCTGGGGGGCGTTATTATCCTGCAGTGATGTGGACTGAGAGGTCAGACTCTGACACACATGCATACACACAAGGGGCTTCGGCATTCAGGCAAAGAAAAATAAAAACAAAAAAACTTGCTCGGTACAGTATGAGACCATGCATCTGCACCGTGTCTCAGTGTGCACACTAACAGGCACTCATAATAGCATATTATTAGGATGAAGCATACAATGATAGCTATATATAATCTCTTTAATCAGTCATTTTGAGTGCTCTGTGAAACAGAACAAAGATAAAGCACATAACAGTACAAAGGATGTTACAGATAAATATGCATAAGAACAAATGTTCCACATTGTTTACGTTCACCCAGCAGAATCAGACTTTCAAGTATGAATGTCCTTGAAAACTAATTTAACTCATGTGGTGCAAAGTAATCCAGTTAAATATTTAAATCCAATATGTTTCACTTTATAATATACTCTGTCATCATTTTTGCCGAACCCAGAATAACAAAACTAGATTGGCCAAACCGACAACAATTGTGTGATAAAACACAAAGTGTTCTTTGCTTCACACTGAAACTCAGCTTTTTAAAGAAATATTAGCATAGAGTGCGTAGGACCAAGGCCGCACACAACCTGGCTCTCTTAAATTTACCTGAACTTTGAATCCTTGGTGTTGCACTCTCTAATGTTGTCTCTCACTCTGGCAGACCGTGCTCATGCATAATGAACTTCACTATATCCATTAAGTCCTGGTGTAGTTCATCTCTTTCAAAAAGGTGGAAGTGTAATTTCTGCAGTGTGTACTTTCAGGATTAGCACAACTGTAAGCGTAATGTCTGCAGGAGTTTACACCCTGGTTTTCACTTTTCACCCGGGAGCTTTGTAAGGTTTACCTGTGTTTGGGGAGGAGACCTGGAGGTATAGAGGGGAGTAGAAGACAGACAGTGGAACTCTGATATGTGTCGTGATCAACATGAATATAGCTGGTAGTTAAAGGCAGTCACCTCCATCAGCACCTCCATCAGCACGTGCAGACACAATCAAAGCTTTATGCAGCCCAGCAGCAGAACTGAAATGGCTACACCCTGCACATGTTGCTTGAAATTATTAGTTTGCATGACTTCTTTTGCTTACTGGAGTAAGTAACTGCTCAGAGTATATATATCTATATATTCACCACACGTACTGGAAAATCTGCTTTAAAAACAAAAGGTAACAGCTTACACCTGAATGACCATCAGCAGGTTACTGCAGCCTGTGCTGACTTTATCTCATTAATGATAAAGAAGTTCACAGATTTACATAACCTCCTACCTGGATTACTATATACTATACAGTATGTGTACAGGTGGTGCCGCGATTCCACAGATGTTGTTCCGTAACCCTGTTTGGACTCTGGCTGAAATTCCAGGAGTTCGTTTTAAATGCTCTTTCTCAGTGTGTCTGTCTCCCTCCCTCTTTCTAATGAAGGTCTCATCAGAGGGTTAGTCAGACACTGAGGGAACGGTTTCATTTTCCCCTCATTACAGCAGGCACTGGAGAATCACGGCACTTTGAAGCTGCTTGATTGCATTATCAGGCATTTGGTGTAGCACAGGCGTAATCTATGCCATGTGACCAGGGAGCAGGGCCAACATCAGGCTGTTGGGCAGAATGCGAGAGAGTGGACCTCAGTATAAGGCTGCCGAGTCTTTTTGACAAAAAAATGTACTAACTATGACGTTTACATTTTTCTGTTATAGATCAATGCTATTGATCTGATCATTTAATCAGTATTTTCATATTAACATAAATCAAAAGCTAAAGCCATATCCAAAAACGTGTTTACTACATAAGGTACTGTGTACGGTGGTTTTAGCACATCAGCTTTGTGGATTTTAAATCAAACAGTCGAAGTGTGATGGAAGCGCAGAGTTTCAGATTGAACTTGATTCAATCACCTCCAGCCACGTAAGACATATTACAGTATTACAGAGAAAATCCCACCAATCAGGCGACCCCATCCCACTGTCGCCAAGCAGTTGGTGACAGTAGGAAGGAAAAACTCCCTTTTAACAGGAAGTAACCCCCAGCAGAACCAGACTCGGGGAGGAGCGACCATGAGGGTCCAGACAGTCAAACAGGAAATGGAAGATTCCAAAGGTTTTTGTAGCACGGGGGTTTTGGGGAGCGTGTGGGAGGATCTAATGCAGCTGTCCATTCCTCGACATAATGAGATTAGGTAGAAACAACAGTAAATAACGTTAAACTGCAGATTATCAGCAATAAGTGTCTAAAGTAAAACGCTTATTGCATCCTGGAGGTCTTTTTTCTTTATGTTGGTGCTTTCAAAGGTCAAACACTGACAATCTCTGTTTATCACTCTACCAATCATTATCAAGATTGTCTGCAGATAAAGAGCCATAAAAGAATTCTAATTATCACCATTTTAGGAACGGTAATTACGGGATCATTAGCATCCATCATGGGGTTTAAGTGGGTCTGCGGTCCACTAAATGAGTATTCATCCTCCTTTTTTTTTTGTGTCCTCTCCTTTGTTTTCTCACTGGAGTGCAAAGAAACAGTAGAGGACACTTTGTGGCGTCATAGCCAACATATACATGGATGTCTACAGACCCACAGCGCCCTTCACCCTGCTATGGTTCACATCACAGAGATCACTGATGCCATGTTGGAATTTGACTGGTCTCCTTTTTCTGTTATCTCAGTATAAAGTGTGGCCAGTATACGGATTTATAGAATAAGGGTTCACGGCACTCAGCATGTCTAACAGAAGAGGCAGAGCTTAAAAGAAATAAAAGAACCGAGAAAAGTAGGTTACATTTAACAATCCCTGCTGATGGATATCGTTTGACGAGATGTAGCACAGCCTCGGCACTGTGTTTGTATTCTGCTGTGGAGTTGCGCACAACATCTCAACCACAGCTTTCCTGCGGATGAATTAGTAATGCTAAAAGATTCCATTTCGTCTATCTAAATGCTGTGTGCTGCGCTCAACCTGGTTAATATAAGGAACCACTCAATTTTTCATACCCACACCAAGTGTAGCCTTCAATTTAACATGCGCTTTTAATCCTGGGAGTGCTAAATTGCTTTTTAATGTCTAGGAACATGGTGTTTTCGGAGTAACTCGTGAAAAATGCATCAGCAGTGTGCAGTGCAAATCAGATCCAGTGTTTTTTTCCTGCTTCTGCTGTTAGGGTAAAGGAACAAAGCAACACCATGACAAAAAGGAGTGAAACCAATATGTTGTTTTGACACATCTGTCACCTCAGGTGTCTCAAGAGGGCACCTCCTGCAGGCGACGTGTGCGATTGTGTTCGTGTGATGAATTGTGCGTGTATTTTCGCACACATCTGTTGTGGATATTTTAAATGGTATGGGAATGCATATCACCAGCATATAGCTTGTGGAGAAGCGTACTAGGCGGCGAGTATGTCACATATGTAGCGTCTGCATGCCTCTCTCTGTGTGAATTCATGAGCAGTGTCGGGTGTTGTTGTGCCTGAAGCGCTACTGAATGACAGGTGCTTTCCTGGCCCGGCTAGATTCCCCTGCACGCCAGAGGCTTTAGTGCAGTCGGAGCCTGGACTCCCTCAAGCATGACTAAAAGACGCTCCTCTAATATCCCCGGGCAGATAGTCAGTGAACTCGCTCTGATTGACTTCCACTGGGCCAGCCAACTAAGTGCCCTCTGTTGCCACGTAACAATGTGGCCATCAGAGCAGGCTAATCAGGTGACAGCAAAGAAATACACAGCCGGAGGTGCTTCTGCCGACAGTTGCATTCAAACTCTTTTTGTCTCGGCTTGCAAACAGACTTTAAAAGGAAGACGCGATTAAAGCACGTGATGACAGCTTTTCATACGCCATCGAGACAGTCAAGAACTCACTGTTGCAAAAATAACATGCTCTAGCAGAAAATGTATCTATTAGCACAAAGCCCAACATGTATCGACCCCAAACTGTGGGCTGTCATGTTGTTCATTCAGCCGTCATCTGCATTCAAACTTTATTGTGTAACAAACTGTTTAGCCCTGCGTCAGTGCAGCAAAGACCCACAAACCACAGTTTCCATCGGGGAGTCTTGTGTTTGTTTACCTGTGCATCCGACCATGTGAGGTTGGGTCACGATGTGTGTGGCGCTTTAGCTTTCTCTCTGGATAAGCCTGTTGCTGCTGGAAATCCTCTTACAGGCGTGTTTGTGTGCGAGTGTCAGCAAGAGCGAGTGAGACAGACAGCAAGCTGTCCCAGATCATCTTGTTGAAGCTTGGTGTTGGTAAACACGCTGCATGGTAAGCCCGTCTGAGATGGCCACTGATGATTGGCCCCCACCGACACATGACTGTGGCCATCTGTGTCACGTGATCGCACACGCTTTATGATCTCCGCTGATGCGACTGCAGTGTCAAAAGCAAATTGTAAGGTGGATCTTTTGACACGCTTAAATAAGACAGCCATTTACAAAGTATCACACATGTTAGAGAGAGCACGCTCTGTCTGTGCCCTGAGAGGCTGGGTCCACTCAAATAACCCCATGGTGAATGTTCTGCTGTCAGGCAGCCAGTGAGGCAGCCTCACAATGTGCACATTTAGGACCCAGAGCCTGACGGCGGCGCTGAGTTTGTGGAGGAAAGCGTGGAATGTGTCCCGCAGGCAGACGCGGGCCGCTCTCAAAGGCATCTCTATTACAAGCGCACAAGCAGGGCCTTATGTCATGGTCACCAGTCTCAGAGATGCATTTCTAGACTGGTGCTCTGCACCGAGCCAGCACGCGCCCTCGTGGAAATCTACTGGCACATGCCACGCTCCGCCTCGCTGCAATAAAGTCGCATCATTCACGTTTGTGTAATTTCGATTATTGGAACTTTTCACTGCGGGAGCAGAGCCGCGACCGCTTTGCTGAGATCCTAAAAGTGTCTTTGACAATAACGATCTTCTCTTATTTGATGTCATTGTGCAGTTAATAAGACTTCTTGTGAAGTCTCCCGTCAAACCCGCCGTGCGTTAACTGAAGCTAGATAGTCGGCGCACGAGTTAGTGCCGAACACGACAGCTCCGCTCGGCTCCGTCTCCAGCCGGTGGCCTTTTATCAACAGTGACGGATAAAGAGCCCTGTGATCATGTGAAGTACCAGGCACTAGCCTTGATTACCATCCCTGATGATAACACTGCATGCTAATCATTGTAAACATCATGTTGTGGCTTTGACACAGTTAGGCTTATCTGTAATTGGTGTAATTGTTACTAGCATTTAACAAGATCGTCTTCCAGATATGGAGAGTGCCAAAAGGGCCCGGGTACGGGAGAGGCTCTCTCAGATCTGCCTCGCTGACGGGTGCATTAGATCCACACTAACTTCCCTCTCTGTGCCGCTAATGAAAGGCAGCCACGAGCCAGAGCACAAATCTGATAAAAGGGTCTGGAGATGAGGGGGTCATGAAATATTTAAATATACAGGGCTTCAAAGCGGAAGAGGCCTCGCCTTTTTGTCAACAGACAGACCCCCTGCGGCCCGGTTGTGGCCCCAGTCTCTGGCCCACCACCAGTTTCACATGTAGGTCACAAACCATCATCTCCTTTTTACACTTTTGGGACACCACCAGGGGAAAGGAGGCGGACGGTCCTCTGCAGGTCACATGCTCACTCACACAGTCTACAAGCATGAGGCCCTGATCACAGTGAGAGTTAAAGATGTGCGATTTGATAACCCGTCTGCCGCCGACTGACAGGGAGCCTAAAAGCAAGGCTTTCTAGCTGCCTTCTAGATGTGGCGGCACCCAGAATTGTCCCTCCTCGGTGACCTGCGAAGCACCTTGTTTACTTTTCATTTTTTTGTCTCAAAAAGGCCTAACTTCCAATTTCTCTCCATCCCATCATTCATCCTCCCAGCAGGGGATCTACTATGGGCAGAACAACGACCTCATTTATTCCGGGCCCTGCAAAATGCAATTAGAATCCCTTCAATGGCCAGGGGGCGTCGATGGAGAGAGAGGGGGACAACAACAAAAAGAAGAAAGGTTGAGGATGGGCAGAGACCTCCCTGCTGTCTATCACGCTGCTGGCTTTTGATGTCCACGGTCCATCTCGTATCCCTCTAGAGAGCCTATCATCAGGCCCCCACTCTGGTGCCGTTGAGCATAGAGAGGCCCCTGGAGAGGCTGCTTGAGTGGAGCATGCGGTTGCAAGCAGGGGGAGTGGGTGGGGCTTGTCTCCATCGGCGCCTGACAGAATGGTCTTGACGGAGCGTTTCAGAAGACCTAATCCCTCTGACCGTGCTATGTGAGCCGAGGGGGTCTGCAGAGGGTCAGACAGGTTTTAATACAGCGCCTTAGTGGTGACTTCCTCAGTGCTTCCTGTAGCTATTCCTTCTTAAAAGACACAGCAGGCTGTTACCCCCCCAGCTCCACTACCTCCCCGGTTGGCTTTTTCTCCCCCCCCCCCCCGTCTTGTCTGTCTCCCCTCATCTGCTCCTGTTTTGTTTTCCTCTCTAGTTCCCTGTCCTTTATCTCCCTGCCTCCCCTCGTCTCCTCGCTCTCATATCGCCGCTGAGAAGAAAGAAACAAAAAGGGGAAATATTATTCCTGCGAGCGCGGCTGCTCTCAGTTAGCATTAAGTTGAGGCCTTGTGGGGGGTTCATACAGCAGACTTCTTAAGTTGTAGATGTCTGCTGGGTCCCTGCAAATATAAAGACATGCAGATTAGGGAGAAAATGAAAGCTAGGGCTTTGTCATGCAGAGGGTTATCTGTTATGAATGTTTCTGTCTGGGATACGGCTCCACGGCAAAGCTTCACAGAAAGAATTGGGGTCAAATTAAAGAATGCAACACAAGCTCTATTTTATTTATTTATTTATTGTTTTGAGGTTTTTGTCATTGAGCTGACGTGACATCACAGCTCGGTGAAGTTACGAGTACAATAATTAATGAATTTGTATGTCAAGCAGCACTAAATCTTGTTTATGCCGTCGTTTCAGGCGAAAAGTAATACTTCAGAGATGCACTGAAGGCCTAACATGATGTCGAGATGAAAGCAAACAGCACAAACCAATAATTTCTCAGAATTCGGTGCATTAAAATTCCGATTTCCCCAGCCATCATTTTCTTAGTCCATTAAATCTCCATATGAACATTAAGCGTCAGCGCCAAAAATACACGTGCAGATTTAGTAATTATCCTGACATTACATGAAAATGTTCATTGCAAAATATGCCAAATATGTATGATGCTGTGGATGTTTGGTGTGGGCTGCACATATGCTCCTTTCTGCTAGAAGGGACGGGAGTGATCGCTCTGAAATTATCACCGGCTTTGCTGCCCACAGACCACATTCCACAGCGACGTCTGTAATTTAGCCAAAAAGGTCTCCCATTTTTCTTCTGACTGGGCAGAGTACGGGGGGGGGGGAGGCTACAATCTGGATGTAACCAAAGCATTGGAGGCAGGAAAGGTTAAACCAATTTTCTTGTCTGCATTGTTTTCCAAAGCGAGTCCCACGGCGGCGACATTAGACCGATAGCGAGCACAGTAGGCTTGTTCCCGCTGACAGGCCGGTTCTTTCTGCGGCTGTGATGTCAACTGGATCTGATTATTGCCTACCAGATCCAGATAATGTCTGCCATTGATCAGGCCATTTATTTTGAACTCCTGCGGCCCCGGCCTGCTTTCACAGACCATGGGGAGATAAGCAGATACAGATAAGCAGATAACATGGTCTCTGCAGGCTTTTAACAACCGGAAGAAATACTTTTCTGCTGCTTAACTGGCCGGCATGATGTGAGAGTCGTATCTCTCGGCTCTGGAATCTTTATTATAACACAGAGCGTCTGCTTTTAGGGGTTTCGTCATCGAATCAGATAGCTGCTTTCATTCCTGTGTCGACCAGTCTGCCTTAATGTTCCCAGCATGCCATGCTGTTTGAACAGGGCGGGACAGAGATGCAAAGTGGAGATTCGTTTTTAGCATTTTTAGTTACAAGTTTAACACTGAAAAGCAATTCCATGGAAATGAAGATGTGAGCTCAAAAGTTCTCAAATCTCTCTGTTTTTTTTTATTGATGCATTTCAGCAGATAAGACTGTCAGCTTTTCCAAAGGCTTTTGCCACTCCGGCAGTGCTGTGGTGTCCCATTCTGTGTAGTGGTTTTTAATGTTGGACGCGTTTGTCTTTTGTGTGCTTGCAGCCCTGTGCCATCCCCACATTAATATTAGCAATGAGTGACAGATTAATTTATGTCTGGCTGTGTGTCTGAGGAATTGGAAAGAAAGGGCCTGTCAGTGCTGCTTGTCAGGAGGGGGGAGAGATTAGAGCCGGTTGTCAATGACAAACCAGTGCAGGCTCGGGGAGATAAGGTCGGATGTAATGACTGTAAAAAAATAAAAATAAATAAATATATAAAACAATAACATTTTGTATATTAAAAAAATGAACCGCCCTCTCTCCACCCTCCAAAGTCTGTGAGAAGCAGTGCTGGCATGTGTAAGTGTGTGGGTTTGTGCAATTAGAAATATTTCACAGCTCTTAGAGGTGCGCTACATTTCCATGTTTCTGAACTTAAGCAACAAGGAGGGTGTGATCTAATCCCACCCTTTCCTCTGAAGGCAGGGATTTATTTAAAAGTAATCCTTGTAACACCGAACAGGTTTTAATCAGGTATTATTTCGATAAGTCCAATAGCTCCAGAAACTCAGCCACCTGCCAATCAAGTGGTGGTTGTGTAACGACTATGGTTCCAACCTTTTCTTTAAGGTGGAATTATTACTTATTTTTAGCTCCACATTGTTCACCAGTCAGTCCCCTGAAATATTGTTGGACGGCTTGCAATGATGTTCCCCTCAGGATGGAATATAATATCTTTTCATCCACCAGTAGCAACAAACTAACATTTTAATTTCCCGATACTTTGGTTCATGAACAAATACCTGCGGGCTAATGAGTTTCCAATTACCTGTATTTTTTCCCCTTTCCTAATTAGCAAATATTAGCATGCTAATATAAAAAGTATCAATATTAAACTTGCTGAGTACAGCATCAGCGCTAACACGAGCCCCTTAACGCACCATGTTCCAGACGGGAATATTACGCTGTTCTTCCACCTCAGCGGTGCGTGTAAAAGGCAGGAAGTGGGCTGGGCTGGCTTTGTTGTTGCAGAGCTCCCTCCTGAGGCCCGGTGTTTGAGCCGCTGGGGTGTGAGCAGTGGTTGTGTTTCTTTGTGTAAAGTTTCAGTTGTTTAACCTTCACAAATTTTTCTTTGAGAAATGAGTAGTGTTGTTGATAATGCGTTACTCATATCTATGAGGCGAAATTTAAAAAAAGCGGGGGCAACACCGCCCCACCGCTCCCTGCTTGGCTCAGGGTCGGCCTACTATTTACTCCTTTTATTTTATAAGCTGTTGGAATAAAGCAAGTATATTTAGAATGTAAATATTATGTCGTGCAGTACACAGCTGCAGAATAAATCACGTCTTAAATGTTGTTGTTCATCACTTGAGTGAGGCGAGATCTAAACATCCTGTGTGACAGCGGGTTTCACCCTGCTTGTTATTAACCTTTCTTCTTTGCAGTGAAACGTATTCACGGAGCCGTCGTGAGGAGTTACTTTTTTCAGTACATCCTTTTATGTAAATAATAATATCATCGTGCGCCGTCGGCTGTTCAGCAGAACATTTCTAGAAACGCCCACACTGATGATCTCAGACAGCCGGACTATACGGCAACAAGTATATAATAAATGTTTGACTAACCAATCAGCATACACCAGAATGCCAAAATCAGCTTCCCTGTAGGAAGAACAGAAAATGTCATCAGTAATTCTTACATTAAAATTCAGATTACACAGTATTTGCAAAACGTCTGGGATTTTATTTGTTTCTAATTTGGTCCAAAAGTTAGACTTTGTTCTTATTTAACGAGGAACTTCAGTGCAGGCTCACCACAGACACTCGGTTGTACCTGGTGGTCACTCCCATTCTGGTATTCTGTTCAGAGAGTGTGAGCTTCCACCTGATCCAGTGGCTTTTAGGACCACCTGGATGACTTTATCAGTTTCTCACATGTTTGTGGAGGAATGTTAGGACAACTGGTTGCAGGCATTCGTTTACACATTTATTTCTTAAGGTGCAACCACACTTTGGTGCACAGAGGAGTCTTGAATGTTTTGTGCTGGTGAGTAATCTCTGTCAGTGTTGACTGATGGGCTCGAGTCGGGCTATACCAGGTGCTTCCTTAAGATCATTGCTAATGTCGTTCCTCCGTGCTCCAGACTAGCAAGCTTCCAAAACTTGTGCTTATACAGTGTCAGCACCTGGCTTCAGTTTACCCTCTGAAATCCGTTTGGAGGCAGCGTGTGTGTATTTAGTTTTACACAGCAATGCATAAAAGGTTCAGTTTCACGTGACTGCACACACACAGTTACACCAAAGGGTTCCAGCGTTCTGACAGAGGTTTCAGTGTGTGGTGAAACTGCTTCTGAAATACCCACCTACCTGAATGCTGTTCACCTCTGATGATGACGATGATGACTCTGTTCAGTGTCAGGTTGAATGCACGAGCACTGCAAAGCAACAACAGAGTTTGGAGCCAACAGGCAAATGTAGTAAGAGCTTTTAACATATTACATTGGCAGCACTCATCTTACACTTATCGGTAATATTTTAAATGAGGGTAGTTTGGCGTAATGGCAGGAAGGCTCATAAAGGCAAACCAGTCCCTTGTGATTGTAATCTAGGAGAGTTCCTGTAAAATTAAACCACGCTTGCGGGGGAGACAAACATGTTCATGGCTTCTTTGAAGTGGAGAATCAGCGTCCAAAAAACAGAATAAAAGATGACAAAATGTCAGTGCTGAAGCTGATGCTCTATAGATAGAACTTGCATGCCCAGACAGCAATTACTGAGATACATAGCATTCATCCAGACATTGCGTTTGATCTCGGTGCTTCATTCTCTTGCACAGAAGATTTTTTTTTCATGTGAAATTGTGCAGAGTTCTCATTTGAATGTGTGTTTGTCTCTGTCCATTTCATTTGAATTAAAAATAATGTGAGATCCGGGCGATTGTTTGGCAGCGGGGCTGTAATCACAGACTTGCGGTCGCTCTCACATCTGATAATGACCATTTCGAATGGAGAACAACAGCTTGTTCGTAGCTGCTGCTGCTGCATCGCACAGGCCTGTGAAAAGGACTGGTAGCCATTTTCTGTCAGTGGCAGTCACATAAATACATATCACGAAGCCAAACCACAAAACGCTCTTGATGTTTCCTCACAATCACCGCTTTAAACATAAGAATCCATGTGATCTGATTACATGTAACCACACAGAGCTCGTGGGTGTGCGGCATACAGCGACATCATTTCACCGTAGCGATCAAAGATGTTTTCCCAGCCTATGAGCAGCAGCAATCAAGACGTTTATTATTTCATTAGTTAAAGCTGTTCAGCGCACAATGCATACACAAGGATGCTTAACAGCAGCCTCTAACTTGATGAACACATGGTCTGGTCTTTCTCCCAGGCCCTCTGTGACCGAGCATTTGTCCTCTGTAGCTGAACCAAGTGGCTGGACTTTTCCCAGTCACCTCCCTCCCATTGCCTGATGGTACTTCACATTCTTTGTTCCGTGTCCAGAAACATCCCCACAAAGTGTGTGTTTACTTCTTTCTCTTCTGCTAAATGTGAAATGTTCTGCTTAATCAGACTGGGAATCTGACTCCAGTTTGGAGGAATGCTGTTGTGTTAGCTCAACGTGAGGATTTGTTTTGCCATTGTAAATCTCAGGCCACTGTATATCCCATTTCCCATGACTTGATGTTTGTATGGCCTATCCCAGCCAGCCAACAGATCCTCCGTCTCTCCGTTACCAAGGGACGGATTAGCATCTCAGCTATGAGCTAAGTCTGTTTTCTGCTCTGTGGTTGCTCGGGCTGAGCTGGCAGCAAAAGCTTGTGCAATGTGGCTCTATTGTACATCCACTGACCTCCCAGCCAGTGGGTTAGTGCTCATTAGACAAGCCATAGGATGCAACGCTCGCACTATTAAGAGGATTTTCTTTCCGTCCGGATTCATTTGGTGTGATTTTGGCAAAAAAGGATGAGCGCCATTGCTTCTCAGATCAGAAGTGGGAACCCTTCCTCTAAATCAATATGATGCTTTCAGAATACACATGCTGTCATACCAAGACATGGAAACAACTAGAAGGTGCAATGTTCTGTTATCCTGGACAGCCAAACAAATAACCTCACATAGCCTTGGAGCCTCATACAGTCAGTGGGCACGGCTTCTTCCTGTAGTTTCAGGGCTGGAAGCTAGTTAGCTTTCTGGTCGGGGTGGACCACGGAGAGCTCAGCACTCAAATTGGAGGCTGAATGACCCAAAGTGCTTTTTACATTACCAGTTGACCTCCCTTCAGGCCAGTGGAGTGGGAGTTGATTCAACAGGAAGACAGCGCCTGTGGGCTTCGAGGAGGTGCTTGCTGCTCATAAAGGAGCGTTTTGTTTTTCCTCCCCTCCCGGTAGCAGCACCCTACTGGGGAATTCATTAGCGGCTGACATCATCTTGCTCTGTACAGAGTGACAGACTATCTTTCTGCCCTGGCTCTCCCCTCCCTCTCGCCTTTCTCTTCTTCCCTCTTGTTCCCTCTCTCTCTCTCTCTCTCTCCCTACCTCCTTATCTTTCTGTGGTGCGCTGCCGTCTAAGCTTTTGCGCGCCATTTACGCAAAAGGTAAATGCGCCGATGTGCACTTCTGCAATCAAGGTTCAAGCTTTTTCGGAAGCCCCCAAAAAACACAAGTGTGTTTATCTTGTGAAGGAGGACTACTGTGGTTGAATCCAAGACCGCCTAGAAATCAGGAAGTGGGAGGACCCGACCGTTAAGGCAGCAGCACACAAGCAGGCAGTTGCTGGATGAATGGGAGTTTGTCTGGTGCTTAGGAGCGGACGGGGAGAGGCTGTAGCGTGCCCACGATCGGAATCTGTCAGAGCACCCAGCGCGACAGTGGGTCTATACCTAGTGAATTTTTGCTCACTGCTCGTGTGATTTCCCTGCGTTTCTGTCTCCACGGAGAAAAGTGGCCGTGCGCTTTGTTGGATTGGTTTGCTCCATCGGACGCAGCCCCTTTCTGCGCACCGACTCACAAACCCTCCAGGATCGTGTTTGTTACCTCTCACGGATATTTCCGACAGGAGAATATACGTGAAAAAATCACACACGCACACACACTGAGTCCCGAGCAGGAAAGGAAGGTGGATCAAAGGATTTTTTCTCCCTTCTCGTCTCATTGCTGATGCAAAAGCTCTCCGTGGCGAGACACATGGTTCTCTTTGTCCAAAAGGCGCAGTAGCTTTGTGAACGGCTTTGGATTTTTTTTCTTGGAAAGGCTTCTTCTCTTTTCGCATGGCTGTCTTCAGTTTAAACGGAGTAGACTTCGCTGCCTCTTGTATGGATTATACTATTTGAAAAGCAGAATGTGAGACGAGGCCATATTTACCAGACCGAGAAAAGTAATATCCTGACTCCTTGCTACCCTTGCCACATCGAAGGTATGCGCGCTGGCTCGGAGCCGCTTCTTAATCCACGACGTGTTTGTCATTGTGTGTGGTAATGTGCAAAATAACGTGAGGGAGACTTTTTTTTAAAGCGTGCAAAGAAAACGGTCTGTGTGTTGCCATTTATCCTGCAGCTTTCATTGTTTACATCCTGCATTAGTGAAAAACACAAGTGTATGATTTTAATAATAAAAAAATGTCTTTCTCACGAGCAGCATTTCCTATTATTTTGAATTTATTGCCGTGCTTAAGGTGAAAATAAAAGACACAAGTGCGCATAACTAAGCTGTGACTGGCAGCAGATTTCGAATATGTCAAGAAGAAAACAAAGCACTGCTCTTAAAATGTAATCTTCCGGAATTCACATTTTTAGCATTAAACCAAAGCGAGTGAGTCCACAAAGCCAGTTATTAGAAATTGGTTTTATTCAGAGAAAGCTGTCAGTCCGTCTTCACATGGGGCTCAACGGGTGTTGTTCCGTTTCTTTCCTGTCTTCACTGCGTGCGTTTTGTGGCATTTTGTGGTGATGTGAAATGTGTCAAAATCAGTGTTTGAAATATAGTTTAAGCGTGACCTGTTTTAAAAACTACGCGTGGCTTTTGTTGTCTAATTCAGGATTAAATCCCATCACCGCACATGTTATTCTAGCACGCTGATGGTGTCGGAGCGCTGCTGCCCGAGACGTTTGGAGGAATCGTGAGGCTTTAAAAACAAATTGGCACGGAGCAACAGTGCCATCAAGTGGCCAGAATAAGAAGTCCCACTTGTTTTGTTTCAGTCTGATGCCCAGTGTTGGTTTTGATCACGATACTCAGGCTGTCCTGATAATTATGGACGGGATTTGGGGAAAGCGGCATGCACACACGTGCCCTGACAATGACTGCATGCGTGCCAGTAAAACTGGAGCACACAGCCCAGCAACACATTTCCAGAATTGTATATTTAAAAAAAAAAAAACTTCTGCTAATTTAAGACCAGAGTTTGCTTTATGTTTTAGTGACTGCTGTGAGTGTCATGTGTGTTTTGTTCTCTCGGTGAGCACAGGCATTGCTGTACATCATCTCTAAAAATGTCATAAAGGAGTTAGTCTGCAAAGTTTGGTGGAGGAGAAAAGAACCAAAGTCGCTTTGTTCCAGTGTCATCCTGGGGAATTTTAACTCTATGCTGAATGTGATGTTTTCATCTCTTTTTTTCCAGGTCTCCGATGCCAGCTCCGAGAAATTTTTCAGCACAGCTGCAGTTAAAGGTATGCATTTCTGTTCCTATGATGTGTTGTCACCATTGCAGTTTCTGCAGATATCGCCACGTTGACATTTGTGTACTTTGTCTCCGTGCGGTGTTCTCTTCATATTTCACATATTTCCTATTTGTGAGCATTTCAAACAATAGCAGTTTACCCAGGGTGCATCTGTATGTAACGTCGCCGTACACGATGAGTCAAACAGTTATCGTCTAATGTGAAAATATTTCTCTGTGTCGGTGTGTGACGCTGTGAGGCTGTGTGAGCGTTTTGGTGAGCCTTTGTTTCAAATGTGCTGAAATGCACCGGGACCCTTGCTGAAGCCAGAGCAGGATGAGGATGTACTAATGCTGGAAAGGCATCTGTTTATGGCCTCAGTGTGCCAACACCACATGTGACCTCATTATCAAGTCACTAATTTGCTGTTAAAAGCAGCCCCATTTTCTCTGGCTCAGGGATAATGGAGGTGCCCCCATGAAAGGACATTCCTCTGTAATGGAGGGGAGTTACCACGCGGGGCGAGAGGGAGGCTAAGAGACCAAGGTTATGACCCCTTCGGGGCTTTGGTAGAAATGGGTGAGATAGTTGGGATAGGTCCTTATAGCCCCAACCCCCCACCCTTAATTCTTGTTCCAGACCTCCATACACACTTCCCATATTCTGGCCTTTGATTCCCTCCCGGTCTTGATTTGTGGCATCCATTGGAGTGTTCAATGGCCGTGCTTGACAAGAAGCTTCTCTGCGGACTGATTTGGTTCCCTTGAAAGGATTAAGGCCTCCTTTGTGCAGCCTAAATCAACAGAGGGCCACCCTCTCTCCCCTACCATGAAAGGATCTGACTGGGGAAACAGTACACAAAATCTGCTTTCTCTCTGCTCCATGATAGCCCACTCTCTTGGCCCCTATTTCCATTTAAATATGCCCTCTTTTCTTCTCTTTTACCACCTCAGTCCCCTGTCATCCAGTCCTGCCATATGCTAATGCCTGAGACAATTGCAAAAGACGAGTAAAAGAATCCAGGTGCAGAGAGAGCAGAGACCACTGGTATTTTTATTGAGGTAGATTAAAAGAGTCGGGTGGGTTTTTGTTGGAGGGGATTACCAGCACTCTAATGCAGCAAACCTCTGGACAGGCAACAGCTCCATCAAAAATAGTGTGTGTGTGTGTGTCTGTGTGTGAGAGAGCGAGAGAGTACTCGTTTGTGGGATGATGAGTGTCAATATTTGCTCAAAGGCAGGTGCAAAAAGTCTCCATTTGTTTGACAGTTGGTGCGCTTTCTTCATACATCATATTTCTTTTTGCACTTTTGGACAAAGTCGGGCGTAACCCCTAAAGGCCGACCAGTTCATCATAAAGCAAAGCAAGGCCTTATTTGTCACGAAGCTCCTCAGTGAAGAAATGGTTCATAACATGTTTATTCTACTCGAATATTCAATACGTGAACATATCAAACATATTGTAGATTTTAAACTCCACAGCAGATCACGAAGTGAAAAAAATCCCTTTATGCTGATTTTCTACTAGCTTGCTGTTTCTGTGACACCGTGTTGTTACAGCGTTTCTGTGACACAGTGTTGTTACAGTGTTGTTACGGCGTTTCTGTGACACAGTGTTGTTACAGCGTTTCTGTGACACAGTGTTGTTACAGTGTTGTTACGGTGTTTCTGTGACACAGTATTGTTACAGTGTTGTTACAGTGCTTCTGTGACACAGTGTTGTTACGGCGTTTCTGTGACACAGTGTTGTTACGGCGTTTCTGTGACACAGTGTTGTTACAGGGTTGTTACAGTGTTTCTGTGACACAGTGTTGTTACAGTGTTGTTACAGTGTTTCTGTGACACAGTGTTGTTACAGTGTTGTTACGGTGTTTCTGTGACACAGTATTGTTACAGTGTTGTTACAGTGCTTCTGTGACACAGTGTTGTTACGGCGTTTCTGTGACACAGTGTTGTTACAGGGTTGTTACAGTGTTTCTGTGACACAGTGTTGTTACAGTGTTGTTACAGTGTTTCTGTGACACAGTGTTGTTACAGTGTTGTTACGGTGCTTCTGTGGCACAGTGTTGTTACAGTGTTGTTACAGCGTTTCAGTGACACAGTGTTGTTACAGCGTTGTTACAGCGTTTCAGTGACACAGTGTTGTTACAGCGTTGTTACAGCGTTTCAGTGACACAGTGTTGTTACAGCGTTGTTACAGCGTTTCAGTGACACAGTGTTGTTACAGCGTTGTTACAGCGTTTCAGTGACACAGTGTTGTTACAGTGTTGTTACAGCGTTTCAGTGACACAGTGTTGTTACAGCGTTGTTACAGCGTTTCAGTGACACAGTGTTGTTACAGCGTTTCTGTGACACAGTGTTGTTACAGTGTTGTTACAGCGTTTCAGTGACACAGTGTTGTTACAGCGTTGTTACAGCGTTTCAGTGACACAGTGTTGTTACAGCGTTTCAGTGACACAGTGTTGTTACAGCGTTGTTACAGCGTTTCAGTGACACAGTGTTGTTACAGCGTTTCTGTGACACAGTGTTGTTACAGTGTTGTTACAGCGTTTCAGTGACACAGTGTTGTTACAGCGTTTCAGTGACACAGTGTTGTTACAGCGTTTCAGTGACACAGTGTTGTTACAGTGTTGTTACAGCGTTTCAGTGACACAGTGTTGTTACAGCGTTTCAGTGACACAGTGTTGTTACAGCGTTTCAGTGACACAGTGTTGTTACAGTGTTGTTACAGCGTTTCAGTGACACAGTGTTGTTACAGCGTTTCAGTGACACAGTGTTGTTACAGCGTTTCTGTGCAGTTTATGCACCGAATGTTCGTTTTGAGGTTGTTAATAATCTTGTGACTCATTGGAATAAAGCTAATAATCCTTCAAATAACAAAGTGGAAAAAAAGGCCATTGTAATTCTGCTGCTGATGTGCAGCTTTGGTAATGACTGACTTTTGGCTGGTGTGTGTGTGTGTGTGTGTGTGTGTGTGTGTGTGTGTGTGTGTGTTTTCCTTCTACTGCTGCAAGACTGGAAATCAGCCCAGGGCGAGCTCGGGTCTCTTTGAAGGCTCAGTGCTGGTCCCTCATCTTTTAATCTAACAGCCTTCTCACCTACTCGATAATTACAGTGTATTTTCTGTGTTCCCTCTAAAGCCTGAGGCATACGCTGCATTTTGAAAAGAAAATCCAACTGATGAAAATGCGTCTTTTGTGTTTTCAGACGTTGATTTATTTTCTTCCCTCTTCGTGCGGCTTCACCTCGAGGCTGTCGGCGTCAGCTGTACGTCGCTCTCTGCGGTTCTCCTCGTCCTGGGCGCACTTCTGCTCATGAATGGATTTCATTAACCGTTGTCTCTAATTACCACGGTCGTCAGTGCACCTGCAGGTGTCGGCTAACCTGATTGGTGTGCTCTGCAGGAGGATTGGCCGCAGCGAGAAAGCAGCAGCCGCCAGTGAAATAAACAACTTTTGTAAAGTCTAAGCTGCTTCCAAGGTGCCGTGGGTGGAAAGCAGAGTTTTATTAAACCTCTGACTGCTGTCCAGGGAGTGGATTGAAGTACTGGCTTGAACACATACTGATGATGACAAAGCAGCACAGCGTGTCACCACAAAGGTCTGCAGACAGATCTATCACATGATTAAAGCTGTCTCCCAGGGCAATGATATCTTGTCACTTGGTTACATTCCCATCTTTTATGATACCGTCAATCGACAGCCTGTCAGAGAAACGCGGCTAAGTTTGTCATCAGAGAGCCCAGCCTGAGCTCGCACTGCCTTGTTTGCCGAGTGCAGCCGGCAGCCAGATTAAAGCAGTGCTGGATGACATTTAAAAAGGTCCGCAGTCCCATTTTAATCAGGTGGCCTGAGAATGTTCTCGTGGGTGAATTGTTCAAATCTACTGAGAACAGAATCTGCGTTTCCTGTTGGAAGTGTAAAAAAATCTGATATTAAACGCGCAGTAATAAAGAAATGTATTTGGCTCTCACCTGTGTCTCCTTTAAAATACCGTTAGTGTCAGCAATGACTTCATCGTGGCCTTTCACTTAAGGGTGCAGCAGAGCAGCTCTCCCCTTTTTCTTTTCCTTTTTTTCCCAAAAATTTCATCTGGTAGATATATTGGAGAAGCTCGTCCCTCGTGAGATATCTCCTGCAGCTGCGTCTGCGATGTGAGACCAAGTTCAGTGCGGGGGTGAATTGAAGTGCACAGTGGAGTGATTCTCAGTTTCCCCCCCTCAGCACAACGCTGATTTCACCACGCTTTACTGGAGTTAATGTGAAAATGAAGCGGTGCTACAGCGAGACCCGGGGCTGACGCCACTGTGAAGAGCGGCGCTAGTGAAGTGTGTCAGGCTTGAGTACGTCTGTCACCGGGGGAGAGAATAATGTGCGATGTGGAAGGTGTAATTTGCAGCGCTGATGGCATTGTTTAAAAAAATAGTGGAAAGAGAGAAGCGGAGGTGAACTTTTGTGGCAGATATCAGAGCTGAAGAGCTCCCTGGATTGTCATAGAGAGCTCTGCTGGCAGCAGAATTGCCTGTGAGCATATTACTGCTGTGTGGGAGGCAGCCGAGGGCTTGTTTTTCTCCCTGCCTCATTCTCTCGGCGTTTCCTGAGAGGAGGACTGGTGATATAGCTGTGTGTACTTCTAGGCTGTGGGCCACCACCTGCTGTAATCTCAAGTGATATAGAGAGCAACAATCACGCCACAAATCACCCAGGCAGCTCCCTAACTCATTCACTCGACTGGAAAGAGAAGGTTGGCCTTTTGCAGCGCCAGTGTTGGTTTACTGCCCCGGGCTGCCTGCGCCGCCCTCACGCTGACCTCTGCCGTCTGTGTGGATTTTGGTGTCCAGAAAGCAGGGCTGCCTCTGGAACTTGACCTGATGCGCGGTGGAAAGATGACCTGACCACCGTTGGCCTTTTGTGCATTCTGAGAAACGGCCGCAGTCGAGGATGAGCTCTTTCTCTGCCGGGGGGCGCGAGGTCACCGAGAGGTTGCTGCCCGATCCCTCTAGACTAAAGCATTGTTCCTGCTTTGGCTCAGACACAACTGTAATTCAAATCAGAGCTCTCTTTTGATATTTAATAAGCATGCCTGTTTGGAGAAATAATATGGCGCTCTGAAAGATTTAACTCTGAGGGATGCACAAGTGAAACGGACTGAAGGCGTTTCACCTGTGATCTCTGCTCCTGTTGGTAACCCATCACCCAGCCAGGAGCGTTTAATGCACAGCTGGAAGGGCTAAAAAGGAAGCTCAATATCCTGTGCTGCACAGAGGGAAGCTCCCTCCCCTCAGCGAGTACAGCTACAATGGTAAATGGTAAATGGCCTGTATTTATATAGCGCTTTACTAGTCCCTAAGGACCCCAAAGCGCTTTACATATCCATTCACGCACACATTCACACACTGGTGATGGCAGCTACATTGTAGCCACAGCCACCCTGGGGCGCACTGACAGAGGCGAGGCTGCCGGACACTGGCGCCACCGGGCCTTCTGACCACCACCAGTAGGCAACGGGTGAAGTGTCTTGCCCAAGGACACAACAAACAATCACCCAGGCTGCATCTTACAATGTGGCCATGAAAGCAGCCACTTCAGCCATGCCTCATCTACTGACACGGCCAAACAAAGGTTAACAAATCAAAGGAAGCACTGGTTGATTTAGTGCCTTGCAGATGCAAACAATTGCCCAAGTCCCCATGGAAAAATGAAAAATGTAGTCATTTCCAGCTGGACATATTTTCAAATCCCATGTAAATGTTTGTATTGATCACAGCTCATTAGTCCTGATTGCAGCTATGAAGAAAAGCTTTTCCAGACGTTATAGTTTGGTTGAAACGAGTCTTGGTTCTGCCTTGCTTCCTCTTCTAATATAAGTGTACGCACAGTTTTTATTGGAAGTATTTGTTTGGCATTAACTGCTTGAAGGATGACAAGTCTGCCTGTCGCAGTCACCCTATGCAATCTTGTCTTATTGTGGATTTTTTGGCTGTAGCTGGCGGGGACCACGGCTGTAGCACCATCGGTACAAGTTTGTTGACTGAGGATCGGTTTTAAGGACGTGCTGTAAGTGGGTCTGTTGACACTGAAGAAACACAGTCAGCAGTGTGGGCCAGTCTCCTTCGGTGCCCTCCTGCAACACAAAGAGGTCATTCAGAGTTTGTTCCCCGAGTCCCTGAGGTTAGAGACTAAGTAAATCCATCCATCTTAATGCACTTATTTCAGCACCGGGAGAGCTGGAGGGAGACTGTGTAAACACTCCCATATCCGACATGCCACGCTAAACCCAGAGAGCCTGGAACCCATCAGGCCAAAATTAAAGGTCTACATCTCAAACACAAACATTTAAATGGGCTGAACTCCAGAGATCAAAGTGAAAGGCTTTAGTTTTCCTGCCGCCCTCCCCCGCCACGTCCGCCACACTGAGATATGTGGCGGGTTAGAAGCTGAATGGTGAGTGGCTCCTACTGTACATGTGTGTTTGTCTCAGGTGTCTAAGGTAACATTTTGGCATTTGTTGCCATAAGGTGGAAGGAATTTTGTGAGCATGCTCAGTTTATTCATGACTGTGGGTTTGAAGACCATACAGAAGCTCTGTGTCTGCCTCCTATGAGGTTGCAGATTCTTTATGTGAATCGTCTATATATGTCATTTTAACATGTAGCTGCAATTTTTTAAAATTTGTTGTGTAGTTGAAGTCGTTTTTTTCTGTGTCATTGAGACACTGGAAGTAGCAGAAGCGAATAGGAGGGCACCAGTGTCCCGTTCCCAGGAGAGGTCCTCCCCCATCACCGTCACCAGCATCCACTGATCCGTTGTGACACGAGCCACTCTCCTGCCAACTGTGCGGCATTAAAAGGGTCAAACCCCCCCACGTGTGCACACACATCCCACTTATCAAGACGCAGCCATTCCCAGCGTGCTGTTGGTGTGTTCAGGCCAATTATGCCTGTGTCAGTCTTTGGTCCCTGTGGCAGAGGTGACATTGCGAAAGAGGGAGAGAGAGAGCAGGCTGCCTTAATGAGGCCTCATGGTGCCTTAGAGGTGAATGTGCATATGAGTGTGTAAGCGCATGCGTGCATGCATAAAAGAAGGATTGCTGCATGGGATGATCTACCTTTTATCATGATCTACCATGTGTGTCTGACAGCCGTCTCCCTTCTCAAGGTTTTCACCCTGCAGCCATCAGGCCCTCTGCTTTGTGTTTTGGAAGTAACGGCCCCGAGATGACAGGAGCAAACCGATTTAGGTTCTTTTCAATTACTTGAGGCATTTTTTCCCCCCCAGAAATATGCAGCCACGTTTCTAAAAAGGAGATGGGATTAACACAAGATTTTACTGTCCACTGTGAAATGATTAACTCCTGCAGTGTTGGTGTTGCTCTGAGCAGCGTGGAGGATTTAGTCTGTTTAAAAAGAGCAAAAACAACAGAAAGTCTGATAAAGTAGGAGGTGAATAACGACTCAAAGGGTCGTAGAACATTTTGAAAGGCCGGCTGTACTAAAAGTGTCTGTAATCGTGTCTCCTGTATCACATAAGTGACCACGGCTGTAATCTGTGTGCTCTCACTGCAGGAAGTCAGGATATAGAAGCTTAGAGTGAGATTATGGTGCCATCTTACTGCTGTGGTGTGTTTTTGTGTTTTTAAGTTCTTTCCTCTCCGATCCAGTCTTGTAAAACATACAGAGGGAGAAGTGAAAGTGTAAACACAGCTTGTGAAGACAGAAAGGCTAAGAGAGAGCACGAGCACAAAGACTCTGATCAGGTTTGATGGAAGCAAGGCTTTAATTGCTCCCACAAGAGAAGGGGTTTTACCCTTCTCACACACGCACGCGCACACGCACACACACGCACACACACACACACACTCGCTCTGATTCACATAAATATGCAGTACAGAAATAAAGCCCTGATGAGCCCCGGGGCAGATTAGAGAGGACTACAGAGCAGGATCCTGGTTTGTTAGTGACATTCTGTAGATCCCTTTGCATGTGTTTGTGCTCTGCACACACTGCACGCCTTTCATTTGTTTCAGCCCACATTTCATTCCTTATGCAGGCTACTGACTACGAAAGACGGCATGCTGTAAAGCCTTGATAATAATCCGTTGCAGACGGGGATGCGGACGGCCGAGCAAACATTTCTGCTAAGCCTCAGTTATACTTTACGCATCCGCGGCTGCGCGAGGGTCCGTGAGGGTGCAGGCGCACCTCTGCATGCCTGCCTATTGTTTTGTGACCGTGCAGACTCGACCAAGGAAAGTTTACATTACAGTGCACTAACTACACATGCGCGCTGTGGACTTACAGCTGATGCAAAAGAAGTATAACAGGATGACTCTGTGGCTGTTGGGTCTCCAACCATCCGTGAGTATAAACAAAGCTTTAGAATTTGCTTTTCTTGTCGGCCGCCTGTGGTGCAGGCGTAGTTGGTGCATGTCGACATTTGCACAAACCCTCGCACTTAACATCTAATAATAACATTATGTGGACTCGCAGACACAAAAATATACTTGAGACTTTACAGCAGGCTTCTGTGTTAAACGTACGCCATCGTAACCGCAGACCCCTCTGAAAACCTACATGGGAACTGACACTGTAACCTTTCGCCTGCCTAGAAATGCAAAGATGTTTCGCGTCAGTGTTGCAGCTGTCCTGTTCCACACAGCTGAGTCGTCCTATTTATTTCTGGCTCTTTTGTGTTTTTCAGTGGATGAGTGAGAGAATAATAACCTTTACTATAAGAAATAACAAAATAATGAGCCACACATCTCAACAAACGTCTGGATGGTTTTGGATGTAACGTGTGATTGCATCCAAAAACAGACCAACAAAAAGCAGGGAACCAGGAGGGAACAAAGTCCCAGGATTTTATTGTTTCTATCGTGGCCGGCTCCATATCTAAAGCACCGGGACACAACCACATCGTGACACGTGATGCAGGCCAGAAACGGCGTCGGCCATCGGCGTTGGTTACGTCTCCGCAGAGATTCATGTGCTGCACAGTGATGGCAGGTCAACATCTCCCCCTTGTGTTGGGTGCACTCTAAGCTGGGTGGATGGTGTGTGTGTGTGTGTGTGTGTGTGTGTGTGTGTGTGTGTGTGTGTGTGTGTGTGTGTGTGTGTGTGTGTGTGTGTAAAATCATGCTGCTATCCTGGAAATGAAATTTTAAGGCATGTGCATTTGATATAAAAGAAGCATAACAAACTGCACATTGTTCCATTTTGAAACCCTCTCTTTGGTTCGTCCTCGCTGGCTTTTGGCCACTGTTCTTAGAAGCCTGCCCAAACCCATCAACGTCGGTTGGACCGTCACCATCTGTTACAGATTAAGCTGCTTCTGGAGGGAGCTATTTGATTTCAGGGCTCGAGCATCCTCTCCTTATTCCACGTGTCAGGTTTTACTGTAAACACTGTTGTACAAAAACCAAAATCCCAGAAGGGGGGCCTTTTAAGCCAAGAGCAAACGGGCCGCTGCGCCGGGTTGGGCTTCGTGTCTGGTTTAGCTCTTAGCGTGCTGAGACGGGGGCTCTGCTGGGCCATTTAGAGGCAAAGCTGGGACGCCATGTTTGGAAGCTTTTGCTCTAAACCCCGCATTCAGGCAGTGTGCCGTGTGGTGTTGTGATGTATGAATCCCCTGGCCTCGCCTGACACAAGCGAGCCTGTCTGAGCCCATGTCTTCGCTGAGTAGGAGGCCGTGGACAGAGGCTGCATTGTTCCCCTAAAGTAACCCAAGCTGAGGGCAGCCGCTGCCCAGAGGGGGATATCAAGTTGTTCTCTCCCCACCAACAGCAAATCCCAGCTTAAGCTCCGGGGCTTGACGAGAAAGTAGAGAGGCAGCTGACTGTTTGGACGACGGCACAGTTCAAATAAACAGTTCAAATCCCAACCAGCCTCCCCTGTACTAACCCTCCCTCGCCAAGCGCTGCAGTCCAACAGCCATAGCTCATCACTCCGAAGCTCGCCAGCGGCTCTCGGCTAATTTGCGGTATTATTTTGAATAGTTTGTTGATGTTGCTGCACTGATTTTCTGGAGAAAAAGGATTCAGGAGAAAGTGAGAATTCAGGCCCGGCGTAAACGCGCTGCTTCCTTTTTATTTTCTGAGCAACTTGTACGTTTGCCACCACGTCAGCAGGCCGCACTGCACTCCCCAGCTACGTGAGGACAGGAGAGAAGGGGCAGCCATTAACAGCTTCGTTTCTGCCCCGGGTGCCCCGCTAAACTGACTGCAGTGAAACCTGAGCGAGGCGGTAATGAGACGGCACTTGACACACCCGCACATGCGCTCGCACAGACACATTAGCTGCTTGTGTAATGCCAGTGAAAATGTAAGAAAAGAGGCTGCGTGCAATCGATGCTTCACCAGAACGTTAGACATTTGATCCAAGTGTTCAAGCTGTTGCCTATCTGAGTTTTCCTTCTATAGCTTTAACGCACAGCTCGGCTCTACTGAGTCGGGTCCTTGCAAACAGCCCGACTGCGCAGTGTGGACATGTGTAAAACCAGTTGGCCCCGTCTGAAAGAGAGTGAAAGAGGCCCAGACTGATGACTCTCTGGGGACAGATTTCTCTTTCCAGCCTTCCATGCTTCTCTCCCCAGTGAAATCATGGCGGTGTCAGCGTGTCAGCTCGAGCTGTCACTCTGCGTACTGCTGCAAGCCAGCTCATACTCTACCTCCTGGCTACAGAGAGAAGGGGGGAGGGAGAAGAAAAGAGAAGGAAAAGGGCTTTTTCTGCACTTGACACAGCAGATGAGCTGAGTGTCAGCACCCCTTAGTGCAACTCCAGAGTCTTGAAAATAAGAAAGCGGGAGCCAAAGCTGTCCATCACCTCAGAGAGGCAGCTGCACAATTAGGAGTCACCCCTTCCCCAGGGGCTGCTTTAGTATAGTCCACTATGCTTGGCTGACAAACTGACAGGTCTTCATGGAGGACAGGCCAGCGCTGAGCAGCTCCAGCGCTCTAGCCGTGCATCTCAACCAGGCTGGCAGTGGACATGTCATGTGTGTGAGTGTGAGAGGGAGGAAGCTGTTTATGAGCCGGGTTTTTATCAGCATGTGACTGTAATTGAGATTTAAGCGCGTCTGTGTTTGAAGTTTATCCGCTCTGATTGTCTATTGTTCCTCTAAGCTGCCACGGTGACTGACAAGAAACACGTGTCGCGGTGCCAGCTGGCGTGCTGCGAGATGCTCGAGTTGTGCTGACACACGTCAGTATTCCCGTCCAGTTTTGTAGACTGAAATAATGTCAGCTCCTGGATAGAAAACAGTTTCATCCACATTTAACTTAAAAGATACAAATAAATCTGTTTGTGTTTCACAGCAGGCCTTTGCTGAGGATTCATGTTTGTGCTGGAAATCAAACCTCTCCTTGAAAGCCCACGGCGTACAGCGTGGGGTGTAACTGCACATGGCGTCAGCACACGACTACTGTGATTGGCTTGTTCTCTACCGTCATTCCTCCTGTGCAGGAAATTCCTGGAGGGAGAATGCTGAAGCTGTGGGGAAGTGTGCATGAAATGGAAAAGATTCCCCCACAGAGGAATCTAAACCGGGCTTTAGTCCCACATAGCAAAGCCTGTATGGCTTGGCCTGCTATAGTTTCACAGCATCTGTATACTCACCTGCAGGAAATGTCCTCCCTGCTAATTTCATGCTGTTGACTGAAAAACAAGCCATCGGCTCCAAGACTGAAAACAACGTGTGTGTGGTTTGTGGTTATGCACCACACACACACACCATAATGTAAAGAGTCATCCCGTTTTTTTCTCCATGGGAAAGCCTCAAGGGGAAAGACGGCTTACATTTAACAACCTGCTACATGACAAAAACAAAAAATGCTCGAATATCAAGTTAGCAAATATTCTGCACTCCTGCAAAATTCCCGTCGCAACAGCAAAGTGATAAAGCTAATGGCAAGCAATGTGATGTTTATCCAGCCTTGAACGTATTGTGTAAATCAAAATGCACCCAGCTTAAGTTTAACCGGTAAAGGAATCAGAGGCGTTTCATGGCTGGCTGAGAAAGCGAAGCACTGACACGCGATACGCCTCGGGGAATGACACGCATACAAAAAATGGCCACGTCACATTTTCTTACAGCGATACGAAGCCCTGTGAGAAATCCCAGCAGCTCGCTTGCATACACTGGACATGTCTGAGGTCAAACGGTCTGGTTGGCTCCACAGCTGCCTCGTCTCTCAGTGTAGATTTACACCAGTGTGACAGTGTGTGCACTGACCAATTGCTGCGGACTGGATGGATCTGACACATTACACGCTACTGTTATTTCAAAGCCTCAGTGAGCCGGAGTACATGACAGCCAGGCCTGCAGAGGATCTGTCAACCGCCGGCAACAAGTGTCCCCCTGAGAGCTGCCCCGCACAGACCCCTGGCAGGAGATGTCTATCCCTTTGGCCAGCTTTCCACCCATCCCTTCTGCTGGTCACCTGTGCCAGCATGCCCGTCATCGAGTCCCTGACCCGGCTCTTCTCCCATTACGTTCCCTTCAGCCTGACCTCACACCCTCGGCGATATATAAAGATTTGCTCTCTAAAGGAGAGCTAGAAATGAGACACTGTCCCGCCACTGATCCCACTGCTGCATCCTCATATGCACATAAAGATGGTGATGGTGGAGAGGGTGAGGGCCAGTTTCAGGGGGAAGGTGACCTAACACTTTAGACCCAGAGAGCTTGTCTAAGACGGAAAGATTTTCCATGTTGTCGTTCTGAGCGCTGAGATCGAGACGCAGTTGAGAGCGTTACAGAAACAGCTGTAATCAGACCTGCTGTGGGTGGAAGAATATTTTCGCTGCAGCTCTCTGTTAGTAAATGTCTTCGTTATGACTCAGGAGAGAGGAGACGGAGCACATTGTGTCAACAAAGAGAGTTTCAGTGCAGTGCCGACGGATGCTAGCAAAGGTAGGAGACGGGACAGAGAGCCTCTCTGCTCCTTTCTGTCGCTCGTGTGTTTTCCTCCTCCCATTTGCCGCTTGTACGCTTGTCATGCTGTAAACATGTGTAAGTGCTTATTGGCTGTGGTCTGGCAGCTGATCTTCTATGGCTTTGCATCTGTCAGAAGAGCTCCGAACATTCATTGGCTTATGAAGCCCAATTACCCGAGATTGCTACCATTTCACAGAGGATCACAGTCACAGACGGTCTTTCTCAGAAGAGGAGTCGAGGTTTTATGTCTCGGTTAACCACGCGCGCCGCGCACCACGACCTCCCCGCGCACACGCAGCCACACTATTTATATTTATATACGCACTTGGCTTCTCATCTCATGCTTTGGCTTCCCGTCTTGTAATACAAAATTCATAAACTAAATGAGACAGCCATGAAATATAGATGTTCAGAGAGGCGGCTTAACAACTCTCCCCCACCTCCCACTGCTTGTGGCCTTTTGCTCAATCACAGCTTGTTAAAGCAGCAGTTTGTGTTACTGTGAGGTGATATCAGCAGGCTGTGGTATTCTCACTGAAAGATTACACATGTCACGCTCTCACAGCCAGAATAGTTGCCCCGCTCACCCCAAACCTCCCCCCAGCCACCAGCTTTATTTCTGTTTGGTTTCCCCTTCGCCTGCCACCCCTGGGAGTCTAGGACTAATAAAACAGCTCCAGTCCAAGACCCTCCACAGGGCGAGATGTCCAAGCGTTGCAACCCGACACCCCTCGCAGCTCTGGCTTTAGAGAGCTGCTGACATGACAGAGAATCCTGGAGAGCCAGCAGGGGAGCATTCATCACTGTCGGCCCACAGAGCCCTAAACACCCATCTGGGGAATGTCCAATACGCATACATGTGCACGGTGAACCCCCCCTTGCTGAGAGGTGCCTCGAAACTCTGAAGACGCAAAGAGGCTTCACTGAGTGTGATGTTACCGCTCTTAAAGCAGCTAATGCTGTTAAAGTCTTTAGAGCTGAAGCAGGGAGGGATAAGGAGCTAATAGACGGGAGATTCTCTGGAGGCTTTAGCTGTGAGATCAGGGGCAACGCTTGCCCAGCTAAGGTTACTGCAGCTGGGTTTCAGCTTCTCTGGAACTAATATCGTGAGGCCAAAGTCTCGAGTCTTCTGACCAACATCGTATTTAGAAATACTTGGTTAGAATAATGGAAATACCCACTTCCACCCAGTAAAACTCCACCAGACACTCACATAAAGCCTCTGCAGGGGTGACGGTTGATTGATGGGGATAATCCTGTGCACAGCTCAAGTCGCTGAACTGGTTGTCAGCTGTCTGGATCATCTTTATTTGTTCTACATTTGTATAATTTGCAAATCTGGAAGATAATTTGCATAATTTGCAACGTTTGTCTTCCTTGGAATAGCTCCGTCCACGATCTGTGCGTGGTGTGTGCGTTCTCCAGCGCTCAAGAGCACTACAGAGCAGGACCGAAACGTGAGCGATCCCTCACATGTCTTTTGCTAATATATCCTCCATGCTGTTACGTTGGGAAAAGATGGACTTTGCTGCTAATGCGAAGCAAGTTTTGTATTAATTGAAGGGCTGGATTGCAGTGAGCCCGGACGTCATAAAGCTGCAGAGGCATGAAAAGAAAGGAGCCCTTTGCTGTGGACTGAGTGTGCGAGCTCTGGCAGAAACTGGTGGCCTGCTGTTTATTGTTCTCTTCTGTGTGGGAGGGAGAGCTGTTAAAGATGTCTGCCATTAATGCGACTGCAGGCTTCATTAAGAACAAATAAACAGAAACCGGTCCCTCACCGAGGAGCTCTTTGGGGAACATATGCTGTCTAAAGCACTCCCGAGGTCAGAGCCCTGTCAACACTTGCTGCTCAATTACAATCTAATTTTGTTGTTAAACAAAATATGGAGAAAGGAGAGGAGCAAGTGTCAGGGAGTAAATGGTCCCATGCTAAGACCTGAGGATGAAAAACACGGGAATGGGAATGTTTTCAGTTGTCTGGAAGCCCAGCTCTGCACAGGGAGAGATCCAGATTATAATTAATGTTTACTGAGGCATGCCAATGAGCGGCAGAGTTTTCAGCGAGGGCCACAAATTCTTGTTCGTGGCTGTGTGCGCACTTTAATTGATTGAAGTTGAGCAAACGGCCTCTCTGTGTTTGTTTATGTGAGGCAGGATGATGCTTTCAGACGACGCTGCGTGAAGGACGAGCACAGCCTCTCAGCAGTGCTTTGAATCTAGCATCAGCAGCTCTGAACCAGTTTCTTCTGATTGCCTGATGCAGAGCACGAGTGTCTCCGCTGCAGTGCACTAACTCTGCTGATTTTTGCACAACAAGAGTGTTGAAGCGGTGACAGTGGAGCATCAGAGGTCTCTCTGGGGGTTCATAGTTTTTTTTAATGCTTTGCTTTTGCAGCCTATCGATGCACCGCAGTGCTAAAGCCCACGCGCTACATTTGTCTCACCATATCCAGCGAGGTCCAGCCTACATCTTCTGGACTGGCAGTCAGAATGATTTCATTAAACATTAGTTACACAATAATATGTCGTTAAATGATTTAACGATACTTACAGTGTTGGTTGGTTGATCCACACTGTTTCCCTTAAATTTGCCACAGATATTAACGATCTAATAATTTTTCTAATAATCTTCTCTCTGATTTGATATTTTAGGCTTTTGGCACTTCAACATTAGATAGATTAACATAAAGAATATTTATGGTGTCGGGTGGATTACAGTGATTTCGGATGATTGTTTATGAAAGCTGTCAAAAACATTTCAGTCCCATCACTCTCAGTTTTTCTTTATTTTAGTGCTACTTAAAAATATTCATCATACCAGCTCAATGTCAGCATGTAGGTGTGGTGACATTAGCCTTCAGCTGCCACTCTAACGCTGCCACTTCACCACGGTTCCTCCGTTTGTGGAAAGTGGCTCTCTCAGCGGTTCACTGGACTCCTAAAGTTTTAGCTTTGTAACATTTTCGAGACTGACTGTTTCTTATTTGTTGCTGAGCTTATTTAAATCATAGCCCGATGTGTTGCTTTCAGAGCTCTTTTAGCCTGCTTCATATTGTCAGGTTCTATTTAAGTGCTTTCTTGGGTGAACAGGCCGGGCTTTGGCTGGTGAAATTGAGCTCAGCTGTCCAAAAAACGTGGTTAATCGCTGATAATTGATGTGGGAGCAGTTACTTTTTCAAGTGGGACTAGATGGGTTTGGATAGCTTCCCCCCCCCCTAATAAATTAAGCCATCATTTAAAAACATTATTATATATTTACCTGGGTTATCTTTGTCTAGTGTTAAATTTTTTAATGATCTGAAACATCAACAGTATGTGCCTGTCTTCCTTTCCGACAGAAGACCTCTGTACAGGACAAACTCGCAGTCACTGCCAGAGGTTACCTGCTGTTGCATCATCTGCTGTCGTGTTAGTATCTAATGTGCAGCAGCGTGTCCCTGCAGACCCCCCCTCTGCTGTTAGCACCTGTTTCCTAGATGTTCTCAACATGTGCCGTGATGATTGAGATGTTGTTTATTGCAACTTGTGCTGTCCTTAGTCAAAATCAACCAAAGCAGGGATTTCTAGAAAAATTTAATTACAGTTTCTGTGACATTTCTTAAACTTTTTTTACATTATCTATAAACTGCACTATTTTATTTGTAGATGACAATTTTTCAAAGTGAGTTTTAAGAATTTTGTTAATAAGTAATTGTGTAGATTATACTTCTTATTGCATTCTTATCGTACTCATTGGCACATGAGACCATCAAAGCTGTCGTCCTCTGCTAGCATAGCACAGCAGGTTCAGGTCTCTCTGAATTTCACCTCTGCTCTCTACATAACTGTACACACAGCGGTCACGGCTCAGCTGCCAGTCCCGTGGCTCCTGCTATGTGTCAGGTTGTTGGTTTTGTGTGATTGGAGCCCTGAGATCCCTGGCAGGTTGAAATCCCATAAACGAGTATGAGGGTTTCAAATGTATCTAGCGGCTATTTTGAGGAGGGTGAGACGGAAGAGGTGACGGCAACGAACAGAAGCCTGGGATGTCACGCAGGTCTCTACAGACATCGCTTTGTCAGGATGCCTCCCGACCTGGGTGTAGCTGTCACTCGCACATGAAAGAGACGGATCTGCTTTGGCTGGAGTTGGGCAGTAATGTATTTTTCAGAAGGACAGGTGCTGACCTGCCAGTTGCACTTTTAAACCGCGATGTTGTTGCCACTTGTTGTTAATCACTTCCATGTGCCAGGCTGTATTCAGCAACGACATTGAAATATAATATGCTAAATTAATCCCCTTGTGTGCTGCAGTAATGACCTGACACTATATTAAACTACCTAATGTTGTGCAGCTCACTTTGTCAGGCCTGCTGTCGCTCCCTCTGTGGAGCATTGCGCTGCAGTAGATCGGTTTCTCTCTCTGCACCAAACCAAACACCTTCCTGCAGGACTGTGACCCAAACAATACAGCGCTCTATTAAGCAACGTGATATTAGGGTTGCATTAAAACTGTACGGCAGAACATTTACAGCCGAGGTAGATGAAAAGCAGAGCAGTACAACTGAACTTCTGCTTCTAATAACACCTAAAAGGGCCACAGGCTCCTGATCCATGCTCATCATGTTGTATCTTAATGTTAATACAGTTTATTCATTTCACCCAAATCACAGCTGTAATCTAATCGTTGCGAGGCAGCATGTCATTTTAACCAGGTAGATGGATAGAAATCAGACGTGGTGCTGTGCAGCTAATGCTCTGTGAACAATAGAAGCTGGCTCTTCCCTGGATAGTGACTTATCCCTCTAAGTCTCTCATTGCGACTCCTGACAGCTGCACCTAATGAATGGCTTTCCTCCACACACACACAGACACACACAGCCCTTCGATGCCCCTCCAGCCTTTGGCTCACCTGCTAAGCAACGCACTCGCAGGCTTCAGTTTTTTACTTGCACCTACAAGTGCAACATGCTGCTTAAAAAACTGCAATAGTGAGAAAACAGCAGGGCTCTACATTTTCAGAGCCCCAAGTGGGAATTGCACTTATTTGTTTCCAGGGATGAAGAAGACTGACAAATGAACCCTCGCGGGAGGGAAGCTGGCATATTCTCTTCTTCCTGCCTCACACGGCCCTAGAGTATTCATTATGACCAGAATAGACACCTTCTTTTTAGCGTGTTAGCACATTCTCAAAACAAGCCTTGGACCGCAGGGACCCAGAGGTGCAACAGGAGCCTTGAGAATTGGGAATTTCTTCTCTCCCTGTCTGCTGTGGTGAAGCTGTTTGCCAGCAGCAGCCTCTCTTGACTGGTAATAGCATCAGTAAGTGGAGAAGATTGACATAGATTAGGGTGATGGATATAAGCGCTGCTGGGTTTTCTTCATTGATGCACATGAGGGTAGATCGGAGATGTGGAAGCGGCACACAGGAGTGGTTGGCTAGCTTTAACGAGACCCTCGTCTATTTTGCAACATTTTTCTCTTTCTGGACTGCGTTAAAGAGACAGAGACCATTCAACACAAACACATGGCAGGCTTGCAAAGTGTCCTTTTGTCTCCTGACAGGCTGGCAGATGTCCCGGGAAGCTCTTCCGTGTCGAGCGGGAGTCAATAGCCGTTATTTTGATCTCGCATCAGAATTGACCTCCCCTGACCTTATCTGTAATATTACGTGCACCTGGGGCTGCTAATACCTCGCTTAGCATTTCAATGCTGAATGTTAGAGCTCTGTTAGCTCAGCCTGCTCCCATTGGAGTGTCTCAGGGGGGTAGTGTCAGGGAGATGGAAGCCACCAGTGACAGGCGGCTGCTCTGCAGTGCGGGTTGCTGCCTCAGCCCAGGGGAACTGGTTCCCATCTACACCTCTTTGGCAGGTAAAGGATTTAGCTGCTTCACCAAGGGGGAGGAGGAGCCCTTGCCCCAGCTCTAAACCCCCCTGAGGCCCAGAGAGAGCTAATTACAGTTTATGTATGCACTGTCATCTCCCATGAGCCTCTCTGCCTCTGGAGGAGTCAAGCTGGTGGCTGATGTCTGAGCACTTTGTTCTGTAGGAGGAGGTCCCTGCAGAGAAATACCCTGGACAGAGCTTATTATCCTTTTTTTTTTTAGTTCAGCATTGCACAGCGCTTAGTCATTCTTTAGATGCAGTCATTTTGGACTAATGGAGTCCAAACAGGCCGTTTAAATGACATGTAATTGCTGTTGCTTAGCAATTACATGTCAGATGGCTATCACACTACATGCAAAGCTGAATTCATTCCCTGAAATGTTTTTACCCCACACAGTGCTCTTTTTATGCATATCATCAGTTGAGCTAGTTTGCATGTGGTAAAGAACATGCATCGGTGTTTCCAGAGAAGATTAGCACAACTGCACGTACTATTTGAATAAGCTAATTTTTCAACTGTAGAAGCGATGAAAAGGTGAAAGGCAGCAGAAACCTGATAAACGGCAAAAACTATGCACACACATCTGTACGCTGTCACTATTATTCAGCTCCAGTTTGCCTCTGGTATGGAACAGATCTCAGTTTGTGCAAGGTGCATGGAAAAGTGCCTCATTAAAAATGTAATGTGGCCTACAAGTGAAAGCACAGAAAACGAGAATGCTCTTAAAATGAAGGTCTTGAGTACAATGCACTACTGGTTCACTCTGAACAAGCAGAACACTTTTTGGTTCGTGTCGTTCCCCCCGGGGACGGTGTTAAAGGCTGCAGTGGTGTTTGTGCTGGCAGAGCCTAAGGAAGGTGTGTCAGTATGAGGAGGAAGAAGGAAAAACTGTGTCTGTTTGTGGAGCTGTCAGCTGATAAGCTCACACACCAAACATGACAGAGGAGATGTCACTAACAAGGACAGGAGCTGCTCACACTCACAGCTCACTCACTGTAGTGTCTGCAGTAGGGGGCTGTGGCTCTGCAGGTACAGCAGGTCGTGTGTTGTTTGGAAGCTTCGGTCTTTGGTTCCTCGGGTCCACCTCAGGATATCGTTGCATGTTAAAATGACATCATCGATACATTCATTGTGGCACGTCACGGTTAATCTGCACCTTTTATCTGTTTTTAACACTTGTTTTTGTGCAGTTCCAGATTTTGGCATCGATGTGCTCTCCACCAATGGCAGCCAGGAGCCTCACGGCCCAGGCCTCCTCAAGGTGTCAGGCCTAGAACGCAGTCAGGAGAGGAGCCAGGAGAGTTGCAGAGACAGCCAGCTGCCTGTACCCAGCACCCCCAATCCACCTTTGTCCCCCCCAACCCTCCCCGTGTCACTGCCCCAGCCCCAGCCATCCATCCCCCAGACCCCGTCCCCTCTTCGAACCCAGCCAAACGGGCCCACTCAGCCTTTAAACCACCTGCCCCCACGCTCAGAGGCTCTTCCCAGGCCTCAGTCACCCGCAGCCCTGCCTCTTGCCCAGGGCCAAGAGCCCTCACCAACCCCCCCTCCCCGGCACCAGCACCAGCCTGAAGTGCTATCCCACCCGAGGCCTCCACCTACACCTAGCCTTCACCCACACCCACCATCTCCCGCCCTTCCGAACCACCACTCTCACCAGCAGCACCCCATCCAGTCAGGGTCTCACCGGCCCCCATCGCGCTGCCACCCCCGACCCCTTTCTGCCTACAACAGCCTCAGCCTCAACGGCCACAGGTAAGCTACTGTCAGACAGCCTCGAAGTGCATGGGGAAAAAAGCTCCACACACCCACAGCTCTCATGTTCTCACATGCTCTAATGCAGAAAATTCATGCAGAGCTGTTCAGGCAACACCTCCATATTCACACACACTTGAAAATTCAAGAATATCTCTTGAGCTGGAAGTGCATATACGGCCCGATCAGTATGTAAATTGCCATCAGGAAGTCCCCCAGCCAAACTGTAGCGCTGATTATTAACAGCGGAATAAAAGGGCCTCACTGCACCCTGAGTGCTGGGCTTTTTTTTAATCCACCCACACATCTGAGCTCGGACTCCCAGTAGTTTGGTGTAACCTTGAATCACCATATTGTTCATGCTTCGTGGATTTAAGGCTGTTTTGGATGAAAACAGAAGGAAAAGTGGCTCAGGAGACATTTTCCTAATTTAAAAGGATCTTCTGTGTATTCAAATATGTAGTTTATTTCATTGAAAACAATAGCAGCTAAGCTTATTCTATCGTATCAGTTGAGAAGCACCGAACCCTGTGAGCCTCTCCATTAATGTTAGACCTTGAGATAGCTCCTTCAGAAGCCACTCGGTCCCAACAACAGCTCTGCCTAGCAGGCTCTCAGGACTTGGCTTTCTCTGCCTGACTCTGCGCCAGCTCTGCCAGTCTGCCAGCGTGCCAACAGGGCCTGGCACCCGCATGTGAATAATCACGGCTGGGGCCCACAGCGACGAGCGAGCGCTGCAAATGAGCTTTTAGGCTTAGTGCGTGGAGCTGTGGAGACGCTAGCTCCGTGACTGCCCCGGGGGAAACCCACACACACTACAAAAGACTGTTTGCTCACTCTCGCCCTCTCGCCCTCTCATCCCATTTCCGATGCACATGTTCTGTACCTGGCTGTGGAGGAAGTGCCTTAGCAGAAGCTGTTCAAAGACAGATGCTCGTTCTGTTATGTTTGCCAGCGGCGGTTTATTTGCATCCGAGGCTGCTGCGAACGGGGTTTTCGCAGATCGTGTTTGCCCTGGATTCTGTGAAGCACGAGACAGAGACGGGGAGGCATTTGTAAATGGGAGGCAGCTGAGGCGTGAAAACGGCGTGCTAGGAACTGAACGTCAGAGCAGATGGAGACGAGGGGATGTGGAGGAACAAGTGTTAATTTTGGCTTAACCACTTATCTGCCTTTTTCTCTCTCTCTGTCTTAATCTTTACAGCAGTAGCAGGAGCAGCACCCCAGGCACCAAGCCCCACGGACCCCCTACGCCCTCCCTGCACCTCCCCCACCACCCACCGCCTCCTCCGGCAGCCGCGGCAGCCTCCACTTTTCCCTTGGCCTTGCCCACTAACCAGAATAACCCCCACAGCTTCCCGTCTGCCTTGCAGTCGTCTCCACACCCACACCACCCCAATATGTTTGCTCCTCCAGCAGCCTTGCCTCCACCGCCACCATTGACGTCTAGCACCCTGCCAGTACCCGGACATCCTGCTGCTGGGAGTGCCTACTCAGGTAAACAGCACAAGCAGCTCGCAGATGTCTCCACATCGCCCCCAAGTGGTTTGACAGAGGACTGCACATTTGACTGCAAAAGCAATCAGCAGGTTCTTATTTAAACCAGTTGTTGCCGGGAAGCTCGAGACACATGACAAGTACATAATGAATGATGGACGCAGAGCGGCATTTCATTTTGAAGCATTCGATACGCAGAGACGATGCACATGCTGCCCTGGTAATTATTTAAAGAAATAAGCAGCCACGTCCAAGATGATCCACGTGCACGTCATGCCATCGCTTTGTGTGTTTATAGTTGTGTGGACAGTTCAAGTTCACACTCTCGGTCTGCACGCATTACAAAAGCGATCACAGAGCCTGTGCACATTTCTGCGCGGTGCTGTCAAGCTAAATGTCAGGGTCAGTGCGGGGAGGGGCTCTAGCAACATTCCCAGAACGTCCATTTCACCTGGAACGGCGATCATGTGCAACAAATCAATTTGGTCAATACGGGACGGAGCGAGCTGGATGTTTTCCAAAGATACTAATGAAATTTTTATGAAGAGAAAATTCCAGCCGCGCTCCCAGCCCAATAAAGCCTGAAACGAATGCAGAAGATATTGTAGCGAGCCACTGTGGAATAGGAAGGATAAGGTTACTCTGGAGGAGATATAATCTCTCAAGGCTGGGTTTGTTGAATTTAGAAGAAAAGCCAATGATTACTTGAAATCCATTCTTCACAAAGGTTATTAGAAAAAGCCGATCCGCGCTCTCAGAGGGGCTCGAGTGTATCAAATCGCCACATTTTGACAGTTCCAGCAGTCAGACTGTTCTAATCATGTCGAGCTTCGCTTCGAGGGAAAATGACACGCTGGTAATCACAACCATTTCCTGCTTGTTTCCTTTTTTGACAGCTTGGCTTCTTATTTTGATGACGTACAGAGCTGTCACACGGGAGCGCGAGGTCCTCCAGGGGTCTGCGTGTGACCTACAGCTGGGCGGACTGTAGGGGGTCTTAATTAAAGAGAAATGTATTTAAAGTTCTCAGATGAGGGTTATTTGAGTCTGCAGCTCTAATTGCTAATAGCGCTCTGCTGTCCTAATGCTCCGCCCTCTTCTCTACAGAGCAAGACCTTCTGCGCCAAGAGCTCAACACCCGTTTCCTGGCGTCCCAGAGCGCCGACCGCGGTGCCTCGCTTGGCCCCCCGCCCTACCTGCGCACTGAGTTCCACCAGCATCAGCACCAGCATCAGCACCAACACACCCACCAGCACACCCACCAGCACACCTTCACGCCCTTCCCACACGCCATCATGCCCACCCCAGCACCGCCCATGGTGCGTACCCCTGCCAGAAATGTGAGGATAAGTAGAACACACCTGTGTTGGGTTGGGGCGGTGGGCGGGGCAGGGGTCTACGTTCTCGTAATGACTTCTACATGTGCGGAGCGGTGGGCGGCTATGGCACCAAAAAGTGTTTTCGCGTTGCGGTTTGGGAGCGCGAAGACTTCGTATTTTATTTTTTAAATACTCTGACATGTGTGAGAGCGGCACGCCGTGGGGACCTGCGGGTTTCTGTGGCAGCCGTTCAACGATGACCGTGCGCGTCCGTCCACGCCACAGCGATGCCTTTATTCTCCCACAAAGCCTTTCTAGTGTTTTCTCTGGCATACGCTGAGACTCCAGACTTGAACGCTGTTATTTTCTAAATTGGCAATAACTTGCCCTGGAGCATGTTAACTTCAGAGCCAGCTTTCAGAACATAATACACTTAATTCATTCTGATTTTAATGACATCATTTGGTCCCATTTGGGGGTTTTCATTACTGGCAAATGTATTGCATTAAGAGCCGCGCAGTTTGGGAGAGAACCACAGGCAATGGGTGCCTGAACCTAAACTCTCACAAACACATACACATTTGTAACTGCCTGACCCACAGAGGTTTGCTTGGCTATGATGATACCTCAAAGGCAGCATAGCGAGGCCTCTGACAGCTAATGAGGCCATAAAAAGGCTCTTTATGGCTGCAGTGTTTAGTCTTGACTGTGGAAATGTTCGCCCTGAGCCTGCGCCGCACCACTAAAAGCCAACCAAATGAGAGCCAGCTCATGCTAGTTTACAAGGTCTTCAGATGATCAGGAAACGGGGGAGGATGAAAACATTGTGGCGCGGGGAGTGGTTGAACTTGGATCCCGCTCGGTAGACGTCTTAGATCTTCATCTATAATCGTATTTTCGGTTTTAAATGCAGTTTGTGATGTTTTTTTGTGTGTTGGCCTGAAACAAAAGAGGCCAATCTTTGTACTTAGCTCTGTTTCATTTCTCCTACAGTTTGACAAATATCCAACAAAAGTCGACCCCTTCTACAGACACAGTGTGAGTTTCTCTACTGCGTACTAGCTTCCAGCTTCAGATTTGTTGCTTGCCCATTTTGCCATTTCAGCCCATGCACTGTACATCTGCTTCCTAACGGTTACTGCTCCATGTCACCCTTCGGCCGTAGCTAATGATGTGATGCAACAGATCGGGATTCTTAAATCCTGGAGTTTAACAGTTACTGTGTGCATGTGATGATAAACACAGTTGCTACGTTACCTCTCTGTCTCGCTTATTTCCTTTTTTCCAGTCACCAGCAGTGGCGTCCTCAAAATTATTATTCAATAAAAGCAAATGATTTCAAACACTGGACTCGCTGTCCTACCGTTTTGCTGAAATTTTCAGAGCGTGCTTCTGCCTAGTGTGCTTTTTCTACAGACTATTAAACTGATTTGTCCTCGATAGCTAGGAGGCAGATTTTACTATCATAAAAACCTATTTGTATTCAGATCGACCCGCTTCCTAGTTTGTTTTTAAGTGCTTCATCTTTTTTTGTTTTTTCCCCCGCTGGTATAATGGTCCCGGCAAACACGCTGAAAGCATTCCTTCTCTATAAAACATAGTGGCATCTTAATACTTGGTGCACAAGAGGAGTGGAGTTGCATTTAAAAAGCTTGCAGCACACCCTCGAGTCCAGCTTTAAAGAATTCCAATGCGCGACTGCAGCAATGCAAGCACGTTTGCCAAACACGCACTCGTTACTTTGGCTAATATGACTGTTAGGGACAATTATGCAAAGCAGATGATTGCATATCTGTTTCTCTACATACAGATACGTTTATGAAAGCCTTGAGCGCTTGTTTGACTTACTTGTGTTTTGCGTGTATTACAACATTCTGCTTTTCATATCAAAGGAGGTTTTTTCTCCTGATTTAAATCCAGCGGGAACAAGCAGTGAATATTTGATAAACAAGCCGTTTGTGTAACACGTAGGCAATCATTTGTAACTAAGCAGTCACTGCGATTAAACTGCGAGGTTTAAACACCACCACAAACTGCCTGCTCTGTTTAGACTGACTCATAAAGCCGCATTTCACCGATAGACCGAATCGTCCTCACGCCTCCTCTCGCTCTTTTCTTCTTCCAGCTCTTCCACTCCTACCCTCCAGCCATGTCTGGCCTTCCCCCTGTCATCCCCCCAACCGGGCCCTTCAGCTCGCTGCAGGGGGCCTTTCAGCCCAAGGTGAGACACCACCACACACCCACAGACAGACTAGCCGGGAGGGGGCGAGTTATATTCAGAGAATAATTTTCGATCGTCTGCTGCTCTCCAGACCTCTAATCCACTGGATGTTTCCGCAAGACCCGGAGCCGTCCCACACACGTTCTTACAGAAGGACCCCAGGGTAAGAGCACGTACACGCCACCCACCGTGCACCAGGAGTCCGGACTGTACAGGCTCCATAGGTTTGCTTTATTAGGATCCACATTAGCAGCAGCCTCAGCAAGCAAGCTGTTCTCATACAGGAAGTGTTAAAAATGCATTAAAATACATATGAATAATTTACCACATAGAGTCTATTTCTGATCTATTGATCAGCGGTGAGTCGTAGATTGACAGACGTGTCAGCGTGTTTGTTTGCAGAAGGCCACGCAGGAGGAACCCGTTTAAACACCCGCGTGTTAATTACCCCTGAAACGCTTAATTTTAAAGTGAACAGTTTGACATTTTAATTTGGTTCCTAATGAATGCTACACACAAGGACTAATTAGAAATGATTTGACTGACAGCAGAATAATTCATGTTCTCTCTCTCCGTCCTTCCTGAAGCTAACGGATCCGTTTCGGCCGATTCTCAGGGTGAGTGCTCACTCCCTGCAGTGTCTCCGTCTCCTGCTCCCTCGCAATAATCACTGTGATGCCTTGAAGGTCTTTGCTAATGGAGTTGATAGTGTCTTTAATTAAATGGGGGCTGAGTGTACTCGTTTACGGGGCTCATTTTGAAGAACGCTGCAGCGCGTGTGTTATGAAACCTTGTCAGATGGCCGACAGTGACGCCTCGCTGTCACACGCCAGCGTGTGCATGGTTCATTCAGCACACCTACATTTCTTAGCCTTTTAATATGTGATTAGTAGTCATAGTACCGTATTGATTAGATGACACTGTGTTTTTTGGTCACACCATTTTCTTTCTTGTTCTTAATTAAATAAATTTTCTTGTTCTTACAGAAACCGGGGAAGTGGTGTGCCATGCATGTCCATATTGCCTGGCAGATATACCACCACCAACAGAAAGTAAAGGTGAGGACTCGTCTAACCCCTCCTAACACAGTGTGGCCAAGGCTGGATTTAACCTCCTAGGACCTGGCGTCACATTTTGGGTTGTCTAGACCACAATACTAAATTTTGCTCTACAAGGGCCTGATATCCACTAACGAGGACACTATACTGCCACTGTCCTATCGAAATTTAAAACGAATGTCCTTGTATGTGGATCTCATTTTTCTCAGAAACAAAAATCAGGTAAAAAAAAAATACAGTAATTCTTTGTTTTTACATTCATCAGGTCCCAATCAGCCCAAATAGCAAAGAGAAATTAAAAATGCATGAAAGAGTTCAGGTCTTAGGAGGCTAATACTGGGTCAGTTTAGCAAAGTCCAATTTTCAATTCAGTTTTATTTATAAAGCACCAAATCACAACAACAGTCACCTCAAGGCGCTTTATATTGTAAGGTAGACGCTACAATAATACATACAGAGAAAAACCCAACAATCATATGACCCCCTATGAGCAAGCACTTTGGCGACAGTGGGAAGGAAAAACTCCCTTTTAACAGGAAGAAACCTCCAGCAGAACCAGGCTCAGGGAGGGGCGGGGCCATCTGCTGTGATTGGTTGGAGTGAGAGAAGGAAGACAGGATAAAGACATGCTGTGGAAGAGAGACAGAGATTAATAACAAACACTTCCACCCTCTATAGACACTGTTAACTCATTTGTATTAATTGAACTGCAAAATAAACCCAAACTCCTGATGGTTCGCTCTGTGGATCTGGCTCTAGTTTCTCTTCTGGAAAAATCACTTCATCAGTTAAACCACAGAATTGTTCCGTGTCTTCTGTGATCAGCTGATTTCACCGTTGTACTCAGTAGAAGTCGCTTCACACACCGTTGATAATAAATTGACATTTAAATTGTATGGTTTGCATCCTCCTTTTGCTTCTGGAGGTTAGTGTAATGCTTTGATTGTGACACCTCACTGGAACTTAGCAGTCAGTCACCTCCCTTGATGGCTTTAACTATTTTTCCTTCCCAACACGCCTAAAACCAGCGTCTCTGTGTGCAGCAGGAGTAGGACCCAAATGCAGACTCAGAGGCAGGACGTGAACTCACAAACCACAGCTTTACAATACAAAACTAACCTGGAAAAACCAAAGAATCCAAATACACGGGGGGAAACACAGGGAGAGACAGACAGCCATGAGGGAGACGCTGACGTAAATATACAGAAGGATAACGAGGGAAGTGAGGACACACGGAGAGCAGGACGGGGGACACAAAACTGAACAGGACGAACACGGAAACACGAGACCTTCACAATAAAACAGGAAGATGATGCGGGAGGAGGAGAGGCAGACGAGACGGACTTGGGCAAACACAGATAAACGTGATGGAATAAAACACAAGGAGGGAAAACACGGCACAAGAACTCACACAACTTTACAAACACAGACGCACAAAAGGGGACGCAGAGGGCAAAGGTTAGCGTAGAAGAAACTCAGGATTACCACTAAGAATAATAAACCATCACACAAAAGGTCATAAAAACACAAGAAACACCAAATGCTGGGTCAAAAGGAGCCTCTGATAGCTCAGGTTTTACATGTGTTTCTCTCTGTACCTTTGGCGTCTTTCAGCAGCAGATGCAGGTCGACCCTCACAAGCTAGACTTCGGCCTCAAGCCCGAGTTTCTGAGTCGACCCCCGGGCCCCAGCCTCTTTGGTGCTATCCACCACCCCGGCGACTTGGCGCGGCCCGCCACGCTTTTCTCCGCTGCAGGTGAGTGCATCAGCTGTCCGATTGATCAGTGGCCGCCTCTCATATTCAGCAGCAGTCGGTCCTGCTGTGCAGAGCTAGCATCGTGTGTGGTGAATGAGTGAAATCAGCAAACCCGACAGAATGATCTCCACCAGAGTGACCATCAGAGATATATCTCACCTTTCTTTAGGTTGGAGCTGTTGGGTCAATCTCTGACTTCCTGTTTCTGTTCTTGGACACTGTCGCAGCTCTACAGTTCACTCATACTGCGCCACGCTTGGCTCCTGTATATGAAACGTTCATGTTTAAAACAGCCATGAGCATGTGACAACAACACGCACAAATCAGAGTGAAAGAACAGATCATCCAACGTGCCTCTTAAAGGAATACTGGATAAAGCAGAGGATATTCGATTAGTCCATGAAATGGGTTTTAGTGATGTCAACAAGGTCCCTGCTTGCTGTTAAATACAGGCAGACCTTGAAGTCGCACTTTGGGTTAGTACAGTCGTCTCTGGTGCTCCTGGTGTAGTTTAAGTATCCACAGACTGCAGATGTGAGTCAGCCTTTTTCCCTCTATGTTGGATCTGGTTATTAAACTTCAAGCCGCAGCAGTGCTGGGTTTGCTTCGTTCAGCCTGTAACTAGCCAGGTATCATCAAGACATAACAACGACAGTTTTCCAGGCAGTGTGTGGAATTCCTGAGTTTAGCTTAACTATCCCAAGATTAGGTCATCAAACTACCACAAGGCCCCCCTCTGCTACTATTACTTATTTGGCTCTGCGTCAGTGTCCCAAAATGTCAGGTTGTCATAATGTCCGATGCTGCAACTGGACAAAACGCCAACAAATGAAGAAAATATCTTTACTAAAGATGAGATACGACAAAACAGCAGGAAAAAAAGCACCGTTTTCACGGGACTCTCTGCAGTGTTTGGTGCTGCGCTTTATGGCCAAACGGCTGTTTTAGTCTCGTCTGTCTGAAGGACTCGGACGTCATTTCAAACATTTGCCGTTCTGCCATGTTCACTTTAAAGAGGACAAGCCGTCTCCTTGCACTCTTTCCAAATACACTTGTTCCCTGCCTTTCTAACTACACTGTAATACTGTGGAACATTTAGCACGCTAACAGAGGCCTGCAGCTTTGTGTCATCTCCTGGGAAGATTGTGGCGTTTTATTACCACACACCTGAGTGCTAACACAAACCGATGATCAGTTATTAAAGTGAATTTGATTATCGGCACCTGGCTGCTGTTAATTCCTTTAGAAGTACGGGAGGTACTCGGTGTACTCACTGCATAGAGCCCTGAGAAAACTTTTTTTACACTTCAATCTTTTATTAATCCCAAAAGTTGTAAAGCTGTAAGCAGTGCAGCTTTCTGCTTGCTTACTATTAGCTTTCTAGTGCAGATAATCTTGGGATAACTAGCTGGCTTTATCCTCATTAGTTACACCAACAGCTGAGCTAAAGCTGATCATCTGGGAGAGCATGATCAGGCTGCACAGTAAATCATCTGGGCAGCAGATTTCTGCAGCGATATATAACAACTTAGATCGTAGCCATTGTCCCCACAACATCTGTCCTGAGCCTGTGCTGTTGGTCTTTGTGTGAAGCTCTCAGGGCCAAAGTCGTACAAGGAAAGTCTTAAATCTTTCTGGAGCTTGCAGCTGATTCTCCTTGTTTGCTATGCGCAGTATCATTAAATGCAATTAATCTCGTATTAACAGGAGCATCGTTGTTTCTCTTTTGACGTGATGATGGGACTTATGTAAGAGTTGACTTTGAAGAGGAACACGCGTGTAAACGAATTGCTGCTTTAATGGCTGTGCCTGTAATCTACAGTCGACTGATAAGTTCGTGGCTGTTTATTTACAGATGCTTTTGTCTGCACAAAAATACTGAAGGACATTTTTCTGAAGTCTTTTACTGAACTTTAACTTTACAGTTAAAGTTTTTAAAATACGAATTACTTATCGATTAGCTCTTACTGACAGCTCCAGAAAGACTTCACCAGTTGACCAGTTAACACTTACTTTTGCTGATGTTACAGTCTGTGGTTATCCTCCTCCTCAGGTCCTACGCACCCATCTGCAGCTCCCTTTGGCCATCCACCGCACCATCCTGGAAACTTTCTTCCTCCAGCATCTCATTTAGGTAACAGCACGCTTCATCTCAGTCTGACCGATCCAAAACGAGGGTGTTGATTGCATCAGCGCTAACATGCTGTGTCTTCTCCCAGAGCCTTTCAGTAGGCCTCCATCGTTTGGAGGACTGGGATCTCTCAGCTCGTCGGCCTTCGGGGGATTGGGCAATCCAGCACTAAGTGAGTTTCAGCCTCAAGAAAGACACTTGCTTGGGAGTGGCCACATGAGAAACCGTGACTGTTGTGGAGGGTCACAGTTTCTCGTGCGGTCCCTCGGGAAAATCAGTCGCCTACCTGTAGTTTAGGTGGAGTAATCCTCTCACTGTTTGTAATGCTGCCTGCATATGAGGATCAGCAGAGCTACGCATTTAACTTGCGTTCCATGTTTTTCCACGTGTTGAATCCCTAACAGGGGCCAACTCGGTGTTTGGCCACAAAGATGGCCCAAACGCGCCACAGCACTTCAACAGCAGCAGTAACAACAGCCACCAGGAGCCGTGGAACCGCCTGCATCGCACGCCACCTTCGTTCCCCACGCCGCCACCCTGGCTGAAACCCGGAGAGTCTGAGAGGAGCGCGTCGGTGAGCTCACACGAGAGGGACCGAGACTCTGACAAACGGGACTCGTTGGTCAGTAAAGAGGACAAGGACAGGTGGGTGGTGAACAATGTAACAACTACATGAGTAATGTGGTCAGTGTGTGAGTGCAACAAAGTGACAGTTTAATGAACAAAAGATTCCATTCAATTCAATTTTATTTACACAGCGCCAAATCACAACAGCACAGTACAGTACAGTAGATCGCACAATAATACATCATATGACCCCCTATCAGCAGCACTTTGGCGACAGTGGGAAGGAAAAACTTCCTTTTAACAGGAAGAAACCTCCGACAGAACCAGGCTCAGGGAGGGGCGGGGCCATCTGCTGCGACCGGTTGGGGTGAGAGAAGGAAGACAGGATAAAGACATGCTGTGGAAGAGAGACAGAGGTTAATAACAGATATGATTCAATGCAGAGAGGTCTGTTAATACATAGTGAGTGAGAAAGGTGACTGGAAAGGAAAAACTCAATGCATCATGGGAATCCCCCGGCAGCCTACGTCTATTGCAGCATAACTAAGGGAGGATTCAGGTCACCTGGTCCAGCCCTAACTATATGCTTTAGCAAAAAGGAAAGTTTGAAGCCTAATCTTGAAAGTAGAGATAGTGTCTGTCTCCTGAATCCAAACTGGAAGCTGGTTCCACAGAAGAGGGGCCTGAAAACTGAAGGCTCTGCCTCCCATTCTACTTTTAAATACTCTAGGAACAACAAGTAGGCCTGCAGAGCGAGAGCGAAGCGCTCTAATAGGGTGATATGGTACTACAAGGTCATTAAGATAAGATGGGGCCTGATTATTTAAGACCTTGTATGTGAGGAGCAGGATTTTGAATTCAATTCTGGATTTAACAGGAAGCCAAAACAGGAGAAATCTGCTCTCTCTTTCTAGTCCCTGTCAGGACTCTTGCTGCAGCATTTTGGATCAGCTGAAGGCTTTTCAGTGAGTTTTTTGGACATCCTGATAATAATGAATTACAGTCGTCCAGCCTGGAAGTAATAAATGCATGAACTAGTTTTTCAGCGTCACTCTGAGACAGGATATTTCTAATATTAGAGATGTTGCACAAATGGAAGAAAGCAGTCTTACATATTTGTTTAATATGTGCTTTGAAGGACATGTCCTGGTCAAAAATGACTCCAAGGTTCCTCACAGTGTTACTGGAGGCCAAGGTAATGCCATCCAGAGTAAGAATCTGCTTAGATACCATATTTCTAAGCTTTTCAGGGCCGAGTACAATAACCTCAGTTTGATCTGAATTAAGAAGCAGAAAGTTAGCGGCCATCCAGGTCTTTATGTCTTTAAGACATTCCTGCAGTTTAACTCATTGGTGTGTGTTATCTGGCTTCATGGACAGATAGAGCTGGGTGTCATCAGCATATCAGTGTAAATGTATGCTATGTCTTCTAATGATGCTGCCTAAGGGAAGCATGTATAATGTAAACAGAATTGGTCCTAGCACTGAACCCTGTGGAACTCCATAATTAACCTCAGTGTGTGAAGAGGACTCTCCATTTACATGCACAAACTGGAGTCTATTAGATAGATATGATACAAACCACTGCAGCACAGTACCTGTAATACCTACAGCATGTTCTAATCGCTCTAATAGGATATTATGGTCGACAGTATCGAACGCTGCACTGAGGTCTAGCAGGACAAGCAGAGAGATGAGTCCACTGTCAGAGGCCATAAGAAGATCATTTGTAACCTTCACTAAAGCTGTTTCTGTGCTGTGCTGAGCTCTGAAACCTGACTGAAACTCTTCAAATAAGCCATTCCTCTGCAGGTTGGAGATTGGCCTATAATTAGCTAAGACTGCTGGGTCTAGAGATGGCTTTTTGAGTAAAGGTTTAACTACAGCCAGCTTGAAGGCCTGTGGTACATAGCCGATTATTAGAGATAGGTTGATCATATTTAAGATCGAAGAATTAATTAATGGCAGGACTTCTTTGAGCAGTTTTGTAGGAATGGGGTCTAAAAGACACGTTGATGTCTTGGAGGAAGTAATTATTGAAGTTAACTCAGAAAGATCAACTGGAGAAAAAGAGTCTAACTTAACATCAATGGTACTAAGAGTAGCTGTAGATAATATTACATCTGTGGGATGATTACTGGTAATTTTTTCTCTAATGATAAAAATTTTATTCGTGAAGAAGTTCATGAAGTCATTACTAGTTAACGTTAAAGGGATGGTTGGCTCAAAAGAGCTCTGACTTTTTGTCAGCCTGGCTACAGTGCTGAAGAGAAACCTGGGGTTGTTCTTATTTTCTTCAATCAGTGATGAATAGTAAGATGTTCTGGCTTTGCGGAGGGCTTTCTTATAAAGCAGCAAACTATTTCTCCAGACTAAATGATGATCCTCTAAATTTGTGACACGCCATTTCCTCTCCAGATTACGAGTCATCTGCTTTAGGGTACGTGTTTGAGAATTATACCACGGAGTCAGGTACTTCTGATTAGAGACCTTAGTTTTCACTGGAGCTACAGTATCCAGAGTCGTACGTAGTGAGGAGGTGAAATTATTAACAAGATAATCGACCTCTGTTGGGGTAGCGTTCAGATAGCTGCTCTGCTCTATGTTGGTACAGGGCATTGAAGATGATAACAGTGGGTGGATTATATTCTTAAACTTAGTTGCAGCGCTTTCAGAAAGACATCTACTTTGATAAAGTCTACTCTCCACCGCTGTGTAATCAATTATTGTAAATGTAAATGTTATCAGGAAATGATCAGACAGGAGAGGGTTTTCAGGAAACACTGTTAAATGTTCAGTTTCTACGCCATATGTTAAAACAAGATCTAGAGTGTGATTAAAGTGGTGGGTGGGTTCTTTTACATTTTGACAGAAGCCGATTGAGTCTAATAACAGACTAAATGCCATGTTGAGGCTGTCATTTTTAGCATCTACATGGATGTTAAAATCACCCACAATAATTATTTTATCTGAGCTCAGAACTAAATTAGATATAAAGTCTGAGAAATCAGACAGAAACTCTGTGTAAGGCCCAGGTGGACGATAGATGATAACAAGTAAGACTGGTTTCTGAGTTTTACAGCTGGGGTGGACGAGGCTAAGCATCAGGCTTTCAAATGAATTAAAAGTCTGTCTGGGTCTTTTATTAATTAATAGGCTTGTGTGAAAAATTGCTGCCACACCTCCCCCTCGGCCTGTGCTTCGAGGTTTCTGGTAGTTAGAATGACTCGGGGGTGTTGATTCATTTAAACTAACACAATCATCCTGCTGCAACCAGGTTTCTGTAAGGCAGAGTAAATTGATTTGTTGATCAATTATTAAGTCATGTACTAACAGAGACTTGGAGGAGAGAGACCTAATATTTAATAATCCACATTTCACTGTTTTACTCTTTGGTTCAGATGTGGATACTGTATTGTTCTTTCTTTGTAATTGTTTATGTTTAAGTTGTTTGTTGCTGGTTTTTAGTTTGTTTTTTGTCTTTTTGGAAGCTGACACAGTCTCTATGGAGATGGGTTTTTGGGGGGGGTAGCAGGAGGAGAGAAGCTGCAGAGAGGCGTGTAAGACTGCAACTCTGCTTCCTGGTCCCAACTCTGGATAGTCATATTTTTGTCCATCCATCCATCCATCTTCATCCGCTTTGTCCGGGGCCGGGTCGCGGGGGCAGCAGCCTAAGCAAAGAGGCCCAGACCTCCCTCTCCCCAGCCACCTCCTCCAGCTTATCCGGGGGAACACCAAGGCGTTCCCAGGCCAGCCGAGAGATATAATCTCTCCAGCGTGTCCTGGGTCTGCCCCGGGGCCTCCTCCCGGTGGGACATGCCCAGAAAACCTCACCCAGGAGGCGCCCAGGGGGCATCCTTGTCAGATGCCCGAACCACCTCAGCTGGCTCCTTTCGATGTGGAGCAGCAGCTGCTCTACTCTGAGCCCCTCCCGGATGGCCGAACTTCTCACCCCATCTCTAAGGGAGAGGCCAGCCACCCTTCGGAGGAAGCTCATTTCTGCCGCTTGTATCCGCGATCTCGTTCTTTCGGTCACTACCCACAGCTCGTGGCCATAGGTGAGGGTAGGGACGTAGATCGACCGGTAAATTGAGAGCTTCGCTTTTACACTCAGCTCCCTCTTCACCACGACGGACCGGTGCAGTGTCTGCATTACTGCAGCTGCAGCCCCAATCCATTTTTGTCCATATTTCTAGAAATGAGAGCTGCTCCATCCAAAGTGGGATGGATGCCGTCTCTCCTAACAAGACCAGGTTTCCTCCAGAAGGTTTGCCAATTATCTATGAAGCCCACATCGTTTCTGGGACACCACTCAGACAGCCAGCAATTTAAGGAGAACATGCAGCTAAACATGTCACTCCTGGTCTGATTGGGGAGGGGACCAGAGAAAACTACAGAGTCCCACATTGTTTTGGCAAAGTTACACACCGATTCAATATTGATTTTAGTGACCTCCGATTGGCGTAACCGAGTGTCATTACTGCCGACGTGAATTATGATCAGCGAGCTCGTGCTCCTGCTGGGGGGAGGAGAGAGGAAAAGGTTAGCATCGCCCATATTTGATAACAGCTCCTTAATTAGCAGCAGCATTGAATTTAGTTGAGTCAGAGTCATGTAGACAAGTCAGCAGCAGCATCAGTCAGGTGGTGATAAGCAGATTGGCAAAGGCTTAAATTAAAGATGTTTCCTGTATGTTTTACATAATCATAATTTTCCATAAAATGTTTTTTTCTCTGTACAGTTATTTAACTCCAAACGTAAAACTCTCATAACCTTGTTTGTGCCTGTAGGGACTCTGTTGAAAAGCGTCATCCCAGCCATCCGTCCCCGGTCCCCGTCAATCCAATCAGCCTTCTTAGCCACAGCCGACCTCCTGAGCACCACAGGAACCACCTGCCACCTGCTTCTGGAGAGCCTCAGAGGGAGAAGGAGAACAAGGCCAAAGAGAGGGAAAGGGAGCACTCGGATTCATGGAAAGACAACGGCACAGACGACCACAAGCTCAAAGACAGCCAGCACAGTGACAAGGACACGCCTGTCATCCATGACGGCCGAGCGTCGGAGGACAAAATGTCAAACAGAGGATCGGCGTCACCCTATGTCCGGCAGACCAGCTTGGAACGTCCCAACGGTGGCCTGACGAGGGATGTCCTGGAGAAGAAGGCGGAGCTGCCATACGAGCACCAGAAGAAGAGCAGTGAGGTGAAAGTAAAGGAGGAGAGGAAGGAGGAGCAGGATGGAGGCGCAGAGAGGGCCAGTGAGCACCTGCAACAGGCGTCCTCCACCCCTAATCTCCACCCTCCCTCCTCAGTGCCTGTGTCCATGGGCATGCCCGTTGTCCACCCCATCAACAGCATCAGCAGCCTAGAGAGAACTCGAGTCGTGGCGCCCTTTATGGGTATCAGTCCCATCCCAGGAGCTGACAGATTCCCCTACCCTCCCTTCCACTGGGACCCAATGAGAGACCCCTACAGGGGCCTGGACATTCACAGGCGAGACCCTTTGGCCAGGGACCTGCTGCTGAGGAACGATCCTCTGCACCGGTTGGCAGGGCCGCGCCTGTACGAGGCAGAGCGCTCCTACAGGGACCGCGAGCCTCACGACTTTAATCGCGACCACGCCCACCCCCTGGCCCTGGAGCAGAGGAGGGAACAGGAGCGCGCCCAACTGGAGGAGCGCGATCGCCTCAACATGCTCCGAGAGGACTACGAGCACGGGCGCCTCCACCCCGCGGTGCACCATCCCGCCCTCGACGGACACCTCCCCCACCCTGCCCCGGGCCTCATGGCCCCCGGACTCGCTGGCATGCACTACTCCAGGGTGAGTCCCTCAGCCGCAGCGGCAGCAGCCGCCGCCGCCGCCGCAGCCACCGCCCATCAGAATGGTATTCTGAACAAAACGCCACCCACCGCGTCTCTGAGTGCACCGCCCCCACTCATTCCCACACTGGGCGCCCGGCCCGGCTCGCCCAGACGGACTACTCCCCTGGGCACAGATATCAGAGACAGACCGGCTCACAAAGACATCGAGGCGCGGTGAGGCGAGCAGACGCGGTGGCCCTGCAGCCCTGTGCCTCACCAACACTGAACTCACAACCAAGCACTTAGCTTTGGCAAAGCAAGACTGTAACATAGCTGTGAATAATTTATGTGGGCACACAGATGCCCATGCAATGAATCGTTTTTGTATAAAACTACAAAGAGACAATAATCATGGAACAAAAAAAGCTTTTTTTCAGAGATTTTGTTTTCCCGTTTTGCTCCAGCTTTCCGTGTGCATTCTTTCTCTTGTATAGAAAAGTGATGTGGAGTCAGAATGAGCAACTTTGGATTGTACAGGTACTTTAGCACTGAGTGTGTAGATAATGTGTACAGTCGCTGTGCTCGCCCTGTACGGATTCAAATTCATGGTACAAATATGCAAAAGAGTGTTTCGAAAGCTTTACTTTGACAGATGTAAATACAGGAGTATGATTCAGAACGTGCTTTTTGCAATTTCTTTATCGTTTGGTTGACGCAGGTGATTCGCATTGTACCAGATCCCCAGATTCAACTATGCAACAAATGTCTCGGTTCCCTTTCTGAAAGCTGGCCTTCAACACTACTGACTGCGTGCCACTGTGTACCATTCAAGGACTGTATTCTCTCCACAACGCAGACTTGACATTAACTTTGCGTCCGTGCTGACAGATGCAGCTTTAACTGATCTGCACAGGGTTTCAGATTTAACAAAAAACAAAATGATTTTTGTCTTATAATAATCTGTGGTGACAATCCCATTGAACTGAATATTAAATTGTGATGTAAAAAGCCAGCAGCACAAATGTGTGGATGGATTTTTTTGTTGTCCTCTTGGTTAACACCAGTCTTGTTCTGGGGAGAATGCAGCGCATTAAACACCATGACGGCACATTAGCCCTAGCGGAGGAGTGTAAAGTACATGTTTCTGTTGGTCAAACAGTGTATTAAAGTGCTTTCCTAAGTTGTTGTACCTACAAAATCAAAATACAAAAAAAGCAAGTCTCAACCATGGACGGTTTGTTTCTAACAAGCAGAGATCTATTTTAGTAGTCCACTGAAGGTTTAGTTGTGCGCTTCAAACTCTGTGATATCATGTCGTGCAGTGTTTTTTAATCCAACATGAAATTGTCCACCCGAGCCATAGTGGTTAGTCGATACGTATCGCAAAAAGATTGTTCAACGAGAAACCTTTTGCTGTTTACCGTGTACAGGGGAAAAAACGAAGTCTTTCTAGATCGTGTACAATGAGAAAAAATGAAGCGACTGAATCTTCAGCATGCTCCTCATTTAAACTTGTGTTATGTAAATTGTGCCATGTTATTAAAAAATGTGTACTAACCCTGTGTTTGGGTGTTTATTTCTCCGCCTTTGCACAGACGCCATATGTGATGTGTCCTGGCCCCACTTCTCACCCACCAGTGTTTTTATAGCGCTACAGGTTGTGTGTGCCATTAATACTTCTTTTTTTAATCCTCTGTCACGTACAGCGTGTCACATCCCTGCTGATGTAGGAGAAAACTTGATGGTTACCCCAGAATTGTGAATCATGAGCAGATGCAAGAGTTATTGGCATTACACTGAGTAACTACAGGTTCGTGCCGCCGCCTCTGACTGAGGCGCGTGGGTGCGTCAGTCACCGCTGCTTTTCCTCTCAGACCTGCACGTATGAAATGATATAGGGCTACAGCATGGGGGTAATTCAGCCTTTGGACCAGCAGAGGGCGCCAAACTATAAGAAGTCTTATGGCGTGGATGAAACTCTTTAGACAAACCATTACTCTGCGTAAGAGCTACCGTTTGACAACTACTGTCAAAGAAACGCAAGGTTGGCCTATAAACCAGCCTGAACCATATCTCAGGACCAACACATTCACACTCACACGTACATCTACTGAAGCCAATTAACATGGATGTCTTTGGACTGTTGAAGGAAGCCAGAGCCCCCATAGAGAACAAGAACAAGAATGAATCTTTCAAGTCATTTGATTAAAAATCGTGAGGTGAAAAGGAGACATGCAGCAGGGGAGTTTAGAGAAATCAAAGAAGCAAAACTTCACATTTAAGAAGCTTCAGAACAAAAGCAGAAGGCAGCGGCTTGCAAACCTCATATTCACAACAGAACATAAGAAACCACGTCGAATATTTAAAAAGAGACTGTTTTTAGAGACCACTTAAATTTTGAATTTGATGACAGCGTCGTGTCTCAAAAACGTTTGGATGGAGAAAATTAAGCAGCACAAAAGAAACAGCTGGAGGAACATTTAGCAACTAATTAGGTTACCTGGCGTCGCATCAGCAAAAATGGGCAGATTTTCACCAATCTGCTAAAAAGTCTACACATTTTAGAACAATTTCAGAATTATGTTTCCCAACATGAAATTGTGAAGACTTTGAATATCATCTATATCATAGATAGAATAGTAGTATACGTCACATCTTCCATGGCCAGATTTTGTTATCAAGAGTCAGAAAAGCTTTTAATGAGACGCTGTTAGGCTCAAGCTCGTGATTAATGATGTGTGACAGCAGGGGGTCTGATAAATGGGATCCTGTGGTGTGATTTCTTTATCAGACTGATAACAAAGACATAATAAACCTGCTCCGGCGGTGTACAGAGTACGTAGAGGTTTTATGTGATGAAATCCTGACAGTGACTCAACATTAATCTCTTACTTTGCTCGTTAAAGTGAAAAACAGCTGAGAACACTTCTCTCCAACGACCTCCTGCAGTCTGAACTACATTTACATCAATTCACGACAGTGTTTTTGTGCAAACCTGGCTGCTAATAAGCTCACTGTGATTTTTATGGTTTCCAACAGAAGGTGCTCATTAATCCTGCCCGTCTAGACCAGTACGCACAAAACGGTAGATTTCAAAAGTTAAAAAGAAGAAAATGTTTGATCTGGACTCTTTCAGGACCCAGTCTTCAGTTTTCAATCACTAAAGTTCAAACAGGCAATTCTGGTATTTGGAAATGTGGAGCCAATGAAGTTTAACATTTATATATAAACTACACGTTGCTGTGTCAAATATAGTGCCATCCAAAAGTCTTGGACACCTCATTTCTTTATATTTTGCTTCCAAGGAGACAGAGTCTGGTCTTGAAGGTCTCTAAAGGCCTCGTTTTTAGCCTCTGAACACAAAACTGTGAACCAATGTTGTCTCTACATACGACCGGTGTTAGTGTAGTTCCAAAATAAGGAGTTACACTTCAACTCAGTTTTATTTACATAGCACCAAATCACAGCTGCAGGTACAGACTAACAATGCTAGAGAACAAACCCCAACACTGCTCTGCTCCCACCTTCCTCCTTCAAGCGCTGCTCTTTCGCTTTGTTTGCTAAAACTGCTCAATTTAAAATGCTGACGTGCTGCCTCACTAAGACTCCCGAAAAACAAATTCCAAATATGAAGCTGGCATCAGCAGAGTTGCTGGTAATGTTTTCTACCAGCATGCAGCTCGACCATCAAAACTCAAAAAGTGGGCCTATTTTATTTAGTAGAGTGTAAAATGTCTTAGTAATTAGGTTACACAATCAAATTCATATGGAAATGAAAACTGCATAAAAATTGAAGACTTTGGCTCACAAGATAGAAACGTGACTTCAACATAGTGAAAATATTATAATATTTGGCATCCAGTAGAGCAGTGGTACTGTAAATGTAAGGCTGGTGTTGACCAAAACTTCTAGTTAGGATAGGGATTTGTGTGTGTGTGTGTGTGTGTGTGTGTGTCTGTAGGTTCATATTGTTACAGGAAGGTGTTTCGGGTCCATGGAGTAACGCAGAAGAAAAGTAACGAGTAGGGAGTAATTAGGTAAAGTGACGTCTTGATGCACGCTCAGTCATCCAGGTAAGTAAATCCCCCAAAAGTTGATTCTGTTCATCTGGACGCAGCGTTTTCAGTGGTGCTGGTTTCAGTCTTTATGCAAATGTCCTGTTTATAAGGTTGAAACCTGCAGTCAGCTGAGACTGAAGACGTCACCTGGATGATGGTGAAATGTTTTTCCCACTGAAACATCCAGATGAACAGCATCAACCTTTGGGGTTGAGTAAAGTAACGCATTACAACAAGTAACAAGTGACGTCTAACACTTTTGCTTTTTTGAGTAACAATCTGCAAATATTCAAATAGAGTTTAGAAAGGACGCTTCCTTTAACACTGAGTAAATGCTGGAACCTGCACTGAAACAAGCCTCAGGTATGACCTGTATGTCCCCGCCTCTGCACTGATGGCCACAAAACTCTGCTTATGTAATTCACCTTTTCGACACAAGGTGGCATCAGTGCACACTGATGGACTGCAAAGTGAAACAAAGGGAGCAACAAAGGGCTCATCCACAGCAGATAGCACACACTGTGCCTGTCATCTCACGAGCAGAGAACCAGTTTGCCGAGGTCAACTTCCTCTGACCAATGCACAAATGCGATTTGCTTCAACACTGACAATCACGCATGCTGTCAAACCTGAAGAACAGCATTGCGTGCCAGACGCTCCTTGATTGACATTTATATCCTTTGTGAGCTTAAACACATGACAGAAACTAAGCAGGCTGACGGTCCTCGATCGTCAGCCTGCACTTAAGAGTTGTCTGTGTCGTAACTGGAGGCACACCTGTATTTGTACCTGAACCCACAGCAAACAGGAATCTGACGCCTCGGTGCTATATCTCAGTGTTACTGCAAACAAAGCCAGTCTCTGGGAAATAAGATCATATTTCATAAGAATAATAAAGCGATCCGAGAACCACACATTGCCCATCACCTGATCATACAAGCTCCACATCGTCTTAATCTCATGTAGCACCACACACTGGCTCTGGCTAACACGCCACCCTATTCCCCTACAAAAAAGAGGAAGGTTCAGTATTTTCTCCCCGCTGACAACACTTCTAATCACCTCCAAACAAACTTGGCTCGGTTGCTCCTAAAAATATTTTCCTGTTTGTAAAAAAGGAAAGGCATCCCACTCTCAGTGGTAATGTTCCCCTAGATTTTCCACTCCTCTGCTTAGAAAAAAGAAGAGAAAGCCTATAAACACGAGCCTACCAGTGAAGCTGTCTGTTCAGGATTAACTTAATGCTCAGCCTGTTCAAAAAGGAGTTCATTCGTTTGTCACTGTGAGTCGTTTCATGGTAACACAGCTGCTTGGTGGGGTAATATTACAAATCTGGAAAGCCTGAGATGAAAAGAGGAAGAGCTGCTCTCATATATATACATGCTGAACTGGAGCAGAGTGCACACAGCCCTCCACTGAACCCGAGGAAATGACCATAATTCTTCAGACATATGTGATCTTACACACAATCAGTGGAGCCGGTTAGAGCTTCTGTTTATAGTGAGGAGAAGAGGAGGAGTCAGAGGAGGATGCACAGCCTGGTCATAGCAGATAGATTAATAGATTCCCAGCATCATCATGTTGGACATAAGAGGTTTGAATAGCTGAATGACAGTTTGCTGCAATGGTGGGAAAATGCTATATAATATTGTCAGAGTTCCTGCTATAGTAAGACCAGCAGAAATACTCAAGTTGTCTTTCAATGTGTTTTTGGGCTTATGGAGGGTATTTCAGGCTTTCTGTGGGCGGCAATGAAAACAGGAGTGTTTTTACACAGCAGTGACCTTCAAAAGGAAACACACACAGCTGCAGTGTGGCAGAAGAAAACAGAGGAAAAAGTCTTTGTCACAACTGACGCAACCAGATAGCCGCTTTAGCAGCACTCTCAGACACACTGTGTTTTATTACTCCTACCTGCTCTGTATTCTTTCTTCACGCTGACCTAGATATCATATGACCCGCCCTAATCCTGCCGCTCTTTTCGTCTGATTTCAACAAAGACAGGTTCGGATGACCTTCATGGGTTTGATGCGGCGGGGCCTCATTAGCAGTGAGATTCAGATCTGCCAGTGCAGACTGATGAACTTTAATTACTGCAGGAGCTGCTTCAGCTGCACACCAACGGTTCGGCCAGCTCGTGTGGAACATCCCGACTGAATGCAGAGGATGTACAGAGCTGATATTTGGTGTCTGGACTCTGACCTTCTTCGAGCAGAGCAGACACTGAACAGTTCTGGTCATAATAGAGAGAGCTGAACACCATCTGCAGTGTGAAACCTACTATAGGATAAGAAGAAGACAACAAGTGGCCTGCTGGGGGCATGCACCATCCACTGACATCTCATTTTAACAGTGACCTGGAGAGGAAGTGGAGGAAAGAAGGGTCACACCTACTCCTGTACATATAGTACATAACCAAACTCACAGTGTGTACATGTTAAAAAACAGGCGTGTAACTAGCAGAAATAATGACTTTAACTAGCAAACAGAAAAACAATCAGCTAAGATTAATGGTTCATTTTCCCTCCCAGACTTTTTGTCTTCTATTACTGGTAAACTGAACATCAGTGTGGGAAAAGAAACGTAAATGATTTTATAACAGTCTGATATTTACAGACAACATTATGAAAGAGCTCCTAATTACATTTTCCCATTTCTGATCAGAACCGTTACATCCAAAATATTATGCAACACATTACAGACACAAAATATTCACATAAGAAAAGATGGAAGCAAGTTTCACAAAGTCAGCCACAAAAGTGGGTCTTTTTCTCACGTAACTAATTTTTTCCAAGTTTAGTTCAGTATGGAGAGTGTATTATTCTTAACCTTGAATAATTCCAGGAGCATCGGATAAACCACAGAGGAGGAGTTAGCCTCAGCAGCTGTTGCTAAAATAGTGATTATCTTCCATGCTAATTATCACAAACTGGTTTAAAGGGCAACTGTCACACGCTTCCTTATTTTCTGTGTATAGATATATATTTTTTATCAGATTGTATATTTGGGCATTTTATATATTTGTTCTGCTCTGTATCTCATTATTGTCACTATACAGATGTACAAAGGCATTCTATTCTATTCTGTTGTTACTGTTATAGTGAAAGCTCAAATTAATCATGGAAACGTTTTAATCCACTGTAAGGCAAAAGCTCAGGTTTCAAAAGGGAAAACAGCTACATGTGAATTTTTAGTTTCTCTCATACTGAGCAGAAAAACAGTGAATATACACGTGTGGCATGTGCAACACTTTGTTTTCAATGTGTAAATTGTGTCTCATTGTGCATTCACAGTGGTGCCGATACAGAAGAGACAGAAACTCAGACTGAAATAAGTTCATAATAATAACTTAATTACTTTTTCCATTCATTAACTTCATATGTAATCCCATTGAGGCAGCATGTAAACTATCCTAAAAGAGACTAATGGGCAGCCATTACAAATTTTACTATGAACCTTTGTGAGTTTCCTGCTATGACATGTCAACAAGACTGCGGTAAAAACCCAGTGAGCAAACAGACGTTAGCCTTAGAGTCAATGTGCAAGCACAGAGTCAACAGAAATTTCCTCAAACAACAGCAAAAGTTTGGCAAAGATCCACGTTGTGTTTCTGTTCTGCAGCACCAACACATCTCAAAGCTCCTGTCAGCCCATACACAGACAGTTCAGCCTGCTACACTGTGCCAACAGGTAGCATCTACACGGCCCTGCAAGCTTAACTAACACCAGTAAGACAGCAGATGTTAGCAACCTCGAAATGAGAAAGAGTATCTAAGATGCAGGAATTTTAGAATCAGAAACAGGTGGACACTTTGGAAATAAGACCTCCTGAAGTTCAGTTAATTTAGCAGTGGTCCAAAAACATCTGTTACCTTTACAGCGACAGAAGTGAAAATAATTATCACTTAATGTTTAATATCCTGACTAAATTACACTCAGTGAGTAACACCTGAGGCAATCACCCAACATCCAAACTCACAAGTTTATGAACTGGTAAAACACCTGCAGAATAACCCACAAGATGCACCACTGGCGTCCCAGTGCCAGTTTGATGACTATACTACATTTGTTTTAAATCACAACAGCTGCCCCAGTGCACTGTTTATGGTAAACACCGTACAATAACACAGAAAACCACAACAATCAGACGACCCTCTATGAGCAGGCGTTTGGTGACGGTGGGAACGAAAAACCCGCTTTTAACAGGAAGAAACCTTCAGCAGAACTGGGCTCAGCGAGGGGCGGGACAGAAGAGGCCCTGTGAAGGAGAGCCAGAGATGAATAATAACTGATGAGTCAATGCAGAGTGATTAATAAAAATGTTGTTTTCAAAATGAGATGAGGCCTGATTTCAGCTGTGTCAGCTGAAGAATTTTAAATTCAGTTCAACTATGAAGAGAAGCTGAGATGGAAGACGTTTGTCATCACTCTCACTGCAGCATTTTGGACCAACTAAAGGCTTATCAGTGAGTTTTAGGACTTCATGATGATAATGAATTATAATAGTTAAACCTACAAGTAATAAGTAGTTTCTCAGCATCACGCTGAGACAGGGTGTTTCTAATTTTAGAGATATTGCAAATGCAAGAAAGCAGTCCAACATATTTGTCTAACGTGCACAGTGAAGGACATATCCTGGTCAAAACCGACTCCCAGATTCATCAGTGTTACTGGAGTCAAAGGTCGTTCCACCCAGGGGAGGTATCTGGTTAGACTCCATGTTTCTACGATTCTTAGGGCTGAGTACAACGACCTTTGATCTGAACTCAGAAGCAGAAAATTAGAGGTTGTTTATGCAACTAACTGGTGCATCGTTTGGCTTATGATGCAGTGAAAATTTATGCTCTGCACCTGAAGAACACTGCCTTATATTGGTCCTAACTAGAGATGGACCGATCTGATATTACGTATCGGTATCGGTCCGATACTGACCTAAATTACTGGATCGGATATCGGAGAAAAATTTAAAATGTAATCCGATCCATTAAATATCACGAAAGCACCTCACAAAACTTGCCACACGCCGTAACTCACCTCAGAACGTTAGCACGTCGGAGCAGTGTGCATCACGTGATAGAGCGGCTGTGGCATGCGGGACCTGTCGGTGGTCTGGATAGCATGTGGAGCTTCGCTAGCAACCCGGCATTTCATCTCCGACAAAGTTATCCCGAGAGAAGTAAAGCAAGTGTGTAAGTTCATCTCTGAATGTTTGTAAAGCATTCCTGCGTTAAGCTTAACAAACGATATATGGAGCGACTGCCTCTCCTGCTGCTACTTCAATCATGAAACTGCTTAACGATCAGCTGATCGGCTTGTCTCTCTCTAGTTTGCCTTTGGCCCACTTTGCACCAGAAAGAGGAAACCAGCGGCTGAACAACAGAAGCACGTTTAAGCTTGATCAGCTGTTGTTAGAATGTATTTAATATTACTTTCTACTCGAGGATCTTTTTCTACGTAGCTGACGCTGGTAACTGTGCAGGGGCGGATCTAGCAAAGTTTAGCCAGGGGGGCCGATAGGGCATTAACAGGGAAAAGGGGCACAAAGACATACTTTTCTTTCTTATTCTCATTTAAAATGTCTAGCTTTTAATAAATAATTATCTGACACCCAAAGTTTTAATTTGATGTAAAATGAATAGAAGTCAATTACTGTATATAGTAACTATTAAGTCTAATATATATATATATATACCCTAGTAAGCTATAGTACTTTTTCCTTTGGGAAGGTACCATCTGTGCAGTCTGCAATTTTGTTGAAGAAAGATGTTGAATCTATTTAATATTTCTTGAAAAATAATTGATTTCTGTGCATTTTTTTTCACACTGCATCAAATTAAGGTTGATTACGTCGATTAAGCATCATGAGGTGGAGCGTGAGGGGTGGTTCCCTATTTTTTATTTATTTATTTTTGTTGTTGCTGGGAGTTGGAACTCTATTAGTTAGGTTGCTTAATATTTATGCTAAGTACTCTTTAAAATACCAGAATAGGGAGGATGGTGTAGGTCTAAGTTTATTAGATTGATCAGTATTGCTGAACTATGAAATATTTTTTTTTGTATACAGGTATAACAGAATAGCTTTAGTGTAGTTGTTGTTTTAAACTTGAGTATGAACTTATACAAAATGCAGCAAGATATTTAAAAAACAGTTTTGTTGATTAAAAAACACTATATCGGATTCATATCGGTATCGGCAGATATCCAAATTTATGATATCGGTATCGGACATAAAAAAGTGGTATCGTGCCATCTCTAGTCCTAACACTGAACCCTATGGAACTCCATTATTAACCTTAGTTTGTGAACAAGCTGCAGTCTATTAGACAGATATAATTCAAACCACTGAGCGCAGTACCTTTAATGCCTACAGCGTGCTCTAATTGCTGTATTAAAGCATTATGTTTAACTGCTGTCATAGGGACATAAAGCTGTGTGTCATCTGCATAGCTGAGTGATGCGGCTGAGAGAAAGCATGTATATACTGCGACTTCATGCGTCTTAATTTCTCAGCTGGAACAGCCTGAGGTGGTGTAAGTGTTAGCTGTGCTGGTGCAGAGGGAACTGGGATCGCCCCATCTCCTTAAATCAGTAACCTGACCTTTGCCCTGACTGTGGCCACACAGGAAACATGGAAGCACACGCCAGCATTGATATATATGAACTCACACATGGACAGGCACTGAGAGACTCACACACGTAATATATCACTGACATCACTGTGGTAATAACAAAGATGACCCCAATCATCAGAAGGAGAAAAGAAGGGAAACTGTGGCCCGAGGCTACATTTTATTGTTGGCCTCGATTGTGCCCTCCCGATGACACGGCATTGGAGCTTGATCACCTATAATAGAGTCCGGCCGAGGTTCAGATTAAAAGTACAAATCACATTGTAAACGACTGCGGCGAGCTGTAACCTCCATCTTGCCGTGTGAGGTTTTAACTGCAGTGCTCCCGATTCCAATCTCTCAGCTTCAGCCAAGGGAGATAGGAGATAACGGCACAGGGCTGGGACAAAAGATCAGAGGTACTGGGTGACTGAAGATCTAGTACAGTATTCAGGGAGGATATTAAACCAGGAGTCGTTTCTCTGAGCACGCCGTTTGATCTGGCGCTCTCACTGTTCCTTTGTCCTCCACTGCCATATGCTTCAGTGATGAGGACCAACTCTGAACATGGTTATTTTCCAATGCATTGTGCGGTTAAGGAACTTCGTTTTTGTTCTTGCCACACACAGTGATCTCCCTGCCAGTAAAAATGTCACATGTGCAGATGAGCATCACTTTACCGATCCATGAAGCTCACCAAAATCAGTCCAGAGAGAGCAGAGAGAACAGGATCTTGAGGGAAAAAACATGTTGTTGGACTGAGTGCAATCTCAGCGTGAATCCGCCTCTGCTCCCCTTTCCTCCCTTGAGCACAGAGGGGAAGGTCATTCATCAAAAGTCACATATTAGTCATCCAAATGTGAGCGGCATGCGGTCGAAAATAGTGACCCAAGATGACGCTGAGATGCAGCGTGTGCAGACGTCAACCTTTAAACGGATGACTCCGTATCGACCAAATGGCGAGGCACGGATGCGTGGAGGATGTGGGAGGGGGCAATGGTTGGTGTACCAGCGGTCTCTTCCTCCAAGTCTGACAAATGAGTACATGCCAGCTGGGTGGGCCCCACGAGAGATCCAGGCTGTCGGTGGGCACAGCAGACAGGGCGGGATGACTGGCTCAGGTTGCGACTCAACTCCCTCTTCACAGAGCATCCTCCGTGGTCTCCAGCCTCGGCGTGCGGGTTGTTCAAGGCGACATATGGCTGAGAGCTGTGGCTGTTTGCATGGTGACAAATTGATGTTGCGCCTCCTTTTCCCATTCCCGTTCCTCTGACATGGCACGGTGACATGCATTTAAAGTTCAGGCTGTCAGCTTTAGGTGTATTTTCACATCCAGTATCCCACATGTGTGACATTAATATTATGACCATTAAAGTATGAGAAGGTGCTGGATTTAGAGCGTGAAGCTAAAAGCTTCTGAAGAGTGCTGCAGCATTGCACGTACGACTTAAAGCTTCCCGTTTTGACATCAGGGAGAATCCAGATTCTGTATCCATCAGAATACTATAGAGACCAAAACGCGAGAGGGGCCACGTCCAAAAAGGGCTGAACTCCTCAGTCATTCATCCGACGTGGCTGTAAAAGCTTACTTTCACATCATAATCTGTGTGCCATTTTTGCATCCAAAGTGCTAAGAGCGCCGAGCCAAAAACTTAATGTACTGCTGTGCCGATGGAGCCGACTCTTCACATTATGCATATTCCACCATCCTGCCCAGAATTCCCCCTGCAACCCTCTCCCAACCTGAGGGAGGTTTCTAAAAATGGCAGAAAGCTTAGCGTCTGTGACAGGAGACATCACGCGGGAGGATAGCGACTTTGATGAGACCTGTGCTTTTAGAGGCCTCTTTTGTTAGCAGGCAGATAAATCATCCCTCTAGCAGCCAGCTTAGACTGTATACAACCAGATAAGGTTGCCAAGGAAACCCTCCTGGAGAACCAATGAGGGTTTTTTTGGTGTTTTTTTTCTGCTGTACCAGCCTCCTTTATCTGTACAAACAATTAATACCTTAGCCAGGCAGAAGGTGGGGGGAGGGCCGGGGAAGTGGGAGGCAGGCACAAATCCCCAGGTGCTCAGTGCACCACCACTCTCTCCCCTCAGCTATGTGAATGAGGACAAGAGGTAAAAAATGCTACAAATGGATATTGGGCTGGAGGAGACTGATGATGTATGACTCTTTGTACATTAATTCAATGAGAGAACAGCGCTTATTCCATAAATCTCATCTCTACACGTGCACTAGCACACATCACTAATGTCCTTTTAATGAATGTTTGGAATGCGCAGCCATAAAAGTGCCATTACATCCAGTCACGTCCATTTGTAAAGGTGGCTGAGATTGCGCTGGTATCAGTGCAGCTGCACACACCCCGATGTGCACAACTGCTGGGGAGCTATTAGGTTCCACGGGAGACTCGGACTCGCCACAGATCAATGCTCCGTGGCCCTATCTGTTACTGACATCCAATTACAGCGATGGACGTCCACTTAGCAGTGCTGCTAAGTGCTTTAGTCTGGTTATTGACTGCCTGCCCACAGCCTGCACGCGGTGTAGCCTTTGGCTAATAATCATCTATTGATCCATCCGCATGTCAAGATCACCAGCATGTTAAGTGTATAAAGAGGCTGAGGACAGTGATTGCAATAGAAAGACGCGACACCAACATGTGTGCCTCAGCTGTTACCCAGGCGTTTCACATCATTCAGCATACTTAATTAGGAAGCAAATTTTGCACAAGTTTGATTAGTGCAGGCTTGCAGTAAACGTAATTACCCACCACATTAACTAAGGGAGGAAATTGGCTGTAATTGAAAAAGCTAAGCAAACACGGAAACAAATGGCAAAGATGCCAGAGACCGAACGGCGCAACCAGGGAGTGACGATGAGTCGATGTAAGCGGCGCACAGAATAGGTGGGCTCAAACCTCTGCGTGTTTATTCTGAGCTCGAACGGCGTGGAGTGGAAATGGCAGGCGCAATCGCCGCCTGCCTGCTTCTTTGACTAATGGCGGTCATTAAGCGGTTAGAAAGTCACCTCACCTGGTGTAAGGGGTGGAACTCAGCGACTGCCTGAAATTAATCACAATCAGCTGGACAGGAGACCAGGTCCCCAGTGAGCGCGCTGCTGGACGGGAGATAAACGTTTTAGTGCTCAGAGAAACAAAAAACGACAACAGCCAAGCGTTTCCTTATTTCATGGACTTTTATTATTCAAAAATAAAGCACAAATGATACACACACAAAAGAAAAGTGGTTTCCACGCATGTGCAAACCTCAAAAGTAGATCTTCATATAGTATTAGCAGGTTGATTTCAAAGCTACTGTTAGTACGGTTAGTAATATTAGTTATTAATGTGAGCACAGAGGGGGACAGTAGCAGGAGCCCCTCTGTGAGCTCTGTACACTTTGCCAGCAGGTGAAGGGTCTAAAGAGAATCCTACAAGGGCCCACAACAAACTCCCCTCAGCAACACATCAGCCAGTTCTCTCTTGCACACACAAACCTGCACACAGAAGAGTGTTTAAGTAGATCTGACAGATGTAATTCTTTGTCTAGACAGGCCCACATCTCACTTTTCTTGGTGTTACATCAAATCTGCAGTCCAGGGGCCAAGACTTTTCTACAGCTGTCACCTCCTCTTAGATACTGGGATTCACACACGAAAACCTGACGCACACGCTCTCTGCACTAACCCCCTCCTAGATATAGATTTGTCAAGCACAGCAGAGCATCACAAACATCCATATAGACAGTGTCGTCTTTACATCTTTCGTTTTGTTGCGATTAGATAGGGTTACTTTGACAAAATATTTATACGTACAGCCAGAGCCATTTAGCTGTTTTGTCTCTTTTCTTAAAAAGCACATCAATTACTGAGGTTTAAAATGAAGTTTAAAAAAGAAGAAGAACAAAATCATGTTTTTGGAATAAAAAAATAGGTTTAAGACAGTCGTAAAGGTTTTGCAAGCCGTGGGAAAAATCGTACGAGGTAAGTGGGAGTGGGACAACAGAAGGTACAAAACAGGCTGCGTATAGATTATTGTTCTTCTGATGTCGTGGCACTGGCGGCCATGCAGGGCGATGTTACTGCACCAGTGGCAGACGCGCTACAACGCAACTCAACTGGGAAAACAAGGCACGATAGAAGTCATCATAACTGAGCTGTGAGGAAGTGAACGGAGGAGAAGTTGTAAGGCTAAAACGAGGAGTACAATAAGGCGTCAGAGTGAAAAGAAACGCTTTTCCTGCTAAATTACTGCCTTTATTTTTCTTAGAAAATAGAAGATGAGATTTTTGGAAGAATGGGAATTAAATAACCGACGTCACTGTGGCAACTTAAACCGACCGACTGCACCAACGTTCACAGGATCTGAGAGCAAGATAAACTTGGACTGGTTATAACGTAGACACACAGAATATTCACCATTTGTTTCTCTGTGTGGGAACTGTCTTCATCCTGCTTTACATCATTAAAAAACATCTTAATTAAGCCACAAAAGGTTTCACATTAACCACACAGAGAAGGTTAATTAAGATACAGGCTCCTTGTAATGCACCTCAGATACAGAGGACTGCATACGTGGCAGCTCTGAGGGGGGTGAGCTACTACCAATGAATTCAAACTTGGTGTTTAACCCGTTCAGGACGCCTACACGTCCTTTGGGTGGTTAAAGGCCTGCGGACAGCCAAACATAATCAGCGCCGAGTGCTCGGTGAACCTTGTTGTCCAGCGGCCTCCGTTATTTCTCTACACCTCTTCAAAGTTTTCTGGAGAAGAGTTGGGGGATGGACACTGCTCCTTTTCAAGCTCACTCAAGAAGCAATAATACACCCAATCACAAGATCTGCTCGGCTGAACCTCCCCCTCGCCGCCAGCCAATCCTGTCCACCCTCAAATCCCCGGCCAACCCCACAGTGGACAATTCAAACAACAGAAGAAGCGTTGGAAAGAAAACGGCTGACCCACATAAGCAGTCGGTGCACTCGGTGCAGGGATTAAACCAGATCTGTGACTTTCCTCCTAACGAGCCTCTCTGAGGAGTGAAGACTGGATCAAACAGTTATTTAGTATTTTAAAGAAAGCAAATGAAAGAGAAACTTATACTGCCTCACAGACACACGCTCACGCACACACAGCTGTAATTTTATACATGCATGCATACAGCTGTACAGCAGGCCACTCAGGGGCCTGGATCTGTTTTAAACATACAGTACGACTCTACAGCAGGGGCCATGTATGTTTAAAAAACAGACAGGAAACAGAAACTAAACAAAAAAACATGCATATATACAATAGATATTTACTTTGCCCGTCTGCTTTATACCCACGCTAACTTTACGTCCAGGAGACAAAATTCATAAAAGTTTTTTTGTATGTTTTTGCATTTGATAAAAACTTCATTTACTCTGTTGTGCACAACTCAAATTCTCTTCTCAGCACCACAGCAGAGCCGGGTCTCCATAAGCAGAGAATATTCCCGTATGTAAATAATAAAGAGCTAAAAATCAGGCGAGTGCATCCATCCCAGCTTTTGTCCCGCTTCCTTCCGTTCCATCCTCTCTTTGCACAGTCCTTTCCCGTGAAGACGATCTGCTAGACGATTGAACCGTCCCTCGTCTGGGCAGGAACCATGACAGGGATGCCCCCCATGCGACTCAGGTTGTAGCCGGCCATCTTGCCGGCCGAGGGCGGCAGCACCGGAGCCTGGCTCGGAGGCCTGTCGTACTCCTCTGATGAGGGAATCTTGTCGTACTGAGGCTTCAGGGCATACTCGTGCAGGTTGGAAGGCGACATGGAGCCCAGTGAGGAGCGCTGGCTGGCCACAGTGAAGCTTCGAGCAGTTGAAGCGCGACTCTTGGGAGGGGGCACATCCTCTCTGAGGGGGGGAAACAGACAGCAGCACGTTTAGACAACAAACCTGGAAACTCGTCATCGTGGACTTGGTGTCAAATACACTGAGAATGATTTTGTGATGCCCTGCAAATCAAGAGAAAGTCCACAGGTAGGAACAGCGAGGAACATAACGAATCGACTGCGAGTCATTTAAAAATGAAACATGACTTGACTCGATAATAAGGGCAAATAATTGAAGTCAGCTGGTCAGGCATCGTCTCCGCAGCTCAGTCACGCCGACTGCGAAAGCCTGGAGAGACTGAGCCGAGCATCCAAACACAGCCATGCCCTCGACTCCCTCTGCCACCACATTAACAGCTAATAAGCAGCAATAATCCAGTTAAATGCTCAATCAAACTGAGCCTGAGGGGCCGGCGCTTGTTTAGTCCGTACTTTCATGCTGTGGCGTTTCAGCAAATGTGTGTCTGCGTGCGCGAGACAGGACTGTTGGTCTAATCCTTTGTGTCCTACAGCGCGAGCGGTGTCACATTGTGGTGTAAGACAGATTCAGTCCACGGCAGAGCGATGGTGCAGAGCCCACAGGCCGGACGAAGAGTCGGACGTCGAGGGGAGTTAGAGTAGGTGGCTGTGGCGGAGGGGGGGGCTGAGGGGGAGGGCAGCCGGCAGCAACACGAAGCAGGACGCACAGAACGAACAAAGCTTTCAAACTGATTACCACAGCTGTTTATTTGAGGAGGGGTAAAAAAAATAAAAACGCTGAGAGATAAAAACCATTTCCACGGTCGTTGTGTGTGTGTGTGTGTGTGTGTGTGTGTGTGTGTGTGACTACCAATCATGCTACACGCTGAGCCGACACCAATAATCACAGGTTACCTATGGCATTTTTGGCGCCCCCTGTAATCCAACATTACGTAACCTTGACACGCTCCACCTCTCACACCAAACACTAGACAGTAATACAAAATATTAATCCATCAGATTGGAGCTGTGTGCATCTGAGGGCCAAATCTCATCGAGTACCTTATCTCGTTGCAGATTTCCTTCTCGTACTTTTTCCTGTTACGGGCACGGCAGAAGCAGAACAGGATAATGGCGATGATGAGGAGGATCAACAGGACAGCGATTATGGATCCCGCGACGATGCCGGCAGTATTCGGGACTGGACGACACAAAGAAGGGAGAGGGTTAAGGTGCTGGGTGTAGCAGAGTACTCGTGAGTCATAACAAGCATGTCATCCTAATCAGGCACATAAAGCACATGAAACACACGAAACGTGCTGAACTGAACAAAATATCCTTGTTGGCATCCATGTGATGGAAACTGTGTTTGCTGACAGCACATCTGGGTTTCCAGTGAAATGTAAACAAAACCATAGCGTGGTGTTTGACGATCAGAACGAGTACTTCATACACACTCTCATTAACACACACACACGCACACACACAGACACACACTGTGGCTCAGTGAGATTTAACAAAAGCTGCGATGGAGAAATCTAATAACATCATAAATGAAGGCTCCACGTTCCTGCACGGCAGCAACACGTCGCTCTAATACTCCGTCTTTCAAAGGCAGAATTCATCAGACTTTGCACTTGACTGATGGTTGACCTGCTGACCTGGCAATCCGTTTCCTGTTATAATAACCTTGGAGGCTTTTCATGCACTCACCTTTACTTTGTATGTTGAGGAAAACTTTTCATAATCTAGTGACACACGCTACAGCAACAGCAATTTTCCCACAAACACTTTTTACACTAACATTTAAAAAGAACAAACCAATAAAAACAAGACAACAAACAAAGCCCGACTCAACTGCAAAACAGGACAGAGTCAGTAGAATAAGTAACAGTTGTCCTGTAAGCAAGAAGATTATTTGATCAGTAATAAAATCATCAACTTTTACTGAATATCAACAAAGCAAATAAGCACAGAAATTAAGGTGCAAAGTGTTTATATATAGGATTTACATCACTGACGTCCTCCCCCGTGTTTTAAAGATTTACAGACTATTCTACAACTTGATAAGAGGAAGAATGACATCGATCTATAATTATGTTATAAATACATTTTAATGCCATGGTGACCTGTTTTTGTCTTGAACAAATAGCACGTCGTCATATTCACCATCCTAAAGATTCCAACAAGATGGTCGGTGTTGATTTTTCCTCCTTTTTTAACAGTTTATACTGTTAACATAGGTCAGGGTGGGGAACTCGGCGTCCTGCAGGTTTTAGATCTCACCCTGAGTCAGCACACCTGAATCAACTGTTTTCATTACCAGGCCTCTGGAGACCTTCGAGACATGTTGAGTAGGTTGTATAGCCGTTTAAATCAGCTGTGTTGGATCAAGGACACGTCTAAAACCTGCAGGACACCGGCCCTCGAGTTCCCCACCCTTGATGTAGGTATAAACGCTGTCCTAAAAGCGAGAGCAGCTCACGGGGTATAACCTTGGGAAAACCTTTTAAACTTCTGCTCCGACTATTCCAAACCTGATCATTAAACACCAGAATACAGGGAGCTCTACATGTGAAATGGACTGAATAGACACTAATTAAGACGGTTGGGTACTCACTAGCTGTCACGCTGAGATCGAGCACGCACTGCTCGGCGCCAACGCGATTGGTAGCGGTGCAGCGATACGTGCCAGATGCACTGGCAGATGCATTCTTCACGTTGACTGTGCCTGACACAGGATCTAAACAAACAGTGAAAAATGACAGAGTTAAACACAAACAGTTATGTGCAGGACCTTTAAACGGTTTGACCTTGTAAAAAGCTGCATTACCCAGCACTGAGGAGGCGGGCAGCACTTTGCTGCCAGTAGTCTTCTCCCAGCTGTATTTCATGGGTTTGCTTCCTGCATCAGATGTGCACCTCAGCACAACGTCTTTGCCTTCATGTGTGGAGCCCTCAGTGTAGCACCTGGGCTTGGACGGCTTCTCTGTGGAGAGCAAAGAGGCAGAGGAAGCCAACCCAGTGATTTTCCAATCTTACAGTGTGCGTCTGTGTATTGTGTAGCTCTAAAGTTGAGTTTCCTCCCTCACTCAAAGCAGCGCCCATCTGACAAATTAGAGCAGTAATCAGAGTAATTGATACATCTGTAGTTATTAAGAGCTGTCACTCAGGATAATCATGTGGAAGAAAGGCGCTGCGTCAGTGGACACGCAAGCACACGTGTGCTGTCGTTCAGTCGGGGTGTTGGTAAGAGATGAGACTGATTCGAAAACAAGCCCAGACACGCGGTGAGTGAGAGGAGGGAGAGAAAGTGACGGGTAATGTTTGGACAGAGGAAATCTAAGGCCACAGACTGTGCTCTGTGTTCACTGTCAGGACGCCGACTTCACGGTGCTGTAATGGCGTCTGGAGCGGGGCTCTACAGATCTGAACCAGGTGCCAGGCGGGAAGGGAGGAGCTTAGCAGGCATAACCATAAGGATTAACAGTACACTGACAGCACTGAGTGCCCCTCCCGATCTAATAAACAGACAGGGCGAGGTTAGAGGGGGTAAAACAGAAAGCAGGAGAGCACACATGAAGCAGGTGCTAATGGACAGATGGTAGAGTGATGGACGCCAAGGCTGCGTGGCTCCCAAGTCTCTGGCCTGCACTTTGCTGCAGACACACATTCGCTCGCTCACACACACACACACACACACACACACACACACACACACACACACACACAGTAAATGTCAGTGAGTTATGACATTTTTAAAAGCGTCTTTTAAAGGTGAAAGTCAAGTCAACACATCTGAGCGTTGAAACGCACAGCTCCTCTTTTTTTAGGGCTTCTGTCCTTTGAGCCGATTTCATTCTCCTGAATGATGAGGTCAAAAGGAGGCTGGAAGAGCACAGAGACAACGCGATACAGGCAGCCCTACTGCGTTAAATGAACAGATTTATTATGTGCACAAGGTGTGTGGAAAAGAGAAAAACAGATCTTGGTATGCATTACAGACAGGAGATGCACCGCTTCACAAATAACTTTGCTAAATGTGGAACAGTAAAGTGAAATATAAGCGACTCGCGGGCCAGGCAGACTGAATTAATGAGATCGGCTGTTGAGCTTTGAGCTGGATGTGATGAGGATTGTCTGAACACGGGCAGGGCCGAGTGATTGGCTGCCGAGAGCATAGGCGGGGCCTAGTCAGAAACAGTTGTTAGAGATGCTGACGTGCAGCGCTGAACTGCAGGTGGGTACTCTCCTCCTGTTAACTTCAATGTCCTGCTGCAACCGGAGGAGAATACACAACGAGGCATGCTACCCTGTGCACAGCACCTGGACACCATGTACACTGCAGGTGTGAGCATGTGTGCGCGCATGGCAGCGATCGTGACAAACCACGGCAAAAACCCAGTAGATATACTCAGGTCGGCTTATGTTCATGCACACAGACACACATGTGCACGTCTGCCCTGCTCTTGGGGACCATCCACCTCGTGACAACATCAACCTCAAGGTAAAATGCAGAGCAGGCAAGATGTCCTCACCTCTCCTTTTAACATCCTCTACCCCTGGGGTCAACAACTAGCAGCCTGTCAGCTCCTGTAGCCTCGAGCGGTCTCTCAAACACACACAAACACTCGCAGCTAAAGCTATCTGGATTTCAGCCTCACTACATGTTTATTCATTAGCCGATGCCCTTATCCACAGCAGCTCAGAATGAACGAGTCAAATGATTAAAATAAGGAGGATAGCTAGAACAGCAGCGTACGTTCCGTTAATACTTTAACAGGAGGCAGTGTAACTGTAACAGATCTGTAGAAACAGGTGGATAAAACACAGCAGGTTCATGCATCATAAGATCAACCACTGCCTGTGCTGCATGCAGCCTGTTTCATACGACACTAGGCTGTTTTTTTCAAACACTAACCAAAATTTCAAATAAATGAGAATTTAAAAATCTCCCTCACTGGTGAAAAATGTAGAAGCATAGCTGGCAGGAGAAGCTATCACAGCATATGCGCAGTCAAACGTATTAGCGACGACTCAAGCAGTGACTAAGTTTTTCTGTTTGCCCCCCCGAAGGCCTCGTCGATGCCTCTCGAGTCAGATGCTGCCACATTTTTTGGCCAAATTATCTGCAGCATTCACCCTTTATTAGAGAACTGCTTTGTGCTGCAGCATCACAAGTTTGCTTCTCACCAACTCGTGTTTTTCTGGTTGAGCTAGTCGGTGCGGTGCGCTCGCTTTTCTTCACGATATCGCGTCAGCGGGAGAGGCAGCCATTTCTGGAGCTCGTCCTATCTTTAGAACAGAAACTGTGCTGATAACAGAGCTTCCACAGCAGCTAAATACACAGCTTATCCCACCACACACACACACACACACACACACACACACACACACACACACACACACACACACACACACACACACACACACACACACACACACACACACACACACACACACACACACACACACACACACACACACACACACACACACACACACACACACACTAGTGTTACACGTGTAGGCTGTTTTTCCCCACATGCAAATAGCGAGCTGGTTTCGGGAGGCGATTCACTTTCAACATCATTTAGCTGCCTGACTGACCAGTGAGGCCACTGTGAGTGTGTTTGCCTCGGGACTGAAGCGTCTGACTTATACAACTATGATGTGTCACCCATCTCACTCTGTGCAATAAAAACAACAGCTGAGCGCATTCACTTCCTTTCAGCCTGATTTGTAACAGTGGAATTTTTCATTAATTAGCAATGCAGTCGCTAGCTCAGCCGTTAATTAAGGTTTCTAAGTGGAAAAGCATAACTTTTCCTGACTGACGTTATAATTGTACAAAGCAGGTATTAAAATGGGTAAAATACAGAAAAAAATATTTTCGAATGTCTGAATAATCCTTTTAGACACCATCGCGGCGAGCGTAGGGGCAATGCTCTACAGCCACAGGGAAGGTCATGCTGTCTTAGGAAGGATTACATCAAAACAGCCAAAGTGGACAAAGGGCGTATGATCTGCTGCGTTTCCACAGCAGAGGCAGAGAGAATTGACCCTGTGAGGGAAAAACAGTGCTAGGACACTGCTAGCCTGATGCTAATGTGAGCGTCCTACATACCCATAACAAGCAGCTGCATTTTCTTGTTGCGGACACCAGGGGCCTTCTTCACTTTGCACTGGTAGGTGCCGGTGTCCGTTGACTTCACCGTTAGAACGTTGATTGAGGCGTCGCCATTCTTCGGATCGGGCGAATTGAAGTGGACCCGACCTTTGACGGGTGTATCGTAGTCCTCGTAGGCTCTGTCGCCAGAGTACAAAATGATCTGTTTTGGAAATAAAGCAAAGGAAAGATTCACATTTAAACCAAAGAAAACATAAAACAGACTCTGCTAGAAAAAGAAAGTGAACAAAGCCGCTGAGACGAAAGTTGTTTACTTCCTGCAAGCATTGGCTTTGTTTACTGAACCAGCTGAAATGCACAGAAGCAATAAAGGACAGTCTCTTATCTCTGGCTGCCCTTCAGCCTGCCAGCCTCTGCTGTTTTGCCCTTTCTGTGCGTAAGAAGAATGAAGGTGGAACAAACAAAGCCAGCACTGTGGAGCTAAATCAACACCTGCTGTGTCAACAAAGCTCCCAATTCTATCCAACCACTTCACCACACACACGCACACAACTGTCTGGGTCTTGAAAGCAGCAAGGAAATGCCTAGAAATAAAGGCCAGGTGGAGCTAATGAGAGGCTTTGTAGCTAGAAGTGGGCAGATAGTGGAGGGGGGAACAGAAACACAGAAAAAGAACAGAGGCTACAAGAAACACAAACAATGAAAAGAATTTTCAGTCTCTTTCACAGACGCTGGCATCTTCTACACATTTCCATGGAGACAGTCATCAGCAGGCTTTTCTGTGCCATGATCAACAGCAGACACAGCAATACCCCAGAGTGGAGACGAGCAGAGAGAAAGTTAAGGCGGCAGGAGGAGAGGAGGAATAATGAACCTATCAGAGGAAGCAGAGCACTGAAAGGAAGCACAAGGCACAAAACAAAGGGAACGAGTCAGCGAGCTTCTAATGTGCCTACGCCGACTCGCCCTGCCTCTCAATTCCCAACTGGACGCCTGGCTTCTCGAGACAGGCGAACTCGCAGTGCCCGCTGTGTTCATCTTGTACGTATTAGCCATGTAAACAGGTAATTGTGGTAAAATTCCTCTTGGCTCTCAGGGGAGGAAAACCTATCCTTCTGACTTCACTGGGGATCACAACATCAGCAGCAATAACAGAGATGGGCGAGATGAGACCACGGTGAAGAGGAAATTAAATTGCCCCGAGCTCAGCCAGACAAGAGCTCTCACTTGGGCTCAACTACTTCACAGATGGGAGTACTTATGCACATGCACACCTCCAGCTAAAATAATAAAGAAATAAACTGCACAATAACCTTGAGAATAATAAAAAAAAAAAAAGATCATGAAACCATAAAGGGCAAATGACTAGACCAGCTGGAGAAGGACAGAAGTGCTGCATCTCACAACAGGTAGGCTGTGTAACGATGCAAGCGCCAGCTGGCCTACCATTCAATGTGACTGAACGGTAGGCCGCTGCAGAGGTAAGAAGAGCTCTACTGGCCAGTTTCACGGAGCACACGTTGAGATGACATCATCGTCATGTGACGCTGTTACTCGGGGAGTGAAAGAGGAAAAGCTGCAGCTCATTTGAGAGGCAAAGCACACAGCAGCAATACCTGTATGATCTAAACAACCTGCATAGCTGAAGGGGAGCACCCTTCTGTCTCTGCGCTCCTACTGAGGCTGCTGGCTCGGATGGCTCAACGTGCTGCCGCCGCCACCTTTCAGGGGACGAGCTCAAACCGATTCACGAGGTTAGCGCTCAACCTCTACCTGAAGATGTCCAACAAAACACGTCCATGAGCTTCTGAATAGAAACGATTCAACTTTCACCAAACCTTGTCACATTTTTACACACAAATCCTTCAATATACAGAAATTCCCGTTTCAATAACGTCAACAAACAAAAGGCTCTGCTGTTACACTCAAAGATAAAGGAAGCAGGTTGTGTGATAGAGCTGCGTGCTCTTTCTCTGCTGACATCAGGTTTCGTAATTGTTTTCTGTTGCTGTTGTTTTCACGTTGGTGGTGAATACTCAGTCAGGGCACGCCCTCCCTTCAGCAGCTCTGTAGCCAGGCAATGAGAGCCAAATGCAAATGACTGATACTGTAGGCATGTCTGGCATCTCACACTGAGGCCTAACAAAGCAGGATGCATTAGCTATGCTTCACCACCCTGAAAAAGATCCTGACGATATGTAGGATGTGTCAAATAAAAGGCGCTGCCACTACATCGATGCTGAGAAAAGCTCAAACATAAAGCACATTAATGTGAACAAAAGCTTCAAATGAGGTCACTGGCATATGCCACACATGCCATACAACCCCGGCCTTGTGTCCTGATCTTACAGACTAGTTCTCCATTTAAAAATATTATCTGACAGCAGCCTTTCCCTTTGTTTGGATTTCCACAGCTCAGGTGAGCAAAGGTTCTGAGCCTCTGGCTAAAAACTTTCATTGCTCCGACTGGCCCGGCAGCTTTGCTCTTAGCAGGTTGGCCTAATTCTATTCAACACTGTCACATATATTAAAAATGGCAATTTGGAGTTAACACGCCACTAATTACAAAGAATTTACTGTGCGCACGACTTCACGTTGGTTAACGGCTACACAAATCTGAGCGTGCGTATGTAGCGAGAAAAATCTGATAGGTCAAGGAGAACAAATATGTTCAGAGAGAGACGTCCGACTTGTCCAAATCCCTCCAAAGGTTTGGAAACATTAACACATGTGGACACTGGAGCCAGCAAAATGGCACGTAATAAAGACAATAAACTGTGGAATCAAAGGCTTTTTGGGGATATTTGATATATTTCTGCAGCTGTATTCAGACACAAGGAAGAGGCCAGTTCATACAAAAACGAGACATGCTGAAAGTGCTCGCAATGAGCTTTCATCATGACAATCACAAATATACTAGGAACGTGTATTTCCTCCCACACTCCAGCTAATGAGCCACAGCAAAAAGAAACAGAGTTAAAGGCAAAACTGTGCAGACAGTCAGTTCTACCTGACTGAGAGGGGGGCTGGTTGGGACTGCAGACAGAAACAACAGTGGGTGGAGGACAGAGATGCCTAATGATGAGGCTGTGACCCATTTATAACATTTGGCTCACAAAAAAGCCATAGAACGCAAGGGAAGGAGGAAAAAAAGGAGAGAGGGATGAAAAAGCTTTGTGACAGGTGGCAGAGCAGAGAGCCACGGGAGAGGACCGTCCCACAGTAGAAACCATCTCTAAAGGCTGTTTCAGGCACTCCGCTGGCTTCATCTGTTAAAGTGATGGCATTCTTTCATTCAGACATAGTTAATATTCCTCATGGCTTCACATTTAAACACTGAACGAGGCTGCCATTAAATGGAGGATCTCCACGTGCTGTCAGGGCTTCAAGCTTCCCAAGCTCTTTTCATAGCCCAGAGACCGTCGTGAATTAAGGACAGCACACACATATTTTCATTTTAAAACACTTACCACTTGGTCGTCTTTCTGGTTGTCAGACGCCACCAAGCTCCATTCAATATCCAGCGGTCCAGAATCTTCAGAAGCCAGAGTGAACTGGCAATCCAGCTTCACGCTCTGTCCGCTGGCCACCTCTGTGGGCGTAGACGCTGAAGATGATGTGATCTCTAGACCTGAGGTCAACCCTGGAAGCAAAGAACATTAATTAAAGTCACAAACGGCAACATATACAATAACACAAGGACAACTACGTTTGCAAGAGCTGTTAACTGTGAGCTTACTGACAGTTTTGGAGGTGACTTTATATTCTGTTTAACATCATCTGAAAGAAAAAATGAGAATAAAGCATGTTTTTCATAATTAGGACAGGAGTTTTTATTCTGAGACCAAAGAGCTTAGAGTCTGTGATAAGGGTGACTGCACTAAGCTTCAGTAAAGAGAGCAAGCCTTGTGCTAAAAACACTGCATCACAGCATAAAGGGTTTAAATTTACTGACAGAAAAACAAAAAATAAATATAAAACAGCAAAAGAAATTATTTTTGCTTTTCTGTTCTTTACAACTCATGTCATGTTTGTATCTTTCTTTGTCTCAGATATATATATTCTTTACATCTGCACAATGTAAAGCAAGACTAACGCAGCAGATCGTAGCTTAGCTGAACGAATGGTGATAATAATAATAACGACAAACTGAAGCAGCCTCTTAAGCATTTATTCTTAGAATGAATAAACATAATTTCCAGGGCGACATCATCTGGGTTAAGATTTTTTATTCAATAAGAGATTTAAGCTCCAGCAGGAGCACAGCCCATAGAGACTGGAGTTGTCACATGCCGCCTCAATGTATTAAAATCCTTCTGACAGCTTGCCACCGTCCAACCAACGAGCAGGGGGAGAACTTCTTAAAAAAAAAAAAAATTATCTCAATATGTTGCTGCGAAAAAGTGCTTTAAACGTGTTACACTTAAAAATACTGCAAAATAGCATCAAACACATGTAACTAAATGTATCTGCTGGGTCCATAGCGACATCTGCATCTCATTTTAGCTCCTTTCATATACTAACTGACAGATGGAGCGGACTAATCTGCACACGTATTTGGTGGAACAGCAGCCAAACCTGGCAACTGTTTACACACATTAACAGCAAAAATTAAAATCAAAGGAAGGAAAAAAAATCAGCTTCCAAGGTGTAGATGTTACTACGACCACTACAATTCATCGTTTAACCTTCAAAGTATTCTGTTATCCAAACCAGCTGATCGCGGATGCCTAACCCCGACGTTTCAATGTCATCATACAGTAGGGTTAACCAGGATATCTATTGTGGCAATTCTAACATCGAGACAGCTCACTGCAGGGGAAATATGTTTTCCAGGCTCTCAAGGTAAAGAAAGCGTTAGCTACAAGTCAAGTCCCCGTCCCTCAGTGGCTTCATGCCCCTGTGGCAGACGAAAGAATGAAACTTAAACACATACAGAGTGTCACAATCTGACTCCAACCCACTACTGCTGAAGCTCAGAGAATGTGAGCACTTGATATGATAGCACAAGCTCAGTTTTATTCCCATGGCCACCGGGGCTGCAGCTGGTTGTTTCGGCCCACAGATTTTGACAGATGCCCTTGATGGGAACGATCCGCCGCCTTCAGCAGAAGCACGAGAAATGGGAAGCAAAATAGAGAAAAGCTAGATATGTGTCTGTCACTGTCAAAGCGGATACTCAGCCTGGCATCTGCATTAAGGAACGCCGTGTCGATTCATCAAACACTTAAAGAAGCTGCAGCACATTTTAAAGTTGCTTAGAGAGGAGAGAAAAACAATCAGCTGGAATGGTTTATCGCAGCGACTGCTTTCTCTGATGAGTAATGATGCACCTGTTGAATCGATGGCAGCTATCTGGAGCCTTGGGTAGCATTTGTTTCAATTACAGTGCAGCTAGAGGCCTTTTTCATTACGCACCACACAAATGAGAAAAAATGCCATTTCAGGATATTTTACCTTCAACGGGCAGACACATTTGATTGCCTGTACACCTCCATGACAACATATTCTGTGATAGGCTACAGAATATGTTATGATAAAGAAAACACAGGTAGTGTATTCTTAATTCTTCATCAAGCCCAACATGCAGACACAGCTTCCCCCCCCAACAATGATATAAATCCATTTAATCCTGCTTCAGGAAGTATAAACTCCAGTAGAGGAAGTGCAATGCAAATAAGGTAATCTGAGTATTCATAAGCCCTTTTCAGACATTAAATGTGTAACGTAACTAGCTTTAATGATCTGTTGAAGCGCCAGAGTGTCATCCAAGCGTCTCTTCCATGTCACTGTTTTCCAAAGCTTCATTTAGACATAAAACAATGGAGAGAGCCGGGGTGTGCCCATGAGTTTTGCCATATTGCAATAGACTTGTTGGTCTAGTTGCCATGAGCAGCAGTGAATTTGAGCTTTTATTTCCTCCTGCTATTGTAGCTAACAGCAGAGTCTGCGTATGTAGAAGCGGCGCCGCTCAGGTCGCCAGCAGAGATCTCTCGCGGGTAAATGACAGTTTTAGACTTAATGAAAGCAAAAAACAGACTGGATTTGATGTAAGAGGCAGCATGCACGGGAGATTTCTACCTTTCTAAAAGTGATAGATGATGATGAATGTCACAAGTAGGGATGCAGCAGTTTACTGGCTTCACCTGTGTCTGATTAAAGCCGTGTTTCCGTGTACACACAACATGCACACAACAGTGCAGCTCATGCACATACTCACGGCCGCATGCTAACATGTTGTTTGATGCGGCCCAAAAATGACAAAACAAATTAGATCAAAGCATGTGCTGAAAATAAAGCTCTGAAACATCTTTAAAATCAGACAATCTGCTACATCAGGACTTGTGAGTGCGACAGCACACAGCATATGGCATCACGTTAGCTGGGCCCCATCTTCTTTCAATCACTGACAAGAATCTGCCCCATACATAAAAACTTTAACTGAGCCGTGAGTGTGAAAAGATGTTTTCAGGGCCTTTAAGACCACAAATCAATAATATTTACCCACTGGGTGTATTAGAAATACACTAGGACATCTCAGTTGAGCTCATTGTTATGATTTCAACATTACCAACAGGAAAAAAAATGCCTTATGTCACAAGACACACCACACTGTTTGCAGCTCACACAGTGTTGAGCAACATATACTGTATTCAGGATGTGAAACACCACAATCAGAACAGATATGATCTCACTGAGGTCAAAGTCTGCAGCGGTGCTGTATACAATCATCGGCTTATATAGGATGAGCTTCAGTGTTTATTAAGAGAAACAGCAGCAGAGCAAAAGTAAACAGGCCTTCTTCCCTGAGGGTAATATAATCGAGTGATAAGGAAGGCCATCATTAAATTCCAAGGAAAACTATGAAAAATGGGCTGGTTGTAAACGCAGTCATGCAAAGACTCCAGCCACAGATTTATTTCCTTGAGCTCAGTCTGCCATTGTAGTAAGATGTGTGCTGTGTGTGCATGTAGGAGGAGAGCTGAGCAATGAGGGAGTGCATGCTGGCTAATTAAAGTCTATCCTAATAACTATTCGTGGCTGTCTGCGTCTCTGTGAGCGACTCACTGTCTGACGCAGCACACCCAGCATGGTTACTGGGAGACCAGGAATGAATGAGCAGAAGGAATTTAGGGTGTCAGCGTGCTCCACCCTGTACCCCCCCACTACCACTATCTCACTCACTCATCCCCCTCTCTGTCCCTCCCAGCCTCTGTCTCCAACACACCCGTAATTGTAAAGCGCCAGTCCCACAGGCCTCCAACTCGCCACAGTCCTGCTGATTGTAACCCCCCCACCTCACCGCCACCTTTGTCAGCATACAATGGGGAGCGAATCCTGTCTCCTGGCAACCAATCCCTCCGAGAAGGTTGCCGTGGTGCTTAAAAGACTGCATGGGAGGAAGCGAGGGGGAAAGTGAGCGAGCCAGCGAGTGTGGTAAAGAGAGGTAGAAAGAGGTTAAGTAGGAGGACACGGCAGGAAGATTCATAAAAAGAAGTTGATGTTACTTCAGCATTTGAAAGTGTTTATGCGGCTCGAACCGACTCAGACATCCACGTGGTTTCATTACAAAGTAGCAGTGCAGACACCGGCTCATAGTACAGACTTCAGTCAGTTTGCCAGGCCATACAGCGCTTCCTCATTCACCCACTCGCTAACTCAACATTAGCAGCTGTCCATCAGTGTCCCCTTTAACAGGAGGAGTCTCGGACTCTGTACTCTTCATCTCTACAAACACGTCTCTGGTTATGATTACACTGAGTCTACAGGCAAAAGACAAGACAAGCTTTCTAGATTTTTTTTTGCTTTAATGCTTCTCATTAGTGTGAAAATAAAATAAAACGATAAAGCAGGTTTTAGGATGGGCCCATCGTGTGATGGAAATGTGTCTCTTGGATTCTCAGCAGAACAGCTGCTTACTTCACATCCAGTTTTTAAATGGACTTCACCAACCAACGTGTGACAATCACAGAAGTCCTTCGACCTGAAGTAGCTCAGTATATATTTGAATAGACTGATATTTATACAACGGTTTTCTACTCTACTTGAATTCAATTCAATTTTAATTACACAGCACCAAATCACAACAGCAGTCGCCTCAAGGCGCTTTATATTGTAAGGTAGACCCTACCATAATACATACAGAGAAAAACCCAACAATCATATGACCCCTATGAGCAAGCACTTTGGCGACAGTGGGAAGGAAAAACTCCCTTTTAACAGGAAGAAACCTCCAGCGGAACACTCAACACTCACTCATTTGAGCACTCAAAGCGCTTTCTTACTTCAGTATCTTCCCCGGGGATACTTCTAAACGCAGATTAGAGGAGCAGGGATTGAACCGCAAAACTTCCGATTAGCAGACGACCCACAGCTGTAACCTCTCACCAACGCCGTGACTCAGGACTGTGAATGTATCCTCGAATGATATACTTTCAGACTCAAATGCACAAAAGAAATGAAAGACATGTTTTTAAAGAAATGGAAAAAGGCTAATTTTTTATATTTACACATTTCAACTTAATTTCTCTATTTTAAACTATATAATTCAAGATAATTCTAAGATAATAAATCTCAGCAACGTCCACTACTAACCTAATCTGAAGTCAGAACAGATTAGCTTCTCATGTGCATAATTTCAAAGCATGACTATCACTTTTATAGTTTTTTCTTTCTTCCCCTCTTCTAGACAACATGTGGTGCAAAGAGCAGCTCCGCCATTTGCTAAGCTAACATCTCCTGACCCAAACTAAAGACCCTCAGTCTTGGCACAGGTCAGAGTGCACCATAAGCTTCTTGTGAAGTCTGAGAGATAAAGGCAGCAACTATTTCAGTCACTACAGCTACAAATAAAGCCTGGCTAGACGAAGGAGGTGAATGACGCTGCAGTGAGATTTACTTTCTTTAAGGTTTGCATATCCTTAATGCAGTTACACTATCATTTGGTTTGACGTAAGCTTAAAGTGTTTTGATATTTCAATCAAGTCTGATGTATTGCAGCCTGCTGCTAAAACACACATATAAGAGTGCATGGCAGAGGAAACAATCTGACAAATAAGACATGCATGTATGAATTTACATTTTTTCCTCATAAGCAGCACTGTGGGTGGAATATGTCGAGCTCATTGGAAACCACAAAAACAAACATTAAAACAATCTTAAAAAGTATTATTTCCAACCGAGTGAAAGGAAAATAATCTCATGCGCAAGAACAAACAAACAGCGGCGACAGAGCTTTTGAAAAACGTGGCACATTTTTCCAGCGAGGCAATGACGGTGGGATGAACATTAGCAATTCATTACAGTACATTTGCAGTCTGTGGGGCTCTGGAATGAGCACATTAAACCGCACAGACGCTTTACCCATCATAAACAGGCAAGCCGATCCCCTGTGACAATGCTGACGAACATCAATTATGTTGGGAATGGCAGAGGATAACTTCATAACTTGGTTGCAGCTCAAAAAAGGCGGCTCTGAATGCTCGCCCTAGTATTCCCGCTGGAGCTATTCAATTTGAAGCAATGTGGGTGCCCTGAGAGCGAGCTTGGCAGGAGTTTATGTAGTGTTGCAGAGGGCTGGGACTGTTGAACCATACTGATTGTGCCGTAATGCAGCCTGAAAGCTCCACTTGCCACACAGAGTAGGCATCAATCCCCATTGCGGAAGACCTAAAGGCTGTTTTGACATAATTGGACATTAAATGATGAAGGGGTGACGAATGACAGGCACTTTACTCAGTCGTCTGACAGCTTTTACACAAGCCTATGGGGGATGCGGTTAATACAGTATCTGTGAAGCTTCCATTTAGTGACCCGTCTATGCGCATTTAATGTGGCGCTAATTCTTAATTACTGCAATTATAAAAGCGAGGCTGACCAACAATCCTGGTATTTTATGACATCACTCAACCGCTCAAAACAGATTAAGGATGATGACTAGGGCTGCCACGATTAGTCGACTAGTCACGATTACGTCGACTATCAAAATAGTCGACGCGTCGTTTGAAGCTTTGTAAGATCCCAAAAGACGCAGGAATAAGTAGCAGGATTTAAGAGTGTAATAACGGACTGAAACAGAAGATGGCAGCACTGCATGTACAACGATGCCAGCTGCCGTTAAACCCCAAAGAAGAAGAAGCTGTGTCCCAGAATTCATAGCGCGGCCCTGCTCAGTTTCCAACAATGGCGGCAGCTAGTTAGTTTTAATGTTACTCTTATTATTCTTTCTGGGTCACAAAATACACGTTTAACATATTTTTAGGCGAGAATGTAGCTGTGGAAACCTCAAATATCTGCTCAGTTTATCAGGACACCGCATATTTTCAAAAGCGCTCCGACGTTTTCGGAGACGTCTGTTACCCACTAGCTCGATAGCTAGCCGGGGGCAAGGTCACTAGCGCCGTGAGAACACCGGACTCCCGACAAATCGTTTTCAAACCCACCGCCGTCTTTCGCTACTCAGGTTAAATATATATAAGTCACTTAGATAACTTAACAATGTTATTGTTTGGCTTTTTCAGTATTTTATTTGTTCCTGAGTAAATCGGTTTGGCTGAGATTAAAGTTATAGTTTTTACACAGCTGAATAAACGTCAAGCAGACAGCTGATTATCAGAAGTGTGAGATGCTCCAGAATATACTCCGGTGTCCTGTTATATTTTAGAAAGCAAGGAGTTTATTAAACTTCACTGAAACAATCTGCAAATTTCATTAAAATTTAATAAACTATCATCTTGTCTTTATTTTTAGTTAGCACCTTAAAAGCTTAAAGCTGTAAGCTAATGATAGTTATATAAGAGCAGATGCTGCTGGTGCAATAAGCTGTACGTTTGACGTCCAATGGATCTGATTAGTCGACTAATCGCAAAAATAATTGGTGACTAGTCGACTATCAAAATAATCGTTTGTGGCAGCCCTAATAATGATTTTATTTTTCACGTACATTTAAGTTCATTTGGACTCTCACCATTACCGATGTTAAATTACTGAGGGAATAAAGGAACTATGGGAAGGAAGCAACAAAAGAAGAAAGGGACCACAAAGGACAATTTCCGTTAGCTCTGTCCTTAACGGACAATTAAGTTGTCATCACAGGCTTGGAACCACTCATAGAATTCCTAAGCATGTGTGGACACCAAAATCCCCTTTCCAAAGTTCAGGATGGGGGATTTTCTTAACTCTCTGCAATCCTGAACTGCTGCAAAGCTACATGCGAAGCTTTAAAAGCAATACTGGCCCATTCCAAATCCCCTCCTCCCTACACCCCATGTGAGAAGAGAGCAAATTAACTCAAGCAGTCTGAAGAGTCAGATAACAGTGCCCATCATCTCCACCATCTCTGAGACCTGTAGAAACCGACTCAGGCACATACAGGGACACACATAAAAGGCCTGTGTCCTTCAGGATTTGTCGAAGCCCAGTGACAGAGTGAGGTGGTGACAGTGTGGGGCCTGGCTATGCCATAAAGCTGATAGGCAATACGCCAGTCCAAGGAGCAGCACACAGATAACCCACTGATAACATCCTCGTGGGAAACATTAACAAATGTGCCAGAGTAGCCATGTGAGGAGGAAAGTAAAACATTAAAGAGGCAAAACACAGTGGAGCTAAATAATAAAAGCTGCTTCAAGCGCATTTGGTGGGTCTTGGTATAAAAACAACAAAATAAAAACCCTTCACCTGGATGCAAACATAGCTGTTGCACTGAAACAGCAGGAACACTTTTTCCCAGTCGCAGAAGCCAGAGGGATAATTACAAAATCATGTACCACTAATTTTGCAAGGGGCAAAAAAACAATCTCTGCAAGCAATTAGTTAACACATGAAAGCATTTTGCATGACTTGAGAAAGGGTGCAAAACAGAAATATGCCTCATGACAGCACACGCGCATTCATGCGTTTCTGCTGACATTTACTTCCCATTAGTGGAGGAAGAGATGCCGCGGATCAGCTGAAGGATTTAAATCAATCATGAGCCCGTGGTTAATGATGGCATGTGTGTTAGGTACGTGTTGCTAAACAACAACATCAAACCTGCATCTGCTGCACGTGTTAAAATATGCGTCGTTTGTCTACTGTACAGCCCGGATACAAATATGGCCGCAGTGTTTCATTGATTTTCACAATACTCTTTACTGACACGTTCAGTTAAGAATGTGAAGCAAAACCTTTTTAATGCAATACATAACAAATGAGGGTTGGGTGAGGCTGCTGGGGGAAAAACGCCAATGTTTATAGAAGGGAGGTATTTGTCTTCTAAGCTTCCAGCAGCTTACTATGAACAACAAAATGAAAACCACATGTCTCAGTGGGATATACTGATGGGGTGTCTCTCTCCTGACACAGGAGTTTCTATGAATGCGAGCGGGGGACGGCCATGCTGCTGCCTATTCGACCCCCTAAACAAATAAAATGTCTGATAGAGACCAGGCCTCTGCCGGCACCCCCGCCTTTGTCCGGGCCCCAGGGCACAAAGCCAGCTGCGATCAGGAGGCAGCGCTGCTGATCAAACACTGAGACACAATCGCAGCAGATGCAACTACTACATTCAGACTGTTGATGGGCAGACAGCTTTAAAAGCCAATTCAGATTCGATGGCTTATAGAACACGCAAACGCACGCACGAGCACTTGCAATGCAGAAAACGACAAAAATATGCGCGTGAACGAAACAAAGGTTTTCTCATGGGTGTGATTCATTATGTGAGAGAGGTGAACACTCAAGAAGTCAGCTTAAAGCAACAGAGCGTGAACATCGCGCTAGAACATTTCTCCTGAAACACTGAGCTAAATTAGGGATTACAACCAGCCTGCTTTCACAATCATTAGTGATGGAATTCCACCAAAAAACTCCAGGTGGGAAAATTCAGAGATCAGCAGTTTCATCGCTCAGTCTGAGGTGAGGTGGATGACTGTAACATGCTCAGTGGGAGTAATAACAAAGAGTAAGAAGAACTTCAGTCTGACTTGAAATATTTCCTCATTCTTCTGAGAACAATTCCCACCGTACCGGCTTCAATGCAGAGATGCCGTTTTTGCTCAACTTAAAGCTGCTTGGATAAATCAGCCACACATAAACAACATGTATGTTAAGTAAAGACCTACTGAGACTTAAAGACTCCTACGGTGCACTCCTAAACCATTAAAAGGATTAAGGTGTCGGTCCAGACTGCAGACGGTGCAGAAACGGCTAAAAAACAACAAGAATTCAAACAGAAATGACTTCAAATGAATTCCTGGATTCCTCCCTTGTTCATCCAAGGAGGAGTGCAGCATGTTTTAAAACTTTAAATCTGACCACAGTCTCCTCAGAAAGCTGATATACCAGCGATGTAAAAGACCAGAATTTCAGCTGACATTTTGATTGCATCACATTTGTCCTCTGCTATGTTAGATTAAAGTATCGAGTTATTTTCAGTGCAGCGCAGAGAAACGTATGGCTGTTTCTGGAGGCTGTCATTGGGTACGCTCATGCCATTTCCTCCAGGTTCTGGTCTAAAATTAGGTCTCCTGCCTGAAGGACATTACACGATGGTGGTCTTCTGGACACTGAACAAGTACACAGTTTCAAATGTGTTGCATATCCAGCCCACACTGGGCTGTTAACAGGCAACGGGGCCAACTGCAGTGCAATCTATTCAAAGCATATTTGATTGGTGTTGAAAGTTGCCCGAGGACTCCGGCGCAAAAAGCACATGAAAAAAGGTACTTTGTAATAACTGCTAAAACATCAATTCCTTTTCAAATGCAGTTTTAACTTCCCTTCTGACTAAACCCTCTCATCCTGTCCAAAGCAGCCCTGACCAGGCAGAATGAGGTCTTTGTGAAAGTGTAACAACACAGACAGTCCCTTCCTGTCCTCTGTGTGGGGGAAACTGCGCTGCAGGACATCCAGATAAGGCTGCTGTTAAAAGATAAGACAGATAATCCTCCTTCTTTTCTCAGTTTTTGCTCAGCGCAGGAAATAAAAACAGACCTGATACTTCAATGCTGTAGTGTCTTCTTCAGTGTGAGGTTTTGAAGGCAGGTGTAGTCGAGGCACCTGAGTGGTGGGCCCTGTAGGAAGCTGCAGGCAAACACTGTCAGTTGTTACAGCTTAACCACGACTGCTGGGTTTATTCATGCCCAGAGCTCACACTCTCAGCCTCGACATGAGGAGAGAGCTCCAAACGACCGCTCCTGTTGACATACATCGTTAAGTGACAGGACACAACTGGGAATGTTAAAAATAACTCACAGCACTAGTTCAGCGATCCAGTACAAAAGAGGAAAGCCTACAAATGTTGTTATGACATAGCATGAAGACATTTACTCTCCATGTTGAGTTCTTTACGCAGGCGTGAGATAACCCCGTCAAACTCAAAGAGAAGCAGAGAGTCTGGACAGTCGAGATAAACCCATTCAAAGAAGCAGAGCTCAGATTTGAGCACATCTAATGTTCCAGGAGGAACGCTACGAGCTGCAGTTATGTAATTTGGCAGCTAATTAGAAATAAAATAAATAGAAACTTCTTTAGAAAACATCAGGCACATTTTCTATCGATATTTGTTGAGCCCACATTAAACTGGACTTCACAGCATGAAGCAGAGACTGCACACACCTCTCTTATCTCTGCAAGATTACAATGAAAAAGCAACAAATAAATTAACATACGTTATTTGTAACAAATGCTGTATTTCTGCTTCTAATTTACTGTAATATTCTCCACCCAGAGGGCTTTAAAAAGAGAAGACAACTGACTCAAAGCTGGAATCCTCAGGAATTCACTTCATTTTGATTTGGGAACAGCTGCATTTTCCTTGATAACTGTTTTTTTTAAACAAGGAAGGAACATTTACTGTCATTTGTCCAAAATAAAGCAACTCAGTGGTATAATATAAAATGAGAGGAATGCGTTAGCATCTTTTACCCCGGGGAGATTTTTGCAAGAATGTTTTATATTCTTCATGAGCGAGTCTTGTCTGTCTCAATCTGTTTATTTTGTGCAGAAGTAGATGTTCCTTTTATCTGAGCTGGAAGCAGAAAGCCTGGGCTAACACTGAAAGTTGATAACAACCACTCATCTCTGGCTGGAGTTTAGCTTTTGATAAGCCAGCTGATGCAAAGAAAGCCTGGCTTTGTCGAACGCGCTCCACAGTGCACCCCTCAGATATGTTTCTTTACAGCGCTATTTTTAATAAACAAGTCATTAAACACGCCAAACCATGTGCCGACAGCCCACAGGCCACTGTGGTTGTTTCTTAACTTTCCATCACCCGCTTTAAAAACATGAATGGAATTTTGTTGCACATTCCTGATTTCCATTTGCAGCGATTGCTAACCAAGTGCAGTGTGTCCCACACATATACTCAGGTATATTTTCCACCATATCTTCATTTTTCTCTTGCATGGATGATTTACTAGTTGTCTTATTTTAAAAGGTCAGTTGTTGATAAGAAACTAAGGAGTACAGCATCTCAAAGTTTTTGTTTTGATTTCCAAGTTGTAACTGTTTCCATGCCTCTGACTTGTGTGGAAAAAGGGAAAAAATGCTACAAACAAGCTTCCACCTGCAGAAGATTTGTCAAGGTCAGCTCAGTGTGCAGTGAGTGCAGCAGAGTGTTTCCGCCTGAAACCTGCCTCAGAAGCAAACTCCCCGATGGCTCCTGATGACATCTAAAGAGGTCTGAACCCTGAGTAGACTGTACTTGCAGCCAAACACTGCTTATAAGGGCATCTCGAACAGGCTTACAGCTACAGTAGATTATGTCAGTGAAGAACAACCTACACAACTGTTTACCTACCTTGGTGTGGAAAAGTTTAAACTAGCAAACTGTAGAAGTTTTCTGGTACAAGCAAAGCTCTACAGTTCAGACACATCCATCTGGGAGGCCCAGCTGGGCAGCGATGTATAAGGAAACACACCTAACACAAGTATGAGTTTTCCTTGCTGGATCGATGTCCCACAGCTTCAGAGCTGTAAGGAACCAACGTGGGCTGAACACCATAGGACTGCTGTCTAAAGGCTGTATTAGTTGACAAAATGTTGGGTGACATTGAAGGCAGACAGAGGATCTATTTTATGTGTTCACAGGTCATTAATCTACAGGTCTAGCTGCTGAGTTGTGTTATAGCTTCAGCTGTCATTTATAAATCTTGTCTCAAATGAAATAAATGTGGAGGTGATGCTCCCCTGCCACTTTTTAAAGGAGCTGGGTGCCGTGTGTGCCGGTGTGACTGGAGATTTGGTGATGGGTCTTTTCTTCTTGCAATTATCAGCCACTCATAGCAGGCCAGCCAGCTACGCACCTCTGCATGTGCCTATGAATTATACATGGGCTCCATTAAGACACTTAACAGCTGGTTTCTCAGGAACTTACCAGCAACAACTGCAGCCGGGCTGCCCCTTTGTGACTGCTTATTAAAACAGCAGCATTTAATTAAGGTTGTGCAGTAATGTGAGTTCTGACCATCATAAACCAGCCAGTCACAGAGCCAATGTCAGTTCAGTCTCATCTCTCCAGAGGGCAGCTGGGCAAGCTGTCGATTTCCTGGCATGGCGGTAAGATGCAACGCAGGAATTAAATGTCTGTTGTGGCTCGCTGACCTTGCTGTGGTTCGGACACTTAGCCTTTTCTATTCCAACTGTAACAGATGTCCTGGTCATCATACCTGTACATCCAACAAAGAGCCAGAAGTAATGACTTGAGAGGAAGAAGAGGTTGAGCAGACAGTTTTAATGAATATTACTGGGAGAGAGAGGAGATGGCAGACAGCCACACTCGTTCTGGACACCTGGTTATAAAACCATAGCAAGCAAATGAATGTCATTTAAATGTAGGGATGGGTATTGATAAGATTTTAACGATTCCAATTCCATTTTCGATTCTGTTTAACGATTCGATTCCTTATCGATTCTCTTATCGATTCTTTTTTTTAAAAAAGGAGAACACTAAGGTCGATTAGCTTAGAACTGTGTTTTATATCTTCTCTTTGAACAAGATAGAAATTTAGGAGTAACATGGCCTTACAAACCCAACAGTGAGATCTTAAGAGATCCACAGCCTACGGCTCTTCAATGGGGTGTCACAGGGTCCCCAGGAAAAAAAATTGTAAATGTAAAATAATAAAATAAATATTCTTCTGTAGCAATAACAAAGTTTAACATAAATTATTCTGTAGCAATTACACAAGAATATCCAGTAATGTCCCTGCCTACAATTAAACACATTCACTTACCAAAGTGAAATCAGGGGCATCTGCTGTGGCAAATGGGTGCAAGCCTTTGACCACAAACTTAGACACTGCTCGGTGACATTCGTCTATCCTGGCCTGAAAGGAGACGCTACCGGTAGACTGCAGCGAGAACTGCCAGCATCTGAGCCAGACTCTGTCTGTCTCATCATGGTTATCTAAACGCAACGCACAGTAATAGCAGGTTTTGTAATAAGGTAAATCACGCTAACATAATGTGCAATGCTAATTGATTAGTTACCTGCAGTATTAACGGGAGAGGACGTGGAAACGCTACCGCTGCTGCTGGGTTGAGCTTCGCTAGTCCGGAGCGGATCAAAAACACGACATTCGTTGAACGCAATCGCGTGTTTTTTGAGCAAATGCTTTTGCATGTTCGTAGTGTTTCCTCCCTTTGATGAAATCTCTACTTTGCAAGTATTGCACGTTGCCCTGTTGTCATCCTTTCTCATAAAGTGTAACCAAACTTTTGAGCGTTTGTGCCGCTCAGGCGCCGTGTTTCCTACTGGGTAAAAGACGCTACTCAACGTGATGACGTCATTCGGGGCGACTGGAATCGATAAGGGAATCGTTTATAAAAGTGGCAAACGATTCCAAGGAATTGAAACAGTGGGAACCGGTTCTCAACAAGAACCGGTTTTCGATACCCATCCCTATTTAAATGCGATGAAGACCTGTTGAATTCATAAAACAATCACAACATTCACAACTTCCCTACCGTAACAGAAACACACCAGTTGAAACCAGCCCTCTTTTCCTTTATATAACACAATGCCCCTCGAGATAAAGAAAAGGTCAATCACACCTACATGGGAAGATCAAACTGCATTATCATTATCTGATCCTTATCCAAAGATGAACTCGATTAGTCTGATCTAATATTAATTATCTCTTCGACCCAAACATTACATCCATCCATCTTCTTCCGCTTATCCAGGGCTGGGTCACGGGGGCAGCAGCCTAAGCAGAGAAGCCCAGCTCCTCCTCCAGCTCCTCCTCCAGCTCCTCCTCCAGCTCGTCCGGGGGAACAACAAGGCGTTCCCAGGCCAGCCGAGAGATATAATCTCAGCTGGGTCTGAAGGGGTGACGTTCATTTGATGCCATAAAACACAGCGTCCTGATATTTAAAGCTACATTTAATACTTGGCCTCTTTAGAGATTCTGACATTTTTCATTACAGTCTTTGGCTTCGGTTTAGCACCAGCTCGATAATGAGGCAACGAATGTCACAACAAATTGGATTTATTTCCTGGATCTAATTCTGTGCCTCTTTGTATCAATTCTCCTTTAACGCTCGTAACAAGATTGGGACTTTGTCATAAAATTTCACCACACGACTGCTTCAATATTATTCACAAATGTCAAATACAAGCCATCGCAGCACTGTAACAACTGCTTCGATCAGGATAACACGCATTTGCTTTTATTACAAATCAATTTTTTCCATGGACTGGAGTTATTAGCATAAGTATATAATTTGACAAGATGATTAAATGCCAGACAAAGACACACTTGGAAATCAGCACCACAGGGAGCAAAAAAAAGTGGGAGCGAATGAAGAAAGAGGCTCTCTCTCCAGACACCACTTATTTGCCTTTTTCACCGTACCTGCAGCTGGCAATGCGTAATGTTTTTCAATGAGACGAGGTGCTAAAAATGGCTCCTTCAACAGCTGCTTCACCCCCTCTCCCACCTCTCAAAAATCACCCCACCTTCTGCTTATGGAGCTTTTTTCCTGAGCCATAATATTTTTCAAGATTAGACACACAATTAACTCTAATGTTCTTAGAGGAGAAGAGGGGGAGGGCAACGCTGCTGGAGGACAAAATATAATCATCGCCCCACAACCCAGCTCTGTGTAAGACAATGCCTGCACATTAGCTGATAATAATGTGACATACACAAAACAATACACAATGTTAATCTCGGAAATGATACATCTACTGTAAACCACAGCTGAGGAGGAAAATGTATCGCCGTAGTGAATTTCCAAGTCTGCTTTACAAGATAAGGAGACTTTTTTAATATATAGTAGTACACCACAATAGGCCTGTTATTTTACCACCGCACACAGAATCTGTCAGAGGTTCAAGCACACGTAGAGTCGAGCTGACATCTACCTAGCAAGCAAGCTAGAACAAGCTGCACACCACTACCTGCAGCACCCTGGGGGTCTGTCTGCCACACTGTGTACCCTCAATGAGACGTCTAGCTCAAAGTGTTATGCAAAAACAAAAAGGATATGAACCTGTAATGTGGGGAGAAAAATAGGACTAGTGCTTTCGGTCGTGGATGGTCTCTACAGGCAATTCCATTCTTTTGGAACAATAAAGCAAAAGATGCATGAAATTCAATAGAAAATTAGAAACAACTTAAAAACTCTTTATTTAACAGCGGGTAACTCTTCATGCTTGATTTATTAGTTATTTGTATTTAAATGCTACACTAGTTATGATATAAACAAATTGCATTTGTTTATATAAGATTTGCCCCCCCCTTCCCTAGAAATGATTATACAGAAATCCTTCAAGTCTCCTTCACTGCTTGCTGCGCTGTAGCGTCTTTGCTTCGGTGCAATTTATCTACAGAAAAATTTTATTCTGGACGTGTTCATTTGAGATACGAGGCACATGAAAACCCTTATTATCGTCTCAGCGAACATCTTTTTTGTCACAGAGCCCATTATTCCTCATTAGGAGCACCGGGCCTTGTTTGCACCACAAAGCTGGGCATTGAGCAGCAAAGTCATAAATGTGCTTTAAGGGTTATCCCCCTAACGGTGCGACACGGCGATGATGACCGATGGACTCGGAGCGGAGAGTATCGGCACTACTGTGACCTTGTTTTAACTAACAGGTTACATGGACAGCAAGAGGCTGTGTGCTGACAACAGGTAGACACAAAGGGCAGACAATGATATTTCAAACGGTGCAACGAGCCAAAAGACTTTCTAAAGACTCCAGGGATCATGACAGGACGTGGAAATTTAACTACTCAGGAAATGCACTTAGGCCAGATGAATAAAGATATCATTTTACTCCAAAGAAGTTTTAATGAACAGAAATATATACACGGTGTAAAAGTGAAACCACTGCCCTGCTGATTTAATTTTGGCCCAATTTTTATTTATATTTTTCTTCTAAGAGATGCACTCGCACTAAATGATTAAAGAAGACCAATTTCAGAATCAGCATACTTTATTAATCCCTAAGGACATTATGTGGGTTACAGTTGCTCCAGTACAGTAACAGACTAGACCAGGGGTCCCCAATCCCAGCCCACGAGGGCCGGTGTCCTGCAGGTTTTAGACGTGTCCTTGATCCAACACAGCTGATTTAAATGGATAAATGACCTCCTCAACATGCCTTGAAGTTCTCCAGAGGCCTGGTAATGAACTAATCATGTGATTCAGGTGTGTTGACCCAGGGTGAGATCTAAAACCTGCAGGACACCGGCCCTCAGGGACCCCTGGACTAGACTATTCAATACAATATGTTACAGATTTAATAATAATTCCTAATAAATATCAAAGATTGACAGAAGTGATTATAAATAATGATCAAGAATGTCGACAGCAACATTACTGAGTAGAAACGAGCGTGTGCAAAAAGGCTGTAACTATTCCAGTGTTTACAGTGTGTTAGATGGAGGAGTTGTACAGGGAGGTGGCCACGGGCAGGAATGACTTCCTGTGTCGTTCAGTGGAGCATTATGGGTAATCTCAGTCTCTCACTGAGCGTGCTCCTGTGATTGGCCAGCATGTCATGGAGTGGGTGGGAGGTATTGTCCAACATTGTCTTTATCTTGGACATTTTACTTTGCTATAGTTAGTGCCATGAATTGATGGTGATTCATAGTTCCAGCTAACTTGCTGTAAAAATGAGAGCATCCCACATAAGACAAAGAAACTGCACTAAAACATTTGCTAATGTTATAAGTCTGAGACAAACGTCAGCATCCACATGCTCATCTCATCTCATGGAGCTAATTAGCGCTGACATTTGAAGTATTCAGGTTTAGCCAAGCTTGGATCATTCGATTACTTGCCCTCTCTCCTATCATCCTTAGCCTTCAAACCCCTATTCTTTATTTATAACATGTATACAATTCATTGCAGTTTTTTTCTAAGAGCTTACAGGGTACGCAACGTTACAATTTACTGAGCAAAAATATTAAACATTCACCCTCAGCTTTTCAAATGAATTAGCTGAACAACATAGTCCAGCAAATCAATTATTGGACAATGAATAATAGAACTGAAGTAATGCAGCTGATGATGCCATGTCAACACTGACACGCCAAAGTGTTATAGAAGCTGGACAGAGGCTACACAAGATGACGATGATCCGTCAGTGTAATACTGACTTTATGACCAAGGGTTCAAGATAAACCTTGCCAATATATCTTCCTACAAGAATGCTTTGGCAGCAGCCCCAGAACGCAGCTTCACTCTCAACCCTGTGAAAAAGCAATGAGCTCTGAATACAAAGTGCTCTCACACCCATTAACAGGACTCTCAAACAGGCACCACTATTAATCATTTTCATTTATTCTCTAGCCGGCAATAATTTGTTCATTTAATAATTCAGATACGAAATGGAAGCTAGAAGAGAGGTAATGTGGCGAGGTAAAGGTGGGCTCAGTATTTCACACTTCTACGTAGGTGAGCGGGAGCCTGCACAGGGCTGGCATGCTAAAATATTAACGTGTGGGCTGTGAATATTCATGCGCGGCCATCCCCATCGTGAGATTGTGGAGGACACACCAGTGTCCCTGGAGTGTAATCCGATTCTACGTGCCCCTGCTTCATTTCCAAGGACAAGGGGCTTTGGGTGGGGAAGGCACTCGGCTGAATAGAAAAACGGCGACTGCAACACGTTTCAGCCAATGGGAGGCAGGGAGTGGCGTTAGACTGACGGGTCACGACGAGGTTGACCTCCAGTCATTGCTGTCTGTGTGAGCTGATAATGGATCAGGTTGTGCTGCCACTGTCATAGCTTTACGTAAAAGTGACAACAGATATTATCCTAATAACAGTGAACGTTTCAAGACATTTAGATGAATCTGAAATAGGAGTTTCGATCTGCTATAAAAGAGGATCCATATACAGAAGAGGGAGGCTGGATTTAGGCGCACACACACACACACACACACACACACACACACACAGTGTCTGTTTTCAAAAGGTAACCAAGCAACCAGGCTCTTGTCTCGGCCTTTGGTTATAGGCTTATCAGGTAACTCCCTTCTGTGCCCGTCCCGCTCACATTTTTACAAGGTTGCTTTGTGCTTTATTCTGTTTTATGGCAGTGGCCTCACTCTTGACCCAAACAAGAGTAAAGCCACTTTTGTCTGGGTCAAGCGAGGAGTGGAGGGGGTTGAGAGAGTACCAGGGAAGGCTTCTAATACCTTTCCTGGAAGAATGACTACTCGGACTGTGCGAGACATGCAGAGTGTAGACTGCCAAATCCAAATCAACAGGTTATGTAACCAAAGCAAATAAATGACCATTGTCAGAGAGAGCTAAGGACACTGTTTTCACCTATGACAAAAACTGTTTCCCTGATGAGCTAAGAAACAAGCTATTTTCTTCTCTGCAGCATTGACACTAATGGCTTATTTCCAACTGCAACCAGCCAATCAGTGAGCCAATCTCCCTGAGCGCCATCGTTTATTTTTATTTATTTTCTAAATACTGTTTTCCTTCTTTTCCTTCCTTCAGTCATGAGAATTAAGAGTATTAAACTGTAGTTTATGCACCAAGACTTAGTATGTGCTAGCGCACCTGTCTAAAGTACAGTACACAGCATCAGCTCCTGTTCAATCCATGACTTCATTTATTCTAAATAAATAATGAAGGTATTGCTGTTCTGCTGTATGTCCAAATGTGTCCAACTCACACGGCTTATGGATGGAGCACGCTGTTACCTGGTGCTGCAGGAACAGGATAAACACACAAGACCCCGAGAAACAGCTGGCAGCCACAAACTAAACTCCAGGACACTGATAACATCATTCCTCCTCAGACTTATTCGTCTGATCTGTCACAGAGATGTAAATGGAAAACCTCACACACATGAAAGGCTTATGGTGATTTTAGAGATGTGATTTGAGCTCCACTGGGTGCTAACGGCATGCAAACTGTGTCTTCAGTATGAAACCTCCGAGCCTCACAACACTTAGCGTTTCAAATATAATTGTTATCTTATCCTGTGATTTACCCATGAGTATTTCTCATTTGTACTTAATTTTTACAAACACTTTGCATTAAATCATTTTAAGATCTCATGGCTGAAGCACAGTAGGACACGTGCTTATATTATACACAGTAGCAAACCCATGCGTACTTTAAATATGTACAAATTCGTCTTGGAGGAGATGGGGAACATACAAACATACATTCATTCAGTCCTATCATTACACCAACAGACAGAAACAGGCACAGACAACACTAAGAGATTAATGGTGATTTCTGCATAAATCCAAAATACAAACACACTTCAGAAAAACGTCTGGAGTGCCGTCTGCCAAACAAACCAATGCTGCTTACTTTGTAGTGCACACTGCAAAAAATATTTGTTTGCTACAGGGAACACATTCAATTTAAGCTTGTGCGTGTCAGGAATTAGAGACACACACTGTTGTTGTTTTGTCACTTTTGAATATGGCAATATATCAACATAATAACTGGAATTTTAACCATTTCCAGTTAAATTGTTTTAATGTGGTTCATTCTGAAAACAAAGCAGTGGGTGATACCAGAGACATGGTAACATGTATCTGTCACTTTATGCAGAAACGTCTAAAGCACTTGCTTGTACCAACACCAACTACAAAAGCCAACCTTGTACATCTTAATTAGAATCACTCCCCATGCTCGTCACCGACATCGCCTAGGTTTGGTGGACAAAGTTGCGATCAGAATGTAAAAACTGCATCTTCAGTTCGGTGCTATGCTCTCAGCATTGCACACGAGCTCAGCATAATTCTGTGCTCTGTGATTGCCAAGAAATTTCTGGACAACCTGCACAGACGCTTCCCTCGCTGCCGATTGGCTTCAGTTTCGTTTTGAACTCGTTGTCAAGCAGTTTGAGGACTTTACAACCAACAAAATCACCTTAAATTAGGCTTCAGTTTTCTCGGAACCAAACATTAATCTATTTTTTCTGTTTCAAAATGAGAACACAAGTCCAAAACATTTGTGTTACAGCTGACTGACGGTGCTGACAGAAACGTTGACAGCATGAAAAGAGTAGCCTGCATTACCAGAAGTTTCACAAAAACAAAAAATGCCCACAGTGAGCAGTAGATATCGACACCAACAACGGTAGATGCGCAAAACTCTGGGCAACACCTGCAGACTGCCAATGCAGCATGACGGAGGCCTTAAAACATGATTAACAGGCTTGCTGTCAGGCCACTTGTAACGGCAGTAACATCTAAAGTGAATCTAACATCGTGCTGTAACTAATAAACTGCCTCTCTAGTCGAAGCATCCTGCTTGTAAACAAAAAGCACAAGCCATCACCACAAATCAGAGTATTTGGTTATGCTAGCAGTAGAGCAGGGCGATATGGCCAAAAATATTTATCACGATATACATTTGAAAATTTGCAATAACGATATAACTGGTATATAATTGATGCGAGACACGACAAAATACAACTCCACAACTTTACAAGCACAAAAAAAAACATCCATTTATTTTCACTTAAACAAGCAGCTGTTTTTTTATGTGCATTAAAGCCATATAAAAATTTAACAGTGCAAATGCAAATTCCTCGCTGAAAGTTTAACCAAAAGGCATTTCCAGTAGAAATGGGCTGACATATCCTGAGCATAACCATGTATAATATCTACTGAAGTTAAAAAGAGGTGCTTTGCTACATTAAACTGCAGTGTGCCAAATAGAAAAGTCAAATACGTATTTTTCGGACCATAAGGTGCACGAGATTATAAGACACATTAAGTGAAACAAAGCAGTCAGATAAATCAAACTTTATTCAACTCATTCTTCTTCTAACCTCGCTTGTGGATGGATTATCTCAGTTGTTCTCCTGACTGAAGTTTGGTCCGTTTACAGCATCCTGCCATGCGATTGCATTTGTCTCTAACCATCGGGAACCTTCATGTTAACTTTTATCGAGTGGAAAAGTGTTAGCGTTCATCCTCCAGCTTCACTGTTTATGTTATGCTAACATAGCTGTGTCGCTAGCGATCACGTAGCACATCATTATATACCAGCTAGCCCAACTTCAGTAACCCTACAAACGTCACTGCTGTTTAGTTTCCTGTCTTCATTTATGTTGGAAGTGACAGCAGAGCTGTACGTTTGAATTTGTTTCAGAAATCTCTCAGTCAGAACATGCTATATCATGCTTAGGTAACTAGCGAAACTAGCGAGCTAACTTCCGCTAACTCCCTGCTAACTTCTAACTCCGTTAAATGTAATAAATTCTGTTTTCATGGATGCCTGGATGTTAAACTTCATAGTTTCACCTGGTAAAGCAGCAATGCTGATCGTTTTATTAAAGATGAAAGAATTTAGACAGTTTTTAACTCTCAGTGATGCTGCAGTGTTCGTTTGACTTTGAGACCTGAAGGAGACGGCGTTTAGGACCCAGATTACTCCCAGATTTACGAGCACCTTAGTCCGACAAATACAGCAATAACGATGGCCTGCTTGCATATTGTACAAAAAAAAAGTGCTTTGTTGTGTATCTGATGGACAAACACCAAGCCAGTTCCACATCACTGAAGTTGCACCATTTTTACAAACCAATTCTATTTCATCCGTTTCACTCAACGATCCACTTTCTCCCTTCTCATTCTCCGTTGCTTTTTCGGCCATGTGTGTATGAAAACAAAGGCACTGCGCATTTACCCATATTCTATCGCGATGTTTTATTTTCTTATCGTTGCCTAACATTGTACCGGTATTACCGTGAACAGTATAATATGGCCCAGCCATAGCTAGCAGTCCAGCAGGATTTGTGCATTCGCTGTCCGCTTGCAGTCCAGGTGATGGAGTGTTTCCCTGCAGAGAGCGCTGCTGTCAGATGGAGGCAGTGTAGAAAGTATGTGGTCTAAGTGGTCTGTGGTTACTCTTGCTTGTACTGTTGTCGGTCTGTCAGTCAGCCACAGAGAACAGCAAAGTTAAAACAAAAAGCTGAAAGTGAAAGCGAGTATTAAAAACAATGAAAACTGTCCACTGCAGCCACTGTCTGTGCTCTCCATGTTGTATTTTAATGATCTTCGATTTTTATTTTTCCCCCCACGACTCCCAGCAAATACTCCCTTTTCGTATTCTGGCCCACTTCTCAACCAATCAGCATTTGGCAGATGCATACATCACACGCTTCCAGCGAATCCTTGGAGGACTCCGTGTGAGCACATCCCATCCAAACGGAAACATGCAAGCACACGGACAATTTGCAGGACCATAAAATTACACTTCAGTTAGCAAGCAGCTAAATTAAAGTTAAAACTGAAAGTACTAGAACAGCGAATTAAAGAAAACGAAGGAGGGTAACAGACGTAACAACAGCAGAACAGACAAACTGGTCAATCTGACATTATGACGCCATCACTTTTATTGCCATTGACTTTTTGTTTGTTTTTTTAAATTTTGGTTTAGAAGGTAGAAAACATGAATTAATATGAACTCTTGCATCCAACTATCAAATGTACCAGATTCAGTTTCATTGGCAGACCCTGAGATGTTGACCAAGAAACAATGACATAATCATGTTTGGGAGTATAAACGCTGACAACACTATAAACAAATATTACAGCACAGCTACTATCCCAGTTTATGACAGCATATATATTCAACCATTTAGGTAATAAGCACCAGCCTGGTTTTAAATGACAGGTTCTCTGCTATGTTAATACACAACATTAAAATGATTTAAATAGTATTACATTCAAATTTGACACCATCATTTTTACTGGAAATGTGTATTGGTTCCAAATACTGACCGTTTCCTCATTATATAATATGTATAATCCTACAATCATCTGAGCCAAGTTCAAAGTGTCATTTTCATTTATTTGATCTCTGATTTCTTTTCCCCATAGATTTATCTAGAATTTATCTAGAAAAGATGTATTCTTTTTCATTCAAGAGCACTACCACAACCCTAATATTTATCTGATTTATTTATGATCATATTGTGTATATAGCTCACATATACACCTTGAAAAATAGAAAAACATGTCCACATTTAATGCCATTATAAAATCTGATACCAAAGTTTGGATTCTTCTTATTCCCTGATGATAAATGGTACAATTTAAATGACTTAGACTTCCTATTACAAACGCATTACTTTTGTCAACCCTTTATAGCTCACGAAGAGCCACATATAAATAGGACAGAGAAAATGGAGCAGAAAGACCCCACTTGTTATTTTTGCCATTAAAGTGAGGTGAGCACATTTATGGTGGATTTCTAAGCCAATCAAAGAATGTTTTGAGCCCGCCGGATACTGTTCTTGTCTGATGAAGTGGAACAGCGACCCCATAACGAGACTATGGTGCCATTAAGATGTTAATGAGCCAAACTGGTGTAGACACAAGACTGAATGATGAGACAAAAGGCTAAACAGCACACTATGCAAACCTTAATATTACACTGTGACTCTCACAGCTTTTATACGGAGAGAGAGACTAGGAAATCCTAAATAAAGGATTGCTTTATTACAATTTAATTCTCTCACTAACAAGCCAACTGGATTGCAATGCCTTGACCAAGACTCTGTGGCTTCCCATCAAAAGATCAGAAATGTTTTCACTAAGTACCACAGCATATTGAACTCAAGTTTCACATTATTGTTTAGAGTAGGTGGAGCCACTTGTTAGTTTCAGTGTAAATTCCAGCACACTAAACAGCTATACCCACACCATGAGCCTAAATAACACGGAAACTCGTTCTAATGCAGATATGAGATGAATTCTCATGAATTCTCGTGTATCATTTGGTTTCGTTTTGATGGTAACAACTAGCAACCCAAATAACATCACAAAATGTTTTAGAAATGAAATCATGCACAGCCAGATACATTATTTCAAATGCACAAAGCCTTAAGAGGAAACAGCCCAAGCTGGTTAAAATGTAACAAGGTGAAGAAAAACTGGAGTCCACTGTTGACCATTGACACTAATCAGAGGTTTCACACACACTGTCAACAGAACAACATAAACCCTTTGAGCTGAGGGTCACTAGGACTAAACGGCCAACAAAGCAGTCCTGGCAGTGAGGCGTTAAAAACCATAAATAAATGATACAGACGTGAAGGAAGCCGTCACAGCAGCAGCAAACATGCGCTCAAGTTGGCGTGATACCGGATTTGGGGCTGGGGGGTAAGGGCAGATGGCAGACGGGGGGGGGGGGGCAGCACTTTGAAGTCCTGCAGCCACAGGTTTAAAAGCGGATCAAGCTATTGTGTTAGCCACGCGACGATAACCCACAAGAAATGGACGCACGGAGGGAAATACACTGATTTTTGGCACCGGGGAAATGTCCTTTTTTTCATATAAAATAATCCCCCCGCTCGTTAACGGGAGCATTTAAAATCCCAGTTCAGCACATTTTTTTAAAGAGCATTCAGCTCAGGTACAAAACACAGCCACTGGGTAAGGCTGATTAAAAGTGTGAACTAAACCACTGTCTCTTACTGGTCACTGAGATGAGATATGACCACAAACGACTGAAATGCTGTTCGTCAGAAAACAGACATGTTTTTCACAGTTACTTCAGTTTGATTACTTAACTGTTTCACTTTAAACCTGCTTTCGCAGTTCGTTTGTTCTGCTTGTAACACAACTAAACTGACCTTGGGTCACAGCTAGCTCTGTTGGGAAGTGCTTTGTGTTTAACCGCTAAAGTTACAGCTTCGTCATCAAGTCGAACCACTGAAAAACACGACTTTTAAAAATCATGCGCCTTTCAACTCGTCGAAAAAACACGAGTTTCGGTGTCCACGTCAACGGCTAGCGTTGTTGTACACGTCTGACCGCTCCGAGCCCGGTTCACAGAAATATTCATTAGAGTCAAAGTAGCTCAGCTTCAGCTCAGTCGACAAACTTACCTGCGAAGAGGCTCAACAGTGAGACACACAACCGGGCCGCTGAAAGCTCCATTCCTGCTCAACTATTCCGCTGCTTGTTCAGTGAAACTTGGTGAAGAACTTGTGCTGAATTTGAAGTGAGACTCGGCAGCTCAGCCCCGACACAGCATCCAAACTCCACACCGCCTCCTCCTTGTCCTCCACTCTGTGCAGGTGCACAGCGAAGCGCGCCGCACTGCGTCACGTGACCGCCGCTTGGCCTATCCATCCCACGACCAGCGACGCCCCCTGCCGGTGCCCATGCTACGGTTCGCTCAACCTGCCCGTGTCTTCTTATCCGCTGGATCTTTGAAGAATGATTTACGGTACAACGGCACTACTCTGTGTGTGTCCCAGCCAGAGGCCCTCACGGACCTTTCCTTCAATGGTTCTCTAAAGATTCCGCTTCAGTCAATCAGGGAACTTTTCTTCACGGAAGTTTATTTTGTGAAACCACAAGACGATGTGCTGGAAGAGAACTGACATATAAAATATTGGATACAGAGTCCAACAATTGACAATCGTACAACATTACTTTAGTTAAAAATAAAAATAAACGAAATAAATAAATCACAAGACTACTTAAGTAACAGTACAAGAAATTTAGCCTCAAGACATACTCAAGTAAGGATGATGGCAGTGAATTCTTGATTGTATTGTTCAGCTGAAAATTATTTTAATTACTTATATTGAGCTGGGCAGTTTTATGTAGAATATAATCTTTAATAATCTGCAAAATAAGTAAGCAACTAAAGCTGTTAATAAATGATCGGGAAATGTAGTAGAGCAGAAGTACGATGACACATTTTGTACTGTAAAACATTTGAGTAACAGTTCTCAGCTACATTCCACAACTTGACTCCCTGCCATCCAGCTGGAATGACCGTGATTATATTTATATAGCATCAGGTAAACTGTTGCCTCAAGGTGCTTTATGTTGAAACCAACAATCAGATGATCATGATGAGCAAGCACTTGGTGAAAGTGGGGAGGAAAAACTCCCTTTGAACAGGGGCAGCCGTCCGCCGTGACCAATTTGGGATGAAAGGGAAGAGAAGAAGGAGAGGAGGCAAAAGACACACTATAAGAGACAACCAGACAAAACTTGAGCAAAAGCCTCACATGTGTGAGGAATACACAAACTGGGAAATATATTTGTGACCACAGTTAAAAAATAAGTTAAACACAGCAAACGTGTAGCAAATTGATTGAATAAGAAAAAGCAAATATGTTAATAAGATCCAAACTAATCTGAAATCAAAAGAAATACCACATGTCATGAACCACTGTCATTTCTTTACACTGCACTGCAGCAGCTTTGAAACAAGTGCACAAATAAATAGAAAATACAGTATGTAAGCTAACAAGAGAGTTTCTGAAAAGCTTGAAAGTCAATGTTTGACAACCTTTATTTTTCAACACAGACTTAACTCTCCCAGACAAGCTTTCCTGTAACTTCTTTAAGTAGTGTTCAGAAATAGTTCTCCAGGCTTTGATCTCTACCGTGTTTTACAGATTTCTGTAGACTCACTGTTGTACTTCTCTCCTGAGCTTCAAACATATTAAACACAGTTTAAACTAAAATTTCAAGTGTGGATTAATCTCCCCATAACATCGTCGTCGCCACTGATTTTTAGTCCAGGTCTTGTGTAATTTTGCATATCTCACGTGGCTGGTAGTAATAGAGTTCCTAAAGATACAATTTTAAATTGTTTGTTAACCTTCCTCTGAAAATGGTCAGGCACAACGACTGGACTGAAAATAAGCGAAAAAATAGCCAATGTCCAAAGTAAACTTTGAAAGACCTCCAGGGAATCTGGAACAGTATTGCTCAAGATCACTTTAAAAAGAGACACAGTACTGTACAATTTCAATTAAAAATAATGTTGTGTATAACATGAAACAGTGGGGCAGTGGTTAGCACTGTCACCTCACAGGAAGCGGGTTCCTGCTTCCTGTTCTCCTTGTGCCTGCACTGGTTGTGTCTGGATGCTCCAGCTTCCTCACACAGTTCAAATCATGCACATTAGGTTAGCTTGTCGTTCTAATTTGGCCATGACTGTGAATGGTGATCTTTCTGTGTTAGGCCTGTGACAGACTGGGAACCTGTGCCAGATAGGACAGAGGTGCACACCGAAGTAGATCAGTGTGTGTTAAGAGTTGCTGTTTGTTTACTGACCTCCTCCCCACCACAGCTTCAGATGTTTCCAGGTGGCAGAAATAAACAGCTGAAATACACGTAGGGTTTTTTGTTTTTATATTTAGAATTATTGCTAAATTATTCAGGTCTTCTTTGTCAGAAGTTATTAGGTATTTGTTCTGAAACACGGGATCGGTTTCTGTGGGCTTTACATTGAGTTTTACTAAGTTTTCAGAAGACTCCTTCTTCTTCCCCTTAAGGTCTTCGGGTACTCTGTAATAATGATAACTGGTGCAGGAGGAGGGCTAAAAGGAGCCCTGTTGTATTGTGGCAGCCCTGGAGTCCTCCTACAGGTTGGGCTTCTGAGCTCTGATGTTCTACATATTCTTACAGAAAGCAGTTTTGATGTGAGGTTTTACAGCAGAGGAAGGTGACGTTACATCAGTGGGTCTCTCTGGAAAGGCTGTTGGCTTTGTAATTAATTTTCATTGTAAAAATGTATCACACTCTTGTGTTTTAAATGTACTAAATTAGAGAAAAAATTAATAAATGTGTTAATCGATATTTGCACATCAAACATGAAGAACCAATATTCTGTCCAACCATCAGCACTTACAGCTGCAAGTCTTTTGGAGTGAGTCTCTCCCAGCTTTGCACATCGATCAGTGATGTGTTACTTTGTGTTGGTCATTGTCATGGTCCCTGGATCGTGGTTTTGAGTTTTTGGGTTTGGTTCATTAGTTGTCTTTGCTGCCGTTGATATTCACTTACTCTTCTTACTATTTGTAGTGTTGTTGCTTTAGTTTAGTTCATTGTATTTAGAAGTCCCGTATGATGAGTCTTCAGTTCTTGATAGTGATGGCTCTGAAGGTTATTTAGGTCCTTTGTTTTTCTGTTCCCTCTCCAATCCAATTTTATTCATAAAGCACTTTAAAATCCCCAGCACAGGACCAAAGTGCTGTACAGAAAATAAGTTAAAAAGAATAACACAAAACAGCAAAAATAAATAAATAAAACACAAAATACATAAAAATTAAAACAGCCCTATATTAAAAAACCCCCCAAAACAACCCAAAACAAGATAAAACAGCATAGAATCAACTAAAATAAAACCCTCTGCCTCTGTTCTGTCATTGTCACGTCATCCATGTAGTTTTGTCTCCTCGCTCTGTTCCTTTATCTTTTTTGCACTGAACTATCAGCATTAAAAGCTTATTTTCAGTTTCACATCTGTCCTGACATTGAATCTTCTAAAATTAAATAAGTGCACAGCAGAATATGACAATTATTAATTATATATAGAAATTGACTGTAGAGCTAATGGCAGGTTATCAGCCAGAGTGCCTGCAGTTTTAAGTAACTTCATCATTAGGAAACTATAAACATAACTAACATGCAATGACTTGTGGAAACATCTTTTTCTTTTCAGGCCAGAGGAACTATCCCTGTGTGTGACCGTCACCCTGGCTGTGCCAGTAAAAACAATTAAACCTGTACCACAAAGGTGTGTTTACCAAAATATTTACCCTGATATGATTACTATTACATCACATCCTCTGAAAAATGTTTATCTAGTTTACACATTTGCCTATTAAGTAAAAGATCACAGGTTTGATCCCCTGCAGAGACAAATATCTTGATTTTTTTGCAGGCAGCCTGTGTGAAAAATCCACCAAATCAAGCAAGGAGAGGGCCCACTGTGGAATCCCCTTGCAAATAAGAGAGCAGCTGTCAAACTGTGCTGTGCAATGTTTCAGTCTGCCGCTGGTGTAGGAGCCCCATCCAGCAGGTTAGCTGATGCTCAAAAGATTTCGTCACATCCCCCACATCTGTGACCATTTTAATATGTATGTCTCAGGTCTGTTATTGAATGTGACTGAAGAGTCACGCAACATTTAGTTGAGATCAGTTAGGAACTGAGCAACAGCTCTTTGCCCGAAAAGCCAGAATTTCTGTCCTGATATTGGACCTCATACACACAACACCAGGGCGAGACACTGTGTGTGCGGGTTTGAGTATTTTCTAGTTGACACCAAAACATACAGAGGGAACAATAATAATAATTTTTTTAAAAATCAATAGAGTTAAAAGAAAGTGTGATATTTGCACTGATTGGTAGCAAGTTGATAGGTGGCAACACAAAGACAAACAGAAGGTAACACAGTATAGGGGAGAAAATCAAAGTGTGTGTTGTGATGCTAGAAGTATTTAATAAAACTCCATAAATTTAAGCCTTTACTTCTGACACAACTCTTCACTATGAATAAATAAAACACTTTATCACAAAGGACAGTCAGTGGCAAACATAAACATTTCCCTTAGTAAAAATACAGTACTTCAAGACTATACGTGTAGTATTCCAATATCAATATCTAATTTAATACAAGTGATTTCCTCCAACTATAACAAATAGTCTAAAGTGCAAAACAGACTTTGTCAAAAAAACATTTATAAAAAGTTCATGTTTAAAAAGAAACAACAACAAATGGTCAGTCATATTAAAGTTGCCTTCAGGTTTAATGTCCAGTGTGAACAATAAGCACCATGATTCCTAACTGTAACAATGTGCCAGATTTTTGTGTGTTTCCCAATATCCAGGCCCTCTCCTGTACACAGGAGGGACCCACAGGTTGTTCCTCAAACTGTGTGGGGCTCTATTCCGAGGCCTGTAGCTGTAGTGGGGCTGTGGAGGGATATGACCTTTTCCTGGTACCATCTTTTTGGGATGCCATATAGGAGCACATGGATTCATTTTCTTAAACGAATAAAAAGAGGAAAAATAAATAAGTTACATATATATAAGCTGCCAATTATAGTGGACAAACCAAAAAACAGTCATAATACTGTAGCTAGATCAAGCTTGACCAAGTCAAGTAGGTACTAGTGTAAGAGGACTATTAGTTGACCAAGTTTTCATTGTTGAAATGGTTATCATTTATCATTATCACCTGGCTCCTTCACTCAGTTGATCAAGTATAATTTTGATCATTTATGGGCTGAAGCTGAACCCAAGAAGCATAGGTGCAAATTTGGCATGCAAACATACACCATCATTCACCAACTTCATGCATGAAATATTCTTTAAAACAATTCATCCAGGCCTTGGCTAACCATTTAGCCAGAGTGCTTACTGCAGTGTCTCCTGTTCAGAATCATTAGCCTGTGTTATCAGGAGTCTTGCTTTGTGTGTGCACTCAAATATTCATTGACAGCAGCAAAATGTTTCCTCTCATAAAAGACAGAATATATGTGAATGTAGGCAGCCCTCATTTCATGACAGAATACCTGGGAAGCAGAGCATCTGCTGGGGATAGTGAGGGGAGAAGTGCGGGCACTCTCCTCATCTGAAGAGGAACCAGAGTGGTAGTCTGATGTCACCCTCTCCAGTGCACTGGTCACCTTCTTTGAAACATCTTTGCCATCCTCATCGTCACTTGAGAAAGTGGCAACCGAGAAGCAAGGATTTTGCTCACCATACCTAATAATTAGGAGAGACATCAATAATTATTACCTTTAATTAAACACTTAGTAGGAAATTTGTTTAAGAACGGTTTTCTTTAGAAGAGTTTAGGGAAAGCATATTACAAAACAAGAAGCGCCGTCTTTGTTCACAAGCATCTAATAACGATAAATGCAGGTAAAAGATTTTTTTTTAAATTAAACAAAGCCACCAGTTTATATCCAAGTTTCAACAAAATGTTTAACTGCTGTTTCATAAAGATAGTGTTTTCTTGTTGCCAGTAGTCTCGTTTGAAATCACAGGAAAGCCTTGGGGTTAATGAAACTGTATTTACAGCCTCTTTCACCACTGCGCATGAAGCATGTGAGGAAGATTAACGTGAATGGGTCATCTCACATTAAAAACCAGTTTGCCTTAATTATTGAGTGATACCAGGTTTAGATTAATGAGAAAGCAATCAACCGAAGCACATTTAAGCGTACAAGATTTACAAACTCTTAATCTCACCTGCAACAAACCTCCCCAGGGTCCGCCCACAATGTGAGTTCACGAGGAAGTCCCAGGTCACTGTACTGGATACCACTCTCACGACAGGCCCGAAGGAGCTCTGGATCCTGCTTGTGAAATCTGTTCACTCGGATGCACCTTCAAAGCACACACACAACATAAACTGCCTTCAGCTTAAACGTGCCACCAGAACAATCCGAATTTTACTCATTTGCATCCCAGAGCAGCCCCACCTGTATGCTTGTCCCTTGCTGGGGTTTTCAGGATACCAGTGCCCCTTAAACTTCTCCTGCAGTGCCACAGCCAGCCTCTCAACAAACAGCTCGACCATCTCCGCTTCCAACTTCTCCCCCTTTTTCACAAGCCTCTTCAGAAAGAACACCACAGCTGCAATCTCTCTCCTCATATTTTACAAGTGTTTCATCACGTATGGACAGCTTCTGTAATGAAAGGCATGTGACAGATCATGTAAAACAAAATAGATATACAGGTGTAGATCCTACCTACAAAATGTTTTCTGATGCCCAAATTGGAAAAAACTAATTCCACTTTACAGTCTATCACTGCACTATTTTAGGTGGTTTGACCGTTTTAACTATTCTGTATATCCAATGCCAAAACTCCCTCGGTATCAACAATACGCCTGTGTTCACGTGGCAACACCTGCTGTTGTAGGAAACATCTTTAGTTTAAAATGTGGACATCCTTTTGTTTATGCCCTGCTGCCTTCGGTTAACGGTTCGAACCAGAGAAAGGCGGGCTGAGACGCACAGGTTCCATTTAGCCACGCACTTGCCTCGTTCCATAACACGAGCTACTGCTCTAAATGCGCTATTTACGGAAACGGAACACGATAAGGCCCAAGTAGCGTTTAAGTTAACTTCAGCTGAGGTTTAAGTTATCGTTATGATAACTATATCCCCACTGGTAATTACAGCCTGTTAATAAAAGCGTAAGGATATTATTCCTTCAAGACGTTGTGGACCTGTTAGCATTAGCAACACTGCTAACGTGGTCATGCTGCTAACAACAGCATTATAAATTTGGCGATGAAATCTACAAACTCAAAAAATATATTTGTATCCTACAAAAAATATATTTGTATCCTAAAAACGCTTATATTAATAGGTTCGAATATAGACTAAATATGTAAAACGTTTCACTAACCTCTCCTTGTGGTCTACACCGACATGCGGACTAAAACGGATGCTTAACAGGAGGAAGCAACAGAAGAACCCGTCAGTTTTTGTTATTAACTCCGCCCTTTACAACCCAATCCCCGCCCACGGATAATTTTTATTGGTTCCATCCAACTCAATATAGCGCGTTCATTGGTCGAGTGTATGCCCGTCTTACATAATGAGTCATTCACGTGATTGTTATGACTCATGGTGAGGTATGTGTTTGTTGCTTATTATTACTGTGGTTACATCCTCTGATGTAATTTCATCTTAACACTGAAGAAAGAGAAAGTAGTTCTTCGTGTGGCTCAGAAGCAAAAGATTAATTTATAGTTTAACTGCGGGTTGCCATGGGAAGCTATTAAAGTTAGTAAAAGCTGCAGTTTATGATACACCAACTATGTATGATACAACGTGTGATAATGAGTAACAATAACAATTTGATAGTTTTTATTTTTAAAGACTTTAAAAGTTTAAAGTTCTGGGGTTTGTTTGTTTGTAAATTTACTTTTTAACACAACGCTGAGTCAGGGATTGTCGCATCCATTTCCTGGAAATAACCCTTTTTAGCGGCATTGCTTGACGTAATACGCCCATTCGCCCACTTGAGTGCGCTAGACCTCTACAGAACCCCAGACTGGAACCAGCACTTTGTCTCACGTTGTCTATGCATTCATCAGCTTCAAATCCAAAGGTGCTTTTGGTGGCATGGCTGTTTATGAAAATTAGATTCCCAGAATGTTATAAAATAACACAAAATAAAATAAATGAACATTTCACTTCAATATTCTCAAACTGTACATCGCATGCAGACGTGTGCACGCCCATGTTATTAACTGTCCTCCAGCATGTTCATATATACAGGACAGCCACATTTGCCCTGACTGCTTCACACAGGAGTATTTATAATTTTTGCTCAGCTCACTAAAATTTGAAATAAGACAACTGAATTGGTTATGTAAAATAAAATAAAATGTTGCACAGTAAGAAGTTATTCTTGTGGGTTTTGTGATGCATTGTGTTTTAAAAATGGCATAAAGATTTCTGCTATTAGTATGACTTATTAACATCTGATCTGTATTTGTAATTTCATTTAGTTGCTTATCCTGGTAACAAATAAAAATAGTCTTGATGATTGAAAAAGCTGCTGTCTGAATCAATATCACCTAGAATGTCTTGTGGTCACTGTTCAGTGGGAACAATGGTTTCCAGTTCTCTCAATGCATTTATATCCTATATTCCTGTATACAAGATGCATTTTCAATATAGATATTTCCAATGTGACAAGTTATTGTTAAACCATGTATTAAATATACTCAGGAAGCAGCTGCACAACCATATGACTGAGCGAAGGGACTACACAAGTGTTACTTCTTCCCACGACTTTTTGAGCACCTGTTGTACTACGGGACACTATTTTCCTTCCTGTATAAATCTGTATGCATATGCTCAAAATAAACGATCTAGTGAAATAAATGAAAAAAGAAGTTAGCATTCCTTATTTGACTGAATCATTTACATTTTAAGTAACGGAGGAAATCCATCTTCATCTCTCACTCAATGCCATTAAGAGCTTATGTGTATATATTAGTCTCTAGCCATCATTAACCCAGCCGTAACTTTTCTTTGTCCATGCTGCAGTGGCTACAATGAAGAAAACAATACCATGTTCTAGCATGTAATAAAAATAGTTTTTATTTTATTTTGCAAAAACAAAATATACAAATGGTCACTTAAGCACAAACCACTTAATCTGTGTAAGATCCATAAAATGCACACAATAAATAAAAGAGAAAAATCACAAAAATACCACAAATGCAGAGATTTTCAAAATCAGAGAACAAATCAACAGTCCAGTCTAAATAAAGAGAGTGGAAGTATTTCAGGTATGGTAACAGTAGAAGATCATAAAACCACCAAAAAAAAAGAACAAGAGATCAAAATCAGGCAGCTAGAGTTTCCTGCTGAGCAGGGGCACGAGCCCAGGCATGTTTCTGTAGCACGCAAAAACACAGCATTCACAAGCAAAACACACATAACAAAAACCCCAAAAACCAAAGACTTAAGGACTGAGCTTTAGGACCAGGAATCTAAATATTCACTCTCTCAAGCACTGAACACAGGTATCCAACTAAAACCAAGACTACAATTTAAAATGGAGATAAAGTCTTTTAAACCCCAAAATGGGCTAAAAACATTTAATCTCTTACAAAGAGAACGCACAACACTTACAATGCTGAGTTTTTCTAAACATCACTCTAACCTTGTCCTTTCCCAGCTTATTATATTTTGAGTAGCTCTGTGAGCCCTGAAACACCTATAATCAATATATATTTCATATTTATAAGGCTTCTCATTTATTTGTCTCCTTCTTTGCATAGGGTCCTGAAGAACATACTAAATCAAAAACTGTCTCTACATCTCTCGTTGACTTGTTTAGGGACCTGCAGAGACACAGGGTACAGCAGACTATCCCATATGTGTTGCTATGACATCAACTTAGCTCTTTAACACATGAGAGGGCAAGCCAACGTAACAGTGAAGATAAATAAGAACACATACGCTGAATACACACAGGAACGAATTGTTTCAAAAGCTGTTCAAAAATCAAACGTTTGTAATTCACACACAAAACAGAACAAATAGAAACTTTGGTTTGGCAGCCTGTTCACTTCCATTCAGTGCATAGCCTCTCATACACAATGGTTAAAAAACAAAAAACACAGCTTTGTATTATACAGTGAGCAAATCCTGTCAGCAAGAATAGTTCCAATAAACCCAGAAGCTGAATTAAATCAAAAGTTTTCACTTTTAGGATTTCAGATACTCTGATTTGTCTTTTACAAACTGATGCTCTTGGTGTCATCGTGCACATTTCCAGATGAGAAATGACCCGTAGCCATTTTTCATAATGTCTTATTTGGAATAAGTGTGGCAAGCAGACACATATAAGTACTTGCCACTGCTTGTAGTGACACGTATAACTATTTGAAACTTTGCCAGTTACGGTCGTAGTCTGTAGTCAACTTTACAATAGACATTTCAACCCATAATACTGTCAGTAGATGCTAACTTGTTGGGGCTTTCCATGACATTAATAATCAAACTGCTGGCAGTGGCTTATAGTATGATTGGGACGGTCACTGTTCATTTGAAATCATCCAAAAATACAAACAAACAAAAAACAGAATCAAACTCTCAGAATCCAAAACAAAAGAAAGGAAAATCCACTGTAAAACTGAAATGTGTCAGAAAACTAAAACAAAAGTACGATGATAACAAATGTGTTTGGAACATTTTAAAACTGTTTTTCAGTCTTTGAAAAGAATAACATATTTGAAATTAAAAACGTGATCTTGTCCATTAAAAACAGCCTCATCCAGTCCCAGGAACCTCTGTGCTGCTTTTTACCTGCTGCTAACATCTCATGTGAACTCGGTTCGGCTGGAATTCAGAGCAGAAAATCACCTTTAAACCTCGCATCATCACTCCAACCATGAAAACAAACACCATGTCAGTCCAGCCCTTAATGTTGCTCTAGTGTCCTCCAGGTTACACGTTCTGCATTCTGCAGTCTGAAGTGTTCGTCTGTTTCCTCCCAGCAGCCAATCAAAAGCCACCTCCCAGCACCTCACTCCACAGTGCTGCTGCTGCTGGCCTTGACCCCGGCCCTGCTAATGTGCAGCCAGGGCAGCTTGGCGCAATTTTTAAAGAGCTGTTCGATGGCAATGTGACGCACGTGCAGCTCAGATGCCAGCGAGTCTTTCTCCTGCACGGCAACTGTCAACTCCTCAAAGACCTCTGTGAAGAGAGAGAGGAGGGGTGGATAGAGGGGATCAGCATTTTTATTCACAAGGCGCACGCACGCACACACACACACACACACACACACACACACACACACACACACACACTGCAGATCATTAAGTCGCGGGCGGGCTTATGTAGTCTTTCAAATTATTAAACATGAGCAATTAACATCCCCATCTGCTGTGGGTACATTTGTGGAAGTGACTGCTCTTAAAGGGTGAACAAAAATGTGCAGGACACGCTCCCACTAGGACGTTGGGAGGACAATATCTCACATTAGCTCAGGTAATTTGCCTCTTGGCAGCAAGAAGAATGATAATTTTACTCATCCAAAAGAATCAAGAAAAAAAATAACATGACAGTTTAATAATGATTAAGCTGCTCATTTAAGCAGCTGTGTGATAGGTCACTCAGAGGTCACATGGTGCGCTGGACCTCTTGAGATAAGAAAGCTGAGATAAGCAGCAAACAATGGCTCTAACAGAGCCGGCAGTGGATTCAAGGAGATGATGTGTTGACCAGAAGCCTTTTAGTCTATTTCAGGCACTAATTTATTGAGTATTATGTTCTGAATCGGGGAGCTAAAAGTCAGACTGGGAATTAAAAAGACCCTTTCACTAGAGCAGCTTTTTTCCTGAGGGCACCAAAAATCTCATGTGGGGATTTATCAGAGAGGAGGATTTCACACTGAAGCAAAGGTTTTTAAAAATGCTTAAAATATAGATGACTATGACTGCTGAGCCTTCTGTGAAAGGAGCTGTTCAATCAGGATATCAGTAAAAACCACTTACTCTGAATCTGCAGGAGTAGCTGGGCATTTAGCTGATGGAGCTCATCCACACTCATTTCAGTCACTAAAAGAAAAGAGATCACGTTTAATGGTGTGTGAGCACAGTGGATGTCATTTAGAATAAGAATAGACTTTAAACATGCTGCAACACTTGTGCTACTTGTCGATGTCAGAAATTGTAAATAATACGCACTAAAACTTCATTTGCTCTGTTTAAATAACTGCAAAGGTCTGTGCCATCTCAAGTGTCAGAGGGTGATGCTGTTCTCCTGTGGAAATATCCACAGTTTAAACAGTGTACCTGTGAACTGCCTGTCATCTTTCACTTATAAGCAGAGAATTTGAAAACTGCTGGCCTCTAACAGGCTCAGTCACATCCTGCAGGATCTGTAGTTATAAACAGCTTTACTGGAGATGAGACGTGAAGCAGCCAAGGACACAGCCTATCTCGAGGTTAGAGGAAAATTAACCTCTCTCTGGAGAGATCACAGCTAAGAGGAAGATGAAGGACAGTAAAAACGTTCTGCTGTTGTACACGCTGAGGTTTTTGAAGATAAAACTGAATAATGTGAGAGGCGAGAGCAGCTTTACTTGTCTGCTGACAGATGTATTTTTCTTTTTTAAAAGAAGAAGAAGAAGAAGAAGAAAAGCATAAACGTTCCACTGCTTCAACTCCAATTTGATAAAACCAAAGTCTGCTAAAGTTTGTTTGTGAAAAGAAGAAATGTGCTTACACTCTTCTCTGCTGTGACCCTGGTGCGCGCGCTGCTGTCCTCCTGATGGCTTCCGGCTGTGAAGACCTCTCCTGCTGTCGTTGGACCAAACGTCAGAATGCGACTCCTGCAGCAGTCCTAGCTCCTCGGCTGTGTGGCGCTCCAGCATACCCATCGTGTAGTCAGCCGGCCCTGTTGATTTGCCCGTGTCCCAGCAGGGCGTGTAGCGGGGCACCTGGGCGTCTGACTGGGGGAGCAGCTTGCGGTCATTTTGCTGGCCGTAACACAGAAGCTTAGCCCCCCGTCTGTTCGGGCCACTGGAGGAGACAGAGTCTTTGTTCTGGGCGTACTGAATGATGCGGTTCAGTTTCTGGCTGAGGGCCAGCTTCATGCCCTCGTAGGCACTCCGGGAGACCTTGGATCGTGACAGCTTCTGGTTGGCGATGAGATGACATTTCTCAAAGCAGTCTCTGTGGCCTCGCAGGGACTTGGAGTGCAACAAGGTAGCAGAGGAGACACCTGCATTCACACGGACAAAGCAGGGAGTCAATAAGACGACGACAAACGCAATGACACAGTGCAAAACGACAGTCAGCTAAAGCTTCTATTGTAAGAAGAGCCGTTATTGAGTGAGCTCAGGTGAAGTGGAGACAAACCTGTTTTCCTAGCATGTGAAACAGCAGTGCTTGTTCTTGTAACCACCATAAAAACCTTTAGTGGGAAAAAGCTGCCCTTAAATAAACTTACAGTAGAGCTACAGAAAAAAGAAAAAAAGAAACATGAACTGTTAACTAGTCTGATATAATGTGTTGCAGCAGCCGTCCCACTTTCTATTGCTGTGAGCCAACCACCCCATGCATGTGTACTGAATCGTGTTTATTTCAAGGCTTCAGTCACATTATTTTGCAGATTTAGACTATTATAGATATAAAATAATTATAAAGATAAAGAGACTTTTTCCCCCTGAAGGCCAGTAAAACGCCACTGATCTGGGGCTGCTAGGCTGGACGCTAAATTATTAACATTAATAAGTAACATCTGCAGAGTGTCCGTTGTCTGCAGCAGGAAACGCTGCAGTGAAAACCTCAGTTCTGAGAATGTTAGCATGCCAGCTTTTCTTCATTGCAGCCACCGCATACTGCTTCAAAAGCTTACAGACACACAGACACACACACCAAATCTACCACATGCAGTAGAAACAATACTGTCAGAAAGCTCTTTCTGCCTCCTGCTAATGCAAGAAGACAGAGTAACTGCTATTTTAGCTTATGCCTTAAATCATGTTGCATGTATACCATATTCTGTTGGATTAATAACCTACTGAACTTGCCACAGCAAATAAAAGTAAGAAGTAAACTAGTATGAAAGCAAGCTAAAACTGACAGACTGACCTGCCACAATCTCTCAGTAAAAGCTGCTTAGTGCTCAGTGGATTAGCCAGTAGAGCTCGAGATGGGAGGGATAATAGATTAACTCAGTCTCAATGCAAATATAAAGCATTTTTTTTAAAGCCGGAGGATTCATGAGAGGAAATTGGTCTCTCTGTCCATATGAAGCAGCACTTCATTTACATTAATTCATGAGACTTACCTGTGCCTGCTTCTGTCAAACAATATTTTTATGACTTCACTACCCAGCAGTGACTACATTTTAGCTTCTTTAACCCATTTTAGCTTGAAAAACTGCACAATACAGCACTTGTTGAAAAAGAGACTAAAAAGATGCATTCCCTGGTGTAAAATAATTAATTCTGCATTCCTTGTGGTTACCTTTACACATAAAATGTAATGTTTCATGGATCCAAAAATTAAAAGAGGGTCACACTGTGCTCAGTTTTGCGTGTAACAGGAAATTACTCCAAATACCGTATTTCCCGGACTACAAAGCGCACCTGAATATTAGCCGCACAAGCTAAAGTCAGGGGAAAATCCTGTTTTGTACATACATTAGCCGCACCTGACCAAAAGCCGCAGGTGTTTCAATGTTGACTTATCATATGTAAGAGAATATGCACAAAGGGAATTGTCAGGAAAGAGATGGCTGTTTGGAGAAACACCCCTTTTATTAATATTTTGAAAAACAAGTTATGGGTACATATTTGCACATGTAGTACATAACAGTAGCCTACAGCACACCAGAAAAATAGATTCGGACTACCTTTTAGGCTGAGGTGCAGTGACACAGCTTTAACAAGAAGAAAAGTCAGTCATTCACCACCATCTTTCTCTTCTTCCTGCGCACTAAAACCACCAAAGTCCTCTTCTCCAGTGTCGGACACAAACAGGCTCAGGATGGCTTCGTCATCCACTCTTCTTCTCTCCTTCGTTGTCACTTACAAAACCAAAGAAATCCTCATTGTCAGTGTCAGAGTCGAACACCCTCAGAAGGGCCGTGGCGGTGTCCTCCTCTCCATCATGCAACAGTCCAGCCCTTCAAAATCCGTTGGTGATCGTGGATGTTTTCACACTTTTCCACGCTGTCAGAATCCACCGGTGGAGTTGGGCATAACTTGCAAGTTTATCGCCGCTGATCATCCACGCCTCCCGCTGAATGCGTAGCGCTACTTTGAAGTTTGTTTTTCGCGCTACTTCGTACGGCACTACGTTGCCTGGCGGACGGACATGTGACTAACATACCACTCTTGAACCCCGATCCTTCCGCCAGGCAACGTAGTGCCGTACAACAGCGGAACACACAAAACAAATCGTCTTACGATATGACAAAAATCACGGACAATCCATAGAAAAGCCGCACCTGACTAAAAGCCGCAGGGTTCAAAGCTTGTGCAAAAAGTAGCGGCTTATAGCCCGACAATTACGGTAAGTAGAACACAACTGTAATAACCTCTGAGTGTGGCTTTATAAACAATGGGAGGCTGACGGTGAAAGAGAAAGCGTTAACACAGTGTGTGTGTGTGTGTGTGTGTGTGTGTGTGTGTGTGTGTGTGTGTGTGTGTGTGTGTGTGTTTTAGAGAGATGGAGAGGTGACCTTCTTCTTACAGCCTCTATTTCTCAGTAGACAGGCATATGTGCTGGAGTCTGAGGTGAGGAGATTAGTCACTGTTGTTCATCTCGATTTAGAAGCTCACACAGAGACATTTACCTCACAAGCGCCTCTCTGCACTTTACCAGCAGCCAGGTCACTGTTTTCACTACACGACACGACCACAGCAGACACACTCACTCATAAGCCTCATGTTTGGCGTTTGTAGTGCAGGGCTGCTCTAAAGTTACACACATGCAAAACAACGTAAGGCAACACACACACACACACGGAGATGCTGGTTCAACAAATTCCACTTAGTCTAAGTAAGAAGAGAACCCATACTGATGTTAATGACTGAAATGGAGAGAAAATATTAATGAAGTCAACACAGAGAGTTGAGTTAATTGTCATTGTAAAAACTGGCTTTGAGAACAACAACAACAACAACTAGCAAAACTAACATGAGAAAAGGAAACTTTATGTATAAAAGCAGAGACAGTAAGCAAAGTTGTGCAAAGACAGACATAAAGCATGCTGGCTGAAAATTTACCAAGAGAATTTTGGTTTTAGTGGTTTGAGGCTGCATGTTGTATGAATTGTAAAAGTCAGTTTTCTGCCTAGAGTTATATAAAATAGAAGCAGCTCACATGAAAAGGAAGACAAAAATATTTTTCTGCACAAATTTGTTTGTAGGCAGTGCTTTTGGTATCTTTTGAAAGCTTCTGTTTTGTAACCTTGTGGAATCGCATCAAATAGTTCATCCCTAATTTGGGACAGACTGCATTAATAGACCTTAAATGCCTTAGCACATAGGAAGGTTTTAGACCATTACACAACTGTGTGGCACAAATCTATTCTTAGCTTCAGCGTAGTTCGGTTTTGACACCGAGTGCCTAAAAAGTCAGATGTTTGCAATGGATTAGTCTTATGAGGGAACCAAATATTATCAGAGTTTTGAGTCGTGCGAGTGCGTGAATAATTGTCTAACAAATAGTCAATGACTCTTCAGACACAGAACTTTGTGCCAGTCACACAGCCATGGATTTATCTGATCAGTCTTAGCCTTTGGATGTCCACAAAAACAGTGACTACCACTTGCCAGCAGAAAAATCATTGGCACACAACCAGGGCCGTGCACCACCAGCAAAAGACCTCACACCAGCTAAGCAGCTTAGCGCTACTGTCTTTCATGGCTGCACACACAGCCACAGGCACACACAGACTATTCACTGGAGGTGATTCAACATTGTTAGGCTGTGACATCCAGAGACATTAGTCACACTGATGACCAATGGACTTGTTTTGGTCTGCTCGTCTGGGAAGGGGTGAAGTTAAACTGTCGTAGACAAAAGCACAAACGCAAGCTGAAGTTTAATGAACAAATCCAGGCCTGTAATCAGTAATCCCTGCCTACAAATAATTATACAAAAGTAGAATCAGGCAATTCAGACCCACACCCGAATCAGAACTCAGGTAGCTTGTTTCATTAAAATCAAATAATCAGACTTCAGGCAGGTGGGAAAGAGTTTCCTTTAAGACAAGGATTACGTTTCAGTAGAACTCAAACACTTTACAACTAAATCACAAGGTTTTAGTCACAAGGAAAACAAGCATTCAGAAAAGTTGGGGAACAAGACAAAACCACAGAGATATTACCTCCTCTGTTTGACAGGCCAGCTTCTTTTAGCGGCAAACGTTTTGGCCAAACTGAACTCTGACCTGCACTTACAGATTTGTTCTTGTGGTTTCCATCAGGGAAAGAAAACTCAATGATACATGTTTGCAGAACATTATACGGATAGTATGTGATATATTAGTAATGTCTGTTTCATCAAACTTCTGAGCCGCCTGCCCACTCAATCCTTGACACACTTTAATAACGTGTTGGGAGTTGGCATGGAGACAGCGGCACACAGGTCACTGATGGTGAGGTGTCAATAAGAGCTGCATGCCACTGCTTAGGAGAACGTGTTGTCAGCAGCTGCACACGGCAACAACAACGAACTCAATGACTCGTGAACTCAGACTACATGTTAACCACTACAGATGTCCTGCAGTGCTTCCTACAGACTAGCTGCCATCACAGGTGCAGGAAACCCCATCTAACCGAAACAACAGCAACTGTTTCAGCCTGGAAGACACAGATACAATTACAGAAACCTACAAGCACTCATGCGCACAACTCTATTTCCACAAGTATGGCGGCCATTAAAAAAACCCAAAAAAAACCAACAACAAACAAACTTAGAATTTGCTCAGAAAAACAAAACAGTAAGGAAGATGCACATGATCCAAACATGTTTAAAATACTTATTTATTTTGTGTGTGTTTTGTTGCCAACGTTGAAAAACAGACTACAGCACAATGTGACCTTGTTCATTACCGTTATTATTATTATTATTATTAATATAAATCAACTAAATATAGATCAGGAATGCTTCTGTTCAAGGCGTGTCTCTTTTACCCTGAGGCTTACAGTCACACTGTGCACACAGTACAGTGAGTGGCAGGGAGAGCAACATTTCTTATGCCTAAACTATGTTTATGCAGACACTGTTGTGAACTAACAATCATACATTCAAACACAAACTCCACGTTTAACAAGTACTCGGATTCCAGAAAATAAAGAACAAACTGTTCATGGAAAAGGATATTGATGCATGACAAATGCTGATTAATTTGTTTAACAACATAAGCATAATGGCTAACATATTTTTAGGCGAGAATGTAGCTGTGTAAACCTCAAATATCTGCTCAGTTTATCAAGACACCGCATATTTTCAAAAGCGCTCCGACATTTTCGGAGACGTCTGTTACCCACTAGCTCGATAGCTAGCCGGGGTTTAACGCTCACTAGAGCCGTGAGAACACCGGACTCCCGGCAAATCGTTTTCAAACCCACCGCCGTCTTTCGCTACTCAGGTTAAATATATATGAGTCACTTAGATAACTTAAAAATGTTATTGTTTGGCTTTTTTTGTATTTTATTTGTTCCTGAGTAAATCGGTTTGGCTGAGATTAAAGTTATAGTTTTTACACAGCTGAATAAACGTCAAGCAGACAGCTGATCATCAGAAGTGTGAGATGCTCGAGAATTTACTCCGGTGTCCTGTTATATTTTAGATAGCAAGGAGTTTATTAAACTTCACCGAAACAATCTGCAAATTTCATTAAAATTTAATAAACTCTCATCTTGTCTTTATTTTTAGTTAGCACAGACCTTAAACACTTAAAGCTGTAAGCTAATGATAGTTATATAAGAGCAGATGCTGCTGGTGCAATAAGCTGTACGTTTTACGTCCAATGGATGATGATCTGATTAGTCGACTAATCGCAAAAATAATCGGTGACTAGTCGACTATCAAAATAATCGTTTGTGGCAGCCCTAATAATGGCCCATGTACACTATTTTCTATCATTTTTAAAGCACTGTCTGTTAACTGTGGCTGAAACGAGGATTATACCTTACATGCACACCACACAAGGTGGAGAAAGATCAGAGTTACTTATTCATACTACAGAAATGTGCTGGTTTAAACACCATGAGGCAATTTATGTCAGGCTAAAGGAGACTTAAGGCCACCTAATCCCTGCGTACAGACAGAGGCTGAAGCTCTCCAAACCTGTCGTGAGGACCAAAAAACTGTGGAGCAACGAGGCTGTGGAGGAGCTTCGCACGTGTTTGGAGTCTACAGACTGGGACACAATGAAGGCTGCTTCTAACAGCTTGGACGAGTTTACGGACACTGTCACCTCCTATATCCACTTCTGTGAGGACAGCATCGTGCCATCACGCACCAGGGTGAGTTATAACAATGACAAACCCTGGTTTACTCCTAAACTCAAAAAGCTGTGGCTGGAAAAGAGAAAGGCGTTCAGAAGCGGAGACAGGGACTGCTACAGAGAGGCCAAGTACAGGTTCACTAAAGAAGTGGACATTGCTAAACATCAGCACTCTGAGAAGATGCAGCAGCAGATCTCAGAGAATGACTCGGCCTCTGTGTGGAAAGGTTTTAGGAATATCACAAACTACAAGCCTAAAACCCCCCACTCCACTGATGACTTGCTCTTGGCCAACACCCTTAACGACTTTTACTGCCGTTTTGACGAGCCATCAAGTAGCCTTCACACCTCCAACGGCCCCAACAATAGAGACACTTTGGACACTCATTCCCCCACCTCTCCCCCCTCCACAGAGCCATCACCACCTTCAAACACTTCACCTACAACACCCCCCTCCTCACCCCACACAAAAGAGGATTTCACACCACCTCCTCCCACCACAACTCTTCATATTCATGAAGAAGGTGTGAGGAAGCAGTTTAAGAGTCTGAATGCTCGGAAAGCTCCCGGCCCAGACGGTGTGTCTCCTGCCACCCTCAGACACTGTGCAAACGAGCTGGCCCCAGTGTTTTCTGGCATTTTCAACTCCTCACTGCAGGCATGTCATGTGCCTGCCTGCTTCAAGTCCTCTACCATAATCCCTGTCCCCAAGAAACCTAGGATCACTGGACTAAATGACTACAGACCCGTGGCTCTGACATCTGTGGTCATGAAGTCTTTTGAGCGCCTGGTTCTCTCCTATCTCAAGACCCTCACGGCCCCCCTCCTGGACCCCCTGCAGTTTGCATACAGAGCCAACAGGTCTGTAGATGACGCCATCAACATGGCCCTACACTTCATCCTGCAGCATCTGGACTCCCCAGGAACCTACGCCAGGATCCTGTTTGTGGACTTCAGCTCTGCCTTCAACACCATCCTTCCAGACCATCTCCGAGGCAAGCTTTCCCAGATGAATGTGCCTGATCCCATCTGCCGGTGGATCACTGACTTCCTGACAGACAGGAAGCAGCATGTGAGGCTGGGAAAGAATGTCTCGGACTCCCGGACCATCAGCACCGGCTCCCCTCAGGGCTGTGTTCTTTCTCCCCTGCTCTTCTCCCTGTATACTAACTGCTGCACCTCCACCCACCAGTCTGTCAAGCTAATCAAGTTTGCAGATGACACCACCGTTATCGGACTCATCTCGGACGGGGATGAGTCTGCCTACAGGAGAGAGGTTGAACGTCTGGTGTCCTGGTGCAGCCACAACAACCTGGTGCTGAATGCCCAGAAGACAGTGGAGATTATTGTGGCCTTCAGGAAGCACACAGCCCCACTCCCCCCCATCATCCTGACTGACACCCCCATCACCTCTGTGGACTCATTCCGCTTCCTGGGTACCACCATCACCCAGGACCTGAAGTGGGAGCCCACCATCACCTCCGTCATTAAGAAAGCCCAGCAGAGGATGTACTTCCTGAGGCAGCTGAAGAAATTCAACCTGCCAACACGGACGATGATGCAGTTCTACACTGCAATCATCGAGTCCATCCTCACCTCCTCCATCACCGTGTGGTACGCTGGAGCCACTATCAGGGACAAACAGAGACTGCAGCGTGTTGTGCGCTCTGCTGAGAAGGTGATTGGCTGCAGACTCCCATCTCTGCAGGACCTGTACACCTCCAGGACACTGCGGCGTGCAGCTCGGATCTCAGCTGACCCTTCTCACCCTGGACACAGTCTGTTTGACCTGCTCCCCTCAGGCAGGAGGCTCCGGTCCATTCGCACCAGAACCTCTCGCCATAAGAACAGTTTCTTCCCCTCTGCTGTTGGACACATGAACAATAACCGTATGACTGTTCCCACCACTAACACATGACCCTACGCTGTGTTCACTGCATCATTCCATGTTTGGCACTGATCACCACCTGCACTCAGATAGATAGATATGTATATATCTATCTATCTATCTACTTAGCACTTTTAATTCTTATTCTCATTTTTATTTTCATGTCTATTTAAGCTTAATTTATAACAGTATTTATAACAGTATGTTTGCACTGAAGCACCGCAGCAATTTCCTAATGTTGTAAACCCGATCAACATTTGGCAATAAAACCCATTCTGATTCTGATTTAAAAAGAGCCTGTTCATTCAAACCCATGTATTAGTACAAAACTAGTAGACCACGCCGTGGGTTCAGCAAATATCTGGACCCCAGCTGTGTTCAATCAAACAGCTACCACAGGCTGCAACATAATTGGGCCTCTCAATACACCCCAGGGTGAAGAGTTCACCCACAATAAATGAGCCGTTTATAGAAGCATGCTGCAGTCAGAATCAGCACCGTCTAATATATTCCAGCCTTTCGGTGTAGGAATTTGATCTTTATTCATTCCAAGCCCTAATAAAGTCTGGTATAATAATAACACCCGACTTGAATACACTCAGAATTATATAAGAAAAAATAAAGAAATGGTTCTGGGTTCCAGCTGAACGTGACGGTTCAGCAGACTGATCGTCTGACACGGAGCCACAGGAGTCCAATAACAAGAAACCGTCTGTGATGGGGGCTGGATAGAAAATATTCACCTATCCACCTTTTGTCAGTTCTCTCAGGTATTTACAGATCACAGCTTGCACAATATATTAATAGAAAGTGTGCGATACCATAACAGCCAAAGGTACTCTGCTCCTTTAATGTGGTCCTTTAGAGATCACATGTGATAATAATTAGTTGTGTAATTAAAATTAGAATAGACATCTGACGACCAAACCAACATTTATACCAGTATGCCACAACTGAAAGGGACCTCTGGCTCGAGCAGGGCGATATGGCCAAAAATATTTATCACAATATATATTTGAAAATTTGCGATAACATATAACTGACGATAATATATATTTTTCGGACCATAAGGTGCACAGGATTATAAGGCACATTAAGCAAAACAGTCAGATAAATCAAACTTTCCTCAACTCATTCTTCTTGCTTCCTCCACTTCTGTACCATTGATTCATTAATGTTGAATTCTCTGGCAGCGGCTCTATTCCCATGTTGTTGCAGTATATTAATGACTAACCTCGCATTGTGGATGGATTATCTCAGTTGTTCTCCTGACTGAAGTTTGGTCCGTTTACAGCATCCTGCCATGCGATTGCATTTGTCCCTAACCACCAGGAACCCTCACGTTAACTTTTTTCGAGGGGAAAAAGGTTGGCGTTCATCCTGCAGCTTCACTGTTTATGTTATGCTAACATAGCTGTGTAGCTAGCGATCACGTAGAACATCATTATATACCAGCTAGCCCAACTTCAGTAACCCTACAAACGCCACTGCTGTTTAGTTTCCTGTCTTCATTTATGTTGGAAGGGATAGCAGAGCTGTACGTTTGAATGTTTTCAGAAATCTCTCAGAACATGCTATATCATGCTTAGGTAACTAGCGAAACTAGCGAGCTAACTTCCGCTAGCTTCCTGCTAACTTCTAACTCCGTTAAATGTAATAAATTCTGTTTTCATGGATGCCTGGATGTTAAACTTCATAGTTTCACCTGGTAAAGCAGCAATGCTGATCGTTTTATTAAAGATGAATTGGATTTAGACAGTTTTTAACTCTCAGTGATGCTCGTTTGACTTTGGGACCCTAAGAGAACGGAGTTTAGGACCCAGATTACTCCCAGATTTACGAGCACCTTAGTCCAACAAATACGGCAATAACGATGGCCTGCTTGCATGTTGTACAAAAATAAATAAATAAAAAAAAAAAAAAAAGAAAAGTGCTTTGTTGTGTATCTGACGGACAAACACCAAACCAGTTCCACATCACTGAAGTTGCACCATTTTTACAAACCAATTCTGGTTCATCCGTTTCACTCAACAATCGGCCATGTGCGTATGAAAACAAAGGCACTGCACATGTGCGTTTTACCCATATTTTATCCCGATATTTCATTTTCTTATCGTTGCCTAACATTGTACCGGTATTATCGTGAACACTATAATATGGCCCAGCCCTCCCTCTGGCTCTCTTAGTCATCTTATAATCTTTGGTATCACTGGCATTTCTGGGTTTGGTTATTGACAGGTTAGTCTGAGCGGTTATAAAGATGTCCTAATTATAAAACTTCCTCTGAAATATGCACACTCTTTTAACATGAAACAGCTCTTCCACAGAACATAAGTAGTAATTGGCTGGCTCTGGGTGTGGGACTGCAGTCACCCCCTTGTTCTCTGCTGCAACGTGTTGACGCTCAGGGCTAGAATACCGCTCAGATGGTATAGTAAGAAAAAGGAAAGGAAACACTGTAAATAAGACGTGTTAACCTAAGTACAGGTTGAGCAGTATATAAATACGTACAAAATTTTGTTTGATGCTTTCTCATAGAACAAGCAGATGCAGGCCAAAGTGATTTCCTCAGGAAACAGCTACTTGGAGATACAAAGACTGCACTTCCTGTCCATTCATTTGACTTTAAACTGTGAACAAAGTCTTAGCCACAAACAGGATTTACATTTATATCTGCACCCGCTGCTACCGTTGGCGATTTTGGTGATAAACAACGCCGCACAAAAGTGCCTTTAAATAGGGAACACAATATACTGACACCTGGAAATGACAAAGTTTCAACATTACTGACTTGTTGGTGCACACTATCCAACAACAGTCATGAATACTCTGCATGTCAGCAGCTGCCGGACATGTCTGAACAACACCACTTCATGCGTATCTGTAATCACATCTGTGGGAGGATGTGGACTGAAAAGAATACTTGAGTGTAACTCATAGTGGATTCTTTTGCTACTGCTTAGCTACAATGTGGCAGTGTCAAGTTGTGGTGAGTGTCACCACCACACTGTGCAGTGAAACATTTTTTTTTTTTAAATAAAAACATCTGCAGAAAAAAAGGGCAACTTGATTGATTTTACAAAAATGTTCAGCTGTGGTCAAAATGTTAAAAAAAAAAAAAATAGAATATTGTGGAAAAATTTCAGCATTCTTCGGGTCACGTGTACCCTAATGGTCACTCAGCTTTGCAAAAGTGCAGTACCAAATCAGTCTTCTCCAAATGTGGTGCGTTTAAGTAAAAAATAAACCCTTCTCCTTAGATGCAATTGGACTGTGCATGTGGTGGCTCATCTTCACACAATCACCTGGTCTAAAAATATCATTTTTGACACAGAAAGACTTGATCTCTATCCATCTACATCTGAAACCAGCATTTGTCACCATTTAGTTTCAGCCAGCTACAAGTCTGCCTGCTGTGTGGCCTGTAGAAAACACTTATCTTTGTTCATAAAATAAAAAAAATTTAAAAAAAAAGCTCTTTGGGGTGATGGCATTTTCTTGAACCACACCAATAAATTTACTTGATAATTCTGTTAATATTCTGTTCATGTAGAAAGTAATACATACAAAGTGGCCTCTATCTAACACAAAAAAGTAAATAAATAAACAAACAAAAACAAATAATTCTGACTCTGCTGTTTATTGAATATTCAGAGCCAACATGAATGAGCCAATGAATGATGGTGATAGCATGATGTGACCTGATGTGACCTGATGTGACCTGGGACACAAGGGCTCTGGGGTGTGTGTGTGCGTGTGTGTGTGTGTGCGTGTGTGTGTGTGTGTGTGTGTATAAAAGAGATAAACACCACTATGAAGGTGTATATAGACTCATGTTTATCAGAGTTAACAGATTTGCCGTTGAGTAAATTGTAGCCTTGCTTCTTCTCTTTTAACAAACAGTGGCGCAGGATGAATGGGAGCTATGGCTATTAAGTCTACATGAGCAGTCAGCGAGCACATGGCTAGGCTTTAGTTTCCAATCAGCCATGCCGAAAGTGGCCACATGAAGCTTGGCAGGCTTTTCTCTGACCAATGATATGCTTAGCTGCACCAGAAACACGTGCTTGTCTGCAAACTCTACCTTTTCTCCCAGCATATCCGACAGTTACATAACAGCCATTTCAATGCTACACATGCTGATGTCAAAACTTGCACCCCAAAAAACTGAATCTGAGAGGGGTTTTTTCTGACACATCCAGTGCCAAAGGACACCTCAGATTTGGGGATAGACTTTTAGTACTTGGACTCAACATCCTGAAATAGAATATGCAAAGACAGCCTAAGTGAGCAAAACAATCCAGCCCATCTCAAAATGATATACCATCCTAGAAGCACTCGGGCAGTTCCCAGAATCCTCTATAGCTGTTTAACACATCATACACAATCACAATATATGTAGATAAAAAATATACACACACTTCAACAAGAGCCTTTGTGCATCTGTGAGACGAGTGCCAAATGAGAGGCATGTCCAATCCCTTTTGATTCCCTATTCTTCCTCAAATAGGCCACTCATTAATTAAGACATGAAAAAACTTCAAACACATGCTCTTGAGTTGGAGTGGCACATCAAACGGGAGAATCACGGCAGCCTGCCATACTTAGGGCTTCGGTCGTGCAGTCCCATTACCCTGCACATGTAGCTTATACATTGTTTCTAGAGAGGATAAAAGAAGCGACTGTGACAGGCAATCCTATAAGACATCAAACCGATGAAAAACTGAAAGGCTCTCAGACTTTATCGCAACAACTGGTGCAGGCATATTTGCCATGATGGGAAGTGATGACCGCAGAAGAATCTGGATGATTCTACATAATCCAAATCCGAAACTAAGAGCAGCACTGATATATTCATGCCTGTTGATAAAAGCTCTGAAATTGCTGGACATTAAGACAAAGGCAAATTCAGAATCCCATCAGACAGACAGTGTGTGGCAATTAAGAAAAGGTCACACTTAAAAATGTTTTTTTGAAAAAAGCAGGCAGCTCTTTTCTTTTCCCCCCATAGCACTTTGTTGGTGAACACGCAAGCAGCCCACAGCCTTACCTTCAATGCTGAGTTCAAAGCAGACGTGGCAGAAAGACAAGGTCCCCGTTTCTGTCTCTAGCTTACAGACGCTGCAGATATTGTCATCATTCAGATCAATGTTAACAAACTGTTCCTCTTCATCCATAGTGTGCCTGTGTTCAAACAATCAGTGACAGATAACACGGTTAGCATGCACAACCTCTAAGTGTATTTCTTAGTAATTAGGTCACACTTTCATATAAACTTATTAAAAATGTACTTTTTGGTCGGGAGGAACGGTTTTTTTGGGGGTCTAAACTATTTTTGGTGCAGATACAGTAAAAGGGACAGTGTCCTTTTTAATACATCTTTAGTTGATGATAGAAAAATGATGACCCAAAATGATAAAATGGTCATGTGATCACTGAAGTGCTAGATTAAAAATGCCAGTCACTCTCTTAACACTGTGTGAACATGCTCCAACCCCTCCACACTGAACCAACAATACAAACATTAATGGCCCGGTCTTAAAACAACTGTTGTCTCAGTGGGAAATATGTCAGGACACTCTAGAAACACATATAACAATGAACACAAGCAAGTAATGTACACTACCCAATCCTTTCTTTGCAGTTGTTTAGACTGATGTTCAGTAACTTTACTCAAAATTACAAGTACTCCATTAGGTGACTGAAAACTTCCTCTTGGGAAAAAAACAAAGAACAGAAGCAAAACAACAAACTTGCCAATTAGTAACCATCTTGAAACACCACCGGGCATTTTTTGCACAGTTATTTTGTAACATTATCTAAATTAACTTTAGTCTCATTGGTCACAGTTTGTTTGGTCTTGTTGGTACGCTCGTTTGTCAGCTGCTACCAGAGGAGGGACCTGGCTCTCTTAGATTAGTTCACTTGGTTTGATTGAAAAAAAAAAAAAGAGCCCCAACAAACAATGCTGACAGAGCTCTGGCCACCAGACGTGTTTCACCCCTTCTTGTCTGTAGGTCTCAACGGGAAAACTCCAGGCAGAGAGCTTTCAGCTTTCAGCTCTGCAATGCCCCAAGACTAAGGCCTCCACACCTAGTAACATTTAGCCAGAGCATGGAAAGTCAAGGCCTTTGCCAAGACTGCGCAATCTTATGCTGAGCTTTCTCAGCTCCTTTTAAAGGAGAGGATTTCTGACTGCACTATAAGCTCTATTTAAAACCTCTGCTGGACAGAAGTAATAACAACAATGATTACGTTCTGGATCATGTAATCAGGACATCATGAATACAGTGACAGAGTGGAAGAAAACTTCTCCCACTGGCAGGTTTGATTTCATAAGAAATCCAACAAAACTCAAGACAAAAACAAAGGCTCTTTTTCATATTTCTTCTATTGTCTGAGTTGTAGCCACTAATTTCAGCTTCAGAATTCAAAGAATTTGTGGATTCTCTGTCTGAAGATATAACAAGCATAGCTCAACGAACATTACAATAAGTCTGTGAAAAAAGCTAATAATGATGTATGCATGTGGGGGGGGGGGGGGGGGGGGGGTGTCTTTCGTACCTGTATTGGATCTGCATTGTTGTACCTACTCTGTGCGCTACATTACAATGAATCCAGTCTTTCTGTGAAGGTTCTCAGTCATCCAGGTCATCGTAGTCAAAGGAGCTTGCAAAGAAAAGCGTCTGGACTTCTTTAAGTTGCTTGAAGACGTTTCACCTCTAATCCGAGAAGCTTCTTCAGTTCTAAGGTCAAATGGTGGAGAGTCCCAGATATAAACCTAGTGGGAGTGACCCCCCACAGAGGGACAAAAGGACCCCCTGATGATCCTCTAATCGCCTGAGCCAAGGTGTGAAACTGGGTGTGGGTCCCAATCAGCCAGAGTTTCGGGTATGTTCATTGTGAAACCTGGCCCCACCTTATCATGCGAATTCCTGAGGTCAGATGGCCCAGGATGTGATTGGGTCCCACACCCAATTTCACACCTTGGCTCAGGCGATTAGAGGATCATCAGGGGGTCCTTTTGTCCCTCTGTGGGGGGTCACTCCCACTAGGTTTATATCTGGGACTCTCCACCATTTGACCTTAGAACTGAAGAAGCTTCTCGGATTAGAGGTGAAACGTTTTCAAGCAACTTAAAGAAGTCCAGACGCTTTTCTTTGCAAGCTCCTTTGACAATGAATCCAGTCCCCTTTTTTGCCATTTAAAATTGATTTATAGAGCTGTTAAAAGTCCTTTCACCAAAAACTGATCGCAGCTTCTACCTTCTGACAGGAATGTTGTTCGAGGACATTATTCAATAACCTATGTTGTTGTAGGTGATATACTCGGTTTAAATACTGGCAATTACTTTTTGGCACAACATCAGACAAAAAGAGTGAATGATTATTACTGTGCCTTTGGATCTCTGCACTGAATATTTTAGTTATTATGGGGTTTGTCTCCACACAGTAAATACCTTTTACAACTGGACGAGATAGCGGGATTCACTCAACAACTGATCTGAGAACATGCAACAACATATATGATCATCCAGTAGAGCTGGAATCATTTAAAATGTTTTGTAAATAACCTAAAAGAAACCCTATTGTTTGTTCTATTTGTCTCCGTGTGTCGTAACACGACGTAAATATTAATCAAGGACAGAAAACAAGCTAAGCAACGTTAACAACACCAATCCCAGTAGACAACACACACAAAAACATCTAAAACTTTGAGTTTTATAATTAACATGTCATATAACCAAAAAATTATACGTACATCTACAAGCACTCCCAGTTCACTACGTTAAATTTCTAACGCTAACACAGGATTAAGACCATTAGCAGACCTTCAGCTGTGAATCAACAGAATAGCCAATGGTTTTCTACCTGAACTTTCCAGTCTGTTGGAAGCACAGTTAACCTTCACCAATGCCCATTTTTCTTTCCGTCGGTAGTTTAAACGGCCTGCAGAATGCTACCTCAAATGCTGGCAGCTCAAAGTAACCCGAGCGACCTTTTAAGTACCGTTTAACAAATTCCTGCTAACAAGAAGTTAAGCTAGCAGCACACTGGCATCCTCCGAGTACTTCAGTCTGGCTGATTCGTGACCGTTATTTGGCGTTGTTAAACACCGATGGACTCATTTTAACGACAACACCGCCACTATTTTAGGACTCCACTTTTGTGAAACTCACCTTGATCTTCGAGATCCGCTCCGGACAGCTAGTCCTAGTTTATGTGTACTCCACGGTTCTCCTATACCCGAGTAAAGCACCCAAACACAGGACGAGGCTGCGCGTCACGGCAAATCCAGAGAAGCTACAGGAACCTCTAAACCCCCCCTCCGCGGAACGAACCACTAGTTTATACGAGGGGTGAAATGAATAACTTAGAGTTCAAGGATTAAGTGTTCTGGCTCTAGTATTAACACAGACAAAAAAATACTGATACTCTATAATATTAAAAACATAACTAACGCCCATAAGTACAATAGTCTTATTACACAAATGGCGTATTGCAATAATATCATACATGCACCCCTATGATCAAAGTATATCTACGCCTTTCTTGCGTCATCAAAACAGTTCAGCGTTAGGTAGAAGACGTGATTTTTCTAGATAAACACAGGGATAACTATAAAAAGGGAACAGAAAAGCATTTTGTCTTCGTTTAACGGTTTGTCCGAGTCTATATACTTTTGTTTTAGGCGACTCTCGCGTTGTTTGCTAGTTTCTGTTTTTATTCTCCTTCACGTGAAGTCACACGCGGGAAATTCCAGCGTGAAGACCTAGTGGAACAGCCATTTATAGCACTGCGAGGGCAACTCTGGTCTCACTTCCCCCAAAATATATGACAGAAAATGGAAACGCTAAAGAAAACAGTCTTGGCTTTGACATGCAGAACGCTGGGTCTGTGCCTCTGTATTTGTACTTTGTTTTAAAAACAGTTAATAGGCACAGTAATGTCAGCCGATAAACCTTACTGTACACCCCAATGCCTTTGATGGAAACTGTTCATGTCAGTCTAACACTGATCATCTATAATTATGCCAAAACAAACCCATTTCAGTAGGAGATAAACTCCTAGCCAAAGTTAAAGCATAGGACCTTGTAATGTCATTTATCCAATGAGAACATAATGAGTTTCTGCTTCCAGGTCTACATGAAAGCATTTAATAGTGTTTTGAGCTTTGATTTACCTGCTCCACAAAAATAACTTTTCTTTTCTCTGAAGCAGAAATGAAAGGACAGTGTGATTAGACCCTGAATATATTTATGTATCATCACTGATGCTTTCGGTTCGTTTTTTCAGTTACTGTTAATTGAAAGGCTGTGATCCCCTTTTCAGCCCTTCTGTATGTTCTCAAGGAACTGTGACTGTATCACTATAAAAACTGCTATAATGGCAAGCTGCTGTAGGCTTCACATGTCACTGGTATTACGTTTTCACTCATCCTGTTCACTTTGTTTCGTGACATTTTGATAATAACATGAAATAAGGCTGCTCTTTTAACAGAAATATCTAATCAACCAGTCTCATTGCAGTGCTTTTGGGCATGTTGGTGTGGTCAAGACTAGCTGTCTAAGTTCAAATCAGGCTTTAGAATGGGCAAGAAAGGTGGTTAATGAGACTTTGAATGTGGCATGGTTGTTTATGCATTTATGTGTTAGACTGGTGGGTGTGAGTATTTAAGGAACTACTGCTGGGATTTTCCCGCGCAGCAATCTCGTGGCTCACCAGGAATGGTCTGAAAAATAACCAGTAAGCAGCAGTTCTCTGAGCAGAAATACCTTGTCAGTAAAGTACAGTAACTAAAGAAACCACCCGTTTCAACTAAAGTGTGCAGAAGAGCATCTCTGAATGCACAACATATCAAATCTTGAAAGGTCACACTGTGTGCCACTCCTGGCAGCTAAGCATGGGAAATTGAGGCTATATACTGCACCAAAATTGGACAATAGAAGAAAAGAAAAACATCGCCTGTTCTGATTAATCTTAATTTTTTATGTGACATTTAGAGGGTAGGGTTAGAATTTGGTGTAAACAGCATGAAAGGATCCATCCTGCCCTCTATCAACAGTTCAGGCTGCTGCTGGCGGTGGATTTATGTTTGGGACTTTTCTCAACCATGGGTGCCACAAGCCAGTTTTACTGCCTTACTTTCAGTTAATGTATTTTGTTTTGCACTATGCATATTTTATATGCCATTAGGTCATTTATTGTGAAAATTCTCATGTAGGAACTATTGTACGAGCGAGCTACCTGTTGAAAATGGCAAGTTTACGGAAGTCAAGCCCAATGATCCAGAGCTAAAAACAGTACATGTGTTCAACACCAAAGTAGAAGAAAGGAGAACAATACTAGACCGTCTCACCAAATTCTCAGACTGGAGAAGAGCGGTTAAAGCTATTGCTCGTCTACAGAAATTTGTGAAGGATTTTAAAGGACTCACCCAAACAAAAGGTGAAAACACAAGTGTTGAAGACAGACAAAGGGCAGAACTGTTCATAATAAAACTTGCACAAGAAAACACATTCAGCAAAGAAATCAAGGACTTAACTAGAGGAAAAGGACTGTCAAACCAGTGTACCTTGATAGGCCAGTACACAAAACTGTGTTATTGCTAGAAGCAGAATGAATGTTAAATTGTAAACATGTTCCTATTATAATGTTTATGTAGAAATCACAATAGTTTTGTGATTTGGTGGGAGTTTTACTGCCTTACTTTCAGTTAATGTATTTTGTTTTGCACTATGCATATTTTATATGCCATTAGGTCATTTATTGTGAAAACTCTCATGTAGGAACTATTGTACTGCATTTTGGTTCCACTGGTGCACCTGAGGGAGATGCACGCCCATGTTGATGTGTGAGCATGGCAAGTTGAAGCAAGAGAAGCCAATTTAATTCAGAGAAAGTTGTTTCTTAAAAGTATCTGTAAAGTGCTCATTTCTGCCTCAAAGCATGGGTCAGCCAGCGAGGTATGTTTGTATGTTATATAGATCATTTTATGTCTTTAATTCACTCGTCTTACTATCTCATTGGATTTTATGTTATGTTTTAGTTCGATGGTGGCGTAGTTTGTGATCAAGGTGAAGCTGTAACAACCCCAAGATCTTACAACTAACATTAAAGCCAACTTCATGCCATCAGTAAAAGAACTCTTTATTGACTTTAAGAAGAGGTAGAAGTGATAAGCCAGTGTGCTCCTAGTGTCAGTACCAAGCCTGGATAAATTTGGATGGTTGTATCAGGAAGGGTAACTAATGGAAGACCTTTACCATAAAAAAAAAAACCCAACCATGCAGATCATTAATTTAAAAAATCTGTTTACGTTGAACTCATTCTTTAGTGTCATTTTCTATTTTGTTATGTGATGTATTTATTTTCTTGACTGAAGTTGTTTTTTCTCTTTGGCTGCTATACACAGTAAAGTACTTCTTCATTGCCAATCAGGATAGTTTTGTGTGGTTGGTTAGTACTGGATGCTACCTTTACGTGTTCACAGTTCTATCAGTTTTGAAGAGACCCCCATCACCACTGGCTGAAATGCAGCCCCAGACTATCACAGAGCCTCCACCATATTTTACAAATTGTTGTAGACACTCACTGTTGTACCTCTCAACAACTATCATAAACCTCGTATTTTATTTGGTATTATAAATTTTGTTCTTAATCCTCCCAGTGATTTTCATATAGCAGCGAACATAACATCTGAGAATCTAATGAGATTCTTTATTAATAAAATTGTAGACATTACGTCTCACATCATCCCTCCCATTTTGGACCTCAGCCGTCTACTTCGAGCCAGTGTCCCCTGCATTACTTAATGAAGTAGTCAGCAACTTGAAAGTTTTTTCATCAATTGTAAACCGTTTTATTCACCGCAGGAGTTTTCTTCCTTCATGCTGGTTGGAGTTTACATCCCTCCACAGGCCAACGCAAACAACGCACTGTGCGAGCTGGCTGACCAGATTACTACCCTGGAGAGGAAATTCCCGGACTCCTTTATAATTATTCTTGGGGATTTTAACAGAGCAAACCTAAACCACGAACTCCCTAAATACAGACAGCATATAGACTGCCCCACCAGGGACAACATCATACTGGATCACTGTTACACCACTCTAAAAGATGCCTATCGCTCTGTGCCCCGGGCAGCTTTGGGACATTCTGATCACTGCATGGTCCATCTTATTCCAGTTTATAGGCAAAAACTCAAACGTGCGAAGCCTGTAGTCAAAACTGTGAAGAAGTGGACTAACGCAGCAAAGCAGGAACTGCAGGACTGTTTTGACTCCACTGATTGGACTGTTTTTGATGCTGCATCTGAGATGCTGGATGAGCTGACGGACACTGTGACATCATACATCAGTTTCTGTGAAGACGTGTGTGTACCAACAAAGACCTTTTGCACATACAACAACAATGACCCATGGTTCACTCCTAAACTCCAACATCTTCGTAAGGCCAAGGAGGACGCCTACAGAAGTGGTGACAGGGCCCTGTACAAGCAAGCCAGGAACACACAGGAGATCAAAGCAGCTAAAAGCATCTACTCCCAGAAGCTGGAAGAACGGCTCCCAGCCAACGACCCTGCGTCAGTGTGGAGGGGCCTGCAGGAAATCACCAGCTACAGACGCCCCCACCCACTATTGAAGCAAACAAAGACCTGGCCAACGAGTTAAACACTTTCTACTGCAGGTTTGAGACAGACAGACTCCCACGCCCCACCCTCCCCTCCCCAGGGACATTGCTTCAGACATTGACCCCCAACACACCTTCCACCTCTCCCCCCTTCACCCTCCCCCTCCCCAATCCAGTCTCAACGACCACCCTCCCCAATCCAGACTCAACGACCACCCCCACCCTCCCCAATCCAGACTCAACGACCACCACCGCCCTCCCCAATCAACACTCAACGACCTCCACCACACCTCTCACCCCCCTTTCCTCCTCACTGAAACTCAGAATACACACTGAGGATGTGAGCCGACTATTCCAGAAACAGAAGCCCAGGAAAGCCCCCGGACCAGACGTTGTCTCACCCTCCTGCCTCAAAACCTGTGCTGAACAGCTGGCTCCCATCTTTACTCGCATCTTCAACAGATCCCCATAACAGGACTGAATGACTACAGACCTGTCGCCTTGACGTCTGTGGTCATGAAATCCTTCGAACGACTGGTGTTAGCCCATCTGAAAGACATTACAGGCCACCAGCTGGACCCTCAACCGCCCGGGAACTTATGCCAGGGTCCCGTTTGTGGACTTTAGTTCGGCTTTTAACACCATTGTGCCTGAACTTCTCTCCTCCAAACTCTCCCAGCTCAGCGTGTCACCAGCTACCTGTCAGTGGATCACCAGCTTCCTGACAGACAGAAAGCAACAAGTGAGGCTGGGGGAGATCACCTCTGAAACCCGGTCCCTCAAGGATGTGTCCTCTCACCCCTACTGTTCTCCCTCTACACTAACGACTGCACCTCCAAGAACTCGGCTGTCAAACTCCTAAAGTTTGCAGATGACCCCACCGTCATCGGCCTCATTCAGGATGGTGATGAGTCTGCATACCGGCAGGAAGTTGAGCGGCTGGTACTCTGGTGCAGTCAGCACAATCTGGAGCTGAACACTCTTAAGACTGTAGAGATGACAGTGGACTTCAGGAGACATCCCTCAACTCTGCTCCCCCTCACCATATCAGACAGCCCTGTGTCGACTGTGAAGATCTTCAAGTTCCTGGGTACAACCATCTCCCAGGACCTGAAGTGGGAGACCAACATCAACTCCATCCTCAAAAAGACCCAGCAGAGGATGTACTTCCTGAGACAACTGTGGAAGTACAGTCTCCCACAGGAGCTGCTGATCCAGTTCTACACTGCGGTCATTGAGTCTGTCCTGTGCTCCTCCATCACAGTCTGGTATGGAGCAGCCACTAAACAGGACAGGAGCAGCCTGCAGCGGACTGTACGGGCAGCAGAAAGGATCATCGGCGCCCCCCTGCCCTCCATCCAGGATCTGTACCTCTCAAGAACCAGGAAACGGGCAGAGAAAATCATCACAGACCCCTCACACCCTGCACACAGACTTTTTGATCTGCTGCCCTCTGGCAGACGGTACAGAAGCCTGCAGACCAGGACCACCCGACACAGGAACAGTTTCTTTCCCCTCGCCATCTCCCTCCTAAACAGTTGACCTGTCACACTGCTCCCACTGCCAGACTGCAGCTGCACCTTATGTACATTGTGTAGTATTCATTCCACCTCATTGATTTCTGTATTTCATGTATACAAGTTTAGATTCGTTATTTATAGTTGGTTTACACAGCTTGTGTATGTATGTGTAATGTGTATATAGACACGTGTGTGTGTGTGTGTGTGTGTGTGTGTGTGTGTGTGTGTGTGTGTGTTACATTGCTGTGCTTGAGAGCCACCATACCGGAACCAAATTCCTTGTATGTGTCTGCACATATACTTGGCCAATAAACACGATTCTGATTCTGAACCTGAAGCCCTCAAAATGTATTTTGGATATTATTCCACCTAGCTTACTGAAAGAAGTTTTTGACACATGTTTGCTTTCTATTGTTAATAGCAGTCTGGGTCCGTCCCCTCTGATTTTAAACATGCTGTGGTGGAACCCATCCTTAAAATGCAGAATCTGGGCGCAACAATTTTATCAAATTACAGACCAATTTCTAAATTGCCCTTTTTGTCAAAAGTTCTGTAGAAAATCGTCCTTATCCAGCTCCAGGCCTTTTTAGATCAACACAACATTGGCGAAGTGTTCCAGTCTGGTTTTAAAACTCACCACAGCACTGAAACTGCTCTTTTACAGAGTTTTAATGAGCTTTTAACTTTTACTGACTCAGGAGACCCTGCCATCCTAATATTATTAGATCTCAGTGCTGCTTTTGATACAGTAGATCGCAGCCTTCTCATCTCTAGACTGGAACAACATATTGGAATAAAAGGGATTGTTTTGGAATGGTTTAAATCCTACCTATCTAATCGAACCTTCTCTGTTAAACTCAGAGACTCATTATACCCAAAGACCGTGCTTTCTTGTGGGCTCTAGCCTTGGCCCAGCCGGTTTTTCAATCTACATGCTTCCGATGGGCTCAATTTAAAAAAAATATGATATCTCGTTCCATTGCTACGCAGATGACTCAGATTTACGTTCCCCTGTGACGAAAATCTGTGAATCCTCTGAAGGGTCTGTTTGATTGTCTGGAAGACATTAAGGCATGGATGGTGCTACATTTTCTCAACCTAAATGAGCAGAAAACTGAGGTCATTGTTTTCGGTGCTTGTGACCATCTTGACCTTGGCCATCTAGAGATCTATAAAAAATCATCTGCAACAAATTTAGGAGTGATCTTTGACAGCAATTTGACAAACAGATAAATAACGTAATCAAGACTAGCTTGTTTCATCTTAAAGTTAAGCCTTTTCTCTGCTTCAGAGATTTTGAGAAAGCGATCCTTGCCCTCATCTCGTCTCGACTTCTGTGATAGCCTCTATTCTGGTATTACCGCTACATTAATTGGCCGACTGCAGCTATTCCAAAACGCTGCAGCGGGGCTCCTAACTGGGACGTGCAAGTGGGATCACATATCTCCCATACTTGCATCATTACATTGGCTGCCAGTCAGCTTTCCAATTGATTTAAACATTTTAACACTTGTTTTTAAGACGTTACATGGCCAAGCCCCTATATATCTTGCTGATCTTCTTCTTCGTCTTCTGCCTTGACTGTGTTATTGTACAGTACTTTGGTCAATAACTGTTGTTTTTAAAAGTGCTATATAAACTTGAAACTCTCTCCTGACTTCCTCCGGACATACTGACCAAAATTTCCACAACAGACCTCTTGCCACTGATTTTCAGTCCAGTTCTGTAATCTTGCATAACTCAGCTTTTTCTCGCTGTTTGATTCTTTAAGACTGAAACTTGCATTTCTGATGACGTGTCAGCAAACAGTAGATGGTGCAGTCAGGTGCATCTTTTTGCTAGAATGATTCACAGGTCTGTGTTAACTTGCTTAAGTTAACATAAAGTATACATTATTATTATTGTTGTTGTTGTTGTTATTAAAAAAAACAGCCAACTTCCAAAGAAAGATGTTAGAAAACCTGGAGAAAAACAAAGTCTGTCTCACTCCAAGCAAAACATTAAGAAATAAGAGTTGGCTGAAGACTTTTACACAATACTGCTATAAAACAAACAAAAAGAAAACAGTTGAGTGAAGTTTGACAGATAGTGCTGGAGACTGCTGGAATGTTGTAATAATCCTGCAAGAGTCACCTCTGACAAAGAGTTTGCACCATCTCCTGGCCAAAGAGACGGTATTACAACCGTCTCAAAACTGCTCTTCCTTGTTTTTTTGCATTAATGCCAGTAAAGCAGGTATAAAATGAAATAACTCTGCCTGTCTAACATAATATAATAACAAGGAAGTTAAAGGACAGAATAAACACAGTAGCACATATACTATATTATGTTGCACACCAAATGTGGCTCCTACGTGTTCCTCAGACTGCGCAGACATATACAGCCACCAAGCACGCTCTGTCTTAACGCTGTATACATTCAGTCCAGCTGAAGTTTGAGTGCGCCTGGCACCCCTCAGCACAGTCATCTGTGAAGCCACTTTACTGTCTAGTTAAGTCACTCACAGCTTTTATATATGCAATTGTGTGTGAGGGAGCATGTGAACGCTGCACTTGCTGTAGTGCAGCGTTCACATGCTCTGTCAGGAGTCACGAGTCACACCAGACCTAAGATCATCAGCGGTGCTTCTGCAGTTCAGACTCCATTTGTAATGAAACACGTCAGTGCATTGCAAAGGCAGAGTCAAGTAAGACTGATGTCATCAAGGAGCAAATCCTGACATGTCCCCAAGCTGCTCCATTAGCAAACAGGAGGGAGATGTGTTGACACAGTGGCAGTACGTGGGTTACTCTGTGGCGACATGGGCATGTTTTCTGTTTCACATATGCCCCCCCCCCCAGTGTGGACTTTAACCTTGCTGCATTCAGCGCCCTCAGTCTCATGTTTTCCAGGAAACTGCTTTTCCCTGACAGTATGCTTTTATCAGACAGATAATTTCACTACAACTCAGCTAAGTAATATAATAAACATATAAAAATGGTCTCCTCTGCATCTTTGAGTGGTTTCGTGACATTTTAGTGGTACATTCATCGCCTGGTTAACCATAAATCTTATTCGTCAGTGCTGAGCGAGCCCACATTTACCAGAGGCTACATCCACATGTTGCAGCTTGCCTCACTTCTCAAGAGACGTGATGGCTGAGCTTGTTCGGCGAGTTCTGTGAGGTTAGAATAAGGGGACAGATGGAAGAAAAAAAGTAGTGCGGGGGAGAAAACAGTCTTTAGCACACAGTGTGAGCGTCATGCTCTCAGCAGCCAGTCGTGCAGCAAATAACAGATGTTTGCCTGCTAACAGCCAACAGTTTAATAGACCTAGCAGAATAATTCTGCTTAAAAAAATGCTGTTCCCTTTGTAGTGTTTACAGTCTTTGTCCACTTTTTATTTGCCAGTGTGTGGATAAAGGGCTTGCATCACTTGCATCACAGTAAATGTTCTGTGCTTTATGAGGGCTTTGTTGCTGATCTGTTGATCAGACAGTGCAATGAGCTGTGACTCAGCCAATCCAAAAAGTCCCTGTCATCGTCAAACAAAGGAGCAGCCACACACCTGACAAGAAGGAAGTCTTGCAGTCTTTCAGGCACTCGCTGATCAAACGTACTAGTCTGTGCGGGCAGCTGTGATTCTGTAGACTTTCTGGGCTGCGTTAGTGGCATCTGGTATGTTTATGGAAATCTGTCAAAGTCATTTAATCACTTCAATGTTCTTAATCTTAATACATTTATAATAAAAGCCTAACACATAACCCTGTCACCCATGATGGCATCATTTTTACAACCCCAGTTCCAAGAAGGACGCTGAGTAAAACCCAAACAAAAACAGAACGGATGACAATCTGCAGGTTTATCAATTTTGAATTATCAGAAACAGAAAGGTGGCTGTAAAGGTAAGTGGTCCTAAAAAGCCACAGTAGGAGGAACATTTTGCAACTAATTAAGTGAACTGGCAGCAGGTCAGTAGGATGACTGAATCTCTCAGATGTTTGCTCAAAAGTAAAGATGTGCAGAAGCCTGAAAAAAACACCACTTCATTTACAAATTGTGGAACCGTTTCAGAAAAATGTATCTTAAAGCAAAATTGTAAAGATTATGTATATCTGATCATCTGCAGTACATAACATGATCAAAATGTCCTGGGAGTCTGGAGAAATGTCTGTGTGCAAGGGAAAGGCCAACAATCAATACTGGATGCCCGTGATGTTCGGCCCTCAGGTAGCACTGCTGTGGGAATCTCTGCACGGGCTCAGGAACATTTCAACAAAGCAGTGCCATTCACAGATGCAGGCTACAGCCAGCCTGCAAGGACATGTAAGGAAGAAGCCATATATGAACACGATGCAGAAATGCCACTCTGACTCAAAGCTCATTCAAACTGAAGTCTTTTGTGCTAAAAAAAAAAAGCCTTGTTCAAATGCCTGCATCTCTGACTGCATGGTGGTGCATTTGTGCTTATTGAATCAACGGTTTTCACATCCGGAAAGCCGCCATCAGCACTTTAAGGTCTATACAGGTGTAACATATACTCCCATCCAGGTGATGTTTTTTTATTTTTTATTTTTTGTACATATTTTAGGAGGACAGTGCTAAAAAGCTCGCTGCATCTTTTACAGCAGACTGTGTGCTGAACTGGCCTTCCTGCAATCCTTTGTTTGGGATGCTCCACGCTGTTTAACACAAACCTGTCCCAACTTTTTTGAGACACTTTGCTTCTATTTAATTCAAAATAAAATCATACATTTTCTCACTTTAAACTTTTGATATGTCTTCTATGTTCTGTTGTAAATAAAATAAAGTTTTATGGGGTTTGCACTTCATTGCATTCTGGTTTTATTTACGTTACACCTGCTACTCAGCATCTCGATATTACGGGGCTGTAACTCCATGTCACAGAGAAACTAGCGAGCTTTTCCCTCTTTGCTCAGTATACTTGAATCCCTGATTTTTGAGTTTTGCCTGTGGAAATGGCTAAAGTGTGCTTTCTGCAGCTGTGGCTGAACTTTGGCAAGCAGGCTGTATACAGGCGTAAGGACACAATTTGGCCTAGCAGATATTATGGACAATAGCTTGTGCAACATCCTGTCACTAAAAAGGACGACTAATGCCTTCATTTTATTGTAACCGTTTGGCTGTACCTTAGCATAATGGAGTGTGAGCCCTAGGGAGGTTTCCTTTGCCCCGGGCTACATGACTAATGTGATGGCAGAGAATGACTTAATCCTTTATCCATCAGGGCGTGAGGTACCAGAACAGACTCAAGGCTTAACAGAAGACATGACAAACCAACAGGAAGAAAAACAAATAACTTTTGTGATTTTGTAAATCAGGAACAGTCCTGAAAGCTACTGGAGAATTCCACAACACCAAAGATGGTGGGAGATTTATCATTTCCAAGGGAAGCAAAAGGAGAAAGAAAGCAAACGTTTTCATAGTTAAAAAAAAAATCTGATTGAACTGGTGATTATATGCATGCAGTGTTTTATGTTCCAGTGGCCACTGAAGCGAACATTTGTTTTGATCATGATTCAAAACTGCTGCAGAAGAACTTTTGTTTAAAAAAGGAAAAGGTGGATACAAATCAAAGCAGGTACAAATCAGCTCCCGCAATCCTAGAATTAGTTAACATCACCAGTATATAAGACGTTTAATAAATACTAGCGTGTGGTGTGCCTGTTCAAAGGAGTCACAGGAGACTTTTTACACGTGCTCTGTGCAAAGACAGTAAAGTTAACTAATTTAGGTCCATCTTAAACCACGACAAACAATACAAATCCCTCACATTAATCAAAGTTCTGGGGATTAGCACTGGTTGGTCAGCTTTAGCTTTACCGGCATGATGACTTCCTTCAAACTGCGGGCAAGAGCAGGCAAAATCCTTTAAGAGATCCTTTTCTCTTTTCAGTAGTGCACAGGCTCTCTTACAGACGACCCAGCAGTCTGAGACGCAAAGGTCAGAGATATATGCAAACAGCCTTGACCTTGCTGGGGCCTTGTGCATGTCAGCATGCCAGAAAGATCCCTATCTCCAATATTTTGACTATAAGCATGAATGAGTGATGGGCACAGACTACATCTATCTCTTTGCTTCACTTTTGACAGTTCAAAGAGGCATGCTCCCACAAACATCATGATGCACGGCCTTGCCCCGTACAAAGTTCATCTATTAAATCTAAAATATCAAACCATGCACTGTTACAGTGCTTGTAATATGTCAGAATACTGATATATGCCTGTTAGTAGAATTACCCTTAGTGTCTTTTACAAAGATCTCACATTGTTTGCTAAAGTATGTGATGACATAAAAGTGATGTTAACAACTGTGACAGCTGCCTAGAAACTACGCGTCTCTGTTGTGGTTTGTGTCGTTCTGCCGGGGCTGATTGGCTGCATGTGCTACACCTGGGGCCAGTGAGCTTGGTTATAAAGGCTCCCTTCTTTGCTCACTGCTTTGATTTGGTTTCCTTGGTTAAAGCAACTCAGCTAAGTTTGTGTTGTAGCAGGTCGTGCCTGCTGTTTGCTACTGACAAACACATTTTTCTCCACCCGGTTCTACATCATCCTGTCTGCCTCTGTTTTGCCGTACTGTGACACAATTAGCTTTGTGGAACAATTGGCTTCACATCTACTTTGCTCAACAGGCAAACTCTGACTTTTTGTTTTGAAATGGTTAACAGTGCTGGTGATAGTGTCGCTGTGGTCTGGCAATCTGCTGTTGACCAGCTTGGACTTACAAGGGTATAATCTGGTTCTCCTGGAGACCCTGACAGGTGGTGAGCAGAGAGTTATGAGTTTATTGGAGTAGCTGTAGTGACTCGTAAAACACCGTTTTGTAAGAAGTTATGGTCACCGAGCTGTCTTTGCCTTGTGCTTTGTGTGTTTGGAGCTTGGTTGTGCCTACACCTGTTTGTATGAGGTTGCTACTGTTCTGTCCCTGTTAGGCCTACGAGCCGTTTATTCTCTTTTAGGCAGTTAAAATGTCAGTGCTGCTGTTTGGTTGTGTGAGGTTCCAGCTGTTTTCCATCCATTGTTCTGTCTTGATGCACGCTCAATCATCCAGGTAAGGAAATCCCCAAAGGTTGATTCTGTTCATCCGGACGTTTTCAGTGGGAGAAACGTTTCGTCACTCATCCAGGTGACGTCTTCAGTCTCAGCTGACTGCAGGTTTCGCCAATCTTATAAACAGGACATTTGCATAATGACTGAAACCAGCCCACTGAAGGAAAAATGGGCTGGGAGGCCAGTTGGTCATGAGAATTTGCATATTCATGATCAAAAAACTGATCAAAAAAAGCTGCATTCTGCAGGCTCATTGGGCACCGCTGAATCATCTGACCCTGCAGCTGGGTTGGCTTCTGAGCAGCAATGAGAAATTAAACTGAAAAACAAAAACTAAAATATCATTGAAATTAACTGGAAAGGTTTAGGCTCAGTATGAGTAACATAAATGCTGACGGTCTGGCCTGTGTCTCTCCTGGGCCTTGGCTTTCTCCTCATTGCATGAGTAATCTGCATTTAGTGCCCCAGGGTAGGATTCGCCCTGTAAGCATAAAGCAAACCGTCTGATGCTCATTTAGCTGATAGCTTGGAAGACCAACTCAGACTGTGGCATTTAGCACAGATGCAGAGATACCTGATGTCCCTGAAGTTATAGAAGTGATGTGTGACATGGGGTATTTTGGTATTTGGATTTCCATAACACTTACAACTAAGACGGGTGAGGCACCTGACCTACCCCAGGCATTACCCATTTCCAGAGTTTGGAGAGAAATGCACTTCTGTCATTTCAATCTGGGTAAATTATTTTACACCAGGGTTTCACAGGTCTTTGAAACACAGGAAATGGTGCAACTGCATGTTTCAGCTGTGCTGATGGGCGAAACCTTCCTCATTTGCTGGTCTGGTTGTGTATAAGTTTCTACCTGTCGGCATTCTGCGGGACTCTGCTACTGAACAAAATCCATTTTTGGCAACCAGGAAGAGGTTTGTGCTTCTTCTGGGCTCCATGGGTCACTGCAGTTATAGATTTTGTAAGAATGTTTCATCTGTGTTTGCTCTGACTTTACTTTTAAAGGCTAAGACGAAGTATGTGTGGTATTCTGCGTCAGCAAACTAACTTTAAAAGTGCTTCTCCAGGCACTGGAGTTGCTGAGTCACCGAGTGGGACATGCTGGCTGGGTTGTTGCTGCTGTAAATTTGGTGAGTATGATAAAATTGTAACGAGTAAATATTTTGAATTTACTAGTATAAATAAGGGGGGACAAGGTTAAGGATGTTTGATTCAGGTGCTGTCCAGGTTCCCGATGGGAATCCCGCCTCAGACACTTTGTTCCTACAGGTTGTCACACAACCCGTAAGGACAAAGTGTCTGTTTTGGTTTTTGTGTTGCGGGTTGTGCTCTGTTTTACAGGAGCTGATTAAAGGAGCTATTGGCTGCATGACCTACACCTGGGCCTGTGAGCTGGGTTATCAAAGCTTCCTCCTGTCTGCTAAAACCTGTTATCTTTTGCTCACTGCCCGGATTTATATACCAGATTCCTGAATTAGCGCTTAGCTACAGGATGCATAAGAAAAAGGAGACGTTTTTAAGGCTCCGTCATACACCCGTGCATGCTTTACACTACTGACAAACAAGTTCTGTTTGTTCTATGCGGTAGTATTAGTTCCCACCTTGTCCAGCCACTCTGCTTTGTTGGGAAAAGAAATGCATTACATTCATCATCAGAATCATTAAATCAAAGTAAAACTACAATTATGCGATTCTCTAATTGTAACACAAGTTCAGATACATATAGATGACGGGGACGCCGGAACAGTGGCATAAAATAAGCCTGAAGTTTCATAAAACATCCATAAAGTTCCAAAAGGCATTTTAATATCAAGTTACTGACTAAAGCTAAACACATTCTGGAGCACAAATCACTCACGTTTTCTGTTTACCGGTTTGACTGCTTGAATTATTGTGTATTTTTATCTATTTCCTCATCATTTTCTAAACTCTTTTAAAGCAGATGACAGTTTGAGAGGGGAAGCGTGTCCTTACTTCACTAAAAGATTTTGCATCTCTGTGTGAGGAGTGAAGCTGTGGACCGGATTGAGTGATAAACTGAAGCGTGTCCAAGCATGACCCAGTTTAAAAGCAGCACAAATTTTTCTTTTTGCAACGTAGAATGACCTTTGACCCACTACTTACACACTACCTGTGTGTATATCTGTAAATACAGGCTTTGCTTTGGTTTTGGTGTTTTAACATGTTCATAATTAAACCTCATATCTATATTTAGCGATATCTAAACTGGTGTACCCAGTAATATTATACTGGTGCTGTGAAGGCTGTCCCACCGGTTCATAAAGAATACAACGATGAGTCAGACTTCTTCTTCAGAGACTGCTTCTAAAAAAACACGGTCAAAGCTCTTTGCCTGTGAGTTTCCTGTCCAGGCCTGTGAACAGGAAGAGGTTGAGCACAACTCTCCTCAGAGCTCTGATCGTCTCCTGTTTGAGCAATTCAACTTAAATTCAGAGGCATAAAAAATTCCCAAAAACCAATAATGCAGAAGAATCAAAATTCACAGTTCAGCCAAGTATCACAATAAAGTAACACAAAGATGGATACATATCAATCTTCCTCTCAGTCTTCCTTGTTTGACTGCAAGTTTGTCATCACTGAGACTGTATTTGGTTACGATCTATCTCGGCGCTCTGTCTCTGACAGTTAAGCGGCATCCTGCCAGTTCATAATCTCAGTTTAGGGCCAGATAACGTTCTAATCTTTGGATTTTAGTGTCTTTTTTTTCCTAGTATTTCAGATAGGGTCCTTTGCATTGTGTGGAAACGGGTGTGTCAGACTGGTCAGGGGATATTTGAGGGGAGGCATTTAATCAGTCAGGCCGTTAGTTCCTCTTCTCTGGGCTCGACTCCAGCGTTTTGAGGACTTGAGACTGGAGGGTTCACTGGAACAAGATTTAAGGTTAAATAAAAACAAATCGAGGGCTCTCCTTTGAATGTAAATGATCGCTGTGTATCTGCATATATATATATATATATATATATATATATATATATATATTGCAAGTTTTTTCAAAAAGGTCTCAAAGACTTTAGAGTCAGACCTGTTACAGATCGTCAACTTTTCTTTATTATCAGGTGTGTTCCCAGAATCACTAAAAACTGCTGTAATCAAACCTATGCTGAAAAAGGACAATCTTGACAAGACACAAATGAACAACTACAGGCCGATCTCAAATCTCCCGTTTTTAAGTAAGATCATTGAAAAAGCAGTTTCTCAACAGCTCAGTTACTTCTTAAAACAGAATAATTGCTACGATGCCTTCCAGTCAGGTTTTAGACAGAACCACAGCACTGAAACCGCTCTGACCAAAGTGTTTAATGACATATGTCTGAATACAGACAGTGGAAAAATGTCAGTCCTAGTTTTACTGGATCTCAGTGCAGCATTTGATACAGTTGACCACAACATATTACTCAAACGACTGGAGAACTGGACAGGTCTTTCAGGAACTGTACTAAACTGGTTCAAAACATACGTAGAAAACAGGAAATACTTTGTATCAATAGGTAACTTCACATCTGAGCAGACAAGTATCACATGTGGAGTTCCCCAAGGTTCCATCTTGGGACCCCTTCTGTTTAACATCTACATGCTCCCACTGGCACAGATTATAAACAACAACAAAAACTATCACAGCTATGCAGATGACACACAAATATATATCACAATGTCACCAGGAGACCGAGGCCCTGTACAGGCTCTTGGTAAATGCATTGAGGAAATCAATGACTGGTTGTGCCACAATTTTCTCCAGCTAGACAAAAACAAAACTGAGGTAATAGTCTTTGGCGCCAAAGAAAAACGATTACAGGTCACCAGAGAACTTCAATCTATACATCTAAAAACCACAAACCAGGCGAGAAATTTGGGTGTAGTGATGGATGCAGACCTAAACTTAGAAAAACACATTAAGACAATAACAAAGTCAGCTTACCATCACCTCAAGAATATATCAAGGATAAAAGATCTGATGTCTCAACAGGACCTGGAAAAACTAGTCCATGCATTCATCTTTAGTAGGCTTGATTACTGTAACAGCATCTTTACAGGTCTACCTAAAAAATCAGTCAGACAACTACAGCTCATTCAGAACTCTGCTGCTCGAGTCCTCACTAAGACCAAAAAAGTGGACCACATCAGTCCAGCTCTGAGGTCCTTACACTGGCTGCCTGTCCGTCAGAGGATAGACTTTAAAGTTCTGATGCTGGCCTATAAAGCTCTGAATGGTTTAGGACCAAAATACATCAATGACCTCCTGACCCAGTATGAACCTTCCAGATCCCTCAGGTCATCTGGATCCGGTCTTTTATCAGTTCCCAGAGTCAGAACCAGACATGGAGAAGCTGCATTCAGCTTTTATGCTCCTTATATCTGGAACAAACTCCCAGAAAGCCTCAGATCAGCTGAAACACTCAGTTTATTTAAATCCAGGTTGAAGACTCACCTGTTCTCAGCTGCATTTGAATAAAACACCAAATCCACACTTTAAGCTTAAATTTCAAAACTTACATTTAACTACTGATCTTATCTATTTCTGATTTTATCTGTTTTGATTTTATATACTGTTGTTTGTTTGTTTGTTTGCTAATTAGTTAGTTAGTTTATTTGCTTGTTTTAATCAATTTTAAATCATGCTTTTTATTTGTTCTTGTTTCTAATGTCTCTGTAAAGCACTTTGAATCACCTTGTTGTTGAATTGTGCTATACAAATAAACTTGCCTTGCCTTGCCTTATGTTAGGAATTTGTTGGTGTTGTTATTTGCAGAATGCTGCTTCTTTCTTTATTGCTCGCTCTTTAACCTGGAGTCAGTCCGTACGGTCTAATTGCCTGGTCAGCATTCAGTAACACCAACAAGAATAGAAAGCTTATTGCTGTTAAGTAACTGAAGATGAACTAATTTAGATTAAACACACATTGCTTGGGCAGCATGAAGGTTACTGCCATTGCCTCATAGCAAGAAGGTCCTAGTTTGAATCTGCTGTCTGACCAGGGCCTTTCTGTGAGGAGTTTTGTGTGTTCTCTCCACGTACTCTGGCTTCTTCCCACTGTCCAATGACATGCAGTTAGTGGGGTTAGGTTAACTGGTGATTCTAAGTAGATAGGTCACATAGGTGTGAATGGTTTCACACAGAAGGGCGTCCCCTGCCTCTTGCCCTTTGGCAGCTGGTATAGGCTTAAGCTCCCCTGCAACCCTGAATTGGATGAGCAGAATAAAGTGGATGGCTAGACATCTTTCTCTAATCTGAATTTGTTCTGAATGAACACAATAACATATGTTTTAGTGCCGTAGATGCTTACAGGTCAGACAGTTTTGGGTAGTGTAATATTATTCCTCGTCCAAACATTTGAAGCTGGCTTTCCTCACGTTTGATATCCCCTTATGAAATTTCTGCAAACCTACTCGGGGTCACTTCTGGTTTGAACAAGTTGAACACGCTGACAGCCACAAAGCTGAGCTCAGCGAGTTATATGCGTTGCATTCTTCACATAACTACACACGCTGCTTAATACATGGGCCAACAGAGAACACCTACAAAACAAACTCAGCTAAAAATATCCGGTCATTGCTAATAGTTATTTTGAGTGTTTTATTCTGAAACTCCAGAGTGGGTGAAAAAGCAATACTGTAAGTTATTGTCCAACACAAACTTAACTGGATGCTGCGATTGGGCAACAAGAGAAGATTATCTGAAGATGAGACGCATCACCAAGCAACGCATAAGACAGAGTGCTATGTACACAAAGCAGAGACATCACGTTGCAGATATTTAACAGGCTCATTTTCTGGGTCTCTGCAAACATGAGCTTAAAAAAACCCAGAACAATTATATCAGCCAGCCGCAATGTTTCTCTGGTTACAAAAAGCTGAGCCCTTGAGGCATCAGCAGTGGCATGTTAGCTTTAGAGTACGATGAAAAGTTAAAGTGGTCTGAGGAATTAGCCAACAGGCTGGAATTGCAGGTAGCACATCAGCGCCCCTTCTCGCTCATTCATCATCTTGGAGCCTGTGATCCCCCTCAGGGGCAGTTCCCATGGTCTGCGCCAAGCTGAATATGCTCCTCAGCAGAGCTGAGGCATAAAAATAATAATAACACTCCAGGTGAGGCTGCAGATGCAGACACGCCAACTGCGCCTGACATAAGGCTTATAATGCCTGCACACGTGCAGCTGGAGCAGTCGGCAGAGACCCGCCGACTGCGAAACACGACACGAGCTGTCGAGAGAACCTTCTCAGAAAGCACTTCTTGAATTTTGCTTTAGAGGAACAAGACTGCACAAAAGATATGTTGTGGAGGAGAGTGGAATGACTTTGTTGCACAAACACTCGTGTTGATGCTATCAAAGTTTCGTTCCCATTTTGAGTGAACGAGTTAAATCTGTGCTTTCTCTCGCTGCAAAAGATTTAAGAACATGGAGATAAATTGGGCTATTGCACAAACATTACCTTGAAAATTATGCACAATTTAGCTAACCATTAAAGCACGAGGAACTATAGTTAGTTTGATCTTACCACGTCTGACTTTTCATGCATGTCGTTTTTATTTGATCTTCTTTCTTACAAAATGCAAAAAGGAAACAAACACCAGGGTCCAACAAAAGATTTTCAGATGTTTAATGGATGTTGCACTGATATGTAACAAGTTGAAGAACACTGAATGCTTTTTTCCTAAAACGCTCGATGAGTCAGTTTTTGTGAATCTATTAAAAATAACTTACAGGCATGCCAGCTGCAGTAATGATCGTGTAAAAGGATTCCAAGAGGACACGGGACACATGCTTGTTACGTACAAAGAAAACAAAAGAAACCAAAATGTGTTTGTTAGGTAAAAAAAAAAAAAAAGTAAACAACATTTTTAATTCAAACACAAAATGGTATTAATACTTTCTATTTACAGTATGTATTTACAACAATATTACAGTGCTTGTAGGGCACAATTAAAAAAATTAAAAGACTGGAATACTATCCCATGCCTATTTGTGAGGCAGCAGAGGATTAGCATGGAAAAACACCAAACCAAAACAGTCCTGTACAGTGTTTTTGCTCCTGTTAGCAGGGAGCGGAGGCACAGTGTGCACTGATGGATTGTGGGCAGTCTTTGTCACCGTGCTCCGTCAGTTTGAGAATGACAACTTTCCTCTGGAGGTGCCTAGCTTCTGCTGGTGCGGGCTCTTCGGCTGCTGGTTGCACAGAGCTCTCTGTAACTAAGTCCTGGCAGTCCTGCGGCAGCAGCATAGTAATGATGTTCGAGTGTCCGCCCTGCACCGCCAGGTGTAAAGGGCTGAGGCCCTGCTCATCTGACAGGCTGCCACCGTCTGGACAGTGATTGAGCAGCTCTTTCAGGACTTCACAGTGTCCACCCTCTGCCGCCATGTGGCAGGGCGTGCGTAGGGCGCTGTTAGCTTTGTAGGGGTCTGCCCCTTCTTCTATCAGCATCTTGACTGTGGGCAGGTGGCCCCGCTGGGAGGCTAGGTGGAGGGGAGTGAGTCCGTGGGCGCTCTGAGCATTGATATCTGCCTGGTGTTTGATCAAGAGCCGAGAGGTGCTGGTGTGACCTGTTTCAGCCGCCACATGTAGCGGCGTCTTTGATCCAACTGATGTCATGTGGACGTCGGCTCCCAGCTCAATCAGGATCCGTGCCACTCGATACTGCCCCCTCTGAGAAGCCAGGTGCAGCGGCGTGCGCCCATCTGTCGTTTGACCATCTACGTCGGCGCCGGCTTGCTTAACCAGCAGTTTGACGATGCCCAGATGCCCTTGCCAGGCAGCATAGTGGAGCGGCGTCCAGTTGTCCTTGCCCTTGATCTGAACATCAGCACCACGGCTCAGCAGCACCCTGAACACATTTTCCTGGCCATGCTGGCAGGCCACGTGAGCTGGCGTGCGTCCCTGTCCGTCGGTCTCGTTGATGGCCGCCGCCCGGTCGAGCAACAGGCGCGTGATAGCCTCGTCGCCATTTTGGGCTGCCCAGTGCAAAGCTGTGTACTGGTCCTCGTCTTTGGCATTCACATTGGTGCTGCGCCGGCCGAGCAGAAGCTCTGCCAGTGACTTCAGGTGCTTCTCTGTGGCCAGGTGAAGGGGTGTGGAGCCGCGGCCGTTGGCGAGGTTAGGATTTGCGTTGTTCAGGAGGAGGAATTTGACAGCCTCCTCGTTACCCAAGTTGATGGCATGGTGGAGCAGACTGTCTCCTCCGTCAAGGAGAAGGTCGACATCCTGAGGCTGGAGGATCTTCATCAGCTTGGCAGTGTCTTTGTTCCTGATGGCCTCACACAGTTTTCGTTTCTGGACCTCAGCAGAATCTGAGCAGTAAGGAGGAAAAGTGATAAATAATGATAAATCTTTTCGTGTTACTTTATATAATTCACAGGAGAGGTCTTTGATGCACGCTTACCGTATGTGCCTTCTTTCTCAAAAGACAGCGTGATAGAGTCTTGGGATGAGAAGGCAGAATCTGCAGAGGAAATCCCAGACAGTCTCTTGCAGGTGCTCTCTTTGCTGTGACAGCTGTCCTCTTTCACGCGATCAAAGCTCCTAGAGATCCCAGAATCCACCTGGCTCAGAAGCTCAGACAGGCTGTAATCCTTCTCGGGTAACATGGCTGACTTCGGACGCACTGGCTTGTTGTCATTAACCTGTAGAGCAAAAAAGGCAGGTAGGGTAGTGCGGTTTGACACAATGTTACAGTATACAGTGTGTAACACATACGAAATGGGTGTGAAAGTTCACACAGCTGATTTATCTAAACACTACTGATAGGAGCCATCAGTTCCTGTGAACAGGATGTTTGTTTCCAGTCACGTACACAACAGCACACAGAGTTTTAACAATGCCATCAGTCTACATTCCTCGTATGTGATGCAATGATTGGTCAGGATCAAACATAAGAATTATGTCTGGAGCTCTGTAAAGATAAGCCTCTCGTTGTCTGGATGAGTAGTTAAATATTAATGGCAGAACACATCAGCTGAGAGAGACTGAAGTATAGAACCACTGAGAGGGGTCACGTTTTAAATTCAGGCTAAAATGTGTAAGAGAGTACATGGCTATGTCTTAGAAAAAACAAAAAGAACATTGACATGTAGCTTCGTCATGTAAAAGCAGTAAAAGCTTCGCCGTCGTATCGTACCTGGTCACCCGTGAGTGCTTTAGGGGTCATGGGCTCTGGGTCAGATGTTGATAACCTGGGTGATTTGGGTTCCTCCTGAGGTTTAGAGCAGAGCTCCTCGGCTTCAGATGTGATTTCTGGAACAACAACGTCTCAAGGTCAGGTTGCATTAACAGCAGGGATGGGATTATGCAATACAAAAAGGAAGAAGAGCGCCATAGCACTGCCTTTCACACAGCCAGTGAGGGAACAGAGTGTGCAGTTCAAGGGACAAGCTCATTCCTATAGTGCTAACGAGGGTTGACCACTGTTTGTTAGCAGGTAGAGGCACAACCTACCCTGGAAGCTGGGTCTGGCTTCGGGCTTTGTGGCCCAGCATCGCTGCATGAGGGTCAGGAAGCCTGTGCAGGCTGAAGGTCGACATCGTGGCACCGCTCCCAGGTCTGGACGCACCCCTTTCACCACCTTCACCATGATCTGCAGGATATTGTTCTCTCCTGAGGGGCAAAATCATGCAGTACTTCAGTTTCTAAAAGTCCTTTTTGTTTCACTCAAAAAGCACGTGGTCACGTGGTCTGAGTCTGCTATAATGCTTTTTCTGGTAATGACACATAGAACCAGCGTCTATCGTTATGCCATCATCGCTTCTTTATCGTCGCCATCGTCCTCAGAAAGAGAAGTGCGTGGTCTGTTGTTTCCCACGGAAGCACTCCGAGCTCCTCGTCTAGCCAATTCTATCTGAATGTGGGATCAGCCAAGTCAGTGATTCAGAACAAACAGGTGGAGGCTTTACAGCTACTTCACCTCCTATTGTAGCCGTAATACCCTTTGCAGGTGGAGGAGGAAAACGGGAAGGGATGGTAACCAGGCCACTTATCACTTTTTAATTATATCTGGATCAACAGAGGCGGTGCCAGTGCCAACCCAGCTACCTCACCTTGGCACCGGGCTTCAGAAAGTGAACTGCTACCTGATACGCCTGGGAAAAAACATCGTGCTTGCCAGTCTGGCCCTGTCCACCTGCCTCCTCTGGAATTTACAGAGTAAACACGAACTACAGCTTCTGTGTGCAGAGCCACACACACACACACACACACACACCTTGAAAGGTGCAACTATTTTTACCTTGTGTTAACTGGAAATTTAGAGAGTCGATTCCAGCAAGTAAAATGATACAACTAGATTGAAAGTCGATTTATTAAGTAGAAGATTGTGTAGAATTGGAGTTTAGAGCTTCTGTTATAAATAAGCAAACTTGTTAATAACTTATTTAGCCAGTTCAGCCATCTCTTGTGGCCAAACTAGAGAAAAAAGTATTTCTATTGAGTACATTTATGGTCCATCTGTCAAGCAGAGCCACTCCAGTGGAAAATGGGGAGACACTAAGTTGAGGGGAAATTTTAAAAAAAGGTTTTCTGATGATAACAACGCTGACCTGTTTTCTCAAACTCATCATGGACCTTTTATTTGTTACTGATTGTTTACAGATGTTACAGAGGTAGGGGAGGCATGCCACACGAACTACTAGACCTGCTGTTCTAGCTAAACTATCAGACTGACATTGGTGATCATAAAAGACACGGTTGGATGGACATCTTGTTGGATGGCTCACCTTGATAGGGTTTCTTCTGTGTGAGAATCCCCCAGATCACGATGGAGAAACTGGAAAACAGGCAAAAATATACATATAAATATATATAAATCTTTCATGGAATAGGTCTGAGATGTCAGGTTGTGCAGCAGAAGACTGTGTAAATAAAGTACATTTACCCTACTCTACAAGTTCTACTTTAGGGAATGAAATTTCCATTTCCACTGTAGGAATAAGTTACTTATTTCCCTTAACAGACAAAGTATCATACCAAATCCATGTGATTAATCTTAGTGTGAGTCAGAGCTTAACTGAACACACAAAATGTCCCAACAACAACAAAAAACCCCTGCGTTCACACAAAAAGCTTGCATGCAAAGTGCATGAAAAAAAAGCCCAACCTGTAAACATCGTGCTTGGTGTCCGACACTCTGTCCTTCTCTATGATGCTCTCAGGAGGAAGGTAGGCAATAGTGCCGCAGAAGCCATCTCTACTGATGTCATCAGCCCGTGACAAGCCGTTCCAGCGGGCCAGCCCAAAATCAGATATCTGAGACAGAAAGAGATCAGATAAGACCCTCCAACAGAGCAACCCCTCTGCCTTTCTCATGAAACACCACGGCAGTGATGACTAACTTTGCCCGCTGACTATGACAGGCTGCTAAGCTCTTATTATGTGCACTCAGCGGTATGATGAGGGCAACCCAGCCATGTCCCAGCCTGCAGGAGAGGAGAGGCCCTTCAGATTTGTGTTGGGGAGTGCACACCCACACACACATACACACACACAGACAAAGAGATTTAATAGGAGCTAAATTAATCCTGTTGGGACAAGCCCAGGTGAGGTGTTTACATCCAGGTATTAAACACTAGAAATGACGGTTCCCACCCATTACTCTTAGTACAGCTTTGCTGTTTTGGTTGGACAGAGGCTAGGAGACACCTGTAGACAAAAAACATGTGCAGGACTAATTTAAGAATGATGAAGGGGAGCAGAAAAGCACCTCATGACTGGGATTTCTCCTGAAAGTGCCAAACAAACAGTTTTAAAACAAAGAGGGCTGTGGTTTCACTTCATGTCTGAGCTTTCTTCTAGCATTAAAACATGACATCATCACATTTCCATAAACATACTGTAGATTTCCATAGTTGCTTATTCCATTACAAATTACAGAAAGCAAAAGGATCGTGCAAACAACAACAAACACACACCTGGGTCAAAACTACAGATCACAACAAACTATGTGTGTGTGTTTCCTCCCTTCTAAGCTTCATCACAAACTCTCTACCTTGACGTGATAGTGAGCATCCAGCAGGATGTTGGCCGGCTTCAGGTCCAGATGGAGCAGCGGTGGGTTCATGCAGTGCAGGAAGTTCATTCCCACCGCAGTCTCGTGGATGATGCGAAAGCGGAGCTCCCAGGGCAGTGGCTCATTGGCCAGCAGGGTCTCCAGTGAGCCGGTCTCCATGTACTCCATGACCAGCCCCTGGGGGTCTTCACAGATCCCGTACACAGGCAGGATGTATCGGAACTTGGCTGCCTCCATCTTTTTAGCTTCCTCGAGCAGCTCGGAACGATCCCTGTGTTCAAGGAGGAAAATAAAAATAAAAGATCACGGACTACACAACACTGCATTTTATTGCGTTTCCTGAACCAGGCTCTGTCGCTGAGGGTGACCCAGCAGTTCTTAACAGTGCAAAAAAACATCCACCAGTTTACTGCTGCTTTTCCACTCATCCACTCATCCTGGGGGTTTGGGGGAGGGTGGGGGTGCCGCAGCTGAAATCTGTTTTGAAGTTATTTGGGTGATCGCTTTTTTAAAACAAAGGCTCACACATTCCTCGACTCATGCTTATCTATCAAACCTGCCCTCCCATAAAACATTAACATGATGACTTTGAAGTCACGCTTTGCTCATTAAGCTGCAATAGTTGGTATAACTTTTTGTCCTAACCAAAATTCCTGCACATCACACATCATCCTTACTGAGCTCTTAGCTATGCCAAATATTTATGAACATTAACCTTGAAGGGTGTAGAGGCGTGACCTCTGTATACAACTATAATCCAGGTCTTCCCCGGCTGGTGGTTCTGCTCAAGACAGTCCACCTTGGTCTGCAGAGCATGTGGAGCTCAAACCCAGCTCTTGTTCTCTGCCGCTCAACCTTTGTGCACAGTGCCCCTTATCAGTCTGCCGGGCCTGCTGACATACCTCAAACACAATTGTGTGGGCCATTCATGACCTCACTGCATGCCTTAAGCAAAGGTTGCTTTTAAAATGGAGCCTCTTGATGAGAGAGAGATAAATCACTGTTCATGAGTTTATTTGTAGGAATGTGCTCCAGAGGCAGAGCTGGAGTAGGGCTTCTGTTTTTCTATCATCAACGAAAAGAAATTAGACGAACATAAGAAAGTTCGAAACATAGTTTGTCATTAATTAAAAAATATATATAAAGAAGTGTGTGTCTGGTTATAATAGTTCTTTGTGGCAGTACAAGTGAAGGAGGTACGGATCTCCCCGAATCTGCCTGGTAGGAATAATCAAACATGTCATGGAAGAACGGGCTAGCGCTTGTTTGCGAAGTACTTCATCTAATCCAAAGTGCTGCTCAGCGGCTCTGCTGAACCAAACAATGTCCCTGTTTTAACAGAGAGGCCCGGTAAGACCGGTTCTGCGGCTTCCCGTATTGTCTGTGCCACACAGTGGCAGCCTGCGACACAGGCACACAAAGGTGGCTTTGAGTCCTGGATGTTATGTGTGGCTGAACGACGGTCGCAGTCAAATGACTGTTTATGTGCTCTGCAGATGTTTGAGGGTGATAGTATCTTTGGTTCAGCCTCATCGGATGCTATAAGTCGCACCGCAGGTTTGGGGGGAAGTCGTCACGTCGTCAAAGTTCCTGTTTTGGTCACAGTGACTAGATAAGAAAATCGGACTGTCTTTGTTGCATCAGTGTAGCTGAAGATTGATGTCAGTGATGATTTATATCAATAAACCAACTTTTTTTTTTTTTTAAATGAAGAGGTCTTATCACCAATCAGCAGCTGGGCTAGGCTCCAGCCCCCCTGTGACCCTGAAGTGGATAAGGGGAAGAAAATGGATGAATGGATCTTGTCAGTTAATATTTCTAATGTGTGGCTGATGAAGTCAGTTTGTGTACGCAGAGTTACATGGAAATGGAAACTTCTCTTCTTCCAAAGCTGGTTTGAGGCAGGTCAGCCTCAAAGACACTCGAGAAATGTACAGCTCACTAATTTTCCTTTCATTTGTGAGATCCCGGCAGAGCAAACGAGGGATTTATCAGTCTGAAGTATGAAAGAGAATTCTAGATGGTGATGTAACTTGTAGACCATTCTGCCCACCTATTGAAATGTCCACAACACTGTTTATTGGGGAGATCAGCAGTTAAGCTTTCATAGCAGGAAAAGCAAACAGCTCTCAGCACTGTGGAGCTGCCCCAGAGATCAACCTGCATGTCAGTGCTCCCTCCAACACAACTCAGCAGTGTCGAAATATCCAAACATGCCCTCTTGCTTAGCGTTGAGGCACCTTTACAGCCCCCACAGTGTTTCTAGGCTGGCAGAGGATGAGTCACACATTATCTGGTGTTCACTTTCTCATGCCTGCGTCTAGCATTTGCCCAGAGATTTCTTCAAACGATCACGCTGACATAAAAGGACCTGGTTCAGACTGATTTCTACATCCGGAACTTAGAAAGACCAAAAACACAGGAAGCATCTGAACTATGCCAGAGGACAATACTACTTTTTTCATCAACACCAGGAAAAGATGAACACTAAACAGCTGTGACTTACTTATCATCCACATGAAGGCAGGGAGGGCACTTGATAGCCAGCCATGTTTTCCACTGTACATGCCGGACTTTGTATACTTGTCCAAATCCACCTGAGCCTATTTTCTCCCAGCTTCCAAACTCAGAGGAATCAAAGGTCCTTAACAGCCCCATATTCCCGTGTGGAGAATCCGGGATATCCATATCCATGTTGAGAAACCCGCAAGCAGGGTAAACTCCTTTTTCTTCTTTGACTCCAACCACAAAATCAGAGGAAGTGTACACTCACACACCACCTACCTACTTGTGGGCTCTTCCTTGTTTTTCCCCTCGTCTAGCTCAGCACAGCTCCTCCCTCTATTCAGGTGAAAAGGAGGGGCTGGGCCTGTGTTGCTGCACTGTGACATCATACCCTGGTTTTGAAACACAGAGCAGAGATGGAAAAGTTCACTGGAGGAACTTGACAAGCCACACCACACTGCCACCGAAAGGCTTTACACATGTGCTTTCCAAATGTCCTGAAGTCCCACGCTGTCTCATATATGCTCCGAGAAAGCAGGAGAACGGTCTCTGCAACAAAGCCATGAAGTCAGGAAGCTATTTCATAAACACACCTTTGTCCCACCATGGTCCATTTTACTGCTAAAGCCGCCTGAGGTGGGTTACGTGATATTGACCCAGCGGTTACAGAATGTGTGGACTCATCTTTTGCTCAGCTGAGGGAACAATGTCTTCTGTTACAGCTGTTACAGTTACTACCAGTGACAAAGATCTGTGTTATTTAACATATTTCATTTCCATGCAGGCCTTTAATCTCCACATTCTCTGCTACTCCATACATATGCTTTCAATAATTCATATGTTCATTAAATGCCTTCTGCAGATACACCGCATCGATCTAAGGACGCACGCACACAGGAGTTCTGTTTCATATCTGTTGTGTGCTTAAATTCAAATTGTATTCATTTGGGTTGCCAGTTAATGAGTGTGACACTTTTTCCTGTGTGCACCTGTCCTACAGGTGTGTGTTGGATACTTTTTAAGGTCAAGGTCAGAAATAAAATATCAGCTGTGGAGCTGATAGAGCTACAGCATATCTATTCAAGGACACCTCCTGCACGCAGGCACCAGCTGGTAAATTATTTATTTTTGTGCTATCATAAAAAGAAGATTAGCCTGTTATCTGCGACTGCTCTGTTTTAGAAACGTTCTTAGACTGACTTTGGGTTTTTGAAATCATGGGATTATTTTCTGCGAGGTTGGTTCAGGGAGACATTTTGCCTCGAATCCCAAACACCGGATTATAACGTCTCTCGGATTAAGACCTTTTTGCCCTCGTCCCCATTCTCTGCCCTCCCACCTCTCACAGCAGACGAGTGTCGTTCCTCAGCCTCATTCTGCAGAATGACTCTTCCTGTTTAAAGGGAGTTCTTCCTCACCGCTGTCACCAAGTGCATCCTCATAGGTGACATCTGATTGCTCTCTCTCTCTGATATAGTAGCTTCTTTACTTTACTATATAGAGCACCTTGAGGCAACTGTTGTTGTGGAAAACTAAACAGAATAAACATAACGAGCCCCTTCCTCAAATTATTACCTAAACTATTAGATAATAAACATGATTAAGCTTTTAAGTTAAATATGAAAATGATTGTTGTAGTTGAACTATTCCAAAATTCCCTCTCTTGGACTTTACCAAAACAGTGCTCTTCTGGTGTTCTTCAGCTTGTGTGGGCAACGGTACGCGACTGTAAAAGCATGATTTCTCCAAACGTGTGAATTTGTTCTGTGTTGCCGTTTGCTAGTGTCTGACAAACCAACCTCTCTGTTTACCTCTGCTTAAGATGTGATATCACCTCCCTGCACCCCAGAGTTAATGAGAAAACTGGAATGACCAGGTAGGAGGTATAAATATGTTATCTGGGAGGATGCTGGGACAATGAGCAGATCTTAGTGGTATGTGAGGAGCCAGGCGGCCTGCTGGCTCCCATCACTGCAGCAGTTATCAGTGTTCAGCTCCCTGAGGCTCTGCAGAAAGACCGGGGGAGCGGTTACTGTAGAAGGGGAAAGCTGCAGGGCCTTTTGAGTGTGTGTGCACTCTCTCTTGGTCATTAGAATCAAAAACAAACATGTATGAAATGGTATTAAACGTGTCTTTTTACCTGCTTTTATTTATCTGATTAAAACCAAACCAATCAGGACCGTCTTCTGTTAATCACAAACACAACTAAACCTAAACGATCTGCAACAGGGAGCGCGAGGTAGCGCCAACGGTGTAGAAATATAAATGATTGTCTAATTGATATTAAAACATATAAATGACTGCAGTCTAATGGTTTAAGAATGCCACAGAGGAAGTGTCAGCCTGCGACAGCCTGTGTGTGTTGGCATCGTGTTTGCTTCTGACATCTTTCCAGTATGCTTTGTTCTTCCCATCATGCACTTTGTCCCCTCGGGCTGTGCGTGGGCACACATATTACCATAGATGCAGAAGGTGGTGGCGTGTTTATGAATGTTTTAATGAGTGAACACAATGGAATTCAAAGTCGTGAGCAGGAAATCAACATCAAGTAGTTGTCAGTGGAACTTTATCGCCATCTACTGGAGGTAGTTTCATATGAACTCATTGAGCTTGGGGATGAGATATGAGACCTCATGTAAATAGAACAAAACAATAGAAAGCAAAGCTGATTCGACCTTTCTAAATACTGGAGAATCTGGGTTTTTTTTCTAGAAGCAGGTCAATAATCCTGTACCCACGTCAGCCATGTTTAAACAACATTAAACATCTATGTGCTCGTGATCCAGGTTTATTAAAGTTTACATACTATAGCCTGTAAATTATAACCTTCCCCTCTAACCCTCATCCAACTAATCACACACACACGTGCTTCCTTCTGTATCTAAACATCTTGTCTTACAACCACGTGAAACTCGTACTCTTGAGTGCGAGTGGAATCGGGGCCAATTCACGGTTCAGTATCTTGCCCAAGGATACTTCGACGTGCCGACTGGAAGAGCCAAGGATCAAACCGCCAACTTTCTGACTGGACTGCTCCACCTCCCGAGACACAGCCACCCAATTCGGAGAAGTAGAATGGAAGGAGAGTCTGCTGACAGACATGCTCTTTTAAGATGAAGCTTTTAGCGTTTCTTTTGATAAAGCTTGTAGTTAGGGCTGGTTCCATAAGCCACTCTGCATGTCATTAGCCTTTGTCTCCTGTAGTTTTGTCCTGTTTGAGGTCTCTACACTCCTTCAGTCCCAGGCGGCTGCCTCTCCTCAGATTGTTGCTTAGACTGAGAGGCTGGAAAGTGTGTAAACACTGAGCCAGTAACATGAGTGAGTGCTTGATTGATCTACTAACTACTGACAAAACATTCATATTCCACTGACTCTCAGTTTCTAAATAACAGTGAGTTAGTCTGTAAATCAAGAGTCAGAAAAGCTAAAACTAACCTGACTAACCCTTAACATAAGACCGAGTGTGGTATTTATTTTAAAAAGAACATTTCAGAATCAGAATCGTGTTTATTGGCCAAGTATATGTGCAGACACATACAAGGAATTTGGTTCCGGTGGCTCTCGAGTACATTTAAACTTAACATAGTTCTGTATCACATAATTCTGTAACTCGTATAAGTAACATGGATCTCACCGGGTGTTCCCAGGAAGATTCTGTTGAATATTCAGCAGGAGAAATGTTTCATCACTTATCCAAGGGACTTCTTCAGCCTCTCCAGTGTTAAAAACAGTACATTTGCCTAATGATTGAAACTAGCACCACTGACTAACAATGGGCCTCGAGGTCAGTTTCATGACAAGATGTAAATTGATGCAAATTGTCATGACAATTGATCAACGGCTGCAATCACAGCATTGCAAGAGGATGAACGATGTCTCCTTAGGTCCCCTCCTCGGTTCAGAGATGCTCGTTCACTTTCTGTGTACTTGTCTCCTCGACTCTCCTGAAACTAAAAACACAAATATTCTCAATAAGTACCTTTATTTACCAATTACCGTATTTTCACGACCATAAGACTCACCGTACTAAAAGGCGCAGTCTCAGTTATGTGTGCCATTACTGTATTTAACACACACATAAGGCGCACCTGATTATAGGGCGCATACAAGTATGCGTGTTTAAAAATAAAGCGGGAGCAAAACTGAGTTAGGTACTCACATTTTTATTACCGGTAATTGTCATCAATCAAACCCATCGAAGTCCTCATCCTCTGTGTCTGAATTGAACAGCTGTGCTAAATCTCCATCAAACATTCCAGGTTCACTTTCTTCACCGTCAGAGTCACTTTCCGTGCCGTGCGGCTCCTCGGAAATGATGCCGGCTTTTGCGAAAGCTCGAACAACAGTGCCAGCAGACATGTTAGCCCAAGCATCTACAATCCATTGGCAAATTGTGGCGTAAATCGCCCGGCGCTGCCTTCCACTCTTGGTGAAACTGTGGTCTCCATCGGTCATCCATCGCTCCCACGCCGCTCGCAGCCTTACTTTGAACGGGCGGTTCACACCGATGTCCAGCGGCTGGAGTTCCTTTGTCAGGCCTCCCGGAATGACAGCAAGCTCACAGTTCATTTGTTTCACTAGCTTTTTCACATTGGCTGTGAGATGGGTACGCATAGAGTCACAGATCAACAGCGATGGTGATGCGTGGAAAAAACCACCTGGTCTCCTTACATACACCTCCCTCAGCCACTCTTTCATCATTTCCTCATCCATCCAGCCCTTTTCATTTGCCTTAATGATGATTTCTGCTGGAAACTTCTCTTTAGGCAAAGTCTTTCTCTTAAAAATCACCATAGGCGGCAGTTTCTGTCCATTAGCATGGCAGCCAAGCACAACAGTAAAAGAAGACTTTTCGTGCCCCGTTGTGCGTATCGCTAGTGTGCTGGTCCCCTTCTTCTCCACAGTGTGACTCACCGGGATGTCAAAAGTGAGCGGGACCTCGTCCATGTTTGTGATGTGGCTGGGCTGGATGTTTTTGTCGGCGATGTGTTTGCTGCAGTAGGAGCGGAAGATGGCCAGCTTTTCATTACCGGTATAATCCGCTGGAAGTTGCTGCGCTACCGTAGTCCTGGTCCGGATGGAAAAATGGCACCGTTTCATAAAACGAAAGCACCAAGACGGACCTCCTCGGAAATGTTCAATTTTCATTTCTTCTGCTAGCGAAACTGCTTTTAGTCGAATGGTGACCGTCGAAACGCTTCTCCCGCTCGTTCTTTGCTCGATGATCCACCGCTCGAGTCTTTCCTCCAACTCGGGCCACCTCGCCTTATGTCCGCGGAAACTCAGCTGCGTCTTCTTGACCTGTCGGAGCTTGTTTTCCAGCTTCCTCCACTTGCGAACCATCGATTCATTAATCTTAAATTCTCGCGCGGCTGCTCGATTTCCATGTTCCTCCGCGTAGCTGATGGCCTTCAGTTTAAACTGTGCTTCATAAGCGTGTCTCTTTGCCATTTTCAGGGTTGTTAAAACAACGATGTTCCACATAATCGCACAAACCTGACCTTTTATACAGGTATGTGCGATTGTCCAGTATATACGATCAACGCCCACACTTCACCCTTTAGCGTTCTCATGGTGTTCTCTACTACGTCCTCCTTACAACACACAGGGCGCACCGCGCTATAGGGCGCGCCGCACTTTTTAAAGAAAATCTAAGGCTTTTATGTGCGCCTTATAGTTGCAAAAATACGGTAGCTAATATCTTTGTCATGATATGGTAACTCGTAATCACTTCATACAGTGTAAGCTAACCTTTGCGCACTAACTTTAAGCTGGCGCCACAAAGATAAAACAACAACAACAACAATCGATTTAAATGGTCTTACCTTCAAAAACTGCCTTAACTGGCAGAAGTCGGTTTAGTGTGAAGTGAGCTTTATTGGTTCCCCTTGAACCAGATCTGGAGCATTCGTGTATCCCTGGGTTTGATAATAAGTACTTATCATGATCAAGCTGCCTGTTCTCATCAGGCCAAAACCACTTTCAGACTACCAGAAATGTCCTGGTGTTTCCAGTACAGTAGGCTACACTGCTGCATGGAGGCTTTGTCCTCAAGAGAAGGGGAATGTTGCTCTAATTTATTTTAATCCCAAAGAATTTGGCTTAATGTGATTTAAAGAAAAGAAACATCAACCTCAAACAAATGTTGAAGCTGAACCGTTTTACTGTTAATCTCTCACTCAAGAAAAAGTTTTACGGTCTCTTAGCAGCAAATAACGTAATCCTTTGCAGAGGATGTAGAAGGTAAATAAACGATGAACCATTGTCAGTGCAATATTAACGGTGCAGGCCTGCAGAGGGCCAGGAGTGACAAAATGAATTAAATAAATGAATAATTTATTAAATGTTTCGAATGAAATGAATTTAATTCATTTAATTAATTATCAAGTCACACTAAATGCAAATAAGAAAAAATACTATGTGAAGGTAAAAATATTGCTTGGTGATTGTTGACATGCGACAGCACAGAGCCCAGCCTCGGCTCCGGATGATGGGATGGAGGCTGCCGATCCGGAGCCGAGCTCTGGTATCCTGTCCTCACACCGCAGCTCTCACAGGGCTCCTCACAAACCCAAAGCAACTTGAGCAGCGAGGACAAACTTGACTTCATGTGTAGTTAGGTGTAAGCACAAATGTGTCGATTGCCTGCAGCTTCATGCATATTCAGATGCAGATATTTGTTTCTAGATGACATTTTTAAAAAGTCGTGACTTTTGGCCCTTGAACAGAAAGTAATCCAAGTTTGAAGTCAGTTAAGTTGTTGCTTAAAATGTCTTTTGAGTATTAAGAAGAAGGAAGAGAACAGGCTGCATTTCCCTGCTGTCATGCCTTCTTTCATTTTAGTAAACAGTCGCACACACAAGTCTAAAGAATCACGTCTGTGAGGCACCAGTGAACAACCAAAGGCTCTGGGTTGGAGTGATTTTGATGGAAACATTTTCTGCAGCTAATAAAAGACAAAATATTTGAATGATAGTCTTTTGCTGCAACCACCAGTTCCTTAGCAGTGTAACACACACACACACACACACACACACACACACACACACACACACACACACACACACACACACACACACACACACACACACACACACAGGGCAGATTGTTTAATCCTTGCAGCTGAGCTGTATTTACTAAAAATCTGAGCGTTAACAAGCTCGTGTCGCTCAGCCTTTAATGGAGTTCTAAAACTCCACAGGTGCAGGTTCAGGTGAGCACAGAGCCTGATGCATCAGCAGAAACTTGAGGACGCGGCGCGCCAAGCCCAGAAGCCACGGGCACGTCACCATGACGATGAGGATCTTGACGGCATGTTGAACAGGAAAGAAAAGAAGATCTATGGCTGCTATGCTCAGGCGAACAAAGCACCGTGGCACAAAAACACAAAGTATTTAACATTATGTTTTATTTATGACTATTTTATTTCAGCAGGTAAATCATTCTAAGAAGCTTTTCAGCTCCATGAGAGTCTACAGCAGCAGTTTGGCTTTTGCTGTTTGTATTTGTGGAAATGAGCTTCCTCCGAAGGGTGGCTGGCCTCTCCCATAGAGACAGGGTGAGACAGGCCATGCGGGAGGGGCTCAGAGTAGAGCCGCTGCTCCTCCACATTGAAAGGAGCCAGCTGAGGTGGTTGGGGCATCTGACAAAGATGCCTCCTGGGCGCCTCCTGGGTGAGGTGTTCCGGGCATGTACCACCGGGAGGAGGCCCCAGGGCAGACCCAGGCCAGCCGAGAGCCGGGAATGCCTTGGTGTTCCCCCGGATAAGCTGGAGGAGGTGGCTGGGGAGGTCTGGGCTTCTCTGCTTGGGCTGCTGCCCCCATGACCCTGCCCCGGATAAGTGGAAGAAAATGGATGGATGTTTGTATTTGTATGTTTTGTTGTGTAGAGAAACGTCCATATAAAGGCCCGGCTCCGCCTCCAAACAGGTTCAATATTCCACCTGCTGACAAGTTTGTGCAACAATGACAGAAGAAAACTACTGAGGACAGATTTACAGTTTAATATTGAATGTGTTTAATACACACATCACTTTGTCATTCATTCTATTCAAACACACTTTGTGCCATTAACTGTAAAGCACATGTTTTTGCACACCTACATTAAATTGGCGACTTTGTTGACTTGTTCTTTACTACACTTTAGAGCTTTTATTGTCATTGTGCAGTTTCTTGCACAGCAAAATTGGGTAGCTGGACTCAGACTTTTTATCAGCTCAGATAAAAAAATTATTGTGGGTGATTTTAACATCCATGTAGATGCTAAAAATGGCAGCCTCAACACGGCATTTAATCTGTTGGATATTTTTTATATAGTCATTTGTGCTTAGAAATACACAATCATTTGTATGTTGATAAAGTATCTTATCCTTATTAGGTCTGATAAAAATCTGTTTGCACTTGTGTACCATGAGATGAGAGGAAGTGGCCTCGATGTTATAATTTCCATTATAGCTTTAGAAACCAGACTGTCCTGTTCTGTTTTCTTAAAAGTGCCAGAGTTCATACCTTCAAATGTGCATTTGAGATATGACCTATTGCAAGAACCTGTTTTTATAGTTTAGCAAGACGCTTACTTCTGCTTTTCTGCATACAGTTTAAGTTCATTGAAAGGTCATACGTCTATGTAAAGTATGGCTGGAAGCGCACACACACACACACACACACACACACACACACACACACACACACACACACACACACACACACGCACACACACACACACACACACACACGCACACAGAATACAGACACTGATGCCTGTCTAAGAATGTCACGTGTATTTGTAATTGCATATTCATGAATGATTGCTTGCTGACAGTAAAAAGGGCTGTAGCGAAGGAATCAGTTGAAGTTGGCTAAGGACAGGTGAAGGCCTGAGCTGACTTCCCTTGCGAGCCACAAGCTCTGCCTTGTCTTGTTTTGTCGTGCAGTTATTGAGTGTCTTGTGTTCCAGCGGGGTTTGTGCCTAGATAAACCCAACAATCTGTTATTAGACTCAACAGGCTTCTCTCAAAATGTAAAAGAACCAACCCACCACTTTAATCACACTCTAGCTCTTGTTTTAACATATGGCATGGCTATTAATGTATTAAAAGATGGAACTTAATACCAATCCTAAATTTTGAGTCACCCCCTGCTATTGTACTATTGCTGTGGGAGTCTCCTAGTGGGTGTGTGTTGTTAGCGGCAGCCATTCCATGCTCAAAGAAAACCGTACTGTTGTAACGATCTCCGCGCATGTATGCACGGACGAGTACAGCTGTGGAGACCTGGCTCATAAGGTGTAATGTTGCTGACAGCGAGTAAAGGTCTGTTATTGGATTTAACCGACTGGCTTCGGGTTATTCGGCTAACCCCCACACCACACGCACGCTGGACCTGCTAGCCACTCCTTCCTCGCCAGACTGCTGTTACACCATGTATGAAAGATTATTATGTTTCAGCTCAACCGAGGACCCTAGTGTGCTGGTGTAATGTAGATTACCAAGCAAGATGGATAGAAAAAAAAGAGATGCCTCAAGAGATTTTCCAATTCAGGCAAGCTTAGGGGACGTGACACTTATTAAAAAACAAATTAATCAAGGAAACCAATGGATTAACCTGGCTTTAAAACTCTGGTTACAGTTTCTTTACAAGAATGATTGGAATGAAGAGGCCAGGATCTTAAGATGGTGCGCTTATGATCTTGATTTTTTTACCCAATAAGTTAGATGTGAGATAGAAGAACTGGGCAGGACAAGGCTTAACAGCATACTGTATGTTTTATGATAAGGGAACTCTTAGGGACTTCCAGTCAATAAAAGATCAATACCAGCATTTCAAACATTACTGTGTCTGATGTGGGCTTATCTGATCATTACTGTGTTTTCTTTGAAAGTAAAATCTCAGCCCACACAAATATATCAACAGCAGTGATCACAAAACGGTGTATAACTGAACACAGTAGTGAGATCTTTAACCAGGTCTTCCCATTAACACCTGACCTGTCCAAAGGTTCAGTCAATGAGCTCGTCAATAGCTTTAATGCAAAAATGTTAAATGTAATGGACACTATTGCCCCCATTAAGGTGAAGGTTATCTCTGGAAGGAAAAAGTCTCCATGGAGAAACTCCACACTGGTGAAAAATGAAAAAAGAGAGTGTAGGAAAGCTGAGCGCAGATGGAGAAAAACAAACCTCCAGGTTCATTATGACATCTATAAAGAGAAACTTCACAATTATAATTTACAACTGAGGAATGCAAGGAGGTCCTACTTCTCTGACATCATCACTAAAAACAGCCATAATGCTCGGGTCTTATTTTCTACAGTTGACAGGCTAACAAACCCTCCTGTGTCAGTGGCAGCTGAACTTCATTCGACCATGGCCTGCAATGACTTTGCCAAATTCTTCACAGACAAAATCCAAAAAATTAGACAAGCAATTGGTACATCAACAGCAGATCCAGGATATGTACTGTGTCCACCAAAAAACTGTTTAAACACCATGAAACAGTTTCAACCTATTAACAGCAAAGACCTGGAGGACATCTTAGGTCAACTGAACTCCTCCTCCTGCTGTTTAGATGTCCTGCCAACAAGTTTTTTCAAAAAGGTCTCAAAGACTTTAGAGTCAGACCTGTTACAGATCGTCAACTTTTCTTTATTATCAGGTGTGTTTCCAGAATCACTAAAAACTGCTGTAATCAAACCTATACTGAAAAAGGACAATCTTGACAAGACACAAATGAACAACTACAGGCCGATCTCAAATCTCCCGTTTTTAAGAAGGATCATTGAAAAAGCAGTTTCTCAACAGCTCAGTTACTTCTTAAAACAGAATAATTGCTACGATGCCTTCCAGTCAGGTTTTAGACAGAACCACAGCACTGAAACCGCTCTGACCAAAGTGTTTAATGACATATGTCTGAATACAGACAGTGGAAAAATGTCAGTCCTAGTTTTACTGGATCTCAGTGCAGCATTTGATACAGTTGACCACAACATATTACTCAAACGACTGGAGAACTGGACAGGTCTTTCAGGAACTGTACTAAACTGGTTCAAAACATACGTAGAAAACAGGAAATACTTTGTATCAATAGGTAACTTCACATCTGAGCAGACAAGTATCACATGTGGAGTTCCCCAAGGTTCCATCTTGGGACCCCTTCTGTTTAACATCTACATGCTCCCACTGGCACAGATTATAAAGAACAACAAAATGAACTACCACAGCTATGCAGATGACACACAAATATATATCACAATGTCACCAGGAGACCGAGGCCCTGTACAGGCTCTTGGTAAATGCATTGAGGAAATTAATGACTGGTTGTGCCACAATTTTCTCCAGCTAAACAAAAACAAAACTGAGGTAATAGTCTTTGGCGCCAAAGAAAAACGATTACAGGTCACCAGAGAACTTCAATCTATACATCTAAAAACCACAAACCAGGCGAGAAATTTGGGTGTAGTGATGGATGCAGACCTAAACTTAGAAAAACACATTAAGACAATAACAAAGTCAGCTTACTATCACCTCAAGAATATATCAAGGATAAAAGATCTGATGTCTCAACAGGACCTGGAAAAACTAGTCCATGCATTCATCTTTAGTAGGCTTGATTACTGTAACAGCATCTTTACAGGTCTACCTAAAAAATCAGTCAGACAACTACAGCTCATTCAGAACTCTGCTGCTCGAGTCCTCACTAAGACCAAAACAGTGGACCACATCAGTCCAGCTCTGAGGTCCTTACACTGGCTGCCTGTCCGTCAGAGGATAGACTTTAAAGTTCTGATGCTGGTCTATAAAGCTCTGAATGGTTTAGGACCAAAATACATCAATGACCTCCTGACCCAGTATGAACCATCCAGATCCCTCAGGTCATCTGGATCCGGTCTTTTATCAGTTCCCAGAGTCAGAACCAGACAAGGAGAAGCTGCATTCAGCTTTTATGCTCCTTATATCTGGAACAAACTCCCAGAAAGCCTCAGATCAGCTGAAACACTCAGTTTATTTAAATCCAGGTTGAAGACTCACCTGTTCTCAGCTGCATTTGAATAAAGCACCAAATCCACACTTTTAAGCTTAAATTTCAAAACTTACATTTAACTACTGATCTTATCTATTTCTGATTTTATCTGTTTTGGTTTTATATACTGTTTTGTTTGTTTGTTAAGCTTAAATTTCAAAACTTACATTAACTACTGATTTTATCTACTGTTCTGATTTTATCTGTTTTGATTTTATATACTGTTTTGTTTGTTTGTTTGTTTGTTAAGTGGGTTTAGAGCTCTGGGTAGCTCCCCAGCTGGGTCTAGACTGGGTCTAGAGAGTATTTTAAATTCAGGGAATTTAAAATAGAAAGTAGCTCGTCCACAGAAGGACTGGTAGCTCCCCTTACGATAAGGGTTCAGATCGCGCGAACAGGTGTGAAATGTGTGTGTTTAGTTAGTTTGTTTGCTTGCTTGTTTTAATTCATTTTAAATCATGCTTTTTATTTGTTTTTGTTTCTAATGTCTCTGTAAAGCACTTTGAATCACCTTGTTGTTGAATTGTGCTATACAAATAAATTTGCCTTGCCTTGCCTTGCCTTACCAGTTAAGCAAGACTGATTTTTTTCAGGTTTCTCCAAATCCCGCATCATTTACATAACTTTATACCCAAGAGAACAGATCTTTTCTCTCTTCCTGTTCTGAATATATTTGTTAAGGCATACCATGTGGATCCTGGTCTCAAAATGATTTCTAGACTGTGCAAGGGTTTACAGGAGGTTAGGAATTTGAATACAATTTACATCAAACAAAAATGGGAAAGGGAAACAAATATGGTAATCTCAAATGACATTTGGTATCAGCAATGTGCTTTATAGTGGAGAATCTCTAGCTCTAATATATGGAGACGTTTTGGCTGGAAGAGTCTTTGCCGATCTTTTATTACACCTGCGCAAAGTAAACATTATTCCAACTCCTCCAGCAGCAGGAGAAACTGTGGGGCCCAAGGAGTAAAGCACCTCCACTTGTTTTGGTCCTGTCCATTGATAAACACTTTTTGGGTTTCGATTCATTCTGAGTTACAGACTATTCTTAGTATGCAACTTCCCTTTAATTGGGATGAACTCTTGTTTGGATGTTTATACTCAGTATTGTGGATAAAGTGATCAAGCTGTTATATGGCATTTTGAGTGTGGCTGCCCGAAAGACTATCACTAAGAAATGGCTAAATGTAAAAATTCTGTCACTAAATGACTGGCGTGAGGTTGTCTATGGTTGTTTAAAATGGAGAAAATTACATTCTCTAACAGATTTCAATATGACACATTTGTTGAGATTTGGGACAAATTGAAACATTACCTTTTTGCTCTCACAGTGACCTTTGTATTGTAAGCAATACAAGGTCAGGAATAACACACCGTTGGTAAGCACACATAGAAACTGGCAACTAAAAAATCTTTATTTATATAGAACAGTCTCCTCAAGGTGCTTTATATTGTACACTAGATCGTACAATAATAGATACAGAGAAAAACCCAACAATCATATGACCCCCTATGAGCAGCACTTTGGCGACAGTGGGAAGGAAAAACTCCCTTTTAACAGGAAGAAACCTCCAGCAGAACCAGGCTCAGGGAGGGGCGGGGCCATCTGCTGTGATTGGTTGGGGTGAGAGAAGGAAGACAGGATGAAGCACATGCTCCGGAAGAGAGACAGAGATTAATAACAGGTATGATTCAATGCAGAGAGGTCTATTAACACAGAGTGAGTGAAAAAGGTGACTGAAAAGGAAAATCATGGGAGTCCCCCGGCAGCCTAAGCCTATTGCAGCATAACTAAGTTCATGCATTTATTACTTCCAGGCTGGACGACTGTAATTCATTATTATCAGGATGTCCAAAAAAACTCCCTGAAAAGTATTTCAATTTCTCCTGCTGGGATTTCTTCTCTGTTATGGACCCAGGGTCCTTCTACTTGAGGTGGATTTATTTCTATTCCCACTACTGGAACATCAGCCTGTTCCTCCTCTTCATTATCAGCCTCTTCATCATTGTCCTGAATTCTGACCTCCTCATCAACATCTTGTTGCACTTGATGAATAACTTGGCCCAGAACACGGAGGTTTTCCTCAGTTAAGAGGCCGCGCAACACACCGAATTCAAGCCAGTGGACCATCGGCTGAATCTCTTCAAAATCCGGACGCTGTTGCAGTTCAAAAACCAGTTCATCAGCTGGTACCCCTACAACAACAAACAGAAATATTATTGTTATCATTCATATGATGCTAAAACTGTCCACAAATTCCAATTTATGCAAAAATAACTACATGGGGAACATACAAACCGATAAAAACCCTGAAAAGCATAAATTTCACAGCCTCAACTCTCGTGGCCCGGTACCAAACGACTCACGGACCGGTACCGGTAAAGAGGAGAGCGCGCGAAAGCCCCCTGGTGGAGGATGGAGTCACTAACAATTGATCCCAGAAAGGCGATTAGTAATGGACTAATAAAATGACAACCATTAATGCAACATGAAAAAAACAATAACAATTTTCTTATCGTATTGACATCGTTTCTATGCTTATGGCACCTAATATGAATTAGTATTATTAGTATTAACTGTATACACCCTTGCTTTGTTGTGAACCCCATGAATAACAGCTGTATGGAGCTTTTTGATACTGCCTATCAGTGTTGGTCAAGTTACTTGAAAAAAGTAATCAGTAACTAATTACCGATTACTTCCCCAAAAAAGTAATCCTGTTACTTTACTGATTACTTATTTTCAAAAGTAATTAATTACTTAGTTACTTTTTAAAAACACAATTTACAACCTGAATAGGTGATAAAGCGATAGATCTTTCAGCCCAATTCTACTTTTTCTGCATAATCCATCATACAAAATGTAATCAAATGGAAAAGTCTCTTTTTTTAACTTGTTTTATCAGTTTTAATCTTTTAACTTTATGCATCAAGCAAAACATTTAATTATATGCAACATTCTCTGACTGGAATAAAATATTTTTTGTGTTTACACTCAGTCTTTCAAATAGATGCAAGTAAAACACAGCAGAAAATAAATAAAGTCAAAGACTCAGCGGTCCTGTTGCTCTATTTTCACCTGTAAAGCAGGAGTGGGGCAGGCGGAGGTTTACCCTGGTGCAGGTCACTGTCGTGAGACATTCTCGCAAAAAAATCACGGTTTTAGTAACGTGGTAACGCAGCGTTCCTACGGGAAAGTAACGGTAATCTAATTACCGTTTTTGCAATAGTAATCCCTTACTTTACTTGTTACCTGAAAAAAGTAATCAGATTACAGTAACGTGTTACAAGTAACGCGTTACTGCCCATCTCTGCTGCCTATGGGGAATAATAGTAGCCTTCCAACCTATCACGCACTCACTTTGAATCGGTAGTCTGTCTCCTCTGTCCATTCTCCTGGGATGATACACAGTCTGGAGGAAACTAAAGCAGCACAGCTCTCAAACTTTACGGATTCCAACTTATCCAGAGTTATGACACAGTCCTTAAAATGCTGTGAAATCTTTTAGCTCTTTAAAAACGCGGAGTAAATGTAGACTAATCACCACTGAATGCTGTGAGGAACGCTGCCAACTGTTAACTGATATGTGTCCACCAACTATCCAAATATAATGATGGTGATGAACGTCACAGGTTAACTTTGTAGTTGTGCGTTCTGACTCTCTCAGTGACGTCATCGACTGAAGCTGCTCTGCTGGTGAAAAAACGTCACTTTGAAACTTTTACAGGTGAAGCATTTTTTTTACAAAGTTTTGAAGTTATTATAGTGACAGAAAGAGGCCACGAGATGGCGCCATTTTTCACGTAGTGGATACCGTCTGTGGCTGTTTGGTTTCTGTTCACAACCCTCCACGAGTGTTTTGCATAAAGTATTCCTCAGGCTCATGATTTCTGTTTCCTCTCTGGCTGAATTATATTATATTAAATTAAATTAAGGAAACTAGAGCGAGTCTTTCATCAGTAATTAGTTATTTTAAACACTTTACTACCTAAAGTGCATTTTTGGTGCTTTACATGTTTGCTGAACTGCTTCATGGGCGAAAAACCTTCTCATTCGTTCAAATAAAATCTATACTTCCTGGATTGCCAAGTTTGAAAATAAAAGCATTCAACAGAGTGTCAAAATGTGTTGTGTAAGTGTAGAAACACTGAACAAAAATATAAATGCAACACTTTTGCTCCCATTTTTCATGAGCTGAAACATTTTCTACATGCACAAAACAACCATTACTCTCAAATCTGTCTAAATCTCTGTCAGTGAGCACTTCTCCTTTGCATCCCACCTCACTAGTGTGGCATATTAAGGTGCTGATTAGACAGCATGACTGTTGCACAGGTGTGCCTTAGACTGCCCACAATAAATGGGCCTACAGGAGGGTGAGCCCATATGGCTTTTTCAGGCTGCACTTGGCCAGGCCACATGGGCAAAGGCCCAGCCATCAGGCGCTCTCTGCAGCTGCAGTCACAACTGACAACATACAAAAAGGACGACCTGATGAATTTTCTTTAAAAATATCATTTTTAAAAATGGCTGCCAATATTTATTTCAGACAGGTTGACAATAATTAGTTTACAGCATTCGAAAATCATGTTCAGCACTCAGCTGCTTTAGGGAATACACCAAATACCATGTGTTATTATAATGTGGTCAACGTATTTTCACTTTGTCACAAAGTTCATCTGCTTTTCATGTTGGTGCATTTCCACATCTCATTGTTCAAGCAGCAGGTTTATCTCGAAAACATGCATTTCCCCCCCAAGGCTGATAAGGCGTTAGAATATTCAACAGTTGCTTTGGTTTCAGACGTCAGTGATTGTGGCTAAATGCACATTTTTTCCTCATTTTCTCAAAAACAGATTCACTAACTGACAATTTGTTTTCCGTTTTACTATTAAAAAATATGACAATACCATTTGCTTCCATTGGGCTGGAGAGGCATCTGGGTGACAGTGATCACTTTGTACAGTTTGTTAAAAATCTACTCTACTATGTAACAGTATCTGTGTGAGGTGACCTGCACCCCTAGTGTCTGCTCAGTAGCTGAACATCTGTTGCGCAGAACTGCTTTGCTGCTGAGGGGTGGCTGGCTGGCTCTGGCTGGGCCGGCCTGGATCTGAGCCCTGGCTCTGGGCCTCCTGACTCTCCCCCTGTGCACCCTCCACCACTGGAGTGACCTGGCTGCCCTCAGCTGCAGGTACAGGCCTCCACGCCAGAGTCGGGGCCTCTAGCTGGTGGCCCATGGGGTTGACCAGAGTGGCGAGGTTGATGAAATGGGCGACGGACTGGGGTGTCCCGCTTCCAGCAGGACCTACAGTCTCTGGGATGAGTTCTGCAGACCGGTTGTGCAGCATAGCGGAGCCACTGACTGTGTCAAAGGTGACCGTGAGGATGGAGTTGTCCAGTGTGAGGGGCCGGTCGCTGGCTGTCAGGTGGCCCACGGCGACAGGCTGCAGGCTGGTAAACTGGGCAGGGGCGTGGCTGGTGATGGGCGTGACTGTGATGTTGGTCAGTCCCACTGAACTGTTGGGGGAGGAGGCTGATGGAGCACTGGGGTCGGTCAGAACCACCACCTGAAACGGCAACAATGGAATCAATTGCAACTCGATGATGAAAGCAGCTCATCTGCCGCTAAAGCACAACACTGTTGTTATAATCTAAGTTTGTGAGGAACAGCAGCTGGCTGAGGCCGTGAGTCAAGCTCAGCCAGCGAGCTGAATGAACTGAATTTTATTGCATTCACATAGCACCAAATGACAACAACGGTCACTTCAAGGTGATTTATATTGTACAGACTTTACAATAATGCAGAGAAAACCCCAACAATTAGACACCACCCAGTGATCAAGCACTTGGTGACAGCGGGAAGGAAAAACTCCCTTTTAACAGGAAGAAATGTGTTGTTGCTGCTGCTGCCGCTCTCCCGGTCTCTTGGCTTTCCATACTGCACGTGTTAGGAAAGTTCCAGAACAGAGGCCAAATATAAATTACTGCAGCTGGAATAACAGTCTGATATTGACTCAAGTGGCCCAGACAGAAATAATGTAGTAAACACATCTGAAAAATGGAAAATAAATAAATAAATAAAATTAGAAACTACGTCTTATTGCATATTTTTAAATCAAACTATTTAAGCATCATGCCAGTTTGTATAGTTATATTATTAAAATTGTTAAAGGTCTAATGTGTTTGAGCACATCTGTAATCACAAAGCCTTAGCTGTCAATTGTGGCTTCAAGCGTTGCACTGCATCTGTGTGATTTCATAACACTGTCTTAACAGCAGGAAAACAATTGTATATTATAAATGTAATCATTTTGTGGTTTGACTGTGTGTATTTTACACCTGCTTTACTCAACAGATCCACATTTTATCCTACGATTCCCAATGAAGTCATAACTACTAGGTCAACAATTACCAAAGTCGGCAATTTATTAGGTTATGTAACATTATAGCCCATTCAAAAAAAACCTTTATTAGACAACTGCCACATTTTTAGACAAATGCCACAGTTATTAAATGATGACTTCATATCAAATAATCAACAAAACAAGTGCAAATCCAGATTTATTCTGCCTTTCATCGGCAATGTCGAGCCAGCCGCTGTGGGTGACTTAAGGGCTCTTCAGGGAGAAAAACTTCAGTCTGTGTTTTCCTTTTTAATCAGGCCGCCTGCCTTTATCCACTTATCGTGGTGTTCGGGGGGAAAGAAATTGGACACGTTATTGTAGCAACAAAGCAGAATCTTCTGGGGGAAATGTGCACACGTACCTGCTGGATGCTCTGTACAGCAGAGCTCGTCTCAGTCTCATCACCGACAATGACGGCGTTGAATTCTGACATGGCTTCGTGCCTTGGCTCAGCAAAGTCAACGTATTCATCGGACTCGGAGAGCTCCGGCTCAGCTGAGCTTCTCTGCTTCTTCTTGGGGTGTCGGGAAGGTCGACTGGGCCGCTCCTGAGACATCCCGTCTTTTTCCATGGTCAGAGAGGGCTGCAGAAGGAAGTGAAACATCTTTAGTGTACAGAAAAATGCAGATTTTAAGGCAGCTGACACCACAGACATACTTAGACAATATGGTTTCTTGTTGTTTGTCAGTGTTTCCATAGCTACGCCTCCCTAAAACCACCTCGTTTGCCAATAAGGTCAAAGGTCAAGGTCAAATTTATTTATATAGCACATTTCAAACAGCCGATGCTGCACAAAGTGCTTAACAATATAAAAATGGCATTAAAAAGCAACAGTGTAATACAATAATAACAATAATGGAGGACTATAAATACCTTGGAGTACACATTGACAATAAACTGGACTGGGCTAAAAACACCACAGCACTTTACAGGAAGGGCCAGAGTCGTCTCTATTTTTTGAGGCGACTGAGGTCCTTCAACATCTGCCAGAAAATGCTGAGGATTTTCTATGAGTCTGTGGTGGCCAGTGCGATCCTCTATGCTGTTGCATGCTGGGGGAGCAGGCTGAGGGTCGCAGATGCCAACAGACTTAATAAACTGATCCGTAAGGCCAGCAATGTTGTGGGGATGGAGCTGGACTCCCTCAAGGTGGTGTCGGAGAGGCGGATGCTGTCCAAGATAAAGACAATGTTGGATAACACCTCCCACCCACTCCATGACATGTTGGTCAGTCACAGGAGCTCGTTCAGTGAGAGACTGAGATTACCGAAAAGCACCACTGAACGACACAGGAAATCATTCCTGCCTGTGGCCATCTCCCTGTACAACGCATCCACTTAACACACTGTTTGCTGCTACAGCTACACATGTTTCTTTTCCAAATATTTATTTATAAGTGACTTATGTATGTATGTATGTATATATATGTATATATTGTACTATTCTTAGTTAGCGTATTGTCTGTCTTGTCTTAATGTTGGTTTAAAATGGAGCACTGTAACAAAAAATAATTTCCCCCAGGGATCAATAAAGTATTCTGATTCTGATTCTGATTCTGATAAAACAATAATAGGACAATAAAAGAATTAAAACAATAACTAAAACTATTTAAAATAAGAGCAGAATGCCTGGGTCAGAGTGTGTTAAAAGCCAGGGCATAAAAATGTGTCTTTAGTAGTGATTTAAATTGCTCAAGTGTTTGTACAGATCTAATATTTAGGGGGAGACTTTTCCAAAGTCTGGGATCTGTCACAGAGACGGATCTATGACCACGAGATTGGAGACAAGTCCGTGGGATGGACAGCATCTATTCTGAGCTAGACCTCGTGGTTTTTCCTGGAGCATAAACAGAGAGGAGCTCAGACAGGTAAGAAGGCGCTCGGGCGTTAAGCGACTTAAAAGTTTAAATTGGATCCTGTAGGAGACAGGAAGTGTAAAGAAGCTAAAACTGGGGTTATACGCTCTCTCCGTTTGGTACCAGCTAGCAGGCGAGCAGCTGCATTTTGGACCATCTGAAGACGATGGGTGGAGGCCTGGTCGAGACCAAAATACAATGAATTGGATTTTGGTCTGTGGTGTCAGAAATCCGGAATTTTATTCTAACCTGCACAATGCTGATCGATGACTCATTCATTGACAAATTTTCCTGAAGATCATCAAACTCGTCGATTCTCACAGACACCACCTGTAGGCATATAGGAGAAGGACAGCATTTCAGGCCGAGTCTGCCTTTCGAGTGCTGTAATATGGGTCGTTTCCTCTCCGGTCTGACCCCACTCACCTCGGGATGTTTGCGTCGCAGGTGTCGGTTCATAGAAGCGCGAGTGGACACCTTTGTCCCGCAGAGGTGACACGACTGGGCCTCTACCTTTTCGTGGGTCAGGTGGACGTGCTTCTGCAGCATGTACTCGGTCAGATATTTCTTATCGCATGTGGGACATGTCCACGTCTTACCCACTGCAGCAGCAGAGAAGGAGAGGTCAGCTCGACAGCATCAGCTAGTATGAAGCCCCAAATTAAACCCTATCATATTCAATGTTGTGTGTAATGCACTCCAAAGCATCTTTGCTTTGTGTTGTTGGATTTGTGTTCATACATATGAAAGATCACATGTGTGTTCTGACTTTGATAGGGATATATGTTGGTGTGTAGAACAGCAGAACTGGACCACAAAGCTCTGCAGAGGCTAGTGAGGACAGCACAGCGCATCACCAGGACTGAACTGGCAGCCATGCAGGATCTCTACAGACAGCGCTGCGTGAGGAAGATGCAGCGGCTCCTCTCCGATCCCAGCCACAGACTTTTCTCAGTCCTGCCGTCCGGCAGGCGGTTCAGGAGCATCCAGACCCGCGCTAGCAGACGCAGAGACAGTTTCTACCCACAAGCCATCAGGCTTTCGAGCTGCTGCCGTTCTGCACACACCATTACACACTCACTACAACTACAGGACTCTACACACTGTCACTTCAACAAATGCCACTTAAATGCTCGTTGCACAAGTTTTGCACAACATGCAAATACCAACTTGTCTTAACTATTAAATATTTAGAGAATTTTTTTCTCTCTTTTATCATCATCATCAGTATTATTATTATTATTACTGCTATTTTCTGTTATTTTCTTCTTAATATAACTGCACACTTTCTACATGTTCATGTAAGGCTGAGGAGCACGAGCCAAAGAACTTCATTATGGGTAAATGTGGCTACACTGTTTCTCCGTACAAAACTTGAAACTACTGTTTAGTTAGCACCATGTAGCTAACATTATGCTAGTATTTGTTCCAGTCCAAAAATAGCAGGCGTTTACATGAAAGGATACAACATGCTTCTTAAATCATAAGGTCCTGGCAGCAGCTGCATGTCACGGGCTTTTTGGCGAGTTTACCTTTGGACCAAACTGATTTTAGCCTTTATGCTAACTTAAGTCAACCTTCTTATTTTTGGGATCAAACAAAAGTTCCTCTTTCCTCTATTCATCAACAACTAATAAGAGCTAACTTACATTTTCATACCACAACAGTTAACATTAACAGCTAAAATTATTTTTGGTAAAATCACTTTAAATTATGACTAAAAGAAGATATTACATTACTACATATGGCATTACATTTGAAGATTGTAAGTAATAAGTTGCTTTCTGTGTGACTTTATCAGCCTCTCACTTGCTTTGGTCCAGTCCTGTTTACAATGTTCTGATTTAAATGTAGCAGGAAAGTAGATTCAGATGAAAGAGTTTCATGTTCAGCTTGTAATAACCGAGTAATGCACAGCAGTCTGGTTTTATGACGCCACAGTGACATGAAATACCTGTGTGGATGAGCTTGTGAGTCTCTAGTGTGGTCCTCTCACTGAAAGTCTTTCCACACAACTCGCACATGAAGTCCTTTATACCTGCAAGCACGGTGACACAAAACAAGCACTGAGGGACAATGACGTGATTCTCTGTTAGGTGTGCTTGGTTTTTAGTGCTTTTTTTGCAGTATACATCCTTCATGTCTGTGACACACAAACACTTTTTCTTACTGCAATAGAGACAAGTGAGAACAATCAAGACAATTAGGGTAAAGACAGTGTGGGGGGGCTGCACAGACAAAAAGAATTACAGCGGCTGTGGGTGTGTGACTGAGCATTAGTGCAGGTGTGTGTTTGAACGTGTACATGGAAAAACAGAGTAACCAACCCATCATGCTTATGCTATATGTATGTGTGTGTCTGTGTGTGTTAGACTAAGGTAATGCATTAAAATGAGCTCTACGTGCACACGCACGCCTTCTCACTCACCTGTGTGTCTCTTGTAGTGTTTCAGCATGTTGACCTTTTGGGCGAACTTGCGCTTACACTCCTTACACTCGTACTCTTTGATGCCCTTGTGGAGCTTCATGTGGTGCCGCAGAGCATGTTTGGTCTTCATACCTGGGCAGGCAAACGTTGACACAGTCTCAGAATAATTCAACCACCACCAGTTCAAGTCTACTCGTTCAGTTTACACGGTGGGAAAAGAGCAATGAGGCGTGCGATGACCTTTCCCGCACTCGGCGCACAGGTACTCTCGGTTGTCGTCGTGCACCCTGAGATGCTCCTTCAGCATGTCCTTTCTTGCAAACGATTTGCCGCATTTGTCACAGCCGTGGCTCTTCACCCCTGGATGAGTGAACAAACATCTTTTTTTAATTGTGACGTTACCTTTGCACAGACTCACCCTGTGAGAGTATGAGCCAGCGTAGGAAGTACATTTACTGACGTGCTGCCCTTGATTACAACTTTCAGCTGCTTTGCTGAACAGAGGAACATTTTTATGCCATTATTTTATAAAAACACACATTTTAGCATTAAAAATGTGACTTCAATTAAAATCTTGTGGGATTAGCGTTTGGATGAAACATTTTGCTGATTACCAGTAGTGTTCATTTAAAAACCTTACGCTGGGTGGTAGGCGAATAAATTTGTTAAGCACTGACCACAGAATAAACACTTCACCTGTGTGGATGATCTTGTGCCTTTCCAGATTTCCAATGCTATTGAATATTCGCCCACAAATCTCACATGGATGGATGTACCTTTAGGAAAGAGCGAAACTATTTGAAAATGATTTCTGTACATTTTTCTGACTTCATAGTTATTTAGTACCTTTATTTTGAAAAATACACAGTTTGCACTAAAAATGACATCATTTCCTTTTAGGTGCAAGTCAGCAATTTCAGCTCTCACATGCATGGATGATTAGTAACTAGCACTCAATGGCTGCTGCACGCAAATGTTACTATCTTTCCTCCCGTGAACATATTTAAAGGAATCAGATGTATTCTTCTCCTCGCCAGATTTCAAAAGTACTTCTTTATACAATTATACATTTCTCTGCTGGCTCACAAGACTGTGACTAGCATTTGTACTTGCTTGCTTCCTACTGTCTTACTTCTGCACCGAAGGGTCGGGCAGCTGCTCTCGGTGGATGACCAGGTGAGCGTTGTAAGTGGCTTTGAGTGCAAAGCGTCGGTTACAGATCCCGCAGCCGTAGGCTTTCTCCTTGTGCTGCTCCATGATGTGCTTCAGGTACTCTTTTCCTTTTGCAAATGACAGCTGGAGACAAGAAGCAGGACGTGTGTTATTTGTGTGGGACACAGGGATACGTGGAGCTCCATGTGACTGCAGAGTTTCTCCGTGACAGACGATTGCTTACTTGGCATTTTTTGCAGTTATATTTATGGTGCTCTGGGTCATCTTCATCTTCATCCTCGTCTGTTTCGTCACTGTCGTCCGCTGAGATGCCGATCTTCTTGATGAAGCCTTCCCTTTCCTGCTCGTCCATTAAGGCTATGTCCTGAAATAAAAGGATGTCATTCAACCTGATGAACGCCAGGTATCTGGAGAGCACCTGAGCATTTCTGAGTTCATCTTTTCTTATCTGAGTAGCAGTGCTTCTGATTTTTTTTAAAAATATGTCCCCTTCTCTATAATTTAGAGAAATGGTGAGATTCTGACTGAGGACATGTAAATGTATAGAATATTCTGTCAGGTGTCTATAATACTGAATCAGAGATGGACCACATTTTGATACCTGATCTGAGTCAAAGTGGCATCCTTGTAAATCCTTGTGTGTGTGATTAAAGTGGAAACCAAGTACTCAAAGGCCCAAAGCCAAAAAAGCGTTCTGAATTTGTGCAGCTAAATGTGCAGCGGCGCTGTTAAACAAGTGGAACAGACTCTACATGCGTCATTGGTCCTGTGGAATAAGCAGTGGTGCAGCTTTCATCCTAGAAATTCATTTCATCCATAAATCCTGCATTTTTGTAATATACACAAACTCTTTGATCTTGTGATGAAACAGCAGCTTCTCTGTGAACGAACCCTTCAAAAGGTCTGATAATGTTGCAGGTTTCACCTTGAAGTGCACGTGAATGTGGTCTCGGAGGACGTCTACACGGAAGAACTTGCGACCGCAGATCTCACAGGTGTACTTTTTATCGCCGTGAGTCAACAGATGCTTGTTCATGTTACTCCTGCAGGAGAACACCTGTGCGCACACACAGAAACACACTGCAGTGAAGCAGGTGAACGATGAAGTGATGCCATGAGCCGACGCGTGCAGACGGCTTACCTTGCTGCAAATGGGACAGGGTGACGGCTCCTTCCTGTACTTGGTCCCTTCTTCTCCATTGGCCTCCAGCTCCTCTCTCTTCATGTGCTTTGGTCCTGTGCGTATGGATTTTAGGCTTAGTTTAGCGAAGAGCGTCAGGGCCAACAGAAGAAATCCATCTAAACGGTGCAAAAATGCACCAGGCTGCTCAGCTCTGACTTGGTTATCTGTGTGTTTGTGTGGGAGACGTGAAAGTCGAATCCTTCTCAGTTTTATGAAATCGTTTACACAGTGAGATTCAATATGATTACCACTAACAATGCCAGAGTAATGCAATCATATGAACGGCTTCAAATAACTGTTTTATATCATTTGTTGCTGCCTGGCTAAACTCACAAAACAACAAATCACTTAATATTTGCTACACAGTGATTAAATAGCTCTCATGGTATGGTTAAAAGTATTCTCTGAACTCAAACATTTGTAGAGCTCCTCCGCTCATTGCCTACCTAACCCCTACAGTAAAGCATGGCGGTGGCTGCATCGGGCTATGGGGATGTTTCTCAGCAACCGATCAAACCAGCTGGAGTCGAACACACAGAGGTCTCTGAAAACAACCTGCAGAGATCTGACCAATAGTTTTGCTTACACTGCACCAAGTCACAGTTGCCTCGAGACTCTTCCTATTTGCGAGGACCCAACAATAATACAGAGAAAACCCCAACAATCAAACGACCCCCTATGAGCAAGCAGGAAAAACTCCAGCAGAACACGGCTCAGGGGAGGGAGACGGGACAAAAGAGACACTGTGGAAGAGCCGGAGATTAAAAACGACTAATGATTAATGCCGAGTGTTGTGTAAGCACACACACACAGTGAAATGAGGTGAAGGAAGCCTAGGCTTATTGTGCCATAGCTAAGGAATAGCTCAGGGTCACATGACTATAAGCTTTATCAAACGGGAAAGTTTTAAGCCTAATCTTTAGAGCAGAGAGGGTGTCTGGTGTCCAAACTGGGAGCTGGTTCCACAGAAGAGGGGCCTGAAAGCTGAAGGCTCTGCCTCCCATTCTACTTTTAAATAATCAACGGTGTGAGAGTAAAGTGCTCTACTGGGGCGATATGGTACTATGAAGTCTATAAGATAAGATGGGGCCTGATTATTTAAGAAGCTATGATTGAGCAATATGGACACATGAACTTTGGAGTGTTTTGCAGAAAATCTCTCTGTTCTAAAAACCTTAAAGGTTCAGGCTTCCAGGAAACGTCTCCAGTTGCAGACTTGACTGCGAGACGTTTCCTGGAAATTCTCTTTGTCTTGCATAATCACAGTGACTGATAAGACCAGCGGCACGACTGCCTGGGAGGGAGTTTAACTATCCATACTCTGATTTATTTATTCCCGTAATGCTTTTCATCAACCATAAAAAGCACGAGAAGCATTTTGCTCTCATCATTCTAGTACTGTGAAAAAATAGCATTAATAATCAAACGCTGCTCTGTGTTCTCATGCACTCACCCAAACCGTGCCTCCTGTGGTGCTCCTGCATCACGTCTTTGCGGTAGAACATCTTGTTGCAGATTTCACAGGAGTAGAGCTTCTCGCCATGCTTCTTCTTGTGCTTGGAGAGGTTGCTGTTGGTGGAGAAGAACCGCGAGCAGATATCACACTGGAACGTCTTGTCGTCTGGAGAGAAGGAATGAAAAGAGGATGGTTAGAAATGTGATCAGAAACGAGGGGGAAAAGAAAAGAGGCAAACCTACCTGTCCGGCAGTTGTGGAACTTTAAGGCATTTTCCAGGCGAAAAGATTTCTCACAGGTGTTGCATTTGTACTTGTACTCTTGGTCAGGCTGTTGGGGGGATAAACACACGACGTCATTAACCGCTGGAGCGGCTGAAACCCTCGATCCGGCCGTTCGAAACGCACTTACCACGTTCTTGCTGTGCTTGTATGAGATGTGCTGCTTCAGGCTCTCCTTACGGCTGAACAACTTGTCACATTCATCGCACTTGAACAGCTTATCACCTGCCGACCACACATGAAGGGACCTTTTAGTAAACATACTCACTCCTCCTGAATTGAACTCTATCTGGAGATGACGCCATCACAGCCACAACTGTACCATGAGATCGAATGTGTCTGTTGAGGTTGCTGCTGTTCTGGAAGACCTTGTTGCAGCGGGGGCAAGCGTAGACCTTCTTGTGCTCTCTCGCTCTGTGCCTCTTCAGGACAGGCCCGCTGTCTGGAGTGCTCAGTGGGCTGCTGTTCTCTGCCGCTCTCGTTCCCCCCTCTGACGCTACAGGCTCCGAGCTCACCAGTGGGGGCTTCACATCTGCACACATCAGGAACCCAACGTCAAAGTCGACGGAGCGACCGTAGATGAGCTCGTGTTCCACACTTGATCGTTTTACGCCCTTATTGCAAAATTAATCATAGTCATTTTTCACCTCAGAACTCTACATGCGATGCTCTGTAATGACAAAGTGATGAAGTTTGTTTGAAATATAACATGTACATAAATATTCACAGCCTTTGCTCGATACCTTGGTAGCTTGGAAGCACCTTTGGCAGCAATTACAGCCTCAAGTCTTTTTGAGTATGATGCTACAAGCTAGCACACCTATTTTTGGGGTTTCCCACTCTTCTTTGCAGAATCTCTCAAGCTCCAGCAGTTTGGATTGGGAGTGTTGGTGCACAGCCATTTTCAGATCTTTCCAGAGACGTTCAGCCAGGTTCAACTCTGGGGTGTGACTGGGCCATTGAGGGAAATTTCTAAAGCCACTCCTCTGTTATCTTGGCTGTGTGTTTAGGGTCATTGTCCTGTTAGAACAGAGGTGGAGGAACTGCAGGCGTCGAGGGCCGGTGTCCTGCAGGTTTTAGATGTGTCTTTGATCCAACACAGCTGATTTAAATGGCTAAATGACCTCCTCAACATGTCATGAAGTTCACCAGACGCCTGGTAATGAACTAATGATTTGATTCTGGTGTGTTGACCTGCAGGTTTTAGATATCCCCACCCCTGTGTTAGAAGATGAACCTTCACCCTAGTCTGAGGTCCAGAGCGCTCTAGCAGGTTAACATCAACATCATGGCTCTGTGCATCGCTGCATTGACCTTTACCTCCACCCTGACTAGTCTCCCAGTTCGCTTCTGAACAACATCCCCCCAGCGTGATGCTGCTGCCACCATGCTTCACTGTAGGGATGAGATCATCCATGTGATGAGCCGTGCTTGGTTGTCACTTGGCATTCAAGCCAAAGAGTGTAATCTTTGTTTCATCAGACCAGAGAACTTAGTTTCTCATGGTCTGAGCGTCCTTGGGGTGCTTTTTGGAAAACTATAGGTGGGCTGTCATGTGACTCTTACTGAGGAGTTTCTGTCTGGCTTCTCGAAAAAGTAGAAAAGTACTTGACACACGTGAGATCCCTCTCTTTTCCCCTGGTGGTGATTTGCATACAGCGCAGGTTTTGCCACTTTGGAAAAATAATTGCATGAGGGGACAACATATGTTTTTTCCATTAAGTAAACCAGAGACCCGAAACATTCCTGGCTCGACGCGTTTAGTGGGCACACATCTTTGTTCAGATGGAATGTGATTGGTTGGTGACTTTGTGAGCTGGATGGATACAAGGAGCCTCGTCTGAGTTGACACTGGGCGATTCACCTCAGCACTGCAGGATCTTCATGCATTAACTGTCTTTGTGTCTTTTCTGTGTTCTGTGGTGCAGACGCGACTCTACGACACTTGTTGCTTTGTTCTTGGTCAACATTACTTGTTATCTGCTGTATTTCCAAACAGCGGACGATGATCCGCTTCAAAGAACAAGCTCTTCACCTCCTGCTGTGCTACACATTTGAATTTGATCCGTCTTAACGTAGTGACTATATCCAGAAACTTTGAGCTGTGTTGTGCAGGAAACAGGCGCTGACCGAGGGAGCACTCGATCTACTTTTGCTTTGTGTTTTAACTGGTGCAGCATGCATTCTAAATATCATGCGATCATCTTCATTTAACCGCTGCAAGCCAGAATATGTTTCACAAAGTTTTTTTTGCCCAAGCCTGACTCTCACTTTCTTCTCACCTCTGTTTTTGCTTGCTGCAGCTGCAGCACTGGGCCTGCGTCCTTTAGCCCTCCTCCCTCGGCTGTGCCCTCTCTTGGGGCTGGGCTGCGCTGCAGGGGAGATGCCCTCCTCCTCATCAGGACCAACCAGGCATTCCCCCTGGGGCAGGAGTTGCTCTGCTGGAAGCACCGTTACCGTCTTTACCTCGTTGAGGTGGCTCAGCATGTCGCCTGTGATCCACAGAAAAGGGGTAGATGAGTCAGCGTGTGCGATCATGACGCAGCGTTTTGTTCAGCTTAGAATCTTTTGAACGGGTGAACATGTGGCGTTCACTCATGCTGGACTTGCTGCCAAAACAAAAAGCTGCTGAAAAATTGATGCAGTTAAAAGAAAAAAAAAAGGATTATAATCACAAACTTAGCTAAAATATGGGAAAACATTTCAAAGACGTGTGAACTGGAGGTGGTGGGTGTTTTTAATGATCCTACCTGTGCTGCTGTCTTCAGCCGCTGGAGGCATGTGGGCTCCACTTTTCTCTGAGATCTCAGATTTAGCGGATGGAGCTGTCACATCTGATTGAAAAAGAGAAAAGCGAGAAGATGTAACTCTCACAGTTTCCATGGTACCCCAACACAGCATCTGTGCTGTAACCAAAGCTACCTGGTGGAGGCAGCGGTGGCTGAAGTGGGGGTTTCAGCATGGGCTTCTCCATCTTCTTGGCGTAGAACGCTCCATACCAGACTCTCAGCTCTGTTCCTGGCAGCACATCCTGGGAAACACAACAGCGGCAGGTATGCACGTGGATCAACAAATCAGTCTGCTTACAGAGGTGAAGGAGCCACGCAGGTTTCAGGTGGAGGAAGATACCTGGGAGGTGTTGAAGTACACTTCGTCATCCTGCTGGTAAGCCGTCAGATTCTGGTGCTTGTGGTCGCTGGCAGGTCGCACCAGCATCATCCAGTTGCAGTCCTCCTCACTGCTGGAGTCAAAACACACCACTACACCGTCCTTCTTGAAGATCTGCCCAACAACAGAGAGAGGATCAAGAAGGAAGTTAAAGTTAAAAACCACATGCACACGTACAGTTTAAAGCAGAGGGTTTAAGTGCACCTTCAGGGGGAACGCTCCTTCCTTCTCCAGGTGGGGAACCCTCTTTGCTTCAAAGGGCCCAAACCGAGTCCTCTTGACCAGCCGGTGCAGGACAAACACCCCCTCCTCTCCATTTCCCATCTCTCTGATCTCCAGGCTGTCCGGAAGAGACGACCTGATCCAAGGAAAGAGCAACATGGCATAAACTCCTGATTACTGTCTGTTCAGTATGTAAGCTAAAAGCATGATAAAAGCTCAAAGCGACAACCCTCACTCTTTAATCTCAACTCTGCATCATCACCAATCACGACCCCCAACCTGTTACTGCAGACTCCTCCCAGAAGTTTCTTCCTGTTAAAACAGGGACTCTTACTGCCGCTGTTGCTAAGTGCTTGATCACAGAGGATGATCTGGTTATTGTAGGGTCTTTACAATAACAAGGCCAGCCTCCTGCCTTCTTGTGATCCCTTAGTTTCAGCATCACTTGATTCAGTATGCTTACTTTGCTAAAATGCTGAAAAATGGTGTGTCCTCCCCTTTTGAGCAATTTTGTGCAATATTATAGACAGAAGCCCCAATGATGCAAAATATCAGAGAATGAGAAAGAGAGAAAACACAAACAAAAAAAGAAACTGCAGGCTGAGGCTCGAGGAAGGCAGCTGTATGCTTGTGAGAAGAAAGCATCGAGTGAGAAATCTATTATGTTTAAAGTTAAAAAGTTCCACATTTAGGATGAAGCTGCAAGTGGCAGAAACGCAACCACCCACAGTGGGATACTTGGACAATCTCTTTGCAAGGTCTAGAACAGCAATAAGGTGACACATGAATGGGGTTTGTAATTTCACAGGTCAGGATGACTGGACGTCAGTGCTAGCAGGGATCGATGTTTCTCCTTCTTTGGTTTTGCTCTGATTGAATCTTTAGAAAGAAACTTGAGTTCAAAGAATGGCCCAAACCCCCACCTGACACCTCCAGCTGTCACTCACCGAGCTCGGCTGAGGACGAAGGAGTCCTGGACAGTCACCACCGGCCCAAGTTCAGGACACTCAGAGTCATGGTACTGGCCACAGTCCTCGCACCCTGTCAGATACACATCACATCTGTCTTCATAGTGCTTTCTCACACACACACACACACACACACACATACGGGACAGTAAGGGCTGGAGTCATACTCACAGATGAACTCATCTGGCGTCTGTTCAGCCATTATGCCAACCTACAGAGAGGGAAAGTGTTTGCATGTTTACCAGAGAGCAGCAGCCTGGTCGCACTCAGTTTTACTGCACATTTACACGAAGGAAGTACTTTAACGAGTGTTTCAGGATGTAACTGAACTTCTGAGCCTGCTCATCGTTTAATGTGGGACCCTTCAGGTGTACGTGAATGCATCAGCCCTACCGGCTGTACACTAGTGCCTTATGGAAACATTAGCTGGTTTTTGTTCTACGCGAAACAGTTGACGCGTGTATTTGAACATATGCAGCCCGGGGAATAGACGGGATCCAGGATTTGAGTCGTTCCCAAACTCTAGCCGGGTTTTAACTCCGATCTGAGCGGCTGCTCTTTGCTAAAATGTAACAAAGAACAGTCGGCATGGCGGATGGACCGGAGACGCAAACCCCCAAACCGGAGTCAATGCTATTCAACGGCCGCCAGTGTGTGGTGGAGGCGTTTCGGGTAAACTCGGACCGAACCGGACGGATCAGCTGCACCTTTACTACCAAACTGCGTCTCCATTTGGTAGAAAGGCGGCGTGTATTGGTCGGGAAACACGTTACCTTTTCTGCAAAACCCCTTCATTTACCAAATCCTGACTCCGGGTTCCAATCCGCTCCAGAAACGGCGCAGGACCGGAAACGAGCAGCCCCGACTGCATTATGGGAAATGTAGGCGCAACACAATGGCGCTAACCTAGGACCTACTACCTCATACGTGTAACAGTTTTTAGTCTTATAGAAACTGCAGAAGTTAACAAAAATGTGCACAAAATACTAAAAGGCAGCATGTTAGCGTAAGCTGCTGCTTATAACTACTTTATCAAACTTCCGACAACGTTTGCTGTCACAACAACGTTTCGCTTTCTGTTTCAGTCCTAACAACACATTTAATGAAAATTATATTTCAGTGTCAAGAAGCTTTTTACAATGTTGTCTTTATACCAAAATGTCTTTCTATAAGCAAAGTGATGAAACACGTGGAGCAGTGCGAGTTACTAAACTGTACTAGTTAAATATTTGGAGTTTCTTTGATTAATATGGACTCTTTTTTTGAGATTAAGTAAGCCCACTTATTATATTTGTTATAACTTCACAGTTACTAAATTCTAATATGATAAACTATATAATAAAACTGTAACGTTGTCTCCTTATGTTAGCACTCAGAGTGGGCATGTCTGAAGGACTGTACTAACAGCTGACAGATCGCCTGTGTGGCCTGTCATAGTTGTTGCATGAAGTTGTGATAGTCTGGACATGTGCAGAGGACAGATAGTGAAGGTTGGACCATTGAGGCAATGAGTTGCCTTAATTGTTTGAGGTCTGACAACAACAGACATTTACTAGTTGTTCTAGGGGATTAGAAAAATATAGACATAAAAGGCACAATATACTCACCAGCCACTTTGCTACATCCAACTGCTTCATTCATTTATTAATGCAAAGATCCAGTCAGCCAATAACATGGCAGCAACTCAGTGTGTTGAGGCATGTACAGATGGCTAAGACGGTCTGTTGAAATTCAAACCAAACATCAGAAGGAGGAAGAAAGGTGATTAAAGGGATCTCCACAATTGTGGCTTTGTTGTTGGTGACAGACAGGCTGGTCCGAGTACTTCACAAACTGCTGATCCCACACGACCATCTCTACAGTTTACAGAGAAAAAGTCAGAAAAAGAGAAAATATCCAGTGATGTTTATTCTAGGTTAAAGCTGAATGGCCAGACTGGAAAACTGTAAATCAAATAACCACTTGTTTCAACCAGAAGAGCATCTCTGAATGCAAAACCCTGAGGCAGGTTGGCCACAGCAGCAGAAGACCACACGGGGTGCCGTGCTGTCAGCAAAGAACAGGAAACCAAGGGTACAATTTGCGCAGGCTCACAAAAACATAGCCTAGTCTCAATTTCTGCAACCACGTGTGGATGTGGAAGTTAGTATAAATAACACGGCAGCATGAATCCACTCCGTCTTGTATGGTTCAGGCAGCTGGTGGGGATGTAACGTTGTGTGGGATAGTTTGTTAACACTTTGGCATCGTTTAAATGCCCGAACCCATCTGGGCATTGTTGCTGCCCAGCCTTTATCACCACAGTGTATCCATGTTGATAATTCACCGTGCTACAAAGCTCATGTCATGTCTAACTGATTTCTTGACAATGAGTTCACTGCACTCAGCCTTCACAGTCAATCCATTAGAGCCCCGTGGTGCTGTGGTGGAACATGTGCAGTAACTGTGAGAGGAGTTATAAAATCTCTGAGAAATGTTTCCAACACTTCACTGGTGTGAAGAATTAATGGAGTTCTGAAGGCCAAAGCCGGTCCAGCAGTATTGGCAAAGAGTTCCTAATAAAGTGTCCAGTGAGCGCATTTCTGATGCAGATGTTTAAAGTAGCATAAAAGTTAAACAGCAAATCAGATGAACGGGTCACGTGATAGCCAGAACATCGACATCACCACAGTCTTAGTTATTCAATCAATATTTATTGCTTAACTCAGTATGTATAGTAGTTACAGTCCCTGCAAGGAAGTGACTGACGCTTTGCAGCAACAGTTAATCAGCCACTTTCTGCGCACACAGAGCAGAAAGACAAAAAACATCAGGAAGCAATTCATTAATCTCCTACAGCCCCACTGCTTACTGCACGACAGCAGTTAACGCTTGCAGGCTGTAAGAAGCTGAGCTCGATTTAAAACAATCAGTTTCCCTCTATTCCTCTCCTCAGAGTTGGAAGGTGCTTCTGTCTGAATGATTATTTTCTCGGCCTTTTCTTTCTATGATTTTCTCTTTTATTTGTTTTTAAACAGACAACAGTCAGTGACGGTGGATTAAAGCAGATCGTGTAATTATGAATACAAAGACACCCACGCAGGATCCGCAGAAGAGAATTATTGTGAAGAGCAAGAGTGTTTTAATATCTCAGGTAGTCGAATATTGTAAACAACCCAGTCAACAGATATGTTAAGTGCATAGGCTTATTGATTATAGAAACTGCTGATGATGCAGAAACACAGTGGTATGCTTGCCTGATCAGAGCCAATCCAACAGGTCACCACAGACACTCAGGCCCACTTGTCTGATAGCGGCTGCAGCCAAAGTCATGTCAAGCTGAGGAACAAGACTCGAGCAGCTGGGACATCATTCACAGAATAACTGTAAGGCAACCATTCAGCTCTCTGAGCAGAATAACAAACAGTAGTTAACATGATGTACAGAAACAAGCTGCTCACAGGAGGACAAAAAATACAATCATTAGCTGGATTTAAAAAAAAAAAAAAAAATCAGCAGCCACAAGACCTGGTTGCTGTCATAGGTGTTCACACTTTTCTTTTGTTCATGTGCACATCTTTTAGAAACACGTAAAATGACAGAGCAGTTCATGCTATTGAAATGTAAGGAAGGATCCGTTTTATTAGCACAAGTATGGCCGCGTGTCTCGCTGCGGTCCCTGGATAAAGCTTCAGTTCCCTTTCGACACAACAACAACTCTGCTGAGAACGGTAGTGTACAACAGGAGACAGTTGCATATGATTCGAAAACACCCTGCTTCTTTTTTGAAATTGACAACCAAGGCAGAAATTTTTAGTCTTACACATGTCATGAACACACTGGATCTAGCTTTATTTGGGAATATCATCGAGTAATAAACAAATGATTTCATATTAGTGTCAACAAGTAGTCATGCTGCTCCCACGTACAGCAGTCTTGCAGTGAAACGATCGTCTCCCTTTGTGAATGAACTACAGTCTCTTGCACAAGAGTTGCTCCTGTCATTGCACTTTAATTTAAAAGGTACTAAAAACTGTGCAAATCATACAAACACCACTCGGCTCTTCGTCTTTGGTCCTGTTGAGTCACCGTAGGCAACTTACGGTTTACAGCAGGGAGAGTTTTGAATCCGCCCTCAGCTTTCAGTGAGGTAAAGAGTGATGGCGCGCGGCGGTCCCTTCTGTCCATAACACAGCCGTAAAAGCACTTAAAGATTTTGAAATGTTGCATAAAATCAAATAAAAAGGACTAATCTCTGAAATCAATCCAGGCCAGGATCATCCACACATGCACACGCTTGCTGTTGGTGGCTTCTTATTTGAAGCCTTAAAATATCACTTTTTTTTGTTGCCCATCCACAGTGCAGCAGCCCCAGTATGCAGGTCAGCCATTAGAGGGGAGTAGGTTAGCCAAGATGTTTGCCAGTGCAATTTGAGGTGGAGGTGATGATGGTAGTTGAAGTGGTAGGGACTGAGGTCAAGGTGAGCGAGGGACAGTGGGGGGGTCACGCATGTGGCTCCCCCACAGAGGTAGAGCCGTTGGCTTTACTCTTACTCTTACTTTTGCGGTTGAGCATGCGGCTGAGCGTGGCTGTTCGGCTCGCTCGCTCCACTGCGGCCGGAGACTCCAGGTAAACCAGGTCATTGTGTGACTGGCTCATCCCCGGGTCTTTGCGCTGGTGACGACGTCGGAAGAAGAGCTTGGCGCTCTTCTGCAGGAAGCTGCCTGTGGCAAAGAAGAGGAAAGGAAGCAGCCTGAGACGTGGATAGTGTCAAAGTGACACCACTCAAGGAGACGTCATTACTACAGATAAAAAACAGGCACGAGTAGTATTGGCCTAAGCAGTAATGGAAAAACTCATTTAAAATAAACAAATCAAAAGCTAAAGCAGCAGTGGTACAGAATCGGTGTTAGTTGGAAACTGTTACTGTGAAACACTTGCTGTGGATTGGATGAAAAATGTGGCTTAAATAGCAGCAGAGCTGTAATATTGTGTTTAATCACCAGCTAACACATACTAATCTGTACCAACAGAGAGCAGCCTCATAGTCCAGCCTGGCTACAAGCACCATTCCTCTGCTTCCACACTTAAGGAGCTCCTGTGTTATCCTCAGTATCAGTGGATTAGTTTAGTCAGTACAAAACAATAGAAACTCTAAATAGTATCAAAACAAATAAATGACAAAGAAAAAAGGAGGCATTCGTGTCCTCAATTTGTAGCACACTCCTAAAGAAGAACGCAGAACAGCATCAGATCTTCTCTAGATGCTTTTGGACCAAACACGAGGGGAACCGCCCACTGGAAGGAGCGACCCTCAGAGCCTTCGTTCTGTGTGCAATAGGACCTCTAAAAATGTGTGACACGTCGCACAACAAAAGCTACAAATGACTGAGGGCGTTGTAATCAGAGATGTGTGTTTGCCGGGTTTCAGTGGTAGCGTGTCAGGCGCTAAAACTGATAAGCTCAACGGTTACAACCAGCCTGAGGAGGAGGAGGGGCTCGCAGTGGCGCTCTTCACCTGCTATGATTCTGCAGCGTCACAGCCAAACGGTGGAGCTGTGTGTGTGCTGCTCTGACACACAGTCTGTCAGGTGTTGTATTTTCTTGTCAGCTTCTACATTTCCGCTGCACATTGCTCCATCGTGTGTGGATGCCCCAGGCAGCAGTTTCAGAGGAAATACGGGCAAACTTGCTCTTCAGCGAGTAAACATCTTCTTGCGTTTCCTCTAAACTTCAGTTTGTCCATTTTTTTTTACTGAAGCAGCAGTTAGCATGTTATAGCTATGTGTTACTTATACAGCTGACGTTTTTTACTCAAAGTTTCCTCTTGTGACAGAGAGTGAAGTGAAGGCGATACAAAAAGGTTTCTAAGAGCTTTTATGGTTTAAAGACACGAAATACTGGAGAACTCCTACATGGCTTAAAGAGTTATGATCAAGTTCCTGTGGTCCGAAAGCACCTGCCAAGTGACTAATATTTCATATTGCAAGTGAAATAAATACCGAAACATTCACGGCACTTCATCTGTGTTGTACAGCCACAAATAAAAGACAGTCGCTGCTCAGAAAAAATTAAAGGAACACTTTTTAACCAGAATAAGTTAAATAATTCAGCTTAACTTCTGGGATATTGATCTGGTCAGGAAATGAAGTTAACAGAGCACAAGACGGGCAACAATGAGACAGCCCCCATTTCTACCAGTGATGGGTCCAGATCTGGGAGGAGATCCCCGGGACACCATCCATCACCTCATTAGGAGCCCTGAAGTTGTCAGTCATGCCTACAAACACAAGGGGGCGCCATACAAATGACTGAGGACCATTTTGAGTCGTTCCAGTCTTCGATTTTTGGGCCGTCTTTGAATTGGTTGATCATTTTCAGTTTCATCAAACGATGCGGCACCCTTTCATCCCTAACACATTACCCAGTGTCACTAAAGATATCAGCATGATTTTTTTCTCCAATCAGAGCTGATGTTTTTTCAAAGTATTCCTTTAATTTTGTGAGCTTTTTTTTTGCAAACTGATTTTAGAGAAACTACAAAAGTGAATCTCACCTTGTAGAAAAACACTGTTATCTATTCTACTGCTAACAGAAACTACAGCGATTAGAATACCAAGAATACTACAAGTAACTCATGAAGTAACTTACTCATACAATGTGTGCTTAGCACTGCTTTCCTCTAAGGTGGCAGTGACGACAGTTCGGAAAGGAAAGGTTCAAAGAGTAGAGGGGAAGCAGAAAGGAGAACACAAAGAGAGAGTGCATAACGAAGGAGTGGCTAACAAACCCCAAACAGCTAAAACAGATCAAGTTCTGCTTGTAAAGGCATTATTTTCCTTTTCAGGATTGTAAGGTTTAATAATACTCCTGTGAAGATTAAAAATGCATCGAGAGGTTTCTCACCTCTGCTCTTCTTGCAGCTCGCCTCAGACACACACATGGACAGTGAAGCATTGTCTTGTTCCTCGCCAGTTTGGCTCTCCCAGTCCTCCGGAGGCCGCCCTTCAACTCTGGGACCTTCCGTGGGCTCCGACATCTCCGGAGGGGTACTAGTCCCCGATGCGATCGCTGTGGTCACATCCTGAGTAGAGCTGCTCTCTGACATTGATGCGTCCATTGCTGCAGCGTAACCTGCCATCATAGCCAGCTCATCATCCTGAGACAGAGGCGTCTGGGAAATAAATCACATTCCCATTAAAGCCATATTTGTTGTGGAGCTAGTGTGGAAAGCCCAGGCACAATGAAGGGTGCTAACAACATGAGAAGGCCCTCGCTGCTGCAGACAAGGCACGGGCTTCCATTTAAAATCCACTTCTCTCCTCTGACGTTATGAACCACAGGTTATGGAACAGATTAGCTTAAAAAGCACTCGAGGAATCTGAGTTCCAGAGTATCAAACATGCAAGATTGGCTCCAGCTGTGCTTTTGTGCTATTTAAGCTGAATTACATTAAGTGGAAAAAGTACAAGTACAAGGAGCTCATAATTACTTTGGCGATGCCCGAGATGATGATGGTACTCTTCTTCACCGGGGACTTGAGCTTCTGTTTAGCAGACTGGTGGAGTTGTCTTATGGCGGCTTCGGCCACAGGGTCTGTCCCATTGAGCATCAACAGCTCAGTGTCGGAGGAGGACAGGGCCTTACTCACAGTGCCCCCTAACATAGACACCTGCTCGGAGACGCGACGCTCCCCCAGCTTGGGCTTGTTGACCACGGCCTTCTGGGCAGGATCTGAGGAAGCAAGAACGTCTCACTGTAGTTTCATTCATGTAAAGGACTTTCAGAACATTCATTTTTGTCAAATTATGAAAATGACCGAGTTGAGTTGCCAACTAACCAGCATCTAAAAAGCTGACTGGGGAACTGTGCTACTCTAACTTCCCTCTATTCAAAAAACAAACAAAAACTCCTGAAGCAACTCTAACAGGATCATTTATTATACAATACAGCTGTGTAAGGAATGTGCAGCGGCCTCACGGTTTCCAGGGCTTTACCTATATTGAGTGGGAGTGGTCGACCCGGCTTGCTCTTCACCGCTGTGATCGTGGTAACCACTGTGCCACAGGGCATGACCGTGCGGTCCATCTCCACCCTCTTATTAGAGGCTGGGGTAGGAGGTTGCCAAGACCTCACCTCACTCGGCTCCAGGTAGGTAAACTGAAACACACGATTCAAGTTACTACCCAAACTACGTGTAAATGAAAACAAGAGACACATGGAAGGAATTCATCGAAATCTGGTGATATTAAAGGAAAACATGCGATAGAAAATGAGCTTTTTAGGTCTTACGTCAGTAGTCAGTGATCCGGTCACTACATCTTTGGTCACGAGTTCAAATGTACGCTGTCCTTTGGGGTGCTTCTTCACAAGATCAAAAGGCACCAACACCTGACCAAGTAAGGAATCTGAGACAGAAAACAGCTGATTTAGCCTGCTACACAGAAACACGCGCTACGAGAGGCACAACGTGTGAACTACGTTAGTGGTGTGTGATACTGCATGTGTTGGTATCGATCCGATACCAAGTCAATACGGGCCAGTATCGCTGATACATCTCAATTCATTCTCATGACCTTCAGTGTTTTTTGTGACGTTTCCTTTTTTATTATTAAACAGTTAAAACTCAGGACATAATTACGACAAAGTTTATAATTAAATAGAAAATGCTTTATTATTGATTTTTTTAAAGAAAAATATGAAATAAAAAGTGCTCGCAAACCGCTAAACAAAGTAAAACAAACAAGTACTGTTGAGAAACTATAATACAAAAATTACAATTAAAATCCTCAACAACCGGTAAAAACATACATGTTTGTAAACAACTTAACAACCCCCAAAGTCACGTCACGTGACAGCGCAACATCGAAACACAAGAGGGGGGAGGGCGAGCAAAGCGGGCCTGCTCTGCGCTGACACGGGAGCGGCGAGTGCGGCGACCTGGCTGTTTCCTCTTTGTCGAAACCACAGCATCGCAAACAAGAGCGGAACTTAAAGTAAAGAATCGATCTCACCAGGCTGGTATCGATCCGATACTGATGCCGACTTGGTATCGATACAGTCGATACTTGGATCACTAAACTACATGACTCTTCATTACAGTAAATGCAACACAAGCATCGACAGGTAAGTGGCCACGGCAGAGTTTTTCTTACTCTCTGGAGGATGTCCATCGTTCGTCAACAGAATATTGAGCTCCTTCGATCGTCCATTCAGTTCACTGGTGAGAGAAGAATATTTTACATGTATGTGAACGGTGTTGTTCATCAGAACCACCTGCGGTGGAGTCAGCGTTCACACTTACAAAATAAACGGCTGGTCCCAGGCAGGACTCGTCGTGTTCTTCGAAACAGAAGTGTTGAACCTCTGAGGAGGATCATCTAACTGCAGCACACACAGAGGGTTCATGCTGCCTGCGAACACAAAGTGTCATCCAAGAGCTGACTTTAAAGCTTTCTTTCTTTCTTTTTTGTGGTCAGCCACTTCCACTCCCTCACTCTAATGGATAAACACGGGATCACTTCACAGAGTATATATGATGAATTATGCAGAGATTAGAGGAGGCTAAATGAGCACACATTTTCTTAAGCACTTATATGAATTTTAGTGGCCACAAGCTGTGAATCAGAAGCTTCACAGATAAGATTCAGTGCTTTACAATACAAATTATTAAACAACACTTAAAACAATACAAATGAATAAAACGACATAAAAGCCTGCACGACCGTAAACACCCGGCAGACAGTGACTGATTTTCAATAAAAGGAAGGAAGATGTATATAGTGAAGTGTCAAGTGCTGTGTCATGTCTCTGCTGTGCAATATGGAGTCAGACCGAACGCTTTCGGGGACGTCTGCAGCCCCGACAACTGCTGACTCACACTCAGAGAATGACTCATCACAGGAACTACCCAAACAAAGTTGTTGTGGGTGGTCTAAGACTTCATTACTGGACAATCGTGTTAACAGCCTATCATCAGCACAATCTATCAAATGCTCTCTGGCCTCATACATGACCACACCCTGGCACTTTGTTTATGTGCAGGTCTGTACCACCACGCTGGGCGTTGTCTTACTGTTGTGGGTGTATTATTAATATACTGCCATCATTGTTTAGCTTTGACCAGTGGATTACCTAAAATGGAGGGGTGGGAGTGGGGGGGGCCTTGTCATGCAGCGTTGGCAAAGTAAATATCAGCCATGCTGCAAGCACGGTCCCACTGCTGCTGATTCATTACCAAAGTCAGCTACCCTCTAAACAACCTTCTCATTACATCGTCGTGGTAATGCAAATAAAGAGCGGGCAGTTAAACACTGCAAACAGTGCGTGCAGTCTGATGAAAGGAGCTAATTCAACTTTACAATAGATGTCTTTAAAAAAAGTCCTTTTGGTAAAAATACAAAGTCAACACGGCGGGTGTAGGATTCTTTGTTTGTGACATATATTGAAGCTCATGTTTCTCCGCAGCTTAGTGTGCAGGACCCAAGGTAAATATTATCTGTTAATAGAGCGCTTCTGAATGAGTTTACATAGCTGGTGCACAGATAACCAGCGCAGGTATTATTTTCTTATTACTACTTTGCTGACACTCCTGCTGATGACGCTAATGCTTTTAACATAACAGAACCTCTTTAGTTTTAGACACGCCGTTAGCATAGGAAACATCATCAGCTTGAAAAATTCAGAATTAACATTAATTTATAAGCAGACGCACGACCGACCTGCAGCATCTTCCTCCTGGTTGAGTGTGACTCGGATGTTTTTCACCAGCAGCTTCCACTCATGGGCGCGTGGGGGCTTTGGGGGCGATACCACTTTATTCTGGCTTTCCTATTGGAGAGAGCATGCAGTGAGTACATACATAAACCTACAGCACAGATTTAGTGAGCGCAGCATTACGAGCAGTACTGGAAGCACGTAAACGAGCAGAGGCCTAAGTATGCTCGTGTCTTTAAACGAGAAGCGTCTTCATGTTTGAACAAGGACTCTCTGCAACACGACCCCGTTTCCACTTTCACATGTTGATCATTTGCATTGGCCTTTCTATGATCAGGGAGAATTTGCATCAGAAGCACCGCTGATGAATTTGCATTACAAACAGGCATCATCTACAGACAAAAGTGATTTGTTTTGGTCATTTAAATAGCAGCGTATCTGATGAGCTTAATGCTTAAATAGCTTCAAAGCACTAGACTTATTTTAACCAGCATGCAAATCTATATGGTTGTTTTATATTACGGCTAAAACTGCCGGCTAATTGATCTTGAACATTTTAAATGTTACGCCACAAAGCGACTATTTAATTTCATAAACCACAAAATTCAAATCATCTGGAAACTTTGGGGTCCGATGACCAGATATATAAATGTCAATAATATCGACTTTTTTGATCAGAGGAAAGGAAATTCCTCTGATCAAAATAAGAGTTAATCCCACTGCCTCTCATGTAACTCACAACTATATTTGGACCAAAAAAGAAAACTTGTCATCCTGTATCAAGTAAGATCTAATCAGAAACACGTGAAACAGCATCATGTGATGGTGGGTTGTGAATAATAACCTTCAGTGAATCAATGCTGCTTTAGATGAGCATTATTTAAGGTTGCAACAAGAAGCAGTAAGAGCGCAAACCACAGCCAAGGAACTGGCCCTCTGGGCAGCATTACTTTTAAAGGAATCATAATGTATTTTGTGTATCTTCATACTTCTTTGTTATTTATTTTTTAAACTTTTATAGAGCTTTTAGTGCAGTAAAATTCAGATAATGGCAACGTGCATGACGTTTATTGATCATACAAACATTATGTATGAGTAGGTTATGAATAACTAATGATTTGCAAATAACTGGACATAAATATAAAACATTATACTACAGCATATTTCAACCTAACCAGGCAGCTCGTTCTCTTGACACTTCTGTCTTTAACACACCTTGGTTCAGCTTGAAAGAAAGGCAGGCGTGGAATGTAAACATGAGATCAGAGGTGAGACGTGACACTGAGATGCAAACTATAATGTGATATTTCAAATCTCAATATACTGGTATCATTTTCTAAACTTACTGATACAAACACAAGCAGTAGTTTCTAAAGGTAAAAGACATTTTACGACAGTTTGAAAAGGTCACAGGTCATATTTAGAAAGCTCATACATGCCTATATGTTCTGAATATAACAACTGCTTTAAGAAACATAGTTTTAAGTAGCATAATTGTCACTTTGACCCTAAAGGAGAGGTCAGAGTTCAAACACCACACTTGTAGGAATCGTAATTTCTAAGATGAATTCTCCACTAACAAATCATAAAATTGTTTTGTGTGAGTCTGGAGCGTTCGCACGACCCCCTCTACACCCCGGCTGTCACGTTTACGGACAAAATGACACAAACACCCCTCTCTGGTGGAAGTAATTATGAGTCTGGCAGCCTTACATCAGACGTGACTCGTTCGCTCACCTTGACCTCTGAGGCCTGAGCAGGCCTGCAGCTCAGCAGCACAGAGGGATGCGACACACACAAAAGCTGCTTCAGCTGCTCCTTTATGGCTGCATTGTCCTGACAGAAAGAGATTATACCTCATATTAATCGAGTAAAACTAGAAATGTAAAGTTCTATTTGGTGATAAAACAAATGTCAATTCTTTTAATTCCATTTTTATTGGTTTCTAAATGGTTCGACTACTGTTTGATAATGAAACTAATGAATCTTCCTCTCCACGTCCTTGTTTGCGTGACTAAACACGTTGATGTAACAAAAGAACATGAAGAAATAAACAAAGTGATTTCTATGAAGGCTGTCTGTCACACAATTTCTTTATATTTTGGTACAGCGAAACATTTCTTCCCATGTTAGTGCGTGGCGCATCCTTTGGTTAGGTTTATACATCTGCGATTCTGCTGCTTTAAGATTACCTGAGTGAAACTGGGCATCACCTGAAGCTCCTCCACCTCTAGATGAGACACTTCCCAGCTTACCTTGACCTTATCTTCAGATTCCTGCATGTGTAGATGAAGCTGGGGAAGAGAAAATAAAGAGCTGCCCTATGACTCATCCAGTACTCATCAAATTCACAGAAAGATGAACTAAAACTGATTCTCTGGAGATGAAGCGATACACCAAACAAAGGAGCAGCTCAGTATGTGAGGTGGGCGTGGAGGAACGAAATCAGCGCAGTGTTTCCCGCACAATTCTATTTGTGTTTCAGCCGGTGGTGAGTGGGTGGTGTGCATACCTACGCTTTGTGAAAGGGGTCATATTATGCAAAATCCACTTTTGCATTTTTTAAACATAATTTGCAGTTCTCCAGACTAAAGAGGCATCAAGGATGCTCCGTTTACAGTTTTCCCTTTCTCCTTGGATCGCAGCGTCTCCCTCAATGAGCCCATCAGATTTGCAGCGGGTTATGATAAGCAACCTCAATGCTCCTCTCCAACCCTCGGTAATAATTCAAATATATCTGAATGCAACCAAGTCCCCAATAAAGCTTCTATTTTTCTGTTTGTCTTATCACAAATAGTACAACTCGAACAACAATGAAGCTGTGAGACAAACTCGCCCTATTAGGATGAAAGTATCACTTTTAAGCCATTTCAAAGCGGTCTGTACATACTTATGTTGCCATGCAACTACATGACCATACTCGGAAGTTAAAAAGAACAGCTGTTCTGGGATTTTTAATGTGCAAAACAGGTGCTCACAGGAAAAAAAGCCACAGCATGTGATCAAATAGTCTTTCCTGTTCCTAACATGGTGAAATGACATGAACTACGTACATAATAAGAGACAGTCAAATGTTCACAATTCTGAGAAAAAGAAAAAGTCCCTCAGTGCTTCCTTTCTTATCTGTTAGTGGAAAAAAGGGAAGGAGAAAATGCTGTTCCCAAAGCGCCATCATTCGATTCACAAAAACAAACAACACGACTGACAAGGAACACATCTCGTACCTTTTATCTTTTGAAATGTTATTGATGCGTTAAATACTAATCACCACTCGCCAATCTGCTAATCTATATTGCTTTATTTCAATTTCAGCCTCAGATCAAAGTGGTGCTTTTCACCTATTTGTCCTTGTTCATACAGCCTACATAACAAAGTTAAGTAGCCTGTTATAAATGCATAACTCTTTGTGAATTCTCCTTTATACGTTTTACTTCAAAACATGTTCCAAGAAAAGCTTTTTAAGGAAGAGGTGTTTTATCTGCTGAGTGATCAACTGAATGCACTGTTCTTACTGGCTGCTTTCCATCACTCATCAGACCTCTTCTGGAAAGGGGTGTGGCCTGCAGCAGTACTCTTGAATATAAACAACCTGCTACCTTATACCAGCGGCACAAAGTACAGAACAGTTCAATTGTTAAGTGCATTGTGACAAATGAATAACTGAAACACATATTTAGCTGCCTTCTCTGTCTCACTGCAGTCTGCAGCTGGCTCTCTTATGACCGGCAGACTTTACAGGGTGAGATTACCATGAAAAGCATAAAAATATTTTTGGTTTATTATGAAACTGTAGCAGGCAGAGATGATAATGGGAAACACTGCTTGTAGGATTTTAGTCCCTTACCTGAACGTAAATAACATACAATCAGTGTGTTACGCTGACACCACTAATGACAACATTAGACCAAGTTTTTGTTCATTTATTGACTAACAAAAGAGAAATGCTACTTGCTTAAGAAAACTAGGGACTCTTTTCCACATCTTGAATACATCATTCTGTTAACCTTTTCCAAACTGAAGTCTTTGGATGCGATTACATTTCTAATGGGATTCATATGGCCAGTGTGATGTGAAATCAGGAGTAAGGAATGATTTCCCAGAGCACGCTGTAATTAGAATGTGATGCTTTTTGCTGGTTGTATAACACTAACTACACAAATGCAAATCTGAAGTGAAGGAATAATCTCTGCTTTTGAAATGAAGCCATGCCAGCTCCATATAGGCAAAGGTACAAAGGTGTGACATCACACTCCATCTACTACAGATCATCACTGGTGAGTTTTTCATTATGAGGCGTGTCATACTGCCGTGTCCCTCATCAGGTCACGTGATACAGTAGTGCATTTAAAGACAAAGTACACTCAGCAGCACACCTTAATGTAGTGACCGTGTTATTATGTCCATTAAATGCCTCTGTCCCACATGCCCATGCACTCCTATCATGAGCCACGAGTATTCTAGCTTGGATCTGAGTCAAAAGCTAAAAAACGCTCCAGTGGACGGATGGGAACATTTGAATAAGCTCTCTGATTTTTCCAGACTAAGCTGAAACAGTGGGAGTGAAAAAGACAGACAAAAGGCTTCCTTTATGTCCCTGAAACAACGACTAACCCACGACCAAAACAAAACCTCCTCAACACCTGACTTTAGCTTCCAAACCTCTCACACTCAGGTTGTATTTATAGCACAATTACTTCAATGGAAGAGCACGTTAATTAGGTTAGAAATAGCCTTAATACAGTTGTATTAGCTTACATAGACACAAGCAGTTTTTGCATTTCTGAACATGTAAATATGAACCTAAAAGCAGGAGAAAGCCTCCGGACACGACCCATTACACATGCCAACATATCAACTTTGGCTCCAATTTATTTCAAAATGCTAGAGGAGCGTTAGGAAAGGCTGAAGGTGAGCTGCAGGACTCCATTTAAGAGATCAACGCAGACAGTTTTGATAATGACAAATCAAGCAAATCACTGCAATTTCCAGGTACAAACAAGGGAGTCTTATTTGGATCATAACTTCATCAGTTCTATATGGAAATAGGCCCTGTTTGGGACATCTGCCAAGGAAGGAAAGATACCCCAACCATTTAATCTAATACTGCTGCCTGCAGTGAGCCAATGCTGGGCAGCACATCATGTTCAGTAAAAGCTCCCATTAAACTAAATCACTACGACTTCCAACGGATTTAACTCTACAGTCTAACTGTTACAGACATATTCTACAAAAGGAAATCAACAGTGTTATTTTCCTTGCAGTCTAAGACTTCACAAATTTAAGAGTATTTACCTGCAGCTCCAATGGAGCTATACACACAGTATATTTACAAGGATCTGCTGTAGCCATGGCTGTCGATGCAGTGCTCAGAGAGAACTGAAGCTTCTCCCCAACCACACAGCAGGAAGCGGCCTGTTAGGAGGACAAGGTGAGGCATTAGTTTAAAGTAAAACTCCAGAGAATCCTGGAGTTAAGGCAGTGACAGCATTTGCATGCTACTCATGTGATTATACCATTTTAATGCAATTCAAATAGAAAGTAAGCCCAGAATTTTCACTGAACTAAAAGGTGCTGTATGTGAATGCATGTGTGATGCTTCATTGATAATGCATTCATGTGGTTTACTTTAAACCAGAATTATTGCCTTGCAGTTTGCATCAACCAAGCTGAAGTTTACATATCTGTCCAAATCTGTGTAATTCTCCACATCAATATCTCACCAAGTATGACCTCGCCTTCTGCTCCTGAGCTATGAGGTTCAAATAGGACCCCAAAGTGCTTCTGCAAAACATCATAAAATATCTCTTTACATCCATCCATCTTCCTAAGAGCTCATTCAATCCATGTTTGAGATTTGGCCATAGCATATTCCATCTGACTTTGGGTGACAAGCAGGGTACACCCTGGACACGTCAGCATATCCAATCCGATCAAATACATGCAAATGCTACACAGAAAAGCTTCTGTGTGCTTTGTGACATGATCTTTAACTATCAAAATCAAATTAGTCAATTGTTAAGTCGACGTTAGAGGATAAAGGTAAGACGAGACAAACCAAAAGTATAATCTCAGCAGCAGTTGCCAGTGATGGGCAGAAGTCCCAGTTAAACCAGAGCAATGTGCTAACATACTGACTTTGCATAAAACTGACCCAAAACTGGCATTTCCTTCAGGACAACTTCACTTTGAACTCTGAAAGGAAGGAAAAGAAGAACAACTCTGATAGATCCCAAAGGCATCAAGCAGTATAATTATCTGTGATCTCTAGTCGAATGAATGACATGCAACCTGAACTGAGTATCAGAGGTAGTTTAAGCTTTAGAAACATATTTACTCAGCAAATTAACTCTGATTTCAGCAAAGACTGCATGTCTTTGACATAAGAACAGTATTAGAGGAAAGCTAAACATAACCATAGGTGCTGGTGTATTTCTGGCTGCCTGCTCCTCCTTAGTGCTGAGCGTGACAGCTTTATAAGCTTCTTACACACACACAACACACACACAGTGTGTGGTAAAAATAAACCTCTGCTCATTAAACTCCCTAGACTCCATAGAGTACCTGGTATTTTGGTCTATATCTCAACGATCACAAAGAAAGGAGTGAGTTTGCATTTAATCTCTGCAAAGCCACAAAAGTAGTGAGCAGTGTGTCCCTGTCTGACCTCCCAAGTTACAGTTTCTAGTTATACTTTCTAACACAGGTTGGCAAAAATGGGCAAACACTCTGACTAATAAGTGCATCATGGTTTATTCAAGTATAGTTTACGGTAATTAACAACCATATTTGCTGCTGATAAAATATTAAGTAGATTAGTTTGTCAACATTTAAATTTACTGAGAAAAGCCTGTAGTAACGTTGGAAAGTCGACAAGTCAGTGCTTGTCTGCCAAAAACATTGCAAAGGTGTTTTCCAATGTGAGAATATGGAGTGAGTACCTTGTTGCCGGCAGACTTCTGAAAGCTGGAGACCCTGCTAAGCGTGAGATCTGAAGCCTCGAGACCATCCTCTTCAAATGCCAGCAGAACAGCACCCTGACACGAGACAGGGCAGAAACTTTAAAACAACAAACACCTACTCAAAGTCTTGCAGACTCGGCGAAATGTTGCCAAGGAATCAAAATTATGTGGGCTTGCACGACATTGGCAGCGTCAATCCATAAGTAGGAAGGTGGAGAGTTTACACTACAGTGTCTCTAATATCAAACTGAGGGTTATGATTTTAAAAAAAAAGGGGGGGGGGGGGGGAATTTCTTTACAGCACACAAGAGGAGATTTTATAACCTTGTCGCATTATATGCTACACTTTTATTGAAGTCACCTGCCCCACAGTACAGCATTGGCTTGGTGGTCATGAGACTCACCTTTCGCTTCCTTGCTTCGTCATTCAAAGCTATGCACCAAGCTCTTCTCCACTGACTCTTCCAGCTTTTCAGTGACAGCGCCCATCCCAGCAGAGCGGCGGCTTCCTCCTCCTCTGTCGCAGCATTGTCCCCTTCTGCTGCTCCCTGCTTATTTCCTATAAGTCTATGTTGGAAATACTGTACGAAATACAGTATAAGAGTAACCAGGGAGGCGATAAACAACGTGACCATACATAGCCACTGCGGATCCTCCAACCCAAAATATGAACTGGAACTTTCTGGGTCGGACATTCTTCGGGAAAATGATCGATGATCTGAGTTTAACACACCGGTTCCTCTGGGAATTTTCCTGCCAACCTCATGTTATGTATTTAATTAAGGAACGGTGGAATCAATAAATTCAATCGCCCAAAAATGATAAGAAGACAAACATCCACCTCCAATACAAATTCTGCTTATCGTTATCCATGCTTCAGTGCTGCCATACAGGGCTTCCAAACTACGCAAGCTGGTTGTGGAAAGCTAAACCATTGTCAAAAAACTAAAGGTAGCCTGCGTACAAATAAACCTGCAGAATAGCCCACTCCTCCTCTCATTGAATACGATTGTTAGCTTAGTAAGCTAATTTTCGCTACGGCTCGTTAACTAGCTATTCTTCGTTAGCTACTAAGCCGTAAAAGTTTCCCAAAACGGACTTATGCCCGAGCTTCGTGCTCATACTCCAACAGACGATATCCAGATAAAGAGTAACATTCCCGGGAAAACATCCTGCAGGAGAAGAGTGCAGCCTGACCCGGTGGACTACTTTCAGTGTGACTGTACAAAGTTATCGCTTCCAGACGGATATGTGGCACAAACTGTAACTCCCAGAATGCACAGCGACATTTGTTGTTGTCGAGACCTCGAGGGAACTAAAGCTTTTTTCCATGCTGAAGATGCAATTGGGCTTTTAGGATATTGTTTTTATTAGCATTAAGCTATTACACGATTAGATTAGTCCATGTTTAAGTCGAAATCAACGGAAAACAAATCCGAGCTGGTATTTTGAACTACACGACTTCCCGTAGCTCGTCCTGTTGTCCACCACTTCCTGTCTTGTTCTTAATCTGTTTGTAGTAGTAAACAATTAGCTAGCTTGCGTTTGATACAATGTATCAACGCTCAGTGAGCACGACTGTTATGTGGAGGTTGCGTATTATCGATTAAAACCCTGTTTTGTATTTTAATATACAATAACACACTGGATTAGATATTTCACGCCGATTTGTGAATGTAAACAGTATACCTTCGTCATCTACCGTGGTCTAGCTGCTATACAGTAGCTATCGTCGCTGAACTCGACTCCTGCTCTTCGTTAACAGACGTAACTAGACATTCGCGATGAATTGTCGCTCGGAAGTTCTTGAAGTAACTGTGGAGGCGAGACAGGTTGAAGAAGCTATGTTAGCTTTGCTGCACACAATTTTGCTGCACCGGAGCACCGGGAAATTTCACTACAAAAAGGAAGGCACCTACTCCATCGGCACTGTGGGCACACAGGACATCGACTGTGACTTCATAGATTTCACCTTTGTCAGGGTGTCCTCAGAGGAGCTGGACAGGATGATCAGGAAAGCGGTGTCTGAATTCAAGGTGATTGTCTGTTTTAACGCGTGATTTCTGACTCTCGTGTTGTGAGGCCTGTACTTTCAGCTGTGCTTTTGTTGCAGGATGCTTTGAGCAACTCGGGCAGCGACGGCATGGGACAGATCTCCCTGGAGTTCTACCAGAAAAAGAAGTCTCGCTGGCCTTTTTCTGACGAGTGCATTCCTTGGGAAGTGTGGAGCATCAAGGTGAATGTGGTCAACCTGGCCAATGAGCAGGAGAGACAGATCTGCAGGGAGAAAGTGGGTGAGAAGCTGGGTGAGAAGGTGATCAACGTCGTTGAGGTCATAAATCGCCACGAATACCTGCCAAAGATGCCCACCCAGTCAGAAGTGGACAATGTGTTTGACACCACTCTTAAAGATGTTCAGCCATACCTTTACAAAATCACATACCAGATCACTGACTCGCTGGGCACTTCTGTTAGCACCACTATGAGAAGGCTGATTAAGGATACACTAGCATTGTGAGAGAAAATATTTATGGTGTGGATCTTTCATATGTTTATGGTCCTGCTGTCATTTCTTTTCTATGTTTTGTCAGCTATACAGCGGAACAACGAGGCAGTGTCAGTATAATGGTGTTCTAATGTCTTTGTTGTGCTTCTGGTATCATTTGTACCTTAAGAGACTGAATTATGTAATCTTCATTTTAACAATCTCTTGCTTGTGCAAGCTTTCCCTTTTCTCTCATACACACTAGCAAATAACCGTGTTTATCAGTTTGGTTCCTTAAAATGTTCTCTTCTTGATAATGTCATCAGTGCATTACTGTAAATTTTGAATAACAATAAATGTTTACGTTAATTACAGCCACAGCTCTTGACGCAAAACATTGCTTCCATATTATCACGCTGGATCAGTGTAAAACGTTTTATGCAAAAGATCTGGCAGAGTTTGGGAACAGATTTCCTCATCTGTGTGAAAACTTCCTCTCTGCACAGTTTCATGGAGAGTATGACCTTCCACATGGGGAAGGACAGGATTTCCAGTTTGCCACTTTTCCAAATTAAAGCAAACACTTCCTAAGTTCACTCCCTTGTTTCCAGCCAGAAACTGCCACCATGGCCTGCACTTTGAAAAACATCCCTCTGTTTTCAGGATAGTCTGCTTGCCAAGAGGAAAACAACATGTGTGTGAATACATTAGGTCAACATGTACATTGGGTATAATTATCTGCTCTCTAGTTTGAGGGGACAAGGTGTAGAACATATTCAAAAGCATTAATCACTGAATCCCTGTACAGTACTGTGAAAGTATTTGGCCTCAGTTTTTAAATGATGATTTCATTTATTAAGGGGAAAAAATCAACATACCTGGTCCCATGTGAAAGAGTAATTGCTCCTTCTTGCCTCATATTGAATCAATTAACTGTAATTAGCCACATTTTTGGGAAAAGTGAGTTCAACTTCAGTGTCCACACCCGGGTCTGTTCAATCTAGAAATCACTGGAAGATTTGCATCCGTTACGTCTTCCATAAAACAAACACAGTATTTCATAAAAAGAACATCACACCAACAGTCAAACATGGTGGTAGTGTGATGGTCTGAGGTTGCATTAGTGCTTCAGGACTTGGATACCTTGCCATGAATTTGTGTTCTGCAAGCTTAAGCACAAGTGGGTTATCAAGCTGGAAAAAGATCCAAAAAACGTCAACAAGTCTGAAAAAAATAAAAAATCTTGCTGTTCATGCTCATAACCAATCCAGTGTGGCTGAAACAAAACAATTCTGCAAAGAAGTGTCAAAAATTCCTCCATAGTGATGTGAAAAACTCATCAAAAGTCACGGCAAACATTTGGTTGCAGTTCCTGCCACCAAGGGTGGCACAACCAGTTATTAGTTTAGGAAGCAATTATTTTTTTCACACAGTGACAGGTAGGTTTGGATAGCTTTTTTTTTTAAAGCATTACAAATATCACTTAAATACATTTTGTATTTACTCAGACTGTCTTTGTCTAATATTCAAAATTGTTTGATGATCTCAAAATCTTGTAAATGTGACATATGTTAGAAACTAAAATCAGGAAAGGGCCACCTACTTGCTTTTAAGTTGAGGTTTTGTGCAGTAAATAAATATCAGAATTCCCAACTTCATTGCGTTGGTAATGCTGAAAGTACTGCAGTGATGAGCGGATCAATCAGTCAGCCAGTTGGCAGACAAGTAATTTGCAATACCTATGAGTTTTCTCAAACATTTCCACTCCTGGCTTGTCAAATGGCCAAACAACGACCTGTGCTCTAGTTTTGTAGCATTTGACTGAATCTGAGCAGAGAATATAGCCCTCTACACGTCTGTCAGCAGTCACAATAAAAGCTAGTGATGTGGTTCTACTGGCAGCCATATATGTTTGACAGGTTATGTGGTATGTTTCAGATCAAGAGCTGTTTCTCATCTTCCCATTATATTTCTATTCCCATCATTTTGCTCCACGATAATCTCATGAGTCCAAAGAATTTTTTTTTATTTTGGTTTTTTTAGAAGTCTGCAAGAACGTTCGCATGTTTTCTGACAAAGTTAATCCGGCCTTCCTGGTCTTGAGTGTACTTTGACAAAGATACGCACACCTTCTCAAGAGTTTTCCAGACTTGGTTAGATGTGAAGAAGTTTTTCCAAAGTGAGAAAAACAAAACCTCTGTGATCACCCCTTCAGTAGTCTTCCTGGCCTTTTGGTGTTGCTGAGCTGAACAGTGCATTCCTTCTCTAAAGTTTTGCTCTTTCTGAAAGTTTTCTTTTTGTTTGATTGTTTTGTCAGCCTAATGCTTTCACTTGGTTCTAACAGTGAGAGTTCCACTTAACAACTACTAAATGCAAGGTCATCACAGATCAGCTTAGCCATGGAATAAAGAGGGAACAGGCCTTAGCTGGTCATCAACTGCTTGTCAACAGTCTAATTATTTTGAAAACTATTTAAAAGCGGTGCTACATAGAATTCAAAATCAGTTAATACTCTACTTTTGTTAAAACCTTTAAATTAAAGTCTGCATTAGTCACATTGCAGCCATTTGATCTGATATTCACTGGGGAGGTGTACAAAGATAAAAAATTGTGCCGTTGTCCAAATGCTTGTACATAAGTATTTGGAATCCACCTTTTTACACATTCTATCCATTTAATTACTTAATCTACCTAGCAGCAATATGTAGCCAATTTATGAAGGCCAATTAGACTAACACGAATGACAATGTAACCCAAAATCTTTTGATCCACCGTGAAACACTCAAAGTTGTTAAGTTCATAAATCCAACACCACAAATGATCATTTATATATGTATATAATATATATATACTCCATTGTTACTCTTTATTACAGAAGTGAAGCACAAAACTGTAGAAAAACCTAAACACAAAACAGCTGCAAGTCTCAAAAAGCAACAGCGATGCAACCAATGTTGATACAAATATTCATTATTGCAGTGAGAGCACAGGAATACTAAAAAGATCAAACTCTTGTTTACTAACAAAATCAGTACAAAAATCAAGAATACAAACACCTCCATGTACACAAGTCTATAAGCATTCCTGTGAAACTTTCAGAAAGTCTTTCTCACAAGAAATTAAGAGCACTATTATCAATACAGAATTTCCGCAAAGAATTGAACATCACAATGCAGCTTGCATTAATCATTTAGTGGAAAACAAAGTCCATTAGTCCATGTGGAGTTCTGTCTGTCAGGCTCCCAAACAGCAATAATAATTTATGACAAAGTTCTAAACTATCAAGCCGAAGCAGAAGTATATACTTGTACAAGAATACATTTGTAAAACAACCGGAATACAATCAAAACACAATCATTACTTTTCCAAGAAATCTTCAGGAAGCAGGAACACTCTGTGACCGTTCGTAGAATAAAGATTTGCCGTCTCGTTGCTTTCCCTCCCGTTAACGTCGCCACCTTGAAATGCCTGAGTCATAAGTGGTCTGAAGCTGTTGTGCTTTCACGTAAAATAACAAAATAGTTTTGTAAAGTTGCATAAGGCCATCGAAGCGCTGTAAAGCTCACTTAATAGTCCAATGTGTTCAATTGCAAAAAATTCTATCAGTGCATTTACACAACACTGGTGCCACACTCAGCGATTGAGACACTGTGACAACGTTTGATGTGAAAGCTTCTGAAAGCTTACTCACAGGAAATATTTAATATTATTATAAGCCAAATACTGCAAGGATGTCTCGTATTTAGGACTTTGAGATCAACCCAGCTCACTGTTTTTCAGCGACAGCCTGCATGGCTACTAGTGCACTGGTCTGAGCACCTTTTCCCACATAATTTAGTGACGTTTTAGTCATTTAACTTCAGAAAATAAATATTTTTTCTGTAATCTTCCAGTTGATTGCATTGTTTCACAGCAGGCTAATCATTAGGAAGATACTGTGTTTGTTGGTACTGAATGAAGACTGTATGTGGTATAGCTTTCTTATACAGACTGTCTCATTGAATTTTTCCATGAAATGAGTTGATGTGAATTCAATATGAGCCTCAAACGTAAGAACAAATGAGTGCTAAAAAAAAAAAGTTAGATGCTTTTTTTTACTCCTGCAGCCTAAAAACTCGGTCAGGGAAACATACTGATCCAGAGTAATCGCTGAGGATTATATCTTCCTACCAGAATCAAAAAAGTGCATATTGAATACATTGTTGAGGCCACCAATAATATCTTAAGGGATGTCAATCACATGTTTGTACAAAAAGCAAAAGCTCTTGTCTTTAAATGAACTGCAGCCTCCAAAATTTTAAAGCACTTTTTCCACCACACTCGGAGAGAACAACGTAAACACTTGTCCCGCCTTTTTCTCTACCTTCAGTCGAAAACATTGAGGGGTGCAACTCTTAAAACGACTAGATAGGTAAATACAACTAGACAACCAAAAGAGGTCTGAAACAGATAAATTCATATAGATCATTTTGCAAGAAAAAAAATTATAGTCATCTCTTCTCGCAGAGGAATCTAGCACTTGATTGCACATTCACGTTTACACGTCTAAATAAACATGGCCACTTCAATATATGACATTGGAGGCAAGCGAATAAGCTATACATTCAAAGTCTTTTGTTTGTAGGCTGAGGTGTGTTTATTCTTATAGTAAGTATTGTCTCCCGAGAAAAAAAAACTCACTGCTATCGGCCATCTGAATCTTACATGTGACTGTGACTCTGCTCGTGGCTCCACAGACTGAAGGCCGTCTTGAAGGTCCTGTGGCAGAGTTTGCACATGTACTGCCTCTTAAATGTCAGGGCAGAGAGAGACGGTGCGTGGTAAAAGAGTGTGTCCGATTCCTGAGGGCCGCCTGGATTCTCCATGCTGTTTGACCTTGACAGGGGGCTTTGGCTGCTGGTTTGCCGTTCCAGTTCGGGCCTCTTGGTCTTGCTTACCAATGAGCTGCAGGGATCTGGGCTGCTGGACTCGTCGGTCCCTGCGGTTGCAGCAGCAGTAGCAGCAGGGACCGGTGCCGCCTGAGTAGATATGAGCACAGAGGCCTGTGGGGAGGGACGTTCTGAAGGGGTAAGTGGAGGGGAAGGGCTCAGAGGTGAGGGGTTTCTGTCGATCTCTTTGGCTCCGGGTTCGTTAGCAGTCGACATGTGAGACTGGAAGTGGCTCCAAAGGCGGAAGTTGGTCCTGAAGGCTTTGTTGCAGATGTGACAGATGAATGGTTTGATGTGGCATAGCAGCTCCTGGTGTCGTTCTAAGTCTTTGCGAGAGCTGAAAAGATTTCCGCATTTCTCGCACGGCCACACACCGGGTTCTTCGGAGCCACTTTTGGCAGCATCGGGGTTGTCCCGCTCACTCACAGCCTCCTCCAACGGCTCTTCCTTCACTACCAGCTTGCCATGGTGGCCCATGCTCAGGTCTTCAGGCACATAGGAGGAAGAGTCTTCAGAGTCATACATAGGTGGACCTGAGGAATCACTGTAACTGATGTTCTCTCTTGTGCTCTCGCTTGTTAGAGGCTCATCACTGTAATGCTCCTCCTTGAGCATTTCAGACTCCTCTTCATTGTTCTCTTGTTGCTTCAGGAGAATGTGGTCTTTAACAGTCATCATATTGTGGTTGTGCACCTCCACCTGATGGCGCCAAATGCTGAAGGAGGATTTGAAGGTGCGCATGCATTCCAGGCATGTCAGTTTCTTGTACTTACAATGTGCCTCGTGGTCTTTCTTGACAACTGGACTTGAGAATCTGAGGCCACAATAGGGGCACACGGTTGCATGGCGACAGCCTCTCTCGTGGTCACCCTGTTCCAGGAGCGATGACAGCTTCATATTGCAAAGTCTACAGGAGTAAACACCGGTGTCAGGGTTCTTCTGTTGAATGATCTCATCCTGTTCCTGGTAGAGGATGCTCTCCCTCGCTGTGTCCTGGTCAGCTTTTTCAGCAGGATGTGTCCTTAAATGCTGTCTGTACTGAGACTGGAACACAAATGTCTTGCCACAGTATGGGCATATGTAGCTGGGCCTCGACCTCTTTTTTGTAATTGCAGGAGACTGCAAACCCTGCTTATTCCTCTTTAACTTCCAAAGCAAAGCTTTCTTTATTTCTCTCTCTCTCACAATATCTATTAGCTTCTTTTGAAATTTCTCATCAAGAACAGAGGAGCTGGCGGACGACGCTGGGTTTTGTACTACACCATGCTGCGTTTGGCAGTGCGTCCACACTTTGAAGTTGGTATGAAAGCGCTTGTGGCAGATGTCGCAAGCATACGGCTTTTCCGGATTGTGATACATATTTACATGACGATGAAGCCCAGCACCTGACCGGAAAACCTTTAAACAATTCCAGCATTTGAAAATCTTGTTCTGAGGTGACTCCTTGCCGTCCTCGTTAGGGTCGCCGCTGGCATGCTGAGGTACTGCTTTTGACATATTCAAGTTAACTGAGAGAGCATGCTCTTTAAATAGTTTGCTCTTCTTTAATGGGTACCGTCTGTTGTCTGGCCTGTCCCTTCTTTTCCCCACAGGATTTAAGACTTCCCTGGGACCTTGATCATAATTAGTTTGAAAGTCTTTGAGACTGACTGGCAAAGAATCACCAACTGTGATGCGTACGATGTCCATGGGGTCAGCAAGTGGACTGCTGGGCTCAGCTTTCACACTCACCTCTCCTTCTACCTGAGTTTCTCCATCATACCTGCCGGTATACTTTGACCTGAGAACCAGAGGAGACGTTCTTTTTGAGTCGCCGTTGTGGGCAGAGGTTTCTGGCACAGACGTCTTCAGTGCCATCTGTACAACTGACTGGTCTCGATTTTGCAGCTCCTTGAGCTCCAGCGTGGGGGAGAAGACTGGAACGGGGCTGTCCATGGATAATGACCTCCTGAGTAGGCTTTTTATAAGTGGCCCACTCCTGTCAATGGTCTGGCTTGGCTCACTAGCCTGACCCTGAAAGGGCACTTTGGTATTGTAGCGGGACTCCTGCTCCTCATTCTCCTCTTTATTGTCCTGGTCAGGGCCAGACAGCAGCCTGATGTGCTGCACTTCAGCATCACTGAAAGACACTGATGATGTCAGCTGGGGTCTCACGGGTGTGAAGTGTGATGAATTCCCTTTCAATATGGAGGCATACGTCCTCTCCAAAGCTTCACCCCGGTCAGGGGACTTCCTGCTGGGCTCAGAGTTTCTGACTGATTCGTACGAGTTGTGTTCCGAGGGAGGCTGAGTGGACCCATGAGCAGAGTGGGGAGATGTCGATCTCTCAGATGTTTTTCTCGGATAACTCGAGCAAGAGGGATGGGCCGTGTCATTCCGGACCCGACGCACAATGACGCTCCTTGTGTGGACATCATTCTCATCCCCCTCTGAGAACGAAAGCCTTTTTCTAGACACACAGTAGGATGCATGTGGCCTTGTTGACACAATGTTGGTGAGGAAAGGGATTCCGAGGCTGTATCCCAGCTCTTGAATGGCTGCCAGGCTGCCTTTGTCCACAAAGAGTGAGGAGGAGTAAATGTAATTCAAAACGATCTCAAAGGCGTCCGGCTCACAGAAGTCCAGGTTTACAACTGTCAGCGAGTCTGCGTCCATCCGCGAGAAAAGGGACTGGAAATACTCACTGCTGGCAGCCAGAACACTCTTATGGGCCTGGTACCTTTGGTCTCCCACAACCAGGACCACATCACACGCTTGTCCCCGCAGTCGCTGCTCATTCAGAGCCCCCAGCAATGACAGGGCGTGGGAGGGGTTACTGTAATGCACTAGGCTCTCCATGGCTGAAAGACAAGAAAAAAAGATTATATTATAAAAAGATTACATTTTATTGAAACAATGTAGACATATAAACATATATATGCATATACTCTTGATCTAGATAAATTTGTATACTTTAGATGTTTCAGAATTCTTTGGACATGGATGCATCTACAGGAATAAGCATCTACTAAATAAAAGCTGATGGGCTTTTGTGCACTATATGTATAATTGTGTGTGGTGTTCTTGTCAGTTCTCTGTGATCAGTTTAATATGACACCAAGTAAAAATTCATAGTCTCTATGTCAGGGGTGGGAAACTCCAGAGTCCTGCAGGTTTTAGACATCACCCTGGGTCAACACACCTGAATTAAATGATTAGTTCATTAGCAGGCCTCTGGAGAACTTCAAGACATGTTGAGGAGGTCGTTTAGCCGTTTAAATGAGCTGTTTTGGACCAAGGACAAAAACCTGCAGGACACCGGCCCCTGAGGCCTGGAGTTCCCCCATCCCTGCTCTGAATAGTAAAAATACATTGTTTCACTAATGAATAAAGGAATCTCAGTATGTGTTCTTCACATTCTTCCGTCATCGAATCTACTTCAAAGTTGACACTGGATTTTCTGCACACACACACACACACACACACACACACACACACACACACGGCAGTATTCTTGAAGCCTTTTGTCTGTTCTCCCACAAAAGCGAGCGACTATGTAATCAGTTCTGTTTGTTTGTCTATTAGCAGTCTAGCATCCACTGTTTTCAAGATATCCTATGCAAATTTCGTCTGATGGTAGACACCCATAAAAGCTCCGGCTGATTTAATTTAGGTGAAAATCAGGTGAAATTCACACCAAATATGAAAACCAGTAAAATCTGTTTATTAATCAGAGATTTATATGGATCGTATTCAAACTTCACAACAATATACTAGACCTTGGGCGACATGAGCAGCTAGTTTGGGTAAACATTTGACTTTGACCTTCAAGAAATCTTTCAAGCATAATATATCACATGAAAGGGCATCGGGAAAGCTGTACAACACACTTTTTTTTCCAATACAACACCCTATCACACACTGCATGAATATATATTAAAATCTCAAGTTTTTACAGCTTAAAAAAGCTCAAGATTTCAGCTGGTTCTGCTCCAATCGTATGGGTAAAGATAATAAAGTACACTATTTTAGTATGTAGGGCTTCAAGGTCATAAGTCAAAGGTCAGGGTCACACGAATTAGGAAAAAGCGTTGGTTTCCATCGGATCGGATTCAAACTCTAAAGCATTAGTCCTTGGGGGGGGGGGGGACATAAGCAATAAGCACTTGTTTGTTTGAGCTCGTTAGAATATTATTCAGGAGCTCATATACAACATGACTTCACAGTGAGACAAAAGATTAATATACTACACCAGATCTCCATATTAACAACGCTGACATCAGCATGTTGCAACAAAAACATTACGAATAATCCAAGTTTTAGTGCAGCCTTTGGTGATCGTTCATGTTACGTTGAAACCATAACCGTTCAAAGGAAGTAGTAACACAATACAATAATTGCTGAGAACTACAGCTGCAGCCATTATTCATTATTAAGCAAATTGGCAATCCAATAACTGCAAACATGCCAAACATAGCAAAGCTCCAGTTTATCATGTGTGAAGATTTGACGCTCATCTGTTTTCTGTATTACTGAAAACAGCATAGCTCTCACTTTTCAGATGCTCATCTGATAAAAACACAAGACAGGATTATGTTGTCTAAAATACAGTAACAAGATTTATTTTGCTTACATTTTATTTATCCAAACAACCTATCAGTTTTATTATGAGCTATAAATATTGATGCCTTACAGACTGCTGTAAAAGTAAAGAAACAACTGGTTAAACTAGGCATCGTGTTTAACAGAACGGGGTTTACAACTACATGTGCATTTTTTGTCTTGCTGTTGTTTGTGATGGTCACTAGAGGTCAAAGTTGAGCCTTTTAAAATATAAAATGGTGTAAAGGAACTCTCCACAGAATTTATGGGAATTACATCATGTTATCAGTCTGAAGGTAGGAAAAATGGAGTTCTGTCAAGTTGCCCTCAACCACACAGGGCACTACAGGAAGTTTAAAAGGTTTCAACTACAAGTTGAAATGCATTGTCTGCCTTGATCCACCTTCACCTAAACCATTAAACATCTACATTTATTTCTATGGTTGTAAAATGTAACTATCAGAGAAAAGCACTCTTGGTATTTCAGGAGGCAGGTTTATTTGATGAATCTAGCCTGCTGTTTATACTGTCAGCTAAAAGATTCATCAAACATGGCACAGGATCCATTAGCATTTGTATGCTTTACAGCTGAGCTTAAACACCATTGTGCTGACTACTTCCATGTCACCCTTTGTGTGATGATCAAGTCTACTGGTGCTGTAATCGAAACTAAAACAGTTTAGAAAGCACACCAAGTTATAAAGTATTGACTTGAACAAACTTTTCTTGCACTAAATTTGGGCTCTATGATGTGTTTTTCATCATTTTTATTATAAATCTAATTTATTTTGTAGAATTCATGTAAGAAACTGCGTAATATCGATACTACTACTGAACAGCACTATACTGTTACAAGAACAAACCCCATCTGACGCACAGCAATAGTTGTGTGATTAACATAGTCAAAAACAGGGACTGCAAAGCATTATATGCATGCATTTCATTTTCCTGAAAAAGGTGCTGCCTGGACGTCACGGCGTTTATTTTGGAAATTGTAACCGGAAGTCGCGTTACTTACGTCGGCTACTTTGACACTTGCTAAATATATTTATGGGCAGAACCCCCATTCATTCATCAAAAAACTAAAGATTGCCTCGTGGACTTTGGGTGAAAATGTGTGCTCCGTGTTAGGAAAAACACGGGAATGTTGGGTCGTGTCATGTTTTCCCAGAGGAAGCCGAGTGAAGCTTCGGGCATTAGATCATCCATGAGACGTGGCTCTAAAAGAACTTCTCCGACTGATATGCTGCTTTCACTTCACAACGCATTCGTACATTTCTTTTTTGTTTAGCTTCAGACAAACCCGAGGGTGCAACGCCTGGTCTCGAGCAGCTAACACCGAATAAAGAGGGGGAAAGTTGAGCGCGTTTCAATGGACTGCACCGCGCTAATCCAGAAATGAAAGTCTGCGCGGGCAGAGACGCCGTTTTGGCGTGTAAGGAGTCAGTTGTAAACGCTATCCCCGGTGGAAGTCATGGGCTTTTGGTTTTGTTATGTTTAGTTCTTTTATTTTTTTTTTCCCACCAAAAAAGCAAAAACGGCTCCACACCGGCCTGACACTGGAGCTGCTGCTGGCTGCAAAACAGGTTGTAGCTGGTCAGGTTTTTACAGCGACACAATCCCCCCTCCGAGTTACGTCAGGGAGGAAAAAGCTTCTCCTTAACAGCTCTCACCAACTGTGTCTGCGCCTCCCTGCTCGTGTTACTGAACGGTAACTTCGTTAGGCTGGCTACACTTACCCTGCCCGTCGTGAATACGGTCTTTCCTCCACGTAGCCGGGACTTTGTTCAGTGTTGTGTAGATTTCTCCGCGCTGGTCGTGATTCCATCCATCTTGAATTTGACGTCATCCCACACCAGGGATGAGGTCATCGCAGAGAGCGCTCGTCACGTGCACCGTGCACTGATAGGCTGGTCAAAGAGCAAGGGGCGGTGCAAACGGAAGACTCGAAACTGAGGCTAATTTAAAGGGATATGTCATATTTTTCGTTTGATCTTTTTTTAAAACAAGATTTAGTGAAAGTCGGTAAAGGCTAACTAGCACTTTCCTGCACATTGTAATTCACTGCACACTTTAGTCGCACACTTTGAGGTACACTGAGTTTGCTGCTGGGGTTGTTCTGCTTGTGTGAAGTCACATGTGTTACAGTAAACCTGACCAAGTGTGGAAACTTTTAACACCAAGTAGGAAGTAAGTGCTCTCCTTATTTTTGTTTCTTTCTTAATTATTATAGTTTTGGTCTGATTATTTTAAAGAGTACTTTTTTACTTTACAATGCCATGACTTAAACGTTATCAATGCTACAGAAGACACTACTTTGATGCCCATCTAGCCCCAGTGAAACTAATTATATCCATGACTACAAAAGAAGTCACTGCAGCACAGCAGTGTATTTGTGTCATCACTTCTATCCAGTGGGGATTTGTCACCATGCCTATTTTGCTTAAAGGCCTTTTCCTGGAAAGCCTCATCTGCTACAGTAGCCTACCTGGCAACAGTCTCATCTCACTTAATCAAGGACAGCGCTGATGGTGAAAAGACAGCACCACTCCCAGTTATCTTTAGGTTCAACAAAACATGAAAGCATGCGTATGCAAAGCATATATTTATGTTTGGTGACCTCTGATAACCCATCTGAAAACCCTTCACTGCCTTGCATTCACACCCACAAGCCTGCTAGCATGAGCCCACTCATTACTGCTTAATCACTGAATTACGTTTAATCAGGTTCATTTTCACACCTCATTACCATTAATGGAACACCATTATTTGAACGGGTACTTCTGCGAAGAATTAAAGGCATGCCAAAAGGCTTGTAGAGTTTTAGCAGGATTTTCACATCCGGACACATTCAGAGCCTTTTTTTTTAGAATATGTCTTTGACAGCCAAAGCATCCTGTTGCTTTTTGATATTAGCAGAATGAAGACATGTGGGAAAATGGCAGGGAAGTTCTCACTCCTCCTTACTTGATTTTAATAGCTAAGATGGTTGGTTGTTAATGCCAGCATCATAGCAAGCACTGCCATGGTTACCTGAGTGGAAACCAAGCCATTAGGGACTCTGACTCCTCCCAGCCCATAATTCTCCTTGGCCTCATAAACATGTTTACTTACAATGACACAGCCAAAGAATAGGCAAATCCATAATGCATTTATTTGACAAAAATAAAAGCATGCACTTCCTCTCACAGGTTGCATGAAAAGCAAAGACTTTGTTTGTCGTGTTTATGCTGATTATCCAGGTTGTTTCGCTGACAGCAATTTAAAACCTGCTTAAAAAAACAAAATTAATATACTTTTAGTAAATTAATAAAATGGTAACTGCAAATATCTAAATTCATATAATACTTACCTGTTGGATGCTGTAATTTTGTGGTACATTTGGGACCGTTGGGTCATTAAGGGGAGGGGAAAGATAGCCACAGAGGACTTGGTCTTTGACTACACCCTGAACAGTGCGCTGGTATCATTTCAAAGTGAAATATGGAGGTAAAATGTGGTGCTTAAATACATGGGTGAGATTCTGATGTGAAAATGAGTTGGATGCTCTCGTTTGGGGTGGCTGTGGCCCTGCTGGCTCTCTGTAGGGGACAGGACACTGTGAATGAAGGTAGGCCACGATGCCGACGACAGATTTACTCTAAACAGATGTTTTAACAAAACAGAATGTGACATTTATTTCGATTAAAGCCTTCACATTTCATTCAAAACTTTCCGAGCACATTAACATATAGGAGCAGTTTATTAGAGTGACTCAAAATGTTATTTTGCAGCAGTGTACAAGATACCAATGGAAACATCTGATATCCAAAAGATATATTTTATTTTCAGGAAATAGCCTGTGTCTGTCTGGCTACCACCTGTGCACTCATAACAAAACAAAGATTGTGAGTTTCCTGGTGGTGCACAAGGTTCCCTATTCAGTGTCAAAGCCTTGTGGCGGTTGGCTCCTCTGGAAGACTTGTAATGTCACAATGTACAGGATGATCCATCAGACTGAGTACAAGCTGGTGACGGAGCAGGTGATGGGATGCTGCTCTGGCTATGTGCAAGTTGGTCGTTACTGTGCCCTGCGTGAGTATACTGCACTGATCAGGATTAAAGAAAAGCACACATTGTTTTGTTCTTAGACTGTAGAAGACACTTTTTCTGTCTGCAAAATCTGATTATGTACCACACACACACACACACACACACACACACTGTCTCTGGCCAGGCAGTCAGCGTGACCTTTCAGTGTGTGGTGCTGTGTGCAAGACACCAGATGGAAGCGCTGAAACTGCAATGCTACAAATATCTCACTGCTAATATATGGCCTGCAACATGTTATTTCCTTTGAATGAAGCTGTAAACAGGAGTGGTGAGTTTAGTTCCAAGCCAGGATCCTGTCCAACTGCAGATGGATTGCATCCCAGTTCTGAGGAGTGTGACTTGGATATAGACTGTCCAGGCTGGCAAAAATGCTGCCAGAGATCTCACCACTCTTCCTGCAGTGATCCAGCAAGTTAGTATATATGTGATTTTGCATCCACATTGCATTTAAAGTGAATGTTCACCATGCATCTTACTGTGCTTTGTTTAAGCAAATGACAGTTTTAGAATAGTGCTAAAACGTAATGAGCGACTCAACTCACTGAGGCATTAAACTGAAATTTGCCCAGCGTCTACGGTATATCAGCTAAACATGACAAACTGTTTTTATCTGTTAGTGCAGCTTTACTGCTGCCATCTTGGTGCTGATGTGGCCGCTCTGTTGATGTGTCATTTTCCTTGGTATTTCGTAAAATTTCAAAAATGAGCACTCAGAGAGGGCAGATCCCCCCGAAGGGCGAGGGCTACACTAAATGCATGCAAACACGGGGAAAACAGGCAAACTCCTCACTGTTGGTGGAATCGAACTCAGGACTTTCTCGCTGTGAGGCAACAGTGCTAACCACCGTGCCACCGTCAAATGAAGTAAAGGAAAAAAATGCATCGGTTTTCTTACAGCAACAGTAAAAAGTTACAGAAACTGAAAGTGTTAACAAAAACACGCTCATATGTTCTGTGTCACGTTCAGCCGATGCACACCGCGCACACGCTAAGAGTGCAGCAAAAAACAGACACACAAAAAAATAAAAAGAACATGTTGTCTGACAAGCAATGTTGTGTGTTTCATTGCTTCTGGTGTTCGTACGTGTGTTCTTGTAAAATTACAGTGCCACCAAATTCTTTTACAAACTAATCTTAGTGACTTGGGGTAATCCACAGACCCCACAGTGTGTGTGCCATTTTCACTGGATCCCTTCCTGCTGAAGAAAATATGAAAGGAATAACTGCTGAGTCGTATATAGACCGCTTCAGCCTGTTCATATTTCATTTAGCAATTAAATAAATAAATCAGCTGATTTTCTTTTTTTTAACCAAGCTCTTAAGTGAGCCTGTAGGTCTTTCTCTGAAGCAGGGAGAAATCTGTCGACACTGATCTTTATATTGTATCATGTTAATCTCAGCAAATTACTCTGAGAATGGAGGAAACCGTTTGAATGCAACAGTGACAGTGAAGACAGACTACCAGCAACTGATGTCCAAGAATGAAGGGCTTCTGAATCACACAAGGCTGCTGCAAGCAATGGTAACACAACAGCTTCTATGGTCAAACTTCCTCCAGACATTTATAATGAGACTAGACTTCCAACATAAGCACTTTCCTTGGTGGTCGCTTTTTTATGAAAATATGTTCGTCTGTGTCATCATCAGGTGACTGGAGCTCTGCAGTCTGATGTTTCTGTCTATTATCTCAGCACATGGCCTGTGCATCCCTACAGAACTGCCACCTCTCTGCTGATTGAGTGTAACTTCACTCTCTCGTTGTACAACGTCACATCGAAGCTGCATCGCCTTCTCGAACGAATAGAGGAAGTGTCTTCAATAACAGTGCAAGGTGAGGAGGCACTGTATGGCAGTTTTGACCTCTCTGCGAAGCTACTCGGCTTTTTTTCTTTTGAGAAATGACATTCTTGTAGAGTTTTGAGAATGATTCATGTGCAAAGAACACGGCGTTCAGGAAAAAATGACTCAGTCGCACCACAGTTTCCTTCTCCCACTACTTCTGTTTGAGTGACAGTCATCTGTGGGATGTTTCCTGCAACAGCGGAAAATAACACCAGAGCGATCGCACACGCACACACAGAGACAAACACACGTGCATGAACACACGAAACACACACCCACACTCAGATATTTATCATAAATCAGTCATGCTTGCTACATTCCCACAAAACATGGCTCGCGTGCACGTCAAGCTGGCTTTTTCTCAGAGATAATTAACTTCCCTTTTTTTGTGCTGAAAGCCATTTATTTTTAGACACATCTGAATTTTCAAGCCTTTAAATGAAAGACGTGAGCAAGATAAGTGAATCCAGTCTTGACTTGCATAATGTGTTTCAAGTTCCAGTGATTTTTCCAGGGTCCCGAACAGATGTGGAGATTTTCTAAACAGCTTCCACTATAAACTATTGATTTATTTTCAGAAACACATTTGTTACAACTCATGCAAACACAACTGTAATTGAACAGCTTTTATGTATGTGTAATTATAATTGCTGCTTAACTCCTCCATATGTCTGCATTTTCATTGCAGATGTAGACGAGTGTGCACATTCTGCTCTTCGGCAGTGTTCGCTTTGGGCCGACTGCAACAACACAGTGGGTTCTTATGAGTGCGTCTGCCACCAAGGTTACATTGATGTTGACCCGAGCAACCCTGGAGCCCACTGTTCAGGTTTGACCGCACACTTGTGTGTGTGTTTGCAGTGCAGACGTAACCCTTTAAAGTCTGGACTGTGAGATAATTGCCAGATAATTAAAATGTTTATTTGCACATGACTTTGTTCCATTTTTGCTATGCACACCAATTTGTGCAATTTATTTAGGTTTTTCAGAAACTAGCTCACACTTAACTTACACGTGCACAATGTATGTACACAGAGAAAGCAATCATATTGCTAAATATAACATCTGAACCTCGTTTGAAAGTGTTCTTTTTCTCAAGTGCTTCCAGTTACCCTATCCTCAAAATCCCCTGAGCCCTTACTTTTGTACTCGCAAGTGCAGCATCTCAGACAAGTACTATAGTTTAGATTCAGTCACTTTAGAAGTGACGAGAGGGATTTCCCCATCAGAAAGCCCCGAATAAAAACTGATAAGATTACAGTTAGACTGATCAAAGAGCTTTTGGGGGGTTAAAGTTTATGCACAAGTTATTCTAATGCTAATGTATTGATGTTTGCTAGGTGGAGTAAATTTACAACATCCCATCACACACACACACACACACACACACACACACACACACACACACACACACACACACACACACACACACAGACTATTAGAATAACTGACCTGTAGAACTAGAGGTGGAAGCTGAGTGAGAACAAATGAAGATTTCTCTCAGTTTTACTCAGATTTGAATAGTCCGCCCACCATCGGCCTTTTTTGGGTAAAATATCAAACAAGAAAAAAGAAAACAAGTCTCAAAAGATAGTTTTCTTGTTAAAAGCAGAAAAAGGTCAATTACCAATCACCTACTGACAGCTGTGTGAAAACATTAAGGAACACAGAGGCTATGGAGGCCTTGTTTTGGAACAAAGCTGTGGTTAACAGACTGCCTCCTTAATCTGAAACGGCTGCACAATAATATGTGTCAGAGTTGTTCTTCAAGTCAGACAAACCTACTCGAACAAGGAAATTGTGGTTAGTTTTAAAGGCTTAGCTAGCTCACAACAAAGTTGCCACATTTGTCATATTTTGTGAAGATGGTCCTTCCTCATAAATGATCCACAATGTTCTGCTATTACTGCTTTGTAAAGACACAGTTTCTAAAGTGACCTCTGTTGGCTGTGTGACTAACAACATGTAAATTGTCTGTTCACCACTGATGAGTGGAGGAGGGCGGAGTCAGGTCTTCAGTCGTCATACTGGAAAGCTTGAGAATGGTTCTTACAAAGATGGTGTTTATTAACCCAAGTCACCAATCAATGTAAAGACAGTTTAGAGTAAAAGTGTATTTTTGATCCATGACTCTACTTACCTACTTATTTTTTTTGCTCTTTTAAAGTGGAAACACTATATGTTGTTTCTAATTACTACACGTCTGTGATGTGAGTCACACAGTGGTATTTACACCAGAAACTTAGAGTCCAGTCGTCCACTTGTTGTTCTTTGCTCCCAGCTGACACTGGAGTGTGGCCCACCGCCCTGACCAGCCCTGCATTGATGAACACAACCTATCCCCCTGCTTCCAGTCGCACACAAGGCCCTCCTGGATACAACACAACAGATTTCTTCACATCCACTGAGATCAGCGTGACTGCGGCTCCGAGTAATACGACCTCTGTCTCTTGGAATTCATCACAAGCTTCGCTGTGGACGAGTTCTGCATCTCACAGCCAAATGAATACAGCTGTGGAGTCAGCTCATCCAGCAACAACATGCTGTGAGAAATATTCTGTTTTCATCTAAAGTTTACATGAAATCTCCATCTCTTGATTGGAAGGGTGTCCAAGCCAGAAAGAGAGGGATATTTGGGTTTAACAAGCATTTATTTATAATTTGACATCATTTACACTGAAGCTCATCCTCTTTGGAGGAGTCTTAAATTGTTATTCTCACACCTGTAAAAAAAATTCAGCTATTTTTACTCGAGTATTTATTTTTCAGACTACTTTTTACATTTCTTCTGTGCATTTTTATCATGTTCACATGACGTTCGCATCTTCCTGGTATATTTGATGTTTAACCTCCATTTGTGGATCGCACAGCAAACTGTGATTTCTGGAAGTGTTCCTGAGCCCATGCAGCGACTTCCTTGCCAGATTATTCCTGGTTTTAATGTAGTGCTGCCTGGTGACATCCAATATTTGTCCTTTGCGCACAGAGATTTCATCATTTCTTTGGATTCTTGGAATCCTTTGCTGCAGATGTAACAGCATTTTAGAGATATTTTGCTGCCATCAAATTCAAAATAAGATAATATTTTAATATTCCTTTGTGTGAAAGTTTCTGGATCTGACTTGCACAGACTGAATAAGACTGGCCTAAAATGGTGTAGGATTAAACTGACAGGATGTAAAAAGTAAAATAATGCATTTTTAAGCTGTTCTTTTTTGTTACTCTTGACAGGCTTAGACTAGCTGTGGTGTTTGTTTCCAGTCACTGTGCAAAACAAGGCTGGATGCTATTCCCTAAGACAAACCGCACAGATGTGGGAGTGGCATATTTCCACGCAACAACCAGCAAGAAAGCAGATTCAGATTAATGACAAGCGATTCCCCTGTCTGTCCCCTCCCTCAGCTCCCCCCAGCATCGGCAGCTTATGGTCCACTAATGTTACTGGAACGTCCTTCTCTGTCTGCTGGTCCAATCATGCCGAGACAAAACAGACTTACCTGGTTGTTCTAAGGAAAGGGTCAGAGGTCATTCAGACTCAGAAAATCAGTGATACCACGATAGAGGTGAGCGGACTGAAGCCTGGACTGCTCTACAATGTTACCGTCACACCTCGTGCCTGCCGAAATCAAGGAGCCCCTCTTCACATCTCAGTAAAAACCTGTAAGTACATTGAACATATATATCAAAATATGAACGTCAAAGTACTCGAGAGCTGCCAATCTATGTGACAGCTCCAGTAACTTTCAGTACAGCTTTACCTTTGTTTATAACTGTTATGCAGTCATATTGTTGTTATGGCTGATTGTGATGGTGCTTTTAAAAAAGTAAGGAAACACTTACATGTCACCTTGGATCTTGATGTACGAAATATTCAGGCTGAACTTTTTATTTTGTTGAGAACAAATTGATGTAAAAAAAAAAAGAGTTGAAAACAAATCATCAACCCTTTGAGTGCTGGATTCAAAATGACTTAAAAAAATCTAATTGTTCAAGTGTTCCCTTGTTTTTTATTCATTTGTATTTATTTATTATATTTTTGCAGTAGATTTTGCCTGAACCAGAAGAACGAAACTGACTAATTGACTAAAAATGCTGAAAAACACTTTTTGTCATTTTTCTTTCTGTGTGTGTCTCTGCATGGAGACACACACTTCTCAGGAAACAGTGATATTTTCCACCAGAGGCTTTCATTTCCACCTCCACTTGTTGTTCTTTGCTCCCAGCGATATTATAGAAATGTTATATTGCCAAATAGCATTGTGACAATATGTAACCTATAACATTATTATAACACTTAACACTGTTTTTTGGATATCTGCATGGTTATTATTAGAAGAAGAAATCATAAAATGTGTTACTGTCATAAGAGAAAAGTGAAAACAGAAGGAAACTGGAGTTGTTTAAGTTGGTGAAGCTGTTTGGCGTCACATCCAAGACGCTTCTTCAGTTCTAACAACAACAGGTAGGAAGCCTCTTGGATGTGAAGCCAAACGGTGTCACAGCTTAAAGAAGCTCAGTTGCCTTTTTTCCGAGCTTTTAAGACTCCTGTTACCTGCATGACTGAGAATCTAGACACACAGAGATGCATTACTTTCCCCTCAGAAGTCAAAATGTAGGTCAAATCTTTATTTCTCCTCTGTGGAAGTATTTTCAGAAAAAGAACAACAAGAATACTGGAAGTGTTTTTTTGTCTGAGCCACAAGTGAAGAAAGTGACTGACCCAGATTTCTGAAAATAAGAACATAGCCACAGTTACCACCCTGAGGGAGTGAGGAGTACAGCAGTTTAATTGTCTTTAATGACTAATGCGTGATGAAGAAAAGAATCAGTGTTTTATCAAAAGGCCTGGGGTCAGTAGGACGGTCGACATTTATGTGGTAAATGTGGTTATTGTGCATAATAAAGGTTTTCTTTGTAGACGCTCAGACTCTCGATGCCACAACACGACTTACCAACATAAAGTTCACAGCTGACCTCCAGAACACCAGCAGTCAGGCCTACAAAACCCTCAGTGAGAGTATAACAGAAGAGGCAAGTATCCAGTGACTGAATGTGATGTGCAAATGAAAACACAAACTTGAGCCTGTTTCCTGTGTCACCAACCAGATCTACCAGTCTGTGTCTCCAGAGGTGAAAGCCATGGTGGATTCAGGCCAGGTCAGGATCGAGATCAGAAACTTTTCCCCGGGGAGCGTGATGGTCAACTTCACCATAGTGTTTATCCCAAGTCAAAGCCTGGACATAAGCAATGTGTCCACAGCAGTTCTGCAGTCCCTGACGAACAGCTCGACATACACAGTAGATCAAAACAGCACAAGTCTAAATGGTATGTGTCTTTATATTGCTTATTCTAATGCTGTGGGCTGTTAGTGGCACACTGCTGGGAAAATGCTTCAAAGAGGGAGTGCTGAGTTTGACATTATAGCAAATTAGCGTTAAAGACTTACTCGCGGTGTTAGCAAATGTTTTATTTTTACTGAAATCACAGCACAGAAAAGAAAGAAGGCACTGGAGGTGGCCCAATATATAAATGGGGCCATGATGGTAGAAGCAACATATTAAAACTTTCATAAATCTTCATAAAATAGATATATTGTGTTTGTGCATTTGACTAGTGAGAGTCAGGGGGCCAGCCTACTACAAATCACAGCAGTTAATGTTTGTGTTGCAGACTATAGGAGATTACATCTCTGGAGACGTGCATGAGAAGTTGCAGTATAGGCTAAGGTGAGAAGTAGAAATGGGGCCTTAATCATCCTGCAGCAGTCATTCACAGTCTTTGTACCAAACAGTTTTCTTGGTAGCTTTTGATTAAAATATAGCCAGCAGTTTTATTGTTCTGGGATGTCCATTAACGAGTGAAAGGCAGCTGCAATTTTCATGTCTGTTAATGTGAACCAAACTTAACTAAAACTAACTGAAAACTGAAACTCAACATGAAGAAATCATTTAACTAAACTAAAATCTAGATTTTTGAAAATAAATAAATAATTAAATGACTGAAATTATTTCATGGACCTGAAAAAAAACTCACCGAACTATAGCAGAAATATCCTGTTCACGTGTTTACTGAACGGGACGGCCGAGTCAGCGTTTCAGAACGTGTTGTGTTTTTATTGTACGTTTGCCGATTCTCTGCAGTCTTGCTTCAGACACGTGCGCTCCACATACTTTCTCTCTTGGCACAATATGTTAGAATAACTATGAAGCTGCGTTGTGGAATCCAGAAATTCTGGATGTCGACTGACGCTTTGACTTAAAAGGCAATATTTCTTGGTCGCTGTTGCCTCATGTTAATTTTCTCAGCTGTATGGAAATACAACACAAATGATGCTCAAAGTCATAATGCTCTAACTGCACAATGTTTTTTAGTACATACCATTCAAAAGACCTAAGTGCACTAAAAGTATTAACAAAACCTTTTTGTGTCTCAAAAGCAACATTTTGGAAATTCAAAGTAATTAAAGTAACATCTAAATAATCAGCCAATAACATAATACCTGACTCTATTTTTTTATTTCTGTGTCTGTAGATTTTAATGAATGTGCTTCGGGGGAAAATGATTGTTCCCAGTCGGCCACATGTAACAACACCTGGGGCTCCTATACATGTGTTTGCCTGTTCGGGTTTACTGACAACGACCCAGAGAGACCTGGACGGGTCTGCCAAGGTAGCTGTAAAAAATCATTTATACACATTACATGTAAAACAGAATATCTTTGTAACCAGCGAGCATTGTCTCGTGCAGCACCTACAACCTTAGAAACAGCGGCACCGCCCCTGACGACAGCTGTAACCACTTCAACTACTGCTCCAGAAATAACCACAGACAGTATATCAACAAGTCACATGGTTTTCACAACAATCTCAACTGTTGCTCAAGCTTCCACCACCACTACCCCGACAACCAGTACTTCCCTAACAGCCATCCCCGCCTCTACAATTGCCACAACAACTGCTACCAGCTCAACAAAAAGTACCACTGCTCTGGGATCTGCCACCGACGACTCTATCCAAGAAGCCCTCTCAGTCCATTGCAGACTTGCGGCCATCACTGTGACTGTCACTAAGAATTTTCTTCTGAGCTCCATGATCCAGGAGAGTGCACTTTACTTGGGCACGGTGGGCTGTGGCATCAATGGCGGCAATGACACGCACGTGGAGCTGACCGTGGCCTGGAATGAGTGCGACACTAAACTTGTGCAAGTGAGTTTTTCTCCTCTGCATTTGGGAAACCTCCTGAATCCCCTGTGCTCTTGTTTTTTGTATACTAGCTTGCCATTATCTTCTTCAGCTAAGTACGAAGTATAAAAAAGTATGAAAACCAACACTCTGCTCTTTCTGCCGTGTCGGTATTTCAGAATGAAACCCACTACATAGCCTCTGTAAACCTGCTTAACACTATGGATCCATACACTTCACCAACGGGAGCAACAGAGGTGCCCAGAAAACAGCTGGAAGTCCCAATCATGTGTACCTACATGAAGAGCATGCTTATTTCTGCAGACCTTAGCCCCATGGGGTAAGTACCATGAGTACTGTCACGAATACTCATTATATTTTATTATTTTTCAAATCAGTAACCCCTTGATAACTGACACAGCTGACAAATGCCTCAAGAGGAAACAGCATCGAGAGATAAAGAACTACTTCTCCAGAACAGAATATTGACACATTCAAAAAGTACCTACTTGAGCAATATCACAGAGAGGCAGTGTTGCTGTTCAGAATATCAGCACACCGGGGATTTGATTGCTGCTGCTGCATTTACACAGCAGTTTCACGAGCAGCCTTTATTAGCTGACAGTAACAAGCAACAACAGACTGGGATAAATTCTTTGTTAGTATATTCAGGACCCTGAACTGCGTTTCATGAACAGCTGTCATTGGTATGAAGGTTTAAACAAGAATGAATCCCAAGATAGAGGCTGATACTGTAGAGCTCCCATTTAGTTATATAAATGGACTTAACTGAGGCTGAAAGCCGCTCAGCACTCATCAGTGTTGCCACCGCAGGCTATAGCCATTCCTAAAATCCTATTGAGCATAAGTCTGATAGGTGTTTAGCTTATTTACTTCACTTAAACTCTCATGTCCCACTTTCACTGAATGCAGTTATGTTGTGCATTAGTAGCATAAACTGATAAATATTTCATTTTTAATATTTTGTATAGTTTATATTGTATTCATTATACCTACAATTCATTCCCATCCATATCCAGGTATGACATAATTAAAATCACAGGATCGGGGTCATTGCAGATGAGCGTGCATCTGTTGGACAGTGCAGTGCCTCTGCCCTACAACTACAGCCTGTCCCGTGAGCAGCCCGTGGTAGTGGAGGTCACACTCAACACCTCTTCAGATCACATTAAAGTAGTCATCAGCAAGTGCTGGTGCACTCCCACCCCAAACCCCGTAGACGCCTACAGCCATGTCTTCCTGGAGAAAAGGTCTGTTTCCCAGCTACAGCTTTCTTTAGCTTACTCATACTGTTACCACTATGATTATTGTTAACTCAGACAACTTTAATCTGGAGTTAAGATCTCAGATGGGGTTGACTTGGCCAACATGTGCATTGGTAACACACGTTATATAAAAATGTGTCATTTAAAAAGCCAAAACTCTACAAATTAAGTTCCTGACAGTTTCTGTCTCAACGAATAAACATCTGTGGTTTTAAGTTGATAGGAAAACTTGTTCTGGATGATAGAAATGATAGGTAGGTAGCTTCATTAGTCAGCATATGATTAACTTGGGGCTTCACACTTTTTAAAACAAGATGCAAATGTGACCAGCTTCTGTGGGGTGACACATAAAAACACTTCTTCCCCTCCCTAAAAGGAAGTCTTTCACAAGGCCTGAAACCAGGCCCTTCCATTCTTTTATCATTACAAAGACAGAACAAGACAAGGATTCATATTGTGTTGCTCATTTTGTTAGTTACTGTCTAAAGCTACAGTCAGCAGGAGGTTAGCTTAGCTTCTGCTTCTGCTGGAAGTCTGGAAACTTCTTTTAATCCCTGCAACACAACATTCAAGTATGCATTGAGCCATTGTGTAGTTACGTTCTATGGGAGGTGCACGTCGGGTTAAATAGGCATACAGTTAAGATGAAGTTGCGGTTATGTTGTAAGTTACCACGTAAATCTGATGCACATATAAGGGTAAAGCTAGCTAGCCTAGCCCCATTCAGATACAAGAAAATCTGACTCCCATTGTCTCACTGCAAAACACGTGTCAGCGGAGGCATTTGTGAAACAAATGAACTAAATTATATGAATTAATGAGCTGCATAGTTGCCAGTGGGCCAGTTTTGTTACTGTGTCTGTTCGCATCACCTTTTTTTCCATTTCTACGAGCAAACTTAGAATCTCCAGCTTCATATTTACAATATTTGTTTTCTAGTGATCAGTTTCAAACACCTGGTACTTAGATGTATGGCAGGGACATGGAAAATGTGGTGGTCACGATATCATCTACTGAACCCTCCCCCCCCAAAATCTCCCACATGCAGCAGTGTTGACGAGAAGGCATTTTCTGATTCACAGCTAAAGGTCCCTCCATTCAAATGAAATTCATCTTTGAGCAGGATGTAAGAAAAAAAAAAGTGCCATCAAAAGTGACAATGAGTCAGTGCGGTAGCTAAATCTGTGTTAAAGCCTTCTGCAAAGCGATAATAAGAGAACCAGCAGATTATTCAGCTGTCTATATATTTAGCACGATGCTTTCTAATAATAGTTTTTGATCAGGTGCAGTTAAGTTCATCAGTCAGCCCCACTGTCTGTGTCTCCACAGCTGTTCCCTGAATGCATTCACCAAAGTGATGATGAACGGGAACTCCAGCACGTCCCGTCTGTCCGTGCAGATCTTCTCCTTTGTCAACCTGAAGGTGATCTATGTGCACTGCAAGGTTCAGCTCTGCCTGCAGACTGAGTCGAATAGCTGCGTGCCAGTGAGTGCTTTCTACTCCACAATACATTTCATGCAACCCTGCAGCTTTGACCCTGCTTAGACTAAAAGCAGTTGATGCAACATAAACTCGGCTCATGTTTTGTTGCAGGACTGTCACCAGAGAACAGCTCGATCTGTAAATGCACTTGGAACAAGGTTCGGTTCAGCTGGGCCTCTGATGAATTCAGATGAAGGTGTGTATTTTTACACAGTATCTGCTTTGAAAACACTCCACTCCAGAGTGTTGGAGCACGGCTGATTTCACCTGGATGCTTCTTTTGTGCTTCAGTTGGAAGTGTAATGACACTTCAGCTTCCACTCAACACGGACCGTTTTAAAAGTAGAAAAGCTATTTAAATCTTCAGTGGCCATTATAAATCTGGCTCTCACTTCATCTCAGCATTTAAATGGGCCGTCTATAGCTGTTGAATTAAGGCAGTAGTGCAGCTGTCGCTATTATCAGTGTGGTGGAGAGGAAAGTTCAACTAACTTGATGGAAAACATTTATCCATCTATCCATGTTCTTAACTAGCCATCGCTAGGAAAGGGTTGGCTGCTTTTATCATGACACACTCATGAGGGGAACATTTTTTTAAACATTATTTTTATGTAAGGGAGCTGGAAACGTTTGTTTTAAGAGCCAGTGAGTAAAGTTTTGGTATTTCTGTCATCATATACTGCTTGTCTGCATGTTTGTACTTCTTCAGCCTTGGTTCATATATTCCTGCAGAGCCCTTGGATAAGGAGCTGAGCACTCTAAATGTAGTTGGGTTTTCCATTCTGGGAATTTGCTTGTCGCTCTTCTTCATCTGTTCCCTCGCCTGCCTCTTCTACTGCCAGAGGAACCGCATCGGACACTACAATTTTAACGTCAAACCCAAAGAGGAGAAGTTCACCTACCTTGCCTATAACACCTAATGACAGCCCCTGCACCCACAGGCACACAATTAGAAGAGATTAGACGTGCTGTCGCTGCTTTTACACCACACCTGCCACCATGTGTCACTGTTGCACCATTCACCCTTTATCGTGTACATGAAACTATTATGTATAGTTTGAATTTAAATTCTACCTGCACCTTCTTTGTATAATTAAGATATTCAAACGATAGAGTGGTTGTATACAGGGATGTCAAATGTAGAAACTATCAATATTTCATGCATGACATATTTAATGACTGCAGAGAATCAGATACCAAGTAACTATGCAAGTGTTGGTCTCTGTATCCTATTCTTATAGTCAAACGTGTTCATAGCTGCCTCTTTAAATCATGTTATTTATGCTATTTTTTGCTGTCTGTTATCTATTGTGTTTACTGACACATAATTTGTGCTCTAAGTGGTGAGACAATAAACACATCCTGTATAAACTCAGACACTTGGGGGTGCTGTTAACACAGTTCTTCATTAAAAAAACAGTCCAAGATGGCTTCCTGCACTCAGAGTAAACACGAGCGTTTACAGGGGACGATGTGAGGTGGTGGATTCAGAAAAAACAAAAAATTTACAGTCCCGCTTTTATTCAGTTGGCTGGAGGTTGTGCTGTCAGTTTCTCCTTCACCCAGATCAGTGGTTAATGAAAACATCTCATATGAGCCTTTCTCAGCAGAGAAGAGCCAAAGATGAGAGCCCAGCTTTTCTTTCACACTTTGCATAATCCGACATTGTCACGGGGTCAGAAATGCAGCAGTGATGGGGGTGAATACTAAAAAGAGGAGCGGCTTTCTCTTTCATGGGAGGTCCCTGGAGACCTGTGGTGAAGGAGGGCTTACTACCATCTGGAGTGCAGCAAATGCTCCGCCTTCTCATTAACCCATTCAGCCTCACAGTCTGAAACCTGGCAACCCATCGCTATGGCAACAGCTCTGTGCAGGGATGGAGGGGAATGACGGATGCAGCAAGAAGGAGCGAGAGCAGCAGTGATCAAAGCAGAGGAATGGCTGCAGCTCAGGAGCTTCTATTTCTTCCTTTCAGACAAACCACGTGATGAAGTTATATCACACACAGCACATTCCTGGGCTTCATCTCTTCTGCTGAGTGTTTCGGTAATGGTTTCCAGTTAGTCTCTGGACAGCACTATATTTCAAATGTGCAGGTGTTTAATAATTTAGAAGCAACACACACACGCACACACACACACACACACACACACACACACACACACACACACACACACACACAGTGTCAATTATCCCAGTTTTTAAACACAAATAACTTGTGTCTGTTGAGTGCTTTCTAAATTTACCAGTCAGGAGTGTGACAGTGCCGTGAATTACTTTTCCAACTTTGTGCGTCTGTATTCTGGGAGGCAGTAATGGCTGTAACATGATCCACGTCTCCACAGTCCTTCCAGTTTTCCTCCTCCTGCATCCTACACCAGTCTCTCTGCCTCACTGTTCATCCCGTAACAGCGGCTCTGAAACAGTGATTGGTTCTGCTTTATGATCTATGGCTGTAAATGTGCTTTCTCTCACACGGGTCATTACTAATTAAACATCCTGATCCCGATTGTATTTTCATAGAGCACATTAACACCGTCCCTCAGGCATCTGACCAGTGTAATGGCTTTGTAATCTTCAGAGGTGAGAGATATAATTATGCTGTCCGCGAACTATTAGAAAATACCTCTCACTTGATATACAACATCTAATTCTCAGTCAGTTCCATCAGTTTGTTTCAGTTGTGAAAAACATTTACTCCAGTATGTTTTTCATGTATTTCATAATTGCAGTTTCTAGTCAAAGAATTTAATGCAAAGTTATAGACTATGTTAATCAACAGTGAAACTGTTACCAAAGGATATCCTATAGTTACTTGCTAGGCATGATGCATTTACACTCAGTAATCTGGAATTTCAATGACCAGTTGAACATTGTGTTTTTCTTCTAATTGGGAGCAGATGAGTTCAGCAGAGTTTTCTTTTTTTGAAAATTCAAAAAGAGCTGCTCCTCATCCACATTCAAAAAAGTCTGGGTCTCCTAGCTGAGGTACACCGAGCATGCTCAGCTGGGAGGAGAACCTGGGCTGGATTATAATCTGGAGAGATTATGGCTACGTTCACACTGCAGGTCTTGATGCTCAATTCCGATTTTTTGATCAAATCCGATTTTTTTGTCTGCTCGTTCACACTACAAATAAAATTTACATAATAATGTAGATAACCTAATAATGATCCTTATTGCTGTTTTAGAGGAGTGGTGCTTCAAAGGATAGCTGCAGATTTCTGTCAGAATCTGCAGATTATACAGAACAAAGAAAATGTTCACATTGTCTTACTAACAGTTTCACTGACATCTACACTGGAGGGCCAGGAAGCGTTCACGATGTCTTCTCGGGCGCTGATAATTGACATCTGTCTTGTGTCGGTGACGTAAAAGATGGATTTAATGCGACATGACCGTTCACACAGCAGTCGCTTTCTAAAACATCGGATATGTATCGGATTCAGGACCACATACGAAAGTGACCCAGATCGGATGTGAAAATATCGGATTTGTGCCGTTCACACTGTCAGACCATGATCGGATAGATGGGTCGCAAAGGGTCAAAAAAATCGGATTTGATGCGCTTTCGCCTGCAGTGTGAACGTAGCCTTAGTCTCTCAACTGGACCATTTGTGTCTCACTAGAAGAGCTTGAGGATGCGGGAGGGGAGAGGGAGGTCTTGGCATCTCTGCGTAGACAGCTGCCCCTGCAGTCTGGATCCTGATAAGTGGTACAAAATGGATGTTTTTTGTTCTGATTCTATTTCATATTTTAGTTTTTCCTTCTTTATCATGTTTAGTGAGAATCTTCTCTGTGCTTAGTACGTCTATTGGGATGTTTCCTGTTTTACTTTGAAACTCTGCTTTCTTTGGTGTCATGTTAATACTTCCTGTGAGCTTGGTTGTCTTGATTATATTCACCTGTGTCTTCTTCCTCATCTGTTTCCCATTGTTAATTAATCTCATCTTCATTTTATCTTTGTCCTTCTCTTTGTTCAGTCATCATCTTCAGCGTTTGATTCCCGTTTGCATGACCCTTTCTGAGTTGGAAAACAAATTGAGAGACTGCCTCTGCCGTAGCACACTTTCTGTCACCAGGATGTCTGGCTTGCTGATTAAGACTGACAGCATTACGTCCCCTCCCCCAGTGGTTGCTTAAGACAACAGCCTATCAATGCACACATTACACAAATCCCGGTGAACCTCAGCACCAGTGCAAGTCTCTGAAAGGGGAGCTCAGCTTTACTGTGTGACAACTTTCTGTCTTTATCTGTGTGCCTGTGAGGAGAGGCGTATTGATACGTGCAGCCATTTCCTTTAAAGCAAAGAGCAGTAATGAGGGAAGGGTAATCTAATGAGGAGCTACATAAATTGTAACAAGGAAGCAGCTTCTGTTTACCAAAACTCAACCCAGCTGCTTAATGTCCTCCTCCCTCCCTGATCTGTTTCTTATCTCGCTCTTGCTTATGTAACAGACAATAAACCACATATGAAATATGAGTTAGTGACATGTTCTGCTTTTTTGTGCAGAACGTGTCACTTTGTTGATGCAATGATATCTAGTGTTTGCAGACTTACCAGTGTAGTAAAAGAGTCAAGTCTAGTGAGGGTCTAAATTTTCACCCAGGAATGATACACACCAACCTGTGTGAGAACAACTAGTCCCGGTTTGTTTAACTGTTGTTCGCTGGAGCGCTGAGTATCAAGGTTTGTCTGTGGCACAGAGACAAAAACTGAAACAGGATCTGAAAGCTGGCATTTAATGCCCGGTCAGATCTAGTTCAGTCTAATCTAATTCTTTGATCAGATAGTTCCGGGTTTAATTGAATGTAATTGGAATTTTAGACCACTTTGTCCTCTTGCACATCTTCTTATGCACACCATCAGTGTAGGTATCTTTGTACAGCACTTAGGCACAATATATCGTTCAAAGCAAGTAAAAAGGAAGAAAAGAAAAATCCGTGGAGGTAACACAGCAAACCTTTTGATTTTCCACACACAGCAAATACCTTCAAGGCTCTTTACAAAAGAGGCTGTTTTAGACATCTTTGAGTTCTTGATAGAGTGTATCATCAAGCACTCACATGGGATTTTCAGGTGTGTTCTGCCAGTTGTCTTCTTGATCTTCTAACCTCAGCAGAAGTCTGGTACCAAACCTAAGAGACTCTAATCATCACACCCTGATGATCATATTCCTCTTTAACACAACAGAAATCCATCAATGTAAGAAAACAGTTGGAAGACTCAAACTGTGAACAAAATCAAGCTAAGAGGAACAAATGGGTAGCAGCTGGCCTTTTTAGGAGAAAAGGGAAATAAACTATATGTGTGTCTCATATCGTACTTCAGATAAAAATAAGAGGAAGCAGCCTTTACAGCTGTGCCATCAGACCACCTGCACCTCCATCTGATTTATGAATCTGCGTCTTTATAAATGTAGCTGTGTAATTAGGAGAGACAACAGCAGTAGTGGGTCTAAAGTGTGCTTCTTGCACATTGCACTCAAGTTCAGTATCAGTAGAAAACCAAGTTTATTGTTAACTGACGTATAGATTAAAATGTAAAGTGTGCGCTGTATAATAAAATGTTGCTGTTTTAAAAAAAAGGTTGAATTAAAACAAAAAACTATGATTTTGAAATCTGCACAAATATGTTTGTCAAAGGAGCTTGCAAAGAAAAGCGTCTGGACTTCTTTAAGTTGCTTGAAGACGTTTCACCTCTCATCCGAGAAGCTTCTTCAGTTCTAAGGTCAAATGGTGGAGAGTCCCAGATATAAACCTAGTGGGAGTGACCCCCCACAGAGGGACAAAAGGACCCCTGATGATCCTCTAATCGCCTGAGCCAAGGTGTGAAACTGGGTGTGGGTCCCAATCAGCCAGAGTTTCAGGTGAGCTCATTGTGAAACCTGGCCCCACCTTATCATGCGAATTCCTGAGGTCAGATGGCCCAGGATGTGAGTGGGCGTTAAGGCGTCTGGGGAGGGAACTCAAAACTGGATTATAGATGGCAGAGAGTTGGTGTCGTAAGCCCCGCCTCTGTTCAAAGATGGTCGCTCACAGTGGACATAGATGGCTTCTTTCACTCCTCTTTCAAACCATCTGTCCTCTCTGTCCAAAATGTGAACATTGGCAACCTCGAAAGAGTGTCCTTTGACCTTTAGATGCAGATGGACAGCTGAGTCTTGTCCTGTGGAGGTGGCTCTTCTGTGTTGTGCCATGCGCTTGTGAAGTGGCTGTTTGGTCTCTCCAATGTAGAGGTCTGGGCATTCCTCGCTGCACCACATTGTTAAGTTTGTGTTTTGGCGTTTTGTCTTTCGGGTGAACCAGTTTCTGTCTGAGCGTGTTGCTGGGTCTGAAATGCACCGGGATGTCATGCTTGGAGAAAACTCTCCTGAGTTTCTCTGATACACCGGCTACATAGGGGATGACAACGTTGTTGCGTCTGTCCTTCTTATCCTCCCTCACTGGTGTCTGGTCTTCTTTTCTGTGCCTCTTTGCTGACTTTAAGAACGCCCATTTAGGATAGCCGCACGTTTTGAGTGCTTCCTTTACATGTGTGTGTTCCTTCTTTTTTCCTGAAGAAGCTTCTCGGATGAAGGTGAAACGTCTTCAAGCAACTTAAAGAAGTCCAGACGCTTTTCTTTGCAAGCTCCTTTGACTATGATGACCTGGATGACTGAGAACCTTCACAGACACAAATATGTTTGTTTTTTCACTTTGAAATTCATTTATTAATTCAACTTTGTGCCTTTATTATCTGCTGCAGCCTCGTGGTCCCAGGGCCTCATTTCAGATTCAAGTGTCCTTGCTTACATGCTGCATACTTCTTTACTTCAGACCTTCTAATGCAATAAAGCCCATCTGCAAGTTCTGCTGATTTATTTACACTAAAACCCATCAATATACAGTACAGTATTTTGTAGCTGTTGAGCACTTTATGGTGTGGTATTGATACTAATAGACTGACCTAAAACAAAATGCATGAAACCAAAATATTGATAATAATAATAATAATGTAGCACCTTTGCAATAATGCCGTGGGTCAAACAGCTGGAACCTCTGAAGCTGTTTCAAACATGCGTGTCTCAATTACGTGGAAATCCTCCTGGATAGCAATGTATTTTTATTTGTATTAATAGATTTTTTTGTTGTTTGGTGAGATTCACCTCTTTCTTTCTAGTCCAACTTAAATACTAGATATTTACAGTACAGAGCAGCAGTCTCTGCATAAAGATGTATCTGCCTCAGTCCTGGCAGAATTACTCAGTCTGGTTCATATCTAGGGCAAAGCGTACGACGCCGCCACCTCTCCGAGGTCCGGGTCTATCCAGCGGTGGTTGTGGTTCTCCTCCAGCAGCATCCTGGGAATGATGATTACTGGGTCGGAGAACCTCGTCTTTAGCATCTCTAGGAGGCAGCACATGGTTAAGATGGCAGAGAAGGAGACAGAAAGAGACACGTGATGAAGCATTTCTCTAGGGCCAAGCACAAGAAGGTAATGGGCTGAGCTGAGCACCCTGTGACCGCTCATTTCAGAGAATATCTGGGAAAGATTTAGCAACACCGCAGGCTTCCTTTCTTCTTTCTTTGCTTCCCACAATTTATTACATAAAAAACCAAAGGATAAATAAAAGTTGGGAAAGCTGCTTTGCATCAATACAGGTTACTTTTTACAATCAGTACAGGGTGGGCCATTTATATGGATACGGCGTAATAACATGGGAATGGTTGGTGATATTAAAGTCCTGTTTGTGGCACATTAGTATATGTGAGGGGGCAAACTCCTCAAGATGGGTGGTGACCATGGTGGCCATTTAGAAGTCGGCCATCTTGGATGCAACTTTTGTTTTTTCAATAGGAAGAGGGCCATGTGACACATCACACTTATTGGTAATGTCACAAGAAAAACAATGGTGTGCTTGATTTCAACGTAACTTTATTCTTTCATGAGTTATTTACAAGTTTCTGACCACTTATAAAATGTGTTCAATGTGCTGCCCATTGACTTTTGTCTTTGGTGTCATCTGAAGGCAACTGTCTATGGTGTGAAGATACGAGATGTGCAGCACCTGAAACTACGGATACTGGATGCCTGTGCTGGCATTTCTCCTGCGGTGTTGCTATCAGTGTGTGAAGAGTGGGAGAAGAGGGTTGCATTGACAATCCAACACAATGGGCAGCACATGGGACACATTTTATAAGTGGTCAGAAACTTGTAAATAACTCATGAAAGAATAAAGTTATGACCAAGCACACCATTGTTTTTCTTGTGACATTACCAATAAGTCTGATGTGTCACATGGCCCTCTTCCTATTGAAAAAACAAAAGTTGCATCCAAGATGGCCGACTTCTAAATGGCCACCATGGTCACCACCCATCTTGAGGAGTTTGCCCCCTCACATATACTAATGTGCCACAAACAGGACTTTAATATCACCAACCATTCCCATGTTATTACGCCGTATCCATATAAATGGCCCACCCTGCACTTTGACCCATTCGCTTAGTCGCAGCGCTATCACGATTTCCAGGATGCCAAGAGTACAATGAGGGTCTCGGGGTGTTCTTTGAAAGAAAGGCTACAAAATGCAGTAGACGATGGAAAAAATCCAAATCACAAATTAGATCATAAGCATGCACCTAGAGCTCCTGTCATAACTGATCAAAGCAGTGTCGCTTCCCTCATTCCATCCATACTTACCGCTCATCTCACACCCATGCTAACGCTCGTCACAGTCTAGTGCAAAGCCTGGGCCAAATTACTGAACACAAACTCAGATTGCAGGTCCAACAGAAAACAGTGGCAGCATGCTTTAAAGAAAGAAAAGTCCACATGAGATGGATTTGTTTCAGTTTTGCATGTGACTACAGTGCATGAGTGACCTGCCTCGCACATAACTGGGGTCATACCTGAGCCGCTAACTCAACTAGTCAGTCATGCAATTTAACCGTGGGGAGTGGGTGCATTCCGGCAGCTCGATCGGGACTAGTCGCTCACGACTGGACTAAAACCCAAGGCCTCCTTAAGAAAAGCCACCTTAAGGAACCTTAAATGTAGGATGTGACAGCAGGCAGGCAAACGTCCCCCTCTAACCCACCTCCCCCCTTACTCTAGTGTCCATATGGAAGAGAAATACAGAGGGGAGTAGACCAGAGATAATGTGGTGGTTCACCAGAAAAAAAACAAAAGTGTGCCACTGTAATAGAAAACAAAAGTAAATGACAACTCCATGAGCAAGTATGAATGACAATGAGTGGCAATTCTGTGTCTATGTCTTCTTGTTGCTCTTGATTACCTGGGATTGGGAAGTGCACAGCCCCACAGGTGTTGCTTTAGAGTCTGCACCCAGCCAATATCTCGGATTGGCTGGCAGAGTTGTATGTAGTGGTACTGTTTTAGCACAACCCTTCAAATGAACCAGAATGTCACTGGTTAGCACAGGACATATTGGACACAGCATCATCCAAAATGTGACATCCTCAAATAGCATGCCCGTGCCACCGGGCTAAAGTATGAGAGAGAACAATGTGAAATGCAACATCGCGCACACGTCTGTGGAATTTTATTTATTTTTTTGGCAAATTCACTAAAAGCTACGAAGCACATGACATCTTGTTCTGGAATAAGTGTCTGGACATCCTCCCTCATGCTTGTTGCTCCATAAATCGCACGAGTTCTAAGAATATATTGAGACACGATGCAAAAATAATATATTCTTCGGTTCTCACGTGACGGCAACATGCAGGAGCGGGGAACGATGTCAGAGCTCGTGCCAGAACACAGCGCAATCTTTGATAAGCATAGAAAGAAAGTTGTGAGAGAAAATTCTCTTCCATGTGGATTTAAAAAAAATCTCGATATATTTTTTCAGAAATGTTGTTTGTCACAAAGACAAAGACTTGGACAGGAAGAAACACTGACAGATACCTGCAACCGGTAATTTTTCATGGTTCTTCTTAACAAAAAGAAGCAAAGAAGACACTGCTTTTTCTGCTTTTTTGGTTTTTGTTTGCATTTATTTGTAATGTTTCATTAAATATGAGCAAGCAGATAGAAACACAAGCACATCACAACTTTTTTTTCTTTTTTTTGTCCAAGACATCACTTTCTTTACCATACTTTCTATCCTTATTTGCCTAAAAATCATAAAGATAGCACCGGGTGTGTGGTGTGCTAAGCACTGTTTACATTTTACTGCCCCTACAAGCCCCCCCACCCCACCCCACCCCCCACTCCACCCCCCCACCCCCACCCGTGTTACATGACAAACCCCCAACCAAAGGCTGCAAAATGTTAAATGAGTCAGGCCTTTATCCCTGATGGAGCGAGTGCTCAGCTTGTGTAGATGTGATGCAGCGGTGATGGTAAGAGTTGCTGCTGTCTCAGACACCACAGCAAACAGAGAAGGGACTGTCCATCGTTCAGAATGGAGAGAAAGATGCATGAAAACAGAGGTGTGTGTAGGGTGGAGCACAAAGATAACAAGACTGTCTTCTAATGCAAAACAATGTGTCTCTATGTACACTAGGATGAAGCAGCTGATACTTTACAGTAAGTGCAGAATTGGACTCAGCCAGCATGTATCCCTGCTATAAACTAGTAGTAAATATAAGTTATATACACACAACTTTTCACAGACAAACAGTGTGAAACTTTCCTCGTGTTCTCTTTTGTTCAGCATCTTGCTGAAGGTATCCGATTTTCTCTGCACTACCATGTTCACTTTGAAGACAAAGAGAATCAACATTTTAATAAATAAACTCAGTGATTGAAGTAAAACGCGGGATTCAGAAACAGAGAGCGATGAACGATGGGATCCAGCAGACACATCGCTGTGCCTCTAATATCAGGAAAAAAGTATTTATAAGCACAAAAAAAATCAGATTACGGGAACTTTAAAAAAATGCAGTGAGACGGTTGTTTTTTCTTTCAGATCTGTGCCTCAGCCATACAGAACGCTCCTTTAAGGTGCAGCATGAGATGTCTGCTGTCAGCCAGCTGCAGTTTATAGTCTGCAGAAAAGCAGATGCACAACATGCACCTTCACACTGGGGATTTATGCTCCAGCAGGAAATCTACACCATAACCTACGGCGTAACTGACGTGGACCTCCATAGTAATGGAACTACATGTTTTTCGCTGCAATTTTTTTACATTTATCAGTGAGAGATAAACAATCACAGTCTCATATAGCATCAGTATAAGGACTCACAAATGTCAGCAGACACATGGGGGGAGATTACAGAAACTACAGGCTACCTACTGGGGGTGAGGTAATTTGAAAAGAAGTGGAAAAACTTGGGGGACAAATATGTTTGGCCCCAAAAATAACAAATGAGAACAAAGAGCAGCCTTTTATTTTGCTTCTGCTTTCTGCCACCGCATGTAAAACACCAGGACACGACCACGTGGCACATGGTTAACACACAACGCAGCAGCACAAGCATAAATGAAGTCGGCCACTTATGTAGGTTACATCAGAGGCTCTACAAAGAAGTCTAAATCAGACAGCACAGGGACCAGACCTGTTAGTAAAGACAGTGTTGGGGTGATTACACTGAACTATGGTCAGTGAGACTGACAGCTCTCGGCACTTGGCGAGAACGATGAGAAGCACAACATCTCCCAGTTTCACTGAACTCATCTCTCTCTGATTCTGAGAACCGACGTCACTACTCCCCGTCTTTATGTCTTTATGTCTTTATGCCTGCATGACAATGTTATCTAGTTCAGGGGGAATACTCGAGTGCTCTGCAGACTGACTGGTGTTTAATGCACGATCAGTTTAGTGTGACCTAGATGGTTTGTTGGCTACGAACGGTGCGTTACGAAATGAAATGAGCCTCACGCGAGCGGAGAAAAATGCTCAAGTGTTTTTCTTTAGATGAATTATAAAAAGCCGTACAACAGAATTTAGTTCAGAAAGAGACACTGATTACGAATCACATTTGGCAAAGCTGATATTGCTCAACACAGACTCTGAGCACGTGAACAGAGAACAGCAGCAAAGATAACAGAGCAGGTATCAGACGCTCATCATGATAAACCAAGCGGGACATTTATCAAAGATTTCAGAGTTGCTGCTCATTTTTGTGCATGTCCAAAGTGCCAATCTGATTCATTTTTTCTCAAAAAAAAACCCACAAAGGAGGGAAGAAACAAATCCTTGATAAATTCAACAATGCAATCTGCTCGGCTGATCAAAGCCATCCGCCAGAATTGCTTGTCGCTGGGCCTGTGCATTCAGCGATTGGCTAGCCAGGCAGCCAGTAGCCATGGCAACCTGGAGATGGAGGCAAGCAGAGTGGGGGGGGTGAATAGGCTGAGAGAGGGGAGAGGATGCTCACGCCCACTCTGAAGCAATGAGGCATAGCGTGATACAGGAGGAGCAATGGCGTGGCATGATCACAGCGCAGCATCTTATTCTAATGTTACTGTAACAGTGTGGCCAGGAGGTAGTGACAGAGCACTGAGGAAGAGGATGAGAAAGAGGCTTGGGGAGGAAGGAGAGACAGATGAGAACCGATGTGAGAATCAATTTTGCAGCCTCTGTGTTCGTTTCTCCCCGAAAATAAGAAAGAAAAGGAGAAGTAGTGCTAAATGATTTTTACTCTTTTGCCTCAGCCAGTTTGTTGTTCATCTCTTTACTTTTCTCCTTGTCCCCCACCGAAGGCCGGTTCTCGGGCTGGTTCTCTGAGGTCGCCTTCTTGGAGCCCCTCAGCACAGTGCTCTGCTTATCTTTGGGTTTCTTCGCTGGCTTGCTCTGGCCTGCTGCTGTGGCTCCAGACTTTTTGGATTTAGAGCGAGGGAGACTATACCTGTCAACCTAAGGATGGTGGATAGTGGAAAAGAGAATCCTGAGCTGACATGCCTCAGTGGTGTGCAATGAGATGATCATGGTAAGGATTGCACATCAACATCACAGGTCTCATTTCTATCACGAGATTTATTTGAACTAAAGTTTGGCAGGTGTGCTCTCACCTGTTTGCCGGGGTCTATGTAAGGCTCACTGTACAAACTGCGTATCCTCCTCCTCTCCACGGCCTTGTTGTCAGCAGGCTGCAGCGGGAACTGGGCCTTGAAGGTCGCGCTGTAGCTGGTTTCCAAGCTCGTCTTTTCATCCGGTGGCAGGTACTGGGACTTGGCCCGTATCATCTTTACTGGCTTCACGTCTCTGTACGCTTTGAATTCAGTTCTGTGGAGAAAAACAGGAAATAAGCTGGTGCTCATTTTTACTAATCCTGCAAGATCTACAGTGTAAGATGGCACTGTTCAGTATTGGAAGTTGGATGATAAATATTGACCTGTGCATCTAAGCTGTGGAGTTCAAATGTGCTTTTAGAGGACAAGGTCAAAGCCCACATGCGGAGTATGAGCACACTGTTAACCAAATGAATCAAAGCACTCGACCACCTCCAACTTATTATCAGTAAATAGCAGAGACAGCACCTGCTGGACGTCCAAACTGTTGTTGGGGACATTAATAAGGTATGTTTGAGATCTCTACTCCCCAAATTTCCCCAACATGCTAACGTGTCCAACCAGGGAGGACAGGACACTGGACCATGTGTACAGTAACATCAAGCATGCCTATAAATACGCCTTCCCCTACCTGGGACAATCTGACCACCTCTCCCTGCTCCTCATCTCTGCCTACACCCCCCCCCCCCCTCAGGAAACAAACCCTTCAAGCACCCGGGTCATTAAAGATGATGGTCTCCTCCAGCTACAGGACTGTTTCATTAAGCGCTCTGTAGAGAGTGTGTCAACGACTAAAACCAACCTAAAACCCAGGATGATGAGTGAAGTACAGGCTCTGATCAGAACTCGTAACTTAGCCTTCAGGCTGAGAGACAGTTCGGCCAGAGCCAACCTGACGAAGGGCATCAAAGCGGCCAAGACGAGGATAGAGGGCTTCCTCACTGATAACAGCCCCCGCAAGGTGTGGAGAGACATCCAAGCCCTCACCAACTACAAAGGCCAGAGCCCCCACCCGTTTGCTTACAGGGTAAATCGGTCGACAGAGGATGCCGTTACCGTCAACCTTCACAGAGCGCTGAGCCATCTGGAGAACAGGAAGAGCTGAGTGATGATGTTCTTGGTGGACTATAGCTCACACCCCTTGCCACCTGCTCGAGGATCAAAGACTTCCAAACCAAGTCCCAAAGTCAAATGATCACTGCAGCATTATGAGAGTCGAAAAACTCTCTAAATCCTTTCATCTTTAATAAAATCATCAGTGTTGCTGCTTTACCAGGGGTCACAATTAAGTTTAACATCCAGGCATCCATGAAAACAGGATTTATTAAATTTAATGGAGTTAGAAGTTAGCAGGAAGTTAGCTCGCTAGCTTCCATCTAAATATATCTGACTGAGGGATTTCTGAAACAAATTCAAACGTACAGCTCTGCTATCACTTTCAACATAAATGAAGACAGAAAACTAAACAGCAGTGACGTTTGTAGGGTTACTGAAGTTGGGCTAGCTGCTATATAATGATGTGCTACGTGAGCGCTAGCTACACAGCTATCCTAGCATAACATAAACACAGTGAAGCTGGAGGATGAACGCTAACAATTTTCCACTGGATAAAAGTTAACGTGAGGGTTCCCGATGGTTAGAGACAAATGCAATCACATGGCAGGATGCTGTAAACGGACCAAACTTCAGTCAGGAGAACAACTGAGATAATCCATCTACAATACCAGGTTAGTCATTAATATACTGCTGCAGGGGCTGGGCTGGAGTTACATCACATTACATTACATTTTAGGGGCTTGTTGAGATTAAATAGAACAAGATACAAAACATTAATACATGTCAAAAACACAACAGCCTTACTAAACGCAGAGTAGTTTGGGCCCAGAAGCAGGATTCATCACGTCATCACTAAAGACCGGATTCTCTTGTATTCTATTCTATGTGCTTATTGTGCATCTTTATAATACAATGGCCATCGAAAGGTTCAGCCTTGAGTCAAAGTGAGCATTTGTGCCAAATTTAAAGAAATGAACTGAAGGTCCTGAGATATGTTGTCACAGGATGGCAAAAAATGTGTGAGATCAGAGTAATCCTGACCTTACACATGATCTCACCAAAATCATTTCATGATGAGTCCGAGCAGCTGTGTTTAACTAAAGCTGAAAGAAAAGTCCCATTTGTGTGGACCTTTGTGCCATTGTGGTGGTTGTTTAACGATCATCACTATTAGAATCTGCATAGTTTTGCTGTTACTAACTTTAGCAATGCTTGTGTAGAGAAAAACTGTAACGAGTGGTGCATTACTACTGAAGAGCAGAGAATGTCAGAGGTAGTGCAGGTGGGAGGAGGTCTGCACCACAATTTGATGGTGTGATATCCTGTAGTCCTCCTCACACAGCATTTCTGAAGAAGGTCAGCAGTATGGCATTCCATCAGTGCAGGCTGGCCTGCAGCATGTGCTCTGTATCACTGACATTTAAAATGTATGGCTAGCATGATCCAGTGTCTGGATATGAGCTGTGTATTAAAGGCATTTATTTTACATCACCTTGCACAGCTCCATCGCTCCTGTTTTAATCACACTGTATTTTTCTCTGCAGCGCGTTGTGTTCTTTTAACATTAGTAGTCCATGCATGCATGCACCAAGCTTGCTTTTACAAACGTTAGTGAAAGACTGAGTCATTCTAAAGAGCTCGTTGGATTTAGGGTCCACAGTCCACCATCAGCTGTATACTCAATATTACTGCAAAGTGAAGTGTTTAGGAACCACAGCAACTCAGACCATGTGAGGTTACAGCATGAGGTCGCAGAGTGCTGAGGTACATAATGCAGAAACGTCACAGACAGCGCCGAACCTGCTCTGGAAATAACCTCAGCATAAAAACTGTGCACCAGGAGCCTCGTGCCATTTGGTTTCCATGGCTGAGCAGCTCCTGTAGGCGCAATCTGTAGGCAGCCCAGTATTCTCGTCCACATAGTGTCTATTGTTTGAACACAGGTTTGCTCTTCAGCTACTTAAACATTTTTTAAAAGTATTTTGAAAAAGATTTCTAAACAAATATGATTTTAAAAGTTTTAGTAATCTGGATGAAAACATATGAAACTTGGATTTCACTATTTTTTGGCTTATGTTCTTAAGATTCAAGCTCGTCACGTGGTGTTTTGCAGCAAAATGCTGAAATCAGGTAGCTAATTACTAGGGGTGCAACGATACTCGTATCGATATTGAACCGTTCGATACAGTGCTTTCGGTTCGGTACGCATATGTATCGAACAATACAAAATTTGTAATTTATTTTATCAACTTTCCTTCTGACGATGCTGTCTGTGTTGAGCGCTCAGTGAATCTGCGTTCGACTACTCCGCCTAGGCTGCACTGCCGTGTTGTGGCGTTAACGTCATTTCAACGAGATTAACGCTGACAGCACTAGTGGGAACACGATGAATATGACTGCACATTTACGCCGACATCATCCTAGTGCAAAGACAAGTGGAAGCAGACAAAAACAACAAGCACGCATGCTACAAACTTTACCCGAGTCATTTAGACAGCCGTTAGCACATGATTCTCCTTATGGGGACCTGATATGTTTAATATTGTGGCGAGCTCAGACAAGGAGGAGACGGAGGTGTCGTTTGGTCTTGCTTCCCGTGAGCTAGCCAGGGAGCACAGCCGTTTATTGACATCTGCAGAAGAACACTGCCACTAGCTAACTGCTCAGCGCGGCAACTGCACAGCAACAACAACAACAACACACAGGGCGCCCTCTGACCCCGGAAGGACACACCGTCGCAGCGAGAGGGCGTCACCCGTCACTATGGCAACATAAACAAAACATAACTGTACAAACAGAACCCCGAACAGCCCTGACCCGCTACAATATGCTGCTGAGAATATAGCCCAGAAGAAGCGGATAGTATAGCTTTTATTTTGGAAAGAGCCATTTCTCTGTAATAAACTCTCTTTTCCAAAGATGAGTGATTCCTCAATCAGATACAGGGCTCGCAATATCGCTAGCCCGACGTCCCGGGGGTAGCGATTTTTCCAGTCGGGCTACCAAAATCTATCTCTGCCCTGCCTGTCGGGCTATTGTAGGAAGGAAAAATATATGTCAATGCTTTTGCATTCTTTCAGAAATGTAGCTGGGTAATTATGTCATTGGCATCGGTGAGCCACTGTCAATATGTGACATATTGAAATCGCGTTTGAATTTGCGCTTGTTTTTTGCTTTCACTTTGCAATCGCGCGAACTGTGTATAGAGAGCGACAGCACTGATCTGTGAGTGATGATAATTTGCGCACCAATTCCTCTGACATCGTCTTATTAATCGTTAGCTTACTATGCAAACATGACAAGTGAAATCTCCCGCAGCTTAAACATGTGAGAGGTTGATCGCGCAGAGAATCGCTGAGCTTATGTGAGTGCGTGTGTAAAAGCAGCAGGATATATATTTTAGTTCTGCTGAGCCAAATAAGACAGGTCAGGGTGAAGAAGTGACAGCCAAAGAAAAGCTTACCACAAAACGGAAAAGTTATGACAAATCAGACTATAAGGCAAAAAGAAAGTGCAGCTTTATGGTTTCATGGACAAAATAATTTCTGTGGCTGCAATATGACGAGCTAAATAACCAGGGCTGCACATAAGTGGTCCGCAGGTGCGCATTCGCTGTCAAAAAAACCCCAAAAAACGCGCACAAGATATGAAGTTGCAACGCGTGTTTGCATACATAAGATTTTCTGGAGGAGGACAGACATTTGTTTAAAACTCTTAAAGATGTCGAAGAAGTTCCTTTAAGCAATTACTTTGGTGTTCCTCCACCTCCAAACAAATGTCAGGAGTCCGAACCACAAAAGAAGCGCGTATTCTCGGAAAAGTGGTTGCAGGAGGTGAGCTGGCTTCAAACAAATGATGAACGCACAGAGATGTGGTGCGGAATGTGCCGTGAAAATCCCACTCTAGGACAAAAACACTGCTTTTTATATGGACGCAAACGCGCGTTGCAACTTCTTATCTGGTGCGTGTCTTTTATTTTGACGGCGAATGCGCACATGCGGACCACTTATGTGCACCCGTGTAAATAATATAATGTTCTGCCGGGTGTGTTGTTGGTTTTCTCTCGATTTCTGAGTCGACAAGCGCCTTTGTTACTGGGACCAGTCATTTTAAGAAAGGCCCCCATTAGAACCCATGAGAAATGCAAGAAACGCATTATTGCTCAGTCTGCAATATCTTTCCCAGAACAAACACCAATTGCAAATAACATACTAAAAATAAACCTGAAAAATCTGTTTAGAACAGCTACTATGTTGCAAAGAGTGAACTACCACTGGCACAATGTAGCAGTCTTTGCAAACTTCAAAAAGCAAAGGGCCTCGATCTTGGTTCCACTTGCCTCTTACCCGTGACTTCAGTGGAAATTTCAAATTCAGGATCTGACACAGACTGATTCATGTCCTACACAGTTCTTACAAGTTCATAGAAATTTCTGTTCAATTAGAACCAAATATTTGAGTTGATGATTGTAATTTTTATACAATGTTGTAATTTGTTTTTCAACAATTTTTTGATTAATGTTTTGTTTCCTTTACAATATTATACTTTAATGTATAATATTGTAAAGGAAACAAAACAGGAAACAAAACATTAATCAAAAAATTGCTCTCTTTTTTTATTCGGGCTACTTACATTTATTTTGGGCTACCAAAAACTGAAGAGTCCCTGCCCGAAGGGCTACCAGGGATTTTGAAATTTTGAGAGCCCTGAGATATATATATATTTTTTAAATTACTTTTGTTTCAGCAACATTAAATTTAAAAACTGTACTTTTGAGTTAAAATATATATTTATAATTTTAATAAATGACAAATTAAAAAGGCATGAACATTTTTTTGTATCGAAAAAATATCGAACCGTGACACCAAAGTATCGAACCGAACCGAACCGTGAATTTTGTGTATCGTTGCACCCCTACTAATTACAAAGCTCTTGTTTTTAGAGCAGCAAAATGAAACCATCATTAGTCGTCCTGTCATGGTCTGTGTGCAGGCAGGAAGGAAAGGACCCAAAAGCAGAGGTAAAACTTAAACTCAAAACAGCAGCTTTATTGCTGGACACTAGGAGAACTTAACTAAACTTGCGGCCACAAACATAAACTAGAGACGCTACCCACAAAGACAGGTATGAGGGAGACCACAACACTGGAAAAGAGAAACACAGGGCTTAAATACACTGAGGGATAACGAGGGGAATGAGACACAGAAGGAGAGCACAGCTGGGAGTAATTAGGCAGGACGAGACAAGGGAAGCAAAACTAGAAACACTGACACGAGACACGGACCTTCAAAGTAAAACAGGAAACATAAAGAGACACAGACATGACAACATGAACTTCACAACCTGAAATCACAGACAAGAAACACATGAGACGTAAGTGAAACATAACTAGATTAAACTTGAGGCAACTAAACAATGAGCCGAGAACTTAACACCATCTTCAAAATACAACAAAAGAGATCAAAAACCAAATGAACGTGCTGGGTCACAGACCGAGCCCCAGGCACGTCCTCCACGTCACAACCAAAATTACTTAAAGCACAAATAAGAAACATCACCTGCAAATTAGTTTCACAGATAAATAAATTATACTCCAGACAGAAACAGTGTTTCTGTTAAACACTGTAAAACTGTCCCGTCACACTGTGACACTTGGCAGAATATCATTAAAGACAAGTGACAGTCTACAAATTATTTAACATATTTTTAATTAAAACTAATTTTCAACTTCTCTTCTCCATGAGTTTATCATAATCTCCTGTTAATCTAAGCTTAAACTAGCTGTCAGACACTAACATGTAGTCTATTAAACAAAACCAAAGTGAAATGTCACACTGTGAAATATGAAAGTAAGCTATACTGTACAAAGGCTGGTGACAGTGACATGGCTGCTGAATACAAATATCCTTTCTTCACATGGTGCAGAGAGGAGGTGGAAGCCACACACAGAGCCATTACATAACCACCAACGTCCACTCAGTGCTCGACGGGGCCCAAGGAGCCACGATGCAAAGACAGGTTATACAACAATGTCCAAGGCCAAGGATATAAAGCACCCGCATGACCTCACAGGCCGTGCGCGTATGTGACAGAAAGATGGAGAAAGAGACAGATTGTGAGTGCAGACAGGGTTCACAGTGTGAAACACCGGCCTGCACCGTAGCATCGCTGCTACTAGTCAGCATATGACTGGGTAACAATAAAGCCTGTGTCTCCAAGGTCGATGTGTACTTGGTACAAAAAAACAGACAATGTTCAAAACACTTTCCTGTCATATCATGAAGCTAAACTCTGTATTTATAAACAAACCAAAACAAAAATATTTTTACAAAAAACATGAAAACATAGCAATGTGATGTTCATATGCGCTCAGCGCCTCTGGACATAGTTATTGGTCTGCATTTTACTGAGCAACAATACCTGATATATGGCAGAATGGCTCTGTTTTAGCACCCCTCATATAAATCTTTTAATAGTGGAGAGCATATCTATGTACAGAGCAGGTGTTAATGACAGTAAATATGACTCTGATTAAATCAGGGGGAAGTTGAGGTGAAGCAGGTGTGCAGCACATGTGGCGAGGCTAAAGCAGCTTATATACAATGCTCTATGTGAGCTTTACTGAATGGATCTAAGTGAGGGCGACTCAGCAGATTCAGTTCAATTTTATTTATATAGCACCAAATCACAACAACAGTCGCCTCAAGGCGCTTTATATTGTAAGGTAGACCAGCGGTCCCCAACCCCCGGGCCTCGGTCCGGTACCGGTCCGTGAGTCGTTTGGTACCAGGTCGTGAGAGTTGAGGCTCAGGTGTGAAATGTCTGGTTTTCAGGGTTTTTATCGGTTTTCAGCGTTATTTTGTTATCGTTTTTATCAATAACTCGGTTTTCCTGGGTCTTTTCACGTGTGTTATGAATAAATCTTCTTTTTTTCGGTACCGGTACTAGTTTTATTTTGTTGTATTTATCCGCGACACCTTAAAGGCCGGTCCGTGAAAATATTGTCGGGCATAAACCGGTCCGTGGCGCAAAAAAGGTTGGAGACCGCTGAGGTAGACCCTACAATAATACCAACACTCCCGAGGTGTAATATTTTACGTTAGGTGACACATCGTCAACATGTTACGCTTGTTTTTCCTATTTAAAAAAAGCCATTAGGGCATTCATGTGACTGTAATAAAATAATCTTTGCAAAATAGTTTTTAGCACTAACCCCTTACTCCAACAGATAACTTAAATTTACAGGTGAAATCGTGAGGAAAAAAATGTAGCCACTCGATTCTCATCTTCAGACATCAGTGGATTAAAAAGTCAACTCGTATCTCATAGAAATTGTGATTTTATTAACTAACGTCAAAGCTAGTCTGCACCTGACGATAAAAGATCCAAATTTAAACACCCCCTTCTGGTGAAAGCGAGTTCAGTTATTGGTGACTAAAGGTTGTGCACTGCTGTACGTAGGCTGGACCGCCTAGAATCACAAGTACACGAAGAAAAGAAGAGCTGTGCATTTATTTTGTGATGTTCATGGCGAGACTCCTGTGAGAAGAAGGGGAAATGTGGTGAGGAAACTCCTGCAAGGCCGACATGATGCCTTCAAGTGGTTTTTGATATCCAAACAACACTTTCAAAATCAAAAAAAGGCAGCTGGAACCACAGGAGAACCTGCAGCTTCTGCTCGGAAAGTGGTTTAAATAATAAATACAGGTATAATTTATTAAAGGGCTTTTTGTGGTTCTTTGTGGCTGAACACAGCTCTTGGTTGGTAGTTCATTACCACACCGACTGCAGACGGCCCATGCACCTACAGAGAGTTCCTGTATCCTGGTGGAGGCAAGTTTGTGGTACGTCTGTGGTTACTGTTGCTTGTGCTGTTGTTGGTGCGTCAGCAGCCCTGGAGAAGAGCTGAAGTGAAACGGAGAGTTAAAAACAACAACAAGTGTCCACCACAGTCACTGTCTGTGCTTTTCATGCTGTATTTCTGATTCACGATGTTTCTTCATGCTTTTTCTGTTCCTGGTGAACTCCAGAACGGAAGAAGGGTCACTCCTCTACTTGTTATGGCCAACTTGTCAAGCAATCAGCTTTTCAAGTGCACACAGCCAAGCTACACGCTGTGAGGGTGTTGGAGGAATGCATGGAAGCATGCATGCACAGGTTGCCTCTCTGTAGACAAATATCCAAGCATACAGAGACAACAGAAGTAAAGCTGCTCTGGAGGGCTCACTCTGCTGACCCGCCGTGACTGAGAGGATGTGCGGAGAAAGCCCTCGTCACAACGGCCAAACGCTGGCACCGACCGTGGTGGAACCGCGCCAGGGTACAGTACTGCTGAGCTTCATGCAAATCTGCCCGTATGTGGAGAGCACAATTCCGACCTCTCCCAGCGGGAGAGTCATCAGAAAATGCTTTCAAACAAACGGCTGCAAATTTCTGCACCGTGGAATCAAACAGTGCTCAGCTATATTAAAAAAGCATGATGAGGTGTTACTTGCAGGCCAGAGAGAACAGGACACAGGCCAAGGCCAAGAATAATGGTTTATATGTACAAAGACTGAAGGTTTGGATGGAGGAGTAGAATGAGGTGAGCAGGGGGAAGATGAGGGTTTGGATCTTCTATTGAAATCTGAAATCCTGAGGATGCTGTTTCACTGCTTCCTCTGAAAATGGGAGAAGAACTGCTCTATGCATCTGTCCACTCAAATCACAATGAATCCTAACATGCCCAGAGGTTATTACAGTTGAGTAATTAATTACTAAATTAGTAGAAAATAAATCTCCAGCAACCCATGTGTTAACCTTTAACTTCCCTGTATTGATGCAGCATGTTGTGGACCTTTGCTCCACCTTGTTCTGTAAGCTGTAAGTACATTTGCCCACTGAGACTGCTAAGCCTAATTTATGTGCAGTTGTCACTGATGGACATCCTGACTCCTGATTTTACAGCAGCACTGGCCATACATCAAGACCTGGCTGCTTTCTGCCAGAGTAATCCAGGGAAATTGACCTTCCCACGCACCACAGCTCCACTTCCTCACCGTGTTTCTTGGTGTGTCAGTGAGTGCAACGGCGGCTGTAAGTTAACGCATCCTACGTCCTCTGGGACCAGTTGGCTCCCTCTCAATCTTACAGCCGTAGCTTCTCAGGGGTCCAGTTGAAACTGTACATCGCAATCATCAATCACACAGGCGCAGTTTTAAATCTTCACAAAGTGATGCACTAAACTAATGTTGCAAGTTTTTGGCTAAAGGCTGGTTTCAGTTTTTAATGTAATCAGTGTTTGGTTCAGGGTTAGGGCTAACTGCAATGCTAACTTACATAATTCATTCATACTCAGAATCAAATCTGGGGATATTTCCTTGTACATTCGCTGTAATCAGATATGAAAAAATCAGATTAGAGTGGTTATATAAGACACCCAGCTTTAGTGGGCAGCACTCTGAACTGACAGTTTAGGATTACATTTGGGCAACAATACTTGGAAATCTGTCACCGCTAAAGAATGCAGCAGTTCAGAAGAAAATCAGTTGCATTTTGGTTGTTCTGTGGACGTGACATGAGAGATAAACTGTCTTTAAGTCTGAACATTACTGTCTTAGAAAACAAGGTTTTTATTTGCCCAGGTGAGAAACAGGAGAGAGGACATGCAAAAGAAGGGCACTGCGTTAATAAATGCGTTGAATGACAGTAACGTGGCGTAAATTCAAATTAAAAATGTACTTCCTCAGTCGTCTTCTCATCTTTTCTGAACTCGATGAACCTGCTCTACCTGCCTCACTCTCAGCGATGAAACCGCATCGGCGTTCATCTTCTCGACAGCTCTGCCTGATCTGCTCTTTGGATGTCTTTTGTTAGTCGACACAGTTGCACAATGCAACAAACAATGCTGTCAGCATGAAGAGCAGGCTTTGTCTTTTACAGTTTTTGCAAACACTAACCACACAATAACAAAGAGTCTGACAGCAGCCACTGCCTGAAACTCGAGACTTATTTTCATGCATAAAATGACATTTTACACATAATGCGACGAGTTGGCGTTGAAATGACGGTGGGATGGGCTTTGGTTGAAAATGCTGCACCAAGTCGGGGCAAGAAAAGGAAAAACTGTTTCCAATGAAAAGAACTGCAGAAGCCTTGAGCATTTTCCCAGGTGCACTGCAGAAAGAGCGTCTTTGTGTTCGGCACGCTGTCTGGTAAAAATAAAGGTTCAAAGAAATGGCAAGTGCCCACATCAGAAAAGAGCTGAGGGCTTCGTGTTTCACTGGCCCGCGGTGATAGGGAGGGCTGACTTTACACATGATTAGCCAAAGTGACGATTGCAGATGTTAACTGATGTTAGTGTCTTCTAATAAAACAAGAATACTAAAAGAGTAACAGATGATTCTTTGTATTGCTTATCCTGTATCTAAGGCTCGTGCTAACTTTATATTCTCTAACTCTGTTGTATTGACTTGTCCAATTGAGGTTTAGTACAAAACAACACCAGCATGTTTTGATGGCTTAATTGTCTGTTTGGTCAGACTTGAGAGCAAATAATTATGGAAAGCAGCTAAAACATTTCATCCTACTGATGCTGTTTTTTTGCTAAGGCTCACTTCTCTGAATTTCTACTACTGAAATGAAGAGTGTAAGGTGACATTAGCGATGAAGTCAGCTGATTGAAATAAACACTAACGCAGATCCAGCATTACAGTGGATTTATACTTCTGTGTTAAATCCACGCTGTAGGTACGCGTAACTCCAAATCCTTCTGAAACCCTACGCTGTAATCTGACATGCACCTCCCCATAAATGTAACACAACCAGCACAGTTATAAATGCTGACATCAGCCACTTGTGTAGGCTCCAATGAAGACTCCACATGGAGTCACCACAGAAACATAATTCAGGTATTAGTGCTTGATTTTACCTTTCATATCTGTCCACCAGGGTCTGATTGGGATGGTGAGTACAACATCACCATGACAACTATAAGAGGGATGTCAAACTCCTTTAACCTTATGAGCCACATACCGTCTGCTTTGTGTGAAACTCCTTTTCTATTAGTGTAAAGAAGTTTAACTACCGTATTTTCTGCACTATAAGGCGCACTTAAAATCCTTTAATTTTCTCAAAAATCATCAGTGCGCCTTATGTATGAATTCTGGTTGTGTTTACTGACCTCGAACCGATTTTATGTGCTACACGGCGCTCAAAAATCTGTCAAAAATGTTTTATTCCGACTTTGGTAAGCTAGGAAGCCGCGCCGCTTGATGGATTGTTGGAGCATTACGGCTGCTGTAGTCAGGAGCCTCTCGGAGGAATCTGGGTCCTAAACTCCGTCTGTTTCAGGTCCCAAAGTCAAACGAACACTGCAGCATCACTGAGAGTTAAAAAATGTCTAAATTCTTTCATCTTTAATAAAATGATCAGCGTTGCTGCTTTAGCAGGTGTAACAATTAAGTTTAACATCCAGGCATCCATGAAAACAGAATTTATTACATTTAACAGAGTTAGAAGTTAGCAGGAAGTTAGCTCGCTAGCTTCCACCTAAACATGATATAGCATGTTCTGAATGAGAGATTTCTGAACAAATTCAAACGTACAGCTCTGCTATCACTTCCAACATAAATGAAGACAGGAAACTAAACAGCAGTGACTTTTGTAGGGTTACTGAAGTTGGGCTAGCTGGTATATAATGATGTGCAACATGATTGCTAGCTACACAGCTATGTTAGCATAAACACAGTGAAGCTGGAGGATGAACGCTAATGCTTATAATCTGGTGCGCCTTATGGTCCGAAAAATACAGTACACATGTTTTCCCTGAGATATCTTAGCATTAGAAAACGAAGTACAATTCCAGCAGTATGTCTCAGTTTTTCTGCACAACACAGAAATGCTATTCTAGTAAATGAAAGAAATCTGTTACTACGACTCCCTGGGCTTAAACTGTGAAAATGAATAAATATGTAAAATTACAGGAGAAGTTCTGACAAGTCATTATAAAACAGGAAGTTTTTGCTAATTCACAGAAAACGTCCTTTGTTTTGGACCCACTGTAAAAAAATAAATAAATTTCCATAATAATGACAGGAAGACTTAACAGAAGAACGAGGCTCAAGTGGTCAGGGGTGAGAGGAGGAAGAAGCCTGAGGATTCATCCTCTGGGATATCAGCAAGTTAACAAAATCATTTGGGAAAGCTTGAAAGATGTAATGGATACCATGTTGTTCTCACACATGTAATACGAGCACAACTCAGTAATTCAGTTCTTGATTTAAAGTCACATATTTAACTCTGGAGGAAGTATTTTTGCAAGAGACAGGAAACAGCTTTGTGATGTATTCAGCCAAGCAATTTTTTTAAATAACATAAAAGAAGATGGAGCTCTTCACTATGCATTTTAGGAGTTTTTATGAACTGGATACCCACCATGGCATTAAATTTTGAAAGTTAAACAGTCTGTTACTCTGTCAAGTAAATGCAAAGGACAATTCCAAGTGTAGCTACATATCTGTCTGACATCATATAAGAACAGAGATGTCCATAGTGAATTTTGAAGGTTAAAATTCAGTTTTACATTCAGGAAAACTGTAGTTATAAAGCAGTTATAAAGGATTGTATTTGTTCAGCCACATTGCCATGTGTTAAAGGCCTGCTTAAAAACATATCAAGAACTTGAAAACATAATTTGAAGCAAATTTCTTTCAGTGTTTTTGTGCAAACACTGTGTGTGTGTGTGTGTGTGTGTGTGTGTGTGTGTGTGTGTGTGTGTGTGTGTGTGTGTGTGTGTGTGTGTGCATACAATCTGTGGCATTAACCCACAGCTGACCTGCTTTGAGTCTCTACTGGCAGAGGAAGACAGCGAGCCGACTGGGCTTCTGCTTGTCACAGTGCAGCCATTTCATGCCGTGCGGGGGAAAAGCCCTGGTCTGTACCCTGCTGATGCTTAACAACACAGGCACGCCAGCAAGGCACCAAACAGCTGTAAGGCTCCCTCAGTGATCACACACAGCACCACTCACCTCTGCCAGCAGAGTCTCACTTCAGCCAGGCTCCCTCTAAAAGCCCAAACCTGCATCCCGTGACAGCTCTGAGCCAAGACTCCCGATTTAGGAGTATACTGTGAGAGGTGTTTAAGATAACACGAAGAACAGAATGTTGAATATTCTACAAAATCGGCGTATAGCACAGCAGTATCCTCCATAGGACTTGAGTATAACATATATAGAGTATCAGCTGAGGCATGTGTACAGTGGCTTAGACGTGCATGACTTGATGTTCATCTACCCACCAGTCGCCATCATCACCATCCCTCAGGAACATTGCATAGCAGTACAGAGATTAGACTCATAGAACTAAACACAACAGCGCTCGACAACAATTGCACCTTGACCTTTCCACTCAGCTTAATTACCTTCAGTGGAGAAAATACAAGTTGACCGCTGTGTAATGCATTTGCATGCTTTGACTGAATTACACTGTGAAACAACTTCTCTGTTAGTCACCCCCAATTAAGCTCTGTGTTCTGATGATTATCACACCTGCAATGCAACCTCAACAAAGCTTCTCATAGAGACCCATTCAGGAGGGTTTCCTCTGTGGAAAGGCCTCCTGCTCATTTCCCTTTGATTTCAGGTTTGTATCCAGCTGTGCAGCTAATAATGGACTATATAAAAATAATACATTAGATTCTTTATTCTCTTTGTTTGTTTTGTTTGTGGTGGTGTAAAGGATGGAAAGGTTCCCTCACCTTTGACCCAGAACTGGGTAAATATTGAGGCTCAGTTAAATTTTTTTTTGCAAGTCTGCATTTTAAAAGACAAAAATATGAATGCTTGAGGAAAATGGGACAACTCTTGGCTAAAAAATAATGATTAGTAAGGATGCACAATTAGATCAGCTTTTAAATTGTAACTAATTTCACTTTGTGAACATTATTATACCCATAACAACATCTGAACCCCTTCCTTAACAGATATTCTTGCAGTTAGCAGTGTGATCACAACTGTCTTTCTGAATTGACTTTATGACAATGATATTTCTTTAATGTCAGCTTTGACCCCTTTGACCCTTCACAGGGCTCTGAGGCCTTCAGCACCCTCTCTCTCTCTCTCTCTCTCTCTCACACACACACACACACACACACACACACACACACACACACACACACACACACACACACACACACAGTGACAGGCACTGTATTAACTTACTTGTAGGAGCTGCCGCCTGAAATCTCCTCTTTGATCTGTTTGTTCACGGCGTCCGCCGCCCTCCCTCTGCCCTCTCCATCCCCCTTCAGGACCACTTTCTTCTCCCCCTCCTTCTTGCTGACGCGCTTTTTCCTCTCCTGGCCCTGGAGCAGGTCCTTCTCCTGGACCTTGTCGGCTATAGCGCTTTTTTCAACGCCGCTGTCCGCCTCCGCCACCACCACGTGCTTTTTTGGGTACTTGGACCTAGCCGGTGTGCGATCTTCTCCCGCGGAGGCGCTCGGAGGCGGTTTGGGTATCCAGGGGTGATCGTACCTCTTCGGGATGGGCCAGGGCTTGAAGTCCTTCTGGTACTGGGTCTCACTGTTGAACGGTGTTTCCGGTTCGTGGTACTGGTTCTTGGGCTTACAGCTCGGTTCGGGACGCACTTTCCAGTGCTTAAAGTCCTCGCGCATCACAGAGCTGCACACGCGCTCCTCGGAGACGCACCTTCGCGGCGCGCGTGCAGTCGGAACGGCGCGGCTTTCTGCGCGAGACGGCTGCGTTTCTATAGCAACTCGGGCCTGGGGAGGATGTAGCTGCGGCTGCAGCTGGATGTGCTGCATCTCGGAGACGTCCGTGTATTTGGAGAAGACCAAAGGCACCGCAATGTCAGCCTTGTCCAGCTGGTTCCAGAAGCGGGCCATGCAGCACGCCCTGCTGATGCAGGGCCACGCCATGGTGAGCCGAGCTCACAGCTCCGCTACAGCACGGTATCCCGCGGCTCGGACAGGGGGGAGACGTTAGTCCACTCTGTGCTGTCAGTGAACCAAGATGTCCGAGCTTCACGGAGGGATGCGATGCTGTCTTTGGCGTTAAATTTGCTTCGTGTGGAAACCCATCGCGCTTTCAGGGAACACAGCTGCAGAACTGAACGACTTTGTTTTGAGGTTTTTCTTTTTCTAACAGACGTCCTCTCCGCGTCTCTGTGTCCTCTGTGTCCGTGCGTCCTGCTACATCACTCCACGGCAGGGCTCTGCAAGCAAACACGGCCCCGCCTGCCCGCTCAGCATCCCAGAGACACTAGCCGAGGATGCACTTAGACGTCACGTTAGAGACAATCTAAAGAGGACTTCCGGTGTAACCTGCATTGTAAAAGCTCTTCCACCGTTTCGAAGCAGCGCAAATTGCAATACACCTCAAAGAAAAATAAACATATTAGAGGGATTTACCTTGTGTGTCGACAGGCTCCTATTAATAAACAGAATATCTGAGGGGAGCTACAAACACTGAAACACCGGCTCCCATTGAGACTATTGTGAGTTTCCTGTTAGTGCCGGGCTGATAAACATGCTGAGCTTGACGAACGGTTTGTTTTTACGCACCTGACCTACAGGAGGGTCATCCATCTTTTTATTTTTATTATTTTAGATATCATTTCATTTTCAAATAAATGCTTTGGTTCATTGCATATTTTCAATATTATTTACATGAATGTCAGTAAATATTAAGTCAGGTAATGCTGCAGTTCTATGCATGATTATAAAAGTATAAAAAAACAGACAGTATTGAAGGGAATTTTAAATAAAGGAAGGTTTTTATTGATTCTTTCTCATATTCTTTAAAATAAAGCCATCACAGCACTCATTAAATAGGCCAGTGATTCATGCAAAGTCTCCTCTGTGACAGAGCATATCGTCATTTGCAGATTGTGCCAACAACAGCAGAATACATGAATAATGCCGACTCCTTACATGCCCCGAGGGCCTGTCTCAAACCGGACTTTAGTTTAAGACATCAGAAAAACACATTGTTTGAACGGAAGCCTTATACAGTTCAGCTGTTAAGCTTTACAGACATGACCATTGATTTTTAATTCCTATTGTATTTGCTATTATTGTTTGTTAGTGGGTGCAAGTGAAAACTGATTGAGTAAGAGAGATCAAAGTGTTAATGAGGTAATTAGGGTAGATAATAAATAATTTATGAGGATGTAATCAAATAGAAGAAAGAAGAAAGCCAATAAAACCCACTGATCCAGCAAATGTCAGCCTAACTCATTAGAAAAAAGATAATGTGCATAGATTACAGTCCTATCAGTGCGTTGCTTTGTGACACAATGCATAATCTGAATCATCTATATGCTCCATCCACACCTTTGATGATCCCTTTGTTAATTTCGGTGTGTGTTTAGCTCACTTAGCTTAGCTACTGTTGTCCAGACTAGGTGTCTATTTACCTTACCTTTTGGAAATAGTTTTTAAGCTTTTATGCAGCGCTGACCCCATAGACCCCATGTGACAAGAAATGTATAATTTTTTCTAACAAAAAGATGGAGCCTTTACAAATATAAACACTTATATGCATACAGCATGGCCATGCTAGCCAGTGATTGCCTTCAATGCTCTGCAGGAAGTCCACAGCTTTGTGGCTTGTTGTTCTTTGCTGGGGATCTCTGTGTAGTGCATTACTTGCTTGTTCAAAAGTCAGATTGCATAGATATGGACTGGCAAATCAAAGTCTTTGCTAAGCTTTTGAGATAAGCCGGTCAATAGGAAATACTGGTGGAGAGGTGACAGGAGCAGACTTTGGACCTCCTTCTCTCGCTCTTCCTCTTTGCCTCCACTGCAGCGCCGTAGTTTGGATTTCTTCTCTTGTGGAAATCATGAAAATTAATTTTGCCCCCATGGCTATACCCCTCCACAGGAGACTGCAGACTGCCATGGTGCTGCAGTGGGTCTTCACCTTCCTTGGTCTGGGTGAGTGTTGACTTTTCTGTGTGAGTTAAATTGGGAAACCTGTAGATGATGGAAGGATGCAAGAATGACTCTGCTAAAGAAGTAAAAGGATAAATGAAGATTTTCACATTAATATTATTGTTGTGAAACATAAACATGCTTGTTTAGCTGCTTTTGATAAAGTCACAATTAGTGCAAAACAGAGAGAACCTTTGTTTTACGTGAGCTGTAGTTCTGCATGGCCAGAAGAGGGAGCCAGACAGAAGAGCATCCATCCAAGTCATTTCATCCGCCTGTTGTTTTTGTAGTTCTGGAGAACAGAGCTCCTTAATTCAGGTTTCCAAGCTTTTTTATTTTTTGACACAGCCACAGAACCCTGTTAATATTTGCTGCCACACTTTATCCCAATGGCTCTGTTCAAGTTTACATTTGTATTCTTAGCCACTTCACCATCTCTGTAACTAGTTTATGAGCTCCCTGGTGCAGCAGGTGATACAAGTCATTCATAGCTAGGTTTGTGATAACTAGTATTTCAGTGTCCATGCTAAACACGAGCTTTGATTATTTGCCTTCATGCTATTTGTCTTTTTTCGCCAAGAGAGATTAAAAATATTGATTCGAAGCGTCCTGAAAGCAATAAAAATGAGAGTGATAGCAAATATACAGTTATAAAACCAAGATTGGCACTTCTAATACATATCTGTAAATCTGTAAAGGACTTCAAGACTCTGAGATGGTCTCCCCCCTGAACAGAGTCCAATTTATGCATACGCTATCATGGCTAACTCTGATATAGTTACCAATCATTTAGTGTCTGTTGTGTTAGTGAATGTCCTTCTCGTCTCAGCACCCACCTGCATCTTCCTGTTCTTTTACCTGATGTTCACTCGCTACTGGCTGATCAGCGTGCTGTATGCTGTCTGGTGGTACTTTGATTATGACACTCCTGCACGTGGAGGCAACAGGTCGCCCTTCCTGTGCAGCCTCAAAGTTTGGGAATACATGCGTGATTACTTTCCCATCAAGGTAAGAGAAAGCTTTAGACTTCTTGTTTTTGCGTCATCTATTTTTTGTGCAGGCACATTGCTTCCATAAGGAGACAGAAAATCAATATGTGGAGGATTCGCTTGTGCAAGAGAGTAGGACATCAGAACATCTGCCAGGTCATCTGATCTAATCTCCAGCCTGCAATGAGGAATGCTTCTTATCTATGTCCTTGGCAACAAATGATCCACAGATGGAGGACACTCCTCTGTTTCCTGTTGTAATTAGGTACTGTGACAGTGTTATACAGTGATAAGTGACACTCATAGCTAAATATATGAGTTAAAAAATGTGCATACACTACTGGTCAAAAGTTTTAGAACACCTCAACCTTTTTGCAATTCCAGTCGTTCAAGTCCAATGAAAAGGTAAGAGGTGAACAGCCAGAAATAAAAAAAAAAGGTAAGGTTACCCAAAACTGAACAATCATGTCCATTTCAGAATTCTACAAAAATACCTTTTTCAGGAACAACATGTGTTAATAATTTAAAGCTGTTCTGCAGCAATGAAGGTTGATCAAGTCTCGAAAGCTGGTGCTACTAATTCCTACAGGTTTCCAACTTTTCTGGATTACTTACAGCCTCTTCTGTCTGCATGAAAGCCGTGCTGGAACACACTGTGGTACCAGGCCCTCGTGAGCATCAGTTGAACAGTATTGTACTGCTGAAAGTAGTGTGTTGCTACAAAAATGGTGAGAAAAAGGTGACTAACAATGGAAGAGACACAGACCTTTATAACACTTAAAAATAGGTCTGTCCTACAGAGAAACTGCAATGAAAGTCAGGTGTCGGTGACTACAGTTTCCCTAAACATCAGAAGAAACTGGAGCAAAATCTGACAGGTAGAGGTCTGCAGACCCAAAGACACAACTGAATCAGAGGACTGAGTTAACAGCTTGGGTGATAAGGGGCTCACGGGACAACAGTAGTCGTAGTAAGCAAGTCTCAGTTTCAACTGTGAAGAGAAGACTTCAAGCTGCAGGTTTGACAGAACAATGCTAAAACATCAGAATAAGACAAGGAGGCTTGTCTGGGCCATGAAACACGGCCACTGGACTACTGAAGACTGGAGGAAGGTATTATGGATGGATGAATCAAAATTTGAAATCTTTGGTTCATCAAGCAGGATCTTTGCAGGCGAGTAGATGAAAGGATGGTTCCAAGTCCAAGCTGTGCCAGAACTACCTCAGGAAAAAAGAACAAGATGGTGAGCTTGAAAACAGCAGCACAGTCTCCAGACAAACCCCATCGAGCTGGTTTGGGATTAACTGGACAGAAGAGAGAAAGCAAAGCAACTTACAAGGTCAACATTTATGGGAACTTCTGCAACAAATATGGGAAAAACTTTCTGAAGAATATTTGATTTCTGTCGTAGAAAGAATGTCACGGGTGTGTTCAGCTGTTATATCTGCTAAAGGAGGCTACTTTGAGTCAGAAGTCATTTCTGTTTTTTTAACTCCAGTTGCTTATTTGTACTTGGCTTTCATTTCAAGTTAAATGAGACATTAAACTGCACAACTTTCAATTACAAAAATTGGAAAAATTGTGTTCCAAAACTTTTGACCAGTAGTGTATTCATTCAATACTAAAAAGTCTAATAAAAATCCACATCTCAATAAAAATATTTCAAATATTTGTTTGTTTTGAAAGAAGATAAACAAACTGAAAGCATAAAAATAAAACCAAAAGCCCAGGGACCAACACCAGAGCACAAAGCGGGGGAACAGTCGTACATAACAAAATAAAGACAGGACTATATACACACAAGGGGCTAATTAGGGGACGAAAGAACAGCTCGGTGAAACTTACTTGATAAGGAGAAAAAGGGAAAAAAAGAAGAGACAAGACATGAGGGACAAAAGACTACCAAAATAAAACAGGATGTAATCTGATATAAGGTTAACACAGAGATGGAGACGTGACAAACTACAGGAGCACACAGAAGTATGAAGTGAAACTCAAAGAATGAAATATGAACCACAAGCAAAAACTAAATTGTCAAAGGTAAAAAAATAAAAAATAAACTGAGAAGGCCTGAGAATATAAGTGTAATGAAGCCAACTGGAAAACAGGAGCTATTAGGAAAGAATGTAAAATGCAAAAGAACTTAAAACTCAATAAACGCAGGAATCAAAAAATAATATGAAACTGAAACGTGGGTGAAAAACCCACGATCCATGAGAGAAGCTGCTGTAAATAAACGCTGCGTTGCCAAGCCCTGATTGTGCGTTACAGGCTCCCCTCTTGTGTTACATCACGCCCTCTTGTGACAGCATGGATGAGTAGTATTTTGTCTACACGACTATGAAGTGACTCCTGGCTTATTTTTTTAACCATGACAAATAACGGCAGAAGACCTTTTCTGTGAAATTCACAGAGAACAAAAACTCTATTAACAACATCTGCTTCATTACATGGATCGACTGCTCGCCCCTGGATGTGACTGATACTTTGGACCGAGCTGATAAGACAACGTGAAACAACAATGAAGCTGTTGTTGTTTTAGCACAAACCCCGTATAAGTGTTCATAAAGACTTGCTAAAAAACATTTATACTGAAGTTTATTTGTTTGGGTTTTTATTCTATGGGTGGATTCCTTAAAATTACTTTAAATAAATGTTTCACTGAAATCTAAAACTTATGATTACTAAAAATAATCATAAAGATCAACTTATTTTCCTCCTAGAAAGCTTTACATCTTAACAGAAAGTGATTGTAGATGTTTCATTTTGAAACTATCTGTAGTGCTGTAAGTGGGTCATATCTGTCTTTACGTGAAGAAGCCCTCGAAGCTATGCATGAAAACACAATAGAAACTGACCAGTATATTTGCTCAAGTCATTGGCTATTATTGTCCAATAGACGAGCAATATGAAAGCTTGTCCTTTATCTATAGGTCAGCTATGTCAACGTGCAGTCGGCCATAAAATATGTCACACTTGGGGCTCCTTGGATTAGAAACATGATCGTGATACATTTAACAAAAAAATACAATACTGAAAATAATTTTAAATACAGTGACATGAATATTAATAATAAATACAACAAATAGTATCGGACACAAAATCACTAAAACTTTGTCTGCACATCAATAATAATAATAACAAGTAACACACACACACACACACACACACATATGTATATATAAAATTCCCAAGCTCGGGTCCTCTACCAGAGGCCTGGGAGCTTGAGGGTCCTGCGCAGTATCTTAGCTGTTCCCAGGACTGCGCTCTTCTGGACAGAGATCTCCGATGTTATTCCCGGGATCTGCTGGAGCCACTCGCCTATCTTGGGAGTCACCGCACCTAGTGCTCCGATTACCACGGGGACCACCGTTACCTTCACCCTCCACATCCTCTCGAGCTCTTCTCTGAGCCCTTGGTATTTCTCCAGCTTCTCGTGTTCCTTCTTCCTGATATTGCTGTCATTCGGAACCGCTACATCGATCACTACGGCCGTCTTCTTCTGTTTGTCTACCACCACTATGTCCGGTTGGTTAGCCACCACCATTTTGTCCGTCTGTATCTGGAAGTCCCACAGGATCTTAGCTCGGTCATTCTCCACCACCCTTGGGGGCATCTCCCATTTTGACCTCGGGACTTCCAGGTTATACTCGGCACAGATGTTCCTGTACACTATGCCGGCCACTTGGTTATGGCGTTCCATGTATGCCTTGCCTGCTAGCATCTTGCACCCTGCTGTTATGTGCTGGATTGTCTCTGGGGCATCTTTACACAGCCTCCACCTGGGGTCTTGCCTGGTGTGATAGACCCCAGCCTCTATGGATCTTGTGCTCAGAGCTTGTTCTTGTGCTGCCATGATTAGTGCCTCTGTGCTGTCTTTCAGTCCAGCTTTGTCCAGCCACTGGTAGGATTTCTGGATATCAGCCACCTCCTCTATCTGCCGGTGGTACATACCGTGCAGGGGCCTGTCCTTCCATGATGGTTCCTCGTCTCCCTCCTCTTTCTTGGGTTTCTGCTGCCTGAGGTATTCACTGAGCACTCGGTCAGTTGGGGCCATCTTCCCAATGTATTCTTGGATGTTCCTTGTCTCATCCTGGACTGTGGTGCTGACACTCATCAGTCCCCGGCCCCCTTCCTTCCGCTTAGCGTACAGCCTCAGGGTGCTGGACTTGGGGTGAAACCCTCCATGCGTGGTAAGGAGCTTTCTTGTCTTTATGTCAGTGGCTTCTATCTCCTCCTTTGGCCAGCCTATTACCCCAGCAGGGTACCTGATCACGGGCAGGGCGTACGTGTTGATGGCCCGGATCTTGTTCTTACCATTCAGCTGACTCCTCAGGACTTGCCTGACCCTCTGCAGGTACTTGGTGGTTGCAGCTTTTCTAGCGGCCTCTTCATGGTTCCCATTCGCCTGTGGGATCCCCAGGTACTTGTAACTGTCCTCTATGTCTGCAATGTTGCCTTCTGGTAGTTCAATCCCCTCAGTTCTGACTACCTTCCCTCTCTTTGTTACCATCCGACTACACTTCTCCAGTCCGAACGACATCCCGATGTCATTGCTGTATAGCCTGGTAGTGTAGATCAGTGAATCGATGTCTCGTTCACTCTTGGCATACAGCTTGATGTCATCCATGTACAGGAGGTGGCTGACAACTGCTCCGTTCCGTAGTCGGTATCCGTAGCCAGTCTTGTTAATGATCTCACTGAGGGGGTTCAGGCCTATGCAGAACAGCAGTGGGGACAGAGCATCTCCTTGGTAGATCCCGCACTTGATGGTGACTTGTGCTATGGGCTTGGAGTTGGCCTCTAGTGTTGTACGCCACATCCCCATTGAGTTCCTGATGAAGGCTCTTAGGGTCCCATTGATCTTGTACAATTCTAGGCATTCCAGTATCCAGCTGTGGGGCATTGAGTCATAGGCCTTCTTGTAATCAATCCAGGCAGTGCACAGGTTGGTCAGTCTGGTCTTGCAGTCTCGGCTGACTGTTCTGTCTACCAGTAGCTGGTGTTTTGCGCCTCTGGTATTCTTGCCAATTCCTTTCTGTGTCCCGCTCATGTATTGACCCATGTGCCTGTTCATCTTAGCCGATATGATGCCTGACAGGAGCTTCCACGTGGTACTGAGGCAGGTTATTGGTCGGTAGTTGGAGGGGACCGGTCCCTTCTTGGGGTCCTTGAGGATCAGGACTGTCCGGCCTTCGGTTAGCCATTCTGGGTGTCTCTCGTTAACTAGCAACTGGTTCAGTTGTGCTGCCAGGTGCTCGTGGAGTGCAGTCAGCTTCTTCAGCCAGTAGATGTGAACCATATCATATATATATATATATATATATATATATATATATATATATATATATATATATATATATATATATATATATATATATATATATATGGTAAATGGCCTGTATTTATATAGCGCCTTACTAGTCCCTAAGGACCCCAAAGCGCTTTACGTATCCAGTCATCCACCCATTCACACACACATTCATATATATATATATATATAAAAAAACACCCAGCACGCCCCTGCGGGCGGTTTATCCTTCAAGCTCGGGTCCTCTACCAGAGGCCTGGGAGCTTGAGGGTCCTGCGCAGTATCTTAGCTGTTCCCAGGACTGCGCTCTTCTGGACAGAGATCTCCGATGTTGTTCCCGGGATCTGCTGGAGCCACTCGCCTATCTTGGGAGTCACCGCACCTAGTGCTCCGATTACCACGGGGACCACCGTTACCTTCACCCTCCACATCCTCTCGAGCTCTTCTCTGAGCCCTTGGTATATATATATGAAATTCAAAATATTCACACGAGGCCTCTAATGATATATATATATATATATATATATATATATATATATATATATATATATATATATATATATATATATATATATATATATTCGTGTGAATATTTTGAATTTCATATATTAAATAATTTCTTAGAAAAAAATTTCTAAGAAAAAAAACCAAGAATGTTTTGTGCCATCTAGTTCAAACTGAATTCTGCCCAGCATCATCTGACTGCCACATTGGGCCCGAAACAAGGAGTCCGTGTGAGGGTAGAGAGAAGATGTGTTATTTAAAGTTTCCTAATTCCTTTCATTAGCGTGTCTTTGCCCACCGTTTCTAATACACCGTCACCAGCTCAGGCTGAAAGCTCACCAGCTGATGTGAGTGTCTTGGTTTCTAAAAGGACAAAAATGCATGTAGACGAGATAGTGACGCAAATTCAAATGTATCTGAAGGCAATTACAGAGGCACACATGGCGTCATTTTCAGGCTACAAAACATATTTTTGCATCTTTATGACGATAAACCACATTTAATCCTGACGCCACCACCAAGTTACCAAGTCCTGAAGTTGTCAGTGGTTATGGAAAAGCACTTTCTCACAAGTGATTTGGGGTGATACTCCTGTGTAGCCCACAGACTTTATCTGCCATGATTGTCTTCCCACAAAACTTCCCCAGGGTACATCTATGAATACCTTTCCACTAATGCAGCGGAAGATGCAGTGTGGAGCTAGGTCCACCTGGGAATTTGGGAAAAGTAGATATTTATCCTTTTGAAAACTATCTTGGCAGGAATGATAGAAACACAGATTATGTAACGATGAAGGCTCGACAGCAGGTCTTGGTGACACTACGATAGACACTTCGCTTACTTAGTGCCTCATCAGTGGAACTGGAGCTAATGTTTAACTTTGGGAGCCACCTGCAGCAGGTCTCCACAGCACGGACACCAACAATCAGCTCCACGAAGGTCCAGTAACATGACTTGCTTATATAAGGTTTACTCACAACCTTCATGTGATCTATTACAATCTGAGAAAGCTTTAAAATCTGTGTGAATGCACCCTTATTCATTAAGAAATAATAAAGAGAAAACATTACTGGAAAAACTGTATCAAATGACTGAAACTGGTTCTGAGATGATTGCCTGATAAAAGAAAAGTGTTGTCTTGAGTATGAATCTCACGCACAGATCAGTGAAGGGAGTGCTTATTTTTAGCGGACTAAACAAACGACATCATGGAGCTTTTCACTTGTGTCGCTTCAAACATTACAGAGAAATATCACTAAGTTTGCGAGGATTGATCACAAACACAGTGGCTCATAATTTACTTGCCAAAGAGCAAAATAAGCTGCATAAGCAGCTCAATGAAGCTCCAACCAATGGAGAAGAGCTGGGGAATGAATTCAGGGACTCAGCATCCGTCTATATTCACCAATTCCAACAAAAAGAACATCTCCAGCATTAAAGGAGAATCCCAAGAAAAAGGTTTGAGACAGAGCTGCTTATCTTCCTCGAGATTTTATTGTTGATAATCAGAGAGTGTTTTTTATTAAATATTGCTAATATCCAGTGTTTCTGTGACACCAGAAGTCTTTTACCTTGCAAATAGCAAGATGACCTTTGTCATGTGTAAACACTGGCACATCTCTTTAACCTTCCTGCCAAGTGACAAATATATGGAAGTACAAGATGTTCATTTCAACTTTTATATAAACTTGAAGTGAGCAACCCTGGACACTTATCGCCTTTGGAAACACGATGGGCCCCCATTGTGCTCACCTTTTAGTATTATATTTTATTAAGTGCTTTTTTCACGTGAATAAAGGGTAGCTCCTCAAAACTCAGCTGAAATCTTCTGTACTTTAAGATGTGAGCCACAAACACTTTGGAAGACAGCCCTGGTCCAGTTGGCAGAACACAGCTGTGAAGTGGAAATTTGAAGCATTGCAAAAGTCTTTCAGTGACTCAGCAGACATCCACTGCAATCATTAGGCACGCTTCTGAAATCACTTTTGAAACTCAGAATATTTCCATATTTATTCTAGAGTTATGTTCGGGAGACATCTATGTTAGCCAGCATTAAAAAGAAAAAACAGGTAACATTTATGTTTAAAAGGTTTCAGGAAGATATTTTGTTTTCATGCTGTAAAACCTTCTATGTGCATGAAGGGTTAGAAAACTTGAACCTGCCAAACCTCTGCAACGTGCTCCTTATCTCTGTTTGAGGCTACTTTCTCCATGTAACTATTAACACATCACACCTGAATCTCTGACCTCCTGGTTGGCAGTAGAGTAGCGCTGTGGGCAGTGCCAACTGTATTTTGACCTTTTTAACAGTGTGCTGGGAGCCTAGAATGCTAAAAGCTAAATGAAGGGAAGGTGCTCCTAATATCTGAAAAACACTGCAAGTGCAGTATTTTTTATTCAAACGGTCCTGGTTATTTTCTGGCACATGAGCATATTGCAGAACCTCTCAGACAAGTCAATGATTAATTGTTCTTCACTGTTTTTACCATTTCTCCTTCATTTTTGTGTAATGAAATTTGGTACATGCAGGATATCCCCTGATTCCTTTCATCAAGTGCTGCGCTGAAATTAGAGGTGCATGTATTCATGCTTTAACTTTAGGCCCTACTTAAAAGATAAGGAACTGTTGTTTGCTTGCATCAAGCTGAATTTGAAACATCTTGTAATGTCAGTTATGTTATTTGTGTTTTATTTACATGATGACACCAATCAGGGTCATTTTAACCCCAATATAAAATATCTGAAATAAACAGACAACCAGCCAAAAGTGTCATGTAACAGCATCAGCTCTCCTTTTCATGACCAGAGCATGTCCCAGCTCAGCTCTCAGGTAAAGTAGGTCCAGTGACACCTTCAGTATTTTTACTTACTTTCTTTAGGACTCTTGGCTGGAGTTAATAAAGCTACATAAGCCCTCTAGCATTCCAAAATATTACTATTTTTTTTAAAAACAAAACAGCATCAGTAGATGTGAACAGACTAAAAAAGGCATAAAAATGAGGATTAATAGATAATAAAACACCTGTGCAACATGATAAAACATGTGTGTATCTCTGGGATCCAGTTGGCATTAGACACAGTTGTGATGTGGAAACTTGAACTCTGCATTGCATAAAATCTGGACGACGGAGGCAATAGTGGGCAGAAAATGTCTACTGGAAGCTTGAATGTGAAGACATGTAATAAAACAATCGCAGTCAGAAAATCTTTTGCAATACCCAGCAATGAAATTGCTGTGAAACAGTTGCTAAACTTCAACAGAACGAGGAGGAATTATACAAGTGGAGCCTCTGGTCATTTTTAGTCTCTGGTTGAACTCTGGTTGAACGGGCTTCTGGGCCTAGCCTGCACACTTTGTAAAGGAAGGAAATGTCCTATATGTAGAGTTTAGAGAAGAAATGCGTCGTTGGTACAGCTGATAACAAAACATGAAAAATAGCTTGAAAAAAGAAAACAGCTGGACGCCTCCAGGAAGATATTCATGGTTATATGTGCTATATAAATACATTTTGATTTGATTTGATTTGATGGTTCATCCAAGAGGCTTCTTAGGTTATAAAAATGGTGGTGAGTCCAAGTTATTAAACCCTGAGTGGTGCTCGTCCCCTGAGGCGCGTTGATCTGCTATTGATCATGTGGATCATCACATCAGCCTATGTGTGAAAAAATGTGTGGGCCATTTCATTTTAAACTTCAATAACAGAACTTAAGGATAAATACATAAATAAATAATTTAAAAAACAAACAAAAACAAAACAACAACAATTTTATTACTTTTTATGCTCACTGCTGCCATCCTGGATTGTTAACTTTGGGAGGCAACAAAGCTGGAGCTGGTAGAGCCTGCAGTGACTTTCTGAGTCGAGGGAGATACCAGTTAAAAATTCTGACTCGGGGAAACCACTGCGTGACCCTGGCCCACCCCATCACATGACCTATTCTTTCACGAATGTTTGTAGAAGCAGTCTGCATGCCTAGATGATTGATTTTACACACCTGTAGCCATGGAAGTTATCGGAAAACTTAATTCAATGATTTGGATGGTCTGGAATATTTTTTAAAACATAGTGTTCGCTCAGTGTTTTCTGTTATATCTCCTTGTGTCAACCCCATAAGTTAAGTTAATGTATGTGTCTGCATTTCCCAGTTTAGCTATGACTGATTTCCTGTTTTTTTGTGTGTTCAGTCTTACTTCGCCCCGCCTCGTTGTCTGGATTATCTGTACCTGTGTCTTGCTTTCAACCTAAGTGAAAGTTTGTCGTTTTCCTGTTGTTGGGTTTTGGGGTTTTTGCAGTTTAGGTCCCCCTTCTTGCTATTCATGTCAAATATGGCCAGATCTATGAAACCACACTTGCAATATACCATTTACTTGTAGTATATACTGTATAATATTTATATATTTATGATGCTTTTTGTGCAGAAATACGGGCAATTTCAAAGGTTTCACATACAGTACTTCATCCTGCCAGTGTGGCTGTTAAAGTCATACCCAATCGAGTCCTGAAGCCTCAGGCAGGGGAGATGAGGGAAGGTTCAGAGGGTCAAAGACATTGTGTTGAAACTGAGATATTGAGGCACATGTTTGGACTGCAGCCAGAGCCAAGCAACTGCAACGCAAAGTCCAAAACAGCTCTTAGGCTGATGAGGATTAAATGGTTTACCATGATTCTGGTGGCCATTATCATCCCGAGTATGTCTGCATGCACTCTTGACTATGTATACATCTACAAATATCATCTTTCCCCTCCCTTCAGTTGGTGAAGACGGCTGACTTAGATCCCAGGCATAACTACATCCTTGGCTTCCATCCCCATGGTGTGCTGGTGGCAGGAGCCTTTACCAACTTCTGCACCTACTCGACAGGCTTCAGACAGCTGTTTCCAGGCATCACCAGCTACCTGCTCATGTTGCCTCTTTGGTTCAGAGCTCCATTCTTCAGAGACTACATCATGTGTGGAGGTTTGAGCTATTGACATTTCAATCATATTTCCCATTCTTCTTTTTTATGTATGTTAAAATAAACATATTGTATTTGAACACTTTAAATATTTTTTCCTTCTGTTACAACATTGCAGGCCTGATTCCTTCAGACAAAGAGAGTGCCACTTATCCACTCTGCAAAAAGAAAGGTGGAAATGCTATTGTGATAGCTGTTGGAGGGGCACCAGAGGCCCTTGATGCCCACCCAGGCACTTTCAATGTACTCTTGGCCCATAAAAAAGGCTTCATCAAAATGGCCATGGAGTATGGGTAAGATCAGCCACCCCTGAGGCAATGTGGAAAATTCTGCTCCATCTACGCCTCTGAAATGGTTTTGCTTATTAAAAAGATTGTCAATCTATTCATTTTAGGGGTTTTTTGTAGCTTGACTCCTGAAACTTATTCAAGTGACTTGCATGGAATTTCCTGGGAAAGCGCATATTCTGCTATGAGATCAGTTAGAAATAAGAAACCAATAGAGCTCAACCATTTTTTCCCAGAGCTCATCTGGTACCAGTCTTCTCTTTTGGGGAGAATGAAGTGTATGACCAGGTGGAAAACCCGAGGGGAACCTGGCTTCGATGGTTGCAGGAAAACCTGCAAAAGATCATGGGTGTCTCTCTTCCTCTCTTCCATGCACGAGGCATTTTCCAGTACTCCTTCGGCCTTATGCCCTACAGAAAACCTATCAACACAGTAGGTGAGTAAGCAGCTTTACTCCACCATCACTACGTGCAGCTGGATGGATACTTGGGCAGCAGTGTATATTAACACTCTAAAGGCCTAATAGATATCTTCCCTCAGGTAAAAACATATAGTAAAGCATCCTTGCACTTCCCAATAAGTTTTCAACTTTGTGAGAAGTAACTGACGTCACTGAGTTCAGTTTCGGTGCATGTGAGTAATGGCGATCAGATATAGAGGGAGATTCGCTGTGAGAACAAACACACCGTCCTTTGTAACTGGCTGGCACGCAGTCCGCACGCTCAGTAAACATCTTAAACATACTGTAACTAAACAAAGTACATAAAGCACTTTGTCACATCTCTGCAGTTGGGCGGCCAATCAAAGTGGAGAAGAAAGCAAAGCCAACTGCCGAGGAACTTGATGCCCTCCACCAGCTGTACATGGATGAACTCAGCAATCTGTTTGAGGAGCACAAAGGCAACTATGGAGTAGACAAAGACACACACCTGAACTTTGTCTAAAGTGCAACAAGGCCTGGGTGGAATTGGACGCCTCTTTGTAAAGCTCTGGTGCTGCAGATTCTGTACACCTGCTCACAGCTCATCCTTTAACTAAAGACAAAGTGATTGTTTGTACGCTCGCACCGGGCTGAGCAGGAGCTCCATGTGACTCAAGGCTATTGCAGAGGTCTGTGTTTAAACATGTCCTGTCTCAATAAAGCCCAAACATGTAAGCTGGAAAGGCTGTCTTTAAAATCTCAGATCAAATGAAAGATGTTCTACGAGTGCATTAAAATTCATCATGAAACTCTAATAATGTGTTCGGTTCATTTGGATATTTAGAGTTCAGAAGCAGTTGTGTAATCTCACATATTCATGTATTAAAGATTTCATGTGTAGCTCTTTCAGCTTCAGTGTCTGAGAACAATCTCTCTTTGAAACGACAGTTAGGCTGACTCATGCTTACACGGTGAAGTCTAATGTAGTCTGAAAAAAGGGAAAGTTTTCTGTGTTTATTTAGTCATGATTATCAAAGAAGCCAACCGAGGCCACACAGCCAAGACATCTTGACCTCACCTGTAATTGTAAATGATTTATTCTGCAATGACTGCCAGAAAGGAAAAGTTGCTCCCTTGGTTCTTTTTTCACCTGGTGCATGACTGTGGAGCGAAACATGAACGTGGGCCCACAGCTGGCACACGGGCCTCGCTCTGGGAACCTTGGATTTAGACTGTTGCCCTTCCTCTGGGGCTACATGTGAACATTGCAGTTGTTGCATATGAGGTGTTGGGATTTGTGCAAGGCCCGAAACTTTCTCAAATAGAGTCATAGGTTGAAGTCAGATTACAACATTATACTGGCAACACTGTAAAAGAACGGAAGCAAAAACTGCAGGATTCATTTCATATTTTAAACAGTACACTCCATACAGGCAGCACAAAATCAGCGGGAATTTCCTTCTTTTGTCTTCAGAGATGTAAAAGTAGTGTTAAGTAAGTCTCGCACCGTTACTGGTTACTTTTAGGATTATGATTTTGAATCCAAGCATTTCACCCATCATGGTTGTTTTTACTTATACTGTTAGGTACAGGAGCTGTACATGTGGTGCCTTTGGCTGGCTGAGCTGTGGTTTTCAAAACCCAACCATCTCCTGGAGCTGCTTTTAATTGTTGGCAAGGAATCATCCAAGCGTCTTCCTTCAGTGTCTGCCTTTCAGGCCGTCAGTACTAGTGATGGGTCGTTCGCGAACGAAATGGCTCTTAGAGCCGGCTCTTTGACGTGAACGACGCGAGCCGGCTCCTTATCGCGAGCCGTCACGTGGGGTTTTTTTTTTTTCTTTCTCTCAGCCTCTCTCTCGCACTTTTTTCCCGCTGCACTCTGCACGCGAGCCTTGTGCTTTACGCTGGGCAGAGGGGGGAGGGGCGGTAGTTACACTCAGTAGCACAGGAACAGAGCCAGAGAGAGAGAAAGAGAGGCAGGGACAGCAACATTAGAAAGGTATAGTAATCATCCACAACTATTTTCGGTTGCAGATGATAAAGGATTGACAAAGTTTATTCATGCAGGTCCATATGACAGAGAATATGCATGTTCTTTTAGTTTTCATATTATAATTTATATTTAATTGTGTTGTGGTTTGCAGTGTTTTGTGTTCTTTTCACTTTAAATTTGTGAAAGGAAAAAGCTGAAAATTTAAATAGTTAAAACTTGAAATGTGAATAGTTGATTTTTGTATTATATGATTTATTTATTACATTTTATGTGGAGTGAATAAATAAAAGTATATTTACGGTGGCCCCTAGAGACAAAGCACATACAAACTTCAAATCACGTACGAACTCTGAAGCATGTACAAACTCCAAAACACGTAAAAACACGTACAAACTCCAAAACACGTAAAAACTCCAAAAACACGTAAAAACACGTACAAACTCCGAAGCACGTAAAAACTCAGAAGCATATAAAAACTCAGAAGCACATAAAAACTCAAAACACGTACAAAAGACAACAGAAGTGCTCCAGGATGCTGGGCGCAGTGTTGAGCCTTTGTTATCTTGTGGCTACACAAGCCAGCAAGTACCAACGACCGGATTTGGTGTGTGGTAATAACAGGTAAATGAACTTTTTTTTAAATTATTTGAATATATATATGAGTGCCTGTGTATAAATACACAAACAATACACACATGCTTTCAATTGTGTCATTTAAGTGATCTAGTAGCTCTGCTTTGGAAGTTCAGTTCATGCTAGAAATGTGTTTTGGAGTTTGTACGTGTTTTGTCTCTAGGGGCCACCGCATATATTTATATATAAACATATATAAATAAAACCACTTGTTTTTACGTTAGTAATTCCTTTTGTGCATAATTTTATATTATTGTTAATAATAAATTAATTAAAGCAACAAAACAACCTGAAGAGCCGGTTCGGAGCCGAAAGAGCCGGCTCTTTTTAGTGAGCCGAACCGAAAGAGCCGGATCTCTAAAAAGAGCCGGAAATCCCATCACTAGTCAGTACTATTGAGAACAGTCTTAATGATCGTTTTAAAATTCTTATATATATTTTTATTACCAAGTGAGACGTGAGAATAAATATGAGTGTGTGTGTGTGATTTATTGTATTATTAGAAATCACAGGTTAAAGGGTGTCTGGTTTTTTAATCTGAGTCCCAAATGATAAGAGTGTCTGTGAACTTTGGCAGGTGACTTTTATATCACATGGCACAATTCTGATATTTCCAAATGAAATAACTGACAGACTGGACAATGCCCTGCTCCTTTCAACACAGAGCAGGCAAGATATACTGTATGTGTGTACGTGTGTGATGAGCTGACAAAAATGCTGACTAAAGGACGAGCAGATGTGGGTAGAGAATAAGAAAGAGATCATCTTTAAATAAAGCAGTCTGCACGTAATATAGCGAGTCCCTTTTAACCTTGTCTTGTGTCCAACTCTACAAAGTACAACATGAATCAGAATTTAGATTTCTCGCTGGAAATTATGAGCTTGTCTATAGACTAATGTCAGCGTACCATTTAAAAATCCTGTATCTGTTATCAGGAGGCATTAACGCACATCAGACATTGATACTGTCAGCAAGACCTCTGCTGTCAGCACTGTGCAAAAGTCTTGAGTAATGCCTCGTTTCTTTATTTTATGCTTGCAAGGATCCAACCTTGTTGTAATTTCTAAAGTGCTCTTGAGCAATAGTTCTCCAGGCTTTCTGAGATCTATCAGTGTTTTTCATTTCTGTCTTGTCTGGACAGAACACTATAGTCACCGACTGGCCTCCCCACATCCTGTACCTGTACTGTGATGTAGTGTAAGATCATCTTGACAGAGAACAGAACAAAAGGCAGCCAACAGCTGAAGAAAAGTTTTGGGATGTCTGTCAAGAACCCTGCAGAACTATTCTCAAAGACTGCTTAAAGAATGACAATAAACACTGAGAGTTCAGGCTGTGCTGAAGAATAAAAGCAGTCATATCAAATATTGACTTTCAAGCTTGCAAGAATTTGAAAGACACTGTTTTTGCCTTATATGCTGCATTTCTCCGTCAATGAATAAAGAAATGAGGGATCAAGACAGTAATGATGCTAAACCACGTTTACACTTATAACAACATAATGGCTCTATATTAAAGCAGTGTAGTTGCTAAACTGGCTTATTTTAGGTTCCAAACAGCCCACTATTGAAAACACAAAGCATAGTATTAAACGAACAGTATCCCATGGAAGGCCTCGAACTGCTGAGCAGTTTAAGTTTAGTGTTGAATGAAGATGTGATGCAGCGTAGTGGCAAACATGTCTGTGGGAAAATGTTGCTGCCAATAAACTCAAAATGAGCTCATATTTCCTCTCTCCCGTCAAATAAACAAGAGGTTTAAATAATTATTCATCAGTTGCAAATCTCTGCAGTGGGATTTTTTTTTTTAAATCTTACAAAGTGTTTCACGTTTCACAAAAGCCGAAACAGCAGAATTCACCAGTAATCCACCAGGCGTGATGATCCTGTTATTAGTCTTATCAGTGTAAAGTGATGAAAATTTAATGGGGCATGTTTTGTGCTTTGGAAACAGTCCTTGCCTGCTAAGTATGTTGTTAGTGTGTTGTAGATTGTACTCATACAGTACAGTAGACAATGCTTTCAATGTTTGTTTGGTCTCAAGCTGCCGTTAGGTGGGTGTGGGGTGTGAGTGAGGTCAGGATAACAACATTATTGACTTATTTTTGAAGACAGTGGTCAAAGTACAGAATCCTACAGGGCACATCTTATCTTTGTGGCTTTTAAGCGTCACGATCTAAATACTCATTAAAATATAACGTAATATTGGCTCTATCGTCCCAAATGAATTACAGCATTTTAAGAAATGAAAAGTTGCTTTAGAGCAGAGAGCTTACATGAGACCTTATTATATTAGGGGAGGAAGTCATATCTGTAGATAACGGGATATCTGTTCTACAGATTATTATTATTATATGAGAACAAGAAATTCTGCAACAGTTGGGGTAAGCAGGATGGATTATTGCAGGTGGTGCATAATTTCAGAATTAACTGTCACCACAGCAGAAAAAACTGGAGCTGAACACTCGAACTCCTCACACCACAATCAAAAGCCAGCCAGAGGCGGCACTGAAGAAAGAATAAACAATACTAAAGACTGTACTTTAAAAGCAGATTATTCCAGCGCTGCTGCTGCTGATGCTGTTGCCCTGAATTATTTCTCAACACTGACCTGATGTCAAGGACTATATAATTGATTAATCCAGAAGCTGTTATATTTCTTGGCTGGGTCCCTGTAGATATGCGATATCAGTTTTTGGATGAAGCACATTAGATACAAAGTGCAAGAGATTTTTTTTCTTTTTTACTGGAACAGACAGGAAATTATATTTAATTTGTTGAAGTCAAAAGAGGTAAAGCCAAAGAGCAAACATTAAAAAGCATGACTTCAGCAGGATCATGAGCTCAGACATGACTTCATTGAAATCTTCAGGCTCAATTGCTGCACAATCAAAGCTAAAGATCTAAAACAACACATCCAGCATCCTATATGGTAATATGCCCCCATCGATATTACTATTTAAACTTCAAGTATCTTGTGCTATTTCATCTAAATGCCATTACATAGTAAACAGTAGATATTTTTACACTGTGATTTTGGTGGTTTACCTTCTCCACGGGTGGGCTCACATTTTCAGCTGTTTGCCAGCAGCTTTACTTTAGTCATGTGTCCTGCTGGGTCTGGCTTGGTGAGTATCTCTGCAGTGCCAAGTGCAGAGGATTTACCTGAGCGCTTTCTTGGACAGATGGCTGCCTCTGTAACCTGTTACACAATGCAACCCACAGCTGCCCGTGTTTGGAGTCATGTCATGACATATTGAGCACTTTTCAGTGCAGCAGGTTCAGTTCAGTTTTTTTTAAAGGTCTGATGTTGGTGATTTGGTTGCAGCATTGATACAGAGCACATTCCAGTTCACGAGAATAAAAGAATAAATACAATATTGTGGAAAAGTCAAAAGTGATATAAGTCTTTAAATCTTGCTTCCAAGGATTCTGAAAGCAAGATATAAGCTGATGTTTTCGGACATCAGCCGCCTTTTCATCCATTTTCAGTCACGCACTGTTTTTTTTTTCCTTTGTTAAGCTCCTTAACACGGACCTATGCATCGTTCAAGCAAAAAAAAGGAATCTAACTCAAGGGATGAACCAGTGTTGTGTCTACACATGGTGAACAACTTAGATAAGTCAGTCATGGATTGGCCTGGACTTCATTACTGAACAAGTGTGGGATCATCTTGACAAAGAAACGGAGACGGCAGCATCCAAGGAAGAGCTTTGAGTCTCCGACAGGAAACTATAAGCTTCAGGCTGTGCTGAAGAACTCAGTCATAACAAATACTGACTTTCAAGTTCAATATAATTATTAGAACGTTTTCTTGTCTATTTTATTTCAATGTATGTTTGCACGTGTCAATAAATCGTTGCACATATTTCCCATTTTCCCAGCAAAATATAAAGGAATATAGCGCAAGACTTTTGCACAATACTGTACATAGATTACATATGTGTTAAATCTTAGATCTTAGGAAAATGATTCGCAGCTATAAATAGTTGCCGACTGCGTTTAAACAAGCGAGTAACTTAGCTTTGGCAATTTGGAGACAGAACATTGAACTCTGTATGCGGAGGGTGCAACATCTCTCGAATGATGTAAGGCCGGTGCAACTTCTTTTGCAAGAGTTGCTTTTGGCATCAGTCAATACCTACGACCCTGATATAAAGTAAGCAGCTTTATTAAAATAACTAAAAATTAAAAAGCAGCTTAAATATAGTAAAACTAATGATTTTAAGGTTTATAGCTATGAACAAATAATTTTAGACAAAAATAATAATAATAAAGAATAAAAGTTTAATTCGATTAAAAACAGACTTCCTTTCTAAAAAAACAACAACAAAAAAACCCCCAAAACAAAACACTTTTTTTAAAATAAGGAGAAAGGGACCGTTTATTACTTGGCTTCTGGCCATAAAACAGCTGGACACATGTTTGTACACAGCTCCTCTGTCCCATGAGGCATGCTGAAGAGCTGTGGCACGAATGGTCAATACATGTTTTGAACGGGTCGCTGACCCACGTGACTGGCCTCATAAATACAGAGAGAGCAGCTCAGCGGCAGCACTGCTCCTCCACGTTACCTGCAGTCTTGCCTCCGCAGAACCTCCTGGCTTCTTGCTCCTCCCCGCGCTGATTAAATGCCCGCTGGACTCTTCAGTCAGCTGCTGTTAAACGCAGTCATGACAGCGGAGCTGTAAGCTCGGAGCTCCTGATGTTTTAACTTATTTTATTATTGTTTAAAAAATAATTTCAAAGGTTTTTCGGGCACTTTGATCAGCCAACAAGAAGACTGAGCTATGAAAACCATACTTGCTGCATACTCGGGATTCATCAAAGGTAAGATGGTTATTTGGGGTCTTCAAAAGTGTCCCAAGGGCGTGAAGGAGCGAAACGAATAGGAACGCAAACAAGCCTGGAGTTTTGTTTTAATGCATGCAAAACAAAACGGGAGTTTAATACTTACTATGATAACAGAAATGAAATTAATAGGATATTGCTATGCTCAATCATCCTGGTAAATCAATCTCCAAAGGTTGATTCTGTTCATCTGGACACAGTGGGAGAAGCTCAAAATACTGTCTAAGAATTTTGCTATTATGTATTTTGCTAATCACTGTGTTTGATTTGTGTTCTGTGAATACTTATAACACGCTTCCACTCTGAATGGTCTTTGGTTGAGAGGAACTAAACTCGGGCTTTTAACCTAAACCACACAGTGACAGCTGCAAGTTAGCTCAAAGTTGATGGAATAATGACACACGGATGTAAGTGACCATACCTCTCATAATCGCATGCTTTCTGCATGCATCTTGCTTATAATTCGTGGGGTTATTGTGGGAATGGGGGTGGAGGAGTGGTAGTGGGGGGTTCCCTGTTGTGTTACTGTATCCAAACATGCCATTTGGTTTCTGTGTATCAAATATGATTCATAGCTTAAATCAGGGGTGCCCAATCCCGGTCCTCGAGAGCTACCGTCCTGCAGCTTTTAGATGCATCCTTGTTCCCACACACCTGAATCAAATGAATGGCTTGTTATCAGGCCTTTGCCAAACATGATGGCATGCTGTAGAGATCAAACCATTTGATTCAGCTGTGTTGGAGTAGGGATGCATCTAAAAGCTGCAGGACGGTAGCTCTCGAGGACCGGGATTGGGCACCCCTGGCTTAAATGAACACTAGAAACTATACGAACACTAGAAACTATACAAACACAAGCTGATGTGTCTATGTGGGCCTGTTATTGTGTTAATTACAAAACGTTGTGCTGTTTGCATTTAGAGGCGACTACTTGCATGTCCAATAATTCTAGCTGTTTAGGTCTAGGATGGCTCTTGAAAGCCAAGCACGTGGGCCCCCTGTTGTGCCCCCTGTTCTCCAGGAGATCACACTGTTTGTTTGGTTTCAGCTTTTACCCACCAGTTTGATCTAGCTCTAAGCAGGCTGGTTTAACCATCACTGCTGAATTCCAGCCAACTTCTCTGCCACACATTTAAGCTGTGATAGTCTCAAGGACTCATAGCATTATAGTTTGCAGGCATTACCAGCCGAGCCCCGGTACCAGGTTATTTTCAGTGAGGACAGATGGGATTAGAGGACAGCGTTTTCCTGGAGTGCGAGAGCTTCTTATTGGCTCGCTGTGACACGGCCTCGACTCACGTTAGTTGCTTCTTAATGTTGCTTTGCGCTTCTTTCTCACACGTAGCTGCGTGGATTCACTCTTTCAGCCTGGTGAGTAGCTGAGGCTGTGTAGTTTTGGACTCGCTGGAAATGTACTGTATTATTGATGTAGGACAGGTCGGTGCAATCCGTTCTGGAGTAAATCATTAACTCTTTGTTTTGATTGATGTCCACCTTTGGCTTTGTTTAACTCAAATCAACTCTAGGCAAGAATTTCTTCTGGGAAATGTTGACTAGATTTTTTTTTTTTGCGTGATCTTTATCTCTTCCTTCTGTTTTTATACCTGATCCATTGATTTGTTTTTGTCTCAAGGCACTGGCTCCAGCATCCTCTCCGCTCTGCAGGACCTCCCCTCAGGGTTATGGCCCTGCACATCCAAGATGGAGAAGCATCTGCAGGTGATCTCTGTGATGCAGTGGGTCATCTCCTTCTTAGCCTTGGGTGAGTGAGAGAGTTGACTTATTAGTGTCACAAGTAAAGGAGGTCAGATCAGTCTTTAAAGTGAACACACACTCGTTGATGGCTTGTTGGCCTTCTTTCGTGTGATTACACCCTGATGATGGATTACCTTAACCCTTTGTGATGAATTCAGGTTTAACTTTAGTGACTATTTCCCCGTCTCCCCCCAGGTGCTGCCTGCACTGCATTACTGATCTACATCTTCTGCACTGACTGCTGGCTGATTGCTGCCATTTATATAGCCTGGCTTATTTTTGACTGGAACACCCCAAAACAAGGCAAGCCACGAAAGATGTCAATTTAAAAACAAAACAAAACTGTTACCTAATGGTTTGAGTTTTGGCTGCACCGGACTATAGGTCTTAATGAGAGACTTTCTGGCACTGTGAACTAGTGTGGCGGTTTAACTAAAATAATTGCTTATAATTCTTGATTTTATTTTTATGATTTCATTTATTTGAAGTAACCAAAATGAGATTTGTGAAATGACAATGTTGAGATTTTAGGCACGTTTGATGAGGATTTCTGCATCCGGTGATAGAAAAGCTTTAGACTAATGCTATTTCCTCTGCCTTTTATTTTACTTTAATAAGCTTTACAAGTTCACAAATTGTTTTCATTAGTTAATTTTTTTTTTCAAAAGTTTAGTTTTTATTTTCATTTTGGTTAACTACATTTTTCCACATCTAGTTTTAATTTTTAGTTTTTGTTAACTATAATAACCTTGAGTCTTAGACAAAGAATTGCCCACCTGTTGGTGCCAAATTCTTTGAAATGACAGTTTAATCCGGCTAAAGAGTTTCTTTTTCTTTTTCATCATTTTAAAAATTTGTACTTTAGCTAACATGCTATAGATTGGCATGTTAGCTAAAGTATAGCATGCTAAAATGCTATACATTAGCATGTTAGACTACTAGCTTAGCTTATGTTAGCATGCTATATGTTAGCATGCTAAAATGCTATACATCAGCATGTTAGACTACTGGCTTAGCTTATGTTAGCATGCTATATGTTAGCATGCTAAAATGCTATACATTAGCATGTTAGACTACTGGCTTAGCTTATGTTAGCATGCTGGTTTAGCTCAACACAGTGCTCTGCCGTGTACAGCCTTACTGTACCCCTAGCATGGCAGCACATGTAAACGTAGAGCTCAAGGGAATTTTGGGTAGTGCGGAAACTTATTATTCAGGCATATTCGGTTCATTTCTCAGCATCTTAATGAGAGGACAGTTGTTCGGATTATTTTGACTGGGTAATATTTGAAGACGTCACTCTGCACTTCCGGGCAAAACTAATTAAATGACAGATTAATAAACTGTATAATAAAAAAACTAAGGTTGAATTGTTACGAAAAATTACGGTTAGTTCTATTTTTGTGCGCATGCTCTGAGTGACTCATGTGTAACTTTCTCCTCAGGTGGCAGGAGGTCCTCCTGGGTGAGGAACTGGACAGTGTGGACGTATTTCCGAGACTACTTTCCAATCAGGGTGGGTGAATGTGTCATCTTTGTGATGCTCCCTTGCTGACGCACTCATCTGTAATATAGGGAAATCTGGAGCTTTGCAGAGCGACGGTGGTGCCAGGACTCCAGGAAATGGGTCCTAAACATCTCCCTTATGTCAGATGAAGCTGCTCCTGTGTGAAATGTGTTTAGTTGTGCACGTTTAACATTACAGATAGGCTTATCGGGGCTGCATTGAGCCATCTGCTCTGTACTCTTACTTGTCCTGTGTTGATTAAGATGAGGGTATGATGTTGGCTTCAGACTTTGCCCCAGTTGAAGGTCTAAGAAGCAGTGCTAAGCTTTTCTCTCATCAGGTACTCCGCAGTGTAGGGGACAATAAAATCCTTGGTCAGGCTAAAGGGCTTTGTGTTGGATGGTACAGATGTTTAGTAGCTGTTCCTCACTATACTGTCACACAAGAAGTCAAAAGTCACGGTTAAAGCATGCTTAAAGGGAGGATAGCTGTCTTCTTACACATTACACAGTAGTCATAAAAATACAGGGCCAACATTCCACTCTCTAACATCCAGGAGCAATATATATTTACTTATTTAATTTATTTATTAAACAAATATGTTGAAGTCGGTCAGATCTTGAGAACAAAGAGCGCTAAATCCAGGGTGATGAACCAAGCATTCATTCTTTGTCATCTAGATGCTTCACTGTAGTTGGGCCTTTCTCATTGATGTCACCACCTCATGTTTAACACAGATGAAGCCACTGTATTAGTTATTCGCTCATGTGAAGCTGTTACATTCACAGTCAAAGTGAGGGATTTACTGTTTTTTGTACTTCAAAATATCCTGAAATTATCTACAAACACATGAGTTAGTCACAGGGCGAGTATTGATGATTTATGAGTTGGAAACAACCGGTCAAAGTCCGAGCCAACACTGAAGTTGAGGTGAGGACCGAAGGAAGTCCGAAGTGAGACTTGTTATGAAATGTGTTGCACGGATAGATGTGCAAGTCTGCTTCAATACTAGAATCAGGTACTCTTTTATATTACTGCTGCTCCTTCTTGAAACGAGTGACTCTCTTCTTCCTCCTTCTCTTTTCTTCTGCTTGGATCTGTACGAGGGGTTAAGTGCTGTGTTTGCTGCCCTAGTCCCACTGTAATCCTCCACATATGCCAGGTGGTCTCCTGCGCTGCCATGGAGAGCTTGAATGGGTTCTCCTGTGCTAATGTGATTACACAACTGTTATTTTGGACTAGCTACTAATGGAGCTTTGTTTACACATTGTGATGGATCCAAGTCTGCACTGCACATCAGAGCACACTTTTCTTATGGGCCATGTTCACCTTTACAGCTTTATTGTGCAATGATGGGTTTGATGATAATGCTGACACATCACTGCTGTCAGCCTGAACAGGTGCACACTGGATCCTAATTTTATGATTGTATGTGCTGTCTGGCTGATAAGAGTGTCCTAGTTTTACTAAAGCAGTATACATCATACTGTGTGTGTGTGCAATGAATAATGGCTGTCTACACATCCATGTTCACATGTAGTGTTAAAAAATATACCTACAATAATGTTTACTATCGCCTGTCAGTGCGCCCGAGGGTGGCTGTGGCTAAAATGTAGCTGCCATCAGCAGTGTGTGAATGGGTGGATGACTGGATGAGTAAAGCACTATACAAATACAGGCCATTTACCATATTGAAAATCACTAAAGTATACAGCTATGATCGTATATTGTTAACATTGTTACTGGAACCCATTTATGTTCTTCATATTTCAGGACTTTGCTTTACTGTCTTGGATTCTCATTCATGAATTGCTTTGTGTATAATTGAACCATCTTTGTTTTTGTTTTGTTTTTTTTCCTTCATTCACAAACAAAAAGCTAGTAAATATTACAGTTCAGATGATGTCATAAGCTTCTTTTTACAGGATGCTTCTGCTGAACAGAAATATGGTTGGTGATTAAAGTTTGATAAAAGAGAAGCTAGTTCCTAAACTGTTGAGTAATCAGGCCGTGATCTTTGGAAACATGCGCTGCTGGTGAATGCTTCAATTTTAATTTTTCTTTTTGAGCTTCGAGCACCTCGAGCCAAATGCCATTTAGTTCACATCGCAGTGGTCTAGAATAAAGGTGCCCAGGGTGAATCTGACCCTTGTAAGCTATTAGACATCACAAATTCTTGAACACACCATTTCAGGCTAGCATTCTTGCTATTACGGCGCTGAACATCGGTCTCATTTCAGTATTTATTTATTTATTTTTTTGAGGGGAGGGGGTTCCACCTTTAATCACATTTATCATGCAGTGGCTTTAGTTTTCGTCTAAAGTCTGTTTCAGTTTTTGCACCTTATCCGTTTGATGCATGATAAAAGCAGAAAAATAAATCCATGTTCATCAAACTTTTGTCCTCGTCTGAGAATCGGTCTCACACTGTTTATCCACTCTTTGTCCTTTTTGTCCTGCAGCTAATTAAAACTCACGACCTGCTGCCCAGCCGGAACTACATCTTTGGCTACCATCCCCACGGCATCTTTTGTTTTGGTGGTTTCTGCAACTTTGGGACGGAGGCCACAGGCTTCTCTAAGAAATTCCCTGGCATCAAGCCTTCCCTTGCAACCCTAGCAGGAAACTTTCGTTTTCCCATCCTGCGAGACTATCTGATGTCTGGAGGTGAGATTTGACTGAAGAAGCCAGAAATTCTTGTTTGAATTCTTAAAATGTCAAAATAAGTGATAACTAGCGCTGGGAGAGCTGACCTTTGTCCTGCTGCGGCTTCAGTTGACATCGATCGACTGATTCTGAGCTTCATCTGTTTGGAGGGCCTGTTTGCTCTTCAGGCTTCATTTTTGCCCCTTACATGTGGAATAAGTTCTTGTTTTCTTTTTTGAATGTTTAACATTTCTTCTGCATATTGGTGGATTTTGCCTAATGCACAATATGGTATAGAAAGCATACAAAAGGCTGGTGTGTAACTCGTACAGAGACTTAAAACTCAGTGAATCTGAGTTGTAATGAGCAGTTTACCTACATTTTGCCCCCCCACAGGTATCTGCCCTGTGAACAGGAACTCCATCGACTACCTGTTGTCACAGAATGGGACGGGAAATGCTGTGATTATCGTTGTCGGAGGGGCAGCCGAGTCTCTGCAGTGCACACCCGGCTTGAATTCTGTCACCCTGAAGAATCGTAAAGGCTTCGTTAGGCTAGCGCTGCGGAAAGGGTGAGTCGGCTGCGCATTTTCAGACACGAGCACGTGTGGTTTTCACTGACCCGCACAATATGTTGTTGAATGGGAAAATGTCATTCCCTGAGCTGCGGCACCTCACGGGAATAACAAAATCCTAGATTATTATACCCAGAAAGGCCACATGCTTGCAAAGAGAGAGCTGCTAAATCATTCTATGAATGTGCAGTCTTGTCCCTGCTCAGCTCCTCGTGACATATAGTTCACTTTCAGGGGCTGGGCAGTTTGAGCTCCCCCCTTGGCTATGCGTTAATGAGACAGACTGCAGCGTGAAGGGCCCTCGGTTTGTCTCACCAGCCCAAACAAGCCCATTCCTTCACAAATACAGCCGAGGATTATCATATCAGTGGGTGCACCCTATCCAAAGAAGCTTAGAACGCGCTGGAAAAGACACGCAGTTATGCAGACCTTTATTCGTTACAATTAGGCTAGCACAGCAGCTGATGTAAGCCTCAAATGTGAATTTGGGTCACTTTGGATTGATTTTGTGGAACTTCTAAGGCTTTGTTTCAGTGCTTATGAAATAGAGACGATGTTGCAACCAGCTGAATGATGTGTTGTGTCGTCACAAAACAAGTGTCCGCTTTAACAAATATATTTATTGTTTATTTTTGGTCAAAGGGATTGATGCTCTGATTGTTTCTTCTAAAATACTGGATGGAAAACCAGATTGAATCTTTCACAAACAGCTGGAAAAAATCTCTCTCTAAAAACGACTGATTCTGTGGTCTAAAAACGGCCCCTGCAAACCTTCAGACTCTAGCTTAGTTACAGATCAGGGTGGATTTAAGAAATTTCCCGATCACATAACACCTTCCACAGTTGTTATACAAAAACGTGGCTGCTCCTCCCCACAGGGACATTGAATGCTTTTTACAAACTGTCCGTGTTCCTTGCACCGATTCCTGATGGTGCACATTGCACCATAAATCCAAACCTGTTGGCTATTTTTGAATATTTGGTAAACTGAAGCTGGCCGTTCAGGCAAGTAGAGACATGTAAGGAACGTGGTGGTTATCACACGTGTGCAACGCTTCAAACTCTGTTCTTATTGCTGCTTTTAAAACCAGGAGATTCACAGATAGGATTATAATATAACCATAAAACCACATTTCTGGTCATGTGAACAACAACTGCAAAGCTTCAGCAAGAGGACAGTGAACAAATATTTGTTTATTAACTGACATTTTTCTCAAATAAGTCTCAATGACCTTTTATGTGTTCTAGATGTTTCGCATAGATGTGTTGTTCTTTTTCACGGTCGGGCAGGTGTGTTGAGTCACTTGCTTTGTTCCCTCAGGGCTGATCTGGTTCCAGTCTATTCCTTCGGCGAGAACGACGCCTACAAGCAGGTGATCTTCAACGAGGGGACCGTCTGGAGGTCTCTGCAAAAGAAGTTACAGAAGATGTTGGGCTTTGCCCCGTGCCTTTTCTTTGGAAGCTCCTGGGGCATTGTGCCTTTTTCCAAGCCCATCACTACCATAGGCAAGTTTGTCTCGTGTTTGCTTTGACTGTACGGTACAGATTAGTTTTCTCTGACCTCGACATGGCTGTGTTACTAAAGTTTTTGTAGGACAGTGACCAACCAAACAGTTCATAGGACACAGTCAATATTTGCTCAACTGTTTGTTTTAACTGTTTGTCTCCTGTGTTCTTTTTCTTTTTTAATAGTTGGGGAGCCAATCACTGTGCCAAAAATTGAGGATGCATCAGAGGAAGCGGTGGATCTCTACCATGCAATGTACATCAAGTCCCTCCAGTGCCTTTTTGACAAGTACAAGACCCGCTTTGGTCTGAAAGAGAGTGACATCCTGCACATCCACTAGGAAGATGACGGGTCGCTGCTAATGGCCCGAACTGTGCATCTCCAAACCCCTCGCCTCGTCTTCGTTTCGTCACCTTCGTCATCGCACCTGGGTGCCTAGATTATCTCTGGACTGCAGATGACACATTTTGCATGTTTACTGAAGAAACCTTTGCTCACTGCGCCATCTCACACACACGCATAGTGCTTTCTCAGGCAATGGCAGGTTTAATGAATGGTGGCCTTTCCCAGCTGCTCTTGTCTGGTTGCCCACAGTGCCTCATCAGTGCCTTTTTTTCCCCTCCCAGTTTTCTTTTAAAACTTGGGCGTCACGTTTTAACTGCTTCTTTCAGGCAGTGGTCGCTAAGCTCCACTAGATGGAGCCAGAAGGTAACTTGCAGGACTTCTTCCTGAGCTCCTTTACAACTCTACACGCTGAACGCACAAACAATGCAAATGAAAGGTACCACTTTATCACTGGGTAGTGCCCAAAGATTAATCGAGCCAAAGACATATGATGTCCACAGACATGTGGTGATTCCTGCTGGTTAAAGGCCGAAAGTGAAGGAATTCTACCAGGTATGGTGAATGCACAAACGCATAAGACTGTAGAAAAGCCTTACAGTGTTAATTGAATTCTGTAGCAAGGAAATGCCTATTTTAGTGCATTTGTCTCAACAAATATTTCTGGTGCACTTTTGATGTTTTACATCACCCTCTGAGGTTTTAGTCTCAAAGATCCCACCCCCCCAAGACAGGCACTGCTCTGCTTGGCTTATTTCTTTTTCTTTTTTATGTTCATACTGGTGACAGGGTTTCTATCTGGGTGGATACATTTAATGTATGCAGTGTAAACTACGTGATTTCTTGTAACTTAAGTGTCTTGGAAGGTTTTGAGCTGTAGTTGAAAAGGATAAAATGGTTTTGTGGGTGAAAATCCTGATGTTTGCGGGTGAAGATGGATGGATGGAATCCTGATGTTTGATGATTCCAGTTTACAGTGAGTTTTATAAAAAATCTTTCAGGGAATCATTTAAAATAAGCAAGCGTGCGTCATGTCGATGGGAATAAAGTGTAACAGAATTGGCTGAATTTACAGATGCAATTTTCACTGGTTTGAGCATTGTGATGACTACTATGGAGCAGTGTGATACCTGTGCAATGGATTTGCAAGCAATAAGCAGCGAGACTTGTCTGTGTGATGAGTTGCATAATCTTTCTGCTGATGTTTAAATTAAACTTTTGTAAGTTTTCAGAAAAAAAGTGTGGTGTGTCTTTGAAGTCTTTCCCACATTTATGTCAATGTTTTACTAAATCTGAGTCTTATGTATGTGCTGTGTAGGGAGCACGCCCACCAAATATATGCTTTGTTTTGAACAGTATTTGGCTGGAGAGTATTTAATATTATCCACAATTCTCTTATCAGCAAAAACTTTCAAAGTCCAGCTGGGCCATACAGTATACCTCTGAAACCACAATTTACCTCTATGGGAGGAAAAAACCTCCCTTTCATCCCTCCCTGCAGGTGATATAGATGTGATCCTCAAGCTCGCGTTCTCTACCAGAGACCTGGGAGTTTAGGGCTCTGTGCCGTACTTTGTCTGTTCCTCTGGACCGACACCTCTGATGTTATACCTGGAGTTTTCTGGAGCCACTCTTCCAATTTCAGGGTTACAGCTCCTACTGCTGCTAATTACCACTGGGACCATTTTAAACTTTAGCTTCCACATCTGCTGGTGCTATGCAAATAAAACTGAACTGAATATTTTTGAGGATTATTCCACCCCATTTAAAAACGATCAACATGAAAAGTGACCGTGTAAATGTTAATTGTATGTTTTCCATTTTATGCACTAACCATATACACTCTTGTGTATGTCATGTTTTGAAATTGTTAAACCTACAACGGAATGATAAACATTGTATCTACTGCTTATGGAGTCGTTGCCTTGTTTTCAGAAGTGAAACTGAAAATGTTTGAGGAATAAAGCCTGTGCGCAAAGTTCATTTAAGGTTTTCCATTATTCAGTTTCTGTTAGTTATACTTGTTCTTATGGCCTTTTTTAGTGCGGTCATTAGTTAATTTGACTTTAGTCTCAGAAAGCCTTAATAAAGACAGGAAGTACTCTGGCTCCTTTTATCAGCTGGAAAAAAAATATGACAGGAGCAACACATCTCAGTGCAAAATGCAATTATTTCACTTTATATGCCTTGTATTCCTATTTATCTGAATTACAACCTTGTTAATTATTATTATTATTATTTGCTACTGGTTCTCTTTTATATGACTTTATTAAAACATCTTCAACATTATTAAAAAACCAATAAGAACACATCAAGTGTATGACTAGTCCATCGAGAACGTCCATTTTTATTTTCCCTAAGTTCTTTTACATTTTAACGTTTTTTGTCAAGGTGACAACGTGGATAGATAGGAGCTACTTTTGGTCGTTATCTGACTGCAGCCTTCAGTCTCCTGGCCCTTTAGAAGCGCAACTATTTAATGTGGCTGATACAGCCCCCTAGTGGTTGCTTAATGTTCTGCAGTCAGTGTGAATGAAGCTGAAATAACTGACTGTGCTGCTCACATGTAGGTGGTGGATTTACAAGTCATCGTACTTAAAGATGAATTTCAACTTTACACTACTGAGTTACACGCAAAACACAAGACCAGAATCTAAATTGGCATGCAACGTTAAGAGAGGCCTAACAAATATAACATCGACTAATTTGCTAATATGTTAAATATGTGTGTTTAAGTTTTACATTGCCTAAGCTACCCGCGTATTCTGCAGTTAGTTCCTGTCTATTTGTGTATTCGTATTATACTGTCTGTGATTTGAAAGTTAGCGAAAAAAGTTCATATCAGTTTGCATATACATTTTAAATGCTTTGATCGCTGGCTGTCTTTGTACCAGTAGAGATTATGAGATCAGTGCTACCGTTTAAACTGTCACCTGCATGTCACGCTGTACCATACAACTTCCTCATATTTTGCAGCTTTGACAGAATTCAACGGATGCTCGTCCCCTCCAGGGAGACAAACAGATGATACCGCCAATAGAAACGCGAATTTTCACGACCAGGCACCGCCTTTACGCGACGGATATTGGTTTGAGCCAATCAGCAACTGAAGTTCCGCGCCTCCTCTCCGTAGACGGATTTCCGAACGTAGCGAAATAGCCGAGAGTTTGTTTACGTCCTGTTGGTTAGCTGACAGCTGTTGTAGCGCTTTCCTCACAGAAACACTCGTGTCTGCATGTCTTTGTTAGTTTTCCGGAACTTCGTCAACTTTTAGCCAAGTGTCGTGAATGTCTGAGATGGGATGCTTTATTGAATGAGGGGCTGCTGCTAGATGCCGACAGGAGGATGAACTCCATCACCGGTCGGGTTCTTGCTATCCCCGCCGCCTCTGTCACCAACTCTGGAGCTTCAGCCTCTCGAGCCCTACATGTGGAGCTCACATCCCAGCAGGTAAATGCAAATCCCATGAGCTTTCGTTGTCATCACACTCATTCAGGTGAACTCGGGAAAACTTGGACCGGGCTCCCATATTGTGTTATGTACTAGTTTGTAACTGCTGCCCGGAGGTCCACAGCAGGCCTGGCAGGCTAGCTAGCTAGCAGTTGCTAGCTTGCAGTTAGCTAGCCCGTTGGAAATAAATGGAAGTGTGTCTGACTCGCCAGACACGCCGAAACCAGTTAGGTCGCAGTTTGGCTTTTGGAGCCTAGCCTTTTCATGGTACTGCCATATCGCATTATTTTTCTACATATTTATGTACAAAGCTGCTTCTGCTAATGGTAACTTAACTTGGCGTCATGTCAGCACGCAGGTGACAGCTAAGTAAAATCAGCATACAGCGTGTCATTATTTTGACACTAAACGCTCTCGTACGGCTGCTTTAATGTGATTTGAAGCATTTCAAGACTGAATGCGTTATTGGTCCGTTCAACCCCGGGGATTAAGTGGAAGACTTTTAAATTCCGTGCTTTCATTCATTTGACATGTAGGCTTCTCTCGTTGTGATTACGTACCTTAAACCGGAACTAAGTCTCCTACCGACAGATCTCCGTCAGTGTTTACTGGCTGGGTATTATTTGTAGTAGAAAACATGTTGTTTTCAAATATCTTTATTAGGGTTGAGATAAATGACACTTCCTCGCTTCAGTGAGCCAGAGGTCTGTGTGCTGCAGGAACCTCTTGGACTTGTTTCAACTGTTATCCTGCTTCAGACCACTAAACTGAACATTAGGAACCAAAATATGGAGTTAACCTACAGCATAAAATGAATCCTCAAACTTAAATCTTCTACTACTACTATTACTTAATGGTAGTTAAACCTCGCAAATGTGTATTGACATTTGCAAATTCTTGGGATTCATAACGTGGGTGTCACTGATGCACCATTAGATTTTCTTTTCTCAGTGAAATGACAGACAGTATAATGTATTTACACCACTAAGTGTAACTCTTTTCTCCCCCAGATAGGTGCTGGATCGATTAGATGGACACTTTGATAATGCAATTTGGAATGATTCAAACTATGTCCTCATTTTAGTACTATCGACATATTCCAATCTTATCCTGTATACTGGGTGTTTTTGTTTTTACTTTGGGAAACCACAAGTCTCTGATATGCAGTTTTTTGAGGGTGGTGTGTAAGTAAAATCTTTTACTTAAACTGCAGCTAAATACACACATTACTTGCTCTTTAAAGAATCAGTATACCAATTTGTTGTTTACGCTTATCTGTGAACTCTGGCCATGCAAATAGTTGGGTTTTTCTATCTCTTAATCGTGTGCAGTTACTGCATTACAGTGGAAACCAACTGGCTTTGTGTTTGGGCCATAAATTGCTAAAAAGTATCAGAGATTTCATTTAAAACACTTTTCCTTTGTATTTGTTTAATTAACATGGGTCCTCTTGTTTATCTGTGATCTCATTAAAAAACCTGATGATGACCTCTTAATGCAGGCTATATGCACATTCATTTTAACCACATGAGACCTAGATGGATAAATACCTTTGTCATGATGAGAAAATTGGATTGCAGAAACCACGTGGCATTTCCATACACCAACAAAGAACAAACACATCAGCATAAAAGCATACAATACATCAAGACCCTTTCATTGGACCTTACAGGATGATTTGTCCAAACTAGCTGGGAAACGTATGTGTTTCCCATGTTTAAAAATTGAACTGGTAAATGGACTGGTACTTGTATAGTGCCTTTCCACTCACTTTGAGCACTCAAAGCACTTTCTGCTACAAGCCTCATTCACCCAATCAAATGCATCCAAACCCTGTTTTTATCTATACCTAAACGCTTTATGCACTCTTAACATTCACACACACCCTGATGGATGCATTGGGAACAACTTGGGGTTCAGTATATTTCAAAATATGAACTGCGGATTGATCCAACAACCTTGTTATTGGTACCCTCTACATCTGTTGCTACAAATGCTCTATTAAGTGCCGTGAGGAATAAATTACAGTTTGGCCTGTGTTTTGTAAGCACAGGGGGTAATAGCGCCACCCAGATGGTTTCACTTTAAAAGAAGAGGCAAATGGATGCCTCTCGTCACCCACAACAGTATTTGCCTAACATCTAACACCATAACTATAAATGCGTTCCTAACTCTGTAATGCAATTCACTTCATGCTGTTACTGTCTTTCTTACAGATTTTTAGTGTTCCTCAGAGGGATTTCCAAACCAACAAAAGATTAAGAAAGTCAGAACACTTTCAGTAAAAGCACAGTAGAACATGTGGAGCATTTTAGAGCCCGCTTTGAAAGATACAAGTTTCCTTGAAAAGTTCTTTACATGTGGTCAAGAATAACCCCTAGGTACTGATATTCAGTCACAGACTGGATCAGCTGTTTGGTGATAGTGTGCTGGGATGATTGTTGCCCCCTGAAATCTTTGCTGCGTTGAGAACAAGGCCTGACCTCACAGCATTTAATGAAATTGTCCGGATCTGGTCCCTGCTGTTCCTTTCCATCATGTAGGAGATTCACTGAAGTGGTAGTAGTGTTTGTGCAGGAATTGGTGTACCAAATAAACAACACAAGAGAGAAAACACAGTCCTGAGGGGAGCCTGTGGAAGTTGTCAGTTTGTCTGAAAGTAAAGTTCCTACTCTGGTTTAACTACCAGGGAAATCCTTGATCTCGAAAGCTAAACAAGACAGAAGTGAAAATTCTGTTTCCCTTTTATCTGTTAAAATACTCAGTAAAACTGTTAAAAGTAGAGGTGGGAATCACCAGACACCCCACAATACAATATCATCACAATACTTGACTCACAATACGATATATTGGGATTATTACTTTTTTTAAACATGTTGTGATATGCTCTGTCAAGCTAAGTGTGTCCAGTGTTGCATGGTTTTCTTGGTTGCACTGATTTCATGTATGTTTGCTCAGCTAACCTTCCTGAAGGATGACGGTGCATGAGATTAACCCTCTTGTTTGTAGTATTCCCAGAGTATTTTATTTAAATAATACGGAGATTTGGCGTCTCTATATCAATAGAATACCTCCATGCTATTTATCACAATCCGGTTTTTAAGTGATGATGTGATGAATCCTGCTTCTGGGTCCAAACTACTCTGTGTTTAATAAGTCTGTTGTGTTTTAAACATGTTTTAATGCTTTGTATCTTGTTCTATTTAATCTGAACAAGCCCCTAAAACAGTCAGTGATCACTGTTGGCCTCTCTCGGTTTTTATTACCACTGTTACTTTTAAAGCTCAGTTTTTAAACCCTTACGATGTAACTCCAGCCCATGCAGCAGTATAGTAATGACTAACCTGGTATTGTGGATGGATTATCTCAGTTGTTCTCCTGACTGAAGTTTAGCCCATTTATAAGATCTGGACTTGGAAACGGCTAATGACGTCAGACTTAAAGACCAATTTTCATCAATTAAAGATCAATTTTTTAACCCAACTCGTAGTTAAAAGGCGGGGAAATGGCCACAAATACAAGTAGTGTGTGCAATACGTAAAATAGTTCAATAAATCACCCTCATACAGGGTTGGTAGGCAAATTGCAGCGGTCTCTTTGATGCCAAGTTTATGATCCCATGTACAAGACCAGTGATGCAAGGTCAGGTCTAAAGTCTTTGGGACCTGAAGGTCTAGGAGATTTAGGAACAGGAACAATTATGGATACTTTCCAAATTTAAATATTTAGTATCACAAGACTGAGATGATCTAAAAATCTTCAGATTCGACCATGCAGGTCAAGCGAAGCCTATCCCCTATCCTTATGTGGGGCATTGGTTGTTAGAGTAATGCATCTCTGGGCTTTCTTGATGACAAAGTGCCTTCTGTCTTTTAACTGTACTAAAGGTCCCTTCCGGCTGTATCATTGTAGCTCCTGAAAGCATTTTTGTCTTATAAGGTCTTTGAACTTGTTTGACACCCAAGGGTTGTCATTCGCATCATTTAATCCTTTTGGTTGGGACCACAGAGTCCACACAGAAATGAATATAATCAGTCACATGTGTAGTGTGATCATTAATGTCAGCACTCTCAAAGACCTCCCATACAGTGCAGTCAAAGCAGCCCGGCCACACATTGTCATGTCAGTGTAGGGTCTTTCTTCTGTCTCAGTAGCCTCTCATAGACAGGATAAACCACACTACGATCAGACGCCCCTAGAAGCGGAATCAGTGTCGTCATCTTTGACAGTTCCATAGCACCAGAATCTTCTATTTCCTGGTGGGACAGTCGACCTATTGGTGGCATGAGTGAAGCTTACTTTATTGGTACGCTAATGCGAAATTGTAATGGGACATCATTTAAATTCTTAAATGTGCACCAATCTTTCCAGTTTAGAAGGGAGTTTGAAACTCTGTGACCTTACTGGTTTACTTGTTTACTGAGTAAACACTGACTCACTTTACAGGTTATAATCAGTGCTAATCTCAGGCTAGATAATACATGTTTTAACTGAGCAGTTTTGAATACTTTGAGTACTCCACAAAGTAAGTGTGTGTGTGTGTGTGTGTGTGTGTGTGTGTGTGTGTGTATATACTATAATTGTGAAAAGCAAACAACAAGCATGCACTTTGACCTGATGCACTGTTTTCGGGGTTGACTACTGTGGACTAAGTGAAAACTGTCGCTTTATCTCTGGGCCATAACCTGAGATTCAGCTCTCATCAGCAGCTATGATCCATGACATAAATTCAGGGGAGTTTGAGGTCCATGAATCCACCTTACATGCATTTGCATCCCACTCGGTACACATGGGCAAAACTGGTACTTGGGAGTTTAAATTAGCAGCAGTCCAGAAACTGGTCCAGTAGTGCATGACATGAAAACTTTGAAGGGAAAATTGCATTTAGTTAAGTCATTTTAGATTTATATGGCACGTAGATTCTAGGAACTTTTCGGTCACACTTTTTTATGTGTGTGACCAAAAGGTCCCTTGCGTGTAGTTAATAAGAGGAGATAATCCACTTCAGATGACTGGAAATACTGAGTTTGGTTTATGCAGTACACATGATACCAATTTGCTTGCTGTGAAATAACTTGACACTTATTTGCCCTACCCTCTCATGCATAAATGTCACATTACATAAACTTCTTGGGCAATCAGAAGAGCTTTTAGGACCATTTGTCCTGTCCCACTTATTCGAACATTTGCATTCTCACCTATACGTGTCTGGGTTTAGTTTTCAGTGCTGCAGTTCATATATGAAAAAAGCTTACGTTTATTTTTAAATGTATGAGAGTGGGGATTTGTTGGAAGCCTCTTGCATAAAGTTGGCATCAGTTTTAACTGTCTGTACTTAATAAACTGGCATTCAAGTGTGTTTTCTTATCAGGGCTACCTGTCGTATCTGCTTTAGTTTGGTCAGTCCACTCTGTAAAACAGGGGTTGGCGACTCCAGGTCTCGAGGGCCGGTGTCCTGCTCCAAAATAATGTCTGCATGCTCATGAATAACAGAAGGCTTGTGACCACCTAGTCACCCAGATTACAAGCCACGTGTCACCATCAGACTTGTATGGTCGTTTTATAACATGCGGTCAACTTTGCAGTGCTCTTCTGTTCGAGCGTAGTCTGAGAGGACTCTGATGTTTGAACTGTTTTGAATAATTTTGCTGTTTTATTTTTGTTTTCCATGTGGTCCATGTTTCCTGTTGAGAAATGTACATTATAAAATTAATAAGGAGAGGGTTAAAAGTCCCCTGGAGAACAATCATTTGTTTGTTTTTGAAGTCGTTAATCTTTTGGGAAATCCCATGACTTAGATTTGTCCTCGCTATGGCTGCAGGAAGGAGGTGGGCCGGCCATTCAAGGGAAAGGTTAGACTGTAGGATGTGCCGTCCAGAGGGGCCGATGGCGCGATATGGCAGCCTCGCTTCTGTCATTCTGCCCCCGGACAGCTGTGGCTACAACTGTAGCTGCCTCCACCAGTGTGTGGATGAATAGTGGAATTGTAAAGTGCTTTGAGGGTCTCGAAAAGCGCTTGATCTAAAAGATTTCCCAGGAATCTTTTAGATCAAGACATGAGATTTTTAGTAGATTGAAAAGACTGTTCACTAACAAAGTCCTTGACTTCAAAAACTTCAAACAATCCAGTCTTAAAGTGTTGCTGGATTGATTTAAAAAGTAACTGATGACTGACATAATGTTACAATGAAGATGAGTAACGCCTCCATTACTTATGCTGCCTCTGTGCATGAGAAAGGACGGCTATTTTAAGCTGTTTTATATGTGGGATAGATTTGACCAATCACATGAGCCAAATTAAGCTGGTTACAGAACTCTGTTATCAATAATCGTCACTATTTCTCATTGTCTCTCTCCCTCTCTATTTCCTCCTGGCAAACAGAGACGGTTGCGTCATCTTCGGAGCATCGCAGCCAGAAACATTGTCAACAGGAATGGCTCTCCACTGCTGGACACGTACTTCACCCTCCACCTTTGTATAGGAGACCGCATTTCTAGAGGTCGGTGTTAACGTCCTCTCACACACTACTGATCATGTTTATCCTGTACAATTTTTTTTTTTTTTATCAAGAGGCTTTTAAATAAAGTTAAATGGGCAGTGCGCATATTTATATTTATTTTGTACTTGCAGCAAGTTGTAGTTTAGTATCTCAGGCAAATGCATTTGAAAGTGGCACTAACACTGTACCGTTCCTCTGATTTTGGAACATGCAGTCAGTGCAAAATTTGTATGTGATAGATTTGTGTAACTGGTGTCCAGCTGAGCTTCAGCAAAACATGTTCAGGGTTTAGTTCCTCCTGTTTATTGTGCATTAATCAACATTCTTTCATGTTTCTTAGATTTTTACAAGAGTGAAGTCATACGAGACTCACTGGTGAGTAAACTAACCCTCAGACGCTTCCTCTCCGCGTCCTGGGATAGGTCCAGTATGTTGTCATTTCCTGTAGCCTGCTGTTGGAGAATGTACTCATTACGAGCAGCGAAGCAGTGCTGTATTTTATGAATGCTAAGCTTGGCATTTATCTGATCCCTTCTTGCCAGTCACACATGTAGCCAGCTCTTGTTTAACATGATTTGCTGAATAAAATATCAGGCGTGTGTCGGCATGAATAAAATTTGATCCGTGTTTCTCTTAAACAGCTTTTTCTTTTGGCCTGCATGCATCATTAAGCTGTGCAAATGACCGTGCTGTGTCGTATTACCTTGTCGTTGTGTGTGGTTTTGTTTTTTTTGTTTTTTTTTAATTTCCACTTTTATTTGTGATGCAGACACAGCTATGCACAAAACTACAGACGTAACCAATTACAATTACTGTTTGGGCTTGCTGCCGAGCCATGAGCTGACCTAAGCTGCTTTCCAGGCGTACTCGTCAGTACCTTCAGCAGACAGACAGTGTAATGCACTTCAGGAGTCATGACTCCTGTCGTCTCCCAGCACAACTTCCTCCTGTTTTATTTAACATCTGTGCTGGCGTTCTCGGCTATTCCATCTCCTTCCTGTCATCGCTCATATAAGGAACTGTTTCCTGTTGCTCTTCCTGTTTTCATTCCCCTCTGCTTCTAATGCTAGTTCTTATCTTCACCTGTGGATTGTACTTCTGCTTTTGGCCTTCCTCTCCTGCCTGTCCATGAAAGTTACCCAGGGAAAAAGAGATTTTTCTGTATGATGAAGGGAAATGGTACATAGTTAAATGATGTAAATGACTCCAGTTGTGTGCCGCTGAACCAGCGGTCATGCTGTCGTTCTGAACGTTCAGGGACAGACTACAAACAGAAATGGGGATCAGACTTTAAGGTTAATGCAGAACAGAATGATTCAGTTACTCTGCAGTGGTTAAGGATCACTGTATGGATTTAAGAGGTAACATAAATTTTGCTCTCAGATTTTTATTTCAAACTCTTGAACCTATCCTCCCATTAAAAACAAAAAGTCAGAAAGTAGAAAAGATTTAAGATGTGACTGCTGTTCCTTTTGAAATGTGTGTGTTTATGGATCTTTGTTAGAATCCAACTTGGCGGAGCCTGGACTTTGGCATGCTCCCAGACCTTCTGGACACCTCAGTGTCTTGCTTTGTGGTGAGAATCTGGGGAGGGCAGAAGGAACAGTACCAGCTCCTCATCGAATGGAAGGTTAATTTGGACGGCCTCAGATACACGGGGCAGCAGGTCAGCAAACACACCCAAGAGCAACAAAGTAGCAACACAATATATAATTTTTCCTGAGGCTTTCTGTGTGGCTTTTGAAAAAGTGAATTGTTACTGCAAAAATCTAATAGTACAGTTTTGATCTTTACAAAGGATTTGTTGGATATGATCTGACACATGTGTTAAATGTTGAATAGCTGAATGTGTAATTAAATCCTTCTAAGAGCGCGATGCATGCATTTCCGTTCTGTCCATGTGGTTTACGTTACTTCATGACATATCAGTAGTTATGAGCAGGGCTGTTGCTGTGCTCTTAGCAAGTTTATGTGTAAAATGATCACTTGGACTCGGCTGCACAGTTCTGTGTATGAAATATTTTTCATCTACTTGGAATTTATACAAGTGGATGAATCTAGTTCAAAGGTAGCAAGGCTGAGGTGATGCTCACTGCTGTGAGCGAGTGAATGTGGGGTGAGCCATATTTGGAGTTGAACATTTAACTCTGGATCTGCGTTTGAGTTTTAATTTCTAAATATTTGAACATGAAAACTAAGTAGTTCACTAAATGGAAATCTTTCTGTCAATTTAAAGGGGTCTTATATGCAGTGCTTAACAAACTGATTGTTGGTGTAAGATTTATGGCACAGCTGGCCTGAATGAACAGTTTTAGTATTTACAAAATAATTTTTTTTAATGTTTCTGTCATTTAAATTGGCATTTATGAGCAAACTCTTTAATCAAAATGATATTTCTAATGCTAAAATATAGTTACTATTGTTATAAAATAATTTTCAAATTTACTGTTTAAGAAAAGAAACATTTATTTATTTTTTATTAAGATGCTGAGTTACAGTGATTTATTTCCATTTTTAAAAAATCATCAAAGAAGTCCAGTGTGATTGGGTGTAACAGTAAATGAATTCAGTTTATTTGCTTAATAAATAACAACATGCTTTTAGTTTAAACTTTCTAAAATATGTTCAATATTTTTCTCTATGTGGTCTAATAAGTTTAAGTACTGCATGCACATTATTAAATGTGAATAATCGCAGTAGAAACAAACTGTGGTTAGAAATACAAGTCCCCAAACATTAAACTTTCTAAATTACTTTCAGTCATATAGAATAAATTTATTGGTGCCTATTTTACTGTAATGTCATCTAGTTGCTAACATTAGGTAAAATGATTATTGTGACTGTCTGTCGTTGCGTCAGTTCACTCTTTTATTCGGTTACACCAAATGTTCTTTCACTCAGAGTTAAATCATCTAAAAATGCACCGAGCGTATATACGTTACATTACATGATTGTAAATAACTTCCATCAGTGTAACAAATGCTTAGTGCTTTATATTTTGACAGTAATCAAAGAAAATTGCAATTCTCTTCCTCATCGTCTTCAATACAATTCTCTTTTCCCGTGCATGCCACATATATGTCAGTGGTAGGGAAACAACCAGTGATTATGTAGCAGGCTGCTCATTAGTGTAATGCGCCACATGCTGCATTGATTCAGTAGTAATATGAAATGTCTGCATGTGAAAATGTGATTTAGAGCTTCAGAATCTAGCTGTCTGTTTGGCTCTTTGCGTGAAAAGTTTGGCCCATTCAAAGCCTTCATCAAAATAGTAAATGCAGTTCAAATGCTGATGAAGAACTCAATGTTATTCCAATTTATTCAAATCCAGACTGCATTGGAGGTTGGTAAACAGCACAGTCTCATGCACATCCAGATGCAGCCGTCCTTTGTTCTGAGACTCTGTCCCCGTACAATCAGCCTTTTCTGCCCTGCTTTGTCCACAGATTCGATCCAGAAATCCAAATGAGATCATATTTGGATTGAATGATGGCTATTATGCAGCTGACTTTGATCAGAAGGTATGTCCTTTCGCCTGTTTTCTAAAGCTTCTTGCATGACAATAGAATACCAAGTTCAAATCTTGTTAGCATTGTTTCGACGTTGTTTGGCTTCTGCGCTGAAACTCAGACATGTGGCTGTTTCAGGATCAGTCGGAGCGTAAGAAAAACAGCCTGCTTCAGGTTGACCAGAGTTCAGTCAGGAACTCGTACAGCGTTTTTTCTCTGCTCAGGTAAGATTCAAGCTGTGCAGCATTGTCGCATCTCATATTCATTTTATGGAGCTGGCCTTAAATCAAATGTAGTGAATCACGTTTTATGGGGAGCATCTTCTGCTGACAAATAGATCCATTCAGTTTTATTTATACAGCACTGAATCACAACAGCAGTCGTCTCAAGGCGCTTTATATTGTAAGGTTGACCCCACAATAATACATACAGAGAAAAACCCAACAATCATATGACCCCTATGAGCAGCACTTTGGTGACAGTGGGAAGGAAAAACCTCTTTTAACAGGAAGAAACCTCCAGCAGAACCAGGCTCAGGGAGGGGCGGGGCCATCTTCTTCTTCTTCTTCTTCTTCTTATTATTACTTTTATTAAATAGGTCTTTCTTGCTTTTATCATAAATATTTTCAATACATTTCCTGTGTTTTACTTGCCTTTTGTGGGTTTTACTTGGGTATTTGCTGTCCAGCAGATGGTGCCAGAGGAACAGTTTTATTTTAGAGTCGTTGTGAGGGAAGCTCTGCAACTTGGTAGTAACTCATACATCCCAGAGTGAACACTGTTGGTCTCAGACAAAATAAAACTATTGAATTACAGATTTTAATCACCTTTTCATTAGGTCTGTGGCAGTCTTGTGGTTGTGGGGTACTTGAGGATATGGAGTGTAAAAAGGATTGCAATGCATTTTTACGCCACAGGAGGGAGACAAAAATTTGCCGAGTAAGTTGCTAGTTGTTGGGAGAAACCCTGGTTCAGTAATTAGGAACTTGAGACATAAGGGCCGGCTGCATCTGTTGACAAACAGGCTTGTTGTTCTGCATTTATATTTAAATGTGGTAGAACGTAAACAGCACTTACAGAATCACCAGGGCTTCCCCAAGGGGAAACCCTCTGTTTACCAATCGTGTAATTACCCCCAGTTTTGTCTAAATAAATATATATTTGGAAAGTTTCAAGTTAGATGTTTCCAAAATAAGATAACGGTCCTGTCATTAGGTGCATTATGAAGGCTTGCACTAAGATTTTCCTCCTTTAAGAATTAAATAAGGGGCCATAAATGCGTCACAGGCCTTTGCAATGTCAAGTAAATGGAGTTATGCCAAAGCTGTCTGAACTTTAACAGTCTAGAAGTGGTCATGGTTTATGGTTATATGAGTGGAGACCATCGCCTCTCCAGCAGCTTGAAGGAGAAAAAGCCCAGTTTGAATCACAACTTTTATGACCTCTGCTCTGGCTTCTTCTATTATCGTAGCCTTCGTCTCCATCCTCTTCTTTCTATCCACACCACATGGGATCTGTGGGGTTTACCACACTTAGGTTTGTTTATTTGTTTAAGGAACCCCATTAGCTTCCACAACAGGGGTTGCTAGTCTTCCTGGGGCCCAAACCATCAAATACCATCGAATAAAATGTTACACAATGAATTGGATGCAAAATATCCACATAATTTGGCTCTTACATCCACAATAAGGTTTTACAATTCTGAAAATATAAGCACGTAAATATTAAAAAATATAAAAAACACTCAAACAAAATACACAATTTCCATTACAAGTGACATTACCCTCTACAATTTTTACAAATAAATTAAAAACTGCCTAAATAGGCTTTTAGGTGATTTTTAAAATTATGAATAGAAGCCAATTCTCTAATTGCATAAGGCAACTTATTCCACTGAAAAGATGCTTTAAATATAACAGAGTTTTTCAGAAAGTTACTTTTAACTCGAGGAGTCACTAAATTGTGGTTAGTTGAGAATCGTGTGGCATGATTATGTATTTCATCTGGATGCTGCAACTGAGCATAAAAAAGTGTGGTGTGTTTACCAGTATTGCTTTCTTTAAAAATACAAGTAAGCCATAGTATAATTTAACTTGTACAGAAAGCCAAGAAAGTTTACCGCGCATTTTATCAATATCTGTATAATATGAACACCTTAACACTAATCTGGCCGCCCTATTTTGGACTAACTGAAGTCTGTTCAGATTTAGCTGCTGACCAAATGACTGAGCAATACTCTAGATGAGATAATACTAGTGCATTAATGACATCTTTCATAACTGAAGAAGTAATATAAAAGGAGCATTTCCTAGCTATAGCTATGCCCTGTCCCATTTTCTTAATAACAGAGTTGATGTGCTGAGACAATGAAAGGTGGTGGTTTATGGTAACACCAAGTAATTTAGTCTGGGTGACCTGTTCTAATACCGATCCAGCTATGGAAAGATTTAGTTGTGGGCTGTTGACTAAGCGTCCTCTACTTCCTATTAACATGTCTTTGGATTTAAACACGTTTAAAATCACGTTGTTTTTACTTATCCAGTCAAACACGTTCAGCAAATCTAGTTGTAACACGCTGGTCAATTCAGAGTAGCTACTGGCTGAATAAAACACGGTGGAGTCATCAGCATACATTACAAGATGAGATTTATCCAGGACGTACGGCAGATCGTTTGTAAAGACTGAACACAGAAGTGGACCGAGGCAGCTGCCTTGGGGTAGACCACAGTTCATTTCACAGCCCTCCGAGAAATAACCGTTATAATAAACCTTTTGCCTTCTTCCAGACAAATAACTTTCCATCCAGCACAAAGCAGCTGGTGAAAATCCATAACATTTTAGTTTATCTATCAAAAGATCATGATTTATCAAATCAAATGCAGCACTAAAATCCAAAAATACCACCCCGGCCAAATTCCCATTATCTAGATATTTGTACCAGTTATCTGTCATGTGACTGAGAGCTGAGCTGGTGGAATAACCAGGTTTGTAGGCATGTTGAAACTGAGCGAGTAACTGATTTTCTGTTAGGTAATGTTGAATTTGTTCATAGACAATCCTCTCCATAATTTTACTTAGAACGGGGAGCAGACTAATAGATCTGCTATTGACACCATTAAAAACGTCATTCTTGTTTTTAGGGATGGGAATTATTTTCGATTCTTTCCACTGCAATGGAAATAAGCTGCATGCCAAAGATCTATTACATATGGGACATATAGGAAGGGACACAAACTTGCAGTTTGCTGTCTGTGTTATCAGAGCCGGAGGATGTATCGTCAGGAAGTGATATCAATAAGCGCTCTACCATCTCCACACTCACTGCCTCAAACTTAAATTGGCATTGCTTATTATTCACGATAACATCCTGTATAAGACGACGTGATAAGGTGGGATCGCCTCTGCTCATATTAGATTTTAAATTTGTTATTTTATTGCTGTAGTTATTCACAAAATAATTGTCCTTAGCTTTACTTATAAACGTTCCACCCGTGTAGATGTGAGACACCACCGGAGCAAGATCTCTACCCATTATATTATTTAAAACTTTCCACACCTTCTTGCTGTCCTTACTGGCCTCCTTGAGCTTAAGTTGATAATATTCTTTCTTCTTGTGCCTATTCAGTTTAGTTACTTGATTTCTTAACTCGCGATATCTTGCCCACTCTTGTGGGTTGATCCCTTCTATTTCCTCACACTGCTCTGTCTGCAGCTTCCACCTCTGTCAGTGTTTTTTTTGGCTTGGTGCACTCACATGCACATGATTTATTATTATTATGTACTATAACATGACTCATCAGACATGGTGCACTATTGTAGTATATATTGTAGTATATATATATATATATATATATATATATATATATATATATATATATATATATATATATATATATATATATATATATATATATATATATATATATATATATATATATATATATATATATATATATATATACTACAATATATATATATATATATATATAAATAAAAAAAAAATGTCTTCAAACAGCAGTTGTGCATGTCCACTGCAAACACCCACAGTGTCGAGATCTGGCCCAGCTCTCTCCGGCTCTCCTTTCTGGCCCGGCGCAGCGTGTCTTTGTTAATGCTGTGTGTTAATGGAAATTGATGAGGGCGGCTTCACAGAGAGCTTGCTGATCTTGATAAATGGCGGTAATTTGTCAGCAGATTCATAGTGTGCTTTTTCGGCCTGGCTCCAGCACCCTTCGCTTGTGTGAGTAACATGTTGATGTGAGCTAGCCAACACAACACATCTCATATGGTGAGATGAAGAGGGAGCAAACAGATCATCAATCAGCAAACGCCTGTCTCTTTCAGTGAGGCTGTGATAGAGGGCAGGCCACATCCTACAAAGAGCAAGGCCCCTGTGTGGGTAGAAAAAAAATGTGACAGCTGTTCAACAAAGCCCCCCCTTTATGTAGAGACTATTAATAAAGGTTCAGATATTCTTTGACCCCCCAAGTATGCTTGTCTGTCCTGGCAGAGCTTGTAAGTGGAATAATTATTTGGTAGGACAGGGTGGAAGCTTGTAGCTTGGTTTTAATTTTGATATCACCAACTCATGATTCTAATTGTTTTGCAGTTTAAACTTGTGTCACACCGAAGTAGTGTGAAGTGAGAGTGTGCACGTCGTGGTCCCTGCTCTCTGAAACCAGTTTAAAGAGTCATGCACTTGTAAACCCTGCTGGCCTTATGATGATGTGACACATGGTAAACATGGTTCTTGGAGCAGAACTTTTCACAGGTTAGCATAATGTCTCAAACGCCCAAAGCCTAAAAGGGAGGCTTCTCTTCTTCTTGGTGGTCAGAGCCACATGTTGTCTCCTGACTTCCTTGCGTATGCTCGTACGTGGACTACATGTACGTCCGGTGTGTGTCAACGGAAGCCGTGCACAGTGTTGCTGAACTCAATGGGGGGAGGGGCTTCGTGCCTTCAGAGACTGTTGAGGTGCTAATGCTTTCCTGCAGGCAGCCCCTGAGGTCAGCAAGCCTGCTGGTTGTTTCATTCCTCTGGAGCAACACGACCAATCGTTATTTCAGATATGCTGCGTGTGTCATTTTGTTTCAGTTATTTACCTCACTGCCTGTCCTCCGAAACACATCTTTCAGCCTGAGATTGCTTCCTCCAGAGATCCATGTTTCCAGTTTGTCTGCTGTTCCTGACGCTGCCCATTACTCGTCCGATTTTCTCTCACTGTCTGCAGCGTTACAGCCCCTCTGGTGTGTGCCTAGCATTGCAGGCTTTTATCTCAGCTTGTTGACGTAAGGATTACTCCTTCCACATGTACAGTACTAAGCTATAGTCTCTCTTTCTGTTTCCTGGCTTCTTAAACAAAAGAGTGCAAGCTTTGACTAACAGCGTTCGGACGTTTTAAAAAAGAAAAAGGCTAATTACACCAGCCTAAGTGAGCATAACTAATAATTTGACACTTTTAGAGTAAGACCAGCGTAAGGAGCCTACACTTGTGACTCATCACGGCAATCCAGCCTTCCAGAGTTGTCTAAATGCTTGACCCCTTTTTGACCCTTTCAAGACTAAACATATCTTTCCTCGAGATCTCTCTGGCTTCCCTGCATCTTTGTTGTAGCTCGTGTAAACATGGCTTATAGCAACAGATCCCCACAAAAACACCAGCCCGGAGCAGGAGAAGCACATACACGGGCTCGCCAAAGAAACTTCTCAGCAGTAATCTTATCTTTCAGTCCATGTGGATGGAGACAATGGAGAGGTGATGTGAATAGCAAGTAGTTAAATGTGTTGACATTCTTTCGCTGTGAGATATAGGCAGCGGCGAGAAGAGTTGTTTGCTGTGATTTTCCTACGTTGTGTTCTCTGTATTGTCCCTGGCAGAGGTGTGTAGTGGGATCTTACCCTCCATTTGTTGTTTTCAATGGGTTAATTGGGCGGCCCTGTTCACCCTGTGCTGGTTGCTAGAAATGAATGCAGCACAGTCGTTAATCTGTGGGCTTGTTTCCTTTGATCCAGGATTGTTTGACAAATGCATTGGGTACACTTACATGGGATAAACAGGTGGAAGTCTGGGCAGGCCACACAGTGAGTACTCCTTTACAGTCAGTGTAAAGCAGAAAGAAATGTGTTTGTCACACCACAGAAACGTGTTATCAACCACCCAGCCAAACACCCAAATATTTTTAAAAATTACAAAGTGTGAGGAAAAAATAGGTGATTTAAAAAAATGTAAATTGTGAGAGAGAGAAAAGCCTGCTGAGAGGGTGCTGACTGACAGCTCTCACATAATCGACTGGATTCCCCCTGCAGGAGACTTTGAGGAGTTGCCCTCGGCGTAGATTTAATTGAACCACACAGGAAAGGAAACGAATCACAACATACATTTAGTCACTTTACATCTGTTTCTCCTTCTTGTGCCAGACTCCACTGTGGTCTCGTGTACCCGAAGGAAAGGAACCCTCTAGAGTCTGAGGTGTTGCTCTTGGGTTTTTTGCACGGTGTGACCATTTGTTGGCACATCCACTCCTGGGAAGGCATTGTGTTAACATACACTCCCACACTCAAACTGCCAAAACCTCTGCTTTTATGGGAGTAGGCACACTTAATTATCAATTAACCGAGTGGATTTGATTAGCAGCACCTTGCTACTTCTCTCCCCTCTTAATTCCAGCGGGAGCAGTAAGGACGTACTACATTTTTCACAAACTGCTTCTGCGTAGTTTTTGTTAAATAAAGAATGACATGTTGTAAAATAATGTTGTTGTTCATCTGAGGTTGAATTTGTAATTTTAAGACCTATTTGTGCTCCGGTCATTTTGTTTTAGTGTTTCCTGATGAACGAAACCTGAAAGAATCAAGAGCAGCTCTACTACTTGATATTGTAAGAAACTGAAAGATCGCCTGCACATGCAAATGATAGAAAAGATTCAGCTAACTACAGCCACTGCATAGTGATGTCCTCTTTTCGAGTCGTCTGCCCGAGTAACAGAGCAGCACAAGGCCACCCTTGAAGTTTAGCTCTCACGTTCTTTCAGATGAGAAACGACATGTTCCCAGGTGCCTTCTTGTTTGTAAGCCAGATGACACATCTGTATTTGCTGATTCGTTCTCAGTCCTCATTTACAAAAGTGCAGATTCAGGACTACATCATGGCTGCAAATGTTTATTTCAATATAATCAGCAAAGGTAAATGAACAGAAAACAAAAGCTGCGTTGCACGGAGGCAGCCCCTCCCCTCCAGTTTCCTTCCTGTTATCAAAAAATACTTAGCATTTATTGAATTTATTCTGTAAACCTTTACCCAGAGTTTCCAACAGTGCCTTCTTTTTTTTTATCAAAAAAATCTGGGTGCGAGTTTCATGCGACACCTCATCGTATCTAGAATCCAAGGAGCAGATGCTGTTGTTTGTCCGATGTTTATCATTACGAAGGGTTGAGCGCAGAGCCTCAGTCATAACTTCCTGCGTGTCCACAGCAGAGTTGTCAGGCATGAAAACAATGGCCACATGAGCTGGTGTTTGCTGGACAGTTACTCGGATCTTAAAGAGACCCACTGAGAGCGTACAGCGTGAACACCCCCTGCCTCCCCTCTGCTGCAGTGATTGCTGTGCTTCAGACCGAGGCTCATGGAGAGATAACGGAGCAGACATGCGTGAAAAGGAGAGAGGAGATAACAGCTCTCACCTGAGGGAACGCACTGCTATCACCTAAACAGATGAAGCTTTCAAAACAGATTCATCCTGATCTTTCAAAAGATTATCAACAACTCTTATCACTGTCACCTCAGACAGATTAAAAAAATCTAAGAGGTGTGGTTCCCCTGCAGGACAGCTACTTACAGCTCTATCTACATCATTATAGAAGCGTTTTTGTTGTTGTTTTGGTTCTTGAAGAAGTATATTTTCATTACAAAAAGCCTCCCCGGTCTGAAATTATTATGCTTTATTCCTCATTTAGATGAAGAGACCTAGTGTCATTATTTCATGTGTAAGGCACTTGAACAGCATTTTCTATTTTTGTTTTCTTTTGTCTTTGAGCCAGAAGTTGCCTTATATGGATAAAAGGTTGCAGTGCTGATTTATCAGCTAATACTAGCAAGCTGCATTACTCCATCGTGTGTGTGCGCAATACTCAGACACACCTAACAGCTGATAAGAACTTAAGTTACAGTCTATTAAAACACAAAAATTTCACTCACCGAGAATGAAGCCCAAACCTCTTGGATGGTCTGTCCCGCACATTAAGCCATAATATTATTTAGATAAAAATACCATAAAAGAGACCAGCAACACACCCACAGTGACACTCGGTGACTCAAAGTACTGGATGAGGCCTGGATGCTGATTGGTTCCAACTGCCTATCCTGGGATACCTACCGTTCTGTGTAGCCACGCCCCTAAGTCCATTTTCTAGGACAGAGTTGCACTAAAAGCTGCACAAGGGGGCAAAAACAGTTCTTGCTACCAGGCCGTAAAACAGCTTTTTGAGTTGGTTGTTGTAACATTAGTAACATTGTTGTAACATCAACTCCCTTTTTTTGGAATCAGCGATTGCTAACATGAGAGCTGACAATCGATGCACTGCTCTTGGTGCACAAATCAAATAAAGGGAGTTGATGAGCTCTTTGTTACAATATATGACCCAAGTACTGGATCCCTACATCAAACCCAACCATGCTGGATGGCTTCTAAGAGTGAGGCAAACCGTATGCAATTTCATTTTTAAGGGTCACTTTGTGTGCATGGAAATAGAACTGTAACCATTATAGTCCAATCATAGCTTATGGCGTATGAACGCCACTGACACATTTTGCATGAAGCAGATGATTTAACACCAGAGTGACAGTTGGATTGCTAGCTGCCAGTTCCCACCATGTGGGATTTTCGTCTGTTGATGAGTTGTTGAGTCCCAGGGGTTGTGATGAGGGGTTTTTGTCTATCTTTGTGCGACTTGACGAAAACATTCTCCGAAGCTAAATGCTTCTGTGATCGATGGTCTAAATAATGTGCTTGCTTGTCATTTGTATACTGATGTTGCTGTTTCCTATTTCAGTGATGACAGCGACATGGAATTTGGACGTGGGCCTCCATCTTTGTGGTTTTAGTTAATTAGTGGGGCTGCTGAGGTTTCTCTCTGCTCTCTGGCACGCTTGGGTTCAGGTCTATTGGAGCCGTTTGATCTCAGGCGGTATTGTTTCCATTATTAGACAATATTAGTGATTAAACTTTTGCGGTCGTATTTCTGTACTTTAGAACTTGACCCGTCTGTTCTCGCTGCTCTTTTTTTATTATTAGGAATGTTCTCAATATTGTTTATGTCCTTATTTAATGGCAGAACTATTCAATAGCTTTTACAGTTTAAGAGACTCAACAATTGGTCTGGAACAATGAAGGTCAACCCAAGTCAGAAAAAGAAACTGGGAGGGATGACAAACACACTGCACAATGAGTCTTCCCCACATGGGGACGATCATTATTCTTATTGTGCCCTACAAACAGTCGGTGTAAACATCCAAGCTAAAAAGAATGATTTGCTGGTGTAATCATAACTGACTCTCAACTTTTAGCCAGCCCATCAATTTAATGGTCTCCTGGAAACTCAGTTTCAGCGCTGAGTTGTTCTTGTGGTCTGATGTGTGGTTAAGATGATGTGGATGATGACTTTGTGTTCTACTCCCTCGGCAGGCTTCACACAGCCCAGAGAGCCATCAAACAGACCCAAGTCACAGTGCAGAAGATCGGGAAGGAGATCGAGGAGAAGCTAAGGACGACGGCGGCCTGCACAGAGCGGGTGAGCGTGGTCGCCCCTCGGCAACAAATTCCAGCTCATCAGCGACTGGTTTAGATGTTTTCAGTAGCTTGAAAGTTGGTGTGAAGTTTGTTTTCAGAGGAAGTACCATGTATAACACCACAACTGATGTGATCAGCGATAACGGAGTTTCTGGCCTCCACCAATAATAAACATCAGAATCGTGCTTGATACTTACAAGGATTTAAGAGCTTGTCTCACACAAAGCTCCAAATGTAATTGTAACGTAAAGAAATGTGAGATCTGAAAATCCATCGATTGTGATTGTTTTGATAGCTCAGCTCCTCAGTGATGATGCCTGCGCCAAAATGCCTTGTTTATGTTTCCACCTCCTGTAATGTGCTCAAATACGCTAAAGAAGCGTGTTTAACATATTTGGAATTGTCAGGCGCACAGCTGTGAAAACGCAGTACCGATCCCAGGTCTGACATTGTGTTTACTGTAAAAATTCACTTCAAAAGCATCCCCTCTCTTCTGGTGTTATACAAGCCCGGAGGCAATGATACTTTAGTATTTTTGTCCCCCAGGTAGGCGGCACAAAAAAGCATTTTCACTCACCATGCACGGTACAATTGTGGACAACTGGGCTGCTTTTGTGTCCAGTCCAACTGGACTCTGAGAGTGTGTATGTGTGCTGGTAGAAGATTTAAGCGATCTGAATGTCTGCTTAGTGAGCCTCTTTATACAGCTGTTACAGCTGTTGCTTTCTATCTTGCTGCTCCTCATGAGTTTTTGATATCCCTGATTTTTTTTATTTTTTTATTTTTTGTTCCTTTCCTTAGGCCTTCACCCTACTTATTAAGGCAGCCCCCTACTATAGCCTCAGCTTTCCCACAAAAACATCGAGGCTCCATTCTTTTCGCCACAAAGGATCCCTTTCAAGAACTTTTCTCTGATATTTCCCTCTCAGTGAAACATTCCTCAAACCCCTTTTCAGAGTTCAAATCTGCCAATAAATCACATAATCCTCATCTTCTACCTTTCTGTAAAAGCCCCCCCCCCCCATCTTGGAGTGAGTGGAGCATTGTGTGATTCTTCTAAGGGCTTCCCACTTTGGAGAGCTCTGTACCATCTTTCTGTATGCGTCATGGTGAACATGCATCAAAGGGCGATGGAGTGGAGGCCACCTAGCCGAGCACATGCCCCTTTCACCCTCTCACCCACACTCTGCCATTAATCTGCTCAGTTATAACACGCTCCCACCCCCCCACCCCCACGCCTGCTGCTTATTTACTCAGCTGACCCACTGCTGTTTGATGTTCAGTAGACATCAGACAGACCCTGCTGGTTAGGTACAGTCTTTCTCCCTCTCTGTCTCGCACACACACTCACACATCACAGCAACCCACTTGTTAATTCTGGTGCTCAGTGAAAGTGTAGGAGGCTCGTGGTTCGTGCCAAAGCCAGTTGTGGTTAACATGCAAGTGTCAGGGTGCGACACACTGGACAGATAGAGGCTCTATCAGTCATCTCTTTCCCCGTGTTTTCTCCACGGTACCCACAGGAAGAAAAAAATCTGTATCATATCTGTTTTTGCTCTGATCCAGGCTGCGATCTCTTATCTAAGCGAATGTGTGTGAGATGCCAAAGTCCCCGCTCCTCCCTCCCTAATCTTACATCATTATCAGTTCCCTGTTTGTGTCTTCCATCTCCTTATTACAAGTGTGTATGTGTATAGTTTTTTTTCTGTCTCAGCAACTGTGCTGCCCTCCTGAATCCCCCTAAATCCGTCTTCCTGTTTTGAATGGATCATTTTTCGTTGAGTGGTTTTGTCAGTCGCTGCTCTCTCCCCTTCATCTACTGTGCAAGTGCATCCATCAACCCCTGTTTCTGTTCCTTATTAGATGATTAGGGTGAGCCCACTTCACACTCCTCTTTACCAGATAGAGAAATGAAGATGATGAAGGGACGCCGCTCGGAGAGGCTTAGATTACGACTAATGACCTGCGCTCTGATGGCGCTGGTGGGCAGGGATGTGGGGTGGAGAGGCGCCTCCTGGCAGGAGTTTTAATTCGGGGCGGTCACTCATCTCGAGTCGCTGGGCTTTATTGTGGTCTTTTGCTTCGGGTTATGTTTGAGGGTTTGTGTCCGTCTTCCTGTTTGCATGTTCTGAGACTTTCATGTGGCGTCTTACTCTTTAGCCTTTCTTACATTTTAATTGATGAACAAACCCACAGCTACAACTTCACATTCACGTTCTCCCAGCCGAATCCATGCACAAGCAATTTCCTCCAAATGTTGAGCGTACATATTTCTAACTTCCACTGCTGCCACTCATAACACATTCTTTCCTGAGACAACACTCAGATAATGTCACTGTCTGCATCAGTTTAAGAATGGCTTTGTGTTGACACCTGCATGACTACAAATCTGCTCAGGTTGCTGTTGGAGACAGCTGTTTCCTCAGCTTCCAGATAACTGTCCTGGCTCTATTTTATTCTCTTTTTCTATGTAATATCGCAGTAATAAAGCAATATCATATGGCAGAGGAAAGTTACACAAACAGTCGAGAAATCAAAACACAGTATTAAAATAAACTGTGTAAAATTAAGTAAATATACATATATTTTCATTTTTCTCATTTTAATTAAAGTGTACTTGGATTCCATCCACCCAACCAGCCATGTTTGTGATTCAGTCATTGTTGAGCTGTATATTGTTACCAGTCTGTTACTGGGATCAGTTCAGTTTATTAGGTAGTAATTTTCATCCAGAAGCTCAGGCGTCAGGCTACAGACATAGCTTCAAACCTTTAGTTTGACAGGGATAGCTGTTTAGAAGAAAATGGTTTGCTTGAGACAGAGGATGCACTCAGGGGCCGAACGGAGTCCCAGTATTAGATGAATTAAGTTAAACTGGGAGTCATGGAAAGCTATGACTTTCCATGACTCCAAGTGGGAAATATTAAACGAATAAATAAGAATTAGTTGACGTTTGTTATTTTCACAGTATATCCTGCCTTTCTCCCATCACCCACAAACGCTTCCGGCAGATGGCCGCCCAGCTCCGAGCCTGGTTCTGCCGAGGGCTGCTTCTTCCTGTTGAAAGGGAGTTTTTCCTTCCCACTGTTACCAGTTGCTTGCTCACAGACTGGTTGTTGGGTTTTCTCTGTATTGTTGCAGGGTAGGTTTACATCCAAATATGTAAAGCACCTTGAGGCAACCGTTGTTGGGGTTTGTTGCTGTATAAACAAGATTGAATGTTTTCACTTTCACAGGTGAGTCAGGTTGCTGTCAATCAGTCACAGTCTGTGCACAGCTATGCAAACATGAGAAATAGGCCTTAGCAGCCACAATAAGTGAAAACACCTGTTTGTCTCTGTGTGTATAGACCTGTGAAGTTGGGTTTAGTAGGAGACAGAAGGAAATTGGAACAAACCAAAAACATGCTCGGGCCATTGTTTAAATGAAATAAATGGTAAGAGACATATTACAAAACACACCTTCTTTCCCAGCTGTAACGATTTAAAAAGGAACAAATGACTGCATACGAGGACAGATGTGTTATGTAGATGATTTGTAAATTATATGCTCTATGTGAGAGGCCTGAAAGGGAGAAGACTTTATTCACTGTGGTTCTGGTGCAGGTTCGGCACCCGGCCTCATCTGCTCACCTCAGACCAGCTGTTTGAACGTGGAACTCAGTACTACTTACCTTGGAGCCGGCCGTTCCCATGACTTGGGCTCATTAGTAAACATTAACGATGATTCCAGGGCTCAGTAAGACGTTTTGAACACGCAAATCTTCCTTTCTGTGTTATCATTAGCTGTTGACAGTGCTTTCTGTTATTGCTAACAGTGAGCATTGGCTCAGTGGTTGTGCATTAAATCAGCGCGATATGGGATCAGCCTAAAAAACAGTGTTTGTTTTTGTGGGAGCTAGTAGGAATCTTGGGGTCTTTATAAAAGGTTGCTGTGACCACATGCTAAATATTTTCTTTCACTGTCTTTTTCTCTTTCCTTTCTGCCGCTTTGTGTGAGCAGAAGAAGGAGCGCGAGTGCATGCAGCTGCGTATAGCGGTCCTTCACAGTGAGCTGGAGCGGCAGAGGAAGGCACTCGGGAGGGAGAGAGACCTGCGACAGAAAGAGAGGGCACTGCTGCAGAAGAAAGGTAAACGGAATAGGTGGACATGCTGCATATGCACCTGGGGAAAGTGTTAACACCACACCACCATGCATAAATCACCTTTTAATATTGTTTGATGCTATTGTGTGCACCGTTTAGTGCTTGCTTGCAGTAACTAGTGGGTGAAAACATGAACACACGAGCAATAAGAAAAATTAAAGGCTCAGTTTGGTCTTATATAAAAGTAACTTCAAATGATCGGTTATTCCCTCTGCAACTCATTTTGCTGTCTCCAGTGGTGCTGCGTCACTCAGATCCTGCTTGTGGAAGAAGACTTAATATAATGGTAAAAACATGTGCTCCCAATTCCAACGAAATCCCCAGATCTTTTCATGATAATCCACAGAAGGCTCTGCTGCAGCTACCAGTTGTAACGAGAACAGAATATAAAAGTAGTTCTGACAGTTTGACTATTTTGTTTAAATTGTGGTACGCACAGGTCTAACCAGGACCGTTTGCGTGTTCATTTAGAACAATAGTGAGTTTGCTTTGGCTCACTCATGTAATAGCTGGGAGATGTTAGCCTGTCACTTATGTAGTGCAATTGGCACATTCAAACATATGAATTCACATCCACAATGCAAAAAGCAAACAACAAAATAACAAGAATTTGGAAATACTGTAGCTGAACAGACAGATGGTTGTCTTTATTAGAAAATCCGCTGCTTGAATGTTAGTCTTATATTTGGCCAAATGCATTAATATAAAGTTGTTGATCAGTATATAGATGTCAGTGTTTTTCTAAAAATACATTTTGGTATCAAAAATCCAGCATTGGTCACACACAGCTTATGGAAATAAATTGCACATAATTTGCATTTCTTTAATAAAACGAATTACACCAATCCTTCCAAATGTGTTCTTTCAGTAATGTGACAGTTTTAGTTGTTGAAAGAGAGAAAGTGAAGCTTGTTACCAAACTAATGGATTTTACACCCATGATTCCATAAATTCAGGTCCTGAAACGGTGTTAATAATTTGTCTTACACATCTATAGAGAAATCTGCTCTTTTTAACGGCTCGGTCAAGGTTTCCATGTTGTCAGAGCAGCAGGCAGATCATTTTAGCATATTCCACAACGTGGTCTTGGTCCAGTCAGAAGATGGAGTTTCTTAACACAAGCAGATCTGCAGTACACAGATACTTCCTGCAGTTTGTGATAAAGCAGAAGTGTTTGTGCAGTTGTCACTTAGTTAACCCTATGAAGTTTCCATCTTAGAGATGGATATATCCATCTATATATCTATAGTCACATGTTCTGATGCAATAAGCCCAGTGCAACTTTTCACAATGAATTGACAGGATGTATCTTGATTTCTGTGTCCTTTAAGATCAGCTCGCTCTTTGGCAAAGACAGATCACTGAATCACCGATCTGAGGAAGTGATTAGCGTGAAGTCTGCACTCATACATACGCTGTCACATAATAAAAGAGCTCTAAGAGCGCTTCAGGGAGAGGTTGCCTTTGTGACACGATTCTGAAAAATGACCATTAATTCTCTTCCTCTTTGTCTGTCACCACTCTGTCTGCAGCCAAACGAACTCACGGCTCTGCTGCCTCGCAGCTCTATAGAGGCCTTTTTCCAGACGGGACAGGTGCTTATTAAAAAATAGAAGGAAAATTCCTTTAGCTGGTTAAAAAGAGAGGGGAAAATCTGGTCTTTTAGGATAAATTGAAATGCTATATGTAAAGACAGCCAGGCTGAAGTCTTGTTGCTTTTCCCAGACTCATAAGTCAAAATCCAAAAGCCATATGCTGCTGAGCTGTACTTCCAGCTTGTTGTTTAACTCCTCTAATCAGCCAGCAGACATTCATTTGTTTCAAGATTGGAAAAAAGTGTGCATTAATTACAGGACAGGATACTGTTGGAGACAGGTGTTTACAGTGCTTCGTACAGCAGCTGATTTTCTGTCTGATTATATTTGGATTGGCACCACAGTGTGTTTGTTTCATATGATCTCGTCTTTCACTTTTGAAACGCATATGATTCTATCAATCGCAGGCTAAATTTCATTTAGAAATTTCCCCGAGAAGCCCGTGAGAAATGGACAGATTTGAGCCAAAAATGGTTCCTGTTCAGCAAAATCACAAGAGCGTGCGACTGAGCGGCGATCTCATATGCCACTGTTGTTTTAATCAGAAGCAAGTGTTTCATTTGTTGAGCTTTCACACATTCCAGTGCTTATAAGTTGCAGGTTTACCTTCAAATTTTATTGACAGTTTTACAGCGAGTGTAAGTATGTTGCTATGAAATATGTCCCCCGTGGGCACCACAGATGGGCTGGTAAGCTCCATTCTTCGTCACGCTCTTTAGGACCTCATCCGTACCTGGCCGTGTGGTCTCGTTGTCTCCCACACGTTCACAGGGCCCATTAGCAAATAGCTCTTATCAACCTGTTGTTCCCACCGAATGGGCCTCCCTAACAAAACAGCAGGTGCAGAAAACCCAAACGTAGAGAAGGTGTTGCTTTTTTCCTCTCGTGTGTTGAACTTGTGAGAAACCAGATAAAACGACTCGAGTGTTGAACTATTCGAATCTTCCTTTAGACTTGCTAGAGCCTGTTTGGTTTAACCAGCTGATTAATGTAATTCCAGGGAAATCAGAGCAGGAAAGTAAAAGTTTGTTTTTCTGTGCGTGGGAACGCGCACACGCCATGTCACATGTCAGCATGATCACTTTCCCCCCCATTTTTTTCAAGTTATGAATTGAAAGTAAGTCTTTCTGTCCTCCCTCTGAAATCAATCACTTTGGTTTCTGTGGGGTCACACTCTTGTCACAATTTCCGCCTGTCTAATTTCCCTCCTCCCACCTTGAGCAGATGACATAAATCAGGCCTGTGAGCAGCGTTTATTGTACTTGGTAACAGTAGTTATTCTCACGCTCTGCCACACAGCCAGGGCTCCTGACCAATAAATGTCAGCGGTTGGGTTTCTCCAGGTTTTGTGAAGGTATGTTGTGTGGAGGTATTTGTCACCTCAGTGAAAAAGGTCTCATATTGAAGCGATCATCATTAGAGCTCTTTTAGCAGCAGCTCCGCTTTACACATTTACTTCAACCAGCTGGCTGCCATCTTGAGTCAGGGTAAAGGTTGACAGGTACTGGAGTCAGACACTGCTTAACAGGCCAACCGTCTGCCTTTTTATACTTACTGACCCCTCTGACATTTCTATGTCGAGGTCAGAAATTTCTTATATTTTGTCCTAATAATTGATATTTTTCCACTGAGCTTTTCATGTGCGTTAAATGCTGGTATAAAAACCAAGCTTATTTACAGTGTATATTAGATTAATGTACCTTTTTAAATCATTTCATTGAGAACTTTGCATGCACCTTCTGACTAGCTTTGACCTGCACGTTCAAAGTATTTCTGTACCGTGGGTGCCAAGCGCCCGGTATTTCAGGAGCCACAGACAGCCCAATTTGATGGTGGGAAGTAATATATAACCATCCATATAGTAAAGGAGATCAAAGAAGCTGCGTTTTGCTGCTTGTCACTAGAGTTGACCTCACATGTTAGTTTTACGCTGTGTCCCCTTTCTCGTGCAACCAGAGGATCCTTATTTTTGTAAGGCATACCACAACAGCGTCACGTGATAAAGCCACTTGTAGCTTCTGTGCATTAGTTGATGGTGACTGATCCTGAATGCCACTGACGCATGTTTACACGGATCAGAGGATCGCTTTTGTTGTCCAGGCTTTACCCAGTGCAGGAACACAGTTCTTTCGTGGTACTGTACTCACAAATGCTCAGGCCAGTCTCAATAAGTCTTCTGTCTGATTTACAGGAGGAAATTGTCCAGAGGGGACTCGTCTGTCCAGTGTCAGAATAGTTATTTTTAGAGTACTTTTTTTGGTTTTTATTCCACGTTTAATATGGAAGATGGTGTAGTGAGAGACCAGTGGACAGGACGATGCATATTCTCTGCTGTGTCTTTACTGTATATTGTCTTTCCATACCGTGGAACAGATTAGTGGGATGAAAGCACGAGACGATGGATGGACAGAGCAGATAGGACAGAAGTGGGCATTACATGAAAGCAGCAGTAGAAGACCGTGGAATCTGGGTTACAGTGTTTTCGTGTGATCTCTCACAGCAGAGCGATGGCCTGTGATCTCTGTCTTACGCTATCTGCCTTTCTTCCTAATCTGATGAAGTACCTGTATTTTCTCCTTTGCTCTGTGTGCACTATGCCCTCTCACCTCATACCCTTATGATGTCAGTTGGACAATCATGGATATGAGTGGAAATATGCGATCAAAGCAATCCTGTTATCCACCTGATCGCACGTGCTTTGATAAGCTTTATTACTCCAAACTCTCACTTGTGCTCGCTGCTCTTTGCTGACTTATTTAGATTCAAATTTCAGCAAGAGGGCAACAGTCTTTTTTCACACATGAGCGTTGTGAGGGATTTTCCTGTCTACTCGCAATAACAGTGCATTTAAAAACAATTGTATGGGAGAATATTTAGACATGTGCTACGTTGTTTCTGTTCATACTGGATATACTGGTGAGGTGCAGGTCTTCTCCTGTTAGAATGCTTAATACAAAACGCACTGATAACAACAATAAAGTAGACAGGTGTCACGTCTGAATCCCACCAGATGCAGCTGTGGTGATGTGGCGCATGTTGGAAGCATGCACTAATTTTTCATAGCATTCATTAATACGCTGACATTTAAAGGAAAAACCTGATTTCTTTCGAACTCTTTAACAGTGGTGTTTTGTTAACGTCACAGTTAGCAGCCCCTCACAGCTTAGGGGCTAAAGAGCCGCAGGTTGGTGACCTCTGGCCTAAGCAGACCCTACGATCAGCTTTGGAGCCATTATCTGCATGTTGTAGCTCTTTACTGTCACCAAGGGGCAGTGTCACAAACATCGGTCTGTGGGTTATTGTTGCTTGTTCTGTTGGTTCTTTAGTCAGCTGCAAGGAGGGGAAAAACCAAAGTAGGCAAAGAACTGAAGTCTGTCTATTCGACTTATGCACAGCTTCATCTTTGTCTGCCTATGTGTTCCTGTTTTTATAGATGGGTCGTATACCCTCTCTGTAAGCAAACGGACACAGCATTAACACATTGACAACTGCACAATAGCACCTATAAGCAGCACAGTCATTTTCTTCTAGACCTTTGCAACCAGGATGTTCGCCCTCTGTTGCTTGTTGGAAAGATTTAACATAACTTCTGCTTTGGTTTCATTTTTTAGATCGGTATGCTGTGTCCATCGTTGTATACAGTCTGTTCTGTATGTTCTGGTGGTTTCATGCAGACACTGAACTAAACTGAATTCAGTACCACTTAAATGTGCTTGACTACATATTTACTGTAAACAAAATGTGTTTCACTTAAATTCTTCTTTCTCTGAAAATGAGTTGCATTTGCCAGAATGTGAATTATTCTAAGCTAGAATGTGTGTTTAATTCTGCAAATGTGTTAAAGATTGAACTCTTTGTTTGATGGCATACATTGAGAGGAACTAGAGTTATAGAAAAACTTCAGAAGGAGCTGCCATCACGGCTTAACCAGTTAGACGAAGCCAAGAATGTTAGACGCGTGTGATTTGAGATCAGCCGTCTGTCCATCTCCTCTTACAGTTAAACAAAACTGCTTCCCACTGAGGAATTAGAAGCGATAAGAGGCTGCTAACCACAGGCAAACCTGAAGAGGAAATTCATGTGAAAGGAGAGGAGCCTTTATGGGAGGACGCGTCGCATCCAATAACAATTTTCCCATCAAAATCCCTTTTTATCTGCATGAAAGGATGCTATTTATTCACACGACTCAGAACGCTGTTGTGAGTACTGTACGGGATACCAGACGAGACACTCCAACGTTTCTCATGTGGTGAAGCCAGAACGTAACGCACAGACTGCTTTGCTAAGTTGATGTGAAATGTTAGATTGATGCACGTCTCTGCAGTTCACCCCGTCACGCAGCAAACAGCGCTGCTTTCCTTTGTAATGATTATTATTCATAATTTGAAAGGGATAAAAATTAAATCGTTCGCTGTGTAAACAAGCCAAAAAAACTGTAAACATTGAGTTCAAGGAAAAAGAATGCAATGCATTTCTACTGCTTTTACCCGCAATCTTATGTGATGCTCTATCCGAGAGACATGCTGTTCGAACCTTTAATTAGCCGTTATCGTTCTGCTTTTTTCACGTGCATACTGTGAGCTTGCCAATGCTGCGGTAACGCCACTTCCTCACTCTGTATCATCCCGTCACTTTTCTGTCTGATTTTATTCATTTCCCCAACTCTGTATTTACTGTCTGACTAATCCTATAATCTGCATACATATGTCATTAGGTTTTATGTTGTGTCAGAAGGAAATGTTTTGGGCTCATCAAAGCAGCTGTTTGATCTTGCTCGGGTTTAACAGTGGATGGCAGCCAACCAAACACAAGCCCACCTGGCTGGCTGTTCAGATAGACCAGAACAAACGCACACCTAATAATTTACATTTTTCTTTTCTGTCTCTGTCAGAGGATTCGTTTTCTGCTCAGCACGAGTGTCTGAAGGAGGAGAAAGAGTCCTTATCCAAGCTGCAGAAGGAATGCACAGCCAAGAGGTGTGTATCAAACCACAATTAACCGTTTCTGTGTTTGCTGCACAGGAAAACGATTTAAAAGCTTGAACCCCATCAGATGGACACTCTGAATGATGATGCTCAGTGTGTTAGTCACTTGCATTAAATTGAGCTAACAGGTATAAGATTGCACCCTGCACCTTACTCTTTCAAAACAATGGCCTGTTTTTGTGGCCGCTGCTCCCTGTTTATGTGTTCTCGACCAAGAGTTTGCACATTGTGCTAAAAAGGCGTTTGGCCGGTGTTTGCCTTGGCTTGCGGTGAGACGTGTGTGCGGCGGGCACACATTCTGGATACGTTTTTGTTTATCTGAGAAGTACCTGGCAGTCGCAGAGGGTAAGCCAGAGCCCCAGGAAGGCCAGCAGGGGCCAAGAGACCCAGCAAACAGGAAATTAACACCGACACTTGTATCTGCTTAACATCCATTCCTTGGAAATAACTTGTCGTTTGTTTTTCATGAAAGTGTCTCTTTTCATTTATAGTGTTTAGCGAGGGAATGTTATACTGAGCATACACACTTTTTCTCAGCCTTTCCACGTTTGTTTAATATTATTTGAATCTTGTCATGGCTTCGATCCCCAGAAAGTTACAAGTACATTTACTCAATCGTGTTACTCTGAAAATGTGACGTCAGTGTTTTCATGATACTATTTTATAGCTGCATTTTTTTTGAATTCTTCTGTACTAAGACAGGATGTGCGATTTATTAATTTATTTATAGTTAAAGGTTAAACTATTGTGTGACAGCTTTCTTGAGTTAAGAGCACTTTTAATTAAGACATTCCACATTTCCACATGTTGGCAGTTCAGCCAAAGAAATATTTCTTTTCTGAACTCATCAGATGGTTTTGTCCAGAGAAACTCGCAGCAGAGGTCACGTTAATCGCAGTTTTGTAGGAAAAAAGCAGTTAAGCAAAGAGTTACAACACAGCAAACCAACATGACACAACTATATAAGACAACGAAAACTGTTGTGCTCAAAAACAAATCAAACATAGAATAAAAGCCAAAAACATAAAAGCAACACTTAAATGACATGTTGGACCTTCATGAAAGAAAAGTTCATGTTGAAAATCTTTACTGATACAGTGTAACATTAGTTTCACTGTATCTTGCACAATAACAGCGGAGTTAACAGTTTGCTCATTTAAAGAGAAGATCGATCCCACTTTTATCTAATATGTTCTAATAGTAAAGTCAGCACCCAGTTAACTTATCAGAAAAACAGAAAGAAGTTTTTACTATTGAGAACTAAACTTCTTCTTTCTCTTCCTTCTGTGACGCAGGATTGGTGTATACACAAAGTGTTTAGGTTGGCGTATTTTACGAGTAACTGCTTAAACAAACATGTATTTTTAAATGTACGAATGTTGAATTCATAAATATACACTGGTTATTATGTAATGACATCTTCCAAATTGATGTGTTCTCATAAACTTAGAATGAGTCCATTAAACATACACAGGACAAGGCGCCGGTTTGTAAAAGACACCATATTGCCTGACTGTCTTGAGACAGGCATGGCATTCATACCCTGATCGCATTTTTATCTATGTGACTAGAGACCAGCCACATGTGTAGTCTGCTAAAGACGGAGCAGGAGAGGACTCGTAGGTGTTGATGGATTACTGAGCGAGAACTTCGGTGATGTCCTCGACGACTCGCCTCGGTATCGCTGCTATTGGTCAGATGTGAGCTTCACTGACTCATCAGTTTGTGTCAGACTCTTTGCACAAACATTTCCAGCCTCGTCCAGAGCAAACAGACGTGGACACGTGTGATAGCTGAGGGATACAGGACTGACAGCCTGCACTCATTACAAACACAGCATGCACAGAAAGTGGTTCGAGCTGTTTGTTCTACAGTGGCCACCGATTATGCACAATCTGCAGTCCAATAGCATCTAGTGGTGAGATTTCACACACATTAATGGAAGAACGTAGAGGTATCTGCATGAAATGCTTTGGTATTATCCACACTGATCCACAAGTAGAGGCATGAGTTTAAAATGCGAACAGACTCACTTAAATGTAAGCATACACATTTAGAGAGTATTCATACAAAGGCATCCAGTCATGTTCATGACTTTTAACTATAAAAGTTCAGGTAACAACATTTTAAATGCAAAAAAATGAAAAGGGGAATCGTGGTAGGTTTCACTTAGCTCCACAGCTTCCTTTAGTTTCAGTCTGTGTCACCTCGGAGCTATACGCATAGGTCAAAGACTAAAACCTGGATAACAGCCATTAAGAATGATTTTTCCTAGTGGCCATAGACAGACCCTGCATTACTAAAAAGGACTGACCTGTAATGACAATTTTGAACAGTACATTGTCACATGAAGAGAGAGGAGAAAACCCCCAGATCATGCTATTTTTGTTCCTTTTTTTTCCAACATTAAACTGCCATATTATACTGCATCTTTTGTCTTGATCCCTTTTATATAGGCAGTAGCTGTCAGGCCTTTAAGGCTTTAATTGGGACCCTGTCCTCCCTCTGATTTTCATCTGTTCCCATCTCTTTAACTGACCTCTGCTCTGTCTCCATCAGAGAGCAGTTCCTCAAGTCCAACGCCCAGCTCACCTTCCGTTGTCGTCAGCTCCTCTCTGAGCTTTCCTACATCTACCCCATCGATGTGGTGAGTTGGGCAACTGCAGAGAAATATCTGGTTACAAATGTAAGACTTTGGTGAAGCACAGATGCTGGAGGGGGTTATATACAGTGGGGCAAAAAAGTATTTAGTCAGCCACCGATTGTGCAAGTTCCCCCACTTAAAATGATGACAGAGGTCAGTAATTTGCACCAGAGGTACACTTCAACTGTGAGAGACAGAATGTGAAAAAAAAATCCATGAATTCACATGGTAGGATTTGTAAAGAATTTATTCGTAAATCAGGGTGGAAAATAAGTATTTGGTCAATAACAAAAATACAACTCAATACTTTGTAACATAACCTTTGTTGGCAATAACAGAGGTCAAACGTTTACTATAGGTCTTTACCAGGTTTGCACACACAGTAGCTGTTATTTTGGCCCATTCCTCCATGCAGATCTTCTCGAGAGCAGTGATGTTTTGGGGCTGTCGCCGAGCAACACGGACTTTCAACTCCCGCCACAGATTTTCTATGGGGTTGAGGTCTGGAGACTGGCTAGGCCACTCCAGGACTTTCAAATGCTTCTTACGGAGCCACTCCTTTGTTGCCCGGGCGGTGTGTTTTGGATCATTGTCATGTTGGAAGACCCAGCCTCGTTTCATCTTCAAAGTTCTCACTGATGGAAGGAGGTTTTGGCTCAAAATCTCACGATACATGGCCCCATTCATTCTGTCCTTAACACGGATCAGTCGTCCTGTCCCCTTGGCAGAAAAACAGCCCCATAGCATGATGTTTCCACCCCCATGCTTCACAGTAGGTATGGTGTTCTTGGGATGCAACTCAGTATTCTTCTTCCTCCAAACACGACGAGTTGAGTTTATACCAAAAAGTTCTACTTTGGTTTCATCTGACCACATGACATTCTCCCAATCCTCTGCTGTATCATCCATGTGCTCTCTGGCAAACTTCAGACGGGCCTGGACATGCACTGGCTTCAGCAGCGGAACACGTCTGGCACTGCGGGATTTGATTCCCTGCCGTTGTAGTGTGTTACTGATGGTGACCTTTGTTACTTTGGTCCCAGCTCTCTGCAGGTCATTCACCAGGTCCCCCCGTGTGGTTCTGGGATCTTTGCTCACCGTTCTCATGATCATTTTGACCCCACGGGATGAGATCTTGCGTGGAGCCCCAGATCGAGGGAGATTATCAGTGGTCTTGTATGTCTTCCATTTTCTGATGATTGCTCCCACAGTTGATTTTTTCACACCAAGCTGCTTGCCTATTGTAGATTCACTCTTCCCAGTCTGGTGCAGGTCTACAATACTTTTCCTGGTGTCCTTCGAAAGCTCTTTGGTCTTGGCCATGGCGGAGTTTGGAGTCTGACTGTTTGAGGCTGTGGACAGGTGTCTTTTATACAGATGATGAGTTCAAACAGGTGCCATTCATACAGGTAACGAGTGGGGGACAGAAAAGCTTCTTACAGAAGACGTTACAGGTCTGTGAGAGCCAGAGATTTTCCTTGTTTGAGGTGACCAAATACTTATTTTCCACCCTGATTTACCAATAAATTCTTTACAAATCCTACCATGTGGATTCATGGATTTTTTTTTCACATTCTGTCTCTCACAGTTGAAGTGTACCTCTGGTGCAAATTACTGACCTCTGTCATCATTTTAAGTGGGGGAACTTGCACAATCGGTGGCTGACTAAATACTTTTTTGCCCCACTGTAGTGTGTGCAGCGATTTCCATGTTTATTCCAAAGATAAATTTAGTTTGTATACTAACTGAATGATTTTAGGCCCGTCCCTCTGCCGGCTGATTATGGATCTGTTGCTGATGTCCAGTTGCTCTGTCCTTCATGTGAAAGCTCTTCTTTAAATCCACAGACCAATCAGTCGGATTATGTCATCTGTGGAGTGAAGCTGCCAAACTCGGAAGACTTTCAAGGTAATTGATTATGTGCCTGCCCGCCTATTTAAGTGTTACAGGAGGATAAGTGGTATGCTGTGCAAATGTTTTGTCTTGCATTCGACGCTTGTGGTTAGATGCAGATGTCGTGAAGTGAAGCAATCTAACATTTTACTGAAGGATAAATGAAGGCTGATGATTTCATAGACAGTTATCTATGATATCATAGTTTTGGCTATTGCAGATGGCAATTTTGCAAAAAGCTATTACTGTTAAGGTACCATAACCTTTGTCGTACTGTGCACGAATGCGATAATTGATAGTTTGTCATTTTCATACATAAAGGGCATAATGACATAATTGTAGCCTAAATGAGGGGAGAATAGCTGTAGAAGCTGCAGATGATTGATATTCCCATTCACTCGGTCTGCTCAGTTGAAATCACAGTACACCCACTGCTGCACGTCTCGTCTTGTGCATGACATCAGTGATCAAATTAACAGAGACATGCACAGCCCTTTATAGGTAGACATGCACAAGTAAGCCTCAAAAGAGGAGCACGAACTACGCATGGAGTGCGCCATGTCAAAAGGAGGAAGACTGCTCCATACTGATCTAATTACGATCAGTTATAGAGGGCAATGAGAGTTTCTGCAGGGAATTGTTGATTTGGTCGTTTTGCCCTGATGAGATGCAGCGTGGTTAGTTTGCATTCTTGCTGATCTCTTGCTGGTAGCTGTTGGAGCTGTTCACTGCCACCACATTCTAAGAGAGTCTTGTCACAAGATGGTTTTTATCCGGTTCTACCGTCCCAGTGAGAAAAGAGCCACAAAAACCACATGGTATGGTATAAAAGACACATTAGTGAACTGCGGGGCATTAAAAAAGTTGTGTCAGCAGGCACATTCGCACACAATGCTCCCGTTATGAGCTTGGTGGGGAAGGTTGGAGTAAAGGTCGCATCGTATGTGTCGTGACAAATTGGATTTGCAGTCACAGCAAGAGAAATGTGATGACTGTATGACCTCTTAATAGTTGGGGGATGAGAATTGAATGGGTTTCTGAATGCTGAGCTTTGGTCAGGACCACTTGTCCAACACAGGGAACACAACCTCCACTGTCCACGCCGCATTCTCGGGCTCCCCTTCCTCACAGCTGGTGAAACCCAGCAAGCCTCTGAGGCCGTAATTCAGCAACACTAGCCTCGACTCCTCCGCTCCCTGCTGCCGCTCCCCACCTGTTAACATCTTTTACATACACAGTAGAGATGGGCAGCCATTACTTGTTCTCAATTTAAAATTTGACACACAGACCGAATCCTGTGTTCTCTCAGTTTTAGATGATCGATCGGTCCTTTCAGACACATCTATAAAAGTGCGAGCATGAACCACAGCCCTGAAGTCGTCTGTTACCGGTGTGAGGCTAAAGTGAGGCAGATTAAATTTAATACTGATTCAAAAGGAAAACGATGTACTGCATGTGTTGTCAGTCAGGACAGATGGAGAAACATGGACTGCCCACCTCCACTTTACTCATTTCTCTTCATTTCTCTTTAGTCTTCTGCAGTTAGAGGTCTCAGAGTCCAGAGCTGTCTGTGTGTCAAAGCCGGTTTGAAAAAGCCTGCAGGGGAGGAATATTTCACATCAGAGCCCAGGATTAGGGTTAGTTGGCGTCCTAATCCTGTAGAGAGTCAAGGTGGACATTGAAGCCCATCCATGTTTCACGTTTACCCCAAAGCCTTCCCTGTGAGCTCAGCCTCATGAGGTATCTGCAGGCTCCATTAGCACCCAGAGGTGTCACTTAAACTTGTGTCCTTCAGTTGACCTGATATTCCTCGGGGGCAGGAAGTCGTTCTCTCCATGGGCTTTAACCCTTTGGACTGAAAAGACAGGAAGGACATCGATATAATCCAGGGGTTCTGTGCTAAGTTGAAAAACACACATTTTGAGCCAAAGAGCCTACCACTCTGTTGCCATAGTTTATTATTTCAAAGCATTAAGATAAAAACCACAGTGATTTTAAGTCTTAGCCTCGAGCAGTGTCCTTCTGAGAATGTGAAACCACTTTGTGTTTTGTCTTGAAACAATTTCTCGTGCTTACAGTGAGTTGGTTTGCAGTTTCTTTCCCAGTCCGTCAAATGTTCACGGAGGCATCCAGTTTTCCACACTAACAGATATTTGGACTCGGAGGGGTTAGCTGTACGTGATGCTTTTGCTTCTTAAGCACATATCACAGAGAAAATGGGAATCTCAGCGCAGCCAGTGTTTTTTTGGTACTGTGTGCTGTGCCACGTACTGCAACGCATTAAAAACATGAATGCGACTACTCTCCTTCCAGCAAATACTTTGTTACCAAGTTATCTTTAGCTGGATGTTCGTACAGTTTGGGGGTCATAAGATGTAGACAAACAGCCCTGACATTGACTGTATGCTTTGAGGTTTTCACCATAATAAAATGTTACTATTTTGACTCAGTTTTCATTGAGTGAGATTCTTAAACACTTTGGTTTATTATAATAATAATAATAATAATATACCAAAGTAATAATAACTAAAAGGCGCACTTAACAAGTGAGCAGGAAACGTCTCATTTGTGACCAAACCTTAAATATGTGATAAGCAGAGCATCTTTTTCACTTTGTGTCCTGCAGCAAAGGATGATGGGAGCATAGCAGTCGCCTTGGGTTACACAGCACACCTGGTCCTCATGATCTCATGCTTCCTGCAGATCCCTCTTAGGTATCCGGTGATCCACAAGGGTTCACGCTCTTCTATCAAGGACACCATCACTGACAGACTCACTGAGAAAGAGAGAGAGTAAGTACCCTTTACAAACACACCTAATATTAGCAAAAACCTGAAATATCCACATCACAAATGCTGAGCTCTCTTTCTTACTGTACGATCTGTACATATAGTATACAGCACTGCGCAAAAGTCTCGAGCCACTCCTCACGTCTTTGTATTTTTCTAGTGTAATTTATTTAAAATATGCAAACGTGCAAAGAAATCCATATAAAGCAAAAACAGAATTTGTACAATTCTAACAAGGTTGGGAGTCAACATTTGGCACGAGCACGTTTATTCGGCTGCAGTGAAACTGAGGAAATCCAATTCTCTCAAAAAACAAGGAAAATAAAATTTGTTAGAGGAAACATGCGAACCAGACACGGGGAAGAAGTGGTGGATAATTCAGTGAGCTGACTGACAGCACGCAGACAAAATATAGACTGAGCAAGGTGAACTCAATCAGACAGTAACAAGGGCGAGACGAGAACAAAAGGAGGAAGTCAAAAGGCAGGAAGACACACATGGGAATGATCTCCAAAATAATACAGAAAGAAAGAGAGACCAATAACAAAGTCGCACAGACAGGGCGATCAACGAAGACACAGAAAAAGGAAAAACAGCAAAGTTACAGCAGAACAGCGACAGTGATGTTTGGGACATTTCTTCTTATTCCAACGTTGCCCTTTTATGAACGAGATCAGCTCAGCAGATGGATGAAAATAAGCCATCTGTTTCTCATGGAGGGTCCTTCAAATAAATTGCTTCTCTCTGCAAAGTCAGAATCATCACATTATCATATGCATCCAGACTTTGAAGAAAGCAGTTGATGTAAATTGCCGTGAATAAAACAGAGGGAATAAAGTCTGACTTTCTTCTCTCAAGAAGAATGAATGTTGTTTACTTTGTGAATATGTAAATGTACAGATTTAAACTGTGACACTCTGATAAATGAAGCGCTTTTACTGTGAAATCCACCATTTAGACTTTACTGCAGTTTGAGCAGAGTCCATGCCTCCCATTGCAGATGAGACTGGCTGTTAAATTTACTCTGTTGCAAACAAACTCTTTTTGTGTTGTGCTCCTGGACGGGAAAAATATTTATGCTTTTTGCCATCTAAAACTGTGCAAATCATTCTCTTCTTTCTTTCCTTTTGCCGCTGCTGCACAAGCACTGGTTATTTGTTCTGTCTCTTTTACTTATCTCAGTTTTAGTTTCTACAAAATTAAATTATCTCTTTCAAAAAGTTTATTTACTGTATTTCAGCTTATATTTGTTTTGTGTCCAAACATTCTGCCTTGTTCACGTCCAAACCGTCTTCTACAAACATGTCCCTGCATGTTTTCAGCTAAAATTAGTCTTGTTTGGTTAGTATTTCTTTACTCCAACACCAGTAGATTTTTTTGACTGTGCGGTCGGTGCTGGTCTCTAACTCAACAAAAGCCTTTAACATTTGTAACATTTCAACATTGTTAACAAGAATGTTTTATTGGAAAAACATCACAACGTTCCAAAGTATTGTTTAAAGTGATTGTCACCACCATTGGAACCAGCTGCATCACACTTTCAGCAGTCTCCTCAAACCTACGGAGCCACAATGAATACGTGGAAGTTTTATTAAAGTTGGTAAATTACCATCCTTGAGGCTTTAGATTTCCTACAGATGATAAATTCAACTTTCCACGCGGTAGTATCCATGGATTTGTTACCAAGTTTTTACAGTTGTTACAGCTTTGAGGTGGCTGTAGCCCAGGAGGTAGAGCAGGTTATCTACAAATAGGAAGGTTGGTAGTTCAATCCCTGAGTGTTCCCTTTCTGCGTGGGATACTAACCCTTATGCAACCATCTGACTGTGAATGTCTGCAAATGATGGATAGAAGATCTGCAGATATCTTAAGCCAAAGTTTCTGCGTCTCAGGTGGAAAGTGTTGGATCAGTGAATCCTGCTGCAGACCTCATTGCTTGAGTCTTTGGCCTTAATGTTAGCATGCATCACTGTAACAGTGCATGCAGCATGTAGAGTATGTGACAGAGAATAAGGAACCACAATCGTCACCTTTATTTACTGAATCGACTGGTTTGTGTGCTGAATCTAGCCCGATCGTGTTGCACAGCGGTTTGTGTGGACCTGTGCTTCTTAGCTGTGTTTGACTAAAACAGCGTTTTGGGGGGTTTTTTTTCGTCCACCCCCCGAGTTGAGTTTGAATTTCTCAAACACAACACAGATTTGGTAGTCATGAGCTCCACACGAGTGCATCAGTGCACAATCACACACAGACCACACAGTAGCGTCAGTAGTCCGTTTTGACGGCTGTGTTGGCTTCTTGATTCAGACGCGCGTCCAAATCTGAAATACTGTTCTGATTTGGAAATGACTGCTGAACAAAAACCTCAGTATGGATACTTGTTGTTTCACGTTAACACATGCATAGCTGGTCGGTGAAGAAAGCGCCTGAGTCGTCCCTCGAAGTTGTTTTGTTTTGCCTATGGTAGCAACTGGGTTTACTCAGGTGTTCACAGGGAACAGACTGTAAATCACACAGCAGCCTTTCACAGTCATACCCTACGGTTGTAACCACTTTGCTTCCTACCTTCGCCACATTGTATCTTTTTTTTTTTTTTACATTTCTTTTTGTTCAGTCACGATGTTGACACAGAGCGTGACAAATGATAAACTGATCTGGGGGTTTGCCAGGACCCTTTGTGTTAGTCAGGAAGCACAGAGGAGCAGCGACGGCTAATGTGATGAAATTATTATTTGTGTGTGTTATGCTCTTGTAACTATGCATCAAGTCAGAAAAATAATGTAAAAAATGAGAAACAAAAAACCCCTCTCTGTTATGATAATTGCACACTCGGGACACACGCGCTCAGGAATGTACATACGTACTGACATTCCACACGAAGGCCTTCCAATACGTGACCGGCGTGGAGCGAGATTTGGCTGTAGTGCTGCTGATGGCCGTGGATGTCGCACTTTATTATAGAGTATGATGAAGTCCACAGTCTTGCTTATGCTCATCAGCTCTTTACCTGTTGCCTCCTGGTTGATATCGGTGGAATATTTCAGTCAATGATCAGATGTTTGTTGTTTCTGGATTAATTTTGATGCCATCATTTTGTCTCGTGTTGCGATGCTGAACAGAGGCACTGTGGGAGAATTCATTGAAATACTCATCTGCAATAATTTTGCAGGAAAGCACCTATAAATTATTACTGCTTTTGCATTAAGCATTGCCCGTGCCTTTCAGTCACACAACGTGAATGGATCAGTCGCTGTTATGTAGTTGACTGCAAATGAACACACATGGCCGCCAAAAATACTGGCTTTGTTTTGTCTTTACATGTCTGCAGTGGAGGCACGCGTGTGGAGCTGATGTCGCTGAGCACTGCCTCTTTCACATCCACATGTCACATAAAAAGAGGAAAGCATTGTGTGGAGCCGAAACAATTCAGTGGCTTAACACGTCAAGACAATAGAGAGACTCCCTGTGAGTTGCGTTACTCGTTTCCAGTCCTACCAAGCGTGTTTACACCAGCATCCGTCAACAACCTGTGGCGTCCATGGATATCGCAAAGACACAACAGTCCAACTTTGCTCTTTACCGCGTGGGGCCATGCACTCCAGCAAACCCCACCCCCTGCACACGTTAATGACTGCTGAGGCCCCAGTGGGCTGCAGACATACAACAAAATGACGTGTGGGGAGATGGAAAGCACCCAGCCGGGCTCTGACAGTTTACAAAAAAGGGGCGATTAAAGTGTCGGAAAAGGCCGGCTAGTGGTGATAAGTTAGGTGGTGTGCGATCAGCTTCAGGATTAGCAAAGCCACTTTTAATAGCGTGCACATAGACACTTGGAGGTGTCTTGGTTGCACCTTCTGCTGTTAAATGATAATTGCACTTACTTGGCTTTCCCTAAACGGCTAGTTTTACTATGTGAGCCATGTTTGTAGTTCTCATCTCAGTCTCAACATCTTCATTCATTCTCTACTGCAGCATATTATAACTAGTGTGAGTCCAGATTACAGATATACTCTGTTAGCAGAAAATCCTGCTCCTTAAGCCGTTAAGAGCGACGGCCGGAGCTGAGCAAGAACATTTTTCTATTGTCGCTGTTAATTTAAATGTTACAAGAAGCAGAGCTTTAGTTTGGTGAGAGAAGAATCTGAAAATATTTTACCTTGTGAGTTTGTTACCTCATTCTTTTCCTCCTGTGGGTTAAAACAACAATAATAGTTTTATTACAAAGACCAAAATATTTTAGTCCAAGAAAATCAGACGAGGCCTCTGTTGCTCTGAACTGTGTTAAACTCCAACACTGGGCAAAGGCCAGAGTTTGAATCTGGCCCTGCAACAGTGTTTGAAAGCAGGGTGTGGAATATGACTGGACTGTTTAACGACAAGTACAATTTGACCTTTTCAGGGATCGCTGTCCTCTGGGTCAGAGATGTTCTCAAAAATTGTTGGACTTTTAACATGTTGCACCCACATTTGGACTCGTGTTGAGCACAGTTCCAGAGTTGCTGATTGCGAGGGGGAGAAGGAGGGAGATGTGATCCAGATGTCCCGCATTTGATTGAGACCAGAGCCTGGCCATTAAAAAAACACGAACTGAGTCATATAGTTGTTCAACCAAAGCACTGGAGCGCATCAGCTTTTTTCTTTTAAACTATCGCTGGTTAGAGAAAAGTCGATGTAAGTGGGATTTACGCATCGCTGCTCGCTTCAAATTTAAAAGACAGAGCTGCTGCCAGGGAAGGGATACCAGCTGAAGACGAGAGGAACCTGCGAACACCAAGAAAAGCGGTCATTGTTCCAGGCCTCCAGCGGTTTCATGCCTCTTAACATGGACTATGTGAAGAGGAGAAGAGTGGGAATAACCCCCCCGCTGCTCTGCCTGCCTGAAGCTGCACAGCAGTGACAAGACAAAGCAGTGTGAGGCTAAACACCCGGTTTACAGGGTGACCTACGTTACTGGGAAGCATGCACGCCCACGAGAGGAGAGTAACTTTTTATTGTTCCATTTAAGTTGTTTCAGGATCAGTAAATAAGTTAAAAGAGCAGTTCACCCAAACGATTTAATAAAAAGGAAAACAGTATGCACCCCTGGTGGCTATTTTGCAAATGGATTGGTTTCATTTTCTCCTGCACTTAAGCTCATTCAGTGCAGATGAAGAGAATGACAGTTAGTCCTCCTCTAGATTCTCACTACAGTTTAAATGTGTTGGAGATTTCGTGCATTTTAAATTGCTTGTGTTGTTTTCCAGGATGAAACGAGTGTCCTGTCCAGTATAAAACGACACTGGGCTCCACAGTGACAGAAACAAGTAAACACATTCTCTTGGTATTATAGAATAAATGTTGTGGTTTCGCTGGTGTGATACGCACATGTTCTGTAGTGGTTCGGTTGCATAGTTGCTGTGTTCTTCATACGAGAGATGAATGAGGCGATCAACTGGGAAGCCATGAGGGCTTAAATCAAATTTGAGAATGGCTCATTATTTAGGTACGTACGTCAACTACAAAGGCACCCGAGGACTGGACAGAGTGTTTACTTGTCTTCTGAGGTTTTCTGTCATATCGCTCAAGGCCAAAGGCAGGATTGGTATGTTTTTAATGGCTCTGAAGAAGTCAGTGAGGCTCCTCTAGGTTGACAGCTGAGTTGCGTAAGCAGCCCTTCATCTTGGTGTCCTGCTGCTGTGAAGCCTATACAAGCACTTTTTATCCATTCTTCATTAAAAAGTTAATAAAAAGCATCTGTGCTGCATGTGTGATAGTTTTTTGTTTTTGCCACACAAACAGCACGTCTGCAGAGATGCTCGTCTGTCTGATGGAGCTGCCACAGTGCTGGGAAGTTCGATAAAGTGCAAGTGGTGTTCATCGTCATACACGATATAACATTTTGGACTGGTGCGATGGTCAGCTCCCCTTGAGAAAACAAGGGAGCTGAAGAAGACAGAAGGAAACGGGGAAAGAGGAGTGTGTGGGGGTTGGGTGCCGGGGTCAGCAGACCCCTGGATATTCTTAAGAGCCGTGATGAAAACCCAGTGTGACAGAGCAAGCAGCCACCACATCACTCAGGAGACGCCTTAACGGCGTTGACCAAGATGGTGAAATGGTTATGCCGGGGTCTTAAGTGCAGCAGTAGTCATTAAAATAGCATTCAGTGACAGATGCTCAGTGTAATCATTTCTCAGATATTGGAAATTACAGCTCCCGGTGATTTATAGAGTAACCGCTGCCATCAGATCTTTAACAGTTGCAAGGCAGGTGTAGGTTGTTTTTCTTTTTTTTCTTTTTAAAGCAAGTCCAAATGATTTATGGTCCCCTGGCATTTGAAATTGCACATTAAAGACATTGTGAAACTTACAAGCAGCCCACACCACCATTTAAATACCGGCCAAGCCTCGGCTCCGGCATGTGAGCCAGATCTGTTGTTTTGCACATTTGGAGTATTAATTAGAATGTCTAAACAGGCAAGCCAACACATGTGGACACTTCAGCCAGTGTATACATTTCAGCAGGTCAGTCAGTCAGTCACTAGGAGCCTTCCCACCATATTCTCATGAACCGCGCTAAAGCTACGCTCGACCACCCACCTGCATAGCTGTGTCTTCCTTATGTTCCTCCGTTTCATCCAGTGGACTCGGAAGGGGAGTGAGAGCAGTCGTGTACCAGAAAATGCTTAAATATACAGATTTTGTAGGTTTGCCCTGTGACCTTGTGGCCCCAGTTCTCTAATTGGCTGCTTTTAATGCTTTTAACAAGGTGTCTATAGAGACATTGCAATTTTGACAGAAAGAAAACAGAGCTCAGATGGACTCGGTGCCCTCTATTTTAGCTTTGTTATTGTTGTAAAATCTCCAGAAGTCAATGGTTGTTTTAAACAGGCTTGTACATCTTTGTGCTGCAGGAACATTTCCTCACTGCGCAAATCGCCCACAAATGTGGTCGTTTAACTATAAAAAACGTCATGTGCTGCTGACACCTGCTAGCAGGCCCCAGAGTACAGTACAGGCAGACGGTGCGGAGACACTGGTCGTGCATCAACCACAGATGAAAGCATTATAAGTCAGCCTGCTATTAAAAGATCCCTGAACAGAAATAAAAGGGAGGACAAGGAGTGAGTTTAAAAAGAAATGGACAGGAAGAGAGAGAGCAGCGAGCCTTCCTTTGCTTCATCCCATCGTTGTAACTACGTGTTTATTGGTTGTTTCCTTCATTTAACAAGAGTCCCAGCTTTATATTTGAAGGCTGTCTGTGGATAAAGGCTGTCTAGACCCTGCAGTTAAAACGCTGGCAGGCTGGGGGCATTCATATAAAACCCGGGGACTTTCCTGTAAGATACTGCTTTTGTCTTTTTACAATGTCGTGGCTCCACACTTATTAATTACATATTTTCAGGTCTACACCCAGAGCCAGCACTTGCACATTAACTATGCTGTGGTTGGGATGCTCTTTAGATGAGAAGGAAAGAGAAGTGCATTTTATTTTTTTTATGACAGATTTACGTCTACCCTCAAATCACTGTTATTCTTTGTCATCTTTTTTTTTTTTTTTTGTCTGTCCGGTGCATCCAGAGTTGAATATTAGCTAAATGAAAGCAGATTTCATGTTTCAGTAATCAGTCTTTTGAATGCACCCTTAAGTGAGTGGGCGTGTTGATTACGGCGCCTGTCGTTTTCAGTTTGCTGTGTTAGTATCATAGACGTGACCCTTCAGCGGCGCTGCCGCCGAGGGGAGCGGGAGAGGGATGTGCTGACGGAAGAAACTGCCTGATCAAGGAAAGTGAAGAAATGTGCGGAGGCCTTCTGGGAAAGAGATGATTTGATTTGATTTACATGTAAAACACAATTAAACAAAAGAACCACGTACATTGTGCACGAGAGGCAAAAAAAGGCCTGAGCTAACTTGAGATAAAATGAGAACAAATTGTTTGGGAATTCAGCGAGTAACCGGTGCCGCACACAGGTCATCTCTGGGCCTGTTTGTGTGTCTTGATGGACAGACGGGGCACCGATTTGGCCCGGGTAGGCCTTTAGGACTGTAATTTATTTCATCCTGTTTAGTGCAGAGGACTGTTTCAGTTTATGTTGCCGGCTGAGTGATTAAAAACGGCGTCCGGCCTCCTCATACTCGTATGTCTCTCGCAGACACGTCATTTAGATTTTTCCTGCTGTAGCAGAGATAATGGCAATGGCAGTCTGTTCTCAAGGGCTGTTATTTCATACAGCGATTTCCTTTTTACTCTGGAACGAAACACAGCAAATAAGAACAAACCATTGAACGCTGGTGTTTCTGTTTGATTTCTCAAGTCATCCACACTTAACGGGTTCTTCGTTTGCCCGACCACTCCACCGGCTTTTATTAAACTGTGCTCGCCGCTCTTTGTGTACTCTCGCTGACGGACAAACAAACGGCATTAATTAAAAGTGCTCTCTAGCTGAAGTTCTCCTTCAGCGCCTCCTCCCCTCGACTCGATCCTCCCCGCCGCTGCGGTGTAATAATATATTTGGCGTTACGGGACGTCCCCGTGAGGAATTCCTGGTGTTTGGTGAACCAGAGTCTCTCTGCAGTGTGATTTCAGACACAGCGGACAGCAGTCATTAATCACCGCACTGTACAGGAGTGTACGTGGTGCGTTTGTGTGTGTTGAAGGTAGCTTTGTTTCCCTTTCAGTCATGCTCATCAGCAAACAAATCCTATCTGTTTTTGGGGAAGTGATGTTGGCTCTGCCAGCAGTGCACAGGGAATGCCTGTTGTGCTGTTCTTCCTCTCCCTGTTAGTTATTTCCGAATGCTGAGATATGACCTCTGGCGTGTCGCCTTCTCCGCGGGGCCTTGGCTGCATGTCGGCGATACGGAGGTCTAACGAGCGACGGGCTGTGTGGCCCTCGGGCTACACCGGCACTTTTCTTTTGCAGCAACATCCTGTTAAATTTCATTTTCGGGGCTGCAAAGATCTCCATGTGTTCGAGGTTTACTTCTCAACCTTCCCGGATCTGCAGTGCGATGCGTGAGTGAGGAGGTGTTTACAGTGAACCCTGCAGTCAGAATGTTGTCTGACATGTCCAGACAGCCGCAGATATGATGTAAAGCAAACTTTCAGGATGTGGATAAAAGCCAAATAAAAGAGAGAGAGCTGTTAAAAATCCCTTAGTTCTGTATGTTCTTCTTATCGAGAGGAAATGCTAAAACACAAATGTCATACAGTGAAATCTGGACGTGTAATATCCTATAAGCTGCAGAGTTTCTGCTGTATTTTTCTACTTTATTCCTGCACAGGATTAAGATCACCTCTGACCTCCCTGTGGCACACACACGGGAATACTATCCAATAGATGAGAAGCAATTAGTCACAGTGAGTGTGTATTGTAGGTTTTTTAATTCTTTTACTTTTCCACCTTATTCTTTTAGTAAAGAAAAACATTTACACCTCAAGTGAAATTTCTAAAGCACAAGCTTTATTCATTTTTATCTTTACAACCTTGTTTATATTTGACTTGGCCTCTTATCAGCTCAACATGTAACATCTCAACTCTGCTGATGAATGTCATGAGCCAGAAAACGCTAAAACTCCAAAGTTCACTCATATTTCCTCCCACGTTGCTTCAGCGTTTGGGTGAGAGGTTAAGAGCAGACTTGGGGTTAGGTTCCTCCAAAGGTAAAGGTGAAGAATTTTGAAGGGCTCTTCAGATAAAGCTCTGATATGAATGTAGTCCCTGAAAGTATTCACAGGTTTGAGTATGTGTGTGTTTGCTCAGAGTAAATCCCTGCTTATTCTGTGGAGCTCGTTTCTCATCATGCTGAAGCCTCCTCAGTGGGAGATCAGGAGGCATAAGCACTTAATGACTGAAAGGGATGAGTCCGGCCTTAACATCCCCAACCGTATCTCTCTGCATGTCAGCGTATTCACCTCACTACCCCACGCCAGCACCCAAGGGCATCTCCCGGATCTCCTTCATGAGCATTCCCTGCATGTCCTACCTAAGACATGCGACTGGCGCCGATGGGACTTTCCCACCATGCTGAAAAGAAAATTTGTTCCTGTTCAGGGGCGGATAAACACGTTGTTTGGACGCCTCTGCTGTTTGATATTTCAGTTTAGCGCCGTACGGAGGTGGCATCTGTGGGAAGGGATCATAGACTCAGACTTCGATTCCTGAGCAATCTGCAAGTATCACCCAATGTAAACACTGCCGGCTACATTATCGGACACTTTCAACAATGCGAGTCAAATCGTTCCTGTGGCGAAGCCAGAGAGAACGAGGTAGATGGAAGTGTAGTATATTTTGATGTGTAATATGGATATAATGTAGCCGGCTTGCAGACGTTCTCTGACTGGATCACAAACAGTAAAATCCTCTTTAAGTGTTTCTTTTTCTTCTGCATTTCACAGATTCCCTTTGTACCCCAGAGGAGAGCGGTTTCATTTTGAATATGGCGTCTACTTACTCAACAAGAACATCGCCCAGGTAATCCATTGCATGCACACGCGCTAAACATGTTTGACGACATTTTAGACTTGAAAACTTATTTAAAAATCATACTAATTTGTAACTGTAAGTTGTCCTGCAGTTTCTAAAAGTTGCTAGTACCGAGTGCAGCGTCTCGTCCATTAACCTCCTAAGACCCGAACTCTTCCACGGCAGCAATTTTAATTTCTCTTTGATATTTCGGCACATTGGGGCCCGATGAATGTAAAAACAAAGAATTACCAGATTTTTTTTTTTTTTTTTTTACCTTATTTTTGTTTTTAAGAAAAATAAGAGCGACATATGAGGATATTCGTTTAAAATTGTGATAGAACAGTAGCAGGATAATGTCCTCGTAAGTGGATATCAGGCCCTTGTAGAGCAAAATTGAGTATTTTGGTCTAAATAAGCCAAAATGTGATGTCCACATATGTGGACGCAGGTCCTAGGAGGTTAAGTTTCACAATACGGCGTTCAGTGTGTCGAGACCTGCTGTTGACATACAGGTGTTAATACATTTACACTCTGCCATCACTATAAAGGATGATGATATTATATCGGTCTCATGTCGTCAAATTGTCTCATGAAAACAACAAAACCATTGTGTATTAATCCATTGCAACACCTGCAGACTTCCCCAGTCTGTGTGTTGCTCCAGGAACATCTGGTTGGTCATTAAAAAGCTTGATTGTTATTAATGGAGGTGTTAGTCATAAAGAAATTCCTGAAACAGCTGTAAAAGCCTTTTAGTCAGGCTTAATTTAAATATTAGTAAGTGCTGAATTATTGCAATCTATGTGGACTAATGTGGAATGAAGTTTTTACGCCCTTGATGTAAAAGTAATGAATGATGCTGTTAGTCAGTTGAAGAGACAGTATATTAGTATTTAGTATTTATTTATTTATTGTCATTGTCAAGAACAATGAAATTGCGTTTGGGGCTTCCATACAACCCAAAAAAAAGAAGAAAATAATAAATACCCCTTAAAACCCAAGTGTACATATTTAACCCAGTGTGACTCCAATGCAATAAGACATGCAAAGCTCACAACACTCATCGACTCATTAACACTTTTAAATTAGCGCCAATTTACAAGTGTTAATCTGTGATCGTTACCTCTGCCAAGGAAGTTATGTAATGGATTCAGTTTGTGTTTGTTAGCAGGGTTACTCAAAGTTATGGATGATTTGCATGGAAATTTTACCAGATGTGCAATTTTGGAATCGAGCTGCGTGTAGATCCAGGAATAATTTATAATTCCAGGATAGGATGAAACTGGTTTTTGATGTCATATCTCACATGTCAAATTGGACGTTGTGTAAAAGTAAAAACAGAATGAGATGAGTTGCTAATCTCATAAACCCATATTTGATTACCAGTCGAACATGGAAAACATTTCAGATGTTTTTAACTATTAGCTCATTTTAAATTTAGTGGCAGGGCTGTTCGATATAACCATATATATCGGATGACGATATAAAAACGTCTACCGTTTCATTTTACGCTATCGTTTGTTTCGTGGTGTCGCAAAATAAACTGTTTACAGCAATATTTTTTCATTATTTTGATGGTCACTGTAGTGGGTATATTCATTTATTAAAGTTCTCTCTTTCTCTTATATTTAATAGAACCTGTTTGTATGCGTTGTCGTTAGCAACAGCGACGGTAAAACCTTCGCGTGTCCGCTTGTTTATGTTCCACATAAACCTTTCACAATAAAGCTCAAGATCCTGTTGAGACTTTTCAAAATAAACTGAATCACGTGAAAGAGCAGATTATTTACGGATGAGAAGTAAAAAAGAGCCGCCAGGTGCTAAAAAATAAAGCTTAGACTCAAACGTTAGAACAGGCTTCTCCCCGCAGCACGCCGTGTAATAAATACAAAGAAAACGGCGCCGTTACAACTTATGTCTAAAAATGTATCGTTTCATGCATCGGTTACAACACTCGACTCCAGCTACACGACACCCAGCTGGAAACACTTCAAGTCGAGCTGCCCGAGATTCACAGAATTTACAGAAAATATTAAATTTGTGATTTATATTGTTATCGGACGATAGCTGTTTTATATCGGGATATGAGATTCTGGTCGTATCGCACAGCCCTAGCAGCAGGTCTCAAATTTGGGATGGAAAATAAGAGCCACTGAAAACAAACAGCTGAAAGAACATTTTGCAACGAATTGGTTGAATTTGCAGCAGCTCAGTAACAAGATTTGCTATAAAGAGCATCTTACAGAGGCGGTTTTTCAATAATCAGAGGTTCATTATTTTGCAGTACAAAGTAATATTTTGAGGACTTTGAATATCATCATCTATTTTTGTTTGATGATCTGAAACATGCAAGTGTGGAAAAAACAGCTTAAATCTTTATATGTGACTGTATATACTTAATAGCAGGAACAATTTATTTTTGGATTTGGTCTTTTCATGTGATCTGTTGAACTCTTGACCCGTCTCGGTTTATTGAAGTACGTTTAATGTGTTGACCTTAGTTACGCCCTCCAGTTATCCTCGAGTCATTTGGCACCGACTTTTAACAGTTTGCGTTCCACTCCCTGTTTTCCTCCTCGTTCGGCCGAGGATGACGGAGCTCTCCACCTCTTAACTGGGCCACTCGCTCTAACAGGTGGCTCACTTCAGAACGCGGCGCACTGGGAGGTTTCAGTGTTAATGCTACACCACGAGCTTCTAGCCAGCAATAAAATCTGCCATCTTTCCAACAGCATCCAAGAATAAGAAAATAAGTGAGATAAGAAAACATTTTAGACGGCAAAAGAAAATAAGTGCTGTCTAAAACCACTAAATGGAATTCACTGGTTTTACCGTGTCATGTAGCTAAATGATGATTTGTGTCTCATGATTTCAGAAGGGAAGCTATTATTCACGTTAATAGCAGAATGCACATTGTTAGGTCAGTGTTCTTTGTTGATTAATGCCAAACTAATCCAGCACTCATTCCATCACTGCTTGTCAGTCTAAGCGATATCTTGTCAAAGGTGAAATATTTGCTGGGCTGAGGTCTGTATTTTTCTCTGGATTTTACTGTTTTGTAATAACTGTCAGGGCTAAACACACATGCACATGTTCGAGCACTCACATATGTGCACAGTCATGCATTCACACTCGCAAAGCCTTGGAAAAGTTTGCAGTAAAGCTCAGATGAACATATACAAGTATGCAAGTTTATGTGCAGGATGTCTTATGTTCTGGTGTTGTATCGTAGGTGGATTCAAATTGACTGGAAGATCATTTGGTGTGCAATCATCTCAGTTTAGTTTTTTTTATCAGAGCCACACATCAGCTTTGTTTCACCAGGCTCAACCACATAGTGACATCAGATGCAGCACAGCATGCTCTCTCCTGCTGAAAGTTTAATTTGCCCACTGATTGAAGGCACATGCAAGGATGGCTTGGCTGCAGGAGAAATATTCCTAATCGAAATCAGCTTATCCGTAATGCAGATATTGTCAAGTAATATTGTTGAATTTGTCGGTTCAAAATGTGGCAGTGATTCATAGAGAGGTCTTTTTGGGATTTCAAGAGTAAAGCGTATTCTTTAGACACATTCCTTTTGTAATGATGAAACTGGCCTTATATATGGTGCTTCAAAGGAATCTGGTCCACTGCAGAGGAACAATGAGTTCCAGACAGCTGGACGTCCTCACCAGTGTCCATGAAACCAATGCAGAAAGATTCAAATTAAAGGTTTGAATCCAGATGGAAGCCTTCAGCTACAGCACAGGTGGGTACATGTGCAGAGTGCACGATAACTTTGTAAAAAGAATCTGTGGAATGACGAATTAATAAAAAGGCGGCACGCCTGCTATTTGCCGATATGCAATGCTCGCAAAGCCTCATCTGTGCAGTAACAGAATTCGCTACACAATAAGTGTAAGCCTTGCATGTAGATTCCCAAGTTCTCTTTGCTGCTGTGGCCTCTTGTTTAGGAGAGATCCAAACACTTTGTCTTTGCTTTGTTGACCTTGAGAAATGTGCCTCTAGCAGCTCAGAGGAGCGTTACTATTTTTACAGGATAAAATTTCAGCTTTCGTTCAAAGCACTTCCTTATACATTCCATGTGTGCGTCTCCACATTATGGATGAGTTATCAGCTTGACTCCAGAGCAGTATGGTTGTGCCACATGAGTAGTCCAGCTCGATGCTGCGATTGTTTAAAACCTGAAAAAACTGAAGAAGTGGTAAACATGTCACAGTCAATAAAATGCAACGCTCCACAAACGGAGCTTCTTCCTCCCAGTTTGGCTGATTTCTGAACTCCACATTAAGCTGTTCACTTCTCTGAATGTAAGCTATCAGTTTTGTGGTCTCGCATCACAAAATTTCAGGGTTTAGGACTTAATCCCGGGAAATGCAGGCTTAACTCGTATGTAATGTCTCCTTTAAATCTAATTAGAAGTCATTAACTGTGATTGTCAAGCACTCTATCAGCTGGCTGACTTTGACTTTTTACTTTTACTGCTCTATGTTTCCTGTCGAGGTTCTTATTGGGGCTTTTACTGGGAAATAGCTCATTTATTGACCCTACACTTTAAGCTGTGGTTTTCTCTGGCTAATATTATTTTCAAACAGACGGCTTTTCTAGTTGCAGCAGAGAGTCATTATTGAGATTGCGGTTTTTAAATTTTTCTTTGTGTCTTTGGAGGCCTCCTTGTTTTGAATCAGCCACGTTAAGCAGTCATGCACAGCTTGTCCAAAGTCTGGCTTTGCAGACAAGCAGAGGTCTGGTTTCACAGCAGGCCCGACTGAAGGTCTGATTGGCTGCTTTGGTGGTGACTGGACGCTGGGTGGGATACATTAGCTGTCCGTCTACTATTAAATTGCCTTGTGCGGCCGTGTTTGAAAGTGATACCGTCGAAGCTGGCCAAGGATCTGTGCCGTAGCGGGGCGACCCTTCTTTGATGTGGCAGAGGGGAACGTTTGCTCCTATTGGGATGGAGAAGATGCACTGAGCATCCTGGACGTCAGCTGATAACAGGCTCCTGTGCTGCTCGTTCAGCTTAATTTGTTTGAGGATAAGAAGTTTAAAAACAAAAGGCTTTGAGGAATGTTCGGGCTAAAGTCCAGCTATTCTCCCCAATTCCCTCTTTTATTTCTTGTGTAATCAGAAAATATTGCAAAATTTGCAACGCTTGAGTGAGTCACAAATGTTTGTTTGGAAACTTTGCCTTTTTTGTTAACATGTATGTTTTCTTTTATTCCAAACTGAGCCGATCCCCAAACCTCAGCGTTTGGAGAGGATGTGAGAAGAGTTTTTCTCTCTTTGCTTGGCTGTTACATGAATGAATTACATGAGTTTTTTTAATAGTATGTAAGTGGGCCTGATGTATCCATCTACAGGGAGGCATAAGTGTTAAAGTCTGCCTCTCATCTATACACAGAAAAACCCACCGAGTTAGGGTGGCTGAGTGGAGCGGCTTATTGTCATGTGCTGCGTTTCCAGATTGCCAGCTTTATCCACCATGCTCTGTTTTTGGGAAACAGGCATGTGGGGCTTATTAGATGACAACTGATGCTACACGAAGGAGCCATGCTTTCAACAGGAAGAGGTCAACACAACAGCTAGTTCTCAGACTCAGTGCTTGGTATATCATATTTTGTGGGCCTCAGGCACAGGAAACCAAGTATTGGGATTTAAAACACTTTAAATCTGTTGCAGCCCAAGCAGGTCACCCCGGGGTTCACCTTTATTTCTGTCTACAGGAGAAAGTCGCTTGTATTCTTCCACCTGCCAAGTCTCTGGGCAATTTCACACCATGGTCTAAAGGCAGAGTGCCATAGCGGTGGTCTGGGGCATACGTCAGAGCGCCTGCTGTCATTAAGAGCGGCAACTGTGGCTCCATAAAACACAGCTATGACTCATGGGGGAGCCTACTGCATTTAGTGGTTAGTGGAGGTGGCAGCAAGCGCAACACGAGCTGGTTGGCTGGAGGTATTCTTGGTGCAGCTCCTTTGGAAAGGTTGTTTAAAATTACAGCAGTATACAAGAGTTGGTGTTTACAGTTGGATGATGGGAACGAGGCTCACAGGAAGCTGATTCTGCTTCATTCATATATGCTGTCACCTAGTGTGAGTTCCTTAACTTTGGATAAATAGTGAAATGGGAGATTTAATACTAAATATATTCTAAAAACATGTCAAACTAATTTTCAAAGTTAAGGATTATGAACATAAATCAGAGCATACAGTGTTGCGGTTGTGTTGTATGGTCACTCAGCCCCTAATAGTGAAATTTATATTTTGCTTATCTCAACCATCCACAGCGAGCGTGTTTGGATAAAATACAACAGGGGAAATTGTCCTTTTTCCCCTCACAGACGCCGCTGAAACCAAAGTTAGTCAGAAGTCTGACAGATTTGTAAATAAAATGTGAGCTGGCAGGAAACTGGTCTCGTTTTGCCATCCTAAAAAAGAACATGGAAACGTTACTGTGTCTCTTCAGCTTATGGTGAGGTGTGCGCAGGGAAACCCTTTGACCTGATCGGCTCTTTTGTTCATTGTTGCTCTTCTCTCATTCATCTCTGTTCAGTTCCCATGCTCCAGTCCAAGCTTTAGACCCTCCATCTCTTTGCCTCTGTGACAGAGTTTTTGACCCCAAGTCACAAGAGATGGGACAAAATCTTGGCATAGCCCTCTGCTGCCATTAGCTCATGTGATTGCGCTTCGATAAAAACCATATGACCCACTCAAAGACACGCAGAAAGTGAGCATTGCACAGCTCCCTTCCACCTCATAACTCCCCTCCACCTCAGACTGAGTTGTCACGATGGTTAAAATTCTCCATGGGAAACTATCTCCAGCTATTACCTTATTTTCTTTAGTATTGCACATGTTGGAGATGGTACAGGTCGATGGCTGACCGGGTTTTCCCTTTAAAGAAACAATGGGTGGACCGTATTTGCTCACGAACTCAGTTTTTCCATAGTTGACATTCCTCCGAACAGTTTTGTGTTTACTCCGTCTGCCAGAGGTATTCAGAGGTGGTGGTATACAATGACTGATTGTTTAGTAGTCACATGTAAATGATCAAAATGTGTGTTCTTGCTGCCCACTTTTATGTTTGTGTGTATGTATAGTGTAAATGCAGGGATTCTAATTTCAGTTTTTTGCCACATCTTGCAACATCTCCTCATTCTTAAACAAACTGAATAAAGTAGCAGTGGAACCCAGATCCCGAGCTTACTTTGAGGCTTTCACGTTTATAAAGAAAAACAAAGAAAAACAGACAACGTTTGGCAGCGATTTATCTTTCAGTTTCCGAGGCACTGCTTACACAAGAAAAGTCCTCCTGTATCCGGCCTTATCTGCAGTATTTATCCTTTTTTTTTCGCCTCTGCACAGCTCAGATTCCCTTGAATGAGAGCAGAAACTGGATCTTCAGCCTGTTTCTCCAAAGGCTCTTTCTGAGAATTTGGAAGCGTTTTAGACGAAACTATTCTGTTTCCCTCAGAAATCCGTTGGTGTTTCTCTCCTCATCCAGCTATGACTTTGCGGTTTATGACTCACTTTTTGGTGCGTACCAGAGAACATTCCCAAAAGCAAAAAGAAATCTAGGAAGAGAAACGGCCGATTACATCTGCACTGTCGCCCCCTCCACCCAAAACAACAGCGATCATTCTCCGGTCCGGCTGCCTCAGTGCAGACCTCATCTCAACAAAAAGAGCCCTCGATGTTCAGCAATTGTAACGCAGCCCACTGTATGCTGTTTGTTTACCTGAACCCTGGACCGCGGCTCTCCAGGCTCTGCCACCATTTTTACTCTGGAACAGACGGAGCCTGGAAGTAATCAGACCATTTCAACTGCCGGCTGCCACTCATTGTCTTCATCATTCCATAACAGCCACATCCGCTTTCTATTTCAAAGGCATTAATATGATACAACAGATAATGGGCAGGACAGGCACCGGAGTACACAGCTCTAAATCAATCGCGTATCCGTCACTTTCACCTTAACAGGAAAGAAGAAATGAGGTACTAGGTGACGTTCTGTTTTAGGCCATAAACGTGCCTGTTCTCCTCCAGGCTGGTGAGCAAGAGCTTGAAACGCTAAGCTTTGAGCATCATCTCCCACGTGGCCACATGCTATACAAATGTTGGATAATCATCCGCTCGTATCTAATAGAGGAGAAGTTATTGAGCCAAAGTTTAACAATGTGTTATGCATTTAAAGGCCATTAAGGTGCCACTTTTAACAACATGTCTTTACTTCACTTCATTATTCTACTTTGTTTATCACATTTCAAGTGAGAAATTCTTGCTGGCAGCTTATAAGCAGGTTCAGTTGAGAGCTGCATAGATTGTATAATGAAATTGCCGACAGGCCGAGCTGAAGCGAAAAGGTCGAGTCTGTAGCCTGCACTGCTCCGTGATCTCATTTGGATTGTGCTTTGTATGTGTTGGACAGATAATATATGAATTATAACAAGAACAGGGTGTTTGCAATTTTGTGTGAAACAATGCAGATTGTAGTTAAATTGTTGCGCTTTCATGTTGTGTCAGACAGAAACAACTTTGGATTATTGGAGCGACTGCCTGTGTTGGGTTTTATTTTTATTTTTTGGGCACATTTAATTTGTATTATGATAAAAAATCATTACTCACCCTCCTAGTTGAATGACTCGGATTACTTAGAAAACATTTGATTAGCATTAATCCATCAAGGTAATCGATATATTGATCGAACACTCGTAGGAGTAAGGTGTAACACATCGTCTGAATGTTTCACCTTCTGAATTGAAAGCATTTGAATAAAATGAAGTTAATGATGTGGGAAGAGTCCAAAGGTCACATGAAAGGTTTCTAACCAAACTTTAACTTTTTGTCTGTTACATTTATGTGTGCGTGTTCCTGCATGTCTGTAAAAAGGAAGCAGCTATATTCACGGCTGCCGTCTTGGACCAAACTGAACGGATGTTTTGCCGCATGAATTGGGAGCTGCTAGCGGTCTATCTGCAGGAGATGTGAAACTTGATCATCTCACTGCTACAGAACCGGAAGAACAGCTACTGAGAAATTACACCAGTTCTTCTGATGTTTGGAGTAGAGGCTGTGGGGGAAGCTCCTTTGTGGATTAGTTGTTCTGCGTTTCTCTGGAAAGCCATATTCAAGCTATCCATTAACCAACGCCAGACTTTAATGTACACCCCTCTTTGCCCTTGGGTTTTCGTAGCCTTACTGTGTGGTCCCTATTTTCCATCACAAACTTTTGTTGTTAGCTACAGCTTGCATCCACTGCCACTTATTGGCCAGAGAGAGTTGTTGGCGGGACCCTTTTTACAACCCAAAAGTGGGAGCACCCGTTTCTATAAACAGATATTTACCATATCCTGCTGTGCCACGGAGATTGCGATAGTTTGGCTGTGGCGTTTGACGTTCTGCTCTCAGATACCGTTTCTGGGAATTGATAGATGCTCCAGAGCTGACCAGGACAATGAAGAAAGCCACCTTTGTAGTCTGTCAGCTCTAACTTGCCTCGAGATTTACAAGCAGGTCTCAGACCACATTTCTAAGTGTATGTCACTGTTCTGCGGTTTCCACTTATGGGCGTGTGTACGTAGCGAGGCTGTCACTGCACAGCGATTATGCCTGAGCTCTGAGCTTTTATGAGAATTCCTCTGGACAGCCACCTATGACTTTATGAAACACTTAAATTCGTCTAATTGAATTTCCACATTTCGTGGTTGGTAGTTCTAGGTTTGTCCTTCGCCGCAAAGAGGTACCACAGGAGCTAGTTCCACTACAGAGAAGAGTAAAAGTAAATGTTAATCCTGTCTGTGTATAAGGGAAAGTCAGTGATTGGAAAGAATTCCATATGAGGAGCAGTACTGAGATTGTTTTTAAGCCCCAGCCAGTGTGTCGTGTCTCTAGTTAGTGAAAGCCACACAGTTTTGCTACGTGCAAAAGCTGATGGTGTGTAGGTTCACTCGTTGGGCGGAGGGGGACCTACATGTCGTCGAGTAATCTGCATAAAGAATTTAAAATAATAGGTTGAGATCCACGGATGATAAGCAGCGATCTTGTGCCATGTTTCATTTGCTTTTGTGTATCATCCTTTATAATCAATCGGTGCAGTCGTGTTATGGTTATCTTCAAATGTATTTTTCCCACAGGTCAGGCTGTGGATTTTTTGGCACGGCGGTCTAAAAAACGAGGGCTTTGCTGAGATTCTGGGTGTTTAGAGAGTGTTGGCTGCTCTGCTCCATCATTTACTTAATAGTGTGTCTGCAGTTTCCAGCTGGTTGGAATTTGTAGCCGAGGCCTGTGTGTTTGGAGCTCGCCTCGTTTCACTAGCACTCTGTTAGAGCGTCGAAGCCTCTCTCCTCTTTTGTCTAAAAATGCTGACTTAGGTTAGAATTAAACAAACTTCTCAACAGATTAATGGAATGGGAGGAAGCCGGGGGTTTGACTGGAGGTTTTATCACTTCCTTTGATCGTGGTTATTTGATGGTGTGTTACAGTATCTGTAGTGTTTGGATCCATTCTGTTTCCCTCTTGAAAAGCAGACCAAAGCACACAAACCAAAGGATTTTCTCTGCTTTTGGAGGCCAAGCTTAGCACCAGAGGTCCCTGTTAACTCGTCGTAAGAGAAGACGGGGCAGAGAACGAGTGTATTTTATATCAGCAAGTTTAGAACAATTTGTTTTCCTTTTTAATTCATCAAGCCTCTTGTGTGCTCTCATATGGGCTTATGTGAGTAGAGGTATTTGTTCTTGAGTGCTGGCCTCATTACAGCTCAGTGATATTAAACAGCTCTGAGAATAAAACAATGCTGGCCCCAGGTGGTCAGTATTTGAAAAAATATCAGCCATTCCAGCTCTGCGTTCGTGCCTCTAGCCGGTGCTTTTCCTGCCTCCATGTGGATTTCATTACAGCCCTTTGACTCTGGCCAGTCGGCAGCCTTTGATCTGAATTAGCACCGCGGCTGTGGTCCACAAAGTCTGTACGTTGGGCGCTTATCATCGCAAAATCGCTGCCTCTATCACTAATTTAGGTTTGTCAAGTGAATCTCAGAATTAGTCTCTTTCTTGAAATGCCACTCTCTCCAACACTCCCGTCTGCCATGTACAGTCTCACCTCATTAGGGCAGTGTCTCTCCATCAGCCCCTGGTGTCAGCTTCAATTAGCTGGCAAAGGTGAGAGGATGTGGGTGGAGTGTCCTTACTGTCATGTCATCATCCCTGCCATCCAGCCATAGCTAAGCTTTTTTTATTTTGTTTTTTTAATTAATGAAGCGTCTATGATGCGCCCAAGCCTGCTGCCCCAGAGGTCACGTAACCATTTTACAGTTGTTGAAGAAAAGAGGCTAAGTGGCTCATGAAAGAGCTGTTAAATAAACACCAGCTCACGTAAAAAAAAACCAAAAAACTGAGGGAGTTCTGTCTTTGAAAATAATTCGTCTAAGCTGTTTTCTGTAAATCTAAATAACGTATTTTCTTTCACCGTGGTCTTGAGACAAGACTTTCCCAGCACTTGCAGACACCTACAGCTTTAGTTCATGATGCAAACATATGCACGATCAGATATATAGTGCAAGAAGCAGCTGCACACTGATGAGCTGAAACATACATACTCACCGTGGAAGCTCAGGACTTATGTAAAGATTTTATCTGTTCTGACAAGGGTGAAATTGTTATAGCCAGAACACCTCGGCTCATGGGCTGCTCTCAACCAGCAGTGTTGAGTAATTACAGACAGTGGTCCAATTCAGCATCATGTTGGGGGATGTGCTGAACCACGTCTGATCTGCAGTGGGTCCAGCTCAAAACTTGTGGGATATAAAGGATCCGCTGCTCTGATCCTGTTGCCAGATACCACAGGGCACCTTCTAAGCAGTGGGATGAAGCCACGCAAAGGACCAATAGCCTATTAGGCAAATTCAGTTTGAACATTCTGAGCTGTCGGTGTAGATTTAACCGTAATATTTACTTATGCATGTTCAGCTGTTAGTAATGATCACTGTTAGAGGAAGTCCCCTTCTTTAACTTCCTTCTAGAGGAAAGGCTTTCCATTTAACAGCCATCCTGATAATGGCAACACACTTATTTAGAGGAAGGAAAACTGCATCTATAGAATAATTAGTCAAATTTCTTAATACCCACCCCACCAATTGCCAAGAAAAACTATAAGTACACTTAATTAGTCGTTGCACTGTGTAATTTTTCTTTAGATTTCTGCTGAGGAGTCTTTGAGTTCTACATTTCTCTCTTATAATGTCCCTCTTTCTACTTCTACATAAGCTATATTACATATATATATTCAGCTTTACTTTACTGCATATCAACTGTTGTGTTTGTTTTGGTGCTTCAGGTTTTTACTCACCCGTTATGACGCCAAGCAGACATCTCTAAAATTTTAGTGGACAAATTACTACCAGTGCCATGGAAACACCCACCAACCTTTTTTTGAATGCTAAAACATGTCTCAGCCAAGTTGTTGGCTCGTGCTTTTCAGAGCAGTTCGGTTGCGTCCTGCCTCAGTATCCAACTATAAATATAAACACAAATACACATGGTGTAATCCTGCGTCAGCGCACATGTTTTTATGTCTTTGGAGCCTCAGCCTTACAACTGTTACAGCAGTCAGAGTGAAGCAGGTTAGTGTTTCTTGAGAGCTGGAGGGTATCTCTCTTTACCACTGCTGGGAGAGCTGAACGACCAGAGAAGTTCACCTGTCAGGACTAGCGCTGGGCCATATCATACCGTTCACAGTAATACCGGTATAATGTTGGGCAACGATAAGAAAATGAAATATGGCGATAGAATATGGGTAAAACACGCAGGCGCACTGCCTTTGTTTTCATACGCACATGGCGGAAAAAGCATGCCGGCGACGGAGAAAGAGGAGGGCGAAAGCGGACCGTTGAATGAAACTGATGAACCAGAACTGGTTTGTAAAAAATGCTGCAGCTTCAGTGGTGGAACTGGTTTGGCTTTCGTCCGTCAGATACACAACAAAGCACTATTTTTGGTAGCGCATGCTAGCGGGCCGTCGTTATTACCGTGTTGTTTGGAAAATACAGCACACTTAAAATCAATCCTTTGATTTTTCTGAAAGTCGACAGAGCCCCTTATAATCCCGTGTGCCTTATGTATGAACTCTGGTTGTGTTTACTGACCTCGAAACGATTTTATGTGCACGGCGCTCGAAAATCTGTCAAATGTTTCAGTACGACTTTGCTAAGCTACGAAGCCGCACCGCTCGATGGATTGTCGGAGCATTACGGCTGTCGTAGGCGGAGCCTCGCGGAGTGATATGTACTGTGCTTCAACATAATGTTACCGTATTGTGTGTGTATAACCTCTTTTTAAGTTTTGTGGATGTTATACATGGTTATGCTGAGGATATGTCGGCCAGTTTCCACTGGAAATGCCTTTTGGTTAAACTGTCAGTGAGGAGTTTGCATTTGCACTGTTACATTTTTCTATAACTTTAATGCAGATAAAAAACAGCTGCTTGTTTAAGTGAAAATGCATTGCTGTGTCTGCTTGGCTGTCTCCACTTGATGGCCTCATCTATTGGCACTTTTTAGAGTTGTGATCAGCTGGAGCAGCTCCAATGAGATGTGCTGTGTGAACAGCTATTTGGATTACCTGGCTTTGCTTTTATTTTGTCAAATTTCATCAGATCAATTTTCGTCTTTCTTTGTGAGAAGATGTTTTAGTCGGGTCGATGAATTTGCAGTTTTATGAGAGCTGGATTCCCTCACATTTCACTGCAGCCTTCAGTGCAGCGGTGGCGTTCGTCCAGGTTAGTAGAGAGTTTGAAACCGCACGTTCAGCCTCACACTTTCCCCCCTCATGCTGAATTAATGGAACAATCTACATAGTTGGCCTACATAAGTGTGTCTGTGTGTTGGGGGGGGACTTGTCCACACAATAGCTATTTGTTCCTTGTTCCATCTCTGCTCTCTCTCTTTAAATCCCAGGCATGGTTGGTTGGTTGGGAATTAGGTCATATCTTAAAAATATGTTGGTTTTCTTACTATGAAAATCTCAAGTGTGTGTTTTTGTAAGTAATCAATGCACTTCAGATGTGTCTGGGAAAGTTATTTGGTGCTTTCACGCTGTGGGATTAAACTTAAAGGTATGAAATGTTTGATGTGCGTTTCATATTGTGTGTATATTTGTCTTGCCTTAGCAGATGGAGGCTGGCAGTTACTCAACAGGAAGTTGAGTAAATTATTGTATTCTAGGTAGATAAAGAGCCGTGAACAGTTTTTACTAAGCACACAGTCAAGCAGGTCAGAGGACGGTATCAATGATGGTTGTTATAGTAACCTAACCAGATGTGAAAACATTTTAATTATTTTCATTGTATTGTTGTACATGAACGGATTTTCCTAAATCTTGCCCCCGACACATGCCGAATAATAATTGAAGACCAAAACTAACACTCAAACTAATATTTTCATACAATTTAAAAACTATAAACAGAAAATAAAAATGAAATAAAAACTAATTAGAAGTATGACTCAGACATTCTACTTCCAGATTAGATCCTAATCCTCACCTGATGTGAAGCAAATCATGCATTAAACACTCCACATCCAGGTGTAATCAAATATGATGTCATTTGAATTACAAAGTTGTAATCAGCGATTTTTTTTCTCTCTCTATTGGACTGCTTCATATTCAAACATTTCAACCCTTTGGCAATGTAAAAAAAACAAAACAGTTTAAACATGGTTAACGCTCTGCTGGGTCACAGCTGAACGAACCCAGATGATCGGGAATGCTCCGGGCTCTCCAAAATAAACGGGACCGAGCCGATCCTCTTCCTATGTCGTAGCAGGTTTTAATTTGATACTTGGAACCGGTGAAAGCCGAGGCTTCTCCTTTTCTCGTGCATTACTGTATTTGCTGTGTTTTACAACACACTTTGTTCATAGTCGTATTTGTCGGTCCTGGTTTGCGGCACTTTAATTACTCATGTGCCATCTGATGGTTTAAATCCCAAACGACATTAACACAAGTCAGTCTTTAATCCTTCCATTAGAAGTCTTTTACATAAGTGTCCTTTCTCAAGCATAATGAAGATTTTGTCTTTGCCTGTAGTTCTTACTACAATCTACTGGTAATATTTAATATTTGCATCTTCGTGGCTGATGTATAAATACATTTTTAGACTATTATTCAAATCCAAAGTGCAGTTTTTCTACTGAAGATGTCCATATTACAAGTGGTACACATACAGTGGATATATGAAATTCTTCTTGTTTTCCTTTTATCCTCACAGAGTCAAATTGCTCCACGGGGCAGTTTAATGTGGCACGTTTTATCCAGTAAACTCGCAGCAGGATCTGACTGCAAGTCCCTTTGAACTCTCTGAAATATTGAAAGTCTAAGATTTCATCTTCAGCTTTCTGCTTACTGTTTTGATAGGGCATGTACTTGGCCAGCGAGCTGTACTGCAGCCCAGACGTAGTCATTTTACTGTCATCGAGGTTGTATTCATACTTGACAAACTGTTTCGGTGACGTAGGCTGAAAGAGGTTTTAACACTATCTGCCAGATGCAAATGTTTGCTGTTTTTATGTAGTGTGAAATAGTTTTTAAACAGCCAAACCAAAGCCCACATCATTTATTATTCATTCTTCAGTTCTTGTCATGGCTCACTCATGCTTTAGACTTAAAAATAGACAGTTAAACTAAGCAGACATTTGGATAAGTAGCTCTCTCAAGCATCACTCTGAAAGCAATACATTTCCAAGCTGGTAATTCGGACAGATGAAAAATGTGCACAGAGTTTTCCAGCCCAGGCTCTCCCTGTGACCTCGGATCCAGCGGTAAAATTAATAGAAAATCTCAGTCGTAAAGACATGCACAAAATAAAGAGGAAACGAAAAGAAAATAATATGCCCTATTCACCAGAAGTTAAATAGACTCGGAGAGAACATGTGGGCAGCGTGAAGCTAGGAGAGGCACCTGCCCACAAACCATATATTCATCCTCTGGTCTAGTATTTTCCAGGGGCCTTGTGGAAACACATGTATTAAAAAACAGGGAGAGAAAAATTTCCCCTGTAAAACACCGCAGCGCTTTAATTCCAAGTAATAAAACGAGTGTGATCAGACTCGCGCTATTTTTGAAATAAGTAAGTTGTCGTGAGTATTTGTGGTCGATTCAGGAGAAGCGTCCTCCTTCACTGGATCACTACGTCTAACGAAGAGTACGGTCGATGTGTGCGATGAGCTCTGATGAAGCTCCAGTTTCCTGTGCCCTTCATTCTTTGGCACCAGCTGCTGTTCATTCCACGGACATGTGTGGCTTCACGAGCTTTGTGTGCTTTGTACTAGAAACTACAAAGTAGTGAATTACCATACTCTGCTAGGTGTGCCTCATCCAAGCACCGGGAGTCCTTATGAGAGCTGCCATGGAGGATTGATGATAGCCTTCCATGCCAGTACTGCTGACAGGAAATTGGAGTCGGTGTTGTGATTTCACACAGAGAGCTAGCACGCGTAGGTGTTGGGTTTCTTAGTTTGTCTAGTGTTACAGTGGCGAGGGTCATTAGCTCGAGGGCCGGAGCGACGCTCGAGGAGGGTGGCACCTCTAATAAGTGACTCTGTAGCACGTTAGACAAGCTGCCTGCTGCACTGATCAGTACTCACTCAGGAACCACATCATGGCACTGCAGCACCCACCTTGTCCTCGCAGTGCTCGGGCTCAGAGGAGACTACCATTGGTCTCTTGCCACCAGTGGTGTCCCTAACTGAATTTCCTATTCGTCTCATACAGCCTTTCCCGTAATTATGTAAATCTGTTGACTGAATTTGGCAGCAACACGATACTCGGCAAAGTGTAACAACAAGTAATGCGACAGAAGAATCTGGTTTGAATTAGGGCTCTATTTGAACCGGACCCAGGCTCAGTGAGTACACCACACCTGTATTACATTACCAGAGTGTGGAGGAGACAGAGGGAGGGAGCGGAGAGGGGAAAAGGAGAAAGCCAACACAGTTAAAAAATGTTAAATGCAGTGGGAGAGCTTTCAGTATGAAATACTAAGAGCTGTTTTATCACACGCTTGCTTGACACAAGAGACGGGAACAAAACTGACAAAAATGACTGCATTTCAACCGTTAAAGGAGGAATTTCAAATTCTTGTGTGACGATATGCAGTCATGCAGTTCCCATGAAGATATCAGTGGTTTGCTTTGGGTTTCATGCATTTTTAAGCGATGCTGCCACTGTGCTAAAGCCAATAATTTGGTCAAAAACCTTAACCTGAAACATACTGCTGCACTGTATAAGTGTGTAGATAGAGGACATTTAAAGCTCATTTAAACTGTTTCACATTAGAGGATGCAGTGCTGTAACACTTTAAACTGTAGCAAAGTGGAAAATGAGAGACTTTTGTTTCTTTAGTCCTCGGGGTTCTTGTTTGCAAAACCGTCCACTTGCATTACCCACACTGTAACGTGACCTCTGACGGTGTGGTCACACGCTTAGGGATGTCGGCCAGTAGGAGCTAATGTAACCCAGGCTTCAGTCGAGCCTCCTGCACTCAGCTGAAGTCTGGGCACACCCAAGATGATTTAGAGACACAATTGTTTTTGTCTTTTTTTCCCCAGTGGATTCTTAAAGTAAAATGTTTAGAGTCTATAAGTACTGTTTCCCCTTTCCTTTCCGTCACTTTTCTCCGATCTCGCTCAGGTACCCGGATCCTGGATGTTAGACATTATGTGCTGTAGATTAGTTACAGGCCGCTGCGAGCTGAGCTGTGGAGCTTTAGATGATAAGGGCAGATAAAGTCTTCAATGATTAACCCGTGACTTTCATTTACCACGGAAGGAGTCGCGTTACATCTTTTCAGATAGATGTTAACATTTAGCTACATTTCAGCTCCTTTGGAAGTTCTCACTGTTGCTTATGCTGTGCACCTCCTCGTCTACATGAAGGGCTGCTCAGTAGAAGAAAGGGATTTGATTGTTTAAGCCTGAATGTGGTCTCAGTCTGTTTTCTATCAGCCGCTTTGAGGCAGGTCTAAAAATAAAAAGCATGATTTAATGTTTGGTTGATTTAATTAGTGAGAGTAAAACTCTAACTTATTTTTATAGCGCCTGGCCTGCATGTGTTGACACTTTTCTGGAATTGACGGAAGCAGTTTATCAACTGGTCAGCGCTTAATGTTGACAAAAAATCTGATAATGACTTGAAAGACACGATCCAACTCGTGTTGAATCGGTATGTGTTTGTGGCGGCGCAAATCATTTTTGCCTCAATATGGGCTTCGATTTCAGCCAAGGTGCAGATGCTCCCACCTCCAAGAAAAACAGAAGAAATGGAGGGCTTACAACATTACTCAGTAGTCTACACTGCTTTTTTTAAGCAATAGGTAATTCTTTAACTCCTAAAATAGAAATATGAATTATGAGCTCCTATAACAGTCAAATCATTATCCTTGCCACACAGACGCTGTAGCTGTTCAGCCTCTCCTCTATGGTTACGCACGTCCAGAAGGACAACAGGAAGTCTAATATTAAATCGTGTTTTTCTAAAAGAAAACCAAACAAACATGTGAAGCACCATTTTTTTGAAGTATACAACACCTGAAGAAATATTACTGTTCTGCTTTGTTGATGCGACTGGCTTCTTGTTTGGAGCTGTTCACTCGAACTGTGACGTGGGTGGACCGCTGCCCTGCACTGGTGTTTGAGCTATGAATGGAGTTGCCTGCGTTTGCATGCAGCCCACTTCTAATCGAATGTAACTGGGTTGATGTTTTAAACTAAGAAATAAAAGAAATACTTAGGCTAGAAAATAGTCATGCTTTTTTTTTTTTTTTTTTTTTTTACAAGTTGTGAATGACATGGTGGTGATTCTTGAAACTCTAAAGATGTGGGAAGTCTTTCTCGTTGGTAAGCAAACGCTCGCAGTGTTTATGAATTCTAAGCTTGGCTCAAAGAGTGGATGATGATAGCCGTGGCGTGTATTCAAGGCCGGAGAGCTGCTCGGAACTTAAGGGAAGTGAATTTTTGTTGTGAATGAATGACCCTAGCCAGACTCAAACAACTTTTCAGCCCTCCTCTGTATATTTATTCAGACACATGAAAGGCTCTGGTGATTAATCAACTTGGACTTCATGTTGTGCGCTGTGCTGCACGACAGTTGAGGTTTTGAACCTGCATTGCGCCACTTGACGTTTTTCCTGTCGGATAACTCAAAGCCGCAAATGCAGAATCTAAAAACAGCAGGTCGGCGATTAACACGACCACGTACAACATTAGAAATGCTCGTCCTTCCGTGAAACGTCACTTTTTCTCACTACTCCCATCTGCTGCCCTTTTGTCTCGGCCATTTTGCGTGCATCCTGCCCACCGTTTCAATATAATTCATTTAGTGGATGATTGATGGCTGTACAGGCTGATTTTCATTATGGGCCTACTGTGTAGGATAGAATAGGCCAGATGGGTGGAATCATAGGAGCACCATACTGTACCAAACATAATCAACCATTTCTAATCCACCAGTGAGCTAGAAAGAGATTCTCAGAGGGGACGTTCTGTTTAATGGAAAGCAAACGGGGTTGAGGAGGGGAAAAGGCAAAAAAAGATAAAACTTGGAGATAAGACCAGAAGGTATTTCTGAGTGTAACTGCTGGTTTCTGGTATTTGTTAGAGGTGCCGTAGTTACACCAGTATGAAGCTAATACTAGCTTTACAACATGCCAGTAATGTATTTAAGTTCACATCCAACTACTAGCAAGCCTGTTTGGAGAGAGAGTAAAAAAGCTTTTTCTGCCGCTACAGTTTCCAGGTTTCCCTGAAATGCATCACATTAAGGGAGTCATGAGGTCACCACTCTGAAAACAGGACGGCGTGTGTGTGTGTTTAAAACATGGCTTGGTGCGTTGCAGTTTTCTCAATGGTACTTCAGGCTTTGAGTTTTTCTTTTGTTTTTTAATCAAAAATTGCTCAAAAATGGCTCTTCTGATAGTGAAGGTTCAAACTAGGCCTGTTCGATATGATGATATGTATCTGATGACGATATAAAAACATCGTTTCATTTTACGCTATCGTTTGTTTCATGGTGTCCCAAAATAAACTGTTTACGGCAATATTTCATCGTTTTGATGGTCACTGCAGCAGCTATATTAATTTCTAAAAGTTCTCTCTTTCTCTTATATTTAAAATAACCACACTACGGACAGACAAGCGACTGTTTTTACGCGTTGTCGTTAGCAACAACGATGGTAAACCCAGCGTGTGGCTCCGCCGTCGTCTTGTTTATTTTCCACATAAACCTTTCACAGTAAAGCTGAAGATCCAGTTCAGATTTTCAAAATAAACTAAAATGATGACAAACAGAAGGACCAGTCAAAACAAACCAGGACCTTATTCCTAAACGAGGGGCTGCCTCTGTAGCACGGACATGGGTTGGTTATCAAAAGTCTGACATGGACCAGAAAACTGTACTCTGCAAATTATGCAGGAAACCGGCCCCCACCTCAGACTCGACACGACAAACATCTTCTACCACCTACGCAAGAGTCACGTGAAAGAGTGTGGAGAGAGTTTATGGGCGAGAAGCAAAAAAAGAGCCGTCGGGCGCTCCAAATGACCTCAGACTCAAAGCTTAGAACAGGCTTTCCCCCGCAGCACGCCGTGTAATAAATACAAAGATACTGGTGGCTGTTACAGTTTATGTCTAAAAGTGTACAGTTTCACGCATCAGTCAAAACACTCGACTCCAGGTGCACGACGCCCAGCTGAAGACTCTTCACACAAGTCAAGTTGCCCGAGATTCACAGAATTTACAGAAAATGTAACATGTTTGTGATTTATATTGTTGTCGGGACGATAAATGTCTTATATCGAGATATGAGATTTTGGTCAGTTAACACTGGGAAACACTGGTAACAGCGAACACTTCCCCGAAGGACTTTAGACTCAGCGTTCTTAGCGATGCACTTGTCTGGTTGCAGTTGCCAAGAAAGACAAAGAAAAGATGAATCAACAGCAACACAGATGTGTCACGTTGTCACGTAAGAGCAGAAATGTCATTTGCTTTTATTTTTAATTGTTGCTCACAGCTGCAAACATGGCAAAGAGGGAAGTTCAAATGGGATGTAAGGGCACAGTTGTCCCTTTAGGAAAGTTTCACTTTCAGGTTCAGTTTCAAAGTTATAAATCCAGAATAATTTGTTTTCTTCCTGATGTTCATTTTTGCGGCCTGGTTTTGCAGCTTAGCCACAAAGATAATGCCAGTGCTGTAATCTTTCTCCTGACTTAAACTGTTTATTGAAACATCAAAATAACATATCAGATGAAATCTCCCCATATGTAAATATGGTGTTCTGACATTTCCACCATATCAGCCCACTGAGGTGAATCAGATGTTTATTTCCTGAAGGCTGGACTCGACCTTGAAGCCGTTGGCTGCAGCAGATACGAAGGCAAACAGAGAAAAGAGATTCAGAGCTGTATGTGTGGATCGCTGCAAACACAAATGAACAAAATGTACTTTGACGTGCCACTGCGTGCGCTGGTTGTACAAAAACACAGATGCTAATATAATAGCAGCTATAATGAGAACAGCAAAATCATCTGCAAAGCAGTTCTGGCCACACACGCGTGCTGCGTGTGGGGCGGGTGATTTTCACGCACCAGCCAAACGACCCGAAAAGACACCACAGCTGCCCCAAAGCTGCTCTAATCAGCCAAGAAACTGCTGTTTTTATTGCATGTCTCACTTGAACAGAGGGACGGCCCATATGCATCACAACCCATATTGGTTCAAATTGAGGTAAATGCAACATTAAGTACAGTAACGCTTTTTCACAGTTTCATTGGGCTTTTTAGAATTGACCAGATTTTAATAGTAATTTAAAACTTGGTCTGTGTGTTAGCTTTGGCTTAACAAACAGCACTGTAGGCTTTACTGAATTCCATCTATCATGATGAGAGGAGTGACGGGAACAGTTTAATTACGCTGTAACAAATTAGTCCACACTAATGGTCATCATTTGTTACAGGGGATTTTGCTACACCAAAATATCATTCAGCTCCTGTAATATTATTTCTACGTATGCTCCGTTTCTTTGTAATTCACTGGTATGTAAGCTGTTCATGAATCAATCATCTTAACCAGAAAAGGCACGGCTCTGAAAAATTGTCTGTGGCAACTTATCTCCCAAAGCTCCAATTCTCAACATATGAGGTCTAAGTATGAAAACGAATGCCTGGGTCAGCCTCGCTGCCTCTGCTGAAGTATCCCGTACACAGTCTGACCACAGGGACAGTGGAGGGAGGAACCCCTGGTTAGCCCCCTTATAACAAGCTGTCATAGGACCTAATGAGCTCCCTGATTACCTTCCCCAGGGAGCATGTAAAACCTATGTGCTCTGTAAAATAACCGTTCCTGGCTTTACCCCAGTGGACAGGCTAGTCATGCATATGATACTGCAGAGTTTCATTTGGAGACTTTCACCTTTTAACTCATCAAGTTCAGGTTTTGGGCTGCAACAGATAGCAACCTCTGATCCTGAAACACAATGCTAGTTGAAAAATGGCAAAAATGGCATTTCCTGGAGTGGAAAAACGGGTGAAACCCAGAGACTATCATGTTAAACTTAACATGAAAAGCATGTTTGTAGCCTGGTTCCACTACAGATAGTTACCCTTTCATGGCAGGCGAATCCAGGGCGAAAAATGAAGTGTGCTGTAACTGACAGGTGTTCAGCTGTCGGCAGTAGCTGTCTGCTAGACGTCACCTTTGCTAATTCGAGTCTGAACTGGACCTCTCACCTTTGCACTTTTGCAGCCTTTTGGAGCATTTTAATACAGTTACATGATAAATAATATGTCTCGCTGTGCAGTATAGTCCATTCAAAAAATTTGTGCTTTAGTTGTGATGAGTTAAAGTCGAGTACTTTATTAGTTTATTATTTAGCACCAGGGATGCAGCTTGCTCACCAGGCTTGATAACTTGACTCTGTCTGACCTAAATATGGTGACTTTTGTTTTTGTTTTTTCTTCTCTTGAGGTTTCGAAATCAGACTTCAGAAACCAGTTACCTGGGCGACCGTTTCTGCAACGCGTCGTCAGTAATAAACCTCAAAATTCTCAGCAAACGCCCATATTAGTGGTTTTAATCTGAATGTGATTAGTACTGTGCTTGTTTAGTGTCTTTACAGAGTTCAGAGCAAACAAGCAGATTTTGCCAAATGATGGGTGGCATGTACTGTAAACTGACTGGTTCCCGCCAGCCCTGTTCAGCTTGCGTGTGTTTGTGTGTGGTCATGGCTCCAGTGGATTGGCAAGCTGGGCCTGTATACACTGCTGCATTCTTGGGGCTGTTCCTCTATCTTGATGATGAATAGGGATGAGTCCCCAAATTCTCAGATGTGATGGGTCAGTTGCACTCGTTCTCTAAACTCACACACTCATAATAAACCCTGCTGTCATACAGACTGATTACCCACTAGACGCGCTGCAGAGTCTCCAAAGCCCTGAGTGGGTTTTGTTGAAGGGAATGTACACACATACCCACAACCGTGTGCAGCAGGGAGGATCCCTTGCTAGATCGATTTCACTATGTCATCATTTGAAAAAGCCCCAGTGGGTGTCCCCAATCCACCAACCCCCCACCCCGAACTAGCTCCTCTCACCTTTCAGCTGTCCTCAATGGGCCCTGGGAATTTCTTGCCACGACATGGTTAGCCCTATTACAAGGAACCCTGTGGGCAGCATGAAAGCACGCATCCACACTCGTGCACAAACACGTAAACGACTCCAGCATAAATCACAAGGAGGTATGAAAGGGAAACTGGAAATGACAAGCTCTCTCAAGTGATCTGATTCTGAGCAATTGTTTGAGCGGCTCTGTATTTGCTAACAGAAACACTGAGATTGTTTCTGCATGCTGTTGGTTTGCGCAAAAGTTCAATCCTGCTGTGTGCAGCAGAAAACAAGCCCTTTTTTATTTGGTGTCAGTGACACACTCCCAAAAACAGTTTGAATTTTTAGACCAGAATCTAAACCTTCCTGTTTAGATGTTTGTTTCCATCCTGCAGTCGAAGCTTTCATGGAGCACAGAGTTGGAAATAACACCCAGCTTTAAGCCATTAAGCTGCATCAGGTCTTTCTCACTACTGCTGTTTCAGCTGCTCCCTTTAGGGGTCACCACAGTGAATCTGCGTCAATCTCATCATATCTCCAGCATCCTGTTCTGACACACCAACTTTCTTCATGTCCTCTTACTTTACATCTGTAAACCTCCTCTGAGGTCTGCAAACTCTCTCAGCCTTGCTTCTCTAACTTTGTCATCTCTGTACTCATTTCTAATACTGTCCATTCTGCTCGCTCTTAATCTTCAGCTCGGCCTCCTTCTTTTTGTTAGCGCAGCTGTCTTCAAACCATACACCATAGCAGATCTCTACCAGTCTTTTCATTCACTCTTGCTGCTATCTTTCTCTCACATTTCACCCCTGACGCTAATCTTCACCCACTCCACCTTGCCTGCACTCTCTTCCTCACCTCTCTTGTGCACTGCCCGTTGCTTTGGATGGTTGAACTAAGGTATTTCAGCTCATAAACCTTCACACATATGTAGTCTGTCTCACATCTACTGACTTTGGTTTCTTTTCTCTCCAGTACATCCCTCCACCTCTCCAGGCCCTCTTCCACCTGCTCCCTGCTCTCACTGCAGATCACATAAACATCATACTCCACAAAGACTCTTGCCTGACCTCGTCTGTCAGCCTGTCAGTTACCATTGCAAACATCAGCGCAGACCCCTGATGTAGTCCCACCTCTACCTCTAAACCCATATGTTACCTCACCGTCCTCATGCATGTGCAGCACCAGCCTTATATGCTTTTCTGCCACTCCTGACTTGCTCATTCAGTACCACAGCTCCTGTCTTACTCTATCATATGCTTTCTTTAGCTCCACAGACACAATGCAACTCCTACTTAACTTCTCTATACGTCTCCATCAATCAAAACAAACATCACATCTGTAGTGTTCTTTCTCAGTATGAAGCCACACCACTGCTCACTGATCACCACCTCTCTTCTTAACCTAGCTTCAGCACCTCTTTGCCATAGCTTCATGGCTTTGCTGATCCCAGGCCTGTGGCCCGCTGTTGCTGGGTTCTCACAATTTTCATCTTCTTTTGCAGTATTTTCAGCTCTCTACGTTCCATTTTTGATTTTCTGTTTGTGTCTAGAGATCAGAAGGCGGGTCAGAAGAAGAAATAAGAGGGTTGATGCTTGCATATTTGGAAGCCAGCTTACAGGAAAAATGTCTTCCCTACACAAAGGCCACAAGCAGCACTCATATATATATATATATACACATACCCTGTGAACCCTGAGGAGAAACTTAATGCAGCTTCTACCAGGAAGGGCCAGACTGGTTTATGAATATTGATAGTCTGGCTGGCTGAGCACTGGGTCAGCTGTAGGGCTGTATGCGTTCAGCCTTACAAACTGTCTGAATGTGTTTAACACCTCATTACAGAGACTGTGTGAAGCTGCAGTCACCCAGCACTGGTGGCTCTGCACTGCTGCCAAGCACACACTTAGCTCAAGTGTTGTTGGTGCACACTGGCAGAGATTTGGCTTGAGTGAATATCCATGCAGGTAGAGTTTGGAATTCTTCAGCGTTGGCTTGTAGGAGGCATACATTATAAAGGATCAGCCATGTTCCTCATCAGAATACAAGGCAACCACATATGGGCTTCCTCAGGACGGACATATTTATACCAACTGTGCTCATTTCCAGCACAATGTATTTGTTTACAGATGGTACTAGAGCTGTTTTGCATGATTTGCAGTTCAGTAATAACCTTTCTTACATCGTACTACGTCTTGGTGCAGTCCCTCATCCTCTGAAACAAGCTGTTCGCTCCTACTTTCCTATTAAGCCTACTTTCTTCTGCTTGGCTGCCCCTTGCAGAAAGAAGATTTGAACACCAGGTAGAGTGACGGTTTCTGTGCCCACAGGTGTCTTTATGTTTCTGATGTGACTATATTAGGAATATTCTTTCTCAATTAGAGCAGGGCGATATGGCCAAAAATATTTATCACGATATATATTTGAAAATTTGCGATAACGATATAACCGACGATATAATTGATGCGAGACAAAATACAACTCCACAACATTACTAGCGCAAAAAGACAACCTTCCATTCATTTTCACTTAAACAAGAAGCTGGTTTTTTTGTACATTAAAGCTTTTATAAAAATGTAACAGTGCAAATGCAAATTCCTTTCTGAAAGTTTAACCAAAAGGCATTTCCAGTAGAAATGGGCTGACATATCCTGAGCATAACCATGTATAATATCCACTGAAGTTAAAAAGAGGTGCTTTGCAACATTAAACTGCAGTGTGCAGTACGCATTTTTCGGACCATAAGGTGCACGGGATTATAAGGCACATTAAGCGAAACAAAGCAGTCAGATAAATCAAACTTTATTAAACTCATTCTTCTTGCTTCCTCCACTTCTGTACCATTGATTCATTAATGTTGAATTCTCTGGCAGCTGCTCTATTCCCATGTTGTTGCAGTATATTACTGACTAACCTCGTATTGTGGATGGATTATCTCAGTTGTTCTCCTGACTGAAGTTTGGTCCGTTTACAGTATCCTGCCATGCGATTGCATTTGTCTCTAACCATGAAGAACCTTCACGTTAACTTTTATAAGTGGAAAAGTGTTAGTGTTCGTCCTCCAGCTTCACTGTTTATGTTATGCTAACATAGCTGTGTCGCTAGCGATCACGTAGCACATCATTATATACCAGCTAGCCCAACTTCAGTAACCCTACAAACGTCACTGCTGTTTAGTTTTCTGTCTTCATTTATGTTGGAAGTGATAGCAGAGCTGCACGTTTGATTTTTTTCCAGAAATCTCTCCGTCAGAACATGCTATATCATGCTTAGGTAACTAGCGAAACTAGCGAGCTAACTTCCGCTAGCTTCCTGCTAACTTCTAACTCCGTTAAATGTAATAACTTTTGTTTTCATGGATGCCTGGAAGTTAAACTTTATAGTTACACCTGGTAAAGCAGCAATGCTGATCGTTTTATTAAAGATGAAAGAATTTAGACAGTTTTTAACTCTAAGTGATGCTGCAGTGTTGTTTGACCTGAAGGATACGGAGTTTAGGACCCAGATTACTCCCAGATTTAAGAGCATCTTAGTCCGACAAATATGACAATAACAACGGCCGCTTGCATGTTCTGCAAAAAAATGTGCTTTGTCGTGTATCTGACGGACAAACATCAAACCAGTTCCACATCACTGAAGTTGCACCATTTTTACAAACCAATTCTGGTTCATCTGTTTCACTCAACAATCGGCCATGTGCGTATGAAAACAAAGGCACTGCGCATGCGCGTTTTACTCCCATTCTATCGCGATATTTCATTTTCCTATCGTTGCCTAACATTATACCGGTATTACCGTGAACGGTATAATATGGCCCAGCCCTATTCTCAATGATGTCATACAGAGGCAGGTGTAGACGGGGGGTCGACTGTATGTCGCACAAAACAAGACCAAACACATCAGAAGTTGAATTGCTCACGGCAGCCTCCACAGTGCTGAAGATCACTGGGAGCGAGACTGTGACGTCACCCATCAGTCTCTCGTATTCGCTCATATCCGCTTGCTGCACGTCGCATACTTTCTAATCATAAGGAAAACAATAAAAGGAACAAATCCAAATGCAGGCTCATGCTTTTCCTCCTCCACACGCACTCGAACTTACAGCCATGTAATTTGACATCAGTGTTTTTCACACACTCAAGCACACAGGCCAAGTATTGGGATTTTAAAGATAGCGTTTTGTTACGCTGCCTAACTGAGAGGGAAAACATACATTATGTTCTACAAAGGCTTTAACCTTATACTTATATCTGATTCATGATTCCTGCTTTCTCCTTTTTAAAGCTCTGGGACTGATGTGAGGTAGGAAAGGGTTTTGAATTTTTGTAGCATTTAGCAGCCAGCCCCACTTTGCTGACATTGCTGTGCTTTTTCTTCTTTGGGTCTAAATCTGTTGGTGTTATTGATCTTGGCCTACCGATTCAAACCCAGTTCCACCATCTCTTGGTCAGAACCCCGATGTTTACCTTGATCCATGAATGGGATCTCTGTGTTGTTCTCGTAGGTTTTGGACCGTTCCATCATCAGCTGGGTTTTGAGGTGTCACCCTTGTCTCCGACTCCCCCACTATGAGCTGTGTTTGATAAAACCTCCCTCTGATACTGTCAGAGCTGTTGATTCTGGTGCTCCCCTAACAGACACGGACCATTTGAGACCAGAACACACACATGCAAAAACACACTGCAAGATTGATGCAAAACACTTCAGTCCATCATACACATACTGTACCCTTCATGCCATACAGTGTGCACATTATTCTGGCAGCTGTTGACATTGAAGGGGATTTATGTTGAGTGGACCTTTTTGTTTCAGTGCCTTTATGCCTCTACTTGCTATTAAGCAAGCTTTACAAGAGCCACGCTTGGTCTTTGTCTGGGTGTCTCATATTTGAAGAGCTTCTACTGCCAAACATATTTTTGCTTTAAACCTTATCAAACCGCAACTTGTGTTCACACCGTCCACCTGCCAGGTGGGGTGACAGTACCACATCATCCTGACACAGAAAAATGCAGAATTGAACAGATCAGCTCCATCAACGCTGTTACGGGTCCTAATCTGGCTTCAGATGGATATCCTTACAGTTACCACTGGTCTCTGTGTTGTGAGCTGAGAGACGAGTGTGCAGCAGTCCTCTACAAAGCCTCACTGCTCTCCTGTTGGTTACACAGTGAAACTTATGTCTTTGGGTAAATAATGCATATAAATATAATTTGGGGAATTTTTATTGTATACCGTATTCTTCGGACCATAAGGCGCATTAAGTGAAACAAAAACAGTCAGATAAGTCAAACTTTCCTCAACTCATTCTTCTTGCTTCCTCCACTTCTGTACCATTGATTCATTAATGCTGCGTTCTCTGGCAGCTGCTCTATTCCCATGTTGTTGCAGTATATTAATGACTAACCTCGCATTGTGGATGGATTATCTCAGTTGTTCTCCTGACTGAAGTTTGGTCCGTTTACAGCATCCTGCCATGCGATTGCATTTGTCCCTAACCACCAGGAACCTTCACGTTAACTTTTATCGAGTGGAAAAAAGTTAGCGTTCATCCTCCAGCTTCACTGTGTTTATGTTATGCTAACATAGCTGTGTAGCTAGCAATCACGTTGCACATCATTGTATACCAGCTAGCCCAACTTCAGTAACCCTACAAACGTCACTGCTGTTTATTTTTCTGTCTTCATTTATGTTGGAAGTGATAGCAGAGCTGTACGTTTGAATTCTTTCAGAAACCTCTCAGTCAGAACATGCTATATCATGCTTAGGTGGAAGCTAGCGAGCTAACTTCCTGCTAACTTCTAACTCTGTTAGATGTAATACATTCTGTTTTCATGGATGCCTGGATGTTAAACTTAATTGTTACACCTGGTAAAGCAGCAACGCTGATGATTTTATTAAAGATGAAAGAATTTAGACAGTTTGTAACTCTCAGTGATGCTGCAGTGTTCGCTTGACTTGGGACCTGAAACGGACGGAGTTTAGGACCCAGATTCCTCTGCGAGGCTCCTGACTACGGTAGCTGTAATGCTCCAACAATCCATCAAGCGGTGCGGCTTCGTAGCTTAGCAAAGTCGTGCTAAAACATTTTTGACAGAGTTTTGAGCACCATGTAGCACAGAAAATCGGTTTGAGGTCAGTGAGCACGACCAGAATTCATACATGAGGCGCACTGATGATTTTTGAGAAAATTAAAGGATTTTTAGTGCAGAAAATACACTATTTAATTGTGCTTTGTAACCACAATCACTTCGCACACTTCATTTAAGAGAGCCCCACAAAAGCACCGGATTGTGAAACCTAAATGTTAGGTGTGGCTACTGTGCCACTACAACAAAATTTACCACAAGAAAAAAAAAAAGCTTGTATGGATGTGTCTGAAGGCCTGCTGACGACCTTGAAAACATCTCTCTTCTTCAGGTAAATCTAATCTTTGACCTCAGAGGCCTCAACATTTATTTCTCCTTAATTCCTTTTTCAGTTAGGCCGCTTATCCATTAAGTGCTCGTATATCAACGAGCTGCATCTGAGTGCATCCTGAGTGAGTGGACTGCCATAGTCATGTGCGCTTCATCTCTTCACCACAGAAGTGTTTAAAAAAGAAATTTGAGTGGTTGCTGTGGCACCCAAGTGGAAACAAAACAGATGTAAGCCGATGTAGGCAGTGTGTATGTGATAGAGGGGCCTCTGAGATATAAGCTAGACGTGTGGCATGATGCTCCTCTGCTGTTCAGTGATATAGGTTAAATAAACTCCCCGGGACAACTGATGGCTTGCTGTGACATCACTCAACTGTTGGAGGAGACACGAGTGCTGGAGGTTCAAAGTGGCCTTGAAACTTTTTCTTTCTTTTTTTTTTTTTTTTTGTAAGATTTGATTGTATCATCATGAAATAAAGTGCTGTGGCTAAAAGGAGGGGACTGTTCAAGGCCAAATATAGAAGTCAGAGAGAGAGAGATCATGGGAGAATGTAATGGGCTTTCTAATGTCCTGTCTTTGCCCCATTTCATCCAGATGTTTCAGTAACGTGTTTGCTGTTTCTTGCCACCCGCATCTCATCTCCTGTCTTTCCACACACTTTACATATTAGCGCACATGCCTGTTATCAGGGAAGACTGCCCACTCTGTGTCCAGATGAATAATAGTCTGAAGGGGAGAATAGTACTGTGTCATGGTGAAAGAATGCAGACTTCTTCTGTAGGTAATATTTCTATCTCCTATAAACATGGAGACTGTGCACATGTGTCAGAGTTAAATGCGACTGTGCCGGCCCACCATACGCTACGTGTAAGGTTACGTGTGGCTCAGTACAACGTGGTAGGTTGTCAGGAGTTAATGACACAGCATGTGGCTCCCTTGTCTTGCAGCTGAGATATCAACATGGACTGACCACCCCAGACCTGCAGCAGACACTACCCAACCTGAAGAACTTCCTGGAACATGGGCTGATGGTGCGATGGTAAGAATGACGCAGACACTTTCTACAGTGGGTTCTAAAGATGATTCAGAAATCTGCTCTGTGTTTGCAAGAGACACATGCAGCTTCACATGCAATCTGTGATTAGCTAGATTCAAAGTATAGGCCATGCTCCAAGTTAATAGTTTGTAAAGTTTACTAAGCAGGGCAAATGGACATGGACAGTCTGAAAAACGGCAACTTTGGAGTCGACATTTTTGCTGGAGATCTGCTAACAACGCACACATTTCTAAACACACAAGCTGCCAATTTACATAAGTAATGACCAGCACGTTTTTCAAAAGCTGAACTATTAGAAAAAGGACAAAGTCTTCAGTCTGACACTTTTCAACACTCACTTACAAACACTTTTGTCCCTGTTAGTGATTTTAACCATGAAATGGGCCAAAGTAGGCTAATAGCACTGCTGCCAAAACAAACAGACTACTTTTGAATTAGTCAGCTACTCAGCAATAGTGCCATTCATGTTTTGTATCTTAAACCAGCGTCCTCAACCCCCGGGCCATGGACCGGTATCGCTCCACGAGTCGTTTGGCACTGGGCCGCAAGAGTTGACGCTCGGGTGTGACATTTATGGTTTTCAGGGTTTTTATCGTTAACTTAATTTCCCTGGCTCTTTTCCCGCATGTTATGAATAAATCGTCTTTTTTTTTTTTTTTTTGGTACCGGTTTTATTTTGTTGTATTTATCCGCGACACCTTACAGGCCGGTCCGTGGCACAAAAATGGTTGGGGGCCGCTGCCTTAAACAACAGATTAATACAGAATATACAGCGCAGTAGTCGGGTCATTAGTAGGAAATGAAAATAAAGATCTGATGCAGCCATTCGTTGCGTTTGTCACATAGACTGTTATTTACAAAAGACTTTGAAAGTGCTGCTAAAAGAATACTTTGTTTTAAGTTATGATGATGTAACGTCCCTGCACATCATCATTCCCCTACATCTAAAAAAAGGAGTGGGTAATGAGTTTTACAGCAGCTACTTTGTCCACTGGAATGCTTAGATCTCTGCTCCAGTCTTATGGCCTGTGAGTAACCCTTTACTAAAACCTGAGAGTTGGTCTCCATCAGACTTCAGCTCCACTTCCCTATAAAAGAAAAAGCTGTCTTTGATCTCCTCTCCCAGGGTCAGCAAAGGGGAAAATGTGTATTACACACATTAATTGAATAATCTTTTGTTTTGAAAGGAAAGACGCCATGAAAAGCTCGAGCTCTCAACTCTGTCCCACTCCCAAAAAATCTTCACGGGAAGTGGAAGAGCCCAAAGACAGATGAGATGAAAGCGTGGGTCTGCTAACCCTGGAGCTGTGTGTGCGCGAGCGCATGGGAGGTTTTAAAGAAAGTGGAAGTCTTCTGCAGCGGTTTTCCACAGCCACGCTCTTGTGTGACAACGAGACCACAGTGACAGAGAGGAGTTGCTCTGTACTGACTCAGAAGCCATCAGCTGAGTGAAAGAAACTGCCGTTCCCATCATTTTGAGCAGCACTGAGCCACAAACACATGTTACAGATTTATCTGTCATTAGCACTGTCAGAAGATATAGAGCTTCAGCTATGTTGCCACAGCGATTAGACGGTTCGGCATTTGGAGAAAATACGTACGAACTAGATTGATGTTCACTTTCGTTTCTGTAGAGTAAATATGAAGCAGCCAGCAGCTGATTAGTTTATTTTAGCACAAAGACTGGAAGCGCACTCTGTCTGCCTACAGGCACCTCTGAAGACTAATAATTGATGGCGTGCCACAACACTAAGTCGTCTTTAAACCTCTCGTACATATTGAGCAAAACTATTTTAGTTACGTTTTGATATTTTGCCATTTAGCTACTCAATACAGCAGAGTACAACAGGAAATTGTAACCAATATTAGACATAAATATGTACATATTTAAATGAAACCTACAATGGTATGCTGTCCATGTTTATGTTCTGGGACTCAACTCCACTGGATTTATGTTGGTGTGGGTTCCCAGCCTTACAGGTCATGGTTTTCTACGAGTTTCAGAGACGAGTTTGATGCTGTTTCATCCGAGAAGCTTCTTCAGTTCAAAGACCAAATCAGAAACTCAGACATTTACACTGATCCAGATGAAACCATAGAGCCCTTTGTTGTGGTCTCACTCTTCACTTGCAGTCCCAAAACTGAGACAGTGGAGACGGTCAGAAAATGACTACAGCAAGACAGCGCCTTAGAAAACAGAATTAGCTTTACCCCCATCACTGTCAGACCTCTGCCTTACAAACAAATATTTTAAATATTCAGTTTCAATTTTTCAATTCAATTTTATTTACATAACGCCAAATCACAACAACAGTCGCCTCAAGGAGCTTTATATTGTAAGGTAGACCCTACAATAATACATACAGAGAAAAACCCAACAATCATATGACCCCCTATGAGCAAGCACTTTGGCGACAGTGGGAAGGAAAAACTCCCTTTTAACAGGAAGAAACCTCCAGTAGAACCAGGCTCAGGGAGGGGCGGGGCCATCTGCTGTGATTGGTTGGGATGAGAGAAGGAAGACAGGATAAAGACATGCAGTGGAAATACAATAAAGGTTTCTACAGACAAAAACATGGATGTGCCACGGGCTCCCCAGTGTCACCCACTGTGGCAAACCTTGTGGAAGTGGAAAGTGAGGCTCTTTGCTCTTTTGAAGGGACAGTACCTAACCACTGGTACAAATACGTTGATGACAAATCAAAACCCAAGAAATAGAATCCGTCACTGTTCACATCAACTCAGTAAATAGAAACATAAAATTCACCATACAAAGAATAATAGTTTGCCATTTCTGCACTGTGCTGTGTACACTGAGGAGAATGGAAACCTCAATGCTGAAGTTTATCGGAAGCCCACACACGCAGACCAGTATCGACTCTTTGACTCCCACCACCCTCCGGAACACAAACTTGGAGTAATCAGGACTCTGCATCACCGGGCAGAAAACGTCCCCTCTGAGGCAGAAGGGAAAGAAAAGGAACGCATGTAAAGAAAGCTCTTTAAACATGTGGTTGTCCCAACTGGGCTTTCATCCAATCAGCAGAGATGCACAGTAAAGAAGGTCAGACACCAGCTAGGGTGAGCAGAATGGACAGATCCACATTGGGTCAGTCTTTCGAGGATGCCAATGTTCACATTTTGGACAGAGAAACCAAATAAAAGAAGTCGATTCTGTTCGTCTAACGTAGTGTTTGTGTTTGCATAGTTGAAGCTAGCACCGCTGGTGAACAGCGGGCTGTGAGGTCAGTTTAATGGTCAGAAACTGTCTCACAGTGGTGTCCCCTGAAACCTCTGCTGATAATGACCACACCCGTTTTCACACACTGCCTTATATGATGAGGAACATGATCAATAGTGGGTCAGGGACCCTCTTAAGGAGCAACTCCCATCAGGGCTTAAATACCTCGGACTCTCCACCGAGCTCTTAGAACTGAAGAAGCTTCTCAGATGGGAGCTGAAACGTCTGAAACCTGAAGAAGTCCACTTTAAGCTCCTTAGATTTCCATCTTTTTAGTTTATTAGTTTCTACTTTTTAGTTTCTTTCTTTGGATTTTCTGCCTCTGCTCTGACTTTCACAAATAGAAACCAGTCCCTGTGAGCACCACAGCCTCCTCTTCTAATTGTGGAATGAATAAAAACAAATTGTAGGCCTCCCAAAAAAATCGTTCCTAAAACTAGATTCCTTCTTTAATCGTTCCATTAGGTGTTCCACCTAAATTGAGCGCCCCTGGCTAAATAAATGGTTGCTTCTGTAACCTACTGTTACCCAAACCTGCAGTAAGTCACAGGAAAAATGAAAATCTTAAAACAGCAAAAAGCAGCTTAGTAACAAAGTGTAGTCATAAGACAAACGTTCCAGTATTTCACTGATGTAATGTTACTTGTATAACTTCTATAAATGGAACATTCCGTCTTTTTTGGATTCGCCCAGATGAAAGTCCGGCCTGACACAGGGCTCTGATGAAAGAATCCTCTGTAAAGTGGTGTGAATGAACAAATCTGTCAACTTCTGACTGCTGCTTGAAAAAAGAAACTATCCACCTTTATTGCTCCTTGATCGTAATGTGCGTACATGTATGTTTTCAACATTTTATTTGTTCATTTGTGTTACTTAATAAGTTGACCCACACATTTTGTCATAAAAGTACAGCTTTGTTGGACGCACTGTTGCTTTCTGTCCGTGTCAGTTCCGGTTCTTCTTCCTGCCGGGTTTAAAAAGGCTGAATTCAGAAGGAATGCCTGGAGCTGGGACTCGGCTTATGAAATATGGATGTTTTTAAGAGGCTACGTGACAGCTGCAGGTAATTTTGCTATATAGCCCGTGAGAGGCAGGCTAATCAGCTGCCTATCCTCCTCTTTGCCACCTTTTCCTTCCTTCCACACATCCAAACAAGAATGATGTGGTGAAGGCTATGACAGAGGGAACTGTTTCCAGAACAGATTTGGAAACATTTGCCTCCTACATATAGAAATAATTCATACCCACACCACGGGTGCATAGTGGGTTCATCTTGGATATTTTATACAGACCGAATGGAAAAGCAGAAAGAATGCGTGTAAGAATCGAAAAGAGCGTATGTCATTTTTATACAGTGGGCTTCGTGATGCTCATCTGGGAAACTGCTGATCATATCTTAATAGATTTCCAAACAGTTCTCTCTCAGAAACACATCATAACATGTCAGAGTATATACAATGCAGCCCTGGTGAAAAATGAGCAGTATAGTTTTTTTCTCCTCTAATCTCGCTGAAGGATGGGAAACAGTGGGGGAAATGGTGAATCTATTATCGAGAGGCATATAGAGACAGCACCAGAAACCAGTTCTTTGTAAACTACGCAGTCTGTCGACATCAAAGCAAACACGTTCAACATGGTCCCATTTGCCGCTCCACATCCGCTGAGGGCCTGGCAGAAGTTCACAGGGTCCTAATCCCACTCCGGTGCCTGGAAGCAGGGCTACGTACACGTGTGTGGGGGGAGCAAGGTGTGGCAGGGCGCCTAGCCATGCACATTCAACGCCACAGCTGGTGGATGTGAATCTTCCCCAAACCCCACAGTGACTGAAGTTAGCAAAAGGATTTGTGTTGCATGAAGTACACCGAGGGTTGTAATATTTAGACAGCTGCGCTCCTGTCAGTGCAAAAAAAAAGGAAGAGAAATTCTTGAGTTATACACCTAAAATAAGCATTTGTAAGGGACGTTAAGCTTGACAGGTTCTCTGTGGTTTTGATCATTTCCTTTTTCGTGTTCTCCAAGCGTCCATTCCTCCTTATTTGGGAATACATTTTCTCTTTCTCACCTTTTTTTAAAAGTTGTGATACTTTTTTGTTTTGGTTTTTTAATATCTTACATTCTGACAATATGTAAGATAAATATAAATACCCCTCCGCACACCGCGTGGTCGTCTGTGGCCCAGACACCTGAGTTTGACAGCCACTGACCCAACCCAGGCTTTCTATGCATCATAAGTGGGGTTTGTATACTGCTCGTCATAAATAGTAGAGAGTACTGATGTTTTGAGGGGACTGGATCACAGGAAGACGATAGCAACATGCATACTGCATACGCAGTATATCAGTGTTGCAGATTTTGTCTTTGTAATTTCTGTAGCACATCAGCACCATTGAGTAGTGCGAGGATGTTCTCAGCTTTTGTTCCACATGCTGTGCTGTGGTCAGTCTGTCTTCAAAGGCCAGACAGTCAATAAGAGCCACTCTAATAAAGCAAAAAGAAAACTTGGCTTCCTCCATACCACGTATCAGGTTTTTAGTCATGTTTACTTTAGGGAAATCCCTGTGAAACGACTAAACCACATCAAACGCACAAGTCTTATCTGCTGTTGTTAGCTTTGGCCCAAAACCTGTGACGCCATAGCAGCATTTGGATATGATCGGGGGCGTGTTGTGAAGCCTGTCAGGGGATTAGACAGTAAGAAGGCTTGACTCACCAAATTCCTGAATCGCCTTGAAATGTGCCAGGTTTGACAACAGCAGTGGAAAGGAAGAGAGAAGGCAAAACGCTTAAGAGGGAAGGCAGCTATTTCTGGCTTGGCAAGTCAAGTTTTCGGCTTGATGATTTAGACAGAGGCCTGTTCGTAGCCTTTATAATGTGTAGTTTGTTTGAGGATGGGGCCCAGTGAGACTTAAATGTCTCCTGTAGGTGAGCAGCTTGTGCTAACTGTGGAGCTGCACAGCATACATTAGGGAGCAACAGGTCTTCTTCCAGTCAGCGTGAAATGTCAAGCTCCTCGTATGAGTCCAAGCTGCACAGAAAGTTTGAGACCTCAAGCCTATTACAGCATCTCATCTTCATAAGTGGTGTACACGTGGAGGCCAGTACTCTATATATACATACTATATATGTATATTGTGTCAAAAAAGAGGAAAAGATGGTGTCATTGGTGTTTATACTGTATGTAAAACAATAAGTTTGTATATATGTTCCAGCAATGCATTCAGTTGGCAGGTTGCTGTGATCCTTCACGTGCTGCAGACTGCAGAGAATACTGTAAACAATGGAGTCAGAGCTGCATTATGTAATGACAGCACTTCTAAGTTACCACCAGCATCATCTTCACTATTATTGGAAAAAGCCCAAAAAAGTATGTGATCTGAAATATGTTTAAACAGAGGTAAAGGAGCTCCGAGGCGTGGAAGAATATCTGTGCGTCACCCGCGGTTAGTAACTCATCTGACGTTCTCGTACAAAACTGTTGAATTTCAGGTTAATCTGATATTTTTATATAGTAACTCCAAATGGAAGTGCCATAAAGCAGAACTTTGGTTTACTGCACTGCAGGCAGTTTACTTCTTACCTGAGTACATCTTCATATACTACAGACCTAGAGGTCAGTGTCTACTAACCAAACAGACAATAACACCCCATTCCTGGAAAAAAAACCCACTCATAATAAGCTCTGGATCTATTTAACAACACATAATTGTCCTGTGCTGCTTACTATAAGCACTTGGCATTATTTAAATACGACCACTTTAAGTTCCGGCTTTTCCAGACAGCTTTAGGAAGTGTTTTCATGGCATGATTAATCGACACATTCTCACATATGGTCATACACATTTAACCTAATTGCCAGTATTAAATAGCACGAAATAGCTGTAACAGTTAAAATGTTTTACGAAAAAGAGAAATGTATTCCTGCTCGTAGGTTCTCTTGGCTGGCTTCCTCCCCGACACACCCAGTCTCCTCTGTTGCTAATACTCTGCCGCACAATTTGACACAAGTAATGACAGTAATAGGAGCCTAACCTTGAAACTGAGTGGAACAAAGTAACACGGTCCAAATACAAAACTCCTCATTCTGTAAAAGACTGTATGGTGACCGTGTGATTCTATGCCAGTGTCAATAATGCATTGTTCTCTGGCATAGATGAAATCGGAGCAGGCAGGTTAAATGGTGAGCCAGCTGGAGGGAGGAGTGGAAGAAAATAAGCGATAACAATTAAAGTCAGAGGCTTCTAATCAGCCGCTGCCGAACAGACATCAATCGGTCAAACTAGAAAACATAGTAATCGTTTACTAGCTTGTTATAAATGATGCGCGGAAATCTTCCGATTTTTACTCAGTCTTCTTCAGTTTCCAAATGTGCATTACAATTCAGTCTGAACAACATTTTCCAATTACTTAAATGGAAAATGACTTCTCACGGCATCTGTCTTTATGCGTTTCCACTGGTTCAGGTTTTGAATCTTTTTTTGAACTGGCTTCCAAGGAGGCCATGATGGTTCCATTTGGAAAGTTACAGATAAGTGTTTGAGATGGCAAATCATTCAGCTTCTCGCTCTGCTCCTTCTTCTTATTGATCTTTCCAGAAAATTAGGTGGTAAAGAGCACATTGTTTCCAATTTGCCCAAATACGCTTTGCCTCAGGACTGACCATGTGCCTGTTGGAGGAGAGCAGTTGTAGCAGATGATGTGTTTTGGTTGACCTGTACTGCCAAGTAAAGCAGAGCCTAGCTCCTGTCGACCACACTTGGGAGGAACTCTTTCACTGGATAACGTCATTACCTCTTCCCTTTATTGTTTTTTAAACCTGGCCTTGTTTGACGATCCAACGTGTACATCTCCGCGTAAGCCTCCAATTAGCTTAAATGTGAGCCATGAGGGACAGTATCTCCAGGTTGTTACAATAAGCAGTTTCATACTGGAGCTTCAGACTGTGAATGTTTCTCATTTACTGCATCACAGGCACTTTGAAGTTTGACACGTTTCTCTTAAGACTAGACGAGCTTCTCCACTCTGCTTAGCGAGGTGTCCTGCCCGTGAACCCTGTCAGGACCACCCTGGCAGGGTGCCTGAGAGGGTCAGACCCAAGGTCCTTTTTACAAGCTGTCATGGGTTTGGTGGTGAAACTGTCCATCAGACTTTTGGGTAACGCACGTGTCAGCCAGTGCTGTCATTACTGATGTCAAATGTTACAAAGAAGACTTCCTCGGTGAGTGTCAGCAACAGGAAGGACGTCTGTTACGACTGCATGTCTGACTGATCAGAGATTTACCCGCGATTCACAGGAAGGTCCTGCTTCAGCTTTAACCCCGGCTGTTCTGCACCAGAACGGTCATTTTTAGCAGAGTATACGTGGCCTTGGCTATCGGAAGAAGCGGCGAGGCGCCTGTTTAAATAGATTTATGGCTCCAGTTCATGGGCGGGGCGATCCGAAGACTGTTATCTGCGATGGAAGAAAATGTCTGACATACTTGGGTCGGCGCCTGCTGCTTTTCCCAGCAAGCAGAAGTTGAATGTATAGTGCTCGCACAGACTGCACAAATGTTTTCTGAATGGTGTGAGGGGAAGTGACCTACAAAGAGCTGCAGCTGCTGCTCTCCTGGACCAGGGGAAAGACTTCTTAGGATACTTTCTTCTGTTGGCTGCAGAATTGATCTTTGATCTGTTGCAAATACGAACAATATGTTATAACAGATTTTAACAAACTGTGTCAGTGTAAAACAGTCTTTTGACGTTGAAAAATACTGTTTGTTATCAAAGAGGAGCAATGATAAAAGTTCAGCACTGAAAGTTGTGGTGTCATTTGATTCTTCCATAACTCTATGCTTTACTTGTGACGTTAGATTGCTCACTTCATCATCAGGTCCGCTCTGCTCTGGGAGATTGCACTGGCCGTTGTTGAATTGACCTGGCTGCATATATGTTAACAAAATTGTGTGTTGTTAGTTGATGGCCTGCAGACGCTTTCATTGACAATATCACATTTATGCAACAGCCTCTTCACTCTAAAATACCCCACTTACTATAAATGTGGCCAGAGGTTTACAGCACATACAGTCACGGTCATTCTTTTTCCAACAGACTCTGCTTGTAAAAATAGGCTGCAATTTTTTAACGAGGTCAGGCCCTTCCACAAGCTTAATGTTGGCCTCATTCACTTATCTGAAGGTGACAGTTTCTTCCAGAGCATAGAAAAGTGGAGACGCATCCAATTAACATGTACTTGCATGCAGTTATTTGATCTAATGATCTTGGAATCAGCAGTTGTTTAGAAAAAGAGACCTTTTCAACTTGTGCAAGTCATTCATTCTTCTTAGATCTCCTGATATTGGTCCATCCACGTGCTGTCAAACAAATGCCTTTGATGCTTGCTGGCAAAGAGAAACTGCAAATCAATCATGTTCACTAAAAACAGGTTGAGAGGTCTTGGTATTGGTTAAATTAGCTTTGGTTAAATGTTTGAACCTTCAGCACAAGTGCTAAAAAGATTTAAGTGTGTGTGAGTGTAGGCCTGTGTACTTTTGACCGTGTGGATCAGAGAAAATGAATCCAAACTCAAGCAGTTGTTGTCATTAAAGGTGTACAGTGTACAATTATTCAGACCAATGATGAGTGCATGTAAACCTCTGAGCACAGCTCTATATTTCATCTTAAACATGGTGCCGTTATATAGAGAGGCACTTTGTTATTGTAGCTTTTTAAATGTCTTTGCTTATTCGATATCTCTCTTTTCTCCTTACAGTGACCGACATCATGTCTCCAGCTCCATCCCAGTGCCCGCCAAGTCTCAGCTCGGTGTGTCTGCAGCTTCCGAGCTGGCCTATCCCTGCCACACCAGCTCCCCAGACCGAGGCTTGAGGAACAGAGCGAGTTCAGAGGCTGAAGCAGAGCTTAAATACAAGCCAGCAACCCCTCCACCCAGCTACAATACAGCCATCAGTGAGGGAAAGTCCCAGGTTGGCCTGGGACCGCCTTCGCCGTCACCATCACCCACACACCTGTCATCCTCCCTTGATCCAAGCAAGGCCCCACTTGACCTCTCCACGAATACGGAAACCATTGTGGAGGAAGAGCAGAAGGAAGAGAAGCAGGAGGCTAGAGGCACAGCGGTGGAGGCAGAAGGACGTGAAACTGCTGAAGGAGAGAGCGAACGGCATAAAGAGAACAAGAGTGATGAGATGGAGGAGAACCCGTCCAGCAGCTCAATGATACCAAACTCTTCTGCAGTGCAGGACACTGATGAAGAAACGATGCCCGCTGCCCAGCACCCAGGTGCCATGAATGGCTCTTTAGTATTAGAACAGGCGCCCATCAGCCTGATCCCAGAGCTGCGCTGCTCAGTGGAACAAGCTGAGGAGATCATGGGCACAGAGGCCACTGGTTTAGGTCTGGGGATGGGGTTGGGATTAGCAGATGAAGCCCGGCTGGATGACTACCGTTGCATCCCCGTAGACCATGCCGTAGCTGTGGAGTGTGACGAACAAGTGCTGGGAGAGCTGGACATGGCTGGCTTCGAGGAGTTTTCCAGGCGAATCTATGCACTGAATGAGAACATGTCCAGTTTTCGTCGGCCACGCAAGAACTCTGAGAAGTAAGGCTGAGGACCCGAGGAGAGACGAAGGCAGGAAACTTGCACAGATGCTTTTGGAAAAAATGCGAGGCAGGGCATGCGAGACGTGGAGGACGTGTGGCGCTCGCTCCTTAACCATAGCATAAAAACATCGTAGGAGCTCCTCTGGAAAAACAACCAATTTGCACTTATTGTAAACATTTCCATAATAAACATTTAAATAAGAAGCAGTTGAAAGTGCAAGTACTGGGACAAGCACTGCTCTTACTGTTCATGCAAACTTTAATATATTTTACAAACAGATTGAAAGCAGTTTTAAGACCTTTTAGATTCACAGAAGGATTTAGCCTCAGCTTAAGTAATCCCCCCTCTGTTGTTCCAGTAAACGGGACCATTACAGTAAAATGACGCTCAGTCTTGACCTTGCCTCCTTTTAGATCCACAGCCAGAGTGCAGCTCAGTACCTCCACAGCTCCCTCCTGATCACTCTGCTAGTCTTTTGAATTAGTGCGGTTTTTCCTTTTGAGAGTCGGATGTCCCAGTAATTCCACCTTTGACTGTACAAGCAAATGTTAAAATGCTTCCCGAGCCTTCATTCAGGGTGTATGACAGTGGGCAGTTGGAAGTAAGTGTGTGAGTGTGCACACACCACACATCAGCATGTCATCATAGTCACACAATCACAGTTGGAGTAATCCCACCAGTGACCCCAAGGACACAGCAGTATTCTGCTACCACAGAGCGAGGTGGGAGCTGGAACCCGTAGCCCAGTCAGAGACTCGTTAACTGTGACACGCTGCATCTCCTCGGCTTCGACAGGCTGACCCACTCGTCCTTCTCCTCACGGGCTCGAGTTTCTCCTTCAGGTCTCAAATGAGGATCTTAAGAGTGGCAGGTCGAAGCTTTCAGATCTTGGCAGGGATACGGTGTCTTTTTTTCCTCAGCTTTTACCTTTTAAGTTTATCGTCCCCCATCGGCATAAATTTAACGACATGTCCGCTGATTCTTACATTCAGTAGACCAAAACCTGTCACTGCGTGTCCGTCGTCTGTTGGAGTGTCACTCAGGCTCTCTTCTAACTGTCAACGAGTGTCTCAATCCCACCGTCTGTGATTTAGCGTCTCCCTGCTCCCAACGCTTTCTTGCACTGGTATTCAGTTTTTGCATTATTTATGTCTCAGCAACTGTGTGTGTGAAGAAATCAATATTTAGTTTGAATTCACTCATGAATGTTGTCAAATGTAGTAGACTGATGTCATAACCAGTATCCGGGTCCAGACTTGGACAGCTGCTTTGCACCGCTGGCCTTGATGAAGATGGACTTTCCACTGGCGGCGCACGTCGTGTTCCCGATGCAGTACCGTGTTTGCTGATTGTTGGGATTTATTGTATTTAAAACTAAAAGGTGAAGCATATTAAATCATTTCTATAACCATACAGTTCATTAAGTGACCATGTACATATACTTTTGTATGGAGATTTTTGGGGGCGTTATTAAAGACTTGCGGTCCAATGGCATGGGTGTATGTATCCCATTTAAGAGTCGTCTGTTTGCATTTGTTTGGAATGTTTCCTATCAAAAGTAGAAACACCAGTAATTCTGTCTCAAGCATCTCATTCACACACAGAAGCATTCACACTTCAATGGAAGTGTTTGGGGAAACTGGAGCCACCAACTTTCCAGTTGCACAACTGCCCTGAGCTAGCATGGGAATGCTAAGAGATTCCAAAGATTGTCCATCCATTCAAAATCCCCATGAAGCGATTTGTAATAATCCCTTTGCAGCTGACACCGGACACTAGTGGGCAACAACTGACTGACACCATCTTGGTTTTCCTCGTCCACATCTAAGCACCGAAACTGAGTTTTTGAACGTTTTCCCCTGGAGGTGTTTTTCTCTGCTTTCAGTGACCTCAAACACAGTTCACATGTAGACAAAAGGCCAACATGCACAGCCAAAGCTGTTTACCAAAATACCCGTGTAGGTGCTGACAGTATAATTATTTACCATACCAGCATGTAGAGGTCAGTGGGTTTCCTTCACTCCCACTGCTAGTTGCTTCAGCGTGACAGTAAATTTAAAGGTCTCCACACACGGAGCTCCATGGCTAAAAAATCAACAGAAATTCCCAAATTTTCCAGATGTGACTTTGTTGTGTAATGTACACACAGACCAAGCTTCTTGAGATTTACCAAGAAAACTGCAAAAAAGGTTTTTTTGTATCACAACCACTTTTGTCCATATTTCAGGATGTCGGGGGACAGTTTGAGCTCTTATTAGCAGAGTTGGAGGCAGAGAAATCATTTCAGGGGCGGCTGAGCCAGAGCAGCATCTGGCTGTGTGTCTCAGGTAAAATAGGATTATTTTACTGTTTGTATGTTCAGTGCTGGTGCGCTTTGTGAGCAACAAGTGGGCTGGCTCATTAGCATGCCAAAAATCCAAAAAGTAAATGCCATAAATTTGTTCCGTGTAATTATTTGGTGGGAAATGCATTAAGACTGGGCGAGTAACAGAAAACATTTCTACTGCATGAGTTAATATAATAAAAGCCTCAAGTCTCCACCTGCCCGCTTCCATAGATATTCCAATCTGTGTTGATGCATCACTGCTACGTCCTGTGCGGATGCCTCGCAACACCGTAGACTGCCAACATTGAAACTATCATTACTATAACTTTGAGAGACTATTATTTGTCCTTTCGTATCACACTCATCAGACCTGAGGTCGGACAAGAATCCTGGGAGCTACGATCAAATGTTTATTTCAATACAAGTCAACCTGACTTATCTTTACCAGCAGGGAGGCAAATCCCTCCCTAGGTGGGCTTTTCCCAAAATTACTGTGGAATCTTCATGCAGTTATTTACACGTTTCGCTGCAGACATGGTGAACTGACCGGCCAGTTTGGCTCTGCAACAGTAAAAGTATTCATTATCCGTAAGCAGCCTAATAATGTGGAGGTTGGGCCTCTTTAATACATCGCATTATGTAGCATGTTGATATGTTTATGGTTAGGACAACACTGCTTCATAATGTAATGACAGGGAAATGAGTTCTTCCTCCTTTAACATGCAAAAGCACATTAACCTGGCAGGTATGGCCTTTTAATCTTTTGCACTTGTCTAGAAAACATCCCACGTGAAATATTTCACATATGGCTGCGTGCCATTTTATCACCTGGTGCTTCTGACTGGTTCTTTAGCTGCACTTTGTATTCCTTGTTAGTTAGTTATTAATTAGTTATTAATATATTGCTTTCAGGGCCATGGATCATTATTTAAACCTTGTTTTACTCTTGCAGACATCTCAGACGAGCAGCTCATTCTCAAATGGAATTCAACTTGTTTTTCCTTTTAAATTTGAACTACGTCTGCATGGTGATACATGATGACACCACAAAGAAAATGGGATTTTTCAATGATTCACTCGACAAACTTGTATCTATAGATGTAATGTTCTTCTGTGCAAAAGTACACCCATGGCATCAGTAGCTAGTATCGCCACTTTTAGCAGGAGTAATTCCTGGGGTGTACTCTGCCTTTCCCCCCTTTCTTTGTTCTGAACAAAAAATGTTTTTTGTAGGTCAAATTTCTGCAAATTATTTCTGATTCTTCTTTTTGCATGAAAGCGTCTGCTCCTGAGCTGATCTTGTGTGACCAGTCCTACATGCACAACTCATTGAGAGATTTTTTTCCATTCCATGCCAAACTACAGGCATCCATAGCCTTAACAGCAAAACACAGTTTGTCAGTCATTTTCCAATTGGCCGTGTATTTGAATACATTTAAGTGTGTACACACACACACACACACACACACACGGTTGTGCAATGCAGTCAGTGCTTGACGTAAGCCCTTTTGTAATGAAGTAAACCCTTCTGCTTTCCTTTACCTCATTATGCACTTAACTGAGTAAAGTGCAGCCTGTGTGGTGGTATTACCACATCATTTTTGTCCCTGCTTCAGGTAATGTATCAATTTGTTCACATTAAGAGCCGGAAAACAGCAACTTAAAGGCTTTGAAGCAAACTGAGTGCCTTTAATTCACATCTCCTGTAGTTCTTTGAAGCAGATCAATATATTTTCACTTATTACTCATGGAAATTGCTCCTCTTTCAGAATCACCGGCTGGATTGTTCATAGTTGTTGCCGTGTCCTCTCTGTTTGCAGCTTTACATAAACCAGTTTCCTTTTTCTCAGTCCTTTAAGCTTCTTGTGGCCCTATGCAGGCTGTTGGCTCCACAGGTGTCAGCAGGCCTCAACACTTCTGGTAATGACACTTCATTGAGGCCGAGACGGGACATTTGTGCCACTATGGAAGGCAGATCTGCAGTGTGCGTGTGCGTGCCTGTGCACAGGTGCATGGGTTTTAGTTTTGAGAGTTTGCAGGTTATTATTGTAGTTTAAAGTTTATGAGAAAAATGAACCGAGGCGCTGAGCATGAGAGTAAGCAGGCCTCGTTCCTCGCTCGCAAGGATGTCCGGATATTTTTGGGCCGAGTGCTCAGCTGAACTACACGGTCTGCTGTGCTGTTCATCTTCACAGGCACCTCACAAAATACACATCAGCCAAACCAGCACTGCTGGTTGTCTAAGCCCCTGTCTCTGGGCTTTACACCCCTGTGTGTGTGTGTGTGTGTGTGTGTGTGTGTGTGTGTGTGTGTGTGTGTGTGTGTGTGTGTGTGTGTGTCCGTCCACAGCAGTGTCCTCATTAACTCAGATCATCGATTTAAACAGTCTGGTTAAATTGTCCTGTCTGTCAAATCCTCATGGCCATGCTGTGACTGAGAAGAATCCATCTTAGCAAATATCATGAGCAGGATAAACAGAGCGCACAGGAAGGAGAATAGCTGCAATAAATCAGCAGCTCATTTATACAGCAGCCATATCGTCCGACACACAGTCCCAGGTCAAAGTCATTCACCCTCCCTTTGTCAGTCCTAGGTCTCACTGATACTCTGTATCATTGTCATGACCTGTTTCCCATCACACAGTAGGCTCCGTGTCATTAATCCTGACACACTACACCTCAGACATGATGAGATTTTTCTATATTAGTTTATGGAAAGCTGTGGAAAAGGTCGCACATTATGTGGATCAATCCTCTCCTGAGAAGCTAAAAGTTTACATTTCTCAGTTAAATTGTTTATTTTTAAGCAGCGATTCCTCTGAAGAGAAGTTAAATCTACAAGGAATAGTTCAAAATGAAACCATCGTTCATAAGTCATAAATCACACCTTTTTTTAGCTTCATACACTCAGCTGTGCTCGGCCTAGCTGTGGATGATTAATGTTAGCGAGTGTTAGCAAACCTTGTTATGTGACGGGTGTTGATTCAGGTGACCAACACAAACCAGCCTCTCAGCACCAAGGTAACTGCTTTCCTACGGCCTTTATAACAATATAAAACATCCTTCTGTCACCTGATGGTTTGGTGAACTTTGCTTAAAACAACGTCAACATACTTTTACTCACATTTTTACGATGTTATTTTAGCATTTTCACATCCAAAAGCTTTAGAGTCTGAAATTTTGGTTGAACAGGGGTGTCAGGCTTAGCTTTACGTTGGAAAACAGGTGATTAAAAAAGTTAAACTAAATAACAACAGCAGTTGCCTCAAGGTGCTTTATATTGTGAACCAAGGCACTACAATAATACAGAAAAAACTCCCAAAATCAGACAACCTCCTAGTGATGAGCACTTTGTGACAGTGGGGAAAAACTCTTTTAACACTCGAGCCAAACCAACTTTATGTATAAAGTGCTTTAAAAACAGCAAGTGCTGAGAAAGTGCTTAACATAACATAAAAATAAAGTAAAATAACAAGAGGACCCTCCCTGAACCGGAGGGTCAGCCATCTGCTATGACTGCAGTTAATTGTTGTTGATGCATGTCTCTTAATTTTTAGCAGCCTGCATGCGACAGAAATTAAAACAAAAAAGAAAAGAAAGAGAAAATAAGATGCAGCTCACCTGGAACAAACAATCAAACAATAGTTTTGTGAAAAACTAAGAAGTCAAACACGACACAGCAAAACATTCAATTCAGTTTATTTATACAGCTCAAAATCACAACAACAGTCGCCTCAAGGGGCTTTATATTGTAAGGTCGACCCTATTATAGCACATACAGAGAAAAACCCAACAATCATATGACCCCCTATGAGCACGCACTTTGGCGACAGTGGGAAGGAAAAACTCCCTTTTAACAGGAAGAAACCTCCAGCAGAACCAGGCTCAGGGAGGGGCGGGGCCATCTGCTGTGATTGGTTGGGGTGAGAGAAGGAAGACAGGATAAAGACATGCTGTGGAAGAGAGACAGAGATTAGTAACAGATATGATTCAGTGCAGAGAGGTCTGTTAACACATAGGGAGTGAAGAAGAAACACCCAGTGCATCATGGGAATCCCCCAGCAGCCTACACCTTTTGCAGCATAACTAAGGGAGGATTCATGACTCCACGGTTCCTCACAGAGTTACTGGAGGCCAAGATAAGAGTAAGAATCTGGTTAGATACCATATTTCTAAGATTTTCATGGCAGAGTACAATAACATCAGTTTGATCTGAATTCTGTTCTTTGACAACAGAAACTGTCTCATTGTAAATGGATACACAGTCTCCTCTTCACACCCTGTAAATACTGAAGCATCTCTTTGTGTTTCAGTCTCTGGTAAGTAGCCTGGAGATGCAGTGGAGCTGTGTGATATGTGCACAAGGGGTATACTGCTATGCAGACTATGTACAGTATTCAGTGTTGGCTGTATTACTGAAGAGCCTGCATCCAAAGTCTTTAACTCTGAGGTTAACATTTGCACAAAGACATTTCATTGGTTAGTGAGCTGAGACCTCATACAGCGACTGTAACTCTTTAGCTGGCCGAGAGTCACAATATAGCTATTAGGGGACTGCGTTACAAGACAGCAGGGAAATGCAGCGGTTCCGGTGTCCTGGCTGAGAGCTAAGGCCAGTACCGAGTGGATTTGCTCATCTCGGCCTGTCCTGGGTCTGGACCCGGCTGGTCAAACTGGTTCTAGCCCGCTTCAGCTGTTTAAGCCATCTAAGAAACAAAACTGGCTGGATGAAATCCCAGTCATCGCTCCAGTTTTTACAGCAGTAAAGCTTCACTCCCCTCTATCACTCACAGTGTTTTCCTTTTAAAACGCAAGCCCAAATCTTTCCCAGCCATTCACCAAAGCCTGACTTTTATGAGGCTGACTTATTCTCTCCACATGGTCCAGTTGAACGCCTTAATGAAACGCAGTAGTGTCCAGCTGATTTCACTGCAGCAATATCAACTTTGGGATTCGGGGTGCTGTGAGTGCATAATTCTGAGTAAAAAAATAATATCACAATGAGCATGACAGATTTACTGTGGACTTGTGAAATGAAAGCCAATCGCTGAGAACTGATGTCATCGTGCTCATATGTGCATTTCATTGTAAATTCATTCTTGTTGACATTGTGGTTCCCTACAATTACCTTCACATCTTTTGAATGACGTAACTGACACCTGACATGCAGAGGAAGACACAATGAGCCTCAGTAACAGTCCCCCTACAGCTAACAACAGGATACAATAGGTAAAAACATATCACAGCACGGAGGGGAAGATTAGATTTTAGCCAGGTGATCATTTCGGCTTTTGAGGCATTGTGCTGTGTATGATGTACCTGTTCAGAAATAGGTGTTCTTGCAGGATAACATCATGTTTGCTCCTCTCTGACAGGAGAGGGATTCCCTTTCTCTGCATGCCTTTAAGGTACAGCCGTGCATTCGTTCATGATTCTAACCTTGCGACTAAATATACTCCACGATGCTCCCTGTGTCTGTGTTACTAAGTGAACCTCGGTGGTTTCATTAGCCTGTTGCTTAGCACTAATTAATAGATATGCATTCATATTCATTGGATATATGCAGTTTATGGCAGCAGCTCACTAACCAAGCAGTTTTCTTTACCTGCTAATGTAGTGCTGAACTAAACTAAAATGTTGAAGCCTGGGAAAGACGTCGCTGTGGAGATATTTATTTTTAATACACTGCCAGTGAAAAGTTTGGACACGCCTTCTTTTCTTTATTTTCATGACTATTTACTAAGATCACTTTGGCATTCTCTCGATGAGCTTCGTCACCTGAAATGGTTTTCCAACATCCGTGAAGGAGTTCCCAGAGATGCTGAGCACTTTTGCCTTCACTTTGTGCTCCATCCCAATCCATCTCCACTGGGTTTAGGTCAGGTGTGACTGTGGAGGCCAGGCCATCAGGTGCAGCACTCCATCACTCTGCTTCTTGGTCAAATAGCCCTGACACAGCCTGCAGGTGTGTTTGGGGTCATTGTCCTGTTGAAGAATAAATGATGGGACGCATCTGGCTACAGGATGCTGTGGTAGCCATGCTGGCTCAGGTTGACTTCAATTTTGAATAAATCCCCAACAGTATCACCAGCAAAGCCCACTCCTGCTGACTCAGATGAATTTATCCTCAGCAGCAGAGGCGACTCTTGGTCTTCCTTTTCTTTTCCACTTTCATTGCAGCACTTGATGGTTTTTGCGACTGCACTTGGGGACACACAAATAGGGCTGTCAGCTGTGTACCAACCTGACTTCTGCACAACACAACTGATGGTTGCAACTCCATTAAGAAGACAAGAAATTCCACAAATAAACCCTGACAGGCACACGTCATGAAGCTCACTGAGAGAAGGCCGAGGATTTGCAGCACTGTCAAAGCAAAGGGCTACTTTGAGGAATCTGAAATGTGAGACATTTTAAGAGTTACCATTTTTTTCTTTCCAGCATAATTCCATATATCTTGCTTGATATATTTAATGTCTTCAGCATGTATCTACAATGAGAAGTTGTGTCCAGACTTTCAACTGGTCCATGATTCCACCATACCCATTCACATAGTAGCATGTAAGTGTATATATATATATATATAAGTTAAAGACACCACTGTACATATAAAAGACATAAAAACCTGAACAATCAGACTGTGTGCACTTGGTGACAGTGGGATAGAAAAACCTCTTATAACAGGAAGAAACTCCTGGCAGAACCAGGCTCAGGGAGGGGCGGGGTCAGGTCTGCGGAGGAAGACGGCGTGGAATGAAGTAAGTGTGGACCCAAACGCAGACGACGGAGATGAAGGTGGATGCTGAACAAAAAACGAAAAGAAAACGCAGGGAGAGACACACAGAGGGTAACGAGGAAATGCGTAACAGAAGGGAGACACAGCTGAACCAAGTCTGAGGAGACGACACAGGGAGCACGCAAAACTCGTTTCGAAACACTATCCTTTGTTTAGTTTACTTTTTCTTTACTTTACAAATTAACAAACTGACATCACATTAGAGTCACGCAGGTTTTACTACAACACAAGCACTGCTTTATATTTATCTCTAACAGAGATAGAACTGGTAAACGTTATAACTCCTAAACATCACCTATATAACATTTAGCTCAGAGCGCTGCTGCGCCTCAGCAAAGCCCCGCAGAGCTTCTGGCATAACTATATGTGCTAACTGTGAAATACTGAATTTTCTCACAAGTATTCAAATAAAAGAAAATACGCCTGCACCCTGCAAAATCTGACAGGTTTAGGGTGTCGTTTAAAAGGTCACTAGCCAAAAGTTACAGCTCCAGGGAGTATACTGCTCCTGGAATATGTTACTGATGGGCAACAGACCTGAGTCGTGTACATTTTTTTATGTCATTTTGGCATGGACTGAAAGTCAGGTCCTACACAACTGTTAATCAGCTTTACGGATTTTATCCCCAAAACAACCCTTAAACAAGTCACACGCAAGTCATAGTGTCAGTTTTACCACGCGTGTCCTTTCAGGGCACTGCAAAGCCATGCTACCTTTCAAGTATTGAAAACACATGTTGTGCGAACTTGTATCATTACCATGTTGGCTTTAAAGGTAACAGAAAAATCACTGTATTTAATTCAGTTTCCAGTGTGTCTGGAGAGGCTCCTGCAACCTACATTCATTTCATTTTTAATGGCCAGCAAGCAGCAAAACAAACCAGAAATCAAATAAAAAACACACGTACCCACTTCTGTTACTACACACAATATGAATAAAAAGCACATGAGCTCTAACTTAGTAACCAGCTTTAAAAGGACAAAAACGTCACTGCCTCTGATGTGGAGCTTGATCACCGGCATTATTCTTCAGCACTTTATTCCTCAGCAGGCCTCAGCGCCACGGTGCTGCACTTAGCAAGCAGGTGCGTCTTCGAAACTGAAGTACAGCTCTTTGAACTGCTCATTGTCACACCAGCACAATTTAGTTTCTCACCCTGAAGCTGCTCTTGACCTTTTCACCCAAAATTCCAGAAGATACAAAAAAATCACTGATGTCAGGGTGTCCTCTCTCACAAACTGAGCCATTGTTGTTAAAAAACTGATTTGCAAAATTCTGTGGTTATATTGTTTGTTGCAACAACAAAACTGATCTGGACCGGTAAAAATGCTGCAGCAAGCGTCCTGACAGGGACTAGAAAGAGAGCAGATTTCTCCTGTTTTGGCTTCCTGTTAAATCCAGAATTCAAAATCCTGCTCCTCACATACAAGCAGTGTTGGTCAAGTTACTTGAAAAAAGTAATCAGTAACTAATTACTGATTACTTCCCCCAAAAAGTAATCCCGTTACTTTACTGATTACTTATTTTCAAAAGTAATTAATTACTTAGTTACTTTTTAAAAACACGATTTACAACCTGAAGAGGTGATAAAGCGATAGATCTTTCAGCCCAATTCTACTTTTTCTGCATAATCCATCATACAAAATGTAATTAAATGGAAAAGTCTCTTTTTAAAACTTGTTTTATTAGTTTTAACCTTTTAACTTTATGCATCAAGCAAAAATTTAATTATCTGCAACATTCTCTGACTTGAATAAATTAGTTTAACATTTAAACCTATTTTCTGCACATTCCAGCACATAAAATAAAATATTTTTTGTGTTTACACTCAGTCTTTCAAATAGATGCAAGTAAAACACAGCAGAAAATAAATAAAGTCAAAGACTCAGCAGTCCTGTTGCTCTATTTTCACCTGTAAAGCAGGAGCAGGGTAGGCGGAGGTTTACCCTGGTGCAGGTGTGCCGCGGTCAGTGGAAGAATCCGTGAGTTTCTCTGTGAGTTTCCCATTACGTCGTAGCTACTCGGTGCTTGCTTGGAAGTTTAGGGGTTTTTTCACTGTAAAAAGAAGTTTTCTTCCCACGCACAGCGGACACTAATGTTTTTGTCACTTTTTATGGAATCAAACTCAAAGTAAGGTCAGTACTTCCACGCTTTAAACGCTGCACGCTCATACTCTCTCCCGCACTCTATATGTGATCCACTGTTGATCTGCACACAGCTGTTGTCACCAACGTCGCACTCGCTTACGTCACTGTCGTGAGACATTCTCGCAAAAAAATCACGGTTTTAGTAACGCAGTAACGCAGCGTTCCTACGGGAAAGTAACGGTAATCTAATTACCGTTTTTGCAATAGTAATACCTTACTTTACTAGTTACTTGTAAAAAGTACAAGTTACGCGTTACTGCCCATCTCTGCATACAAGGTCTTAAATAATCAGGCCCCATCTGATCTTAATGACCTTGTAGTACCATATCACCCTATTAGAGCACTTCGCTCTCGCTCTGCAGGCCTACTTGTTGTTCCTAGAGTATTTAAAAGTAGAATGGGAGGCAGAGCCTTCAGTTTTCAGGCCCCTCTTCTGTGGAACCAGCTTCCAGTTTGGATTCAGGAGACAGACACTATCTCTACTTTTAAGATTAGGCTTCAAACTTTCCTTTTTGCTAAAGCATATAGTTAGGGCTGGACCAGGTGACCCTGAATCCTCCCTTAGTTATGCTGCAATAGACGTAGGCTGCCGGGGGATTCCCATGATGCATTGAGTTTTTCCTTTCCAGTCACCTTTCTCACTCACTATGTGTTAACAGACCTCTCTGCATTGAATCATATCTGTTATTAACCTCTGTCTCTCTTCCACAGCATGTCTTTATCCTGTCTTCCTTCTCTCACCTCAACCAATCACAGCAGATGGCCCCGCCCCTCCCTGAGCCTGGTTCTGCTAGAGGTTTCTTCCTGTTAAAAGGGAGTTTTTCCTTCCCACTGTCGCCAAAGTGCTTGCTCATAGGGGGTCATATGATTGTTGGGCTTTTCTCTTTATGTGCTATAATAGGGTCGACCTTACAATATCAAGCACCTTGAGGCGACCGTGATTTGATGCTGTATAAATAAAATTGAATTGAATTGAAAATGATGAAATGATGTTACTACTATCACGACTGTATGAGCTCGTGTCCTCTTAACTGTATGCATAACAGCCTGGCTACACTGACAAATGAGACAAAATTGCCGTACATACAATCCACATTACTGCTTCATAGAGCTCTAGTTTATTTCTAGTTCACCATGATAACCTTGACACAAACCACAGGGGTAAAGCCGTGGCTGCTTTGCTCATGCAGTCAAAAGCACGTTAGAACACGTGTAGATGAACTTTTATGAATCATTTTTATGAAACACAGTCTGAAATCCTCGTGTTGGTAATAATGTTTGGTCAGGATCAACACTGCAGCTGACCAATCACATTGTTATGATGTCATTTTGTTTCTTGAAAATACAATTCACAGTTTTTTTTAAATTTTGTAGTTTTAATATTCCTGGATGAAGTATCTTGTTAGGTAACTGAACATCCAGCATTTTGGGTTTGTCCCAACCCAAGTGTGCATGGGAACATCAAAACCGAGAGCAAAGCCACATCTTAGCTGTGCAAACACATCCGATAATGGGACACACATGGCTGCTGCCACTGATAATCACTAAAATCCGGCTTTTTATAAGGAAATCTTCAAGGTTGTTAAATTGGCTCAATGTTCTCCTCACTAATCACCTCGTCATGTGGGTAATTGTCTCATCTTGAACATCACAGGTGCGCCCGGTCTTTAGGACCTAGCGGCATTTATGCACATCTGATGTTCATTGCCCCCCTGGTAGGACTGGCTACACAAAAGAGGCAAGAAGAAGTGAAAAAGACGGAGTGAGAGAAATGAAAACTGTGAGAGAGCCACTCGAGTGTTGAGGAGGTGACATTTCCATTGAGGGAATATCCACCCAGCAGGTGGGACCGTCTCTCCTGTTGGCGGCACTCAAAGCCTCAGCACGCCTGGAAACAGTGACTGATTTAACCAGAACAAAGCCTCTGAAATCCTCTTCTCATCCGCCCCGTCTAAACCTACTTGCACACAGTCTTCTGTAATAATAATTCCACGTTCAGGGACATTATTATCTCACCACCATCGCTTCCTAAAGCTGAGAGCTCATGTAAGATATGTATCTGGTGGTCACATTTTCAGCTAAACCGTTCATCAGCCTGTCAAGTTCATTTCTGACAAACTGTCTCTGTTCCTCCTCTCAAACTTGCCAAAGCTCTGTGCGGAAACACAGTTCAACATTTTTAAGTCATTCTGGGAGAACTCCCAGTACTTCACCTTGGAGTGAAAACTCTGAGAATTCAGTGGGGAATAGTAAAACCTACTGGTGGTGAAACTCTAGTAACAGGGCTGAACGCTTAACACCCTTGTTAACAATTTCAGCATGTTACAGGAACAAACACAGTAAATGTCTGTTTATTAGGAGCAAATAAGAGGAAAAAGATCACTTCACACCAGCAGGGTTTAAGTAATTATTATTAAAATGATTGTTATGCTGAAATGACTGTTTGCTGTCATGCATGTTGTCATCGAAGTAATTCATAAGATTCAGGAACGAATAAGGCGATCCTAAAAGCTGCGACTGAAGTTTGGATAAAAGTTTTGCAGCTTTGTCAACAGAGCCCGTGATACATCCAAGCGCTCATTCTCCAAATGTAGCGTCAAAAGGACCTTTCACAGTCATGTGTTATGTTAAAATGGTAAACACTTTCTCATTGGCACGTTGTGTTTTTTCCACATCTGCAAACTCCTGAAGGTTTGCTAAGGTCAGAGTATTTTTTTTCAGGTTTTAACTGGATTCTCTTTCTGTAGATCACGTCGCTGGGCTCGTGAAGTGAGCCAGTTGAGCTGAACTAGAACATAGTATAATAAGAAAACTGCATTAGCACAGTATCTGCAGCTGTGCGCAGCTCTGTGCATGTCCCCAAGTCTGTTTGTGGTGTCTGCCACCTCTTACAGAAACAGCTTTATAACCTTCTCTAAGATCATTGCTGACATCTTCCCTCCAACACAACACAACAACCTTGCTGCAGACCAGCAAACGTCCGGCACTTGCTGATGATCAGTTAATCAAGTGCATTTGACTAGCAGATTAAGGTTGCATTTAGCTCATTTTAAGACACGCTAAGGACCCAATTATTTTTATTGTGTCCCGATGCATAAAACCTTAGAATTTAAATTGCGTGTGCTTTCTTTTTACCACCACTGTAAATCCAGAAAATCTTTCCAGGGTGAAGATTTTCACCCTGAAAGGAGTTTTTCTAAAGTTCTGTTTGAGCCCGTTTATGTATGAAAGAAAGGCCAAAGCGCCCAAGAACAGTACCAGCACCATGAACTGAATGATAGCCAGCACATGCAGCCTTTTAAGCCTTTACAAGCTTGAAATTTCCTTTTTCTTTTTTTCCGGAAAGAGCCAGTGTGACCGGTGGGCGAGACTAACATAATTCCCAAAGGTTGTTGTGTTGTGTTGTGCTCGGCCTCTTGTGTCGGCCCACGGTTGGCATCCTTCTCTCATCATTTGTCACATTAGGACTGGATTCATTTTGTTTGTTTTCTCCCTCTAAAAATTTAGTTTTATTTTAATGAATGCATAAAAAAAATCTTGGAAACTGTTTGTATTCCATAAAAATGTCACTTAACTTGCCAGAGGCCATTTATTTTTGCTAAACTAGAGAGGAGGAAACGCATTATGCACAGCTTGGCTCTAATAACAATAAATCACAAGGTGGATTTGCAGACAATAAAACTGGATGTGTGTGTTTCATGGCTGCAAAAGTTTGAGTATATAGTGAAACAATACTCGTTACTCTCTCATTGCCTTCACTTTAGTTCATCCACCACAGAAATCCTTTGGCTTAATGTCACAAACACATTTTTATTACTCTGTCAGTTCCTTTCAGTCAAAATGAGCCCGTTTAATGCTTTTCAATAAACCTTTTCATGGCAGAATTTTGTATTTGTACCAGCGCAAGTGCAGTTAATGGTATTATACTGTGTCCCTGTAATCAGGGACTGTGAAAAGCTGGAACTCAGGCGTTACTGGAATACTCCGGTGCCACGTCCACATCTCTGGTTCGGTGTAGTAGCTTAAACAGCATAAAGTTCCTTTAAGTGTCTGAGTGCATACATCAGGTCATCAGGGGATACTTTGTTGCACCTTGTCCCACTGCAGCCGGATGAGAGAAAATGTAAAAAGAAAAGCGATTTGGCACATTTGCAACATCATATGGAAGAAACAGGAGAAAACCTGGGAGAATTTCCATTGGCTCAACAATAAATGTTTTATAGTTCCATATGTTTATTGTCAGCTCTAACGTCCCAGCAACAACTATGCAGTAGTTGTGTCGCAGTAACATTATGATAAAAATGAATTATCGTACCTTTTGTTGAAGAAACAAGCAAGCGAAAAACATCATCCAATAACTATTCTGGCATACGCTATAATTATAGTATCAAAATGTTATGGAAATTGTACTATTTCCAGTACGACTGAAATAAAATACTGTTATTTGTCTGTGTAAAATAAACAAAAGGGTGTTTGTATTTGAAATGTAAGCAATGCAGTGAAAACAAGAAGCACTTTACTAAACCGCCACCAAAGCAGCTCTGGGCAGTTTTAAAGCAGTCGTACTGGGTTCTGGATTATTTAAAACTTACTTTAAGAAGACAGCAGTGCAGCAAAAACAACAGGCTTTTTTAATTTGAGCTAAATGTCTTCATTTTTTTTTATATGGATATAGTACATGCATAGCACTCATGTCATTGTTTAGTCAGATTTGTTCAAATGTGTGTAAAAAATATCAAGTAAAAAATATTTTTGCAAGTTTATTGCATTTAAAAAAAATCATACTCATTCAGGAATATTGTAAATGGCTACAACCTGTTACTGTCATGTATATAACAAAGTCATCATTTATACTCGTGGCACCACATTCCTGTTACCTGTTGTCATTTTAAATAGCTTTATGTATCCTTTTTATCACTTTGATCTTCACATCAATCTATTGATGTAACGAAATATTTTTAATCCTTATATGGTCGTTTCTACATGTTGACAGTACACACAACGCTAAAATCATAATTTACAACTTAAAGTTGGTTTTTTTGCCCATCAAGTTGACCTTAAAGACTTTGGTGGATTTCAGTGGTTTGTTAACATCGCCCCACTCGACAGACCTACAAGGTTTTTATTCAAAACCTTTCAAGCTGTCATGTTTACAGACACAATGATGACACACAAACGCTACAAAAACATTCGTTTTGGAGCTAACAATAAAGAGCAACAATATACTATACTATAATATAATATATATTTATTAGTTTTCACAGAATTATTACTAATAATACTGTGAAAACAGTATCTGAGGCTACAAATGAGTCAGTATTATTGAATTATTCTCCTGTTAAATGATTGTAAAAGTAACCAATGTAACTAAAGAGAAATCTAAAAGGAGCAAATCAAAGACTGAGACAAGACGCAACATTAATCATCTAATTTTACTTTTACTTTGTCAGGACATAGAGGACATATTTCCATTTGCAGGAAAGTCTTTTATATACATACTTTCTATATTAATAATGTGGATTTGACGTAGCGGGCCACATTAACTTTTTCTAAGTATAGTTTTAAAAATATGCTTCAAGGATATTCCTACATATGTCAACTTTAGGTGTGGAAAACCTGGAATTATCCCAATACAACAATTTAAACCACGACTGTGCCGTGACATTTGTAGACCTAACATACTTTCCAGATATTTCTAGCAGAATTTTGATGAAAATGTCATCATTCAATGACTTTAACTCAATTTAAATGTTCGTCTTCCTGTCCACCGATGCAAGTGGTCACCTACTCGCATACATCTATGCCTCAAATTAGTTAGGTATTAGTTAATGGTAGTGCAAAATGAAACAGGACCCCCCTCTCCTCCCAACACGACACAGCTGATTGACAGAATCAGCTGAAATAAACAGAAACAGTCGTATATCCAGAGTAAGAGTTTTAAACAACTAGTATTAATGTTTAATGAATAACAGCATCTTTTATTACACACTACATCCTTCTGTTTTTCTTGTGTACCTTTTAAGTGGTCGAACTCTAATTATATTACTGTAGGAAAGTCAAGTGCTAGTGACAGATAGATGAAATTTCAGAGTTCCAGCAAATTGTTCACAGACATAAAGTATTAGAGTTTATAGAGCCAAACACTCCTAACCAGACTGATTTTCTCCTGTGGGGCTTTTATTTAGTGCTGAAATTTATGTGGGTCAAACAGAATCATCAATTCAATTTTATTTATACAGCGCCAAATCACAACAACAGTCGCCTCAAGGTGCTTTATACTGTAAGGTAGATCCTACAACACAATAATTCCACCTGAAATATGAGGAAACATTTATAGACGCTTTGGATTATGACGATTTCTGATTATTAGTAAAATATGGAATCTGATTGTTGTTTAACAACAATTTTAAACAAAACCGAATTAATAGCACACAGCTGTACTTTTCATATCTGTATTAAACATTGAGTAATAATGTGCACAAATGATGACGGGAAATTTTTAGAAGCGACCACTGAGTCCACAGATCTCAGGCTCAAAGGGAGAGAGTTCCACAATCTGGGGGCCACAGTTACAAAAGCTTTGTCGCCTTTTGCTTTCAGCCTCGTGTGTTGGACAGCAAGCAAGCCCTGGTCACATGACCTCAGGGACCTGCTGGGAATGTATTTATGTAAAAGTTCACTTATGTTGGTGCTTGTCCATGCAGAGCCCTGAAAGTCAAGGTCAAAACCTTAAAGTGGATTCTGAATTTAACGGGGAGCCAGTGCAGCTGAATCAGCAGGGGTGTGACATGGGAAAACTCGGAGGACTTGGTCAGAAGCTTTGCAGCAGCGTTCTGAACAACTTGCAGATGCTCCAAAGAGGCTTTACATAAACAAGTAAACAAAGAATTACAATAGTCCAGACGAGATGAAACAAATGCATGAATGACAATTTCTAATTCTAATTCATGTCAGCATAGGTGGACTTTTAAACTGAAAGTGTAATATTTGGGATGAATCGCAGACATGCTGTAATGTTGGCATAGCATGCAAGTGCAAGAGTACCTGACAATAATGGCAATAATGATAAAGATTAACGTTTGGTGAGCTGGTTCATTGTGTTTCAGGGGTTCACTTAGAACTCAGCAGGTAACCCTGAGATCAGATGAGTGCAGGAGACATCACGTGTCTTTTGACCTCACGCGTTTTTCATTTCTTTGTGATTATCCGACCTCTGTTTCCACCCCACCGTAAATCTATTGCTCAACAATACAAACAAGTAATTCATTAAAAATCATCAGCCTTTATCTGTTGCTCACCAAGTTTTGATCTTTAGTTTTGTATGATTTTTTTTCCTTAATATGAAACAAGTAATCTATTATCACAACAACATTTGTTGCCAGTGTTGCCAGTGGTTGATGGTAAAGATAAAGAAAAATGATCAAAAGACACATGAAATAATTATCCTGAGACGTTCCAGTCTTTTCCCCTCGCGTGTTGGATTGATGTGCGTCTGGTGAGAGGCAGGCTTTCATTTGTGAGCGTGAGCCAACATACTTGATATCTGTTAGTGAAGTCAGACGTGAAAAAAACGTCTTGTGTTTGTCTAATATACAGTGTAAGCAGAAATGACTAGAACATGCTTTTCTGTTCTGGTCATTGCTGTAGGTCCAGGTTTTATGGCTTTCTTAGCTTTTTCTAGCCGAAGTCTGTTTGTATTCATAAATCTGGATGAGATATATTAAGTGATTTTACAGACTACACACATTTTATTATCAACAGGTAACTACAAGCCCCGAGGCACCCGAGGGAGATACATTTAGGCAACGTGAGATAAAAGTTGGAGCTGGAAAATACAGCTGCTTCAAAAAATTATAAGGACACTGGAGCATTAAATATCTGTGGTTCTGTTTGCATTTAATAGCACTGCTCCTGAGTCCAGACTTAAACTAGCCTCAGCCTTCTGACTGTTTCACTGCGTGTTTTCAGCTACACTGTAAGAGCAACATTTTTGTCATCATCACCATCTGGTTCTAGTAAAAAAACAGATTTAATTTAAATAGTCTCTTTTTCCCTTGCAAGAATTATCCCACATGCAACTTGTTCACCTCTAGCAGTAACTACTGCTAGAGTTAGCTAACAAACCTACGAGGCAAGATTAATGACATAAGAAGCTACGTCAAGCTTAAAGCTTTGTTTCTTTATCTGGCAAAGCTGCTGTGGTGACTTAGGCTGAACACATCAGCTGTTAACAGCAGGTTATATTACATGTTTGGGTGTAAAATCAACTGTAAGCAGATTCTTGCATTATGAGCAGCACAGCATCATATCACTACCTGAGGGCACCTGTGTCTGCGCCATCTGCTTCTGGGTAACAAAAAAAAAAACAGCGTGCTGATTGGCTGAGCTAACATGAAATTTTGAAAAAAAAATACCTTGAATTTTGAACTTATCAACTCAAAATTTTGAGTTATGAATAACATTTTTTCACAGTGGTGGAAATGTACTTATGTTATGAGTGACATTGCTGAGACATGCTGGACTGGAGTCTAATCTGCTGCTGACATTTTTGTACTTTAAGGATCGCAGTTACTAGAACACACACTACAAAGTACCCATTCAATCAATGAAATCGATTTGATTTTGATCTGTGTGAAGAAAAATCCAAGCAGTTTCCACATCTGATCTAATACGCCCCAAAGGACAGTAAGATTTCATATTTTAAATGTATCCAGTTTAATGTTTCAGATCTCCAGCCATCAAGTTGACGATTAAATCCCAAGATTAACAGTTTTATTCAGCCTTGTCTTGTCTTATTTCCAACAGTGTTGCTGCTTTATCTCTATGTTCTTTATCAACAGTTTGTAAACATTATCTGATAGCATCTCTGATTGGACAGTTACAGTTGGGGTTTTACTTCTTGTTGAGTTCAACTGTGTTGAATGTTGCTTGTAGCATAGTCAGGTGTGTCAGGCGTGGTAGGTTACAGGTACTGAATGGGAATGTTTAACACTGTTTCTTAGTCAAATCCACACTCTTAATGATGACAGTTACAGACAGATCATGGGACGTCTTCTCTTCTTTAGATTTTGTCAAAGAAAACCTCATTATCACAGCTCATGACTAAAGATGACCGTTTTTACTTCACTGACTTTCTGTGATTTAAAATTACGCTGTAAAGTTAGCACCAGTTGGTCCTTTAATCATTTTTATTGCTCTCATTGACTCTCCCTTTAATCTATAATTGTATAAAATAACATAGTTATGCAAATACGAAACAAAAGCTAAGCTCCAATGGACAGTCAGTCTGCTCAGTAAAAGGTAGTTTTGTATAAAGAGGACAGCATTTCAGAGCTATGGCAGAGAAATACTCCCCTACTGTGAGACACAGTGAGGATTACTTTGGTTCCAGGCACTGGGTGTTATTCTGGAGGGCCTCTCGGTCCAGTGCTGCAGCGAGGCAAAGAAACACGGCTGGCCTCTGTTTTGAGGACCCTTCCAGAAATCTGTTCCTGGGCTCCAGCTCTGTAGCCGCTCTGACAAACAGCCGTCACCACTCAGACCTTCACCAACCAACTTCCTCTTGAGATGAACCCAATCAAATTTAGGCCTATTAATATTCTTATCTAAGTAAGGGAAAGCATGTTTACATCAGGGGTGTGACTTTATAGCTTTTCAGGAGCAGAAGCCAAAGTGAAAGTGAATCAGTGTCTCGCTGGTGTCTTTAAAGTTATTTCTCAGCTGTTTGAAACAAGAATAGTTAGAATTCTAGAAATACTGAGGTTAAGCCACAGACAGAAGCTGAAGACGTTCTTTAGAGGAAACTATCCTGTGGAAATGCTTACGAAACCATTTCTAACTATATTTTCCAGGAAGTCCTTAAAATAAGCTTTTGATTGATGATTTGATTTCTCTACAACAGTCTCAGTTGTTTCAAAGCCATCTCCGCTGAAGACTTTCAGCTAAAAGTAGTTATTTGTATACAGTATGCAAAGCTCACAAATGCTGGCACGAGCCCAGCGTGTACATGTTTTTTTAATCTTAAATTTAAAGCGTTGGTCCTGCGTCTGTGAACTAGATTTATGTAGCCAAAAATCCAAATACCTCCCAAATTCCTGTCAGCCCATGTGATAGTTAAACACTGGTTTGCCTGTTGTTTCTTGCAAGTAAGTAATGTTGAGCAAATGTAATAAATTTGTGAGGGAAACAAAGTCAGCCAAAGCAACAGTAACAGTACTGAGGCTGCTGTGTCATGAAAAGCCGAGATTAATGTGAGATTAATAATTCACAACGTGAGGAAAGAATGTAGCGATTCCTGGCTCAGCTCAGACAATCCTCTGCAAAATAAAAACCACCAACCGCGTCCAAATTTTTATCAACAACACTCTGTATTACCATATGTTGTGCAACAGACATGTTTTTCCACACCCATACAGATCACAGCTGTAGGTTAAGTCTTGTTCGATAGCTGCATGTATCTGCCCCGTGTTTGGCGTTTCTGCTGTTAAACCAGTAGTCCATTACTGGCCCTTGAAATGGATACCCAGCCTCTTCTATCATGAAATAGTGGGATTACGCTATTAACATTGCACTCATTACCGGTTTAACACTGAAATCAGACACGGTATCAAAGTCTTTCTGTAATACGAAGAATGACATATTAGGTAATATCATCTTACCTAAGCTTAAGAAAAGCACGTAACAAATCCTTTTAAGGTGTTATTATGTTATTGTATTTTTCATTAGAGATGTCTGATAGTGTTTTGTGTAATTATCCAACCTTCTAGGGGAAAAGTAGTATATTTTTTGGAGATTGCTCTGTTCTGGAAATGTTTTCCATTTGCCCTCTGGGCTTCGTTATTGTTGGCTGGGTCTATGCAAAAAATGACTTTTATACTGTTGGTATAACATATATGTTTGAGAGAAAATGCAAAGTTTTGTGATAACCCTATTTATGTTGCTAACTATGTGTAGCTCTTGGAACTTCGATGATTGATGAGTCAACACTTTGGTCTGGACTGAAGTATGAGGACATTTAGAGACATTCGGTGAAGCTTGCTGACTTGGGTGACCTCCTTAATGCTGGATGAACATTCAAAAAGAATGTAAATATTTGTTTCTCATGTGCACTCTCTTTTCACCCAGCACCAGCTCAAAACTTTCATTTTCAATACTCAGAATCTTACCTGAAAAACATTTTGAAAATTCTAAGCTGTGCTTCATCTTTTGTGGTAGTTACAACATAGCATGATAATGCACCAAAATAAGGATTTATTCTATTCTATGAACATATGTGCATACTCACCAGCAGGAGCTTGGGCTTCTCCTTCCTGTCATACACTTTATCTGGTCTTTAAGTCTGACATCATCAGCTGTGTCTGGACCCAAACTCCGCTTCAGGTCCCAAAGTCAAACGAACACTGCGGCATCACTGAGAGTTACAAACTGTCTAAATTCTTTCATCTTTAATAAAATGATCAGCGTTGCTGATTTACCAGGTGTAACAATTAAGTTTAACATCCAGGCATCCATGAAAACAAAATTTAACAGAGTTAATAATTTAAAATTCTGTTGCTTACTTTTAAAATTACTAATAACACAGGACCAAGCTATCTTAAGGAACTCTTAAACTCATATGCTCCTGCGAGGGCTTTAAGATCATCCTCACAGTTATTGTTGGTTCAGCCCAGATCTCGTTTGAAGTCTAGAGGTGATCGAGCGTTTGCTCTAGCTGCACCTGAGCTGTGGAACAATCTCCCGATTGGCATCCGGGCGTCTGATTCTATTCAATCTTTTAAATCACGGCTTAAAACATATCTGTTTGAACTTGCTTTTTCTACCAGTTAAATCCTGGCCTTGTTTGCAGTGAGTTATTCTATTAGTTTTTCTGTTTGTCTTGCGTTGTCTATGTTCTCTATCACTGTGTTTGATGGTACAGCTTTACTTTGCTATAGCTATGTGCTATAGTTTACTCTTATTAGTGGTTTTTACCTGTGAACATAATTCCACACTTATATGACTCTGATGTTATAGTGTTAATTGTTTTATTGTTTTATTCTTTTATGTAAAGCACTTTGGCATGCCCTTGGCTTTAAAATGTGCTCTATAAATAAAGATTGTTGTTGTTGTTGTTGTTGTTAAAAGTTAGCAGGAAGTTAGCTCGCTAGCTTCCTGCTAAACATGATATAGCTTGTTCTGACTGAGAGATTTCTGAAAAATTCAAACGTACAGCTCTGCTATCACTTCCAACATAAATGAAGACAGAAAACTAAACAGCAGTGACGTTTGTAGGGTTACTGAAGTTGGGCTAGCTGGTATATAATGATGTGCTACATGATCGCTAGCGACACAGCTATGTTAGCATAGCATAAACACAGTGAAGCTGGAGGATGAACGCTAACAATTTTCCACTGGATAAAAGTTAACGTGAGGGTTCCTGATGGTTAGAGACAAATGCAATGGCATGGCAGGATGCTGTAAACGGACCAAACTTCAGTCAGGAGAACAACTGAGATAATCCATCCACAATACGAGGTTAGTCATTAATATACTGCTGCATGGGCTGGGCTGTAGCTACATTGTAAGGTTTTAAAAACTGAGCTTTAAAACGAATAGCGGTAATAAAAACCGAGAGAAGCCGACAGTGATCACTGACTGTTTTTAGGGGCTTGTTGACATTAAATACAACAAGATAAAAAGCATTAAAACATGTTAAAAACACAACAGCCTTACTAAACGCAGTTTGGACCCGGAAGCAGGATTCGTCACGTCAACAGTTAAAGAGCAGATAGCAGCATCTGCTGCCAGCTGCTTCTAAAAGCATTCAGGACAATGGAGGGACGGGTTGCTGTAGAACCCCAACAAACATGCCCATAGTGGGTATCTGTGGGTGAACTGTAGGGTTTATTCCATGTGGGGTAGCCCACAGCAATTTTGACATTGTGGGCCCCTAAAAGCACACGTGCTGTATGTGCTGTCTATGATGAGATAAGCTGTGTAAGCCAACACCAACAGGCAATATTGTTCTGTTGTGTGACAAAGGCTGGGCTGAATGCTATCAGGAGCTCCAACACAACACGAGGCTTAGCTATAGAAAAGAAGTATAGAGGAGACAGCACTTGAATAAGTCCTGCAGCTGTTACAAAGCATGTAAAACATGCTGGAATAGCTGGCTGAACTGAAATCACTTTTCAAAGCTTGAAATTTATTTTGCAACCCCTAAACAGTGTAACAGGGTCTGTTCCAGTGATAAATTGGATAAATGTCACTTTAATTTATATCAGCAGTGCAACAGATTTCATTATCTATCAAGAGCACGTTAAAGTGAGTGTAGACTGATTAACTGACTACCCACACGTACGTCACACACTGGCTGTAAAATAGCACTGGACCATTTTAAAGTGTGATTAGTGTCTAACGAGGAGATTGATTCAGTTCAGACTGCATGTCCACTGAGTGGACACATTAAATCATGAAGAGTCTCCAGATTAAGGCTCCTGTCAAAAAACTGTCTTGCTCGCAAAAATAAATTCATACTTTTTATATGTTCACTTCTGATTGAACCTTTAGAAAACGAATAAGCAGGTCAGAGTCAATATTTCGGACCTTACATTAAAAGGGATAGCTCAGTAGGTAGAGTGGTTGCCCCATGATCGGAAGGTCGGAGGTTTGAATCCACTGACCAGCTACCCCGAGGTACCCCTAAGCAAGGTACCGTCCCTACACACTGCTCCCCGGGTGTTGCTTTGGTGGCTGCCCACTGCTTCACTGGGTGAATGGGTTAAATGCAGAGGAGTAATTTCCCTATGGGGACTAACACATACACATGACATTAAGCAGAGCAGGTTAGTGGAGATGTTCTGCTTGGAGGAATAGCACTGCTTCGGAGCCCTATGCATTATTTGCCATTTAATGTATGATCAAATCTTGAGAATAGGGCACAATATTGTCCTGTTGCCAGATGTATGTAAAAGTGGTCTATGTCTGAATGACATGTCATCACTTTAAAAAGCAGGATCACATAAACATTCTAAGTTCACACAATCGATCACTCTGTGTTCCGAAAAGGTCGTTTTTCCCATCTAGTTATTGCTGGATTACAGTGACCAATCAATATCTTAGCTATCATGTACAATGCTAATCATGTCAGATGTGCGTGTGAGGTTTTCACTTTCTTTTGGTGGTCACTATGTTTTCCTGTTGAACTAAAGCATGAATTTACAGGACACAGTGCAAAAGGAGAATTAGTTTCCAATCTAAGTATTACTAAATGATCTTTTGGATAAAAGGCCACAGTGTTTGGCTTGTAAATCTCTGCTCTACAGGGTTGACTCACATGTACTTTTTAACTGCAAAAATGTAAAATGTGAGCTGGAATTGCTCCTGTATCTGTAAAAGTAACCATCAGTGAAAATTTAAAGCTTTGGATCCCGCTTAGGAACATGAAAACCTCAGCCTTACAGGGAATTTGGAGCTTTGATGGGAGGACCCAATAAATAAAGGAAATGTTTGCAGAGTTTAAAGGAGACACACTACAGAGTAGGAAGAGCGGACTGCAGAGTCACGAGACTTGGAGAGAAGACTAGCGAGTAGTGCGGTGCTCTGAACGGATAATTGGAGGTGAGCTTCCCTCCCTCCAAGACATCTACAGGAAGCGCTGCCTGAGGAAAGCGGGGAGGATCATCAAGGACTCCAGTCACCCCAGCCATAAACTGTTCAGACTGCTTCCATCAGGAAGGAGGTTCTGCAGCATCCGGTCCCGTACCAGCAGACTGAGAGACAGCTTTTTCCATCAGGCCATCAGACTGCTGAACACGTCATAGACACCTCAGCTTCACTACTGGAACTTCAACATTATGCACTCCACACTGTATATAAATGCCACTTGTTTTGCACATATTCAACTCTGTATATTTTATATATTTTATTATTATTATTATTTTTATTTATTTATTTTTTTTATTTATTTATTTTTTTTACTATTTAATTTGTAAAAATGTGTATACACACACACACACACACACACACACACACGTAGGAAAATATTTAGTATACACATCCAGAAATGCATACACTATTATATATTGTACATATATTTATTAGTTTCAGGTTGGCCATTCTTGTATTTTGCTCGTTTGTGTTGTTGTGTTTGCACATCTCTGTTGCTTGTGGGGCTCGCACACAAGAATTTCACTCGCATGTGCTGTGCCAGTGTGCCTGCACATGTGATGTGACAATAAAAAGTGATTTGATTTGATTTGATTTGATTTGAAGACTAACTCCAGCCCTGCTCCCAGAACCAGTAACATCTATACTGTGTGCACAGCTAATCTAAAGTTCATGTAGCTTAATGAAGACAAACATGCATTTATGGCCAGTATCAATGTATTTTACACAATATGGCATATTTTCTTTTCCTTTTCCCATCATGATCAAACCTTTGTTGAACCTCTAGTTAAGCTGTTAGTAGCTCTACAGACAAGATGAAAGCCCCCGTATTAGGTTACACGCCGAGTCATCCATCAGCTGAGGTAAGTTATTTGTTGTTTGTGGACTGAATGGTTCTTGGCAGAGGAGGGGGAGTGCAGGTATGTGGATTCCTCTGGAGGCGGCAGCTGGGAGCAGCCTAACAGCACTGCTGCAGATGAGATGGATGAGATAGAAGCTGAAACACAGGTCTAGTTAAAGAGCGGAGTGATGAGGGTGGGGTTGGGCTGAATGCTCTACTTTGAGAGCCCCAAGGGGCTGGGGCATTGATCTAGAGATGTTTCCTTCAGGCTCCTCATATCTCCTATCTGACTAATATTGACTTTGCCAGATTTATATCTCTGTCTTCTGATGTTTTGTTGGCTTTAGCTATGTCAACTTTGACCCTCATTTCCCTCCACTTTTTATTGGAGGCATATGTGGATACATCATCGGTATTGGTAATCCTTCTACGTAGGAAACAATCCAGCTGTTCCAGTTATGGTCTTTACGAGTTCAAGGCTAACTGAATTAGCACGAAGACACATGACTTTGTTCAAGATGGGCTTCAAATGGACTGAACTTTTACCTGTAGTTCCTCAGTGTGGCAGGAACTCAAATTACATCTGCGAAAACATCAGATCTAGTTTTGGTACATTGAAGTTCTCTGGTGGAGTGTGTGGATAAAAAACGAGTTAGCCAGCAAAACTTAAACTGTAAAAAAAAAAAAAAGGTGACTTATTGCACAATTGAGGATGTTAAAGTGGAAGAGGAATGCCTCGCTTATTTGATGCAGGGAAGTATTATATTACAGGCACACAAATACAGCCAAGATGGTGTGCAGTACTGGGCAATGGGTCAAACATTTCTAGAGTATGAAAATGCTCCATCTGATCACCTCTGTGAAAATCTTTGTAGTGAAGCAACATTTCCAGGACTGGATTCTGCAGTTCTGTGCACATCTTCTTCCACATCGTTTGTGGTGTGAAGGGAACAACGGTCAAGTTCAATTTGACATGCTGCTTTCTCGTATTTGAAAAGAAATGGCACACCAGAAGGCACTACAAAGGGTGATTAACACCGCCCAGAACATCATTGGGCGCTCCCTGCCTCACTAAAGACCAAAATAGACTCAAGGACAGTTTTTGCCCTAATCTGATCTGATTAGCTCCTTTTTTTCCACACACAAACACGTATATTTTTCTGTATGCATGTTGATTCTGATACCTGCTTGCCTTTCTTTCAGCAGCGATGTAGGACAGTACTCCAGTTTTGTTGTACTATTGTACAAAGTAGGATTTTGCAATAAAGTTTTAATTTATTTTAAATAGTAGCTAGCTGTTCATATTCTACTATGCAGTAATTTTGCTTCATAACTGATATATGGACTCAGTTTGGTAATAACTGAAACAATTAAATTTGATTGGAGCATCAAGAATGTGTGCTTTCATCAACACACAGGCATCCTAAAAACAGCCTACGAGTCCTCATCCTGAGTAAGAAGAGAACGAAATGTTCCTCTGTTGTTGCAGAAGCAAGCAGCTTGTTTGCATTCGCTATTGTGTTGTAACAAAGCTTGTTTGGTAACTGGAATCTTTTTAAAAATCTGTGTGGCTAATAAAAAATGATCAGCAGCTGTCACAGCATAAATCATTGGAAGATTAATAATGCACAAGGGTTAAAGCGGGATCAGATGTAATCTAATGCTGAGCTCTCCTTACCTTTAAAAATGAAGTCCCATCTTCCTTGTCGGTCTTCTTTTTCTTGCATCTTTTATCACCTCAGTATTGCACATACTGGGAAACGCAGCGACTGTAAAGTTAGCTGCTGGCTAGTACACATATTCTGTGACAAAAACAATTTGTTTCATGATATTTTCTGAGTTTTTTTAAAAGCTGAATTTGAAATTACCTGCAACTTAAAACACAGCCCAGTTATGCTCTGTCCTCTTCTGTAGTGCTAGCTAAATTCTGCTAAATTAGCTTGTCTTAGCATAAAGACCTGCTGTCCAAACTCTTCTTCAGGTCCCAAACTCAAACAAACACATCACTGAGAGTTTCATCTTTAATGAAATGATTAGTGTGGCTGCTCTACCAGGTGTAACAAAGTTTAACATCCATGCATCTGTAAAAAATATGATTTATTTAGTTTAACAGAGTTAGAAGCTTACTGAAGAGGAATAGGGCCACTGTCAGGCTTTAATCCCAAAATTCTGAGATTAAACTAAGACTTTAATACTGTTTTCTCAGAATTCTGAGATTAATGTCAGAGTTCTGAGAAAACAGTCAGAATTCTTACTTTATTATATTCAGAGTGCCGGTGAGAACCCGTACAGACCTGGGCAGAACATGCAAAGCTCCAAACAGAAAGGCGCAGGTAAAATGGTGCCATGAGGCAACAGTGCTGAACACCTATGCTGTCTAAAAGTTAAATAAAAAAACACAAAATAAATATCAATATATTTTTGATTATTTATTCTGTACAAATATTGCAAGTTCATAAATCACAATGTTGAACAATTTCTTTGAGCTAAACCATGACGAAGCTGATCATCTGATGAGCAACAATTCATCCCTTTATTCCTAATAACAGAAATCCCCAGTCAAACACTCTCCTTTGTGAGCCAGTTCCTGTAGGCCAACATGTAACTCCATGCGGGTGTGCGTGCGTGCAAAGATCCCTGTAACCTGCGCTGACCGCCCTATGGTTGTCCTGAGGCGACGGATGCAGTACTTGCTGTAAAAGCCACGATAGACAACATGTCACCATAATCCCACTTACAAAAGAGCTAAGAATAGAAGCCAAGTGGATACTGGAGATGGACACGAACAATGGTGAAGATGGGGGGAAATGTGCCCCAGTAGAGACAATGATTCATTTTATGGCTCGACATAGCTACATCATCCCGATTGCTTACCTTTACAGCACACCTTAAAAGCTCCCTTACATTCGTAGCCTCCAGTCAGATCCTGGTTTCCTGTGAATAACAGGGATTTGTGCAGTGACTGTGTCTGAGGGATAATCTTAAAGTTGGCTCTTCTATTCTGCCTGTCCGTTTTCTTTTAGGATGGATGTTATTGTCGCTGCTTGCCAGATGTCAGTACTTGAGTCGAAGCCCCCTGCTTGTTAAGCAGCTCAAAGAACACGAAAACCAACTGATATGTGCACCACGGCCGGCAGGCTTGGCTGATTGTAGGGTCAAAATTTTTTCTGACCTCTTTGGACCCTTAACAAATGGCTCCCAAGGCGTTGGGGCAGCAGTCATATCCGATGTGCTGCTCCGTCCATGCAAGACACATGTGCTACAACTTAAGTCTGAGGAATAAATCATCTTGTATGAGGGGAATAAGGAGGATTTCACATTAACCCCTGAATGCCTTGTACTCACATGGGATATCCTCCTGGCTACAGGGATAAATAACATCCAGGGAGCCCTATAAACTCTTACACAGCTGAGGATTTATTCTTCTTGAATTCCGCTTGCTGAATGGTAACGAGATCAGCCGTCCTGCAGGGTAAGAGGTAGACATGAATGTCAAGTGACGTCAGTTCAGCCGGACAACAATGCAAACCGCAAAGGCCCGAGGTGTAACACCATACTACCTGCCTGCCAGTCCCAAACATCTTTCAAGGTGGGGACTGCCTTTTGCACCAAAAAGAAATAAATCAGCTGTCAGGCTGGCAGCTACGAGGTGTGAAATACTAAGCTGAGAAAAAAAAGCCAAGGCAAAGATAAAGTCAAATTTAAAAGGGGCGGCGGGGTTCAAAATTCACCCAGGTGCAATGTGGGAAAACCATGAGGCTCCTTTTCCTGGTTGCCCAGGATGTGTTTGAGCAGAAGATGTATGTGACCCTCGGATTTTAATACCTCTCCATATATATACGCTGCTGCACAAAGGCAGGGGGCATGTGAAGTAGCTCTGAAATGCCTCTCTGTAAAGCTTTTCCATCTGCTGCTGTAACTTTAACTGCATCCCATCAACCACGGCGCTCAGCAGCCTGTCACTGCCGAGGCAGCAGCGTTTAAGAGCTGTCACATTGTACGCACGCAGCTCTCGCTATGTGGCTGTCGCTTTATCAGACAGGTACAGAGAAAACGCTGGGAAGAGAAGGAAGGAATGTAGAAAAGGAACAAATGCCTTAAAGAACTTAAAATGGACAGAACCAAAAGAAAGGAAACAAAGAAATAAATAAGAGGGACGGCACAGCTGGAAAAGGGGAAAAACAAGTACTGAAAGAAGACAGAATGAGGAAAAGGAATATACTGAATGCAAGAAGGGAGATAAATACTGAATACATTAAAGAAAGACAGGCTGAATACCTTTTTATGCTCGGCTACTTTTTGACGAGCAAACGCAGACTGTTTTCCCTCATTGATTTACTCTTCTCCTACTTAATTAAAAACCTGCAAACACGTCCGTCTCCCCTCCCCAGAGCATATAAATTTGGCCTCATTGTATAGAAGAACTCTTCCCTCCCCTGTGGTTGAACGCAGCGAGCAGAGTTTCTCTGTTTCTCAGACTAACAGCTTCTGGCATCTCCAGACAGGAATTCCTCCTTGCCCCTGTGATCGCAGCAGGCTGGGATTTCGACACGGAGGGAGCTGCAGAGAAGCATGTTATTATTATTTTTGTAGACGCAGAGTTCTGCGGCTCCGCATCCCTGATCCCTCTGTGCAGAGGGTTAAGCTTTGACAAACTCTAGCTTGAAATTCTTCGGCCACGTGCACATTAGCATGCATTAGTGGCATCTAAGCTCCTTCGGTCACCCCCAGGTGGTGCCGTACAGGCCGATCAATGCGACCGCAACCACGATATCACAGCTTGGCTGTTTCTGCGCCTGTTGCTGAAAATCCACAGGACTGAGGAAGAGAAACTCGGGGACATGAACACTGCAGCCGTGCATGAGGTGTGTGTGGCCTGGCTCTCTGTCTCCCACACACCACCCCCGCCATGACCGGTTGCTTAGCCAGGAAGGTGACCATGAACTAATAACAGCATACTCCCTCATACAAACACACGCTCATCCCAGGTGGGTCACAGCTGCTGAAGAAACCATTTGCTCCAAAAATACCAGCACTGACACAGGGAGGAAAACAAAAAAGCAAATTAATAAAGTCCTCCGCCCCCCGTCTTTATTTAGTGCCGCCGGCCACGGCTGGAGTTTTCCCATCCTGTGAGACTTCCTTCAGAGGCTACCTCACATTACTTTTTAAAAACCATTTCTCAACATTATGAGCTGAGCCGCTCCTGCTGTGAGGAAGAAGATGAAGCCCTGCAGCTCTGCAGCAACGCTCTTACTTCACTGCTCACTTATTGAAGAACAGCGTCGGTGCAGCTGCTATCTCATCGGCCAAGAGAGCTCTCGCTGGTTTTACGAACATGAAGAATGGGAGATTGTATCGGTGTAAAACAGGGGAGTGGGGAAATTAATGGTTTTTCAGCCATACACTGAGAACAGCGGGATTTTCCACTGTGGGAATGCATGGTGGGCTTAGTCGTAATACAGTGTAATGAGATCTAAGAGGGACCCTTGAGTGTGAAGGGGGCTGTCCACACTGCAGACTGGCTTCATGGACTGCTAGAAAGGTGAGATCAGGCTGGCACCACAAGTCAACAAGTGGAAAGCATGTGTGGGAGTGTGCGTGTGTGTCCTACAGGGAGTGTGTGGCATAGCAGAGCATCCCATATTTTAATTAAAACAGAATTGATCACCTTTATGGTTACAAGTGGGAAAATGTTGCAAATTTTTGGACTTTTTTGCTCTGCTGTAAACACCAATAAAACAGCTTTTTATGTGCACATTCACATAATGTACTGTACACACACACACACACACACACACACACACACACACACACACACACACACACACACACACACACACACACACACACACACACACACACACACACACACACACACACACACGAATAGCCAATAGCAGTGTTCCTCAATGAGAATGGCTACTACATGCCAGAGGGTATTTATGGAGGGAGCTGGTACACACACATAAACACACACCCACTCAAAAGGACATTAAAGCTCGGAGCTTAGTGTTAATTAGAGGTCATTCCAGTGACAGCTGGCAAAGGCCACACCGGGCTGTAGCTAGAGGAGAGGGATAAAACATAAAGCAAGCGCTCCTCTTGGAATATGTAGAATGCTGAGCAATATCTGCAAAGTAAACAAGCACCTTGCAACCACGAGGAATGGCTTTGTAAACAGGATCTCCCCTCCAACACCTGGTTTGCACTAAGGCCTGCTGTCAATATGCAACTTCATTTGCTTTCTGGTATAAAAAGGAAATGACAATGGCTGCCTGTAACTTAGTTTGTTATACCATCTCCTCTGGATGGTTATGACCTGTGCGATTTTTAACCCTGGGCAGTTGGAGCAGTCCGAGGGGTTATGTAAAGTAGCTCCACGCCATGAGGTGTAGAACGTTTACTCACAGCCGACCCGTCTCCAAGAAACGTAGCTTACACTTCATTTGTGATACGAAGCGCCAGAAAGAAGACACACGATGAAGAAATATTGATTCTTTTTCTTCTTCTTATCCAATTCAGAATCTCTCTGTGTGCCTATCAGCACTGTCAGAGGGCAAGAAGCAGGGTACACCCAGGTCAGCAGTCTGGGACAGACAACCATTCACACCTGTGGTCAGTGTAGAAGTTTAGTCCACACAAAAAGGCCCCACATTAGATTTAAGCCAGGACCTTCTAGCTATGAGGAAGCACTGCTAACCACCACACCATCTACCACAAACACCTCACAGACAATCCAGTGACTGTCATAACTGTCAATCATTCACTTAATCAATAAAAAAAGCGGAGAATGTCGATCCACAGAACATGCTCTTTGGCAAGAAACAAGTTATTTCCCATGAATAAGGAATTCTTAGTAATTCCAGGTCCTAGTAAGTATATATATATATATATATATATATATATATATATATATATATGTAATATCTGTTTTACACAGATGTCTGAGCAGTAAGTAGAAGCAATAGTTTTTAGCAACCCATTGTGTGCAGTCTAACTTTCCCTCACAGACAAATAATGGTTTTCTAAGTAGAGCGTCAGAGCCTATAAAACGTGAATGCCTTTTCAGCAGGTCATCCATTGGCAGAGTGTTTTATAGTCTTCTTCCTGTTCCAGATTTTCACAGCCAGTTCCTGCCTACTTCATTACACTTTCATTGTGCTCCCTTGTATGTAGTCATTAAGTCTTGAGAACAACTCTGGTTTGTCCAGTATTTCTTCTCTATGTGCAGATTAGCCATTTATTTTTACATACATTTACTTTAGGAGCAAACGAGAACATGCAGCGTATCACTGACTGGCTACAAATTAGGCAGCTAGTGTATGCTAATAAAGAGCTGCGTTGTACTCATCCTGTAAACCTTTTATTACACATTTCTAGCACTCTTGAGAGTCTTGGAAACAGATTAGCTACATTTCTGGCTAATTTCAGTGCGTACTATAACTCTTTTTTCCCAAGTTGTGTTTTGGTATTCAGTAGCTCCAAAGGAAATATATGACCATCTTACAATAAAATGCGTGCTATGCTGATTATCAGGCTATGTTTGGGTGTCTGTGTATGCAGCATGCACTTATTTTGGTGAAATACCAGCTGGAAGATGGTTTGCTTAACTTCTGAGGTCCATCACTGAAAGGTGGCTATACTCCCTCGTTAATGCAGAAATACTGATAATGGCTACCTAAGTTTAAATTTTGTAAACAAACTCAGTATACAGAAGTGAAACTACTCTTAAAACGATTGGTCTAAAATGAAGCTGCTCTTGAAGCCTTCTTTCAGCAGTTTTACAAAATGCTGTCCGCAGACTCGTGGTCAGAAGTGACGAAAACAAGAACAGCACTGCGACTCAGCCCCCAAGGCCGGCGACCAAGGGGCAGACCAAAAAGGCGATGGATGGACCGAGTCAAAGACGACGTGAAGAAGATCGGCGCCAACCTGAACGACGCCCTTGATCGTGCTGAATGGAGGCGGCTTTGCAGAAAATCGGACCCTGCAGAGCGAGAAAAACGCTAGGAGGAAGAAGTCCGGAGGGTGCTGAAGCTTCTCCTGTTTATTTACTGCGTCTTATAAACTCAGTAAAACGGAGGTCTATATCTAATGTTATTCTGGGACTTTTGAGCAGTATACATGTTTTTGGTCAATGTTTGCTTGGTTCCAGACCTCTGACTCTCCATCAACGGTTCAAATTTTGTCAAACAATTCAAACAATGTCTGCTCAGTCTGCATATCAGACTGCGTCAGCATCAGATTTGGGCTGTAATTCCAGTGGACCTTGGAAACCTTCTGAATACTTTAGGAACATTTCTGGCTTCTTCATCCTCATTTAGAAATGCAGCCAAATCAGATTGTAGTTGGAACCAGAGAAGCATGATCACTATTGAGACCATACGCATATTTGGAGGGTCTAATAACTTTAAAAGTGTTATACAGATGTTTATTTCAATATTTGAGATTTTATGGTGGGTGCTAGCATTTTTATGGATTTAAAAAACAACAAAAACAATTCCTCTGGTGGCTTTGGCTTAGATAAGTGTGGTGAAAGGTGAGCGAAAGGTGAGCTCTTTCCTTACACGGCAAGTATTGAACATTGTGCCAAAAAATTAGACATTTAACGAATAATAATGACTCAACTTTGAACAGCACTCACAGTGACAGGTGAACTGATCCTATATGCATTTCTATGTCGAGCACCTCTGATGAGGGTCAAACTGGAATCCGATGTTCACCGACGTCAGAGGTTCTCTAACATAACACATCCTTTGGCTTGTTCTCTGGATTCAGTACTCAATGTCTTTCAAAAGTACTCTAAAGAAAAACCCGTCCGCAGCTCTGAGCACTTACAATAGACCTTTCAGATCAGAGTAGACTGCAAAGTAACAGAAGACAAAAAAACTCCCTGCTGTGGACAGCTGGGTGTTTGAATGTCATTTACCTCGGGACGAGCACCATCAGAAGGTAGCAGATCTGGTATAATGCTCAGTTGACCAGTCTGCCTGTAAACCTTGGATCTTGGCTTTTCTGCAGATGCTGCTGTGAGCAAACAGTATTTCCTGATGACAGAGCTGAACCAGGGCTGGTGATTAATGTCTTTGACGTCCTAAATGTTTCACAGGGCCATTTTTAACACGTTCATGAATTACACACATTCATTATTAAGCAGCCTTTTTACCTGCCTGAAACCAAAAGCTATCGATCGACTCCAGACACCACAGTATCCTGTTGTCACATGACCCCAGGTTTAGTGTTTTTACTGCATGATCCAAATTAGTTTTAGAAATTCGTCACTTTTACAGATCTGACCTCACAGCTTGAGATCCTCGGGTCTTATCAGCTCCAGAAGCCTTTGGTGAAAGCTAAAAGGGACAGAGGAGCTACCACTGTGGCCTCTGGGCTCCAGAACAGCCTTTTCTTTATTTATAGAAAACCTTCCCTTATATCTGGATGAATTTTAAATATACGATTTCACAGTTTAAGTTCTTTTTGAGTTTATCAACTTTTTAAAGCCCTTTTCATTAGACAGCCCTTTATTTAGAACAAGCTGCAGTATTTTTAGTCCCAGTGTAGCCCTCATTTACTCAATACCATTAAATAAATGGGCTTTGGGTTCTTTTTCTAGTGTACTCTCGTACAATGTTTTAAATTAACTTCTCTTTTGTTTCTGGGATCAATGAAGCTTATTCCTTAACAGTAGCACTACACGCGAAAATTAACACTAGTGTCTATAGTGCAGTAAATCATGTCATACACCATGTAAAGTAGAGCATTGCAACCCTCCTTTAATTTACCAAACAATGAAAACAAGAAAATAATAAAATGGCAGATTTCAGTATTCAGGCAAACCAAAAACACACACAGCAATTTACCCACTGTACACAGAATCTCCACACATACAGTGTAAACCACCAGTGATAAAACAATTATAGTCCCAAACTAAACCTAAAGCCGGCAGAGATAAACCCTACGTTGCAGGCCTGTATTGCTCCAGTATAAATCCAAAACGATCTCCCAACCGGAAGTTCTTCACTCAACGAGCAAAAAATAAATAAATAAACTCAGTACCTTGTGAAACGTGCAATTCCCACCAGCTTAATCCAGGTAACAAGTTGTCTTCAGCTCCGTCAGAAACACTCCGCTCTGAATGCAGTAGCACAAAGATGAGGAAGGTCCGTGATCTCCACGTGCTCCACAAGCTACCTGTTTTAGCTTCCCACGTTGCCAGAGGTACTCTGAGTGACGCGGGCACTCAGAGTGACTATCTGGGGTGTGTCTGTCGTTATCCAGTTCGGTAACGATCCTCTGCAGCTTGTTACGTTCCACAACTATAGCGAAACGGCAGCCTACAGTAGTCCTTATTAGCGAACGGCTGGGTTAGCCTCACTTTAACTTAATGCGTGCACAGCCGCAAGAAACAAAGCACACAGTCCAGCAGACTCACGCTGAAACTTTACGTGTTATGTCACTAGCTTACCGACACTGTGACTTATCTGTCCGAAAAGTCAAAACACACTTACTCTTAGTACATAAAAACAAGGTAACTTCTCCGGATGCTCCGTGTAACTCACGCACCACCGCCCTCTCTTCTCGCGCTCTCGTCTCTTTTTCCCTTTTCCTTCTCCACCCTGTGTTACCTTCACCGACCTTATCCCCGTAGGAAATTACAGTTCTCACAAACAATTCACAAGAAAAGAAAGATAACTTATTTTAAACAATGCAAACATGTTTTTAATAATTTTACATGAACTTTTACCTTTTTAATAAACAAGAAAATTTAAATAAATGAACTCTTTGATATTTATATTCTCAGACTTCACTTATCTTTTACTATTTATGCATCTTTTAAACCCGGGTTACACCCTCCCCCCACTAAATGTCTGGTGTCCTCAACAGACTACCAAGGAACTACAAGAACTTGGGAAGTAGGATGACCTTTTTACATACTCTGGCTCTTGGTCTTTGCCTATAGTGATAACAACCCCTCTATGTATAATAGTGATAGGCTGATCTTTAGCTTTTCCTGGCTCATCATAGGTTAAACGAACTACTGGTTTAATCTGTCTCTTAGGCCTTAGTTTAGGAGTGTCACCCAACAAATTACGGTGTGTATTTGGTTTCTGAGTTTTGGCAGACCGGGCTGTTATGGGATCCAGATCAGGTTCTGGGGCAGAATCTTGATCATCTTCTTCATTTTGGTCAGACTCCTCCTGAATATCCACCATGTGGTCGGGCTCAGTCTCACTGTCCCGATTAACGTCTTCATCCTCCAGTGGCAGTTCCTCCTTTTCACTGCGCTGATCAGAATCCGTTTCATCACTGACGTCATCCTGGTCTCCTGCACAATCCTCTTGTGGCACTGCTTGAGATCTAAGAGCCTGTCTTAATGCTTCTCTCACTCTTTCTTGAGTGTAGTAGTATCTCTGAGGCTCATAGTATTCACTTTCTGAGGACGAATCAGAATCCTGTGACAGCTGAGGGTCAGACGCAACTGTGGCCTGCTTTGGTTTCTTGCCCTTTGGTTTTTGTCTGTCACAACAGTTATTGCCTTCTTCAGGGATTGGCAATTTCACATGTTGGCCAATAGGAAGGATATGGTCTCTGTGGATTGTTTTCAGACGACCACTCCCATTCTCTTTCTTTAGTTGGTAGACAGGAAGGTTGGGCATTTTTCCAACAACTTGGTAAGGTATTGGACTCCATCTTGTTTGCAACTTGTGCTTCCCTTTGAGACCCCAGTTCTTTAGTAGGACTCTGTCTCCTATCTCTAGAGACTGGAAACAAACTCTCTTGTCATAGCCCTTTTTGTTCTTCTGATGGACTTTGTCTGCCGTCTCGGATGATACGGAGTAGTGCGCGACTTCCGTATCCCCATGTTCTTCAACAAGTCTTTGATCAGACGACTCTCAAAGTCTCGCCCCTGGTCTGAATGGATACGAGCCGGAAGACCATAGTGGACGAAAAACTTATCCACTAGGATTTTGGCCACTGTTTGAGACATCTGATTCTTGGTCGGGAATGCCTGGGCGTAGCGCGTGAAGTGATCTGTGACCACTAAAACATTTCTCATGCCCTTGGAATCCGTCTCCATTGAGAGAAAGTCAATGCACACCAGATCCATAGGTCCACTGCTGGAGATCTGGTGAAGCGGTGCGGCTCTCTGGGCAGGAGTCTTGCGTGTTATGCATTCACCACAACTTTTGATATGGTCCTCAGTGTCTTGCAACATTCTGGGCCAGTAGAACCTTCGACGGAGTAAATCCAGAGTTCTCTCTATGCCGAGGTGTCCTGAGTCATTGTGTACTGATCTCAACACAACATCATGATACACCTTTGGCAGGACTAGCTGATGGACCTCCTCCCCTGAGTGACGTTTGGTGATGCGATAGAGCAGACCGTCACTCAGCAGGGTCAGCTTATCTTTCTCTCTTTTTAGGAGCGACAGCTCCGGTGTGTTGCCTGTCCATAAATTCTGTTGAACAGCTTTGACCGCTGGACCAATGACTGGATCCTCTTTCTGTGCCTTAGCGAGATCAGCTTTTGAGACGTGTTCCAGTGACTGTAACTCCATTGTAAGAGGAAATGCATAGATGTCAGGGATGCATTCCGGGGAAGCCCCGGTTTGGTCGACACATCTGGTGGGACACCCTGGGCTTTCTGAAACTTGTACTCTTTTGCAGATGGATTTAACAGCTGCCTCTGGTATAGTCTCCCATTCAGCATCAGTGTCAAAGTTTCTGGAGAGGATGTCTGCATCTATGTTATGCTTGCCTGGTCTGTAATGGACATCAAAGTCATACGTGGACAAAGCAGCTAACCATCTGTGTCCCACGGCATTGAGCTTTGCCGTAGACAGAACATAAGTCAAGGGGTTATTATCTGTTCGCACTGTAAAGCGCGCCTGTTACGTTTCGGTGTTGTCAGTGTGTTGTTTTTGGCGTGACTGTTATGTGTTTCCTGTTTACTTTGAAAGTCTGTGTTATCTTAGTGTTTTCAGTTTACGTTTCCCTGTCTCGTCAGTTCTAATTTGCCCCAGCTGTGTTTCCCTCCTGTTGTCCATTTTCCTGATTGCTCCCTCTATGTATTTAAACCCTGTGTTTCAGTGTGTCATGTTCGCGATCTCCCCCGTGTTGTAAATAGTTTGGTGTTTTGTTGTAAATAAATAGTTTGTTGTAAATAGCTGTAAATAGATTTGTCGATACTTTCGTTTTGGGATTTTGGTGGTGAGCTTTAGTGGGGTTTTTTGTGTGTGTGTGTTTTTTTTTTCTTTATTTTTACTTTTTTCGTGTTGCACTCCGGTTGCCTAGGCCGGGGTGTAACAGCGCCCCATACAGATAGTCATGAAAGCGATCAACCACAGCCCACTTTAATGACAGGAACTCCAGCTGATGTATGGGGTACCTCTTCTCAGCCTGACTTAACTTCCTGCTGGCAAATGCAACTGGCCTTAGGTCCCCTTCTTGTAGCTGGTATAGGACAGCCCCCAATCCTTTGAAGCTTGCGTCCACGTGGAGCTCATAGGGCTTGGTAGGATCAGCGAAGGCTAATACCGGTGCATGGGTTAGGCAGTGGATGATCTGCTGAAAGGCTTTGCTGCAGGCGTCATCCCACCGATCTCCGAAGGGTTCTGACTCTTTCAAGTAGGACTTGTTGATGTCTGGACTCTTTTTCTTGCTCTTTTGTGTCGGAGCATAACCTTTGGTCAGTTCAGTGAGAGGTCTCACAATGGCAGCATAGTTAGCAATGAATCGCCTATAGTATCCGCAGAAACCTAAGAACGATCTCAGAGTCTTTAGGTCGTGGGGCTGAGGCCAGGTGGTAACAGCCTCAATCTTCTGCTGATCAGGAGAGACACCTTGGGCAGACACAATATGCCCGAGGTACTTCACCTGTGGCTGACAAAACTGGCATTTGTCCAGGGAGATCTTTAGTCCTGCTTCTCCAAGACGATCTAGGACTTTAATGAGCCGCTCTTCGTGTTCCTCCAGCGACTTTCCGAAAACAATCAGGTCGTCCAAGTAAACCAGGACTTGGAGGAGGTTCATGTCTCCGACTGTTTTTTCCATTAGACGCTGGAAAGTCGCAGGTGCTCCTGTTATTCCCTGCGGCATTCTCTCAAATTGGAAAAAGCCTAGGGGACAGATGAACGCCGTCTTCTCTTTATCTTCCTCTGCCATTGGAATCTGGTAGTATCCACTACGCAGATCCAGCACTGTGAACCATTTGCTCCCAGACAAAGAATCCAGTGCTTCGTCAATGCAGGGGGTCGTGTACTGGTCTGGCACGGTCCGACTGTTAAGGAGCCTGTAGTCTATGCACATCCGTATGGTGCCATTTTTCTTTCTAACTATTACAATTGGTGAGGCATAGGGGCTACGGGATTCTTTAATGATGCCGGCACAGAGTAACTCTTGCAGATGTTTTCTTACATCCTCTATGTCTGCAGGTGCCAGTCGACGTGATCTTTGCCAAAAAGGTCTTGTGTCAGCCAGGCGGATGGTGTGCTCCACCTCTTTTGCAAGGCCAACGTCCCATTCATGGACTGAGAGGACGTGGGAGCGTTCCGCTAGTTTCTGTCTAAGCCGGCTCTTCCACTCTTCAGGCACAGGAGAGTCACCAAAGTCGATCTGGCTGCTGTCAAATGCTGTCGTCTCTGGTTCTTTGTTTGGCATGGAGATGACGCTTTCGGTGCGATAAAGGTGACCCATGACGGTTCCAACCGGGATAATGGTTTCCCTGGCGGACTGGTTCTGCACCAGGATCCTGAAGCTGTTAACTTGTACCGCATTGGCGGGCACAACCATGGGTTGAAGCAGGACATCACCCGGCAGAGGAGCTAAGGGAGAAGAGTCAAACATCAAGATCTCTTTGCCAACTGTCTGCTGAAAATGAACTTTGCAGGTTATTTGCAAGTCTTTTCCAGGGGGTAAGGACAAGGGATTTGAACCCTGCCAAGTCACACAGCCAACCTGGTCATCTTGAGAGCCTAGGGTGATGGAGTCTGTGAAAGTGGGTAGCGACTCCCTGTGAATTTGGATGCCCAGGCTTTTGGTTATGTCACGCCCCTCTTTTCTGCATTCCTGCACCAAATTGCGGACATGGCTGGTGTTAGTGCCAACAATGACAGGAATCTGCTCTTCTTTTGGGCTTGGACAGATCAGGGCAAGGACAGGTACTGTGTGTTTGGTGCCAGTCACTTCAGCCGGGTACTCAACATCTACCACAACATAGCCAAGGTAGGGGTAACTGACATTGGACTCACTTAAACCCCAAATGTTGAGACCGGTGACTGGATGCACTGGGGTGGAAGGCAGATGGGCTTTGTACCAGGACTCGAATATTATGGTGACCTGTGATCCACTGTCAAATAAGGCATTACAGGGCTGTCCATTCACTTTAAGTGGCACAATACTTGGGGGCCCAATCAGTCCCTCCGGAATTCCAGCTGGGGTGGGAGAAGTCAGAAGACCCTGCTTGACATGACAGTCAGTGTCAGGGGCATTACTTGTTGAAGTACTTGAACTTTCTTTCAGTGTCTTGACAGTTTGGATGAGCTTTCGAATAACTTTGCTCTGCTTTTCAGGATTTTGACACTTTGCGACAAAATGTCCCTTTTCCCCACAACGGTAACAGAACTGCTCATCCAAAGGCGTTCTGTTCTGGTAAGGGGGTCCTTGTCTTTGAGTTAGCCTCTACTGCTGCCATGGTAGCCAGTTTTAAAGAGGAGTCCGGAACAGTATCTCTTTGGGCTACTTTCTGCTGCAGTCTTTTCACTTGTTTTTTCAAAGCAGCCAGTTCCTTGGTGTCACTGGGCTCACTTGACTGCACTGAGGACGGGCCTTTCTCTTTGACATCAGGGGACTTAGTCATGCAGGTGGCTAACTTGGCCTTAAGCTCTTTAACTTCAGCTTTGAGACTTTGTATTTCTGTATTGTCAGTCCCTAAAGGTTTTGTCTGCACATGCTGGACTGAGGTATTGAGTTTCCTCCTTGATGCCTCATACTCTTCCTCTGTGCGAATCTCACTTAAGAGTTGGAGGAAAGTTGGGGGTTTGGACTTTCTCTCTCTCAGGCACAGATTAATTAGCATGAGATCGGAAACAACAGCCCCTCTCAGGAGTTGTTCTAGGCGAGCTTTGTCTTTGCTAGAAGCTGGAAATCCTCCTCTCTGAACAACTTTACTGAGGGCCCTCTCCAGACGCCTCAGAAAATCAGACAGTTTTTCACTTGATTGTTGCTGCATTAAGCGGAAAGCAAAATAGAGATCATCCCCAGACTCAGCACTGCCAAAGGTGCTTTCCAAAGCCTCCAGGTATTCAACAGGGCCCGCCTCAGGGTCTGACTCACGGACCGATTTGGCAATCTCCAACGCCGGCCCCTTTAAACTTTCCATCAGCCTGCGCCTTTTCTCCTTGTCTGTACAGTCACTTTCCTCTACCATGAGCCATGCCTGCTCAAGCCAATGGTCAAAGGGGTCTTCACTAGGGGGAACTGGTAAGTTCCCTGAAAACAGCCTCAAACGCCGATAACCACCTTCAGCTTGTGGTTTACGTGCCTTCTCCAAAAAAAAAAATCACCAACCGCTTGCAAGACAGACTCAGTGGAGTTTATGGAAGGATCAGAGCTGGGCTGCGGAGGAGCAAAGCTGAGAAATAAGCTTTGTATGTCTTCCATAGTCCTACCCTCAGTGTCTAAGAGACTCTTCAACTTCACAGCAAAATCATCACGAGCTGCACATTCATTAAGAGTCACTATCGGCCATCTCTCACCACTGTGCTGGTCCAGCACTTCCTTGGGTGCATTATCTTTAGGTATACTTTGTTTGCACTCGCAGAGAACCATTAGGCAGCTCAAGGGGGTGTGGAACAAGCGCCCTCTAACCCGGACTCGTCCTAGACACTTAATAGTCTCCAAGGTTTCTTCTATCTGGGCTATTTCCACTTCTTCTGGAACCAGAACCAAGAGTGCTTTAGCTTCCTCCAAACCTTCACCCCGACACCACCTCTTCAGCTCTGCAGCGAGCCCGGTGTGGTCTGCCATACTCATAATAGCCAAAAATACTAAGAAGTGTAAACTAGCTACTGTAGGTTAACTTTTAATTTATGTAGCGGCGGATGTGTAAAGCTGGCCCACATTCACGTAATGTAACGTTTGTGCTTTTGTTTTGGTAACTTCCTGTGGGACCGGAAGTGAATGTTTTAACGGTAAACGGCTTGATGTGCAGAAAGACGGAAGAAGGTGAAAAATTAATGCTAACGGAGAAAAGGGAGAGAGGGATATAGTTAAATTGTACAAAGACAAATGGTTCTAGCTACAGTCGACAGGGGAACAAGGTTTGTAATGTATAAGATTTAATTTGAGCAAGTTGAAATGCATAATATGTATTATATAGTTTAATAGATAACGGTTAGACCAGCGTAATGAGCGGTTAAGATGCTGTACATGAATAATATGGTAATTGTTTCATTTGTTTGTCTAGCTCTTACGTTGGTTCGTTGTCTGATACACGGCAAGGAATAATAAAGGTCATTCAACAACCATCAGTTCTGGCCTTCTCAGTTCGACTGGATGCTACAGTAAGAGCTTGACCGCCGCCATTTTGCTACACCACGAGGGCTCAAGGTTTAACGGCAATTCCCACAACGTCCAGCAGATGGCAGAAGCAGGTCAGAGAACAAAACGGCGAAAGGCATAAGGAAAATAAAGTTAAAATGGAGGATTCAGAAGAAGACATTAATGAACAGTTTGCAAACAAAGAACAAATATTAAATGAGCCACAAGATAAAGCTCAAAGTAACTCTGCGATTCCAAGGCGTTCAGAAAGAGCCAAGGTGCCAACCGAAAAAATGCTAACTTATCAGAAAGAAGAGATAAGTAAAAAAGAAAAAAGACTATTAACTCTTTATGAACACTGGAAAATACGAGTGCGAGAAACAAGAGAAAGATTAAAGTTGGACATTTCAGAGAAAGAAATGGCAGATCTTGCAGATGATGTAGAGCAAAGAAAAGATGAACTGCTAAAGCTGTACACTGAAATGAGAAGTCACATTGCACCTTCATCAGACATACGAAGAAAAACCGATGCATGTGAAGCAGTTACTCATGACATCGTGAAAGTCATCCTGGAAAGAATAAGCGGTGTAGATGGAGATTTTGATGGAGAATATGAAAGAAAACGTCTACGCAGACTATTAGAACATGATTATGCCCAATCCATCTATGGTTCAACTGCAGCATTGAAACGTAGCCAACTGTCTTCAGCCTCACATCTTGCTTCAAAACGAGCAGAGGCAGCAGCAGAACTAGCAGCAAAGGAGGCAGAGTACAAGATTGTACAAGAGGAACAAAGACAGAAGGAAAAGATAAAGGCTCTAGAAGAGGAGCATAAGAAACAAATGGCAGTTCAAACATCAGAGTTGGAACGCCTGAAAGCCGAAAGGGAGGTGGAAGCCGCTTGCGCCAGGTTGGACGCCTACAACAGAGAGTTGTCGCAACTTGATGATGCATATTCAGTTAAGATGGAAAAGGTGAACCCAGAGCACACACCCAAACACACTGTACCATCATACTCCATACCGGCGCCAACAACCCCTCCTAGTGTCAGCCAGCTTGCACAGGCGGTACAAGACAGCATAAGAATAAATAGACTCCCCACGCCAGAACCAACGATGTTTAGTGGTGAGCCAATAAAATTTATTGAATGGAAATCCACTTTCATGTCACTTATTGAACAAACTGGCATGTCAGCAGCAGATAAACTGTACTATCTGAAAAGGTATGTAACTGGCTCAGCTCGCAAGTGCCTTGAAGGGACTTTCTTCAGAAATGATGAAGAAGCGTATAACGATGCTTGGGCAAAGTTAAACCAAAGGTATGGCCAGCCTTTCGTGCTACAAAGGGCATTTAGAGAGAAGTTATCTAGTTGGCCTAAAATACAGTCGAGAGATGCTGATGGGCTAAGGAACTTTGCTGATTTTGTGAATGCATGCACACTTGCTATGCCTCACGTGAAAGGACTGCAAATACTCAATGACTGTGAAGAAAATCAGAAACTGTTGTGTTTATCCAGTCTGGCAATTTATGCCAGACTGGATAAACACAAGATGGAACAGGCATGTAACAAAGATACTCATGGGCGGTGGTGAATTCCCCAGCTTTAGTGAATTTGCCTCCTTTCTCTGCAAAGAGATGCAAAGACTAAAATATACAACAGTTTTTCATGCACACTGTGCCAAGAGTTGCATCCACTTATAAAGTGCCCAAACTTTCTGCAAATGACCCTGGAAATGAAAAAGAAACATGTAAAGGACAATAAACATTGTTATGGTTGTTTAAAGCAAGGTCATAGTGCTAAGGACTGCAAACGGCGCCTCACTTGTGAAACCTGCTCTAAGAGACACCCGACCTGTCTTCACGACGAGAACTACAGCATTAGTCTGCAAAGAGAAAAGCAAGCTCAAGTGAGTATAGACAACGCAACACAAGGGAACTCACCTGAAAGTGCAACAGCCATGGCGTTAAATGTCGCTAGAGCAGAACACACAGTCAGCACCTCCATGATAGTCCCAGTATGGGTCTCAACGGCTGCTAATCCACAAAGGGAAAAACTAGTCTATGCGCTACTAGACACGCAGAGCGACACTGTTTTTATAGATCAGGATGTAACACAGAAACTGCAAGCAAATGTGTGCCCTGTGAAACTCAGACTTACCACAATGATGGGTAAAAATGCAGTAGTAAGCAGCGGAAAGGTGTGTGATCTTCTAGTGAGAGGTTACAATTCAGCAACTGTGCTAAGGCTCCCAACTGCTTACACAAAGGACTACATACCTGCAAATAGAGAACACATACCAACATGTGACACGGCAAAACTGTGGAGTCATTTGTCGTCCATTGTAGATGAGATCCCACCGCTCCTCAGTTGTGAGGTGAGTCTCCTGATAGGTTATACTTGTCCCCAAGCTCTGGCGCCTAGACAAGTACTCTTAGGTAAAGACAATGAGCCATATGCCATCCAAACTGATTTAGGATGGAGCATAGTTGGCAACTCAGTGCCATGCAGTGCATCAGAGACAACAAGGAGTCTCTGTCACAGAATAACTGTTAAAGAAATGCCTCCATGTACTCCCGCAGATGCAATACGTGCACTAGAAAGGGACTTTAAAGAAAACGAAATAAACGAAAAGACGGTGTCTCAAGACGACCTTAGGTTTCTTGAGAAACTTGAACAAGGCATAACACAAGCAGAAAAGGGACATTATGAAATGCCATTGCCATTTAAAGAAAGGCTACAAATGCCAGATAACAGACAACTCGCCGAGAGCAGACTCAATCAGCTCACATGTAAACCAATGCGTGATGAAAAATACAAAAGAGACTATGTCACATACATGAATGACATTATACAAAGGGGTGATGCCAAAGAGATTGATGATAATGGACCTGAAGGCGAGACACAAAACAATACTACACCACAGCAATGGTTCTATGTACCGACGAGTGAAAACCCCGCTGACATAACATCAAGGAGCACATCAGTAGCGGAACTGCTATCATCAAACTGGCTCACAGGCCCTCAGTTCTTATGCGAAAAGAAGTTAAACCTTCCAACTAAAGAGTCTATTGAACTTTTGGTGGGAGATCCAGAGGTGAGAAACGTGCAAACACTCAACAGCCAAACTACAGAACACAGAAGTCTCTGTGACCGTCTCACAAGGTTCTCATCCTGGTCACACGCTGTCAGTGCCATAGCACGTCTCAAACGTTTCCTACTCAGAGACAAATCAAAGTCACTCAGCACTGTAACTGAAAGACAAAACGCTGAAATGGTGATTATCAAAAACCTACAAGGACTAACATTTTCAGATGAGATAAAGACATTAAGCAAAGGAAAGGCACTACATGAGAGCAACAAAATTTACAAGTTGGATCCTTTCTTGGACGAAGACAATGTGCTCAAGGTGGGAGGAAGGCTACAACACTCATCGCTTCCTAACACATTCAAACATCCAACTGTCATTCCAAGAGACCATCATACTACAAAACTCATAATCGCTCACTGTCACGAAAGAATAAATCATCAAGGAAAGAGCTTCACAATGAACGAAATACGGTCCAGCGGTTATTGGATTCCCAAGCTAAGTCAAACAGTATCAGACTACATCCGTCAGTGTGTGACATGTCGGAGACTAAGGAGAGCTGTGGAAGGACAAAAAATGAAAGATCTCCCCACAGAAAGAGTCGAGCATTCTCCGCCTTTCACATACTGTGGTATGGATGTTTTCGGCCCGTTCCTAACCAAACAAGCAAGAAAAGAAAACAAAAGGTACGCTCTCCTTTTCACTTGTTTCTATTTACGAGCAGTACACGTAGAAATGTTAGAAGACCTGACTACGGACGCTTTCATTAATGGACTAAGGTGCTTTATAGCTCTGAGAGGCTCTGTCAGACAAATAAAATGTGATCGAGGTACTAACTTTGTAGGTGCCAAAAATGAACTGTGTGCAGCACTGAATGAAATAGACACTGAAAAACTGACAATCTTTCTATCTGAGAAACAATGTGAATTCGTGTTTAACACACCCCATGCTAGCCACGCAGGTGGAGTATGGGAACGACAAATTCGGACTGTGAGAAACGTCCTCAACGCCACACTCGCTCTCGCAAAGAGACGACTCACCGATTCATCGCTCAGAACCTTTCTCTATGAAGCAGCTGCAATAGTAAACAGCCGCCCATTGACGACAGACAATCTCAATGATCCAAACAGTTTGAAACCAATAACTCCAAATCATCTCCTAACTATGAAGACCACAACAGCCTTGCCTCCTCCAGGACAGTTTGTTAAAGAGGATCTGTACGCCCGGAAGCAATGGCGTCAGGTGCAATACCTAACGGAGCAATTTTGGAGCAGATGGAAGGGAGAATATCTGCACAACATCAGGGTCCGGCAGAGATGGCATGTTGTTAAAAGGAATATGCAAGTAGGTGACATAGTGATGGACAAGGAAGAAATACTGCCACGATCCCAATGGAGACTTGGTAGGGTTGTGGACACCATAACAGACGAAGATGGACTTGTGAGAAAGGTCAAAGTAACCTTTGCAGACAGAAACCTTAGTAAAAAGGGTGAACGTTTGCATAAGATGTCTACAGTGGAACGCCCAGTTCATAAGTTGGTTCTACTGCTGGAAAGTTGTGAAAAACAAGATGCACTAAGCAGTTAAAATGCGATGAGAATTTGTTGTTGCATATACAAAGGTATTATCATTGTTAAGTTACCTGTTTAGAAATTATTTGTGTTTTATTTGTTTGTAACAGCAAATAATTTGGTGGGAGTGTAGCGGCGGATGTGTAAAGCTGGCCCACATTCACGTAATGTAACGTTTGTGCTTTTGTTTTGGTAACTTCCTGTGGGACCGGAAGTGAATGTTTTTAACGGTAAACGGCTTGATGTGCAGAAAGACGGAAGAAGGTGAAAAATTAATGCTAACGGAGAAAAGGGAGAGAGGGATATAGTTAAATTGTACGAAGACAAATGATTCTAGCTACAGAACAAGAACAAGGTTTGTAATGTATAAGATTTAATTTGAGCAAGTTGAAATGCATAATATGTATTATATAGTTTAATAGATAACGGTTAGACCAGCGTAATGAGCGGTTAAGATGCTGTACATGAATAATATGGTAATTGTTTCATTTGTTTGTCTAGCTCTTACGTTGGTTCGTTGTCTGATACACGGCAAGGAATAATAAAGGTCATTCAACAACCATCAGTTCTGGCCTTCTCAGTTCGACTGGATGCTACAATTTTTTTTTTTTTTTTTTTAGTGTGTGGCTCTGTTAATACTTCTATGAGACCCAAAAACATCCCAGCGGTGCCTCCATTTATGTAGCCCTCATTTACTCAATACCATTAAATAAATGGGCTTTGGGTTCTTTTTCTAGTGTACTCTCGTACAATGTTTTAAATTAACTTCTCTTTTGTTTCTGGGATCAATGAAGCTTATTCCTTAACAGTAGCACTACACGCGAAAATTAACACTAGTGTCTATAGTGCAGTAAATCATGTCATACACCATGTAAAGTAGAGCATTGCAACCCTCCTTTAATTTACCAAACAATGAAAACAAGAAAATAATAAAATGGCAGATTTCAGTATTCAGGCAAACCAAAAACACACACAGCAATTTACCCACTGTACACAGAATCTCCACACATACAGTGTAAACCACCAGTGATAAAACAATTATAGTCCCAAACTAAACCTAAAGCCGGCAGAGATAAACCCTACGTTGCAGGCCTGTATTGCTCCAGTATAAATCCAAAACGATCTCCCAACCGGAAGTTCTTCACTCAACGAGCAAAAAATAAATAAATAAACTCAGTACCTTGTGAAACGTGCAATTCCCACCAGCTTAATCCAGGTAACAAGTTGTCTTCAGCTCCGTCAGAAACACTCCGCTCTGAATGCAGTAGCACAAAGATGAGGAAGGTCCGTGATCTCCACGTGCTCCACAAGCTACCTGTTTTAGCTTCCCACGTTGCCAGAGGTACTCTGAGTGACGCGGGCACTCAGAGTGACTATCTGGGGTGTGTCCGTCGTTATCCAGTTCGGTAACGATCCTCTGCAGCTTGTTACGTTCCACAACTATAGCGAAACGGCAGCCTACAGTAGTCCTTATTAGCGAACGGCTGGGTTAGCCTCACTTTAACTTAATGCGTGCACAGCCGCAAGAAACAAAGCACACAGTCCAGCAGACTCACGCTGAAACTTTACGTGTTATGTCACTAGCTTACCGACACTGTGACTTATCTGTCCGAAAAGTCAAAACACACTTACTCTTAGTACATAAAAACAAGGTAACTTCTCCGGATGCTCCGTGTAACTCACGCACCACCGCCCTCTCTTCTCGCGCTCTCGTCTCTTTTTCCCTTTTCCTTCTCCACCCTGTGTTACCTTCACCGACCTTATCCCCGTAGGAAATTACAGTTCTCACAAACAATTCACAAGAAAAGAAAGATAACTTATTTTAAACAATGCAAACATGTTTTTAATAATTTTACATGAACTTTTACCTTTTTAATAAACAAGAAAATTTAAATAAATGAACTCTTTGATATTTATATTCTCAGACTTCACTTATCTTTTACTATTTATGCATCTTTTAAACCCGGGTTACACCAGTATATGAAAAGTTATGGGGCACAACATTTTTATAATCTGTGAAAATGACTCTCTGGTGTAGCTCTGTGCTAGACTTTCCACTCTTTAGCATCTCTCTGCTCTTTTAAACGGTCCCTCTGAAGCAGTTTTTTCTTTCTATTTGTAATGCGCCTCTTCAACAGAAAGCGGTGTCACATGACGCTTGCCATGGGGGACCAGCAGCGGGAAAGAGAAGAGATCACGTCTGGATTTGACCTGCAACGGTGCCTGAGAAAGAACAGACCCACTGTCACTCAGACTGTGGTCCTTTTCCTGATTGTTACCCCACTCGTCCTCCTGCATAGTAAAGGCTGTCTCCAAACATTCAAGGGTGACATTACACTTCTTTATCTCCTTGTCACTTCAGTTAGAAACAAAAATAAACTGAGCTCAAGTAGTCCAAACATGACAGCAGAGAGCGGATGCCGAGTAGCGGTGTCTTCATGCCTACGTCCATTAAAATAGTCCAAGTATTTTGTGCCAAAAATAATTGTGTCCCACATTTGCACCGTGTTGGTTCATGTGTAAAACACACTGATACACATCATGATGTTGGAACCAGCCAAAAGCAGCTACTGTAGCCTAAGGAAGGAATGACATCATGAATCATGGTCTTATTCTCTGTCCTGCTGAGACGTTGATGAAAAGTTTTGTAATACTTTTATATCAGTGCTAGGCAGTGTTGGGGAGTAACGGAGTACATGTACCGCCGTTACGTATTTAAAATACAAACTATGAGTAACTGTATTCCGTTACAGTTACCATTTAAAAAGGTGGTATTTAGAATACAGTTACTTTGCTGAAGTAAAGGGATTACATGGCGGTCTTTTCCTGTTTCATATGTTAGGCTACGCCCTCTCTATGTTTGGTAATTCCACGCCGTTGGAAACCCAAACAAAACATTAAGAGGCTCAAATGCCCGTGTCTCAATCTAATAATCTCATCTCACAATGACGTGAAGAAATATTTTTTAAAATGATTTAACCTGAAGGCAACAGGCAGAGTGTTACAGGCATCGCCCTAAAGCATGCAGCCTGATGGGCAGTGTAGTCCGTGCTGCAGGGAGAATGGACTGCCATACCCGTGATGTGTCTGTGAGCAAGGAGGGAGAAAAAGGAAAAGTAGGAGCTGGAAGCATGTAAATATAATAATAACCACTGCAGCCAAACAGAGAGCCTGACCAGTCCAGCTGTAAGTAAGCTGTTAAGACTCGACTGTACGCTGTGTTCGTGTTTTCCTCTGAAACAATAAGTCCCGTTGGAGCAGTCTTTCAACGCCTCTCTCTGTCTCTCGCTAGCAAAGTCGACCCAGACAACAAAGTAAAGCTAGTTTTCAGCTACGAGCCGACACGAACCCGACGTATCAGCCAGAGGTCCCTTTACTACGGTTCGGAGCCGCGGACCTGTTTTATATACGCGAGGAATAGTTTTCTACACGAGATCGCTGCAAAAAGTGCAGCCTTACCTAATGTCCACCTACTGTTACTCATTTATATTAAGATTTAAACATCTAGTTGGTGTTGGTGTGGAGAGTAACCTTCAGTAACAGTAATAAATCACACAGCAATAGGACATTCATGTAGCTGTAAAAAGCTTAATAATATATTAAGTAATCCAAAGTATTCAGAATACGTTACTCTCAGTGAGTAACGTAACAGAATACGTTACAAAATACATTTTGGGGCATGTAATCTGTAATCTGTAGTGGAATACATTTTAAAAGTAACTTTCCCAACACTGGTGCTAGGACTATAACGCTGGAGCCGAGAGGTCGTGAGAATTAAAAGTACAGGCTCTGAAGTTTTGAGTCTGTTTCCGTGAGTACAAAAAAAGCTCTGTTTTCTGTTGTAATACAGATTATTCAGGGGCTAAAGTGGTGTTTGACAGGAGGGAAGCCTGAGTTCGGTGCAGTACTATGAGCCGTACGAGTCACAGTGATTTCTATTGTGAGCCCAAGTCATCTCCAGGAAGATGTAAGCGAATGTTTCGCGCGTGGTGTCGCTGGTTTCCATTATCACCTTAAATTTAATTTGATGTCTTTAAAACAAGATGTCTGCAACACTTGAAGTAACTTAACATTGATCATGAACACCACGGCTGCTCGGCACCAGCCCAGCAAAGTGCATCGCTGTAAACTTCAACACAATACTGCAAACTAACCAGAGTGCAACAAACATGCAACCTTTGAATAACACAAACTTCATGTTTTAGAAATTGTGCTGCAGGATTTCACAATATCAAAAAAACTTAACATTAAGCATATTTATAGATACAATATCTTTCAGGAATAAAAAACAAACTCCAAAAGCACAATACTGTCACGGCTGCCGAGGCGAGCCGTGTGGAGTTGGAAAAAGGACCCAAGAGCAAGCAGTGTATGAAAAGATTAGTGGAGTTTATTTACAAGGTGTCAGTGGCAGGAACAGAAAACGAATAATGAGACAAACTAACGGAAACCTAAACTGGGAAAACTAAAGAGCAACTAGAAATCCACAGGACACGGGGTGAAAGGCAGAGAGACGCAGACTGACGGAGGATACAAAAACGCAGAGAGACACAGATGAATGCAGAAAAGCGCGGCCTTACATGGAGTAATACAGACGAACCGGCAACAGGCAAGAGAACACACAGGGCTTAAATACACACACCAGTAATCAGGGGATAAGAGACAGGAGGGCAACACAGCTGGGAGAAATCAGAGCTGACGGGACAGGGGAAATGTAAACTGAACACACTCACATCAGACATGAACCTTCAGAATAAAACAGGAAATTAACAGACAGAGAACCAGACAGGACACTGAACTTGACAGGCAGACTCATGAGCAGACACAATAACACCATGGACAGACAGAGGGAACACAGAGAAGTGGGAGCAGGCAGGCAAAGAACAGAAACCTAACAAATGGCAAAATAACAACAGAATACACACTCTGAATGAACAAAAGCATAAGGAAACACAAAACACTGAGTCCTCAGACTCAGGACCATGACAAATACATATAAGCTTTAAACTTCCAATTCATCAAATGTAACTGAGCAGTCACTGCCTTTCAAAATGATGGCTCCTCCCTGTTTTCTGTCTTTCTTTCATTTTCGTCATTCTCAGTGAAGTTGTCTTCACTCTTTTCACTCCCTGGGAAATTCAGCAGGTTTACCTTTAGCCTTTACCTTTCTCTTTCTGAGCGTTTTTGCTGTCGCCATCTAGTTTTAAAACATTGTAAAATGATAGGCTTATGTAAAGTTTTGCAACCAGAGTCATCATCTCCAGCTGGCATTAAAATCATGCAGGTTAAAGACGCTTTTCACACCATGAAGCTGCCCATAAAAAAAATCCTGTTTTGGTAGACGTTTGGAGCTAACGACGCCGGGCTAATGAAGGTGGATTAATGAGTGTGAAAAACAAAAGCTGTACCTTATAATAATGAAAGATTATTTTCACTTTTTACACTGAGGAGTGAATCTGCAGCTTAATGCTGTAGTGGTGGAGGGGTCAAAACAGCACACAGTAATGCAGACCTGCAACAAGGGCCGACCCCTGGAGCTCAAATATTAAGCATGAAAGGTGCTACTAGAGCAGGTGTAGGCAACTCCAGGCCTCGAGTGCCGGTGTCCTGCAGGTTTTAGATCGCACCCTGGGTTAACACACCTGAATCAAATGATTAGTTCATTACCAGGCCTCTGGAGAACTTCAAGACATGCTGAGGAGTCATTTAGCCCTTTAAATCAGCTGTGATGGATCATGGACACATCTAAAACCTGCAGGACACCGGCACTCGAGGCCTGGAGTTGCCTACCCCTGTACTAGAGGATTGCTCCAAAAGTGAGTCGATCCCCGTAGACTCTCATGTTCAAATGTCTACAGCACTAAAAAGCTCAAAGAACACTGGTGGGATAGTAGATAGATAACATAACATCTGATAACATGGGCTGATACGAATCATTTACCTGGATAATTGAAATAGCAGCAGGGCCAAGTTGATCAAGCTGTGCCCTGCAGCTCGCAGTCTGATAGGCTTCACCCGCTACTGTAGTCGTTCTTCACTGACTAATCTTATGCTTACAGTGTGCAAAGGAACATCATGGAAGTTGGTCCTTCCATTTTTGGTGAGTGAAATTCTACAATTTTTCTAGTCCACTATTTAACAATAATTATTCTATATGCGTGTCTTATACCCTTGAACCATATCAGTTAACTCTTGGCTGGAGAAATAGTCATAGTCACCTTTTATAGTATATATGGGCAGCTGTAGCATCAGAGAGGGGAGATTTTGCAGCTTACATAAACTGTACATTGAGATGGGTGGAGAATGTGGGTGGGTGTGACGCAGTGCATGAACTAATTTTTGCACCATTTATGCAAAAGTTATGAAAAGGTGGCTTCTGCATGTCCTGTACCTGCATCATCCCAAATGACGGGAACGCACGCCCCACCTGCCACAGAAATGTCACACGTGTCCCGTGACAGCTCACTCTACCTGTGGCAGAAAAGTGATGGAGTCATTATTCCAGGCGGAGCTCTACAGGCTGCTCTGCTCCTGCTTCCTCCATCCGCACAGAGCCGCAGGCTGCACTCTGAGTCGGGCAGCTTTAAATCACAGGAGATTTTCTGGGCTGAGCTGTACTGTGTCCTCCTTCAGAGCAGACCACGTACATTTGGACAAGGATGAATTAGACTATTATTAATTATCCAGCACACAGGTCACGGGCTCCATAAATAACGGATGACTGACAGGCAGATTTTAACCAGGGAAACAGGCAGGGTCTTGTGAACTTTAAGAAATCTGGATTATGAGGATATTGCTTCAGTGAAGTATTTTTTAAAGACATAATGAAAAATCCTTCAATTCAAGTCTGCGATGTTTTCTTTGTCTGGAGACGTTTTACTTTTTAAAACTTTTTCCTGTAGTTATCCCAAAAATACTTTCATATTGATAATAGTACATACTCATTTACATTAAATATTTAAAGGGCTGATTTCACAGGGTCATCAGGGTACAGCAGCACCATTCAAAGGTGAACATACTTTAGTGAATGGCTCGCTTGTTTGGAATTTTTTAGTCGAAATTTGCGGCAGGCAGCGCGATCACGCAAAATCCTGTAATTTTAAAGGTATGCTTCAAAAAATAACTGCTACAAAGCGTCCATCAAATTCGATCTCTGACAGCGTCTCAGTGTTTTTGCTCCAAACCTAGCCTGGCCCTGCTCTGGTTTTGTGTTTCCCACCCACCAAGGCAAATAGAAGGCGTGTGGGACATCAAAGAGCCAACACGCCCCCGGGGCACGGAGGGGCCAAAGCACGTCTGAGTTCAGGCAGCGTTTCACCCATACAAATCACCTCCTGATTATATCAGTCTTATCTTTCTGCATCCAGCCCGTCACTCATTTCTTAAAAAAGATAGCGATGACAGTGAGGTCGGGTTGTCCATAAAACGCTACACAGTAGGACACAAATAAACCCAGATATCCGTTTGTTGACTTGGTTCAGGCCATGATTTGTGTGCCTGCTTCTGGTCAGCGCAAGTCAAATATGAGGTCAGTACTATATTTTGAATCTGCAGCCTCCTTTTCAATAGCTCCGGAGCAGTGACAGGGCTTTCCGCCACACATTCAGCGCTAGGAGTCAAATAAACAAATAATTCCATCCTTGTTACCTCAAGGTGCTCATCGTTATACATGTTTAGTGAGGGAAGATTACAGTTTTAATAAGCGCGAGAGGAGAAGGCCTGTTGGCCACCCTGTGTCAAAACATTTATACAGCATGCAAAAAGCCCTGTGGTTTCTCCTGCGGTCAGTGGAGAAAGAGCTGATTTTTATTTCTAGTCTCGAGCCGCAGTGCCTCAGTCCTTCCAGGGCAGGACAGTGGGAGCATTTAGCGGAAGAGCCACACGGCTCAGACATGCGTATGACTGCGTGCACGTGCGGTGGGATGTTTCAAACTCGGAGCAGAGAAGGTGAAACACCTGCACAATGTCATCCTTGTCCCGTCTCGCTCACTGATGCAGTTTAATTCAGCGTGCAGCTCGGGAATAAACTGAGCCTTTAGGTAGAAAAACAAGAACATGATAAGCCATTAGAGTAGGACCGAGTCTGTTTAGGCTTCCTTGTCTCTTTCACCTCACCCCGACCAGTTACAGTGGATAGTTGCCTCCCACGAGCCTGATTCTGATTCATGGAGGGCTGCGTGATTGTTGAGGTGACTGTTGTGAATTGGCAATACAAATATAATATACAAATGAAATTAAACTGAGTCCACATTTCTTTCTTTCGTGCAAGTTTTATTTTTTTTAAACAGCTTGGGTTCATTTGTTTGTAGTTTCTGGACGTTATTCTCTGCTCAGAAAAGAATTTCTCTGGGAACAGGATGAAATCATGTCTAATGCAGAGCACTCACAAATGGAAAAATCAAGACAAAGATTCCCAGGAATGCCAGTGCAGCTGATCCTCAGGGGTCACGGTAAAACAGGTCTATGAGTACTGCCTTAAAATATTCTTGTAAATAAGAATACAACCCTTGTTCCTCTCACCCTGACCTGCTCGTGGTAGCTGAGCTGCCCTGAGCCTGGTTCTGCTGCAGGCTTCTTCCTGTTAAAGGAGAGTTCTTCCTTCCTACCTTTCTTAATATTGCCGAGCGTTTGCTCGCACACTGTGAAGGGCCTTGAGCTGACTGTTGTTGTGAGTTAGCTGTAAATAAATACAATTAAAAGTGAATTATACATTAAAAATTCATTAAAAATATCAAATTCAATGCACACCAGCACCAGAAACTTCACTTTTTCCCAGAATGAAATATTAAATTTGGATGAGCTCTAATGCAAGAACTCGTATTTATACTCCTACAGGCTGAGTTTGGATGGGTGGTCGCAGTCATCTTGTGGCTTACTTAAAAGGACAGCAGGTCACTTATCACATATAACAGTTCACAGTGATCTGCTGATCCGTGTTCACAAACAGGTGAGAATCATTAAGCTGTGATGGAAAAAAACGGACTGTTTGATGCAGCCTAAACCTCAAGCTAGCTAAAACGATGTCCACATTCCCCTGAAGTGAGTACATGCAGTACTTGGACGACTATTTTTATTTTCAGTACAAGATGAGCTGAAAATGTTTAGAACCGACTACCTCAAAAACCTTTTGTTACACAGTTGATTGACAGCTGTTTATAACAAGCAAACTGCAACCAAATGAGATTTCTGGGTTTCAGCTGAGTGCGAAGTGTGTTTCCTTGCAATCTTTTAGGGGTTGGATTGCACTAATTACAGAAGATCTCATTCAAACAGTTATTCGTCAGCAAGCTGACAGCTCATGCTTGGATTTGGGGTCCGTGCCAGTAGACTTGGCAGCTTAATTGCTAGTAAATGAGTACAAGGATCTGGAATTGTTTCTACTCTGTGTGGTTGAGCAGTAAATTTCATGCATGAATCATTATATCTCCAAATCTAATAAAACTTTCTGACAAGAACACTATTGGTCACAGACTGAAGAGGCTACACTGAGGCAAGTCAACCTTTAAAGACTCCCAACAAAAACAAAGCGTTTTTGCTGTGATTTGGTTACTATGTTGCCATATTTGCAGTTTTGCTCTCATATTCAGCGTCTCGTGGATGTTGAATTTCGCAGCTTGGCTAGTACGATAAGCAGTTGTGAGGAAAAGATGATGAGCAGACATTAAGCACAGTAGCTCCCAGCTCTGGTGGCTATTAGCCAGCAGCTCCCCACCAGTCATTCTGACAGGCTGTGTTTAGCAGTCATTCCTTTAGTCAGAGAAAAGCATCTCAGCATTTTCTCAAAGGAAGCGTCTTACAAAAATGGAAAAAGAGAAAAAGAGAAAGCCTCGACAAACAAACAGAAACATATATGTCTGTTGTCCAGAAAGAGATCGCAAGAAAAATGAACCAGAACAGATAAAACCCAAGACGTTTACTATCCCGCCAGCTCGTTTTGTCTCCGTGGGAATGAGCTGAACATTGACACCAAATGGGAATTCTGGAGCTGTTAAATGTCTGCAAAGGCAAAAATGTTTTGAAATCTGATGCTCTGCCCTCCTACAAAGAAACAGGCACCGCAGTTTCACGCATCCGTGGCTTTGACTTCATAGGATACTGCTTTATGGTCATTAGTAGGATGTTTTTTTCCATGCTGGAAACGATTAGCAAAGTCTGTTGTAGCTCTTTTCCAGGCCAAAAAAGACGATGTCAGAAACAAAGCATTTGCGGAAGAACGGCAGAAACGTGAGCGCCACAGAAAAGCTCCGCGCTCGCCATGTGCTGGCAGCCATTTTGGGTGCAACTGCAGCGCTGTGACCCGATAGGCCCTTTATGTGGCAGCCATTTTGACATACCATAGTAGGATAAACACAGGTGTGATCGATCGCTTTCATTATGCTCGTGTGTGAAAACCATTTTAGCGTGAGGCCATAATTAATGATATTAATTACAGCCGTGTTTACAGCGCGGTGATATGTGAAAACGGCCTTTTGCACACGTTGTGCTGACACTGTGACGTGCAAATTAGGTCGTAATGTTGACAGTAATTTAAAATAAAGTCTTTTGAAAGTTGGTTCATAAATCTCTGAAAGCACTGATGGAAGTTTAATGAAAAATAACAGCTATTAATATATAAATGAAACAACATACAAGAATGTACTGAACGAAAACTGAAAACATTGGGACACTGAACACTCAGACATCTACTATTCAGTTTACCTGCACTGCTAGAAGTACATGGAAGTACTGAGAAAGTTGTGATACAAATGTCAGTAAGCGTGTCCATTCGAATGATCTTCTCTGTGGTATTAAATGCTCTTAACAATCCTTAAACTCAACTTGGTTGGACTCTGTTCAAATCTGGAGAGACACCAAAGAAAAGCACGATGCAATTTTATATTTGGGATTTTTTTCTTCGGAGATGTTCCTGGAGCTGTCTCACTATTGTCCAAGTTTGTTTAAAATGGTTTCCAGCTGTGAGGATCCTCTTTTCTTCTGTTGCGCATTGCATTGTGGGAAAATCAAGTCTATCAGCTCCCTCGAAAAATAAGCGTATTCATTGTGTTTGCTGACATCCTTCAGGATAGGTTCTCTGCTGGTTTTGCAGTCTTAGACCGTTTTTTATTAAACTTTCACATCAGTTAAGACGCAATAGAGGAGGCTTGTTAACAGATTTTTGCTGAATGTTCAGTGCATGACTCTCAGACATTTCAATGTGTTTCCATATAAAACGTCTTCAAAGCGCTCACTGAAACGCAGTAAAGAGCGCTCTGCTTTGCTCACTTTCACAGAACGTCCAATCAAAGCCTCCATTACTGCAGTTAATCTGTTTCCTGTAAAGTCGTGGCAAAGACGTTACGGGATGAATAACACTTAAGGGCGACATCTCTTGCTGAGAGCTTACAAATAACTCCTGAATGAGACTAGATAATCCCACGCAGCTCTCCTGCTTCGCTTCACGGGGAGACATTGTGAAGATGCTTCTGTAGATTCCTCCGACCAGCAGCAGGGGAGGGTTGGCTGCAGCATGGGGTACAGAGGCACACAGGAGCGGCTGCAAATGTAATCCACAGTAGCTAAAGAGGCCACATAGAGTCTAAACTGATAAGACTGTCTTGGGGCTAACGACAGGCCACAGCAGGTACCCGTCCCATCCATTTCCCTGTAATAAAGCCTAACTTACAGCCTGGTCCCCTGAGGCTTCAAAGAAAGAGTCGGTTAAGTCAGGGCAACCCTGCTGAGGGTCACAGGAGCTGAGAAGAAACAAAGTTGCAAACCGAAGAAGGTGGTTGACTGAGTGTTTGACTGCTCGTCTATCTATCGGTCTGCAAATGACACCTGTGATATATGCGTCTCTGACCAGTCTCGTGGAGCTGATGGCCAAGGTACAAAGAAGCCATGTGGTGCTCCAGAGGTCAAGGAGGGATATCAGGAGGCCAGCTGCCCCCTGACCCCATGCCTCTAGAGGAGGGCTACAGGCCATTCAGCTCTTGGCAGCATGTGCTCACTCTGACGACTGCCGTGAGAAATAACAGGAGCAATTTTTTAGATGCTGCACAAACTGCCCCCTCGAGCCAAATATATCAGCAGGGAGAGGATATTCAAACTATGACTTCAATAGAAACAGACAACTTCACGCCTTCAATTACAAGAAACATTTGTGGAAACTTGGATCATCATGTCATGCGTGATAAGATGTTGTTTTGACTGAATCGGACCCACATATGAATCTAGAAATTGGATGGCGGCGTTGCTCTTTTCACCACTTTGTTCCAGATTGAAATATCTCATCATGCATTACCATGAAATTTGTTGCAGATATTGAAATTTCCTAGCGGAGGAATTCTACTGGATTGGCCATCCACTCTTATTTTGTTTTATTAAAATCCCTGAACAATTATAGGATGGATTGCTGTGCTGTTTGGTACAAATATACATGTTCTCTGGATGAAAGTGGCAGTAATTTAACATTTCATTTAGCACCATTATTAAGTCATTTTTTGAGTTTGATTCATTGTTAAACACTGTTTATGCCTAAACACACACAGTTAATGACAATTCCATCAGTCTCTATTATGCAGTACTTTAACCTCTGGGACTGAAAAACAAAGCCAGATCCAATAAGCAAAAACTGCAGTTCCTGCAGTCTCCACTTGAGGCTCCATAAAGATCCCCTGTGTTAAAAGTGGGTTGATCTGATATCCTCGTGTTGGTGTAGTTCCCAGATCATCATACTAAATGTTGTTCCAGGATCAACATTGCAAGTGACCAATCAGAATGTTGTGACGTCATACTTTTGCGACTTCGGGAAAAACCGGCGTAAAACAAAAAACTGTACTAAAGCTGCGTGAAACCGCCTCTGTCCGCCGATCAACGGACCCTAACCCTAACCGTAACCCTTTAATAAACAGTAAGCAGAATCGATATTGTCCTTGCAACATTGGAATTTCATAAATGCACGAATGGCTTGGCGCGCAAAAGAATAACGTCACAACAATGTGATTGGTCACTTGCAATGTTGAACCTGGAACAACATTTTCATGATGGTCTGGGAACAACACCAACACGAGGATATCAGATCATCCGTTAAAAGTGCGTGTTGTAGTCTGGAACAAAAATGGTTTGGACTGAGATTTCTCACATGATGTCGTGTGCACATTGCTCACAACTTCTCCACCATATTGGATGTGACCACCACTGGTTGCATGTTTTTCCCCAGCAATAAACTGATCCGACTGCGTGGCTGTGGAGGAATACTTGTTTTCCTCACCAATGGTGGTTGCCAGATTGCCGCCCAAGGACCAGTCTGCATGACAGGGGTCTTTATTGAGTTGATCCTGCACTGTCATCACGACTGTCACACGCCACAGTCTGTGGTTAGTGCTCCCTTGCCTTCTTTCATATCAACTGTACTCATTTATTTGATATTGTAAGGCCTGTTGTAAGTTCGGGAGCACAGGGTGGGGCGCTTGATTGATGGGCGTACCGACACAGTGGACTGTAGCTGTTAGCAGACTTCATTTTTAACATTAGCATGCCAAACTATGATGAACAAAAACATTTTTCCTGGATGTTAGCATGCGTATGTTACAATGCTGCTAGAATAGTATTAGTTTTATTGGTACAATAAATCTTTGTCTCTCCATTTTCAACTGTGTATTTATCGAGCTTTTTAATTCACGGGGGGAAAAACGCTTATATCTCCATCAACACTGTAGCAAGATTGCAATTACACCATGAAATTATAACGCAGCGTTGCTCTGAAAAATAAACAGAGAAATAAGCCACAGAGACGAGTCAAACTCTGCGAGGTAGCATGTATGCACCACCTTTATCACTGCAATGTGATTTATAACACATCATTTGGAGTGTGTAATTAGGACCTGTAAATTTGCTTAGAAAACACTGACTGCTTGTATCTGTGCGCAGATTAACTCCTGCAGGGTGCCTCGGGCAGTGGGTCTGAACCCTGATAGCAGCAGCTCCCCCACAGGGACACCAGATAGCACAACACAGCACCTCACAACAGGACTATCAAGAGGATCAACAGCTTTGGGGAAGAGTAACAATTAAGCACTGAGTGAAAATCTAGCATGGTGGGCACCGCAGGCCAAGCAAACATGCCTGGGAAACCGCTCCCTCATATGGAACCGTACTGGGTTTTATGATTTGAGCCAGTTTCTGTGATTTTAGTTCACGGGGGACCAGTAAAGCGCTTTGTAAAAATTCACAGAGTTTATGCAAGTGAAATTCTCTTGGCCAGCAACTCTTTCTCATCAGTTTTCCCAAGTTCTTGATGCACCTTAAACCACAGGTTAGACATGGAGGGGAAAAAGGTGAGAAAGAAGAAGATAAAGCAAAGTGTGTGGAGATAATCTGGTTCACATAGCAGAGCTGAGCTTAGTAACACAGACTGGCTGCGTTCACGCTGGACTGGGCGGACTTTGACTCGCAGCTTTGGATCACATTCAGGAGGAAGAAATGCATGCTGATGTCAGACAATAGAAGATCGGAGATCAGCAAAATGTTTGACCCTTCTGTCCGATGGACTTAAACACCTGCTGGCAGATGCTGACAGTTTCAGTTTATCTCTGCTTTGAGAGTGAAGCATTGCCATCATACGACCCTGTCCTCTGATCACAGCAGGATAAACAAATCCTTCCTAATTGTCAGTTCTGGGTGTTCTGACTCACAGAGCCCAACAGTTCTCTGCTAATAAGTGATATAACAAATGGAAAGTCATAAAAAAGGCTTTAGCACAAAAAGGAAAGCAAATTAGGACAATTCAGAAGCAGCAGAGACAAATTACATCCTTGTGAAAACACTCGGTTGTTGACAAAAGTATTAACTGGAACTGCTTCAGGTGAGAAACAGCAAACGATGTGAATGGCGCAGTGACAGCAACAGCGGTGGCTGAAATGAAGGCTGTGAGATTTTTTTCTGCAGGTGTTGCTCTTTTCTTTGTCGTCTGTGATTGTTGCTGTTCGTGTTAATCTCACATTTCCTCCCTTATTATTATAATGAAACCACTGCTGCAGCTGTTTCTGGAGAAATAAAAACATATCAAGAGGACCACAGGACTTCTCCCAAGAAAGACTGTTCAGGCATGTTTAGCAAAGCAAATATAAAAGGTTTCATGCACAGAACGACGGCTGATTCATCAACATTTTGACTTCAAATTGCCTGAAATTATTGCTTCCAGCTCCAAGATGTCAGCTGTGCCGGCTTGTATCGTGCCAGGGGATTGCACCTATTGTCTGTATTTGCATTTATCAGTGACCAGTGTGCTGCAGAGGAATGCTTTTGGGGGCAGGGGCCATCACCACAGACCTGCCTGACCTCCGCAGCTCACTCCAGTAGGTCAGATTGGCCTTCACCCCGTAATCCCACAACAACAGGGAGCAGCAGAGACAGCTCAGCTTCTATAATGGCCAGAAACTCCCTGCAGGGACGGCCTCCAATAAAATCTCTTTGTTCCCTAGTGAGCGCTACATCTCAGGTCCTCATCAGTGCTTTGGTTTGGGGATTTCAAGAGAAACTAAATACCCCGTGGCCGCTTTCTCCGCATGTTGTCAGAGGAGGGAAGGTAGGATTGGAGCGAGGAGATGCAGATTTATTACGCTGCTCACAGAGTCCTGACTGAGTTTATTAAAGCAGAGACCTCGGCCAGAGAAACAGACTTTACTTTCATGTCTGCCTCACTTTCATTATCGTCATCTTCATTATTATGGTTATTAGTTTTGACGCTGTGCTTTTGTTCCAAGTGTCATTATTTATTATTAGTAGTATTATAGTATTTTCATTCTCATTAAACATCTTCAGTGACGACATGTTTTTCATGTTTTTAATTGTTGGGATCAGGAGTAGATGTTCATGCTGACATAGAATAAATCATTAATATCAAAGTGCTGCACTGAAAGCACACAGATGTTATTGTGATATTAAAAATATATCACAATCAGTGATTGAAACCTAGAATGATTACAAACATTAAAATAGGTGAATAGTTAAGGGACAAACTCAGAGCCTGTATATCAAAGATGGCTTCACCCTCAGACTTCACTAACTGATTGGTTAATGAAGTGTAATTGCAAAGCCTCAAGCTTTCACCCTTCTTATCTTGGTCATTTGAAACTAAACATGAGTGCCTGAGGAACTGAGGAATGCTTTGAACTGAAAAAACTATAATTACTGGTTTTGGTCAAGCAGTAACCTGTTAGGTTGAAAGTGCTGATGTGAAAGTTTTAAAAAGTGCAGTCCTTCCCGTGGCCTCTCGAGGCAGGACAGTTATACTAGATAAACAAGTGAGCAGCCTCAGTGGGAACTGGATGGACTTGATATTGACTTTAGGTTGTGGCAAGATAAGACTTAGCAGGACAGTAGGGGTGCAATGATACACAAAATTCACGGTTCGGTGCAGTTCGATACTTTGGTGTCACGGTTCGATATTTTTTCGATACAAAAAAATGTTCATGCCTTTTTAATTTGTCATTTATTAAAATTATAAATTTATATTTTAACTCAAAAGTACAGTTTTTAAATTTAATGTTGCTGAAACAACAAAGTAATAAAATAATAAATCTATCTGATGGAGAAATCCCTCATCTTTGGAAAAGAGAGTTTATTACAGAGAAATGGCTCTTTCAAAATAAAAGCTATACTATACGCTTCTTCTGGGCTATATTCTCAGCAGCATATTAAACATATCAGGTCTCCATAAGGAGAATCCTGTGCTAACGGCTGTCTAAATGACTCGGGTAAAGTTTGTAGCATGCGTGCTTGTTGTTTTTGTCTGCTTCCACTTGTCTTTGCACTAGGATGCTGTCGGAGTAAATGTGCAGTCATATTCGTTGTGTTCCCACTAGTGCTGTCAGCGTTAATCTCGTTGAAATGACGTTAACGCCACAACACGGCAAATCTCCATTAACGAGCTACCGCGGATCGCCCCGTGCGTGGGGCTGGACGGCCAACACGTTAACGAGCTAACTGCACTAACGCACTAGCTCCCACCCATGTAATTAAGCATTGCGTGGCACATCCAACATACTGTTTTACTTTAGTCCATGACGCGCTTACCTTCAGGGTCATACGTCACATGAAAACCAAAATAATTCCAAACGCCAGATCTGAATGAGGGTGGGGGAGGTTCAGTTTGCCATGTTGCAACGAGCTTAACTTCTGTCTCGCTAGCTTGCGCTGCGCTCAGTGGATCTGCGCTCGACTACTCCGCCTAGGCTGCACTGTCGAGCGCAGATCCACTGAGCGCTCAACACAGGCAGCATCGTCAGAAGGAAAGTTGATAAAATAAATGAAAAATGTTGTATTGTTCGATACATATGCGTACCGAACCGAAAGCACTGTATCGAACGGTTCAATATCGATACGAGTATCGTTGCACCCCTACAGGACAGCTATTCGGCTTTTGCGAATTGCAGTCACTGAACTGGAACTGTAGTGTTCCTCCTTTTAGGAACACGGAGAACCATTCGACTAATAATGGTCCGCTGTGTGCAAACCTTACAAGAAGTTTGTGTTTCTTTTTTGTCGAGTGTTGCGTTTTATCATTACGTAGCCATAATTAGCAGGTGTCTGTGCCAATACCCCTGTACAGTTTACAGTTTGCGTGTGTTAGCTGATATATTAGGCTTCCACTCACATCGGATATCTGGCTCAAAACTTCTAATATGGCCTGAGGAGTAATGTTGTGTATTCACAATGAAGAGTCCAAACCAATAACTTGTGTCACTGTGGCCACATCCATCCTTTATATACAGTCTATGGTGCTGATGCAGCATCAGTCAGATTTCAAAGCCAAAAACATGATACTTCAGTAACAATAGTCCCTTTCTTTAATAAGAGTGCGTAAGGGCAGCTAGCTCACCTATTTCACCGCTCAGTTGTTATATTTACATGTATCAAAACTGGACAAACTAGTCTTGCTGTGTGGTCTGAAGTTCTTTTTAAAAAACTGTTATTTCACCTTCCTGCTGTTAAAAAATCCGATAATTCCTCAAAGGTAGTAAAGTTTGTAACCATGAGTGATGGCTTCTCTGTGTGACGTGAGATTTTGAATCGGTGGTTTGTTTGTTTGTTGCCATAGAAATGAAAGATGAGTGTTTATAGCTGAATACCAGAGGTCTGGCTTATCAGCCGTAGAGTTTGGTAGACAACGTTCAGCAACCCCCTAATCATTCTTGAAAACCCTTCGGCAGCACTTTGAAAACCGCTTTGATTGAACAGCATGGATTATAATAACTGTTCTTGTGCTGAGTGCTGCTATCCTGCAGTGATACCCTGGATATCTAAATATGATTCACATGACTATAATCAAAACCTCGAGTATCACTTTATTTGAAACGTCTTCCAGACTGCCAACGCTCTCTGCTTTCATTATAATAGGGGACTAAACACAAAGGAAACCTGCCAAATTCCATTTGTTAATGATTCTTCAGATGAATCTGTTTACAGCTATTGGATACCTCAGCATGTGAAACAGGAGAGGCCAGCAGAAAAACAATGGAGAGAGTAAATATTTGATCCATCTTTCTTCTCTGCTGTGTCTAGCTGTCATTACAAATAGAGGGTGAGATTCAAAAGATTGCATGCCTTGGGTGTATAATGACTCATAAACAGCTTGTGTGAGAAATGAAATATGGTTTTAATTGAAGTATAAATGTTTATGACAGTATGAGAAACATCAAAGCCATAACTTAGACTCTGTGTATGGCTGTGGTTGCTATCAGAGACTGCTAATAATGTTTACCTGAGTTGATGACCAAATTTTCATTGTTGCCTTTTTCAAGCAAGCAAACACATCTTTTTGAATGACTGTCTGTCAGTAGAGTGTGTCTCAACATCCACTTCTCATTATTCAGGTCATTTTCCATTCAAAGGGGGAAAGCGGGTTACAGAATGCAACCCCGCAAGCACAGAGAAACACATAAACAGCAAGCACCGGTGCACAGCAGCAAGTTGCAGCTTTGCACTGAACTTTTGCACCGCGATTCGGTAAAGGCGCAGAACAGAACGTATCTTTGTTCATTCATGCATATGCTTAATAACCGATCTCATAATCTTGTGAATTCAGTGTTCTGTAATCACTTCAACTAAAGCTCGGAGCTTGTATGCCTCCGAGTTGAACTCATTTTTTTTTGGGGGGGGGGGATGATTTGTCTTTCAAATCTTTTCGAAAACAAACCCCTCCACTCAGAATGTGCTCTGCTTATTGTTACCTGGATGCTCGAGCAGTGCAGAATGATTTATGCTCAGAGTTTAACAGCAAAACGCTGCACACACACACACACACACACACACACACACACACACACACACACACACACACACACACACACACACACACAGGCTAACATGGAATAGAGCATTACTAATGAGTCATTGTTTGTTAACAGTAAATCACTACAGCGGTGCATCAGTAACAAATACAGTTTGTTACTGATGTCTATTATAGAGTGAAACTGGGTCCAGTTCAGCTCAGGTGACAGTGACTGATCGATCGAGGACTTTGTGTGTTTGCGTTGTGCTAATTTATCAGATAAGCACACAGAAGGATGTAAGTTAGTTTGACAATTGCCAGTCGGACCCGCTTCACCCAGTAAGGCTTGTGCTTAGCGCCGCTGTGCTCTGCCTCAACGTCGCTGGCATCCATCTGTCTGAAAATTCTGCGCACGTGTAAACCTTGAACATGAGAAGGAGTAGATGTAATCCTAAAAATATTTTTCTAACAAAGTAATTGCACAACATATATACCGGACAGAAACATTACTCAAAGCAGAATGTGACTGCACGTGTTAAAGCGCAAATGTGAACGAATGCACTGCATTAATTTCATCAAGTAAATATATATAAATACTTTCAAATTGCTTATTCTAAACACTGAAATAATTAGATCATTAACAGAATATTTGTCTGTCATTTTTCATATCATATTAAACTATCAAATTCAAAACTCTTGCTGGATGTCTCCCTCTGTAATAATAAAGTCAGCTTAAAAAAGTCAGAGTCAAAGATGCCAAACCAAAGCGGATCAGTCATTGATTTTTTTTCCAATCAATAATTTTTAATCAGTGATTGGCCATGAAACATTCCCACTGTTATCTGTAAAAGGCTTTAAGACACAGCTTATACAGATAACATAGAGGCAGGGGTCTCAAACTCGCGGCCCGGGGGCCACTCGCGGCCCACGTCACCCCTACTTGCGGTCTGTATATTGACATGAAAAAATAAAACGCAATTTGACCCTTGAAGCTATTTTTTCTGTTTGCTGTTGAATGCAATGTTAAAATCAATTCTTTAAAAAGCAAAAAATGATTTAATATGAAGACGATATGAGCGGAGAGCACAAACATGCTGAGGGATTGTCTGTGTTAGTTCAGTGTGAGAGTCACAAACTCATGACTACACTTATGTCTGCATTTTGATTTTGTTAAATCTGAATTTTTGGAGTTTTGTCTTGTTATATAATATTTTAAATAAAAACAAAAAAATATTTTTGGGTTTTTTCTTGTTTTTTTTGTACTACCTGAACGCTAAAGTGGCCCTCCAGTGAGATGACAGTGTCAGCAGTGGCCCACAGCTCAAGCTTCTGTGTTACAGAATACTCTAATGACTTTTGAGCTGAAACTATTCTTTTTCTCTTTCAAAGTGCTCCGCAAATTAAAGGATGATGGTATTTAATGTTAAGACCAAAAAAAAGAGGGTGTGCTGCAATTATAGGAGCATCTGGACACTTTGCATCACACAGAGAACATACCTGAGCAAACACACGAGGCTGCGTGTTATCTCTACTGATGTTTGTCATTTTGATGATTACAAGCACATGTAGGGTTTAAACACACCCGAGGGAAGTGAACATGCTCCTCTGTGTCCCGGTGTGACATCCTATTCCACACTTCCACATGGATACTGAACCGAATAGGATTCAAGCAGCCTTTCTTTCTACTTCCCCTTCGGCCCAGTGTGAGTTTCTGGCATCGATCACGACTTTTTATTCCCAGAAGTGTGTGGACTTGTTTCCATTAGCATGTGGAAAAGCAAGTAATCTCAGTAGCATCAGTAACGTTGGAATATGCTGCTTATTTTAATGCGATAAGCTAACTGTGCCATAGAAAACTCCACTGTTGTTCGTCTAAATAGATCAAATAAGTTATGGAGGTGTAGGGCTGTGCATGCAGGTGGTGTGTTCTGGATTTTATTGCATCCAGCTGTTGCTTAACAATAACAGTTTCTCACCATAACTGGGACAATGGCTTGCAGAAAGATTATTTCTACCTTATGAGCTTTTAATGAGCAGCTCCCAATCAAGAGCTGAACATATGAAAGTGGAGACAACGCAGCACAAATCAGGATTTCGGAGTTCAAAAACTGGCTATGGTATGCTGGTAGCTATTTCTGTTTCAACATATTTATCGCCACAGTCGTGTAACGTCTAATTGTAATTGTAAGCAGCCACTTTTCGAGTGAGCCGCGCTGAGCGCTGGCCCAGGCGCACTCATTCATTTCTGGCTTCTGTGGACGACATGTGCATTTCAATTTGGATAAAACGTGAGCTACACGTTTATCTGTTCTGCGTGTTTTAAGAAGCACTGCTTCACGCAGTGTGTGTGTGTGTGTGTGTGTGTGTGTGTGTGTGTGTGTGTGTGTGTGTGTGTGTGTGTGTTATTTATTTCAAGAGTCAGAAATAACCCATTTTCCATGTAACCGCTAAACTCTTCTCCAAAGCTCGCTTCTCCTCACCACAGCAAGTCAGCCAGTCTGTTCCAGGATGTCCACTCTGAGTCACGGAGCAACACGGAGCTCGGCTTTGATATCACACGTAATGTCAACCTTTTGTCAAAGCAGTGGACTGTGTTACACATATATATACATTTGTACTGTACGCAATGTCTACTACTGTTTGACTCCTCAGATGATCATTTAATTAGCTACTCTGGGTGTTGTATAGCAAATAAATGTAAGTTTAGAGAAAAGAATAATAACATTTTGTCCTAATACATTCAACCACACTGTGTGTACCTACATTAATATTTACTCATTGTCACTCTTTGTTGGTGGTGTCAGCTTCCTTGTGTTTACAGTAAATAAAAACAAATAAATGTAACTGATGGATTATTAAAGCATTTTAATAGCATGAAAATTGTGTTTTTTCATATTATTTTCTTACTAATCTTAATACAAAATGTTTAGTATCTTAGAGGGCTCTGACCAAAGTCACTTAAGATTTGCTTCTTTTTTTTCATAGTTTTTGGTGAAACACAAGTGAAGCAACAATCATAAGGTAATAATTTCCATTTTAAAAGTAATGCTTCCCACTGCTGGCAGGCTGCAGGCAGGCAGAGCGCAGCCAGAGGGATTAGAGCCACTGTAAGCAAGAGAAAGGGCAGAGGGGTGCACAGGAAATGATCATTGCCCCATGGAGGCAAGTAGCACCAGACAAGCTGCAGCAACCCAGGCCTGAGGGAAACAAGGAAAGTGCAAGGTCAGTAGAGCGTTTAAAGAACGAAAATAACTACAAGAGAAACACGCAGAGACGTACACGAGAAAGTGGAAAGATTCAGAGCAAAGATTCTCCTCATAGGAGTTTCTTCATGACCTGAACACTAACGTTCAATTTTTAAACCCTAGAAATAACATCATCCTCTGGTCTGTATATGAGGTCAGGCGGGGAGACTGGTGCATAGGTACTCATAATAAATCATTTGTGTTAGGGATGGCTGCTCAAACACATTGCTCTGGCATGCAGAGAAGGAGGAAGTATGCTAGTTTGATTCCCTGGCATATCGCTCCATGTAGAACCAAGGTGTTTTCTGACTCACTGAGCTTTTATTAAGAGCAGCTGCAGCTCTGAAGGTGGTAATTGATTCTGGCAGAAGGACTATGGCAGTTAGAGCAGCATCTAAAAGTAAACAAGTGCTAATGTGGAATTTCTTCCGTGGCCACTGAAAGCATCAGCGCCATTCTAATAACAGAAGATCGAGAGAACGTCTGCGGGTTGTTTTAGTCCAGTTTCAGCTTCAGACAGACAGAGTATGAAGAGCAGACGACACTGAAAGCAGCTGATTGCCATCTATCAAATGGAATATAAGAAATAAACAAGCAAAGATGCAGCTCGAGATTCCAAATGTGCAGACATGTTTCCTCCCAGCCAGGGCCAGCAGTGATTAAAGCACAAAGCCATGCAGGGTCTTTCATGTGGGGACCATCTCATGTGCCCCTCTCAGCTTCAAGGCCAAAACTTCTTTTTTACGCTGACTGGCAGCCGCTCAGACAGATAATTTTTCCCTCCAACCATAAGGTTAAACTCGTGATGAAAAGTGTCGTTGCAGATAATTGGTTTCTCTTGTCCCTGTGCTGCCACAGCTGAAGTGCTTCAGCACCCCTGGTCTTGTTTGGCAGACAGAAGGACAAATCTGAGAGCAATTGAGGTTTTGCCACTTTCCAGGATTACGGCCCAAAGAAGATTTCCGACCTTCTTCTTCTTCTCGGAATCTATTTACCTTCGGCAAAAATCACTCACTTGCAGTTAAGCAGGAATGATATTCGTTGCCAAGGTTTGAGGCGCAGATGTTTGAATCTAATTTTACAAATTGAACAAATGCACACTGACACAGCAACAGCTGAAAGACTAAAGGAGAATTCAGGATCAATGGAAAAAAACTGACCGACTCTACGTTCCAGACTGAGGATGGCATAAGGGAGTACTGATATCAAGATTTCTGCTTTTAGATGCATTTCAAATGGTCTCCAGTCCTCTGTTAATCAGCTTTTATTAAAGCGGTTCAAGTAGCATCTGTGCTTTGACCTTCACCCCAATAGAAACCAGCCCACTGAAAGTGTGCACACATGTGAGAGTGTGTGACAGAGACAGCTCAAAGGACATATGCAAAAGCAACAACCTTTAACAATTTCCATTCCTGAAAACCACACTCACACCAGCGCACATCCAAAACGCTGCCAGAGTTAAGAATGTAAACACACCGATTAAAAGTCTGGCAAAGACGATCAGATAGACCAAAGGCGTATCTGTGAGATATTGCAAGGATGAATGATTCCGAGATTCATTCCAGGGTCCTCATCAAAGCACCCTCAAGTGTTCGAGCCAAAATAGAGCTGGACACGCAGCTGCACCTCGTTGAGCAGTTGGGCTGATTTAATCTTTGCTAAAACATGATCTAATTTAAAACTAATGTGAGTCTTGTGTGGTCGAACTGCGGCACATCTTCAGACAATCAGACTGATAAGAAAAAGTGACCTTTGAGAGGAAAGGAAAACATTGGAGAGGTGGTGGAGGGACCTCTCAGGGCAGGATGCCTCCTTTCTGTTCTCTCTGCTCATCTAGTTTGACATCTTTAATTAACTCGGTAAAAAAAAATGCATGCATGGCCTCCCAGTGAGCACTCAGTTCAAAGTGGCACCTCAACACCGCTGGCCCTGTGTCCAACTGTCACAGCCAGTGATTGGTGAGCAGCAGTAATTGTACCACGCTGGCATGAAAGCTCACAGGAAATCCCTCCAACAAAACGCCCGCCAGGCTGGAATGTTGGCACTGCGCTGGTACTCGGATCTCTCAGACCGAGCTGAGCTCGAGGGCCATGTGATGCAGCGAGGAATGCCGGAGGCCGACGTCGGGTCAAAAAGGGGAGACGGAGGGTCAGTGTTTGGAGGACAGCGGTGGGGAAACCGCAGAAGTTAGCAGAAGATTTTGAAAGAGGATTTGGGGCCAGCAGTCGAGGCTGTAGTGTTAATCCACAGCTGGCCGGCTGAAGAGAAGTGTGAGGACGCCTGTGCTGAGGGGGCCATCCATCACTGTGAAGTGCTCTGAGTCTTTTCTGTCAAACGCACTTAAGGCGTGAGGGATAGTCCACTTTGACGGTTTTCAGAGGTACACAACAAGAGGCTCATGTAAATCCCCTCTCATTTCAAACCGAGTAACTGAAAAGAAAGTAAAAGTCACACGCTTTTTAGCTGATTACATTTTATCAGATGGTAGATTTCATTCTTTATTTAAACTATTAAACTTTATTTAACTAGTTAAACTTTATTTAACTAACCAAACGATTGAGAAACTTGCAGAAAAAAGCACTCATGAAAGTAGTCATTTATACGAACACCAACATCATGTTGTGAAATAATGTGCCATGTTTATGCAAACAGAGCTGCTTGTTTCAGTGTGAGCACCATGACATAGAAATCTGTCAAAATCAGGCAAAAGCATCTACCGTCGGTCTCCATGAGCATGGCTGCCTAACCTGGACAGCTGTGAACTGTGGAGAGAAGATTGCAATTCAGATTCTTCGGGGAACAGATCCGTGTAGGAATGTGCTCTATCAGACCTCACTGACAATAATCTGTCTCTACCTCGGAGAAAAGAGGGAAAAAAGGAAAATGACAGAACTGGAAAACCAGAGGAAACAATCTGTCACGCGTCTTCATCTCAATTTGCCAAAGTTAAATGGTGTGATGGGAGGAGGCAGGGGTGCTGTAATAATAAACACAACACATGACAAATCTGTACACCGTTTATGACAAGCTGCGCAATCACACGTGCAAACCTCGACTGAGAAGACGGTGTTAATCAGACATCTGCGAGCTGCGGGCCGTTCCACACAGCGGAAAGTCGGCGTGTTCACGGGGTGCAGGTTCAGCGGCGAGAGAAAAGGCTTCCTTCATCATTTACTCAGCATTGGATAAACTTTGCTGCACAGAGCTAATTTACTGGCTGCAGATTCAGAATTCTGCTCTTTAGTCTGTTTAGAATTAATAAAGAGTTCTCTTATCTTAAAGATATGAATACACGCTCACACACACACAGCTACAAACTCCACACAGGGCTGCTCCAGCTGTGCCCTTTCCAAAAGTCACACAATGCCCCGAAAGGCCAAGTGTTTGTTTCACTCTGTAGAATTAATGAGAGCATCAGTTCCTGCCACCTCCATCCTCCGCATGGACCGACTGCGCCCAGCTCCCGCTCTGCCTGGGCTTTGAAAGCAAGAAGTAAATATTAGGACTTGACTATTTAGAAAGAGCTGGAAATGTGCAGCCTGCTGGGCCACGAGAGGGGCAGCGGGAGGAAAGAGGAGCGAGCGGCTCCGCTGGCAGAACATCTGAATTGTGCTCCCCAGCAGGACGTGACAGAGATGGGTGCTAATCGCTTTGACCCTTCACACCAAGTCGCTCCTCGTAATGGCACTCTGGTTACTCCTCTTCAAATACAGATTAGTCTTCCCTTACTTACTCCTCACCCCGCTCGCCCCGTACCTAATGCCTTTGCTCATTTCAAGTATCTTAGGAAGCAGATGTTCGCCGCAGCAATCACAAACCTCACTTCCCACCAGTCAGTGCGTGCAGAAGACGTACACATCATTTTCACATCAGTAACATCACATCACGTCTTCCACATAAATGACATTTATTGTGCTGCTGCTGTATGTGTTTCCTTCATTGTTGTGTGTTGACGTGGACTGAATTGGACCTTACTGAGAATATGATGTATATGAGTGTGAAAACACAACCTACTTGTGTTCACACACATGTTACACTGTATGCGTGTCTAATGTGGGCTGGAAGTACTCAGTGCTGTCCTGTACTTACTAACACTGCAGTCTTATGTGTTCCAAATGTGGTTTGTGTGATTAGATTCGCGGTGCATCTTGAATGTATTCGCACTCCTATTTTTAGCTGTGCGGTTGTCATCGGGTCCATGTCTAAACAGGTTCGCGTAGACTGCCGTGAAGCTCTTTGTGTAGTTTTAATGAGCATCGACACAAGATTGTAAGGCCACACACAAGCAGTGTTGATAAAACTAGCCAGGATGTATCAGGGGAGGTGAGGCTTTAGTGTAGCAGCCTGTTCTTGCCTGGCTACATCACTGCGTAGTTTTACAGCCGAGCCCAGGGTTCAGCCCAGTCTCAGGACTACTGTTGCTGAGGTCTCTAGCTCAGAGATGCCACAGCAGAGTCTTTCAAACAACAAAGAAAAACTTTGAATTGTCAAAAGAAGAAGAAGAAGCTGTTCAGGATATTAACCAGGGGTTAGTAACATACTGGTAGGACACGTGTTTGCTGCAACATTGTTAGAAGGTGGCTTTAGGTGGCTCTGTGGTGTAGTGGTTAACCAGTTCACCGTACACATGAGAGAGTCCCACTGTGAGACCAGCAGGAAACACAATCCTGGTCCCAAGCCCAGATAAACACATGAGGAAGGGCATCTGGCATAAAATATGTGGGTGCATCCACTGTGGCAACCAAACGAACCTTCTTTACTCTCAGAGGATATTTTCAGCCATCGCATATGTCAGATATTACATCAATTTGGCGAGGATGGTGTTTCACAAATACAGAGAGCACTGTAACTTCCTTGTCAGTTATATGCTTTAACAAATAAACACAAGTGAAATGAATATAGATATTATGTATATATATCCTGGAACTAATAAAGCACAGCAATAGATCGGCTGTAGTCCCAGCAGATGGATCACCGGATACCCATCTAAGTATCCACGGGGTGGCTGGTAGCTCAGGTGGTAGAGCAGGGCACCTACTAACCGGAAGGTTGGTGGTTTGATCCCCGTCTGCATGGCTGTAATGTGCTTTGAGTGCTCAAAGTAGAACATGTAAAAGAACCAGGCCATTTGGCAAACCTCACCATCACCACCTTCAGCCATGGCTGCTGTCCTCTGTGGTCGCGTTTTAACTGCAACTACAGCTTCTGTTTGTCATGCATGTGAAAGAAAAGACCTATGTTGCCATATACACACTACTGCAGATTAAACTAACCATTAGCTTAGATAACTAAGACTTAGCTGTCTTAGTTACACAAGTCTAGGCAATATTTTAGAGATATTGTACAATGAATGAAGGCCACCTTTATTTGCTTGCATGCTGAAGGACATGTCCCGATCAAAAATGACTCAGGAGGCCACGGTAATGCCAGTGAGTGTTATAGTAAGTGTCTCTAATATGTCTGTGGCCGTTCAAAGACTTTTCAGTAGCAGATTATTAATAATCGATGCTGGTTTCCACCTTGCTATTTCTTTAGCTGAACAATTTTTGCTCTTTTCCCACAATGCATGTCACCAATCAGACAATTCACAACTCAAATCAGTGCTGCAAACAGTGCTAATCACATATAATGGCTTTGCTGGCTGCCCTTCCTTCTCAGTCCTCTGCCAGATAAATGGTATTACCTCATACAGCCCGAGAAATATGGAAGCAATTAAAGCAAGCGGGTAATCTGGCTACCACTCAAAATTACCCTTATGTTACAAATGAAGGGGAGGCTGAAATAAATATGCGTGTATATAAAGTTGATTCCCTCAACACATCTATTGGTTTTTCTTCTGGTTAAAAAGAAAAAGAAAAGTTGTCCTTCAAATGAAAGCTCAAGATGAAAGATTTGCGAGGGCAAAAGATTGATTTACTGTGACGCGCTTGAACTGCAGCAAGAGAAGAAACGTCTGAATTATTTGCCTCGGCCATTTATTTGAGCAACTTGAGAGAACGGCTGCATTTTTAACTGCATGCCAGGCTCACATGGTTTATCTGCTTTAAGGCAAAGCTGTGCGTATGGATGAACGTACAGTTTTAGCAGTTGGGCCTGAACTCGTCCTCGTGCTCTAGTGGTCGCTCGGGTTGATGAAATACTTTAACGAAGCTGAACGGTGATCGTCAACCTCCTAAATTTTCTGATGCAAAAAAACAAAACAAACCTCAAAGAAAAATGAATTCAACCTTTGGGCCACAGTCACAATGAGAGTGGAATATTTGCTCAAAATAAACAGCACCCACATCTGTTTTCAATATATCAGTATATATGACAAACAAAGTCCTTTCCCAACAATATCCACTTGTGCATTTATTTTATAAAACTGGACACTGAAACAAAGAAACACAAAAGCTGTGCGGCACTTCAGATGAACATCCACAAATCAGCACCAAGTGGGACACTTAGTTTATCCCAAATGTTTTGAATCCATCCACTTTTTTCGTTTTTTTAAAACCGCTTATCAAACTAGCGTTGCAGTAGGAGGTGAGGAGGCGGGGTACACCCGGGACAGGTTGCCAGTCCGTTTTGTTTTGAATTTTTCTGTCATAAAGTCTCTGTCCTGTCTGTCAGAAATATGAAAACTGAGCCATAAAAAACCAAGTCTGGACATCTGGCAAACACATCCGAAAACAGAGAAAATATAATTGTCCTCCTCGCTTCCTTTGCATAAACCGACTGATGAAAAAGAATCCAAATCTCTTGCATAACCTCACCTTTGTCCCCATGTTTTCTATTATATCCACTCCCTCTCTGTTCTACATATAACAAGTTTCCTTTGATGCGCTTATATGACATCATTCAACTCGGTGTGACAGCTGCCCGTTAAATTAGGATACAGACGAATCCTTCATGCAGGGTGATGAAACGCCTCGCACAGGCGATCGGCCTGATAACTTATCTGCGGCTGGTGTGTGTGTGTGTGTGTGTGTGTGTGTGTGTGTGTGTGTGTGTGTGTGTGTGTGTGTGTGTGTGTGTGTGTGTGTGTGTGTGTGTGTGTGCCAGGCAGCTGATCTCGGCACTGCTGGCTAGGTGAATGTCTTTCATTAGTTCTTTCAATCTGGCCTCAAACGGTGGGAGGTTTTATGTCGGCCGCTGGCTAAAATATCCTCAACCATACTGTCCACATACAGCCGGCCTCACAGGGCACACACTTATCGTGCAAAGCACACCTCAGAAAGTGCCATTAAAGTCGTCTTTACATTTGTGATCCTGAATTCTTTCCATGAATCATATGCCGAGAGTTTACATAGTTTAACTCAGCCAGACACTGGGTAAACACGGCGGTGTTTCACTGATCTTCATGTGAATAAAGCTGCAACGCTCTCCTCTTTAACCCCTCTCAGTAATGTTAGCTGTTTCTTTCTCGGGGTTTGTTGACTCCTCGACCGAGGGCACAGCCTGCTCCGTTGGCCCCCCAGACAGATTTACCGTGATTACACGGACCAGTGTTTACTTTTCCCAGCATACTTAGCCGGCTGTTTCTTTTATTCATATTAATTCACTCTCGCTCGTTCCCTCTCCACGGCTCCCATCGTCTGTCCTGTCTCTGGTAGCTTTTACTGAAGCTCTGCCATCCAGATCAGAGCTGATTCATTATCTTTATGTTGAGATTATGAAAGTTTATAGTTTATCTGTTTCAGGGTTTTAAAATCCTGTTTAGTCTGAATATTACAGGAAATTTGTAGTTAAATGAACAACATGCCGTTTAGCTTTGGTAGTGTGGTTCTACTCTTACAGACGGTTTTTTACTTTATAGCAAAGTAAAAGTTCTTTGACATAATGTGCCAGGCTCTTGGAGATTACTCGTTTACTATGTTTGTGTGTTAAATCATAGGCTCAGTGTGACGCACTGTGATTCATAACAGGAAAATAATATGCGCTGGAGCCCGGCTTCTTTCTGAATAAATCCAAAGAGTTAAAAGAAATAAAGTTACAAGAGAGAACTGATATTATAAAGTTACACAAATAAAACACGAATAAAACGTCTCCTAGTTAAACTAGGAGATGAACCAAAATAAATGAAAATAAATAACTGATTTTATTTATTTTGTTCACTCTACGTTTCTTATATACTATTTCATGGTATATATGTGTGTTTTGATTAAACACATATGTTGGCCAGGATACTCGGAAAAGCAGTTTTTATCTTGGGCCCCGTTTGCTGCTCAGATGACGCTTAAACACTTTTTTTTTCTAAAACTCAAAGGGAAGGGGTTGTTTTTGCTACCAATAATAACCTATAATATCCACACTAATATACACAGAAAAGAAAACCTAAGCCAATTAGCACATGAACCTTTAAAAAGCCTATAAACAGACCTTTAAATGACCTTTAAACAGCTCAATAATACAGGAATAAAAACATATTATATTTTTTATTATTAGTATTATTTCTGCAGTGGAATCCAAAATCTTCACTTGCATTCACGTAATGTTCTTCTGTGACCTCCTGCCGCTGTCACTGTCTGTTTCTCAGCTACTCATATGGAAAAGAAATAGAAAAGACTTATAACAGACTTGCATCAGATGTGGCCTACTTCATATAGTGAATCATGTAAGGCTTAATATGATTTACTCATGAAAGTGGCCACTTTCTCATTACTTTCATATATTGTTTTAGGAAGTATCCAAAACATACAAGTTTCATTTATATAATTTTTCAAGGGATCTTATATCTGTTTTCACTCTTGTATGTTTTTCATACAAGTTTCACACAAGACAGATACAAACTTTATAAGATTTATATATATCTTTTCCATATGGGAGTAACTGGGTTGTTGTTATCTAGAAAGGCGCTTGCTTTGCATGATCTGCTATCTCCCAGCAACATGCCTGAGGACACGGACACACACACACACACACACACACACACACACACACACACACACACACACACACACACACACACACACACACACACACACACACACACACACACAAATGGCCTTTAACAGCACAAACTGCTGGGTTCCTTTTAAAGGCTGGAGGCTGAGGGTGGGGGTGGGGTCCTCAAAAGTCCATTTACAGTACGGGTCAGTACATCTCAAAGCCTTTACCACTCCAGCCAAATTCTTTGTTCCCCCCCATTCACAGCTAGTTATCTGGACTGCAGGCTGCACAAAAGCCAATTGGCATTATATTGTCCGGACTGACATTAACCCCTGATATTTCCACTGCTCTCTGTTAGAGTCCCCTTTTCCTTCTCTATTACCAGGCAATTCCCACAGAGCGAGAGGTCAGACCAACCGTGGAGAGATACTTAGATACTCTGACAACAACAGAAAGAAAGAAAAGAAAAGAAACATAAACTGCAGCAGCGATTAGTTCCGTTTTATCTTTGGCATCGTTTCGGACACAAAAGTGCTTAACGGGCCGGATGAAGGTGGGCCAGAACAAGCAGCTCATTCACGTCCAGTTTACTCACACGCTCACTCTTCTGCTCCGCCACATCTTTATGCAAACGGATGAAACAACTGAATAATAACTGATAACCACGGGCTCACAATTGCCGCGACACACTGAGGCAACATGAAATTTTTTAGCATGTGTCTAAGTGAGATACTTCCATAGGGTTAGCGAAAGGTCAGCCGAATAGTTGCACGGCTTAACGATAACAATAGTTGTTCACGGGGTCAGTTGGCTGCTAGCTCCAGCCTTTGCACACTAAAGCAGGTCAGAGTAAAGGCCTATCTAATCTTTAGACGTGTGGTGCACATACTCTTACGTCAGTATTTCATAACTATGTGTTTTAGGAGAATTTCTCAACTTCACATAAACATTGAAGTCACTTTTACAAAACTGTTAAACATGACCTTTTTTTAAATGCATTCAAATACTCGGGTTGCATCCTCTGCAGGAATGTCTCGTCCTCTGTGGAAGCTTCACTCGGCAGGTGAGGCTTCACATTTCTGCAGCGTTGAACTCGGTGACAGATGGCGGTGGGTGGGCTCGCAACCTATTCTCTCTAAATGCCAGGCTGAGGAATGCCATTGACTGAAGGGTCCTCGGGGCTGTTGTGTGCAGATAGAGCAGACCCCCGCTCACCTGAGCATAGCGCATCTTCCCTGCCCCCAACCAAAAGTTTGCAGTACCACCGCCGGTCACCGACTTTAGACTGTTCCTGCAGAACAGCAACCTCTGATCAAATGTTTGTATGTGTGAGACTTCTTAGGAGTTTGTTGTTCAGTCACTACCCTGAGTCACACTGTCAACATGCGTCATCTTTGGTTCTCTGCTGAAACACTAAAGAGGTTTGTGTCTTCAGGGCTCTTGGCTTTCGATCCAGAGTCACATTTCTCCTCATTACCTGAAATAGAAGTGGCTAATCAACTCTTCTTAACCTGCCAAGAATGAAGCTAAATTAAGAGGACAGCTCTGAAAGGAGGACAGCGTCATAAAAGAACCACTAAAATCTAAATGACTGCTGATAACATTCCCTTCAGCCTCACTTTTCCAGAGTATGCAGGGCTGTTTTGGCAGTTTCTCTGTGTATCCACAGGCTAGGGTCAAGTAGTGTTACAGCTTGAGTGAGCGCGCTGCTCGGCGCTGCAACATATCATGTGAGCGCCCAGCGTGGACTCGACGTCGTCCACGGCTATTTCTGTCAGTGTAAAATCATGAGAACCGCTTTATCCAACACAAGGCTGGTCAGAGGGTAATGTCCCTGCACAGCACTGAGTCTGTTCCCTCTAACAGGGCGGCAGGCTGCCTATATGTTCAAACTGAATTAGATTAGTCTTTTTTTAAAGACGCCATGTTTGCGCGTTGGAGGTCTGGGCCTCAGACAGATGAGTGTTTGACTGCTGAAGCTGTGGTAGGAGTGACAAAAATCCTTTTGCAATGGCCTTTGTGAGGAGGTGGAATGTCCAAACAAACAGTTTCCCAGGGTTTGGGTAATTCAGAGAGGGATCCCAATAGGCTGTTGAACTCTGCAACTCATTACTGACTGAGCTGAGCTGATTTACAATCACTGCACAATATGATTTGTGGTTAACTGGCATTTTATGACCTTTTGGAGTTGAAGTGAGCTACACCTAAATTTGCTCAGCGTAAAACTAATTACTCTATCTAATGAGTCTTGAAAAAACAAATACAGTATCCAAGTAAAGATGATAGTGAAGATCATTTAATTATTTTATAAATACTTCTTTCTTTATTTCAGTATACAAAATAACAGTATGTACATCCACACAAAAGTGGTTTACAAAAATCCATGAGTTCAGCTCATATGCTCTGAAAAATAGAATATATTTGGAATTGCCTGCATGTCAGACAAAAATGAGATAATGCACCATTTCAGAAAGTCCTCTCAATCCACAGGGATGCATCCATGTCACGATCCACACGGGATACATGCCGTGAGTCCAAACCATCAACTGCAGATATGTTCCGTGAATGAAAAATGCTCAAGTTCCCTTTATGTTGCTTTTCTTCCTCTATAGTCCATTGCTGAAGAGGAAAAAAGTTGGAAAAGTACCTAAAAAAAGGATGGATCCACGGGAACCCTTCGATTTCTGTGGATTAAAGCCAAACGTAAGCCTTTGTCTAGTCGGGAGAGAAGGCGACGTTCTCTCCTCCAGCATCGAATCCAATATTGTTTCTTTTTATTAGAGATAGAATGAAATAGACTTGGACCCAGTAGCCCTGTTTGGGGGATTTATAATCATTAATAAGAGAAAGAAATTACCCAGGAGGACGGCGCTCTTCGCATGAACTGACTGGCACTGTCTCCACACTCCAGGTTTGTGAAGCGCAAAAGCTCAGAAGCCCAGTTGGTAGTTCGGGGATTTTGGTGGGAAACAAAAATGACACTGACACAAGAAGGGACCGCTTCTCACTGAGAGACGCGTGCTAAAGCTTAAGACAGAAGTAAGCCTTCTCTGTATTTTTAGTGCTTTGGTTAATCGGAAGCCTCGGCCGGCTGGCTGCTGGTCGGGCCGGCAGGTTGGTGAACTCATTTGCAGACGTATCTCTCCACGTTGCGCTCGCACATCTTGCAGGTTACGTAGCAGCACCAGTGATACTTGCAGTGGCAACGCTCCACCAGCTTCTCTGTGTACGCGTTGTAGCCACGGCCGCAGCACATCAGGTCACAGCTGTCACTGCCTGACGAGGTTTTGTTGCACTGCCTGACAGACATGAAAAACATGCAGTTAGACTGTGACTTTAATTTTCCGTTGCAATAGCTGATTTCTGTAGCCGAGGCGAGGACAAAGGAGGCGCATTTTGGAGCGAGCAATCAGCCGTGAAAGCTAAAATATTTCCAGTTCCTGCCCGAGACAATTAAGCTAACAGCTCCATTCTAAAACGTTTTGCACAATCTCGCAGCCTGTCGAGAGTCAACAATAGTCCTTTAAAATGGTTTGACCGAACTCTGCGCTTTAACCTTTGCGCTCTCCTTCTCCCAAACATTTTTTTCTTCCATTTTTTCTTTTTGTTTCCTTGTCTTTGGCCGGTGGATGCTCTGGAGCCTCTCGTTTAGAAGCCCGGGGCATCTTTTAGAATGAGCAGAGAATAGCCCCGCCATAAATCACACCGAGTACACAGGCCTGCCCTCCCTCTCTTTATCTGGCCCTCTTCACATTATTGCTTTGTTTTATGATGGCAAAGTGTTAATGACCAGCAGGGTGAGAGAGCTACCGAGCTAATGGCTGCTGCGCTGCGAGTGAAAGAAGGGGAGGAAGAGGGACAAGAGTCATTGAGAATGCAAGACAGGTTTATGACATCGGTGGGAGCTGCCACCCCGGACAGTTATGTTTTGTCAGAAGTATCTTCTGTGGTTTCACATCTGCTGGTTTAAAGTCATTTGAGACAAAAGCCCAGCCTCTTTCAGGGGACGTGACTCTTTTGCACCGGTGATCACGCTTTATCCATTATTTTACAGAGTGCGGCTCACATTAACTTTGCCTGTCCCAGATTGTCTCAGAGAAAAACTGGCAAACCGTTGCTGCTGCTTTAGTCCAAAGACATGCATGTCAGGTGACTCGAAATTGGCCCTAGATGTAAGTAAAGTCTATAAAATAAAGAATGCAAGTAAATGTGGCTTGTAGTGCAAATCATGTTGAGGGTCACAAAGACTAGAAAAGTGCCTTTAAATGCTCTTTCATTATATATACCTGACCACAGAGCAGCCATGAGGACTCAAGCACAAAAACGCTTAAAGTCAAGCAGCTAAAACGATAAAGAACAAAACAGCTCCTCGACTATGAAGCCGGGAAGCAGGAAAAATCTGCCTACATACTAACAGAAATGATTAATAGGCACACAGGAATGCTTAACAGTTAGCATCAGATCAACACTTAAATTAATAACAACAGCAAAACAGCTGTCTGGTGACTTTGCAGGAGCGCTAATGCTGCAGACTGTGAGGCTGCTGCAGTTATCAGCCTGCCAAAAGGATGCAGCAAGCACAGTGAGTGTCCTTGACATGAAGCATGTCCATGTTTATCTGTACAGTGACATCAGGCTGAAGGACGCATGATTTGCTAGTCACATGCTATATGTGCACACATGTCTGGTGGTCTTATTTATATATTTATATCCTCCATAGCTCATACAGCCAGGATTGTATTCTGGTATAATGGAAGTATTCCAGTCCACAAAACTACATGTGTTCCTGTAAACCAGTGCGCATCTCGTCTCACATACCATAAAAGAGAGGCATGGCACTCCTGAAACCCTGAAATCTGCTGGGGAATTGTGCAACAACAAACATTTTAAAACCTTAAAACAAAAAAAGTCTTTTTGAGAGGCTTTTATAAGCATTCAATGGTCATTGTTCTTTTATCAGTTTAGCTTAAACGACACTTCTGAAAGGACTTGAAGTGAATCTGTGTAAGATCAGGTCTTTACAGCAGGAACTTTATCCTCCTGTACTGTAATTCACAAAGAAATAATGGACCTGAACGGTCTCCAGCAACATACACTAGAGAAATTAAATAAACTTATGTGTGTCTTATTATTCTGGCATCTCTTAGCCCAACCTCTCCCTTTAACTTCTAACAAAGGAGCACCCTCCCTGTCAAATACTGAAGGTGAGCAGTCAAAGTAAATCTTTATCTGTGTGGCGCAATGAAAGATTTCCCTGTTTGTGTGGCCCTCTCAAATCAATATCAGCTATAGTGCCCTCGGCCCTAAGAATAACCACATTCGTATTCATTTCAGATAGCGGGACAAGGACTCCAGTCACAGTGGGCCTTTCAGTGGCACATGCTCAGACACACCACAGACGAGGCTCTCTCAGGGGCAGGCACTTGTTATCAGCCAGCCTGTAAATCAAACACTGCCACCAAGCAGGACAGCACTTGAGTCAACATCCTGGATGAGCGGACATTCAGAGCTGATCATTTCCTCTTTGTCAGCTACATAGCTGTGGTGTTCATTTGACTCATGCTCAGAGAGCTATAATAATCCCCCCCCCCCCCCCCCCCCCCCACACACACACACACACATACGCACAAACTGGTGCATCGTGGCTGTCTTACCTGCCCTGCGTTCCAACAGAGCCCTGTTTTTCATTCCTGGAGCAGAAGTCCGGAGAGCTCTGCAGGTAGACGAGCTCATTGTCCCTCACCGGCCTGATGTCAATGTCTTTGGGCACCAGCTGCTTACGTGTCCCCATGGGCCGGTGAACCACTTTGGTGGCAGACAGGTACTTGGTCTTAAGGTCCATGGCGATATCCCTAAGGTCTTGCAGTCCTTTCCAGCAGGTCCTTATAGAGCAGGATCCAGACACACCGTGGCACTTACACTTCATCACTACTGACTCTCTCAGTACCTAGACATGAAGATGGAGGGAGTTAAACCATGACATACGGGACAGGCAAATATGGAAACGAGTCTGCATTTTTTTCACTCTTCTACTCTGTACCTGTCTGCCAACTTCACTGTTGTGTAGGTGCATCAGTTTGTTGGCGTGAGAGCTTGAGCGCTTCATCTTCATGGGAGCATCAGAGAATTTGGAGCCCATAATCAAACCGTAGTGCAGGTTGTCACCACAGCCGCCCCAGCGATAGCCGGGCTCTGGAATCTCAGCCGGGACGGGACCACACGAGCAAAGCCGCAGATCTCCAGTGGTGCACGCCCGCGCTATGGTGTGGCTGATGGTAGCCGCAGACAGGGCGTAGACGAACGCAGCCTCCCTTGTTCCTGATGGAAACAGAAACAGCAAAGGTGAAAAGGCAAAATATGCCACGTAAAATAGCAGCGCTGACATTCAAAGCAGTTCAAAAGACAACTTTTGCTCTCAAATCAAGTGTTTGGAAATCAGTAACCCTTGTTAGTATGAAACCAGTGATTACACTCCCTATCATCGTCACCAGGCTAAAGACTAGTGCGATGTCATCGGACAGCTTCTTCTTCTCCAAGAGTTTACAAACAAGAAAAATGAAAGTAATAAAACTTAGTGATACTATAATCAAAGAAGTAACCACGAGGTTTTAGGCCTGTGCTTCAGGCTTTCCTTTTAGTAAAGCTAATAGGACATACTGGGTCAGGTGACCCTGACCCTTTATTTTGTTATTCTGCTATAAAGCTCAGGCTGCTGGGGGGATTCCCACGAGTTTATAAGCCTTTACTGCTTGTTAACTTTTCTCTCTGTGTTTTGCCGTTTTCTTCTTGTCCTATTTTTGCCATCTCTTGTAAATAACTCCGAGATAGCTGCTCCTTCCTCACCATATCCCAACAAACTAAATGTGGAGCGCAGAGTATACTTATTTAGAGCAATGTATCACCAAATCTAAGGGTGAGTCTGAAATTTCGATATATCTTCGTGATAATGTGAGCTTCACATGTACTGTGTCGTGCTATCCTCCTGTGAAATTCAAAATAACTGAAAAAAGTAATAAATAAAACCAGAGAATCGCCTTCCACCCACTTCCCCTCATCTCAGTAGTTTTTGTTGTAGCTGGATTTAATTTTCTCTGTGGTAGTGGCCATCGCATTTATGCAGAAATCTGCATACATTCTGACTTTGTGGTGACTTGTGATTTTCTTTTGCACATAGCCAATGAAAATGTGGAGTCTTCTCTCATTATGTGGGACCTCACAAGAAAAAGTACCTTAAAGTCTATTTACACAGACATATAACGCTCAAATTTTCCGTATAATCGTTGCAAGATTATATAATGTAAAATGATTCTTTTAAACAAGACAAAAGAAAAAGACTCATCAGGTTTCTTCTGCATGGCCACCTTCTCTACAGTCTGTGTTCAAGCTCTCTATCTCTCTCTGTCTCAAACATCAGTGGTCATGCTCTAACACAGAGTGAGCGCTGATGTAATTGGTGGTGATGTGCGCACATGGGAAGCACACATGCTATAGGATGGGGGGCAATTGCAAATAAGGGGAAGAAATCACGTATGAGCGTGGGCTGTTAGATCAAAGACAGAGATGAGCCATTTCCTGTTCATTTGGCAAATGGCAGCCATGGCTACCCCTCTCGCCCCATCCAATCCCATCCACACCTGTTGCTGGTTCAAAAATACTTTTAGCAAAATAAAACTGTCACACTGTAAGCAATAGTGCAGCATGAATTTCTTTTTAGGAGATTTCAGAAATAGCGACATAATTTATATATCGCTGAACGTACAGCTCTGCAGGAACACATGCTGGCAGGAAAAGAAAGTCTTTAAACTAAAAATTGTTTACAAAAGGCCAAAATCTGTGTCAGGGGTTATTTTTAGACAGGAACCACATATGCAGCAGACATGTGTATACCTCCCCCGAGCCCGGACGCTTCCTTCTGTTAAAAAGGGAGTTTTTCCTTCCCACTGTCGCCAAGTGCTTGTTCATACGGCACGGCCTGATTGTTGGGGTTTCTCTGTATTATCGTGGGGTCTTTACCTTATAACATAGAGCAGCTTGAGGCAACTGTTGTTGTGATTTGGCTCTCTGTATCAAACTATATAGAATCGTGGGCATAAAACACGAGGAGCATGTTTTTAAAGGCAACAGCCCCTTCTGCCCCGTTCTTCTGTTCGGTTTATAAAGCGTACCTCGGTCGAGGTCTGGTCGGTACTTCGGGGCATCGATGGGTATGTCAATGGAGGAGCAGTTCCAGCGCATGTCGGCGAAAGTCTTCTGACACGTCTTCTTGACTTCTCGAGCAGCTTGGATGATGGTCTGCATGAGTTCCAGGTTGCTGCGACACAGCTGAGCTTGGGAGGACACCATGCCGGGCAGTTGCTTACAGTGCTGGGTCTGGTTGATGTGTAATGATGCGGGAGTATGAGACAGCGCTCTGCGTGGAGTGGAAAGAAGCAGAAACAAAAGCTTTTGTGTCAGCATACATTATTTAGTACTTATTCTTTTCATTGCCATGGTGACGGCAACAAAGGCTTGTTTTATGACTTGTTAAATTATCGCGTTTGTGGAAATGCAGGCACGCCGTGAGTTTTATTTGGAATGGTGTGTAAGCAATTTGAATTCCATGCGCAGGCACAATTCAAGCCCACAGTGAGACACGTTGGCTGTTAACAAACAATTGGAAAACTGCAGCAGATAACGCTCCGGGCAGGGAAACGTTTTTGGCATGCGTTGCAGCAGAAAACCATCTTATCACGGTGAGAATTCCAGAGGAAAGTCAGCTGCAGATTCATAAAATACACGTGACACGTTCTTGGTCTTTGGTTAAAGTGCACGAGAGGCCTCGAGGATATGCCAAAAAATCTAGAAGCCAGATAGAAAATTGTAGATCCCCTTATCGTCTGAGTGTTTCTGCAGGAAGCATTGCCCTCTGTGGCCTCGGTTTGACATAAATCACTATCAAAGGGAGCACATATTTGATTTGAACAATTTACTGGGAATGAATGTGACAGAGGAAGCACAGGTGGAGCAGGTTAGATCTGTGGGATCTGTCCCTTTGCACACTGCTGATTGGTTTGTGAGAACCGAGCAGGGCAGCCTGCACCATGGCCTGTTTTGCATTAGGAGGCCGAGGAGCCGCCGCTCTGTGCCCCATGAAAAGCTGTGACTCCACTGGGCTCGCAGTAACCTGGTGTTGTGCCGGTGTTGTGCCAAAAAGTGATCGTCTGCCAAAAACTGATTTCCGGTATTTGCCAAAAACTGATTGCTCGTATTTAAACTGCTATAAGTAACTTGTTGGACTATAATATGTGAAACATATGTCAAATGCATCCCTCATGGATGATATAAAGTTATCTTGAGCCACAAACAACATTCGTGTAACAAGGTAGAAGCTGCTATCAGTTTTTGGCAGCGACTTTTATATAACCTTTATTTATGCAGTTAAAAAAATCTCATTAACATTAAAAATGTCTTTTGTAAGAGTAAGTTGGCCAAGAGGAAATATTACAATAGTTCAGTAAAAATATTGTAAGTGGGGATAAAGGACCGGATTGGTTATAATGTAAGTACAATAACACAGAGTTATAAAGATACTTGAAACACAGATAATGTTTTAATTCTATATATAAGCCCCCTTTGTAAACCCTGTTCACCAAGTCTATTTACCAATATAAAGATATTACACAGAAAAAAATGACACAGAAACATTGGAAATCAGTTTTTGGCACCCACAGGTGTTTACAGCCGCATCCGTTTGGCATTGCACCTCCGTCCTTATGAAGACTGTAAGACTTCTCACTGGGACTTGGTGCGTGCCATCCCACCGCTCGTTGGCACATCTGCTCAAGCGCTCCCACTATGAGCATTGCAACTTTTCATTCTGATAGGAAGTCACAGATATTTTTGCTACAGCTAAATGCAGACTTTTCCCAGAAGGTCAGAGAAACAAGACAAACACCAAAAAAAGACGGAAAATGTTAACACACAAAGCGACATGAAAACGGTGAAGAAAACCTTCCAGGGTTCGTAAGATTGACGAACATAGATAAAACCTGGATGTCTGTGGACTTGTTCGTTGGGAAGTTATTGTTTGCATGTACCAGAAAGTAGTTGCAATGGTCCTTTCTTTCAGCTTGCACTGCGTCCTTCTGCAGCGAGCTGTTTTTTATGATTTGAGGAAAAAACTGGACAACACGCAGAAAGCAGTGACATCACTGTCTGCGCCACCATGAGGCCTCGCCAGCCCGATTTTATTTCCTGCTCTCTGCCTTTGAATACTGTGGATGGTAAATTAAAACTGAAATATTCATGCAGTCTTTTCTTCTTTTTTCTTACTTAGGCCACATTACAATCAATAACACAAAATAGTTGCTGGCATGGTTTCATACGCTGGAGCACTCATCACCACACATGGACAGAGCTCCCCACCACCGCCACCACCACCAGCAGAAACAGTGCAGGAATGCTGGGGCCCATTTCAAAGCTGCCATGAGCCCTCCCCTCTATGAAACATGCAGCAAAGAGCAGTGTGGTGTATCTTCATGATGTCATCTGTTTTGACGCTCCTTGAAAGCAAAGCGTTGTGTAAAAATGGCAAAACGACAGAATACTTACAGCCATTTGATGCCAGAGCAGACCTGAGACAGCATCAGAGCCGCGATCACACCAAGAGGCAGGACATGAGAGCTGCCCCTCATGGTTGGACAGTAGCTCCGGCTTACGCAGGACACAAAACACAAAAGACTCGATGAACTTCTCGGCTCAGACTCAAAGGTCAGCGCTCACGGCACGATGCCCCTTCTTCTAAACCCTGTGATAAATCACAAAGAAAACATCAGTGACTTAGAGCTGCCGTGATGCGCCAAGCTGAAGCATTTCCAGACTTTTTGTGAAGAGGGAGATGAAAACACTGCGTGTTTGAGTTTTGAAGCAATGATCATAAAAAGGGATGAGATGAGTTTTCTGACAGCAGTCTCACACACGCACAATACCAAAGACAGACAAAATGGAAATGAGTAAGCCTGCGCTTCTTAAGAAAACAGTTTGGCATCAATGTAAGCACTCAAGGACAGGACAGAGAAAATCCATTCAGCTTAAATATGCAGATACACACACTAGAAACTAAAGAAGTCAAAATTATTTCTTGCCTACTTTTGGTTATTTTGGAAAAACCTGGAAAAGACAGTTAATCATTGATACTAACCACAAAGCGCAGGATCATTCCTGATGTGATGTTTAGGGAGATATTTTTTTTTTGGTTCGAGGCAGAAGGAGAACCTTTAATTAAACGCTCTGGAGAAAGTAATATTTTTAATTTTTATATTTAAGATTTTTTAGTTTTTTTGCTCTCTTCGGCTGTAAAAATTGCGGAAAAATCTCAACAATTTAGACTGGCATTAGGAGAACACCAGCGAGGATCAAGGCAGAGATGGGGGGCCAGCGGACAGGGAGCGCGTCACAGGCGTTTATCTGCCCGCTGATTTGAAAGCTCTTTGAAGGCAGCTTAAAGTGAGCGCGTTATCGCTGCAGGTAATAAACGGCTGATAAACGGCGCTCTGTGAAGGCACAGTTCCGCTCCTCGCCGCTCACTGGCCCCTTCAAAATTACACATATTAATTAGCGGTGTGACTAATAACCTTTCAAACGCCTACTTTATGCTCTAAGATTTTTTTTTTAAATCGAATAAAAAAAGTTTCCAGAACAGCGTCGGCCCTTGTTTGCAGTTTGGCGTCAAATGCGTAATTCCCTCTGTCCAGATTTACTTCTGCGGGCCCTGCTGGTTAAAGCGGTCTAAGGGGCAGCTCGTGTTTCTCTCTACGGCTGATAACCTTTTTTTTTTAACTCTCTCTCTCTCTCTCTCTCTCTCTCTCTCTCTCTCACACACACACACACACACACACACACACACACACACACACACACACACACACACACACACACACACGAGCCCCTCATCACGCCGAGATAGGCTAAGCGAGCCAGGGCGCATCGTGGATTATTTAGTCCTTCTTTTCCCCCTCGAACGACTGTGGCCTCTGAAGCTTGGCTACTAACACTCAATGCAAAACAATCATATTTTAATGTAATTAAATCTAATGTCATCTTATCATCAGTCTGTAACGCTGTTAGTCAAATCTCACGACGCACGCTGATGTCGACGTTTTTATATTTTAAACACCAAATTTAAATTTTAATCTGTGCCAGCAAACCAAAGTAACAGGGTTCAATAGTCTTCATATATTTTTAGTAAAAATTCCTCCTGCCGTTTTTTCCCAGCAAAAACTCCCTTCCTCTATTTCTATCCTAAACTTTTACGCACTGAGTTCTCAGACAGCCCGTGGGGCTTTTTCTGCAGCCAAACTGGGGCTCACCTTTGCCGTCGATCTCGGCTTTCCCGTTCAATAAATCAACAGAAGCGGAGAAAAGTCCAGTCCCAGTCTCAGTATCCTTTCAACAGAGCTGTCCGTGGCGCAGTCAGCCAGACGCTTTAGTAAAATCCAGCACGGGGTGGCAGAATAGCTCCGGGCAGGTACGCATGGTGTGTACCACAGCCGTGTCGGTCAGTGAGTGCGAGCGGGACAGAGCAAGGTTGGGCTAGAGGAGAATGAGTGAGTGAGCCTGAATGAGGGCAGACTCAGCTCTAAAGTACCCCTGCCCCACTTTGATCTCACTGCTGATGTCAGACCTGCATTAGCATAAGAAAGCAGTCCAGAGCCGAGCATGCAGGGCTACTGGGAAATGTTGCTGGACTGAAAGTGCTCCGGAACAGGGAGCTGGACTGACTTACAGCGTGTCACTGATGATGAATGGTCCACGCGCTGATCTTATTTTAAAAGCATTTACAGTGTCTCAGGCTTGTCATGCTCCCGACATCCCGGTATTCCTGAAGCTTTTTAAACACAGCCTGTGGCTGCTCATCAAGACCCGCGGAAATATTCTCACCTCAAATATTAGACTTCATATGAACAGATTGTTTGTGGATTCTTATTCTCATGCCACAATCCTGCTCTGTTCTCATGTTTTAAAGTAATAACGTATTTTATTATGACTTATTTATTATATTAAATGTGGTTAAAAATAGAAAGAAATTCAAAAACTGTGTCAAACTGGTGTGTGGACACTTTTATTTTCTATACTTGTCTCATGCTTTGCATCAAAGTCAAGTCACCAACTATACAACAGGGGCATGGCAGGAGAATATCTCTGTTTGGTCCTTCTCTCTTTTTTGTGTTTGTAGTAAATCTTGGAAATAATGGAATAAAGGAAATGTCCTAGCGGTGGACACGCCCTGACGTGAAATATAAATCTTCACTAAAACTTTTAAATTGGAACCAGTGCGAAAGGTAAACGATGCTCTGAATTCACAGTGACAGCTTTTATTTATTAAGAGTGGATCCCATAAAAATGTTACAATATATATACTATAATACAGTGTGACATGATATTGTGGTACTCACACACACACATATGCACACAGACAGAAATGCGCTCCAGCTTATATTATTTGAGAAAAAAAAATCAAATAAAAGCCTCCTAAAGTTACAGCAAGCTTTCCCTCACTGGCTGATTTCCTTAAATCTTAACCACACTGAAAGTGATACGTCGCCGAGCCAGCTGTGGGAAAGTAATGTATAGTTTCCCTGAGACTCTCCTGCACCTCCAACGCCCAGACAAGAAGCCAGTACTGAGCTGTTGTCCAGACCTTGACCTTGCAACTGGTGCAGCTAAGCACGGCTGGCCTGGTGCACTGCAGGGAGCAGCAGGCCAGGTGCTGTCATGCTGTCCTCTGGAGCATTTACAGACCACAACGAGCCCTCTGCCTCTGCTCTCTGTAAAAATTTGTTTGCCAAACAGATCAAGGCATACGATAGCGTTGCATGTATGTATCTTTTTCACGGGACAAAGGTATGCGATCCTCGGTTCCAAGAGAGATTCGATGTGTTTTACATGGCAGTCAACTGTGAATGGGCACGGCGTCGGGGTGTGTGTGGGAGTCGTGGAGCTTCCAGCAGGACCGGGCCCGTCTACAGAGACATTTTACACACAGGCTCTCCATTCCTGAGTTTAAGATCAACACGCCGGCCCTTGATCTCCACATCTTGTCTTCCAAGCAACTCTTCTGACTACAGAAGAGAGCCACTGGAGTTCATGATAGCGAAATAACTCATGTCATATACCAGCAGAGGAATGACAGATAATCTACATCTCAGATGAAAACCAGCTTTACGCAGATAGGGTTACACTTACACGCTCTTTTTTTTAACTGTCACTGTAATCAGCTTTAGACATGCTGGGATCACTGGTGAGCACCAGTGTCTATGGAAATACCTTCTATAATTACAGTTCCCAAAACCGGCATTTGTATGGCACTGTTGTTTAACCCAGTGGTTTGAGCCTGAGCTTGGGAGTTTATTTTCAAATGAGCCAAGCAGCAAATGAGATAAATCCCCTCAGATTACAGTGAAATACTTCAAAAAACCAAAACATGTAAAATGTGCATAAATAGAAAGGGTCATTTATCAGCCCCGGAGAAATATTGTATGTGCAAATTGCACATCGCAGTTTTTGTTTTGCAAAACTTTCACCACAGTGTAAATGTTTGAGTTTTTTCTTTCTTGTTTTTGCTCTGTCGCGGAGTGGCCCGACTCCGGCTCAATAAAGTATTAATGTCTGATGAAGAATGAGTCTCACAGCGCTGGGCCATTGTCTCGTGGATCTCAAGAGGATCGAGCCAATATCGTGAGTCAGGAGGCTCACTGGGGGAAGTGGAATAAGGACACTCGACTTTCACCCAGGAGGATCAGGGGCTGAATGGGTGCAGAGCTGCTATTATGCCTGGGGAAAATATTCCCATGCTGCTGCTGAGTTGCAAAACTAAACCTTCGACCAAGGGCGCAGTGCAAAAGAAAAAAGTTTCATGTTAAAATAAAGCGCAGAATTAAATCACGCGTTCTTAATGTTTCAAGATGATGTAAAATAAGATGAGATCTCTTTGATTTTAGTACAAATGAAAAAGCTCAGTCATGTTTTTATTTTTTAAATCTGGTCCCTTTCATTTTGTCTGTTTGCTAAAATGACAGAAATATGCAAAGCGCTGTGATAAAAACGATAAAGGTTTAACTGATGAGGTGGCCCTATACACATCTGCCTGTTCACCAGTGTAATTGCTCTCACAACAGATAGCATTCCATATTCAAATTCAAACCAGGAGTCTGATTAACAGCATTCATGATGAATGCAATAAAGCCAAAAACTTGAAAGGGAACGTTCAAATGGAAACAGTGAACCGTATCGTTTAGTTTTCATTTTGCCTCTCATCACCAACCAAACACTGAACAGCGCAGGGCTCTGCTCTGACTGACTGTCGACGAATAACGAGAACGGGATGTCAAAGCCTCCTCGGAGGGGTGAAAATCATCCAATCTGACGTGGCGAGAGACCGTGACAGCTTCACATCAGTCAGGTGAAAATCCCATCACTCTGTGGTGTCCCCGCTGTGAAGGCCTGCCAGAGCTCACAGTGGGGCTCACCTCAGAAACGGCGACCTTTGTAAAGTCTGTGCCTCGCAGCACAAACCTGGGCCCACATCTTTCGTTTGCCATGTGTTTACAACCCTGGTCTGTAGTGGGCTTTGAAGACGGGGCCCTTTCATCAAGCGACAGATGGGATGCACTTTTTGAAACATGTCATGTGGTCCTCCAGGAGCGCTCGGACTGCGCTTCAACCACGATGAGCTATGTGTTCGCGAAGCCACCGCACGATCATTCCCGAAATAAATACCATCACTATGGATGCGGTGACCTGAGCTTGGGGCATAAAACTCGCCTACATTATGGGTTAACCATCCAAAGGAGGAGTGGATTCCAGTAATGCAGCTAATCAAACGCATTGCAGGCCTGCCATATCATCAGAACATCATAAATATCAGAGCTAAACGAGTCCAGTTGTGGCACGGAAAAGAGCAAACACGCTCAAATACTTCTTTTTCTCTGCAGTGAGCACAAAACACTGTCACCAAAGATGGAAATGAGAAGATCAGGACAATTAACGATTTCATCACAAATGCCTTTATCCTCTCCCGCTTCACGTTATCCGAGCTATACTTGAACACAGAGCCGCAACCTACAGCTGCGAATTACAATGTGTGTCTATAATCCATTAAAACGTCTCAGGGTCTGTTCTGTTATTTACCGTCTACAGAGCAGCTGCAGGATTTGTCTCCTGACATCACCGCTACAGTCTGACTCGTCCCTGCTCGGCCAGTTCGAGCCATCAATTAAAACGGAGCTCGAAAACGAACAAATGTGGATTCTGTTTTTCGGGGCTTGGGGGGGTTGAGTTCCCCCTTTAGAAAAAGAGACATTTTTCCCCGTGTCGAGGACAGCAGCGCCGCCTCGCACGGATCCTTAATCACTGCGTGTGTGACGCCATCTCAGTGTGTCTGCAGAGGTGCTGCTGAAGAGCAGCAAAAGGTGCTGAGGGCAGAGGGGATTGAAGTGAACCCTGTGGGTGGGGAGATGACTTCAGCAGCTTGGGACGCGCCGTCTCTCCGCCCGCACCCCTCCTGGTAAACAGAAAACCCAAGAGCGATAGAAGAATCACTAGGACAGGCACCAGCCTGGCTGCAGGCCTCCAAACAGCACAATAGATAAATTGTGCAGATACATCTGGTTCTTATGAATATACCCCTTTAGATTGTGGTTGATGGAGGCGTGAGAGCACCAGAGCATCCTTATAAATGATCAAAGCCAACTTCTTCAAGGAATACAAAAGAATTTGAAATTGCGAGCTGTGTGCCCGTTGCTCTGCGGAAACGGTTCAGGGCAAACACCAAGTCGCGCTTTGCGCAGGTTCAGGAAGCGAGCCGACCTGACACGGGTCACTTCAGAGACACAAATGAAGCTTGTGAGCATAGAATCATTATTCATGATCAGAGGATGTCTTCTACAACTTGCTGGTAAAGGAGCACACTCAAGTACAATCCTCCACATATTACTTACTGTCTCAAACAATATAGTTTTACAATGGCAAGTACAGATGAAGTGTTCTTGAAAAATAAAATCAATAAGCTGACATCTGAATAATTCAAACCAAAAGTTTTGCTCTTAGTACAAGAAGGATCTGAATTCTTGCCCCTGCTGCCAATTTTCCCTGAAAGGGAACCTTGAAATAAAATCCACTTAAGCCCTCTGTCTTTCCCCCCAGAGTGCAGTTAAATCCTTGCTGTGTATGGACATAATTACAGAGTGTCACGGATCTTACATCAGCGCAGAACCCTGACTTCCAGCAGGAAACCCGGTCCACGGGTCAATTAAGGCAATAGGATGTGCTCTTTATGCTCAAACGTACGGGCCACACCTGAGAGTAACAGCGTCCAGCTCCACATCCAGCATGTAAATAAATAAAGCGCAGCTTGTAGGAGGTGTACAGCTCACAGGGGAGTGTGGAGAGTTATTGCAAAACAGCATATATACGTGCTGCTGCAGCGAGGCCCTCAAACCCTGTGGCTGGTGGCCCACAGCAGAGGCAGAATCAGCAGCTGAGAGGGGACAGAGAGCCTCCTTACACACCGAGCTGGGCACCGACAATTGGGCCATTGTCAGGGAGACGTGCTGTTCCTGCTCATAGGAAGAATACATGACTATTTAAAAAAAATGTTAGATGATAGAAGCTTTTCATGTCAGCAAACGTGTTTCAATAAGTCACGAAACCTGGAAATGTAGCCACTTTGTCACAGAAACAATCAGACACAGAAGTCATTTAGTCAAATCAAAACACAAACTGAAAATCTGATCAGATCTGAAACAAGCTCTGGTGTTTGTCGGTATAGATTCTGTCAGTAAATAAGCAGGTTCCCAGGAAGACTTGGAATAACCCAGAGGAAATTAAAATATTGTGCAACGCCACTTTAAATTTAGTTTATAATGTGGAGCAACAATATTGCCATTGTTCCAACAGCCAGACAGAAAGTATTAACCTACTGCTCAAACAAAGTCTTAAATGCTAACAGCTACATAACCTTGTTTCTCCAATTTTCAGCGCGGCAGGGTTTTTTTTTTGAAATTTTTGCTTCTTCACCATGTTGGAATTAATAGCAAATAATTGACAAGAAAGTCAGACAATGCCCTGCAGCAGACCTACACAATGCATCTACACTGAAAGCATCACACATTAACCAAAGCGTAGTTGTAACAATGCAGGCAAAGAGCGCCGATTTGCATCACTAGCGGAAAGTAGCCGGCAGTCTCTTACATGCCGAGCGTTGCAGTGCTTTTACTCATAGCTGGAGGACAAACAGAAATTGTGTAACACACATTTACCTGCTGTCCACAGATAACTTAGTGGTTGTATGACCTTAATAACAAACCTCCCTTTAAACCCACATCCTTGTTGATCAGTAAGTGAATCATGCAAGTCACGCTCCACTGAATACAACAGTCTGACCAGCATTTAGCAATCATGGATGTATCATCAAGTAGCTTCAGGAAGAACGCATAGTTATTATAAAACCTGGCTCAGAAGAAAACATACACATTATAACCAACCCCACACATCCCAGCATTCATCAGTCACTTCATACCAGTCAAGTATTTCTGATGGCCCCATTGCGCCATCTTGTGTTAACACACTGATATGGCAACAGGCTTAAAGCAGTTCTTACCTCATGTACAAAGACAGGAAACCACAAGTCCAAGACCCAAAGCATCTTTTTGGAGCATTTTATTACTTTTTTGACAAATATATATGAAGGTTTTCCTATTAAGGAAACATTCTTTCAAAGATAAGTTTACAGCAAATTCATTCCTGCAAAGAGACAGGAAACAGATATGATGGAGCTAACCATTTCTATTTGTGCCCAGTAAAATGCAAGGGTGCAATTTAATCATTAGAATCAACTGATAACAGTGACACAAAAATCAGTATAGTCATTTCTGATAATGAAAAACAAACAAACCCAAAAAACAAGTATTTTTGAATGCCAATGGGACGTCTTTAAACATCCGTGTTATGATTTGGTGGGGTGAATTATTAGTTTTGCATCAAGGCACACAAGCATTGATAACTGTCAGTGGAGCATCATTTGTTTTCTTGATTTTTTTGCCAAGACACTGGTCCCACTTGGCAGTACAGCTGTACAAACTACAGAATAAAAACAAACCAAAAAAGCATAAGATAGGACATTGCATGATTATAACCAAAGGGAATCTCAAAGAATTCGGATCGATAAATGTACACAGCAATATTGAGTTCAGATCTTGGGACCTCCACCTGTGTCGAGTTCTTCAGTATGGTAGGGGGTGACATCGCACTGACTCTCACTGCTCAAATGTGCTAGCCGCTACAGAGGATGCAGCTCAGCGAGGGATCTCTTTTCCTGTTCACAAAACTCCTGTAAACTCCTCCTTCCCTGCCTGAAGTTGCTCTCCCTCCTTGAAAACGGTAAGATGACCTGAAGTCGGAGGAGAGTTTCAATGTTGCTGAAACTTCTAATGTGTGACGTCTTGAGTGTGTCGAGCACAGTAGTTGGAAGATAGCCTGCCAGAGGATCCAGCCATTTCTCCTTCCATGACTTCATCTCAGAGTGAAGGGAGGCCTGATCTGGCAGGTCCTCCTTGTACAGGCGGAACACAAGACCACTAAGAATGCTGGTTTCTACTTTGGACATTGCGTAAGGCACAATCTCCAGACACCTTAAGGTATCCAACACCTTTTCTGCAAAGAGGTCATCGATTTCTGCTATTGAATGCTCTACAATTTTCATGCTTAAAGATTCTTTGTAAAACTCGCTCAACGGCTCGAGGAGCGCTGAATGCAACATCGTAACGTGGAGTTTAGACGCCAGGGCAACAGCTTCCTCAAACCACACTTTGTGATGGCTGTCAAGATCACTCTTCAGTTTACTGAGGGATGCTTTGACATCAGGCAAGTTGTTCACGGCGAGCAACATATCTAAGGGTTTGCCCTGAAGCGACTGGCTTAGCTTTTTTGTAACAACCAAGACGTTCTTCTGCACCACCGTTGACAGAATGAACTCAAAGTTTCTGATTGTGTCAAAGAACTGAGATGCTTGTTGCTGGTTTGAAGTACTGCCCTCCACTTTCAGCTCATTCAAGCACAGCATGATTGCTTCTAGGATATCTACAATCACCTCGTGCATGTCGTGACTCTTCTCCCAGTTCTTCATGAGCCTGTCCCTCAACTCGTTGCCCTTTCCCTCATCGCGCCGGAACACTTGAATGATCACGTCTTCCAGCTTGTTCTGGCGTTTCGCGTCTTCTGTGAGCCAATGCAACAGCTTACCGATGAGAACCGCTCCATCGGCTGCCTCTTCGGCGGGACAAGACCTAGCGAGCCACACGTTGAGAGACAAAGCAGAGCTGACAGTTCTAATGGCATGCGGGTATTTCTTAGCTATCGCTAAACTTACAGCCCTCATCTGAGCTCCCACTTCACCAACACTCAGCGAGGCCTGACCTCTACAGTACTCCATGTTGAGCCCCCACTTCTCCGACAGGGCGTTTTCGATAGCATTCGCAAGGGTGGCTGGGTCTTCGCTAAAGGGGATAAAGGCCAGCGTTTCCTCACACTGGATGTCCTCTTTGTTCAAGTACCTGATGCACAACGGGACATAGAGCTCACCGTCAATTGCAACTGATTGCTCAGTTATAACTGTGAAGAACTGAGAGTCCCAGAGTTCCTTGAGGATTTCTTCACGTAGCTGGGGTTCGTAGAAGGACACGGCTGTTCTCGGTCCTGGAACCATCTCCGGTATCACGTCATCCTCGGCGGATTTCACCTCACCGTCTTTGGCTTTCTCTGCTACACTGGAGCCATCTGACTCTGTTGGGGCTGCTGGTTTTCTTTCAATGGCGGCTATTTAAAAGATAACAAATGTATTCAAATATTAATTAACACACACACACACAAATTTCTACTCTTGGTGTCTGTTAGAACTACTCTACCGATATTTTGTTGCCAATAAAGCACTTACCGCTGTCCAGCCTGTGTTTTTGCAGAAATTCCATTACCTGAAAATAAATGTACAACCATGTGAGTTGTTTGTTGTTTGCAGTTTGTTTGTTTGACTAATGCAGCTATGGCTGCATTAGTCGTTTGAGCTATAAAATAGCAGCTTTTTCCAAACTGGCAAAGAGTCTTGACTTGAACACTTGGTGGGATGAATTAATGGCAGAGCTAGTTAATCAAAATGAAGAGTGTATTAAAGTTACCTGGGACAGGCATGGGCTGCTCTCTGGATCAACCTCCACGCACTTCTCAATGACCTCTGGCAGCCTCGTTAGTGTTGTGCAGTGAGAGAGGAGCATCACATGATCTGTTTTGCTTCCTTTGCATACAGTGTTTCTCAACAGGTCCCTCATCGAATTCAGGGTGGTCTTCATCAGATCACACTCCATACTGACACTAGGCAGGACAGCTACTAGCCTAAGCAGTAAGGTAACAGTTGGATGGCTCTTGGACTCGGGGTGGACTAGCGTTTCAGCGATGGATGTTGGAAGAGCAACATCTTGGTAGTTCTCCCTCCACATGGCTGCCCAGGTGTTGAGCTCTTGTTCGGCAACTTCGGGCTCGGGTAGATCTGTAAGGTAGAGACTGAAAGGCTTGTATGTGGACTCGGACAATACAGGCTGTGGATTGCAAGAAGGCAGCAACGACAGGACTGACAGAGCCTTTAGGTGGCTGTCTGAGAAGCTGTACTTCATTTCATCAATTAGACTTTGCAGAAGAGGGATGCTGAGATTTTCTCTGTAATATATTTCCGGTGATTCATAGCTGTTGGCTTCCTCTGAGAAGCACACTTGCTCCGGAGCGACCCTGGTCGCCAGCTGGAATGCTTGCTCAAACCAAGTGGAGTGCATAGCGCTAACATTTTCTAACATTTTGTTGAGAATCTCTATGACGGAGGGGATTTTTTCCACTTCACAGAGAATATCAGCAGGGTTTCCACAGCGAAAAACAGTGCTACAGTTACGAAGAGGAGCGCACGCGTTCTTCAGTATTACAAGGGTGACGATGTAATCCATATTTCTCAGAGCAGTAGACAAAACTTGCGCATGCATTGATTTGGCACCTGTGGCAGTAGAGCTCACAGCGTCTAGGCAGCTAAGAACACCCTCTAATGTGTCAGCGAGTATGTCAAAGAAGTCCTCCCTCTTTTTCCACCTCGAACAACAGGTTTCTGGAATTTCCTCCAGGGCCTCCCTCGGCATATTTAAAAGCCCGTCGATAGCCTGTGCCAACTGTCTTTCCAAACTCGGAGACTCGTCAAAGAACAGCAGCAGGTCTTCTGTAACATCCAGCATTTTTGCAACCGATGAGCAAGGCACACTTCTCGCCAGCCAATGGGCAAGGCCACAAGACTCACTGGGTGTCACAACACAAAGCGGGTAGCTCCTGAGGAATTCCAAAGACATTTTCTTCAAGCTTTGATAACCTGGGCCCAGCTGCATGAATGCCTGCCCCCGGCACTGCGACATAGGCAAGCTCCAGTCTTCCGTGAGAATCTTTGCAAGGTTGTTCGCTTGTCTATCAACATGGCAGTTTTCATCGAACGGCAGAAAGCCCAGGAGCTCGACTTTTGGAGCCGACTCTCCAACGTACCTCACAAAAACAGGTAGATGGGTCTTGTCACCAATTTTAACAGCCTTGTCTGTGATGAGCGAGAAGAAAGGAGACTCCTGTATTTCTTTCAGTATGACGTCTCTGATTCCATTCATGAGGAGCTTCACCATTTCGTCACTGCCTATAGAAGATGTGTTTTTTCCCTCACATCCAAACCAGTGACACATCCTTAATTCCTGGACAAAAAGTTCTTGGTCTTCTTCTGAGAGCTCACAAAGAGTGCTATTCTTTTTCCCCAGTAGTGCAGCCAGCCGGAAAAGTGTTGCCAGACTCTGACGATTATCACCTTTGCTCCCATTCTCATCTGCCAGTTTCAGCTCGGGCTCCTCCATCTTGTCTGGAGATTGGGGGATTTGGAGCTCCTCAGCCTCCACCTTTATGTATTCAACTAATAAACGAGAAAAAAACAACAACACAGTGACTTTGACAAGTATTAGAAACATGGCAAAAAAAAAACCATAATGTCTCACAGCAACCGTACCTTCCATATTATTTTCAGTGTTCTTGTTGAAGCTCTTGGATTCCTTATCCTGTAAGAATACCGAGGTATATTATTCCAGTGTTCATTAAAGAAACCCAAAATAAAACAAACTCTATTAAAAAAACAGAAGCACATACCAGACAGATACCCTCCAAGGCTTGTGGCGTAACCTTCAAACACTGGGTCACCATGCGGTCCAAGTCTCTGCTGAAGTCCGTGCCCACCTGCAGCAGAGCCAAGCACGGCGACCTATCTTTGGGATTCGTATCCCTCAGGTACTCTTGGAACTTCTTGTGGCGCATTACAACGCCGCAGTCCTCCAGCGCTGTGCTGGGCAGCACCGACATAATCCTCAGCAGTGTGTTGATGTTCCCAAAGTACTGCATGAGCGGCAGGCGTAACGTGTGAAATATGGAGCTCGGGATGGTCACGGACGCCACTTTGGTCTTCCACGTCACTCTCCAACAGCACAGCTCGGTGAAGAAGTTGTCAGCGTCGGGCAGATCGCTGCTGTAGAGGGGCGGCTTTGATTTCAAGCTCTCAAACACGTAACTCACTGTGACCGAGCACGGGACCAGGGACAGGAAGTTCAGAGCTTCTTTGTGGTCTTCTGAGAAATGATCCTTCACAGTATTGATCAGGTTGTCTACCAGTGGCACGCTTAGGCCATCTTTATAATAACCGACCGGCTTTATCATGCTGTCCCGTGGTAAAGAGTTCTCAGGCACTTCAATCTGCACTCTCAGACTCTGTGCCATCGCACAGGCCTCGTCGAACCAGTTCTGGTGAAACACCTTCATGTTTGTTTTCACTCGGTTCAGAGTGGCCACAATACCGCTGATCTGACAAAGCTGGGATGCAGCAGTGAACTGGTCCTTCTGGATACCAGCACTCAGCTCTCTGGTAAAAGAGGACGCGTTCTTCAGCACCACCATGGCGATGATGAAATCAAACTCCATGACCTTGTGGAGAAGTGCTCCAGCTAGTTCCGATACAGACGCTTTCCATCTCTGTGGGTTGTTTTTGACTTTCTCCAGACATTCGACCAGAGGCTCCAGCATCTGCACAAACACCTCGTAAGAGTCGTGCTTCTCTTGCCAACAGGAACAGAACTTGCCCTGCAACTCCTGGACTTTTTCGTAGCTCTCTCTGAGACCAAAGTCTATCACGTGGTCGAGCTGCTTTTCTAGAGCAACGCTACTGCCAAAAAACATCAACACCTCTTCAAATGTATCCAGGGCTCTTTTAACAGCAGGCACTGGGATGGATTTTGACCACCACGTGTTGAAAGAATAGCAGGAGCAGTGTGTGCTTATAGCCAGAGGATACTTCTCTTGCACTTTGCAAGCAAAGGCTTTCAGCTTGTAGGAAACATCACCAGAGCCCAGGTACGCTTGACCTCTGCAATTTTTCAAATCGAGATGCCACTCCATGGTGACTATTCCCATAAGACGCTGTACCATGACATCGCATTCCAGATCCGCCTCGAGGAATCCCATCAGCTCTAAGCGCATGACATCGAAACTGTCCACAAACCGCAGAAAGAGCGGAAGATAGTCTCTCTCGCCCAGCTTCACAACGCGGTCAATAAACAAGGAAAAGAACGAGCTCCCCACCTCCATGATGATTCCCTCCCTGACAACGTTCTCGCACACACTGAGAACTTCTTTCATTTCAGACTTGGTCACGTACTCGACTTCTCCATCCTGAGGAGGACAGGCGTCACCGTGGAGCCTGCTTTGGCTGCTGTATGCAGAGGTCACTGCAGCCTGTAGCGCCGACTTCAGAGCTTCTCTGTCGGTTTCTGCACATTTCATCTCCACAAGCCTGTCTGGATCCATCTCCAGGTTTATGAGCTGCAGTTCTTCCTCAGTGTCCTTCTCTGCGTGGTTTCCAAAGGAAGTCACTGAAACAACAGGAACAATGTTTCTGATTTGATTTTGAAAATTTGAATTTGAAATATAAATGAATGTAATCGGAGTAAAGTTTTACACTTCAACCTCATTGAGTTAGTTTGGAGTTAGGGCTGTGCGATATGACCTAATTTTTTACATCCTGATATAAGACATTTATCGTCCCAACGACGATAAATAATCACAAAAATTTTAATTTTTTTTTTTTTACACTCGACTTGCATGAAGTGTTTTCAGCTGGGCGTCATGTACCTGGCGTCGAGCATACAAACTTATGTCTGAAAAAGCATAGTTTTAACAGCCATTTTCTTTGTGAGTCTTTATTACACGGCGTGCTGCGGGGAAAAAGCGTGCTCTAACGTTTGAGTCTGAGGTTATCTGGAGCACCTGACGGCTCTTTTTTTTGCTTCTCGTCCGTAAACTCTCTCCACACTCTTTCACGTGATTCCTGCATAGGTGGTTGAAGAGGTTTGCTGTGTTTGAGTCTGAGGTGGGGGCCGGCTTCCTGCATAATTTGCAGAGCACAGTTTTCTGGTCCGTGTCAGACTTTTCATAACCAACCCATGTCCGTGCTACAGAGGCAGCCCCTCGTTTAGGAATAAGGTCCTGGTTTGTTTTTACTGGTTTTTCCGTTTGTCATCATTTTAGTTTATTTTGAAAAGACTCAACAGGATCTTCAGCTTTATTGTGAAAGGTTTATGTGGAAAATAAACAAGGGGACGGCGGAGCCACACGCTGGGTTTATCGTCGTTGTTGCTAACGACAACACATAAAAACAGTCGCTTGTCCGTCCGTAGTGTGGTTATTTTAAATATAAGAGAAAGAGAGAACTTTAAGAAATTAATATAGCTGCTGCAGTGACCATCAAAACGATAAAATATTGCCATAAATAGTTTATTTTGTGACACCATGAAACAAACGATAGCGTGATATGAAACGATGTTTTTATATCGTCATCAGATACATATCATCATATCGAACAGGCCTATTTGGAGTCACCAAAGTTAAATAGCAAACAGTTGATTTAATGTGGTTAATTTGTTTTATTACATAATGAGATTACTCTATACTCTAAACCAGCAACCTTTCTTTGTGCTACGGACCAGTTTAATGTCGGTCAATATTTTCACGGACCGGCCTTTAAGGTGTCGCGGATAAATACAACAAAATAAAATGATACAACAAGACAAAAACGCTGGTATTTTGTAAATATAATAATAAATGCGAATTCAGTGTGTAATTGTGTAACTTTATTAGCAGCGCCCTCCTGAAATGCACCAACAACACTGAGAGTAACGTCCTCCTCTCTGCCCCTTAATGCTCTCTGGACGCTATGGTAACGTGTAAATATTTCTTAAATAAGACAACTACACCAGGGGAAAAGACCCAGGGAAAGCGAGTTAATGATAAAAACCCTGAAAACCATAAATTTCACACCTGAGCCACAACTCTCGCAGCCCGGTACCGGTCCGTGACCCGGTGGTTAGGGACCGCTTCTCTAAATGATGGTGTGCATATTTGGCTTACATTGTTGAGTCAGTGACTCGTGTACGTTGCAGTAGTTTCTTGGAGGAGGCCGAGCATGGAGCTGGTTCAAGTGCAGAGGCCAACCATGCTGACCGTATTTTGTTGTGAATAAAGTTCTGTTTAGTTGACTTCTGTTACAGGACCACTTACTTACTTACATTGTGCACAATGAGCACTTTTCCTATATACAGCTGCATTTAACTATATTCAATGGCTGATAAATAATGTGTGAACAACAAGCAGAAAATTATTTCATGATTTGCTTTTTCATAATCTCACCTTGTGGAGGCTTCTCTTTTGTATCATCATCCTGTAACACAAACAGGCACCAATGTGACGTCATGTCAGGATAAATAAACGATCACCACTGATTAAAGTCAGATATGAAATTTGCTCAGCTTATCAACTCACCATTTTCAGCATCAGTAGGATGTCTGGGTGCTTCTGGACATACGAATCCACCATTTGTTCAACACTGAAGTGCACGTCCTGGTTAACGTAGACGTACGCCATGCTGCACTGTCTTTGATCATCTGGCGTGGCTGTCAGGTACGAGTGGCAGCGCTCCAGCACCATGTGGTATTGACCATACACGTCTGCCTCCGCGTTTACGCAGGGAACAGTTCCCAAGACCCTCAGCAAGCTCTGCACGTTCGGGTAAAATCCGATATCTGGAATCTTGAGGGTAGCAAAGACCGTGGTTGGAAGAATCCTGCGCTTGCTCGCGTGCCTCCACTTCACTTCCCAGCAGCCGAGCTCTTCGTAGAACGTGTCGGGCCGCGCGAGGTTGTTCAAGTTGGCGTCTGCTACTTTATCCCTGCGGATGCTGAAATTATGGTCGGCCATGTAAGACGGCACCAACGAGAGCCATCTGAGAATCCTCACCATCTCTGTGCTGAACACTCTCTTCACCTCTGCGACGAGGTACTGCAAGATGGGCCGGCTCAGAGTTTCTCTGTAAAAGTCTTCCAGCGGCGTCTCGGTGGCGTCCCCTTGAGCCATCTCCGGTTTGGTGACCTCCACTCCCAGCTTCTTCGCTCGACCGACTGCGTCTGAAAACCATTTCCTGTGGAATATTGCAAGCTCTTGTTGGTATTTGCTTACCAACTTTAAGGCATTGGAAATTGTGTACTGCAAAGTACTGCTGATGCTAATTATTCCCCTGAGACTTGAGTTGAGTATGCTCACACAGCAGAGGGTGTTCTTCAGAACAACGAGTGTCATAATGAAATTGAAATTCTTCAAAATGGGCTTGAGCTTGGCCATCTGCTCAGCAGTGTCTTCATCTACCTTTGAAATGATCTCATTGATGCAGTTCAGGAATGGCTCAAGAATATCTAGCATGGTCTGGAAGCCATCAGTGCCGTATTCCCAGTTCCCACTAATAGCTGCCTTGATCCTGTCCACTTCCCCTTTTATGTGCCCGTATGTCATCTGGATCTTTCCCTCCAGTCGCTTGCACAGCTCTGGTGTTCTCCTGAGTAACGAGGCCACTTCCTCTACAGTGTCTGCAACCGTCTGGATGGAGGGCACGGGCATGCAGCGAATGATCCATATGTTGAAAGCGTACGGGTCGCTTGGCGACAGCACGACTTGTGGAAACTCCTGCAGAATTCGGCAAGTGAGATCTCGCATTTTCTGACACATGCTACCTGTAACGAGATAAGTGAGTCCTCTGCAGTGCTCCATTCTGAGCCCCCACTTGTTTCGCAGCTCAGACAGGAGCATGTAAAACAGATTCTCTCCATCCATGTCGCACGGCAAGAACCCGACGAGGTGCTTTTGTGGAAACCCAGCTACTGTGACGGACCTGATGAACACCGGGATCTGCTCCTTTCCTTCTATCTTGGTCACATCCTGAAGCAGAATGGAGAAGAACCTTGCCAGCCTGAGGCTGTTCTGGATCTCCTCTCGCATCAGACCTTCGCTGAACTGCAGGATCTCTTTCTTGTCGATCTTTTCCAAACAGACCTGACTGAGCGCCCGCTGACCCCTCGCGCCTCCGATCGGCTCGTCGGCATTGATGTTTGCACCGTTGATGCTGAATCCCGTCAATGCCAGGATTTCCTTAAAGTAGACTTTCAGAGTCTCTTTTGCTTTGGAGGTGGCTGCATCCTCTTGGGTTTGGTTTTCTTTTTGCAGTTCACTTGCTGCGCTGTTCTCTCCACATCCGCTCTCTTCTTTCGTCTCCTCCGTTACTTCTGCGGCTGTGTTTTCTTAAGCATGAGAAGACATACTGATTTCAAAAACACTTATTCAGTCCGTCAGCGTTTACAACACGAGCACATTCGTTAAAATACACGAAAAAAATGAATCGAAGCAGTTACTGTACCTTTTGTCTTTTTCACAGCAGTATCATCCTCTTCTGACTAGTTTGGTGAAATGGATAATTAAACATTTTTAGGATGTTAATGTTTGATTTAAAAAACATTCCAACAAGAGCAATTCAAAGACCTGGACAGACACTTACAGGATCTCTGGCTCGCTTCCTGCTGTAGGTCGACTGATTGTTCGCAGGCCTTGTGACGTCAAATATTGTTGGAACAGCATCTTCCTTTAACACACAACTGGATGAACTCTGACAAAACAAACATGCACACAAACAAAAATATGAAGCATCACACTGATGCATTTCTCTACTATCAAAATGTCAATACAGGGGATTATAACAAAGAAATCAAAATGATCTGACATTTGTAAACAAAGCAGATTTTTGCACTTATAGTTTGAGTGGTGTTGATAAAACTGAAGAATCTTTTATAGTTTTATTAAGTTGCATTATGCTGATTGCACAGATGTGCTTGCAAAAAAGCACTTGTGTTTGACATCAATAAGCTGCACAAACATGGGGATTTTTAATCTCCTGTTGTATGATATCAGGCTGCCCACGTGTACCTAATGAACTGGAATTCTCTACTAGCACCTACTCGCCCCACACCGAGTGTCACCTCAGTGTGGGTGGGGCTGAAAGCCCTGTGACATCATTTGCATACTACATCCTTACAATCCCTCTGGATTCTGTCGGTGGCACAAAAACCTCTGCTTGCTTGGAACCCCGGCTGTGTAGGTACTAAAACAGTACCCGGTACCAGGTTCTACCACCTAATGGAAAAGTCTAAAAACCGAGTAGGTGTTACTGCAAAAGAGCCTTTTGTTTAGTTCGTTGATCTTAACTGAGAGCAATGAGCAGCAGACCCGCTTCTCACCTGGTGAGAGATCATAGACGGCTCAAAGTGCTTTGCACAAAGTCTGTAAAGCTTATGCAGCTGTTCAGGAGGTTCTGAAGCCAAATCTGGACGAAGACAGTTCTCCAACCATTGGTTGCAGCTGCAAAACACAAGAGGACAAAGGTGTCAGTTGTTGGAGGCACAAACAAATACAGAGTAAAACGGACACCAGCGAAACACCGAGCAGAAACAAAAAACCCATAAAAGCCCCCAAACATCATTTGGGTTCTCAAAGCATTGAAATGTCTTAGGATGTACTTAATTATGCGCTGTATCCAAGCACGGCCGTCACCCACCCAACTCCCCTGATGAACTTCACTCACAGTGAGCATAATGAACAGTTTGTCACAGCGCCCAAACCCGCCTCTCTCTCACACACACACACACACACACACACACACACACACACACACACACACACACACACGTATTTGGAAAGCTCTCTTAAGGGGCACAATGAGGTTCATGATTTTATGCATTGTGGTTTAACTGAGGCCATTTCTGGAAGCAGTGGCACACACACACACACACACACACACACGTCGCATAGATTAATGAATTACTTAACGCAGGACAGCAGCTGCTGAAGAGCATTTGGAGTGTAGTGTTTGGGCGCTGTTCCCGTGCTATGCTCAGGCTCACCTAGCTGCTAGGTGATCACAAATAAACTGGGGTCCACCTTGTAGATGTGGCACAGTTCAGATCACCTGGCCTAAGCAGCTCCTGTTTACTTTCACTTCAACGCTGTTCACTGTGAAGCAGAACTATGACTGCACTGCTTGCGTTTTTATGAACACCGAAACTTACAGCCAATGCAGTTTTATTCTTTGGCACTACTGGAACAAATTAAATGAATTAAGTGTGAATGACTGCCATGGCTGATTCACATGCGCTCGTTTCCCTCTGACACAGCCTTATTATTATTCATCTCTACTAAATTGCTTTAGTAGTGCATTATTAGCTGTTTTGACATCAGATGGGCGCTTATTTACACTTAAGCCAAAGCTGAAGGCAAACTCCTTTAAATATGTCTTAGACCTCATGATCTGCTAGTAGGCAGTATTTCCTCTGGCATGGAGGACTTCCTGTCCACAGACACTGTACCTTGATTCAGTCAGCTAGCGTGCATCTGTCACTCAGCCACAGTCCTTATTAATTCTCGAATTTATTTGTAAGTCGGTCAACAGAGCCAGTTATGATTCACGACAACAAAAAGCTAAAAGGACGGACGAGATAACTATTAATTCACAGGGCGATCACGTGGACACTGCTTAAATATTGTAATATTTATACGCTACACAATGAGCTGCGATGGAAAATTACTATGGAAGTGCGCAGCTTTGTGAGCAACAACCAAAACACCACCAAAAGCATTATTAATTACAGGTGTTTTAATTGTGCTAAGCTAACGCGAGTCATTCTCATATTGCCGCACCGCTGGGATGGTAAGTGCTGTGCACTGATGGTGATTTAAATAGAGCACAAAAAAAAGTTTTTAACTAAGGCTTCTCAGCGTGTGTGAAATGACTGAACTTAAAGGAAATTCCCAAAAGGCCGTTTTTCACGTCGGTGTCCGTTTCTGAGGCTGAACGAGTGACCGGAGTGTTATTTCACACGGACTTTTCTTTCAGGAGTAACGTTAAGTCTGCGCCATTTTCCACCGAGTTGTGTCACTATTAGCCAACATGATGTTAGGCTAACGCCAGTGCTAACAGCCTGTAGCCAACACATTTATTCTGCATGCTCAGCGACTCGTTTCTCTAGCTGCATCTCAATGAAATAAGCATAAGTCTTACCGCTCCGGATCCAATGGAAAGCTAAAAAGTGGAGTGGTCTTTTCGGATCCCCGCTGCTGGTAATCACAGTTCGCTGCGGCGCAGCAGTCAGTCATTTTGGATTGCAATGAAGCTAGCAAGCAAGTTAGCTAGCTTAGCTGGCGGTTGCAAGCTGGCAAGCCTACTGTGAGCAAACCTGTAGGACAGTCTACAGAGTCATGCCTTGGGCAAAACCTGCAACCAACACAGTTGACTTTCACTGTTATTCTCGCTTATTGCCTCTTTGCCAGACTAAGAACCTACTAATTCCATGCTTTCAAAAGTTGATGCTGCGTGCTGAGCCAAAGTCGCCAAAAGCGTGTTATCCCATCAACCAGGAACTGAGTGCTGCAATAAAAATATTCACCAGCAGAGGGCAGAATACCATGACCAAAGAGCCTTATTGTCAAGATGACTTACTCCCTATTCTGATGTAGCCTGAAAATGCGCGCAGGAATTAAATAAAAGTAAGGTTTGTTTTGTTGGGATATACAAATAAACGAGGTTTAAATTCACAACTTTTGGCATGGCGTCGTTAAAATCCTCCGTATGCATCAGCTACTGGTACAGTTCAATAAAATGGCATTACACAAACATCAAGCACAGGTGTCGTACTTTTCTTGTTCTAACTGAACACTCTTTGAATTTGACTTGGCGCTTCCTTTTCTTTGAGCACATTTGATTGTTTCTTTCATTTCAGTGAAATACCTCCTGTCTGTGAAACGCCAGACAATTCATTAAATAAAATGTGGAAATAAATCATTTATGAATAGTTTTCCAAAATAAGAATGAATACAAATTTGACATATCTAATAATTTACATTTTTAATTACTCAATTGTTTCTGTGCTGCATCATGAATTAATTCTATCCTTCGACCTTAGCCATCAAAGTAATCAGCCTTTGAATTGGCCGGGACTTGTTTTTTTTCAGTCGGCGTTTGTCAGTTTAAAGTGCAGAGTTTGTCCTTGCATACTCGCTAGTTCCTCTTTGGCAAGTACACTCAAGAGTCCAGACTTCTGAGGACACAGCAGCAGGTTTGATGACTATGGCTCACCTTAAGTATACTTTACTGGCTTTTTACCCTTATAAGTAATATTTACAATGAACATAGCATGTAATTGACCTAATTGTCTTCTTTTAGGTTATATATACAATTCTACAGGCACTCCAGCAAGTTGTTTGGCTATAAAAGAGTCCATCCATCCATCCATCCGCTTACCCTTTTCAGGGTCGCGGGGGGTGCTGGAGCCTAACCCAGCTGTCATAGGGCGAGAGGCGGGGTACACCCTGGACAGGTCGCCAGTCTGTCGCAGGGCCAACACACAGGGACAGACAATCATTCACACATTCACACCTAGTGCCTATTTGGATTTTCCAATTAACCTATCCGCCCATAAAAGAGTCACTGATGTTAAATTATTATGGAGTGAACACTGGGTTTATTTAGAAGAAGGCGATAAAGAACTATGCCAAAATTCTTCTTCTGCTGTTTTAAATGTCCACAGTAAAAGGGGATATGTTCAAGCAAGAAATCACTCGTCTGAATAATTTTATGGCTTTATTTTTTTTAACAAAGAAAATGCATCCAAATTATGGAAACCTGTGTAAGAAAACAAAAACAAAACCTGAACAGCGTTCAGGGCTGCACTCAACGTTCACCAAGCAGCCACGCTGCAGCACAGGAGGCCGTTTTCCTGTAAAGGGAGGGCCGTCATCGGCAAAACAAGATGGTGAACTTGTCATTTTTTCTTCAGTTTCTGGAGCCAGCACAGCGACGCTTGTATGTGTTAGGAAGTATCTAACACCTGTCTCTGCTCCGCTGAGCGTGATTCCCGACTACGACTCCTGCTGCACCTCAAGGTATGTCTTCACGTAGGTATCAGCCAATGAATCCAGATCAAACCTAACATCATAGTTAATGTTCAAAAGAGCAAGGCTTTTGGACTTAAATCTGTCAGGCGTGCTCTCCATGTACATTGTGAAGCGCTTGTATGCCACGTTGCAGTTGTCCTCTAAAGCCAAGGCAGGCAGGACACCGATCAGTCTGAAGACCGCCAGCATGTTTGGGAAGAACTTGACGTCAGCCAGCTGCAGTGTTTCATGGAGACTGGAGGGAAAAGTCTCACCTTTCCCCTTTTTGTTCCATTTAACCCACCAACAGTGCAACTCTGCAGAAAGGGTTCCTGCATTTGGGATGTCATTATTAAATGCCTGCACATTCACCTCTTCGGGCTCTGTGGATTTGTGCTGCTCTATGACAGCAGGGATCAGCGACAGACACCTAAGAAGCTTCAGGTGGTCTTCACAGAAGAGTCGATTCATTTCTCGGATGGTGTGATTCACCACAGGAACAGACAGGTGTTCCTTGTAGTAACTCTCTGGCCGCATGGATCCACATTCTGCCTGATGCTTCCTCAAGAACGACCGAGGAAGCTTCGCTGAAATTTCCATGGTTGCAGCTATGGTAAGAGCCTCATCGTTCCAGAATTCGTGATACACGTCGATGTTGTCAGACACCTCTTTCAGAGAATGCAACACAGCTTTTAAACTGGCTGCAGCTAAATGGGTTTCTGTTGCGTTCCCTTGTATATTTTTCCCAAAGGCTTGGGTGAGCGTCATCACGTTTTTCAGAACAACCAACGCTATCACGAACTCAAAGTCGGTCAGTGCTTTTGAAATCTCTAAAGCGTTTTGTGAGACTTGATCACTCCATTTCATATCTTCATTGTCATGCACGCTGTCTATACAGAGTAGCAGTGCCTCCAGGATATCCACTGCCACTTCAAACGCATCATTTCTTCTGGTCCATCCGGTGCGACAGATCTCTTTCAGTTCGTTGGCTTTCTCCTCGTTGTCAGGGTAGAAAATCGAAATTGCGTTCTCGAGCTCCAGCTGCAGTAACGCTGACTGACCGAAAAAAGACTCAATCTTCTTAAAGGTAAACATGACAAGCTGAACCCCTGACTGAGCCATCCCACTGGCCAGCGACATGTTCAAGGACTGACTGGAGCTCAGTGTGAGCACAGCCCTCGGATGCATCTCCATTAGTTTGGCAGCCAATATTTTTATTTGATTAAAATGCGTCCCTGAGCAGGAGTGAGCTTGTCCTCTACACTTTTCCATATCTAACCCCCATTTGTCAGTCATTTCAGACAGCAGTTTCTCTGCAAGGATATCTCTATCTCCTTCGAAGTTCAAGAATCCGACAAACCTTTCCCTCTGAAAGTTAGACTCGTCCACGTAGCGAACAAAGACAGGGAGCTGCCATTCTCCCGAGATCTTCACTGGATCACCAGTGAGTAAAGAGAAAAAACTGCTTTGTTTAATTTCCTCCACAAGCTTACTGCGGACGAATTTCTCACACACCTCAATCAGCTGATTCAGCTGTTCGGTGGAGCAGCACTCCTTGTTGTCATTGTACCTCTTCTTTAGGACTTCATCTCCACACATGATGCGATTATCTAGCAATGCCTGAAAGCTGCTGGACCCAAGGCCTTGGTCCTTATTATTGGCAGGCCCCATAGGAGGAATGCTTTGCTCTCCCAGCAGGAGAAGGACTTCAAATAATGACTTCAGATACTCTTTGTATTCTTCTTCCTCTGATAACGTCGGGATGTCTTCCTTAGCTGTTGCTGCTTGAGACTTTTTCATTTCTGAAAAAGAAAAGGAAACGCTTGAAGGAAAACTCAACAACTCCTCTGTAACAAATGAGCCTGTGGGATGTTTATAGTGCCATTTTTCATTAATAAATATCTGTGTGTGTGTTGATGTTTCTACTTACTCTTCCTTCCCTTGCTTTCCATTTCATTGTCTTTGGTCTACCAAAAAAGATATAAAAAAAGAGTTAATATATACCACTTAAAATGCCACTGAGATACAATCATAATATACACATGTGGTCAGAAGTTTACAAACATGCATGATTGTTATGGTAATTTTAGGCCTTTAATAATTCTTTTAAAGTGTCCTTTTCCTAAGATGAATAACAGAGTACTTAACTGACTGCCCAGCTTGAGGAGCTTGTGCTAAATAAAAAGCAGTGCCTGTTATTCAGACACGTTTTTAGCTTTAGTGAAGATAACACCAAACAAAAAGAAGGAAACAAAACACTTGCAGCACAATTATATTACAGAAGTCTCCCAGCTTTAGTAGAGTAAGCTATTCACAGTAGAAACCCAGTGAACTAAAGGAAAGAGAGTGTGCATGTTGATGTGTTGATGATATTGCACTGTGGTGTGGCTAAACAGAGTACGATCAACAGCACAGTGATTCCTGACACACATGAGAATGTCTTCCTTCGTGGATAAAAGCAAGGCCCAAAGCCCAGAACTGAACCCTCCTGAATATTTGTGGACTATAGTAGTAAAAAACAGCTCCATGCCAGGAAGCCAACCAGTTCTGCCAAGAGTGATCAAATATTCTACCAGAACTATCCTAGATGCTTGTTAATGACTACCAAAGGCATGTGGTCAAGGTGAAACTTGCTATTTAATCAAATATGTCCAATTTCAAACCTGTGTGAATTAAAGAAAATTCAAAAGAAATTCAAAGTTCTGCACCAAATTCTTGTATTTTCGGAATTCATAACAGATGTATGCTGTAATGAGATGCTTTTTTTTTTTAATATGAAATAAAAAACTATACAGAAACATGAGATATCATGTTTCTGTATAGTTTTTTATTTCATATTTATATCCTGTTCATAGCTTGTACTCACTACAGCCTGTACATACTTATAGTTATAGAATATTCACAACATACTTCATACCGTGTACATTATAACATACCATAATAGACCCATTTCTGTAATATACTTACATATCTATATTATTGCTAATATATATTGTAATATGTCTATATCATGGCTAAAGCACTTCTGGATGGATGCAAACTGCATTTCGTTGCCCTGTACCTGTGACATGTGCAATGACAATAAAGTTGAATTCTATTCTATTCTATTACTACAAGATCCAGATGTTTAATTATGAAATAAGGTATGTGTCCTTTCTCAGCTGTCTTTGTAATGAATATTAAAATCTTTCCTCAATTTTAAAGACATAATGTTAAACATGAATAAAGTCTTCATTTGTGTAATGCTGGTATACATTTTTTGTGATATAAAAAAAGTCATTTTTCGACTTCATTGCTATAACACAGCCATGCGTTTACATTTCATACTGTGCAACCATGAGACAAGCGCAGACATGTCTGAGAGCTGCGTGTCAGCCTCTGTTGATCATTCACTACAAACAAAGCACATTACTTAAAAACACACCATCATATACAAATGACTCCACCGAGCACTGCTGGAGCACAAGAGAGTTACACTCCATAGGACAGGAAGACCAAAAGGCTCATGGAAACTACTGTTGCAGTTAAATGGTGGACATGCAGGGCTTTAAGCAGCTGGTTAAAAAGCTCAGCCCAAGATACAGCATCCTAATCCCAATATTTTCCAGTTTTATTGTGTTACAATATTGTTCAGGCTCCTGAAGAGTTAGACGTTTACTTTAGTTACTGTTTAAGTGTCACGCAGTTATTTTCTACTTAAAATGTGCAGCAAAAAAACTGCCTACGCTTACATTTGTCACTGGATATACTCCTGTGTCTTTATTATTGCACTATAACGGTGCTGTTGGGGCCGTGTGTCAGTAGACTCACATTACAAATTAGGCAGTCTGTCATAACTGACAGTAGTTCAGTGGAAAAGAAGGATGGAAATATCGTGGCTCAAGAGTTGGGAGTTCGCCTTGTAATCGGAAGGTTGCCGGTTCGAGCCCCGGCTCGGACAGTCTCGGTCGTTGTGTCCTTGGGCAAGACACTTCACCCGTTGCCTACTGGTGGTGGTCAGAGGGCCCGGTGGCGCCAGTGTCCGGCAGCCTCGCCTCTGTCAGTGCGCCCCAGGGTGGCTGTGGCTACAATGTAGCTGCCATCACCAGTGTGTGAATGTGTGTGTGAATGGGTGGCTGACTGGATATGTAAAGCGCTTTGGGGTCCTTAGGGACTAGTAAAGCGCTATATAAATACAGGCCATTTACCATATAATTTTGGAGCTGTATTGCTCACTCTTATTGCTCCATACAAGAACTGTTGACTATCTTTTGAACCACGTTGTGTTAAAAATACAGTAGTTATTCATTCTTTTTGGTTTGTATAACATGCAACGGCTACTATTATCTTCACCCCTTATATGCAAACACAAAATGCCTCTCTCACTTTGTGAGAGCACAGAATGACTGCTTTTCCTCTTCCTCTCTTTTTGTGCTGACACACACTAAATGTCACGTGCCCCATGTAACTGCATTTATCTCATTTTGCTTTTGGTAGGCATTTCTGTCACAAATATTCCTCTATTTATCCTCCCATCCACCAAGATGGTTTGCTCGTTTAGTTTTTGGTATGCTCTATATCAAATATATTTTCATGTATATTTATTCTTTTAACTTTGGTGCATTAAAGCCTGAGTATACTGCAAAACCAGAATAGATCATCAATAATTAAAAATGTCTGACTTTATCAGGGATTCGCATCCCTGATGGGAATCCCTGAACACTTCTGATTAATTTAACCCACCGTCGGTTTAGTGCGCTTCGCCTGTCCATTCTGAGGTTGGCTTGACATATCAAAAGCAGTTGGTATGGAATCATCCTTCAGCACTGTACTCTGAGCATCCTGTAACCAAAACACATACGATGACCTCGTTAATGAGGTAAAACCTGAACTACAACAAAAATAAACTGAAACCCCAATTTATTTTTTCAGATTTTATATAAGGACTGAAAACTCCATTGTTTCTTGTAATACGGACAATTTGGACCAATAGTACTTACACTGTCAATCAAAGACGTTTCAAAATGTTTCCCACAAACTCTGTAGTATCTGTACAGGTGCTCTGGTGATCTGTCAATCAGGTCTTGCCTCTGGCATTTTTCAGCCCACTTCTTGGACCTGAAACAAGGAACCAAACTGTGGACAAACTTCAACAGTACTGTATACTAATTAAACAGGATCCTTTATTGCACATTTGCAGATATTAAAATGATACAGAGACTGACTGAATATACAATGTTGAAAAACAGATTTTTATTGAATTTGGAAACAATTGCTAGGTTGGGTTAGAAGTATAGTGACTGTCTTACAAGAGATGCTTTTACAATGTTTTGAATATGAAAGCTATGAATGCACACAGAAGCTTCAGTGCATATAGATCACACAAGGCAATTTTCAAAAGCTTCCAGTAACAAATTCAACGTTATAGCTTTGTGTATTCTCGAGGAACGATGCAGGAGATCGGCAATTAGTTCTTTATTGTATACTAAGTGAACCAACATGCTCTACACAGGATACTGCACATGATACTTCTTTGTGAGACTATATGTCTCACAAACTATAGAAGCTGCTGGTAGAATTCAGACACTAATTAAAGTTTTACAAGGATTGGCCGGTGAGTTTGAACACCTAACTGCCATTGACTCGTTGATATTTACATTTTTAAAACTTTATTTCCTACCCTGCTTAAATCTTGTAACACTGCTTTTACCAAACTGTTATGACAAACCGTGATCTTCCAGATGTGCTTAGCAATATGCAAAAAAGCAAACCTACGAACATTTTTACTACCAAATGCTTTTGAATAAAAACGGTACTAAACAGTTAAATGCAAAGGTTGCAAAAAGCGTGCCATAGTTTCCTCTATAACAAAGTCTCACTTCTTGCTAGCTTGGGGTTACTGTTTGCGATGCTAACATCAGTTACCTTTCTGCATCATTCGGGAACCGGAAGAGGGGCTGAGGGTCAGATTTGCCACTGGGACAGTTCGGCACAGCGCAGTGATTTTGCATTCTATATATTTTACGAAAGAAACCCTTTTTATAAAAATCGTTTTATTTTCAGAGGGTAGCAAAAGAACTGCTAACGTCAATAGCGGAAGCTTAAAAGAGCTTCCGAGTTGTGCTTTCAAAATAAAATACTTTGGGCTAACTGGGTAATAATTCTATATAATTTTATAAAATACTTTTAGTATTTTTAAGAAAAAGATTTTTGTTCCTTATCAACTCAAAAACTACTGTACTTTACAGTTTTCAAGGCTTTTTTAAAACTACTCTATATTTCTAGCTTACGCACAAAAAAGGTTTATGAATTTAAATAGACCTAATGAAAATGCCTAGAACGCGACACATATAAGCAAACAAATAACAAATGCATGGATAAAATTATAAATTGCCGCCTCGGTATGCAATATATGCCATTATGTGCTCATACGACTTTATTCTGAAGGCTGTTATTGAGTAGCTTGACTTGGAAAATAACGTGCATCAAATGAGCGCGCGTTTCTTTTCTGTCCCATAATCCTCAGCGGTCTTTTCAAACTCTGAAAACATGCCGAGGCATAATCCCAAATGTATCTTGTGTTTGTGCTGAGGCGTGGGATCCGTAATATTAATATATCACACACAGTCATTGACTGTTATGCTTATTTTAAAAAGATAATTAGCTTTTATGTACTTGTGCAGAAAACAAAGTTAAAGGCTTGTGAAGACTGACATAAAAGCACCGCTTAATACAGTAGAGGCTTTCATAAGTCACACTCTCGTGTATTCGTTTGTTCCAACTCTATTTCCTGACAGCTGGTGTTTAACTGTCTCGACTTCTTTTTTTAAGGGCAACATTGGGTGTGTATCGGTCAGCACGGACCGGTATTACAGGAATTTTATTTGGGTTCAAACATTTAAACAGAAGGGGGGGATAAAAACCTAAGGGCTGGAAGAATAACGTTATCTGTTGTTCTCGCGCTTAGTTTGGAGATATTTTATTGGTTGGTTTTGGTTTCTCGCGATACAGAGGTGGCCAATTGGAGCGCTGCAGCGCCAAGTCAAATCCTGAAGAAGCAAAACGAGGCGTGTTTTTCCCTCAGATTGAGCTGTGGAGCTGAGGTGGAGGGGTTTCTTGGAAGATTATAACGAAGGGGTAAGTCAGTGTTTCATATATAAGCATTACTTTAGCCCACTATCGGAGACTAACGGCAAATTTTCATTATGTCCAACTTGTATTCTTTAAGGTTATATTAGCTAGCTAACGTTAATTTACGACAGAGTACTGCATATGCGTATTCAACACGTAAAGTGAAGTTTAAGTTCGTCGGTTTTACTAAATTATTGAGTTTCGAGCACTTCGCGTGCAAGATGATGTTAATAACTAATCACGCAGTGTATTCCTTGCTTTGCTCACATTCCAGCATTCCTGACTGATTTAAGCAGTTTTGAGGGGCTACACAATGGAAGTTGCAGTTTCAAGACGGAACCACATCAGTAAGAAAGTAAGCTGACATAACATGACATTTTTTTGAAAGCCCATCTTGAATTTAGAAGATATCATGATGTAATGTTGTTGTTGTTTTTGTAACAGGAAAACAAGGAAAATGCCCAGCCTGCACATGAAAGAAAGTTAATTATAAAAGGAGAGAAAACCTCTGTTGTGCCATTCCAACTGAAAAATGGCCCAAAACAGCAGACCCTACCAAAGAGTCAGCCCCTTAGAGCTAAGGCTAAACAAACTGACACTAGGTCAGTGCCTGAGGCCCAGAAACTGGCACCAGCTGCTGTGTCGTTATCAAGGAATGCTCTAGGAATGTATAAAGGAAAGATTGTCCAGTCAAAAATTGGGTCTATTTGGAAGGCAAGTGCAGGTATGATGGATCCTAACCCATCAGCACTGAAAATGGAGAACCAAAGGCCTGGAAAAATGGCAAGAAGAAGGTCCAAATCTGCTGCTGAGATGCAGAGACATGGTACTCAAAAACCTGCACCAGTGAGGTCCAAGTCTGTGTCTGATGGACCTGCTCAGGTTTCCAAGCCTGCTGCCAGCAGTCGTCGTCCTGCTGGATTCTCCTCTGCTCGCCCGCCTGCAAGAATTATCCCAGCAACACTAACCACTGCTGGCTCTAGAAACACTACTGTGGCTCCCACCAAGGCAGGTGGGACTCACAACCCAAAGACACAGATTTCAGAACCTGACAAGAAGGTCAGCAAGCCTCTTGCCTCAAACACTATCAGTCAATACAGATTTACTATGGAGACTGCAGAAGAGAGAAAGTAAGATGTTCCACACATACATGCGATGTTTGCTATATAACAATTAAAAAAAAAAAAAAAAGGTAATTTATTTGTGTGCTTTCTACAGAGCAAAACTGGCTGAGTGGCTGGCTTCAAAGGGTAAGGCTCTCAAGAGACCAGCCATGTCGACAGCAAAGCCCTCCAAAACCAACGTTTCTACAAAACCTGTCGTCAAACTTCAATCTCAGCCTGCTGCACGCCACATGCCTGAGCCAAGACTGGAAATGTACAACGCTGACACTGCTGTAGGCACTGTTTCCTGTGGAGATACTCAGAGGGCAGGACCAACAGCATCCAGCCAAACTCCAGTGATCATGAACACTACACTAGACCTAGAAACTTCTGATGGGGATCTGTCTGCTGAGTCACAAGACAGAGTGGATGATGTAAGCAGAAATGGAGCATGGTTTCATCCTCTAATTAGCTCGATTAAAATGTATAATATTGAACATCAAAGATCTCCCTTTGTTTTATAGATTGTTGTGAATCTCTGTGATGCCTTGGAGGCCATGGAAACGCCATCGAGATGTAGCAATGGTAAAATAATCAGCATTATGCAGTTCTTTAAATATCTGATGCCTTTGTTTACATATTTGTCATTTGTGTTGATAAGAACTCACAGGTTTGACAGATAAATGCAACAGTGAAATGGAGGACAGCATAAATGAATGTAAAGCGGAGGAACTGAAGATTGACATGCCTGAGGATGCTGGTAAGCAGGTGAAGGATGAAGCAGAAGAAAGCGATGATCAGAAAGTGGAGATGGATTATGTAGAAAGTGATGATGACGACGTGATAGAGACGACTCCAGAGATGGAGGATGCATCAGTGATCAAATACAGCGTGAAAACAACGCCATACTTGCAAAGGTGAGCCGGTCAACTTTGTCTTGCAAATCTATTCAGTTGAGTATTTGAGCCACTTCGTTCTTAACTCTTACAAAATGATTCTCTCAACATTTCAGTGTCAGAAAAACAATTGAAGGCGAGGTCGGCACGAGTGCATCCAGGAGAAAGAGCAACATTAATGATCTCAAGTTTCTGACACCTGTGCGCCGCTCCTCCCGCATCCACAACAAATCCAGCCAGCTGCCCAAGATGCTCGTCGATCACGATCCCTGCGTGTCATCGCTGGCTGAGCTGGTGAAGCTGGATGATAATCCTAACGCCTACATCTACAGAAAGAACACTGCACTCGTCGCAGATCTCCCGGACAAGTCCAGCCTCTAAAGAAACCTATATTTGTACTATTTCTAAGGGGGGGTGTATTCAGCAATGCTTGGTACTCAACCTAATTGACACTTTAAAGATGATTTTAATATTGAATTGTCCTAATATGAAATATTTTACTGTATTTATGTTCATGCTGTCCTGCTTTGTTTCCTTGAATACTAACTTTTCTAAAGTTAACACTTTATGACAATTAAACACTTTTCTGAAGTTGTCTTTAAAAAATGAAGTCTTGAGTGCATCTTTTTATAGAACCTATGTAATGAATTGAAACTGTCTTCCATCTATAAAGTGAGCAAGAGTTAAAATTATAAGTAACCCTACATTCTGGCAGCTAATTGGCTGTTGTTCACTGATGTCGGACCATCACATTTCAGAGCTTCCAGAGTAGCTCATGGATAATTTGTTCCCTGGCAGAAAATGAGTGGGGAGACTAAATCCAATCATTTTCTTGCTTTCCATATGAACCATTACCTGCTCAAGCGTGGTTGGTCAGCAGTAAACTCTACAAACATTTTTGCTCCTAGCCTACTGTTCAAAGCGTGAGAAACAAGAGGATCGGGCAGCCAACAAAACTGATCCAACTGAATATCAACAGCTGACTACAGCCTACACTGCATTTCATTTCAATGACGGGGAAGGAAAAAAAAAAGACACTCAGTTGTATTCCGATTTAATCCCACTTTAATTGACCACATTGTAAAAATTCAACCGCTCACAAATGACCACCTCTTGGCAAAATACACTTCCTAGATCAAACTGGACGTTTTGACATCATCTCCCTCTGATCCCAGATGAGATGTTTCATTATAAACAAAATTTAAAAAATGAAAATCATCTATAAAGAAAAAGGAGACATGTGTGATGCCATTTTCTTCCCCCAAACAAAAGGCATATAAAAAAGGTACTCTTTTCCCGCTCGACTGCTGACCACAGAGGAAGGCGTTCAGTGCGCTTAAAGGCCGTTTTCACTGCTGTCTGTGCGCCTTATGTCCTTGAAAGACCCCGATTGTCCAGATCTTTCACCTAAAGAACAGGAGAACACTTAGCTTAGAAAGTTCTGTTCTGAAACTGATTTTAGATGTTTACACAGTTTAACTTTAAACTGTGGAAAGGTCACTTTATTAAAAAGACAAAAAACAAAAAAAGCCCGTCCTCAAACAAACTAATCTTTGAGTGATTTAAAAGGTAAAATCACAAGAATTTGCATTAATCAGTAAACTTAAGCTTTTATAGTTTAGTCATATAACATTTCATTAAATTAAAAACAATGTTTACTATAATGTAAGATAAGCATGTGAGAAGCTTGATTCAGTTTTAAGCAATAATTCCCCTCATATTCTAATAATCAGAAAAACAAAGTGATAAAAACTGAAATGAGTAAACCTACAATGGAAACAATCTGGAACCAAACACTCAACATGAAAATACAGAACTATAACAACTGTTATAGAGACAAAGTTAGCTTGTTTACCTTGTATATCCTAACCAGCCAGTGCTCTGTTGTGTAAGCCTCCTCCAGTACATCCAGTTCAAAGTCTTTGTTCCCAATCTCGGCATTCCTCACTCTGTCATAACCAGGTGGGCGCTCTGCAAAAGAGGGAACCAGAATTAATCAGAAAAACCACTGGCTGTGTATTTGTTTTGTTTTTTTAATTTCTGAATCACATTCCTCCAGTTGGAATTTAGGAGGCTCATATAAAGTGATAAATAGATCAGACTAGGGGTAGAAGGTACTAGAAGCACTCACTGGCCTCTGTGTAGACCTGGCCAAAGCGGTAGTAACACATCTTGTACATGAGGCAGTTAAGCAGGACTGGCGAGCCCTCGCGGTCCACCCTGAACTCTCCGGTGGGAGTGTAGTAGTCGTGCTCCTTGATATGCTTGCCGGTGTCTGTACTTCCTCCAATACGGACCATCCACAGAAACTTGTTGATGTCTGTCATGCAAACACATACACCAATTAGAAAGGTGCTCATAACCGTCCAAACAGCAATGTCTTACTTCATGTGCTGAATGTTTAATGAGTTGACAAAAAATGGAACTCCTAAAATTCAATTTCACTTATTTAGAAGCTTAAAAACACAACACCTTACATGCTGCACTAGTTATAAAGTATTAGGCGGCGTACCATCTGAAGAGTAGCCCGTCAGCCCTCCAAAGATGACCAGAACATAACTGACGTCGAGCTCTCTCATAATCTCGTAGGCCCTTTCCTCTGTCGATGCCATGGCCTGCAAAAGAAACGGCAGCATGGTCAGCACAGCAGCATTTCATAGACAATTTCACCTTAAAGGTCACCCAGCTCACCTGTCCAACTCTGGAGATGTGAGTATTGTTCCATGTGTTGTTGTCCACTAGAATGGTTCGATTAGCCATGGCAGTTATCTGATATCCGTAATCCCACCATGACATGACTTTGGCATCCTGGATAGGAAAAATAACACTCAGACACGTAGATGGGAAATCTGATCAAACGGCTGTGACTGCTGATCACTCATGACAACGATCTATAGTTTAATGATCAACCTTTTCTTCCTCACGTGGGATTAACTGACCTCAGGTGTGTTGTGGCGGAGCCAGTAGTAGGCCTCTCTGAAGTCATCAAAGATGATGCGGCTGCCGTCACCTCCACGGGCTGACAGGACAATCGATGGAGAGGAGTAGGCTTCGCTGGTCACCCAGGTAGAGTGGAACGTGTACGTGATGAGGAAGAAAGCCATTACCAGAATCATCCCACTGGCAACCTGGTAGGTTTACACAGACCATGTCAACATGCTTTTATATTCATTATTACTACACTTTATTTGGGATCAGGTAGTTTAAAACCAGGAACTGGGCCACTTAACGGGTAATGGAATAAATTGAGGGAGTGTGAAATAAAGAATGGGAGGAGATTTCTCTGATCTTTGAGTTTTGTCTCAAAGGTGAAAACAGCCAAATACTCAAGTGAGAAAGTGTAGAGAGAACCTTCTAAAGTCTCATTTGTGTGTTTAATTCCCTCTAGTGAGTAACGTTGTTGTTGCACTTATAATTTTTGTGGGAGTGTCTGCATTGCTCTGCAGGCACAAGTAAAATGGAGTGCTTATGTTGACTTGGAGCAAACAAATTTTGAACAACATTTACTGACACTGAGACGCACGAAGGAGGAAACACTGAGTCTATACATTTTGTCAACAGCACATCAAGACTGCCAGGATACTAACATTAGCACAAACTAGATGCAATTGCAGCAAATTCCATTTTGTTTTATAGAGGTCTCATCTTTGTGCTGTCAACACACTGAGGTCACACTGCATATTACCATCAAGCAGATCTATCATAGCTGTTGAGATCTGTGTAAATGCATAGTTATATTTCTTGGCAGGTGCAGGTCAGACTGGTGTAGCTTTGCACCCATCGCTACACTGAAAAATCATCTAAATCATGAGGAAGAATCTCAACTAAACACATTTATTTGGTCAAGGTTGTGAACCTTCAACAATGCAGTGTACCTATCCCACAATTGTTTGTAAACCTAACAGTAATTATACAACAATTCACCTTTAAGTGTAGTATCTGTTTCAAGTTGCATGAAATATCAAATACAAGAAGAGAAGAAAAGGTTTGTGTTCTCTTGGACAAGATTTTAAACATGAAAATCAAGACTATAAAACACTGAGCTGAGAGCTTGACAATGATGGATTATTTAAAATAATCAGTAGTTCTTTTTTTTTTGTACAGGTTCAACCTGTCCGAATGCACAGATTTCATGTCACAACACGACCATGGCATAACAAAAGTCACTGTCACCACCTTACACAGCAAGCTTATCCTGTCAGCCAACTCACCTCATTTTTGATTGGGTAGGTGGAATCCTGCTGCTTCTTGCTCTTTTTGTCTGGCCGGCTGACGTCCAAATTCTTCATGTAAGTGGTCAGAACCTGGGACACGCCGATGCCTGACAGGATGCACATGACCGGAGCGAGTACCAGCATCAGACGCACCTGAGGAGGAAACAAGCAGTGCAGTTAAAAAAAACAAAAACAACCAACATATGACACAGACGGGGTGCATACAACATCCTAGACACCATTTCTTGTTTGCTTCGGTTACATTTAATGGTGTAAAAGTGATGCTATCAGGTTGCTTTTAAAATCCCAGAAGCAAACAACTGTCTCAGATGGCATGTGTAACACACACACACACACGTTTACAGAAAATAAAAGAAGGGCATTTAGGCAGCAGTACCATGACAGCTGAGAAGTACATGCTGGTGACGCCGTACATGATGATGAAGATCCTGGCATCCGACAGGTTGTTAAAACAGTAGTACAGACCGACTGTAAGAAGAGAAAGGTAAACTGGAATGAAATATAGAGTGATTACAGAATATTAAGCCAGTGCTACGCTGTGCTTTTGCTGCCTTGCCTGGGAACATGAAGACTAGGAGCTGCAGATCAAAGTAGTATGAGGACCAGGTGGTAGGCTGGTGCTCGGACACAGAGGCGATGATGGGAATATTGTTCTTGGCATAGGAAGGGTCCAGCAAGGAGTAGAAACGCCCGGTCCACGGAGAGATTTTACCTGACAGAAACGTGCTTATCATGTCACGTCAAAAGCTTTTAGAAAGGTTTTCCCATTCATTACTGTTATTGTTAATCCTCTTACCTGTCAGCATGAGAACAGCACCTACAGACAACAGGATAAAGCCCACCAGAGAGATGACGCTCTTGAACAGCACCTCAAATTGCTGAGCATTGAGTTTGCTGCGCAGGTAGTCCACAAAAGCATGGATCTGGCACAGACCAAACACGCCAAAGGCTGCCATGTGCTCCGATGACTGCACCGGCTGGTAAATGAAAAAAGGGAGACAAGGAACTGAACAGTGTGATACAAAGCAAAGTGAAACTTCTCATCATGAGAATATCACTACTTTTTAATCTTTAACAAAAAACCGTCCTGGAAGGAGGGTGTGTCAGGTGATGAAATGAGATTGTTCTTTTTACCTGGAAACCAACAAAAGAGATTTGCATGGAGAGGATGGTGCCCAGGCAGTAGACTGTGCAGTAAGCCACATATATGCGGTGTGAGAATCGGCCTGTGAGCATCAGAACCAGGACGTGGAGGGGAATAAGGTTGATGAGGAACACGTAGCCACCCCAGGAGGAAACCTAAATGCACACAGAGACCATTTCATGACCAAAGTCACCTCGTAATGCACTCAGTACAACATGCAGATCAGCTGCATCTCCTCACCATGTAGAAGTAAGCCAGCGCACACATGGACGACCAATACACTGAGCCTGTTTTCACAGCCTTGATCCACATGTAGTAGGTCAACAGCATGCAGAAGATGGCAATACCTGAGCAGGGAGGATCATTTTCTTATTATACTGTTTTGCACTTTCGGTGTATATCCTCTAATGCTACAGCTTTACTTTCATTATTGACTGAATATATAACATAGTTTACCAGGGAAAAAGCACTTTCTGACTGATGAATAAAATGAGCAGCCACTGAGTTTCTGTTACCTTCATTATCGTAGGAGCCAGCAACAGAACGAGAGATGTAACCAGGTACCACTGCAATCATGGCAGCTGCCAGGAGCCCAGCACCTGCATCCTGAAGAGACAAAAACACACTTAGTTAAAACTAGTGTAGGTTAACACCACAGTCCTGCAATAAAGAGTCTTTACCATGTTCAGTTTTGTTCTAACAGTCTTAAGCCACTTTCACACACTTTCATTTAAGCTCTGTGGGAGCTTAAGTCTGAGAGGGAGAATGGACCCCCTAATGGTCCTCTACCTAATCACATGAGCCAAGGTGTGAAAATGGGTGTGGGTCACAATCAGCCAAGGTTTTGGGTGAGCTCATTGGGAAACCTGGCCCCACCCTATCATGCGATTTCCTGAGGTCAGATGGCCCAGGATGTGAGTAGGAGTTAAGGCGTCTGGGAAGGATCTCAAAACTGGATTATAGATGGCAGACAGTTGGTGTCGTAAACCACCGCCTCTGTTTTCCTGTAACATGATTCTTAATGAACAATGTGTCTGTGTTATAGGGTGATTTTCTTTTTACCTTCAGCTCCTTGGTTAAGTGGTACGTGACTATGGCGGTGAATGAGGAGAACAGGGGAGCCAGGAAGACGCAGACATTACGGATGTCAATTGTGATGTGGAAAAAATGTAGGACATGGTACAGGACAGCAGACGTGATCATCAGTCCTGGAGAAAGAAAACAGAAGCACACCATCATAATTTGACGTGAGCCTTCAAAAACTCACGTAACACACAAACTGCTCCACACGACAGGAGAATCTTACGACAATTTATGGTCTTACCCGGATAAATGGTGCCACCAATGATCCTCCCCAGAGGATACCAAGCCCTGTCATCAAACCAGTTGTGAAACTTATAAAATCCTTCTTCTGCCAAGAAGCGGGTGGTACGGTAGTTGAAGTACCTGGTTGTGACATTAAGGTGAAGGTGAGACAGGACTCTTCAGGAGGAAAAACTATTAATGTAATGAATGATGATGCAGACAGTACTTACGGATCAAACTCATGGATGACACTTTCAAACCTCAACACGGAGAAGAGCCTGGTGGAGAATGCTGAGGAGGGAAAAGAAAGATTACATGGATCATTGTGATGTGTGTGTTGTATAGTGTTGTCCATGCTATCATATTCAGCGAGCAGAGGACTCACAGAGGACAGCGGCCATAGACAGGATCAGTAGCTTCAGCAGCGTGTCCTGTTTCTCATAGGACAAACGCAGGAAGCCCAGCTTGGTCATCTTGGCGAGGTTAGGGAAAGCTACCCGTACTACCTAATGGGAGAAAGACAATGGTTCTAAGCACAATAGAAAAGGCACTACAAATGCACTTTTAGACATATGTTTATGCATGTATAAAAATCCCGCGGAATATGTTTCCAAGTCAGGTTCTAAGAAACAGAATCAGCAATCCAGATGTCAGGAGTTAACTTCCACGTCCAGCCCAACCACATAAGGCCACGCACTAACGTGTGGCGTCACAAAGCAGGAAGTAGACACTCTGGAAACCGTTTGCATGGATTTGTGCCCGTCTATTTCACATGTGCATTAAAAAGGTTTTACGAAAAGTGTCGAACCACTAAGCTCCAACGAGCCCTCATGCTTTCAAGACAGCACCACTATCAGAACGAGCCTCAAGTGCTGACAGCTAACCCACATCACCGAAAGAGCAAATGAACGGCAGCTAATACGGTTAAACCAGATCTCAACAACTGCACATATAAAGTGCATTCAGGCATAGTTGTAGTTTGTGCAGCGTCTTATTGCTAGTTAGCGTCAGGCCGGCTTGCATCCACTTCAAAGTGTGTTAGTTGCTAGGCTAACCTGCTAGCCTCTTTTTAATGAAAACCACAGTCACGCGCCAACTCCCTGGCTTATTTTTTAAAAAGAAGTATCTGCATCTCCTTCATATATAGCAACAGAAAATAAAAACTGGTAGTCCTGGAAAAGCTAACGCTTTTTAATATGTAATCTTCAGACACTTACCCGCTCCGCTCCTGCTACTCACTTTTCACACACAACCCTCACCAAGAGCTAATCCCGCCCCGACTAGAACATACTGCGTGCTTATTGGTTATGTGTCATTCAACGTTTTATTTTCTCGTATCTTATTGGTTCTTTGGATGTCAATCAGATTTTGTTCCTTACCCCGCCGCTGTAGTGTAGTGACGTGTCCTTACCGAGAAAAGAACACAGCCCCCTGTTGGTTGAAAATACTTTCACCTCATTTCGTTGGTGTAGATTCATTCTCATTATTTTTCACGTTGTTTCCTCTTACAAATCAACGTGTTACTTTTGAGTAAAGTTTTTCTTTCTCTCTCTATTAAAATAAAACTGCCCAAAAATAATTAATCCTCCCACTGTATCTTTTGGTGATCAGTTAATCACAGGTCTTTTTTAGCTCAATCAAGTACAAAAGTCCATCTGCATCTGTGTTAAGCCAGTTTTCAAAACATCTCTGATACCTTTCTGTTAGATGCCTGAAACATTTTTTTTTTATCAACCATGAACAATTTGGAGTGTAACCCAAGGACCTAATCTGATTTTCAGTGATATAAATCCTTTATCTATCCTTATCTTTGCAATGCTGAGTTTGAAATGTCGTAGAGAAACAAAAAACACAGAAACACAAGAGCTCAAATATTGAATACTGACCAATTTTATTCAAATTAGAAGTATTACTTTTACAAAACCTCACTCACAAATATCAGTCTGCACAAACACTATGCTCTTCTTACAATAATTGCACACTGTTTAAAATCATGGCCCCGCTCCACATCCACGAGCTCTGATGAGACAAAGGTTGGGGTGGGGTCACTGTGTGGCGCTGGGCTTCTGACTGAACATTCAGGAGGTATTAACATTATGTACAGCACAAATAACCAAACAGCCAATGATATTTGGGGATCAGTTATATTTGCATCAAGCTCTCTTTAAGGTGCAAGGGGCACTACAGCAAGCGAGTCGAGGCTGATCACCCGTCTGTTGTAAAGCTACGAGCTACATGACTCCTTTGTGACAGAGCTTAGCGTTGAAGAGGTCAAAGTAAAGTTAAAGATGCAGCGGTTTGGCAGTGTCGTCTCATCTATCAATACACTAAAAGCTCTAATGAAGCTTGCCCTTTGCCGGTGTAGCCGTGTGTATTGTGACGTTAGACAGCAGAATCCAGACTTTTTATTTTTGGGATGGGACGCAGAGGAACAGTTATGTCAATGCACACAAGTGAATTTCTGGTTGATTTCCGTTACAAAAAGGTCACTCTGCCTTTTAATAGCAGCTCCTGAAACGATGCTTGTACTCTACTGAAAACAAAGCTGTGGGGATTTCAAACTAAAAAGCCTCCCTTTATAACTGTACAAGGTTGCAGACGGGACTGTGAGGAGAGCAGAATTTAATAGAGAAACACGTCCGTGTGCAAGAAAGTGTTGGATCTGTGAGGGAGGAATGTGACTTTTAAGAAAACACACCTGTGCTTTGCTTCTGAACACAAAAAAGCCCCTTCAAAGAGAAAAATATCCTTCTTTAGTCACGTTTGCTTAAAGAAATTAAAACTTTGTGATGTCTTGTGCTGTAATTTATTAAAAGGAGAGTCACTCAAATGGCACATTATGCAAAGAAAGAAAGAAAAGTAAAAAGAAGTCTGGATCTTAGTATTTAAAGTGTTTTGAGTGTGAGGCACAGATCAGTCGATTTTTGTGCCACACAGAAAAGGTGGATAAAAATGAGTAACTGAGGCGGCACAGATTACACAAAAACATGTAAACCCTTTGTCCTGAACCACATGAACCAGCTGAACTCATCTTCATTAAGGGCGATCCTTCTAGAAAAAGAAAAAAAAATTTTTTTTCAGTGAAACCGCTTGTTGGTGACTATCCTATCTCCTTCACTGGGTGGGCAGCAGCCTCTGGCGGGTCGGGGAGGTGTGAGGTGTTGACAGCCTCTCTGTGGAGGCAGATGACGTCAGTGATGACTGCAGGTGGACAGTCTTGTGGAAAAGCTTGTTGCTGATCAGCACGACCAGGGAGAAGAGACGCAGTTGGAAGTGGCTGGAAGAGTGAAATCGACATCAGTCACTTGTGAAATAGATCCTTTTATTTATTGTTCTTACAGTGTGTTGTTGGACACTCACTACAGCTTTGTTGGTGTCTTTGCCTCATTAGCACTGATGATGAACAGAGGGAAAAGGATGGAGAACAAGCAACCGCTGCATAGGAAACAAAGATAGCATTTAAAAACCATTAAAAACAGAGCAGAAGGTCCAAATTCCAGATTCCTCTCTATTAGAAAGTTCTGACATGTTTGTGACCATTCACTATATTTATTTATAACTAATTACTCCTTTGTAATATATTGTAATTATAAATAGTGGAGTTCCTCTCCTTCTCAAAGTGAAGGGGATGAGCAGACTGTTTCCTGATGAAGCTCAGGAAGCTTTAATGAGTGCAGCAGGATGGTGGAGATCTACCAGTCTGTGGTAGCGAGTTACATCTGTTTTGCTGTTATATGCTGGGGAGAAGGGTCAGCAACAGACCCAGAGATGCTGGAACCATCACTGACCAGAATCTGGAGGCGTTTGAGTCAGTGAGGTTTAGGAGGTCGCTGAACAAACTGCTCTCCATCATGGACAGCCCATCTCTATTGCGCACTTCTGAGGCAGCACAGCTCCATCTCCCTCAGAATAATTCAACAGCGTTGCCATAAAGAACACTTCAGGAAATCATTCCTATCATTATCTATAAAACTGTACAGTAACTCCTCCTTGTTACGTGTGAACACACCTGCCAGGCATCAGTGTGGACTCTGATGTTTGCTATTTGTCACTGCCATACTCTGATGGAGATGAGACAGCATAAAGGGTGGAGGTAGAAAACTTGTCCCGGTGGTGCTCAAGAAATAACCCAAAGCTGAACGTCCTTAAAACATAAGAACTCATAATGAACTTCAGGAGACACAGACAGGTCCACCTCTCATTATAAACGCAGAACAGGCGGAATCTGTCTCCACCTTCAGTTTTCTGGGCACGCCACATCTCCGCTGATCTGATCTGGACCCACAACACCAATGCGCTGGTAAAGAAGGCCCAACAGCAGCTGCACTTCCTCCTGTCCTGAGGAAGAATAACCTGGACCAGAAGCTGCTGCTGGCCTTCACCGCTCCTCAGTGGAGAGCGTGCTCTCCTACTGCCTGGGTGTTTGGTACACAGGGGACAATAATGAGAACAGGACGGCTGTACTGAGGGTAATTAACACTGCCCTAAAAATCACTGGCTGCCCTCAGCCACCCCTGGAGGCCATCACCAGATCCTCCTGTCTCAGGAAAACCAGGGCCATCCCACGTGACCCCTTGCACCCCGCCCAACAACTGTTTGACTCGCTGGTCGGCACCTCAGGTCAATCAGGTCCCACACCTCCACTCTCACAAACAGCTTCTTCCCCTGAGCCATTCGGACTGTTAACAAACACTATCCCCCCACCCTCTTCACCAGTCGGAGCCATGGTCTTAGTAACCCCCATCACTCAGGCCACTCACATACGGACTCTCTACTCAGACCAAGTCCTTTGCACCTACTTCTGAGCACTTTGTTCTCCAATATGTGCCTTTCATTAGTTTTGAATATATTTCTGTAGTTTGTGTGTGTGTGTGTGTACACTATATATATATATATATATATATATATATATATATATATATATATATATATATATATATATATATATATATATATATATATATATATATATATATATATATATATACATATATATATATATAGACACACACACACACACACAGTGGGGCAAAAAAGTATTTAGTCAGCCACCGATTGTGCAAGTTCCCCCACTTAAAATGATGACAGAGGTCAGTAATTTGCACCAGAGGTACACTTCAACTGTGAGAGACAGAATGTGAAAAAAAATCCATGAATTCACATGGTAGGATTTGTAAAGAATTTATTCGTAAATCAGGGTGGAAAATAAGTATTTGGTCAATAACAAAAATACAACTCAATACTTTGTAACATAACCTTTGTTGGCAATAACAGAGCTCAAACGTTTACTATAGGTCTTTACCAGGTTTGCACACACAGTAGCTGGTATTTTGGCCCATTCCTCCATGCAGATCTTCTCGAGAGCAGTGATGTTTTGGGGCTGTCGCCGAGCAACACGGACTTTCAACTCCCGCCACAGATTTTCTATGGGGTTGAGGTCTGGAGACTGGCTAGGCCACTCCAGGACTTTCAAATGCTTCTTACGGAGCCACTCCTTTGTTGCCCGGGCGGTGTGTTTTGGATCATTGTCATGTTGGAAGACCCAGCCTCGTTTCATCTTCAAAGTTCTCACTGATGGAAGGAGGTTTTGGCTCAAAATCTCACGATACATGGCCCCATTCATTCTGTCCTTAACACAGATCAGTCGTCCTGTCCCCTTGGCAGAAAAACAGCCCCATAGCATGATGTTTCCACCCCCATGCTTCACAGTAGGTATGGTGTTCTTGGGATGCAACTCAGTATTCTTCGTCCTCCAAACACGACGAGTTGAGTTTATACCAAAAAGTTCTACTTTGGTTTCATATGACCACATGACATTCTCCCAATCCTCTGCTGTATCATCCATGTGCTCTCTGGCAAACTTCAGACGGGCCTGGACATGCACTGGCTTCAGCAGCGGAACACGTCTGGCACTGCGGGATTTGATTCCCTGCCGTTGTAGTGTGTTACTGATGGTGACCTTTGTTACTTTGGTCCCAGCTCTCTGCAGGTCATTCACCAGGTCCCCCCGTGTGGTTCTGGGATCTTTGCTCACCGTTCTCATGATCATTTTGACCCCACGGGATGAGATCTTGTGTGGAGCCCCAGATCGTGGGAGATTATCAGTGGTCTTGTATGTCTTCCATTTTCTGATGATTGCTCCCACAGTTGATTTTTTCACACCAAGCTGCTTGCCTATTGTAGATTCACTCTTCCCAGTCTGGTGCAGGTCTACAATACTTTTCCTGGTGTCCTTCGAAAGCTCTTTGGTCTTGGCCATGGCGGAGTTTGGAGTCTGACTGTTTGAGGCTGTGGACAGGTGTCTTTTATACAGATGATGAGTTCAAACAGGTGCCATTCATACAGGTAACGAGTGGGGGACAGAAAAGCTTCTTACAGAAGACGTTACAGGTCTGTGAGAGCCAGAGATTTTCCTTGTTTGAGGTGACCAAATACTTATTTTCCACCCTGATTTACGAATAAATTCTTTACAAATCCTACCATGTGGATTCATGGATTTTTTTTTCACATTCTGTCTCTCACAGTTGAAGTGTACCTCTGGTGCAAATTACTGACCTCTGTCATCATTTTAAGTGGGGGAACTTGCACAATCGGTGGCTGACTAAATACTTTTTTGCCCCACTGTATATATAAAGTGTAATAAAAAAAACATGACTGGAAAATGGACCACAAACAAAATAATACTTGTAATAATGATCACAAAAAAAATCACGCAGTGTTAACCTGATGATGTATGATGAGGGCATGGCAGTCAGCAGAGCCATGGGTAAGCCGAAGCCAAAGTAATATGGCCAGTTCCTCTCAATGTTGGACAGCCGCTGGTGCATCTCGATGCCTTAGACAAACACAAAAAAAACACATCGTTTAGAGCATAGGTGTCAAACTCTGGCCCGCGGGCCAAATTTGGCCCACAGCCTAATTACATTTGGCCCGCGAAGCCATACCAAATTACTATTAGAGCTGGCCTACTGGTATTATACAGCTAATATATATATTGTTTAGTATTAAGCTTTGCTTGTTCCATATTCAGTTTTTCAGCAAAACTTGTTTGAGTACATAAGAAAAGATTCATTCTTACATCTGGAGGAAGATTTTTTTTTTCAATAAATATTAATGTTAGCCTGCGACTTTGTTCCATTTTGAATTTTGGCCCACTGTGTATTTGAGTTTGACACCCCTGGTTTAGAGGTTCCCATTGAATTCAGATGAGTCTGTGTCTGTATAGAAGCTGACAGAGGACTCACCATGGTTGAACCAGCGATACTCAAAGCAGTACAGGGAGTAGAGCAGAGACATGTGGAGGAGGCTAACCATCTGTCCAATAGCATCGATGGGGAAGAGACTAACGATCATACCCTGGAGGACCACAAAAATACACACAGCGACACTCGTTGGAATAAAGTGAGAAACACAGGCAGCTATGCAGATTTATTTTAAAGAAAGGATAAAATGTACCTGAATGAGGAAGAGCGCCTGGAGGAGGAGGTTAAAAAGCATGTCTGCGATGATCTTACTGACGCTGGGGAATGGCTGAGCTTTACAGCCAGACACTTCAAATGCAAGGTCAGCTATGTCCTATAACACAGAGCAACGTAATGATATCAGTGTCACTGCAGCCAAACAGGACGTATAACTGCTTTTAACTCTGTAATGGACATCTGACCCTGCTGGGGAAATGTTTTCCAGTTCTTATTTTCGAATATCATCCTCTCAAAATAACCACAACAACAAATGTTTGTCAGAAGTTCATCGACAGGTCTGAGGTTTTGTGCTTTGGCATTATCGTGCTGAAAACAGCCCGGTCTTGTTTGACAAAGATGCCCTTTTTTAAGATCTTAATAGAATGCTCATTTCACATTGATTTTCAGCCTTGTATATTGTGCACAAAGACTTGAATTAATAGAGGGAATATTTGAATAATATTATGTGCCATATTATTTTACATCCCATAGTGCTTCTGCTTTCTCCTGTCTCTTCATGTATCACCCTTTCTGCAGCTCTGTGATTGAGCACAGTTGGTTTCCACTTGCTCATCAGAGTCAGGAGTATGAGACCGATGAGAGTCGCCGGCAGCACCAGTGGGCCATTTCTCTGACAGTGTGTGGCACTGTGCTTGTTCCATCAGCCAGAAGAAGGGTGTGTGATTAGCCCTTTCTTGTGGAAGCAGGGTGATTAATCTGTTTTAACCATTAAAAAATACTTTACAATATTTTCGGTTTTCTGTTGTTAGTGTGGTAGTCACAAATTGATTCATATTCAGTTAGATCAAAGACATGATGCACACATGCCACTAGGTTCTGCTGAATCGGTGAGTGCTCTGGAGACCTCTTTCCTTTCCCTGGCTCATCTGCTCCTACGTGTGGAAATCACACCTGATGATGAGCTGGTAGTCTCCTCTGGTGGTCAGCAGTGTGGTGTGTTGGATGTGCTACTTCTGGTGTTGGGTTGATTAAAGTTATTTTTTTAAGCTGTGGGACCCTAGCATAAACCAATCACGACTTTCTTTACTGTGAGAAACATTATTCTGTAACCGTATGGTTGAGTTATTAAAAATCACGACCCCATTCTAACTTACCAGGATGCTCTTTTACACTTACTTATCTCTTGCTAAAGAACATAGTTATGAGGTGCACACAGCATTGCATAACTTCAGGGGTTTTTTATTACAACATTTTTTAGTTTGTAATAGTTGCTTTTATAATTTGCAAATAATCATATTTAGCTTTTATTTCCATTTTACACAATATCCAAATTTGTATTAAAAATAGTTGTACAGGAAGGACACCAAAAATTTAACCTTAGACTGTTTCTGTATAATTAAACGTCACATATGGCCTCATCCATGAATAGAAGCAACATCTGTGTCTACAGCTTCTTTATTAATAAAGCGCTGCAATACCATCTAACAGCTGACTTTATTAAACACCAATGTTCCCTCTAATTTTTCATGTGTCTGAGCGAACACACAAACTCCCTGAGCGGACACTTGGACCACTGTGAGCAACAGCAGACGTGTGCACTTTTTCCGTCAGTTGTTCCGTCTGTCCTGCTCACATCTCCAATGGTTGTACACGTTGTTATTAACGTGGCTTCACTCCACATCAGCCACTTTGCTAAAACACCGGCGTCGGCACATAAGGACGCTGTCATAGCCTGTCAACCACGTTGATTAGCTGCGTATATACGAATGTGAATCGCATTATTGGCTGGATTATGGGATAAGGTGGCATCGTTGTAATCCCATACGGGAGCAGCCAGTCACTCACTGACTAACACTGCAAAACAGAATTGTTAAAGTTTTAATTTTAATTTCAATTCAGGTTAGATTTTTTTTTGTGTGCAACGCAGATTTTCTGTGCGCAGAGACCGTGCCAGCAGTGCGCAATTGTGCACACGCGCAGTTTAGAGGGAACATTATTAAACACCCCTTCTTCTCTGTATCCTCTGTCTTTCTTTACATTTTGGGGCTATTTCTGATGAGAGAGCAGTCTGAACTATTGCAAAGGAAGAGTCAGCAGCCCTTGAGGCAGCGCTGGCTTTATAAATCTCAGCAGCTGACACTGATTCAGTATAGTCTACTGCGCTGTGAGCTAAAGTGGAATGCTACTACAGAAAATCGTACACCAGAAGTAATAACAGTCTCCGATGCCTGAAGGGGACAAAAAAAGTTACCATCTCGTGTGCATGGCGTGGAAGTCTGATTTTAAAGAAGGGCCTGACCTGGAACCAGATGGCATTGACGATCTTGCTGAGGACAAACAAGGGGAGGACCCAGAGAGCACTGAAGACGGACGTCAGGATGAACTCTAACCAGGACCACACACTGCCATGGAGGGAGGGGTCACCTGGAGTAAAAACAGCTTTGTTAATTATCTGCTTCCCGTAACACACCGGAAAACTTGGTCCAGATTGAGCAGCAGCCATACACACCAATGATTTTTGCCGTGAGAGCCTGCAGGAGTGGAATAAACACCCGGTAAAAGAGAAACAGACTGAGCTGAGAAGAGAAAGAGAAATACCTTTGTTATTCTTTAACTTGTGCTTCCCTGCATAGCGTGGTTGTTTAACTTTGGTATTCAGCTTTGATACTTTAGTGGATAATGATGTTTCACATTTGAGGCAGTAACAGTTTAAGCTTACCCAGAACACTCCTCCATTCCAGGCACAGCATTGAAAAATCCTGCTGGCTACTTTGGGATCACTAGAAGAAAAATGAACAACACTAATGTTTCACTTTCGCATGACTTGATTTCATTGCTTCTAAACAAACTCCTGAGAACTGTCAGCGTGCTGCAGTTTGCAGGGTGGATATGATGATGGCCCCAACTAGATAACATATTGTAATTCACACATTATTATATTTACTAGTGAAGAAAACAAAATGCGACCAAAATGTGTTCGGGTGCTTACTTGTCCGGTTTGCGCTCCTCACTCTGTGCCCGTCTCTGTGCCAGGGCCCCGCTGGCCCTTCTCCTCCGCTGCTCTTCCCTTTTCTGCTGGATACGAGCATCCAGCTTGGAGATTGTTCCAATCCCCAATATGGAGTCCTTGATCCCCTGTAGAGCATAAATACAAAAAGAGACAGTCGGAGCATTTCTACAAGTCTTAAATCTTCTCTGTAATGAATGATCCCCGTGAGGTCAGTAAAGAACATTTGACATTATTTCAAAGACAAATATTATTTCTGGAGGCTCTTGAAGTAACCCGGACACGTTCAGGCTGCACAGGTTCAAAGTATGGCTTAATAACACCGTCACTGGAGCCCAGCTGTAGTTACAGTAGTGCCAACTGTGCTTTGCATGGTCATGGCCACACATCTTAATCTTTGAAGTCAAACACTGTCAGTCTCATGGCCATGCAGTCTGGTTTTACCAACATTTGTAAAAGAATGAGTCATTCTAAAGACCTTACTGAATAATGCCTAAACATTGCCAATGATCTGCTGAATCAGTAACTGCAGAGCAACATCCACCTCTGGCATTAACATCAGCTCAAACTGTGTGATGCAAGCTTCATTGCATGCATTTCCATGGGTGAGCTGATGATGTCCTGATTTGACCAATGCCTGGGGTTTTAGGTTTTGTGAAGCCAGCTAATCCACAGAAAACCTGGCTATGATGAACTTGCTTCACAGTAAAGCTCTTTAGAGAAACATATGCAAACATTATTGTGTCTTTGGAGGTTTTGTCTGGTTGAGTTTCTCTTCTTCTTACACTTCAGTCACAGATTCAATTTCTGATGAGTATTTCTATGCACTCAGTGAGTGCTGAAACTGGAAACAACCTCGTGTTTGCACAGATGCATGGACACAGCAGAGGTTTCAACACAGTTTCTGCTGCATGGAGGCACCTCTCTCTGCTCGTTATGTCCCTACTGTGGATCCACATTGTGAATTAGCATGACATTTGTTGAGTAGAGAAGCTGTTCATTTTGGCTCTGCACTGGACCGTTACTGAAGCATTAATGATGTTAAACAGTGTAACTTAAGAGGCAAAAAAGCTCTTTAAACTTAGAGCAAAGTTTCCAAACTTGTGAAATTGTTTTTATTGAATATGACTTGTGTTTCTGTACAAGCAGTTTTTCTGTCCCAGTGACCACTGAAATGATCGCTCGACTTTTATTTAGAAAGAGACTTAAAAATGAGAGTCTGGGCTTATTCCAAGATGTCGGCTGCCAAGTTTCAAAACTGGCTACTCGCAGAACTTTAACATCCAAAACTCTGACACCAAATGGATGGAACATACTATCTACATTAAGATTGCTAAATCATGTGTATGTCACAGAAATCAGTCAGAATTACGATCTTCAGCTCGCTCTTTCTACTGTTTCAACCAGCAGGGCTGAATGGGTCCATTGTTTTGAATGTTTCTGTTTCAGTTTGCATACACTACATACTTGCACATTATGTCATAAATTATTTATGAGTGCAGTGTCTTTGTGTTTGCTAACCGTCGCAACATCGCGGAGGAAAGCCCTGACGCTGTCTGTCATCTCTGCACCAGCTGCAGATCCATCAACTGCAGAAGGAGGGGGGGCTGGTGACCTGGTGGTCCGCTCTCATGGCAGGGAGGGGCTCACCCAGTAACCTGCAACAAACCAAAACCCAAGGAAACAAAGTGAGGGGCTGAATGGAAAACCTTCAACCTTTGAAATGCAGATGCTAACAGCTCTTGCTACTTGCTTTGCTAAGACACACAACTGCTTGAAGACCTATTTTCTTGTGATTTTTGTTAACTCAACTGTCACATAATATTTAATGTTTTTACCTCTTCAATGAATCAGCTACCTGTATAACAAGCTTATCATTTGGCTTTTACAAACAGTAGCCTTTCTAAACCTGGTAGTTTTCCATGCACATCCATAAAAATAAACCTCCATTAGTTTGTGTTTTACATACATCAGAAAAAGCCTTCTAATACTAAGAAAGTTCAACAATACAATGTTTGGCAAATTCTCTCAGAGTTTTGATATTTGGTCACCGTTTTTAGTGTTTCACAAGCTGATGATGATGTAAGTCTTTATTTTAAAAACCATTATCAGCAACATTTGACATATAGATATCTATATCTATATAGATATAGATATATATCTTTCTAAAAATACTTGTCCGCACACTAAACACGTGCTCTTACAGAATACCTAACGAGTTTCATATAGATCACAACTTAATAACTTCTGGACAAAATCTATCAGCATCTAATGCCTTGCTAAGAGAAGCAAAGCTTATGTGCGTTTCATAAACGCTGCTATCGTCTTATTTGTTGCATGGTGACATTATACACCAGCGATGTCCTCTCCTTTGTCTTAAGATGCAAACGTTTGTCCACCTATTGTCTCTGTGCGATACTGTTTTATTCAACGCTAGCAAGCTGACTCAGTGGGTTAGCGCAAAAAAGATGATAACACACACTCAGGCTAACTGGCTCATTGTGGTCTGCTTAAAAATCCTCTAAAACTGGCATAATCTCATATATAGAGTTCAGCATGTTGACTATGGCCCTGTAATCGATGACTTTCGCTTCTTTAGTGTTCAACTAGCTTGTCTGTTTGTGATGCTAGCTAAATTATCGCTCAACAACTAATTTAACTGTAGACTTTTTCTTCCTGATGACGTCCATACAAATGATTAACAGACAGATAGAGCACACATTTAACAAAGGTCTGGTGCTTACCTCATGCGACAGCCACGGTGTTACAATAGCTTGGGAAATTCTTTCTTTCTCTTCCTTAATGTAAACACAACAAACAGCATACAGCCACTGCCAGCAGCTAGGGCCGTGGAAAACAAATTGCGCAAGCTCCAACCTCGAAGGAGCATGGGAAGCGTAGTCCTCAGTACTGGAAGGCGAAGACAGAAAGTGGAGTAAAAGCTCATTAAAATGCTAAGGGGTGTGTCCACTTTATGACGCATGTGTCGAGCATTCATTACGTATTTATAATAAGTTATTAAGACGACAGCGATATTTTATTTTCTATATCTCTGATGTTATATGATTGTGAGAGAAGCTAGATAGCTTTGTTAGCTTTGTTATAAGGTTGCAGAATTAAGTTTTGCTGTGTTGCTATCGGCTCACGATGGAATAAAAGGAAATAAATTTAGAACATATCCACATGCAACTGCAGCAGGTAGTGAATAAAGCAACGATTAGCATGACAAGATAAATGGAATTTTTAAATCTCACACGCAAAGTACGTGGTGTTAGAAAAATGCAGCACAGCTGGGCCTCGGGCTGTATAACAATGAAAGTTAGCATATTCAAATTCACGTGTGTGTTTGAAGTGAGGACGCCTTGGAGAGACCTCATGCAGAGAAAATGTGTGAAAGCCTGGGAACTGACTGAGGAGCAGATAAAGAAAGGTTGAGGTTAGGGGTGGAGGTAAAAGACTAAAAGCTGCAGCACATATGAGCTTGTAATTGAAATGGAGAAGCTGCAGTGGGGCAGAGAAAGAGCAAGCTGCGTTTGAAACGCTGACCTAAAGCTCCTTAAATACCTGCAAAGTGTCTTTTTTTGAAGCACTGACAACTTCAAGGACGAATATAAAGCTAAAGAAGAGGCCTACAGTCAATTATTTAAAAATACTACAACAACAAACATAACTAATGCAAAATGTGTTATGATCAATCTTAAATTCGATTTGATTATTTTAATAAAGCGCCCAAGAACTTTATATAAATTTGGAATGTAAATATGGGAGTTTTATTATAATAACTTGATAAGGAGCCATTTCTATCACAGAGACATAAACAGCATATTGCTTAAAACTGAAAATGCAGTGTTGTCTAGCTGCTCCACCTTTGTAATGATGGTGGGTCCGTGTATAACATATGAACTGTGGCCAGACATCATCTTCTTTTATAAATTAATCCACTGCATACTTTCCTAAAGAAGGGAAAGAAAGAAAGCAATGAAGCAGCATTCCTTAGTTTTTAGAGAATTCCACCAGCTCTTGTGGCCATGCAGATAATTCCAGGTCATGACAATTATTTAGGAACCTTCCTAAATAAAACTCATTAAGAGTTTGAGAAATTTTATGAGTGAGTGTGTTTTCACAGTGGAAGAGAAAGAGCACACCAAAAAGAAAAGGAGGGCAGGTTTACACACGTGACTCTAACAGCTTCTACAGCTGCATATTGAAAATCGACACGACCACTAACCACCACAAAGTTACGTGTGCAGGGCTATTCCGACTATGAAACCAATAGAAACAATTAGCTGTAGCTAGTGGCTCTAACAGCTAACCCTGGTTTGTCTTCCTTTGCTGAGGAGCACAAATAATCATCTTTTCTGTCTTGAAACCAGAGCAGTAGCAACTAAAGTTGAAAAAACGCATCAGGAAAGTATTTACAGGGGTCATAAGATAAGGGATCGAAGCGCCATTTCCCACTTACAAGAGTTGCTGCTTGCTGGCCACTAGCTAAGTCATATATGAGTGTTGTGGTGGTACAGAGCTTGTGGGAACCTGGGTGGATCGTGAGTGGCTGGGAGAGGTTAAGAAATGTACAGGCCTGTGTAGAGTCTATTGGACTACTAATGGCACTTAAAGGTAGGGATAGTAGAGGCAAACAAAGCAAAATACCCCATTTCAACATGTGTCAAGTGAAGAACATGAACTGGGCACCACTGTGGGGTTGTTATGGTCCCCAGCACATGTAGAAATAAGGAGCAACTCCATAGAATGAGTTATGAATGACGAATGAAGGGCAGCAATATGCAATTAGCTCCACACATCTAGACAAGTTTCAAAAGAAGATAAAATAATGAACACTTTGGAGATATGATATAACTTGCCGCATTTCTCGTTATTTTTATATTTTAGATTACTAGACACTATTTTTAAGATGGAAGAAACTTTTTCAGGATTAAATGTTTTCATTTTGTTTGTTGTTTTTTCTGGTAAAGCTCTAAAAAAAGAAGAAAAGAAAAAGGAAGCTGTGTAGTAGTTCTTACAAGCCAAACAATACCGAAGACAAACCCTGCTGCTAATGAGGTGAGTTAGATTTCCATGGCTCCGCGCAGAGGCACTCCCACGAGGCGGTGCACTGTTCAGACCAGCATCATGCGTTCATCTGCACACAGATGCTGCTGTGAACTTAACTCGACTGTTGCTTATGTTGCCAGAAGGGATCTCGCTCTCCATCCATGGTTGTCCTCAGGATAAGAAATGTGCACAAAAGGAAATATGCACTCATCTGCCTGTGCATTGCTGGATTCATCATGTACAGATATCTTGGGTAAGTTCTTAAAATGTTACGTATGTTCCAGTAAGAGGCTGTTGTTTTCCCCTCAATGCAACGATTCAGTTTGATGTAGTTTTCACAGACACACAATTCAAACAGTCTCAATAGTAATATTGTTTGTGTGGCTTCTATAACAGTACAACAGTGTCATTGTATTACACACAGTTTGACGGTTGTCATAAGAAACTTTATTTATTTTGGGAAGTGAATAATAAGAAACTAATGGATGATGAAGAAAATGTAAAAGAAGCTCTTATGAGTTTACTGAAGTCTGATGTCCTCCTGCTCAACTCAAGACATCTGCAAATTCCTGCCAAGCATGTCATGTGGTCAGTTAGAGTACAATAGCCTGTGTTAGGCATTAAGTGACTGTGACACACTGAGTGGAACTCCTCTTCCAGCATGTCGGGAAGGGGGAGGAGGATGAGCCGAAAGGTCGGCTTGTGTGCCAACACGTCCCAGTTCACCCTCGAGGGAGAGCCCTTCCGCATCATTGGGGGATCCATCCACTATTTCCGTGTGCCCAGGGCCTACTGGAGGGACCGCCTGATGAAGATGAAAGCCTGTGGGATTAATACCCTCACTACGTACGAACACTGCTCCAGTGATTGAGTTTAGAATCACAAGCACTGTCACTGCTGAATGTTAACTGTGGGCGCCCTCCATCCTTGCAGATATGTGCCGTGGAATCTGCACCAGCCGGAAAGAGAGGTTTTTAGCTTCCAGACACAGCTGGATTTACAGTAAGGAGAATGTTCTTATATGATTAATCACCACACAGCATCCTTCACACCACCTTCCTAGCTTCTCTAACAATATTACCTGCTCTAAGGTATTTTGGATATATTCTTCATTTTCTCCTCATCATCTAAGTCCTCAGTGCTCAGGGGAGATGCTAGAGGCAGAGAGTCCCACCTGACAACAGCAGCATCTCCATAACAAAAGCAGCTTATCGAGCAATTAACTGCACAGCGATGATAAGCGAAGAGAGAGGTCCTGCCTCTGCCAGTGTTGTTGCCAGGCACTTTTCACACTCACCAAACAATAAGAAATGGAGCCTCACTGTGAGTCTAAACTTTGGGTTTGCACAGGAAAAAGTTGCTTGTTGATTTTCTTTTCTGTTTGGATTTCAGAGCCTATATCAGCCTTGCAGCCGAGATGGAACTGTGGGTGATTTTGCGTCCAGGACCCTACATTTCCTCTGAGCTGGACCTAGGAGGACTGCCGAGGTAGTCACGGTGTTCTCTGTATGTAGGTTTATGTAGAAATTCAGAATTTTTTTGTGTGTATATTCATATGGTATGAAAAGGGACGTTAGTTTAAACTGCAAGTCTGTTCAGTGCCTGTCCTGAGTAAATAGATTTGTATTTAAGTGAATTTAACCGGACAGCACAAGAGTTACTTGATCTAACGCACAAAGTGCCATTTTTGCTTTCTGAATGAAATCAGGGTGGAAGAGTCGCATCTTGTTTAAAGTAAAGGCTTGCTCAGTGTCTCAAGCTTTGTCCAGTATTTTAGACTCACTGTGGCTCTGTTGTTAAGTGTTAACTGAGCATGTTTTCTATGTCTTTGCAGCTGGCTCCTCCAAGACAGCAGCATGAGACTGCGGACGACGCACCCAGGGTTCATTCAGGCTGTCAACACTTTTTTTGACAAGCTGATACCAAAACTGGTTCCATTGCAGGTCAGGCTGGAAACATACCAGCTGAAGCAGAGTCTGTTAATCTTTTTAATTAAAAAAAAAATGCTTGTTTGTGTTTTGCTAGTTCAAGAAAGGAGGTCCAATCATTGCCGTGCAAGTGGAAAACGAGTATGGCTCCTTTGCAAAGGATCAGAGTTACATGCTTTTCATTAAAGAGGTGACTACACATGAAACTTGATGGGATAGAACGGATCAATAGGATTATTTTCACTTCTTCCTTTGTGTTTTATTTTGAAAGGCTCTGCAATCCAGAGGGATCAGCGAACTGCTGCTCACATCAGACAAGCACAAAACGTTAAAGTCTGGGGGTGTGGATGGAGGTATATTAATAATCACACACCTAAACATAAACATGCACACACAGAGTTAACCTAATCTCGTGTAGCCCTCAGGACAGTGAAGCTTCAGAAGCTAAATCAGAGAAACATTCAGGAGCTGACTGCTATCCAGGTGAGTCTCACCTTTCCACATCACTTGTATCCATCACTGATGACAGTAAGGAGATGCAAGCTGACTGTGTGCGTGCTGCTTTTCAGCCCAACAACCCCACCATGGTGATGGATTACTGGACCGGCTGGTATGATATCTGGGGAGAGCTCCACCATGTGCTGCCCCCAGAGGGTAAGGAGGGTTCTCTGTGCTGCTAGTGGCATGTTGCTCCCCTGCTATTCATAATCAGCCTGGGTGGTCTAACAATGGAGTGTCGCTCAAGGGAGTCTTCATAATTCAGCGAGGTGGTAAAAGAAGCGTACACATCCTTCTCTTAGTATCTCTGAAAGCCAATGCTACATAGTGATGTTACATTAGCAAAAAACAGGCATAAAGTGTCTTGTGCAAATTGAATTCTTCTTATATTTTATAAAATGAAAAGAAAAATATTGTGGAAATCATTGCCTGTAGTTATTTTATTAGTCTTTCATTCATTTTTATACATTTGTGTGCAGCTTGTGCAGTGAAATACAAATCGGTCTAAATCTCCTGCTTCAGAAACCAAATTTGGAAATTGAAATCTGTTGGGTTTTTGTCTTATAATTACTGCTTTAAAGCAAATTTGTTTTAAAAACAGTCGTTTACATCAACCAAACCAGTAAACATGGAAAACCTGCTTGTGAAAAGAAATTTGGATACAGAAATCTATACTCTTACTTTACGAATACTTTACTAACCCTTGAAAGAAATGCATATATGAGTAAAACCAATCAAAGGGTAGCGTTATTGTCTGTTTCACTAGTGCTACTCTATCTCCAGTTCCTCTAAACTGCTGTAAATGTGCTTTCTTTCTCACCCCAGTGTAGATTTTTGCATGAGAAATGGCAGCTACATGCCCACAGTGGACATGCAAATGTCAGGGTCATGCTGCTTTTGAATGAGTCACTTAAAGCATTTAAGAAAATGAGTCAGAAGAGTTTCGGGATTCAAAATTTGTATTTGCATGAATCCATTTTTCTAAACACTGTGAACACGTCTCATTTCTTGTCAGATATGGTATCCACTGTAAGGGAAATTCTGAGGAGAGGCATGTCTGTCAACTTGTACATGTTCCACGGAGGATCCAGTTTTGGCTTCATGAGCGGAGCACTCGCCAATCCCTCATACAGAGCTTTAGTCCCCAGCTATGGTTGGTTCCTTTGTACTGTGCTCAGTCTCAAATAGACTCTCATGCAAATTCACAAAGACGTTTGAGTGATTAATAACTGCCGTATGAGAGCTGGAAAATGTCGTGTTCTGTACTGTTGACCTTAACACCCAGCAGGTGGCAGCAAATGACAGTTTTCGCACACTGTTGATGTTCCGCAGATTATGACGCTCCTCTGTCTGAATCTGGGGAATACACTTCAAAGTACCATCTTCTCAGGGATTTACTTTCCCGATACAAAAACAGTAAGAAAAACACGAGATATGCAGCACATTATTTTATTCAGTTACTGACCTCTTTGCCTCTCTGTGCAGCAGGAGGCTCTGACAGTCTCCCGGACATGCCAGTCCTGCATTACAGGGAGGCTTATGAACCAGCCATTATGTACCAGCACCTTTCATTATGGGATGCTTTAAGCTTCACAGAAGGAGTACGTTTATGTGAGATTATCTGTGACGTACGTATCCTGCAATGTAAAGAATTTTGCTTTTCAGACAGTTCAACTGTTTCAATTGTCTCTGCAGCCATTTAAGTCCACCAAACCAGTAAACATGGAAAATCTACCCGTGAACAACAGAAATGGGCAGTCCTATGGCTACACTCTGTATGAGACTATCATCACGAGGGGAGGGCTGTTACAGTCAGGGGACAATGTCAGAGACCGTGCCCTGGTGAGTTAATGCACACTATACATGTGCATGATATTTATCCATAAGCTAATTGCTTAGCTTCCATAATGTGTTTGTAGCTGCTGAAAACAAATTTATTAAAAACAAGGAAGTCATGTCTTACTGCTAAAAGATATATGTCTGTTAAATATGAACTGAACTTTAACTGAACAAACACACACATCCACACATGTGCAATAACACTAAGTGCAATAATCTTTTCTGGCATCGTTGTATTTTTACTCAGTTGTATATAGCATTCGTATTCTATTTTTATCTTATTGTATATTTTTATTCTATTTTATTCTACTGTATATAGTATATTATTTTATTCTATTCTGTACAGCTGTGTACTGTATTTATTCTTATTGTATTCTAATTTTTGCGTCATAACTTTTGCACTGTCCACTTCCTGCTGTGACAAAACAAATTTTCCACATGTGGGACTAATAAAGGTTATCTTATCTTAAACCTAGTGGCATAAGATAGTCAGCATAGAAAAACTGCAAATATGGGAAAACAGCTAACCAGACTCTGTCCAAGGGTTAAAAATATCCTCCTAATAGCTCATTCATTAAACATTTTTGATATTGTTCATAAAATGAACAGCAAATAAATAAATAATAAGAAAAAACCCTGCAAGAACAAAATGATTCCTTCTTGCTGAAAATTTGAACGATCAAATATAAGCAGGAGCCAGAGGACAGTTAACCTAGTTTACATCAGTCACACAGGCCAACAGACAAGTTAACAACCACGCGGCAACTGCTGGTCATTATAAGAAAATTAATATTTCGCAGCCGGCTGTGAGTTGTTAAGCTGTTAAGTATAAGCTATTCATTCCTGAAAAAGACAATCAGTGACTTCATGGTAACCAGTTATCTGAGTGCTGTGATTGCTTTGGTCACTGTTGCCAGGGCCACCTGTAGTTTGTACTGAGATGCCGACTTGTCTGCAGACACTACCTCTGAGTGGTCAGCTAGCACATGTTGGGGAATATACATTTTATACACTTTCCTCTAGAGTTTGCCACTTTAGCCCTGACTGAGGTCTTAGCAGAGCAAAAACACTGGGAAACAGTGACTCTGTCCAGTTCGCTCACTGTTACTCAAGATTACAAAATCTTGTAGTTCCATTAAAGGCACATATTTCAGTTGTGAATTGTTTACCAACAGCTTACTTCAGTTCGATGTCAGAACTGCTTACGTTATTCAACAACTGAACAAATGTGATCAAATGTCACACTGAAGTTATAAACCTAAACTCATCTGTTTGACCATCTTCACAAGTTCTTATGTATTGTTTACAGCTCTCTGCTCGTGGATGTCGTTTCCAGCTTTTTCCTCTCTCACTTTCATTTGTTCCTGCGGGATAGTTGCCCGCTCTGTCTCTACACTTGATGGGCTTCTCTCCCTCACATATTCTCTGGTGAATTTTAAATTCTACCAATTTTCTCAAAGTTAATGTCAGCCACAGCTATATCTGACAGCTCAGGTGCAGCGCAGGATTGAGCCAGAGGAGGACTGCTTTATGACAAACTATTCCACTGTGTAAATCTGAGATTTGTGCTCCTACGGTGTGCAGAAAATCTTCAGACAGTTCATTGTTTTTTCCACAAATAAAAAAAGGATTACAAAATCTTGTAATTCCATTATAGTTCCTGACCTGTCTGGATATTGCAGTTGTGCAAATTACCATTGTTTATATATATATATAACATATAATGCTAGATATTTATTAAAGTAAGCATTAATTGGATCAGTCAAAGCTGAGCACACTGCTAAAACCTTGGCCCTGTCCTCGACCTGCATGCTTGCAGACTCCCTTTCAGTCTATTATTTAATTGAAACCAAACAGAAGTGAACTGAACAGTGTTTTTAGTCACATACATAGAGATCTAAACATCTCTCTGGTAAATAATGTTTAGTGTTCTTCTGCACATCATGCAGGTCCCATGGTTTCAGGTTAATTCAGGGTTATGGTTTATCATAACGCCGCTCTCCTCTGGATAAATCCTGAGGTCCACCTGAGGCTTAGTCCTCAAACTCACACAGTTTTAGCACTTTCACAGATGAGTTCCCCCCAAAGAAAATCATCCTGATTCTTCTTCCTCTTCTTTTCATTTCTCTACATAGTCACACTGTTTTCATAAAGAACCATGTGTACAGCATTAGCTTAAATTGTATTATTTTTGTCAGACTCTCATTCGCTTCTTTTGCACTCCCTCATCAAAGGCCTTTATTTTTAGACACTAATTCGTACACCTCTTGTCAGGTAATTACTAAAATAAGCTGACTGCATCTTTGGATATAAAGATAGCTCACTGTTTGCATCACCATATGATCTTTCCACTTCCATGGACACACTTTTGTAAATGCATCATCATGCTAATTTGCCCTACAGCACTGACACTCGGCCTTTTTGGTAAGCCCTAAAAGAGGGTTTAGCACTGGCCCAGATATTAGTAGATCTGGTTTGAGATATTAAACTGACAGGTTTGACCACTCATGCTGTCTTTACCAGTTTTATTGCATGAAATGCTCTTAGAGTGAGGACCAACCAATTAAACTTCGGCTTAAGTGGATATTTCATTCTTCAAAGAAAAAGGGGTGGAGCGTTGCTCTGGTGCCTTCCAGCAGGACACAGTTTAAACTAAATTACTACAGTTATTTGACACTAATGTTTTTTACTCCAGGTGTTTGTAGACAGAAGCTACATTGGCCTTTTCAAGCGCCAGAGTCTGGAGCTGGCGGTTCCTGATGGTAAGGTATGATATCAAGTTGAACAGTGAAGAGAAAGGCTTCATTCAGTGTGATGGATGCTGGCGAGGCAGCTGTCTGGCTGTTAAAACGATCAAAAAACATAAATGTGATTGATCCCTACAGGGACGTCGTACCTTGAGTTTATTGGTGGAGAACTGTGGACGAGTTCACCAGGGAAGGGAGCTTGACAAGCAACGTAAAGGTGACTGACTGAAATTTTTGCTGTTCATCGCTCTGCCTGCTTTTAAATCACTCAAGCAATCAGTTTGTAGAGGGCAAGCCAATTTCGATTTGTGTTTTTGCAGGACTAGTGGGAGACATTTTATTAAACAATATCCCCTTGAGAGATTTTACAATATACAGCCTGGATATGAAACCCAGCTTCCTTGATAGGTTTGTAGACTTTATTAAATCTAATACGCTGCATATTACTTACTTTTGTCTGTAATAGTGTGTTTGATGTGGCCTTATTTCAGTCTTTATCAAGCACCCTGGAAAAGTCTTTCTGAAACACCCAGCTTCCCTGGATTTTTCATGGGCAGACTGTTTGCATATGGGTATCCAAGTGACACGTTTGTGAAGCTGCCAGTAAGTAAACAGCTATGTTAAAAAATAAGTAAATGACATTTAAATGAACGGAAAAGACTAATCACATTGTTACACCTTGAAATCCAATAAATTAGAAGAAGGAATTCCGATGACTGAAACCTCCTTGTGGAGTAGCAGGTGGAAACTGACTTTTAAATGTCTGTCATTAGGATCTTTTGTGCTCTATCCTGTTGAAGTGTCTGCCTGTGAGTCTTCAGTCTGGAAGAGGGTATAAAAAGCTCTTCAAATTATTTGAAATAACAAAATTAACTGTAAAGAAAATCAAATTACTGCCAGTTCACCGCTGGGTAGCTTGCAGGCATTGATTCAGCTTTGCATTCTTCAGCATCGCCTGAATATACAGTAATGTGAATCCGTTTATCTGAAAAGTGAGCTGAAAGTGGACCTTTTTGAAAGGATAATGATCTGAAGCACATTCGTGAAAGAATGGCTCAGAAAGAAGAAATGGAAGGTCATGCAATGACTTGGTTGAAAATAATAAAACCTTCAGTGTCACTGAAATGTTGAATGGGCATTTAAACCAAGGAGAATCATTTTACAGGGAAGAGAGTTTAGAAAGCAGGTACTGGTGGACGTACACAAAACTCCTACAAGGAGTGCCAATGGGGGCAAAATGAGCTTCTGATACTGTGGGTGTAATTTATTTCATTTTAAACAGAAGTATCTGAGATCTGTTGGTAATCTTATTCAATGAACCACTGAAGAATTATCATTTGTGCTGTCCTTCAAGTACTATAAAACATCTTTTTTCTGCAGCATTTTTAAAATAGTCAAATGTTTCCTCATCTAAATATGTTAAAAACATTCATAAAGAAGCCAGGTGTGTTTATACTTATTTTTTTTAATTTGTTTTAATAAATGTATGTGTCTGGGATCCGCAGGGCTGGGAGAAAGGTGTTGTGTTTATCAATGGGTTGAACCTTGGGCGCTACTGGTCCATTGGCCCCCAGCAGACTCTCTACCTCCCAGGTCCTTTTCTCAATAGTGGAATCAATCAGGTATAACTGTTCAGAAGCAAATGATGAATTATGATGATTGTAGCACTTTGTTAGTCTGTGTGAGCGCCGCTTACAGCTACATCCAGAGTCCGTGGATGCATCCTTCAGGTCGGAGAACAGCTAATTTTAATAAAACGAGCTTGTAGTTTGATATCTGCTGTCACAGTATGATTGTAAACAGCTGTTGTTGGCGTTTGTAATGTTGGTTGAGTTGTTGATCCCAAAAGTTCAAATATGTAAATGTGTTTCACATTTTTTTCTCCTTAGTTTAATTAAGAATTTTAATTATTGCTTTTGTTTCTGTATCTGACAACCGTGACCTGATTTACTGTTAAACTGTTTCAGCCTTTGTGTTTTGTTTTGCTTCATTTCTTTTCTTTTTTTGCTTATATACTAAGTTAGCTTTTGCAATAGTGGCTTTGTATGATTGTTTCCCTGGATGCAAGCGATTATCATTTCATATAAGAATTACAGCAGAAGAACTGAAAGTAATTTAAATAAAAAAGTAGAGCAACACAATTTTTTAGGCTAATATTCTGTTCTAGAATATTTTTTATTCTCATAAATACAAAATGGTACAGCGCTTGTGTCCTTTCTTGTAGGTCTTTAACTACACAGCCAAAGCAGACGTGCTTGCATGCAGTCCTCCAAAAAACCTCCACATAGCTTCATCGATCATTGGCGATGATGCTATGTGGAGGCAGAAAGATGATTGGTTTAAAGGTTTGCTAGAATAGGAAATAGATGACAAAGAATTTCTTAAAAAAGTATAAGACAGAATATAGACTTATGTAAAAGATGGTTGCAGCCACCATGATGTCACCCAGGGATGGATCTGGCTGTGTAGCCATCTGGTCATAACTACTTGAGACTGATAGCAACTGTAGTTTGACTAAAACATGAAGTGTAATAGTTGTTAAAGTGTTGTAATAGTGAAAGTTGTGCCACACAGGTTACAATGTGTCTTATTTTCTCCGTTTCCATATGTTTGCATCTAAAGTGATGGCACAAGGACATACTTCTGATTGGATCACTCCCACTCGTCCCATCTTTCTACACAACTAAATTAGTTCTGATTGGATTTCTCTCTCTCTCTATAATATCTTCATCCCGTTTTAATCATTGATGAAAGAGTCAATAGACATCATCATAGTTTTTGTCCCTGTGACTTTAGCTTTTATGTAGTTATTGTCTTGTTTTTGTCAGAAAAAAGGTTGTTGACTAAAAATATGATGAAAATTATTGGTCTACAAAATTAACACTGCTTACTTGCTCTCTCTTATCTAGTGTTAGACGAGAAGACTGACGATATTAATGTGTTTAAGTTTTCCAAGGCTTCCAATAGCTTAGCCCAGCCTAGGATCACCATAGCTAATTTACATGTTGTTTGTTGTATGTTTCATTCATATTTGCTTGTAAGATGATTTTGTTACCTTCTGGGCGACTCAGGTTAGCCGTTTCCTCCTCTTCACACTCTTTATACTAAATATCTGCTGGCTCTAGCTTTGTAAACTGCTGTACTCTTAATGTATTTTTGTACTATAATTGCAAAAACCAAACAAATCTCTAACACTTGTCTGTGTTTTTTTTTCACACTCAAATAAATTAGGTCATTGTGTTTGAGGAACAAGAGGGAGACTTCAAGGTCCACTTTGAGGATCAGGCTGATCTTGGCATGGCTGCTGACATCCAGTGACCAACATCACGTCACAATTCCAATGTTTGTGTTTATGTGTGTATGTATGTAAAATTTGCATTTCTTTTGTATTACTAGGTGTTTATCATATCAGGAGGAATTGAAATACAGGGAAACAATAAATTCTGTCAAATCCAATAAATTTCACCTACATATATATTGGGGGCTCATTCGGGATTCATTTTGAATATGGCACAGTTTAGTCTGGTAGATTTTATAGCTAATCCTACTTTATAACAGCTTGATGTACGAAGGAAATATGATTTATGTGCAGTTGCCTCACATTTTGAAATCTCTGTGTCTAAATCCATGAAAAGCGAATTTAGAACTCTGGTGAAATGGGCATATACATATATGCACACACACACACACACACACACACACACACACATATATATATATATATATATATAGAGAGAGAGAGAGAGAGAGAGACATGACTCTTTAAATCAAAGACAGAGTCACGATTGTATGGGAGCAGTTTAAACCTATGTACATACAGTACCCTTATTTACAATAAATCTTTACACATACAGCAGAATTATTAAGCAATGATCACGTTCTGTGAATTTACAGTCTTAGAGTAACAATTTTAGGGAGTCTGGCTGTGGCCGGTGTGTCAGATTGTTAAATCTGTATTGCCTATGTGAATATACTTGAGTATGTATCAAGTAGCAGTTACTGCAATCTTAGGTCTGTAAAGCAAAAATCAGCTTCATGAGGCAGTAGTTTGAGCAGCTGTCAAATGAAACACAAGCAACATAGCAGTAGCATCAGACCCTAATCAAGTCAAGTCAAAGTTCAATGTTTCAAATGTCTGCAAATTAACACTGAGAACTGACGGAACTCTTAAAACGATACAAAGTCATACAGAACATTTGCATTCTTAAGTGGTGTTGCTGCAAGTCAGTGGAGTATGAACTCATTACTCGCAAGCCTTCCATCCACGGTGAGAATAATTAGAATGTATAACACAGCTATTTGAAAGAATGCACTTCTGATTTTCAGAGTAATGGCTTTACATTCCATCGACTCTCACACGTACTGTTCACAACTAACATACCAATGCTACAAATTACTCTGAAACAATAAATAACTGCTAAGAAACCTTCACCCAGCGCAGTCTTAATTAGCTTATGAGGAAGTCTTTGAGTTTGACAGGCTAACAGCAATACTGGATCCTCTTTTAAATATGAGTGCATGTCAGCGCTGTTACAGCATGTTAAGCTTGTAGTAAATGAATGCGAGAGAGGACGCTGCTGTTAATAAGCCACTGCTCCATGTTTTTGTGTGCATGTGTGTCTGTGAGCAGTGTGACAGCTCAGTGTGCGCAAATGTATGTTCAAAAGTAGCAGGGCTCCTAATTAGTACTGGGTTCACTGTTGTACAGTACAAAAAGGGGGAGGGCTCAGATCCCATCAGTGCTGTCTAACAGTCGGTGCTGACTCTCTTGAAACAAGGACTTCTTTTATTTCCCTGTGCAGCTCTTTCCCCGACAGCCAGCTTGCATCAAAACAAAAGGGCCCCATTCAGTTCTGATTGGATGGTTGGCTGGTGTTGATGTCGCTCACAAGGCTCTTTATTGCTTGCTGTACCATCTCTTCCTGCAGCTAAGTCATGTGACATCCCTTATCTCAGAGGAGACCTCAGGTGGCAAACTCCTTTCAGTGCTGCTCCAGAACACACCAGTCGTTTTTGTGCAGTTGTGCTTTGATACTCTGTGGTCGCTCAAGCACACATGGCTTTGCTCTGCCTCTTCAACTGGACACGCGTAGCTTCATGCTAAGCTGTGGTGAAATACAGCTGCTGCGTCCTGGTAATACTTTTGACCGTGACTGTTGCTTTTTCGGAGCTCAGGTTGGTTTGAATCCAGGGAGAGCTCAGTAGAAACATTCCTCCCCTGAAACAAAAAAGTTTACACTTAATAAGTGCAATCAGGAAAAAAAGAAAATAAATTATTAGCCATGATAGAGGCCATGTAAAGCTTTATCAATGCAATATGATGTTCAAAATATCATACTCCCAAGTTTCCAGCATGGCAGTAGCATGCAAACTGACTTCCATGTGTCATAATTACAATGCGAAACCTCAGATTTTTAAGTACAGGTTCTGCCAAACACTGTTTGTATATAATCCCTTTAAAAATACAGCAATATAATCTGTGTGCACAGGCTTTAAATGACCTGTTTCTAATATTGTAACTAATTTGTTTTTATAAGTAATCCATAACTTGTCCAATGATCCATGTGAGCCTGCATCCTAGCTGATGTAGGGGAAGAGACAGGCTCAGTGGTCTATCACAGGGCTATGTTGTTTTGCCACTGCATGGAAAAGAATTACCTCGGGGAATTTGTCTGTAGATGCTCGTAAAGAATCATAAATATGACATTAAAATCATGTATAGAATTTACAGGTTTATTTTTATAAACCTGTAATTTTCACAAGTGCAAATGGTTCACATATTAACAAGCGGTAATTAGCAGTCTCCTTTATGTTTGAAAAAGATGGAGATGGCTGATATTATTATGCAAGAATGGCAACGTTCCATCTTTTCTTTTCTTCTTCTCATTAATATATATTAATAATGGTGAAATTATTACCAGATTTGCATATATTTTCAATCGATTTCTTTTTACTGTGTATGCGCCAAATGCTAACATAGCTGTTTCAACAACACCTGAAGGAGTGTTCATTTAAATGCAATAAATTAGGACTTTTGTGGTGCCAGCTAACATTCACCATTTAAATGATTGCTGAATGTTCATCAGCTGATCTTCTTTCTCATTATCTAATCTTGGTTGAAAAAATTATTCTAAAAAGAAAGTTTCACGGGTGTCTGCAATACCATGTCACTGTATGCTGGACAGCCTTCTTAAATGTTGGCTGGACAAACTGTGCTATGCATCAGGGTTTTTGTCACTTTTTCCATTTTAAGGATGGGTTCAGTTAAAGTTTTACAGTCAGCCTTGTTTATGGTTTCTTGCATTAGGTTCCTCTTGTATCTCCTGTGAGAGCCTGTCAGTCCTTTGTATATGTTTCCTGTGTTATGTCCGTGTCTCCCTCTGTGGCTCGTCTCCCTTTCCTGTTCCCATGTTCCCCTCCTTGTGTTTCATTCCATGTCTTCCCTGCCTGTTATGTGCATGCATGTCTGTACTTCCCCCAGTTCCAGTGTCAAGCCTGTGTGTTTTAGTCTGCATCTCAGTATGTTTCCTGTTTTATTCTGACAGTCTCTCATCCAACGTTCATTTTACCTATGTCATTATGTTTATTACAACACTCTGTAGTTGAGGGTTTATCCAGAAGGCTATGCGTGCAGTTTTTCCCCATCTTTTTTTCTCTCAAGATTTTCTCTCATGATACTGCATCTTTATTGTTTATTTCTTTCAGGGACTGTGTTAATCACACAAACAGAAAACATGATTTGTATCAGATTAAGCTACTGACTAATTTATGAGGCTAGCTCAAGCTCTAAATATCACAGGAGAGCTTATGAGACCACAAACTCTCTGCGGGAGCCTCTGAAAGAAAAAGACACAGAAGAACAAGACAAGGAAGAAAAAGGACTTATTGCCACCGACTGTCTCTACATGACTCTTTGCAAAGAAAGACAGACAGCAAATTTATACTATCAAGCTATCTGAACTCGAAACTGAAACTAAATAAAAAAAGAAGAAGCAAAAGTGGCTGCTTTGGCTTTTCACCTAACTCGTTTCAACATTGTGTCTTAAAAATCATATTTATATACAACTACATGTTTATAGTAGAGATGGCACGATACCACTTTTTTATGTCCGATACCGATATCATAAATTTGGATATCTGCCGATACCGATATGAATCCGATATAGTGTTTTTTAATCAACAAAACTGTTTTTTAAATATCTTGCTGCATTTTGTATAAGTTCATACTCAAGTTTAAAACAACAACTACACTAAAGCTATTCTGTTATACCTGTATGCAAAAAAAAAATTTTATAGTTCAGCAATACTGATCAATCTAATAAACTTAAACCTACACCATCCTCCCTATTCTGGTATTTTAAAGAGTACTTAGCGTAAATATTAAGCAACCTAACTAATAGTGTTCCAACTCCCAGCAACAACAAAAATAAATAAATAAAAAATAGGGAACCACCCCTCACGCTCCACCTCATGATGCTTAATCGACGTAATCAACCTTAATTTGATGCAGTGTGGAAAAAAAATGCACAGAAATCAATTATTTTTCAAGAAATATTAAATAGATTCAACATCTTTCTTCAACAAAATTGCAGACTGCACAGATGGTACCTTCCCAAAGGAAAAAGTACTATAGCTTACTAGGGTATATATATATATATATTAGACTTAATAGTTACTATATACAGTAATTGACTTCTATTCATTTTGCATCAAATTAAAACTTTGGGTGTCAGATAATTATTTATTAAAAGCTCGACATTTTAAATGAGAATAAGAAAGAAAAGTATGTATGTTTGTGCCCCCTTTTCCCTGTTCATGCCCTATCGGCCCCCTGGCTAAACTTTGCTAGATCCGCCCCTGCACAGTTACCAGCCGTCAGCTACGTAGAAAAAGATCCTGGTGTAGAAAGTAGAGATAGACCGATCCGATATTACGTATCGGTATCGGTCCGATACTGACCTAAATTACTGGATCGGATATCGGAGAAAAATAAAAAATGTAATCCGATCCATTAAATATCACGAAAGCACCTCACAAAACTTGCCACACGCCGTAACTCACCTCAGAACGTTAGCACTCGGAGCAGTATGCATCACGTGATAGAGCGGCTGTGGCATGCGGGACCTGTCCGTGGTCTGGATAGCATTTGGAGCTTCGCTAGCAACCCGGCATTTCATCTCCGACAAAGTTATCCCGAGAGAAGTAAAGCAAGTGTGTAAGTCCATCTCTGAATGTTTGTAAAGCATTCCTGCATTAAGCTTAACAAGCGATATATGGAGCGACTGCCTCTTCTTGCTGCTACTTCAATCATGAAACTGCTTAACGATCAGCTGATCGGCTTTTCTGTCGTGAGTCTCTCTAGTTTGCTTTTGGCCCACTTTGCACCAGAAAGAGGAAACCAGCGGCTGAACAACAGCAGCACGTTTAAGCTTGATCAGCTGTTGTTAGAATTTATTTATTATTACTTTCTACTCGAGGATCTTTTTCTAAGTAGCTGACGCTGGTAACTGTGCAGGGGCGGATCTAGCAAAGTTTAGCCAGGGGGGCCGATAGGGCATTAACAGGGAAAAGGGGGCACAAAGACATACTTTTCTTTCTTATTCTCATTTAAAATGTCGAGCTTTTAATAAATAATTATCTGACACCCAAAGTTTTAATTTGATGCAAAATAAATAGAAGTCCATTACTGTATATAGTAACTATTAAGTCTAATATATATACCCTAGTAAGCTATAGTACTTTTTCCTTTGGGAAGGTACCATCTGTGCAGTCTGCAATTTTGTTGAAGAAAGATGTTGAATCTATTTAATATTTCTTGAAAAATAATTGATTTCTGTGCATTTTTTTTTCACACTGCATCAAATTAAGGTTGATTACGTCGATTAAGCATCATGAGGTGGAGCGTGAGGGGTGGTTCCCTATTTTTTATTTATTTATTTTTGTTGTTGCTGGGAGTTGGAACCCTATTAGTTAGGCTGCTTAATATTTATGCTAAGTACTCTTTAAAATACCAGAATAGGGAGGATGGTGTAGGTTTAAGTTTATTAGATTGATCAGTATTGCTGAACTATGAAATATTTTTTTTTGCATACAGGTATAACAGAATAGCTTTAGTGTAGTTGTTGTTTTAAACTTGAGTATGAACTTATACAAAATGCAGCAAGATATTTAAAAAAAACAGTTTTGTTGATTAAAAAACACTATATCGGATTCATATCGGTATCGGCAGATATCCAAATTTATGATATCGGTATCGGACATAAAAAAGTGGTATCGTGCCATCTCTAGTAGAAAGTAATATTAAATAAATTCTAACAACAGCTTATCAAGCTTAAACGTGCTGCTGTTGTTTATCTGCTGGTTTCCTCTTTCTGGTGCAAAGTGGGCCAAAAGCAAACTAGAGACACGGACTCGCGACAGAAAAGCCGATCAGCTGATCGTTAAGCAGTTTCATGATTGAAGTAGCAGCAAGAAGAGGCAGTCGCTCCATATATCGTTTGTTAAGCTTAACGCAGGAATGCTTTACAAACATTCAGAGATGGACTTACACACTTGCTTTACTTCTCTCGGGATAACTTTGTCGGAGATGAAATGCCGGGTTGCTAGCGAAGCTCCACATGCTATCCAGACCACTGACAGGTCCCGCATGCCACAGCCGCTCTATCACGTGATGCATACTGCTCCGACGTGCTAACGTTCTGAGGTGAGTTACGGCGTGTGGCAAGTTTTGTGAGGTGCTTTCGTGATATTTAATGGATCGGATTACATTTTTTATTTTTCTCCGATATCCGATCCAGTAATTTAGGTCAGTATCGGACCGATACCGATACGTAATATCGGATCGGTCCATCTCTAGTTTACAGTGGTTAAAAAAATTACGTTTTGCACCCAGAATTGGGTGCAGGAAAAAAAATTGTCAGTGAACAAATCACTGATGGCGCCCCTCCCTGAGCCTGGTTCTGCTGGAGGTTTCTTCCCATTAAAAGGGAGTTTTTCCTCCCTACTATTGCCAAGTGTTGCTCATATGGATCTTTAGATTGTTGGGGCTTTTTTAAAACCAACCACTGGCATCAAATTTAGGACTTAGCAATTCATCATAAAGTTGAGGTATTATCCTCAAACATATTTGCGAGTCCTTTTTAGTTGTATATAAAAATGATTTCTAGGGCACTAAGGCTAATCACACACTAATTAGAACAATTGGATAACATTGTGAAAAAGAAAAAGAAAATAATGTTTGAAAAACTAGATATGTAATTTTTTCATATAGATTTCAAACAACATACTATTTGATGTCAACATATTTTTGTTACATCTGCTGTGCTCGTTGGTGTGTGTGAGTATATCCTTCTGTCTTGCTTCACATTTTACTTCTGCTTGGCTAGCTTTAGCCATGCTAGCATCAGCACAGGTAGAAACAGATATACATCAGAGAATCGGCCATGCATCTAAACTCAAAAGGAAAACTATAAAAATAAAAATATGGATAACTTTCAGATTAGATCCACATTTCCAACAGTAAATACACATTATTTCATATTATGCTAAAGTCAATGGTTATCCATTTTAGGCTACGTCCACACGTACACGGGTATTTTTGAAAACGGAGATTTTCCGTTTTCGTTTTAAAAAATAATCCCGTCCACACGTAAACGCAGAAATGAAGGAAAACGGTGCTAGGAACATGCCAAAGCAACAGGTGGCGATATATTCCTAACCTGTAGAAATGTTGGCCAATCAGAAGTCTAGAAGCCTCGGTGGGAAATAGTAAACAAAGCTGGGGCATAGAAGCAGAACCGAGTCGTATGTGTGGAGGGACAGTAACTGTGGGTATATGTAAGCATTTAAACACTGCAGAGAGTAGAATTAACAGTATTGTAGAAATTCATTTCACCGAAACAATAACGCACTGTGTGACGTCAAAAAAGGCGCACACCTTTGACGCTGCGTTTTCTGCGTTTTTCTCGTCCACACGTAAATGCAAAAACGGAGTTTTCAAAAATATCCACCCTGGCCGGAGTTTTTAAAAAATCTCAGTTTTCAGTGACTGAAAACGCCGTTTACGTTTGCATGAAAGGCGCAAACGCATAGAAAAATCGGCGTTTTCAAAAATACCCGGGTACGTGTGGACGTAGCCTTAGAGAGCTCAGAAATGGCTTCAGGGACTTTGTTGTGACAACAATTTTCATCTGACGTTTGTTTACTGAAAGTCTACCCAGTCAGAAATACAAACTGAACAACACTCATACAAAAGTCTAGACCAGGGGTCACTAACAGGCGGACCGGGGTCCGAGTCCGGACCCAGTCGCCATCCTATATGGACCCGGACCTATAGTTAACAAAATATTAAATTATATTTAATTTTGACGGGGCGATTCAATTTTAAGCAGTAACCTTACATTGTATTAGACCAGGGAACATGCTGTATTAGACCAGGGAACATACAACAATTGTGTGCGAGTTACGCCACCCACGTGACACTACTTAGCCAATCACATCTGCGCATTCAAGGCGATCGCAACGCTGAGTGCAGACACAGACAGACAGAGGAAAGACATGGTGAGAGGTGAATGACAAGCGAGACGATTAACGATACAGTGAGACAAGACGTGAGCGGGAGTCACAAGAGGTAAAACAACTATGGCGCTTTCAAAAAAGAGAAAAGTAGACACCGAAAATAGAACTTTCAAGACTGAATGGACTGACGCATATATGTTCATTCTTCCGGCCGCAAGCAGCAAACCAGTGTGTCTCATATGTTCAGAAACCGTGGCACTGATTAAAAGTGGCAATGTCAAACGCCACTATGAGACAAAGCACAAAGCTTTTGAACAATCATACCCACCCAAGTCTGAACTCAGGTCCCAGAAAATTAGCAGTCTCAGAGCCCAATATGATCAGTCCACAAGGATCTTAACCAGTTCTTTCACCGCCCAACAACGTGCTCATGAATGTTCCCTCAGAGTTGCTTGGATTTTAGGTCAACACAAAAAGCCCTTTGCAGGTGTTGTCAAAGAGTGCATGAGTGCAGTAGCAGAAACATTACTTGAGGGTAAACAAAAAGAAGAGCTTCATGACAAAATAAAGCAAATACCTATGTCAGCATCAACAGCCACAAAGAGAAGTGAATTATTAGCTCAGGATGTGCTATCCCAGCTGGAAGAAGCTATTCATAAGACACCATGTGTAGGCTTGGCTGTAGATGAGTCCACTGATGTGTCTGACAATGCTCAGCTGTTAGTTTATGTAAGGTTCTTCAACAATGATAAGAAAGAGTTCTGTGAAGACCTGCTAGGTGTAACTTCCCTTCACAGCACTACAAGAGGAGAGGATATTTACCTGGCCATTAAGGAAATGTTAACAAAGCGAGGAATAGAGCCAAACCAAGTGGTTTCAATAACCACAGATGGAGCCCCTGCTATGATGGGGAGAGAGAAAGGAGCTGTAGCAAGAATGAAAGAGGACAATCCCGAGCTAATCTCTTATCATTGCATTATTCATCAGTCAGTGTTATGCTCCACCCTGTCAGACGAGTATGCTGAGGTGATGAAAACAATGATGAAAATGATTAATTTTCTCAGGGCATCTTCTTCTTGTCAGCATTACATGCTCAGGGAATTTCTCAGAGAAGTTGATGCACACGCTGATGATCTTCTGCTTCACAACAATGTGAGATGGCTTAGCAAAGGCAGGGCATTGGAGCGATTTTGGTCCATCAGAAGTGAAGTAGCAGCTTTCTTGGAAGAGCTGGAAAGTCAAAAAGCAACAAACTTTTCTCTCTTTTTAAATGATGGGAAAAACATGGATATTGTGGCCTTTTTGGTTGATATCACTTCACACCTGAATGAACTGAATTTGAAGCTGCAGGGCCAGGACAATTCAATTTGTGAACTGATGACAGCTGTCCGCTGCTTTCAGAGGAAACTTGAAGTGTTCAAAGAAGACCTGCAAGGAGACTATGCACACTTCCCAACAGTGAAGGAACAGGTTCAGGGACAGAGAGATGTGTCCTCTTTTGTTGACTTTGTTGATAAGCTGATTGAAAACTTCAGCAAACGTTTTGATAGCTTCAGCTTTGGACAGCAGCTCACCATGTTCATAAAGAACCCATTTGCCATCACTGATGTCAGAGGGTTCTCAAAGGAAGTCACACAGCACTTCAAGTGGGCAAATGCTGGGCCTCTTCAAATGCAACTAATTGATCTCCAAGCAGATGTGGCCCTGAAAGAGCAGTTTGGAAGAACTGAACCTGCCACTTTCTGGCCCCAATTGGTCTCTGAGACAGCTTTCCCAAATCTGAGGAAAGTAGCCCTGTACATCTTGACCATGTTTGGCTCCACATACAGCTGTGAGGCAGCTTTCTCCACAATGAACATAATAAAAACTAAATATCGTTCCAGGATCACCAATGAGCACCTACACATGTGTATGAGAATGGCCCTGACACCATTCCAGCCCAGATTTAAAATCCTAGTAGAGCGAACTAAAGCTCAGTTCTCTCACTGAACAACAGAAAGTTGGGACGTGGAATATAAGGGGGAAAGAAAGAGAAACTGTAAAATTGTTAAAATGTTTTGAGGTTATCTGTTGAAAATGTATTGAGACTGTTTAGTCGAGATGTAAAATGTAAAGAAAAAGGGAAACTTTTTTTTTCTGAAATTAAGGACTTTGTTTTAAGATGCACAATTTAGCCATTTTATTTATTTTCTCTAATTCATTTTAAACAGCAGCCCTATTTCTAATGTAGGCCTACTGTGTGTTTCAGTGTTAACAATAAATTTTGTTGAAATGTTTTAACTTGTATTTTCATTGATTTGACAGTCTATTGTTCATACGTTCAGATATAAATAAAAAAAATAAAAAAAAGGTTGCTTCTCTATCACAATCATAACGTAAGTTAGACATTATGATGTCCCGGACCTCTGCTTGAGAAGATTTTCTCCAACTGGACCTCCTCAAATTTTAGTTTAATACCCCTGGTCTAGACCATACGTTTCCTCTCAGCTCAGTAACCTGGGTTTGGTAAATGAAAAGTGGTTTTGTTACATATGCTGACACTGTCCCTCGTTTCGTTTCTGACACTCCACTCACATATTCACATCATACTTTTCTTCTGTATGGAAGAAAAGTATGATTTTTTACATGCTGTAGACAGCAGAAAACAGTCAGCTGCCTGTGTTCAATATATGTTGTCTGACTTGTTTGAGAAAAATAGTGTAAGACATGCAAAGCCCCATGGAATGAACTATGACACCATGTTGGAGGGTATATTGTCAAAATAATTATGGTGCCCAATGTCCCAAAAGTTATAAACCCACATTAGAACCAAGGTCAACATGACAATAATCAAGGCAACTTCAGTGATCAACAGTAGTGTGAAAGCTTTAAGAGAAATGTGGAGAAACAGCCTTTCAAAATATTTCTGTGGGAATAGTTTTTACAACTCAAAAGAGTTCTATAAGCAAAATATGAACAAAGAACAAACTATACTGTATTACAGGTTAATATGTGAATAAAAGCAGAATCTATTGATTTGCATGTCATAAACCTATATTTTATTCACAATAGAACTCAGAAAACATATCAAATATTTAAACTGAGAGGTTTTGAAAAATATTAGTAAATATTTAAATTGTGTTTTTATTTATATTGTTTAAATATTATTTTTTTTAATGTTTTTCATTTCAATAAAAAAACTTCTAAAAAAGCTTCTAAAAAACATTTGAAACAACCTGTAATATCTGTGATTCCACGCGTGGGAAAATATAAGAGAAGGGAGCTCATCCAGGTCACTACTTCTGTTTAACTATGGATATGTATCACACATTTGTCTCAATAGCTGCAAAAATTCTAGAAAACCAAATTTATTGAAAATTTAAGGCAAAATTTGACTTCCTGTGACATTTCTGTTTTGGCACTGATAACAATCTGGAGGGGCAGAATATTATTTGGAGGCTTGAATTTATTAAAATACAGCAGAGCTAAGAGAAAAGCCTCATCCAACAAAGTAGATACTTGACCTAGAAACAGGGTTTCTATTATGGCTGTCATAAAAAAAAATTCTCAGATACCAATAGATACTAAAAATGTAGATGCTCATTTGCAATAGTATCAATAACAACAGTGCAATCTTTGCCGTTTCTATTTGACATAACTTCACACAGCACGCTGCAGACAGGCAGACACGCAGCTCCTCTCCTCTCTAGCAACTAAACTTGGTGACGTTAACAACATTGAACAACAGTTTGAAGAATTCTGGGGGTCAGTACAGCTTCTGTTAGAAGAACAATGAGATACAGATACGTTATCATAAATGTTAATCTGGCTGAAATGGCATGTAAATGTTAGCTGGTTAACAATGAGCAATTGCCGCATAGTCACAAACCCAACCTCAGGGGGTCACAAGCTTCTTGTGCCAGACCCACGCCGAGATACTTGGGCAGACATCCAATGCGGCAGCCCCTTTGGAAATCAGGGAGCGGCCAGTCTGATAGCCGTATTAGCCATCTGTTCAGTTATCATTAAAGTCTTATAGTGGCAACTATGACTAAAAACCCCGGTGAACTATTTCTTCAGGTCTATGCACTGATGGTCCACTAAGACAAAATGAATTGCTTTGAAAATGTATTACATACAAAGGTCAGACATTCATTTCAAATTAGGTGTGTATTCTGGGTGCCCATATTCTTTGGGTTTGAAGTTGCTTTTCCATTCCCGCACACCCAAAGTAATCACTGTGTTGAAATGCAGTAATTTGCATTTCTAAATCTCCGTTATTACCTGTGTCACGTGAAGGATGTCATATCTCTACGTTAGAGTCTGTAAATCCTTTCTTGCCCTCATTTACCAGCACAGGCTTCTCTGTCCTTGTGTGCCATACTAATACCTAGAGGTAAGGAGAAAGGCATGGACGAGCAAAAAAATACTCAATATGATGAGATACTAATACAGACATTTTGGCTAGAAATGCTGTTTGCTGGTAATAGGCTGCCTCATATCTGCTACACAATATCCAGACGCAGAACATAACATATTTAAAATGAGCCTCTGAGCTTAAAGGGTTGGCGCTAAGCTGACAGTTTAATGACTTTAAGAACAAATTCTTCTGACAACACAAGATCCTAAGACTCGTCTTCTTATTCTACCAGCATTTCCAGATGCAGCTTGTTTCATTGTCATTTCACTGGCATTGCATGACATTTTAAACATATAGAAAGCCTCCTCTTCTTACCTTAGTACAGTTAGCAGCTTTAGGCTCCAAGTCACTGAGAGTGACCAGCTCTTTTAATAAGCTGCTCTCCTGATATCCTCCCTTTACCCCACGCAGCTTGAAATAAGCCTGAGGTTTGGACAGAATGAGCTGCAGGTTCACCGCAAACCCAGCCATGTCAATAGCAAAGGGCCGGTGCGGGTCAAATACAGTTTTCCAGCCAAACACCTTCCCCAAGGTGTTTACTTTGGGTGACTCATAACGCAGGCCACCCACAAAAGCCACGGGCCACACCGACACCTTTTTAGTGGAACGCATCTGTTAGTTGAAAACAGACACAGAAATAAACCACTTATGCAAGTCATTTAAAAACCCATACAAAAGATTACATTTAGCTAAAGATCACAGATGGTAAAAAATGGACGTAGTGTGATGTCAGTTTGTGAAATCTGCATCACAAACTTGGTGTTTAGAAAAGGGACTTAAAAAGTTAGAGCTGAGGACACTGCAATGAGCACGGGATGGTGCTTGTCAATGACGTGCTAATGCACACGCCTACTGTCCTCTAGTTGCTTTTTGACTCTAATGGAATCATCATTTAGAAAATATAAGAGTTTTAAAGCAAGTCGCACAGACCTGTCGGCAACCATCTGGCAATCACCAGTCACTAGGGAAAAATGTGCACTCCCCTGACCAGCTGTTAGTAGTTGCTGAAAGAAACTGTTTGCTAAAGCTCCCAAAAACGCAGGGCTGGAGACAGTCACTGACCTGCTGCTAGTCACTGGTTGCCAAAGTAAAAGTGTTTATTCTGCAAACGGTTAGGGTGCGGTTTCTGGCAGTTGCTAGTGTGAAACTGGTTATAAAGAAGAGTATAAAGCTGTACTGAAAGTCTCTTTGTTATTGCTTATTATTAACATATTATTACATTTGCTTGTAGTAACATGAAAAATGCTAGCTTGTTTGCAGGTACTTTCACTAGCTACGCAGCAGTGAAGTGTGTAGCAACACAAAACATTGAGAACGTTTACTTCTCCTGTTTGTTGTGCAGAAACCTCTATGCAATCATTTTCACATAACAGAAGCCAGTAACCTTCTGCAAGCCTTCATCAATTACTTGAGATATACACATTTTTTCCTTAGCTACTGGAGGTTACCTATGCCTATGTGAGGTGTAACACACACACACACACACACACACACACACACACACACACACACATATATATATATATATATATATATATATAAAAATAAGACTTGTAACTAGCAACTAAAACCATAAACTCACTGGAAAAGTGTTTCATGAAGTCGTAGATTAAGAAAGCCAAATTAAATTTCCTCACCTCCTCAAACAGCTCCAAGCTATATGTGTTGTCATCATCTGCAAAGTAGACAACCCCAGGCTGGCTGTTATTTACGCTGAAGGTCTCCCGTAACCACCGGAGAGCTAGGTTCCTCTGTATGGTACCACGTGGTATTCGGGGGTCCCTGGTGTCCCCGCGTACCTTATAGTTCCTAGGTGTCTCCACATTGAGGTGGGTGTAGTTGAGCCCTGTGTTGTGGAGAAGATGACTAACCAGACTGGTCCGCCTCTGGGAGTCTTCTACCAGGATCCAATGCAAGTTGACCACATGAAGCAAAGTGTTGGCCAGCCGTGTCAGCTCTGCTTTCTGCACCGGGCGGCTGTAAGTGGGAGTGATGATGTGGATAGTGGGCAATATATCCGACCAGGGTGGAGGGCGGCTGTATATATATTCCGTGCGTACCACCTCCACAATGTCCCGGTTCTGAAGCGAGCATGACTCCTTAAAAGCAAAGGTGTTTCTGGAGTTGGAGTGACCATCAGTCCTGTCATCTAGTCAGTAAGAAAACACATTACAATGAGCTTCTGTGTGCTCACAAATATGGATTGGCATTCATGCTACAGTATATTTCTGTACAGTAAGATTTATTTCTTGATAATTAATTTTACTATGTGAGACAATGTTAATACTCTTTGATCAGATGCTAAGCTGCATCAATAAAGAGATGTAATATTTTCAACACTTGCTGAGGTACACACTAGAAGTAACTTACTTTCCTGCGTACAACTTTGACGACAATATAAAAAATATGCACTATATCCAACCTGGTCTCCTAACAAATGCATTCCTGTATAAGTGAAATACATTCACAATAACATTTAAAATGTATTTTCTCTCCAAAAGACAAAGACTGCATTAGGAGGCGGAAGACCTTCCTCCAACAGACTTTTGTTTTCCATACTCTATTTGTTAAAAAAAACATGATTACATTTAGGAACAGAGCATGCATTGGGTGAGAAGAGACCCTTGCACATTTTAATCACTTTCAGTAGCTCTCCAGTTTCTTGGTATTTTGAGTAAAACGAGTAAGAAATGACAAAATAGCAAAAATAACGGCATGTTGATAACAAACATATTTATATGTCACATATAGAATCTAGGAGAAATGCATTCCACTCAAAATGTAAGCCACAAAGGCAGTCACAGCTCAGGCCAAATCAGTTAACACTTGTATATAAGATTTTCCAATGAGCAAATCTAATATAAAATGCATGCTTTAAGGTTCTATAACCTGCTCACAGTTGTTGTACAACTGCAAGCTACTTTGTAACCTGCCTCTAGACCAGCTGTTCCTTTAAATCTGTATCTGACTTATTCAGTGTTGATATCTCTTTCTCTGCTATATACTGGGTCTTGCTGCCTTTGACATACTATACTACACTAAGCTACACTATGCCACAAAGTTTAATTTGCTGCAGATGTAAATTTCAGTCTTTTTTGACTGTCTGAACTTAAGTTTTTTCAACACACATTTTTTTTTTACCCTTTCGAGTGGTAAGCAGAGGAGTGAGGGTGCTCTGGTGCCAAACAGTGATGAGTAGTGTCCAAGGCAACACGATCAATATAATGGCAACGATGTCTCGTCTCTTCGGCATCTCCAGGGTCAGACCTGAATCATGTTCCTACCTGCAAGGGTGTGTAACACATGATGGGTGCACAGTTATAAGAACTAGAAAGCTGTGAATTGTCTGAGATCATACTTGCATCTCACTGAACCAATTAAAAGGTCTTTATTTTGTTTCCTATATTTAATACATTGAATAAACTGAGGCATTCATTATGACATAAACTAATTTTACGTCAAAGGTGGGCAGGTGGGACCCAAACAGAAGTCACAGACAGATACGAATAAACTAAAAAACAGCCTTCTATTAGCTGGAATGCCAAAGTCCATAAATAAATCCAAAATCTCAAACAGACACACAATACACAGGCAGGAAACTGAAGATTGGTTAACAGACACTCAGATAAAGAACAAAAGAAAATTGGGCTAGATATACATCAACACAATGAGGACAAATTATTGTTAGTGGAAACACCTGGAAAACAATAACAGCTGAAACTAATCATGACAAGACAAGGGAAGTAAGACGAAATACGAGACACAGGAAACAAATAATTACCAAAATAAAACATGAAGTAACTAAACAACACATAAAAAAGATATTGGGGAAAATAAACTCAAATTTTAAAGATCAAAGTATAAACAATAGTAAAGTCTAAAAGAAAACCAGATAACAAAGGTAGCAAGAACAAGAAACTAAACACAGAAACTTTACAATAATAAAGAGAATTCCAAAAAAAAAACTCAACTACTTGTAATAACTAAGTCTTAATGTAGTAATGCTAAGTAATACTAACACACAATACTAGCTAAACATGAACAGTCCAAAACTCTGAATTCTGGGTCAAGGACCCAGGACCACGCCAATATGTAAGTCATTTCAATTTGTATTCCAAGGTATACAGGAAGTGCAGAATTATTAGGCAAATGAGTATTTTGTCCACATCATCTTCTTCATGCATGTTGTCTTACTCCAAGCTGTATAGGCTCGAAAGCCTACTACCAATTAAGCATATTAGGTGATGTGCATCTCTGTAATGAGAAGGGGTGTGGTCTAATGACATCAACACCCTATATCAGGTGTGCATAATTATTAGGCAACTTCCTTTCCTTTGGCAAAATGGGTCAAAAGAAGGACTTGACAGGCTCAGAAAAGTAAAAAATAGTGAGATATCTTGCAGAGGGATGCAGCAGTCTCAAAATTGGAAAGCTTCTGAAGCGTGATCATCGAACAATCAAGCGTTTCATTCAAAATAGTCAACAGGGTCGCAAGAAGCGTGTGGAAAAACCAAGGCGCCAAATAACTGCCCATGAACTGAGAAAAGTCAAGTGTGCAGCTGCCAAGATGCCACTTGCCACCAGTTTGGCCATATTTCAGAGCTGCAACATCACTGGAGTGCCCAAAAGCACAAGGTGTGCAATACTCAGAGACATGGCCAAGGTAAGAAAGGCTGAAAGACGACCACCACTGAACAAGACACACAAGCTGAAACGTCAAGACTGGGCCAAGAAATATCTCAAGACTGGTTTTTCTAAGGTTTTATGGACTGATGAAATGAGAGTGAGTCTTGATGGGCCAGATGGATGGGCCCGTGGCTGGATTGGTAAAGGGCAGAGAGCTCCAGTCCGACTCAGACGCCAGCAAGGTGGAGGTGGAGTACTGGTTTGGGTTGGTATCATCAAAGATGAGCTTGTGGGGCCTTTTCGGGTTGAGGATGGAGTCAAGCTCAACTCCCAGTCCTACTGCCAGTTTCTGGAAGACACCTTCTTCAAGCAGTGGTACAGGAAGAAGTCTGCATCCTTCAAGAAAAACATGATTTTCATGCAGGACAATGCTCCATCACACGCGTCCAAGTACTCCACAGCATGGCTGGCAAGAAAGGGTATAAAAGAAGAAAAACTAATGACATGGCCACCTTGTTCACCTGATCTGAACCCCATTGAGAACCTGTGGTCCATCATCAAATGTGAGATTTACAAGGAGGGAAAACAGTACACCTCTCTGAACAGTGTCTGGGAGGCTGTGGTTGCTGCTGCACGCAATGTTGATGGTGAACAGATCAAAACACTGACAGAATCCATGGATGGCAGGCTTTTGAGTGTCCTTGCAAAGAAAGGTGGCTATATTGGTCGCTGATTTGTTTTTGTTTTGTTTTTGAATGTCAGAAATGTATATTTGTGAATGTGGAGATGTTAATAAACTAATCCGTAAGGCCAGTAATGTTGTGGGGATGGAGCTGGACTCCCTCAAGGTGGTGTCGGAGAGGCGGATGCTGTCCAAGATAAAGACAATGTTGGATAACACCTCCCACCCACTCCATGACATGCTGGTCAGTCACAGGAGCACGTTCAGTGAGAGACTGAGATTACCGAAAAGCACCACTGAACGACACAGGAAATCTTTCCTGCCTGTGGCCATCTCCCTGTACAACGCATCCACTTAACACACTGGTTATTGCTACAACTACACGTTTCTTTTCCAGCTATTTATTTATGAGTGACTTATGTATGTATGTATATATATGTATATATTATACTATTCTTAGTTAGCGTATTGTCTGTCTTGTCTTAATGTTGGTTTATGTTGGTTTATAATGGAGCACTCTAACAAAAAATAATTTCCCCCAGGGATCAATAAAGTATTCTGATTCTGATTCTGATTATATTGGTTTCACTGGTAAAAATAAATCATTGAAATGGGTATATATTTGTTTTTTGTTAAGTTGCCTAATAATTATGCACAGTAATAGTCACCTGCACACACAGATATCCCCCTAAAATAGCTAAAACTAAAAACAAACTAAAAACTACTTCCAAAAACATTCAGCTTTGATATTAATGAGTTTTTTGGGTTCATTGAAAACATGGTTGTTGTTCAATAATAAAATTATTCCTCAAAAATACAACTTGCCTAATAATTCTGCACTCCCTGTATAATTGGGTTTGAAGTGCTTTTCAAACATTCCCTTCTTTCAAAAGTAGTAGCAGATTCTCTTTAACATGAGTGGATGAGCTGGTTTTTGAGTCTGTAGATATAATGGCCCTTTGCTAGAGGTGGATTACATTTTGAAGTGTATGTTGCATAGAACACGGTGGCCCTCAATTTAACACTGTCATGCTGTAGCTGCAAGGCACAAACTTCAAGGAAAGAGGAATTTTGTTAATAAATAGTCACAGTCTGCTGGAGCAGGCCGAATATAGGTCAGAGACTGCTCTAAGCTTCCTATTTTATCACAGCTGAAGATGTACTGGTGTACTATTATAGCAATTAAGCTAATGATTTGAAGAGGGCTACCGTGCTTCTCAACACAGTGGGCACAGACAGACAGTAGTTGTCATGAATTCACAATGAATATGTATATACCCATTACACATTATTACATCAATATATATCAATATATATCAATATATATATATATATATATATATATATATATATATATATATATATATATATATATATATATATTTATATTTATATATATATATATAAACACCCAGCACGCCCCTGCGAGCGGTTTATCCTTCAAGCTCGGGTCCTCTACCAGAGGAGATATATATATATAGATATAGATATATATAGATATATATAGATATATATATATATATTTGTATAGTTTAAAAGTGAGCTGACTTAAGCCTTCTTTCCATCATAGCAGTTATTACCATGTTAATGAAGACCATCTTGGACGAGACTGTGGTTTGGGCAAGGACTCAGTAAGGACCAGAGCCAGCATCCCCAAAAGCAGTGATAACTGAGTGTTATGAAGAGTTTGAAAATTGTTTTGAATATATAACTGGTAGGCTTACAATGACCTTGGTCAGGTGGTCAAGGATCTCCTTGTATGAGGCAGAGATAGAATAGAATAGAATACAGTGGGGCAAAAAAGTATTTAGTCAGCCACCGATTGTGCAAGTTCCCCCACCTAAAATGATGACAGAGGTCAGTAATTTGCACCAGAGGTACACTTCAACTGTGAGAGACAGAATGTGAAAAAAAAATCCATGAATCCACATGGTAGGATTTGTAAAGAATTTATTCGTAAATTAGGGTGGAAAATAAGTATTTGGTCAATAACAAAAATACAACTCAATACTTTGTTATTGCCAACAAAGGTTATGTTACAGAGGTCAAACGTTTACTATAGGTCTTCACCAGGTTTGCACACACAGTAGCTGTTATTTTGGCCCATTCCTCCATGCAGATCTTCTCGAGAGCAGTGATGTTTTGGGGCTGTCGCCGAGCAACACGGACTTTCAACTCCCGCCACAGATTTTCTATGGGGTTGAGGTCTGGAGACTGGCTAGGCCACTCCAGGACTTTCAAATGCTTCTTACGGAGCCACTCCTTTGTTGCCCGGGCGGTGTGTTTTGGATCATTGTCATGTTGGAAGACCCAGCCTCGTTTCATCTTCAAAGTTCTCACTGATGGAAGGAGGTTTTGGCTCAAAATCTCACGATACATGGCCCCATTCATTCTGTCCTTAACACGGATCAGTCGTCCTGTCCCCTTGGCAGAAAAACAGCCCCATAGCATGATGTTTCCACCCCCATGCTTCACAGTAGGTATGGTGTTCTTGGGATGCAACTCAGTATTCTTCTTCCTCCAAACACGACGAGTTGAGTTTATACCAAAAAGTTCTACTTTGGTTTCATCTGACCACATGACATTCTCCCAATCCTCTGCTGTATCATCCATGTGCTCTCTGGCAAACTTCAGACGGGCCTGGACATGCACTGGCTTCAGCAGCGGAACACGTCTGGCACTGCGGGATTTGATTCCCTGCCGTTGTAGTGTGTTACTGATGGTGACCTTTGTTACTTTGGTCCCAGCTCTCTGCAGGTCATTCACCAGGTCCCCCCGTGTGGTTCTGGGATCTTTGCTCACCGTTCTCATGATCATTTTGACCCCACGGGATGAGATCTTGCGTGGAGCCCCAGATGGAGGGAGATTATCAGTGGTCTTGTATGTCTTCCATTTTCTGATGATTGCTCCCACAGTTGATTTTTTTCACACCAAGCTGCTTGCCTATTGTAGATTCACTCTTCCCAGTCTGGTGCAGGTCTACAATACTTTTCCTGGTGTCCTTCGAAAGCTCTTTGGTCTTGGCCATGGCGGAGTTTGGAGTCTGACTGTTTGAGGCTGTGGACAGGTGTCTTTTATACAGATGATGAGTTCAAACAGGTGCCATTCATACAGGTAAAGAGTGGGGGACAGAAAAGCTTCTTACAGAAGACGTTACAGGTCTGTGAGAGCCAGAGATTTTCCTTGTTTGAGGTGACCAAATACTTATTTTCCACCCTAATTTACGAATAAATTCTTTACAAATCCTACCATGTGAATTCATGGATTTTTTTTTTCACATTCTGTCTCTCACAGTTGAAGTGTACCTCTGGTGCAAATTACTGACCTCTGTCATCATTTTAAGTGGGGGAACTTGCACAATCGGTGGCTGACTAAATACTTTTTTGCCCCACTGTAGCATAGAATTCAACTTTATTGTCATTGCATCCGTCACAAGTACAAGGCAACGAAATGCAGTTTGCATCCATCCAGAAGTGCTTTAGCCAATATAGATATATTACAAAATATATATTAGCAATAATATAGGTATATAGATATATTACAGAAATGGGTCTGTTATAGGGCAGCACGGTGGCACGGTGGTTAGCACTGTTGCCGCACAGCAAGAAGGTCCTGAGTTCAATTCCACCATCAGACCGGGGTCTTTCTGTGTGGAGTTTGCATGTTCTCCCCGTGTTTGCGTGGGTTCCCTCCGGGTACTCCGGCTTCCTCCCACCGTCCAAAGACATGCAGCTTGTGGGGATAGGTTAATTGGATAATCCAAATTGCCACTAGGTGTGAATGTGCGAGTGAATGTGAGTGTGAATGGTTGTCTGTCCCTGTGTGTTAGCCCTGCGACAGACTGGCGACCTGTCCAGGGTGTACCCCGCCTTTCGCCCTATGACAGCTGGGATAGGCTCCAGCGCCCCCCGCGACCCTGAAAAGGATAAGCGGAAGCGAATGGATGGATGGATGACTGTGTTTTGGATAAAGCAAGTGTCTTGTAGTGGAAAGAGACAAATTATGAGGGACATTTCTAAAGGGGAAGAAATCCCACAAACCTTAAAGTGCACTTGAAAAGCTCACACAAGAAGGCTAACCTAGCTTACCTTGAGAAGGTAAGGGAGCGCACTCAAACCTCATCCCCAGAAAACAGAAGCTAACCCCAGGCAAGGCAGCGTGATGCATCCCGAGACAACAGGACGGGGATATCTACATAACTGTGTGAGTCAATTGCCTTCAAAAGGTTTATCAATTCACTTGAACCAAAATTACGAACACCCGGTGCTGCAAGAGTTAATAGTCTCATTGGGGCCAAGATATAAATTTTATATTTGCCTGGTATCAATGGTTGTTCATCTGCCTTTATTTATTTATTTAAAGAACCCATAGGTGGGAATGTGAGTTGTCTGTCTCTGCGTGTTAGCCCTGCGACAGACAGGCGACCTGTCCAGAGTGCAGGGTATGGTAGCTTGAATAGCAACATACCCAAGGATAAGCAGAAGAGCATGACTGATATGATGAAACTGGGATTTTGTTGCACTTAATTATTGCAAACACAACTAAAACTATAACTGAAACTAAGGATTTTCAAAAAAATAAAAACTAAACTAAACTAGCAAACAATTGGTAAAAACTAATTAAAACTGATATAAAATTGAAAATCTGAAGTCAAAACTAAATAAAAATAAAAACTAATGAAAATTGCAAAACTATTAAAACCCTGGTCTGTTGTTGGTGATAGAGAGCCGTATCTCATCCATTTTGTTTGCCAGAGAACGGACATTGGCGAGGAAAATGCTGGGTAAAGGCAGCCGGTGTGGTGGTAGCTTTAGCCTAGCCTGTAGCCCTCCGTACTCATACAGAAAAAATGTTGGGAAAAGCGATCAGGAGAAATTCGGGACAATGAAAAAAGTTGAAGTTTGAGAGAAACTGAATGAGGAAGCAACCTGGCCATACCTAGTGGTAAACAGAGGATATGAAGGGGAAGCATGATGACATTTTAAAGCTGTTGGTAATGGGCTCGAGAGGGCTCAGGAGTAACTTTCTGTTGACATACAATATGGACAGGGGGTGCCCTGACTGGTTACTTCTTACTTCTTTGGAGAATGTGAGGCAAACATTTGAAGATTAAGTGAAGGTCATTGATGTAGAGGTGATGATCTGAAATTTGTAATTTGGTCAAATTACAAAGATGAAGAGAAGTTGAAGGGAGCTTCTGATACTGGAGTTTTTCAATGAGTAGTGATAGCTGAGGTAACGTGGAGAAATAAGCAAGGGGAATCTGTGAGAGATTTTGAAGAAGAAATGCAACTAAGGTAAGATTTTATTGTGGGGATTTTGATAGAAAGGGTTTGATGTGTATTTGAGGAAAAAACTACGCAATGTAATGATCTTGAAGGACGGAAAGAGTAGGTTGAAACAGGAACGAAAGGAATGAAATGAATTCCAAGAGGTTCAGTCAGTGGGCAAAGTGCTGTGAGTAAGGCTGTTAATGATGGGTTCCTGAGATTAAGCTAATGACCTCTGCAAAGCTAGGGTTTAAATCTTAAATATTATGGGTGAATATTAAAGTACTTGGATTGTGTCTAATTCTGCATGTGGGGCAAGGATCTGTCTGGAGAAAGAGACAACAAGAGACGGCCTGGAACATCATCTGCTCTTTGTAAGAATTGGTGGGTGACCGACAGCCACGTAAAGTGATGCATGAAGGACATGATAGATGGGGAGTTGCTTCAGCCTTTGCTATTCAAATTCAAAATTCAAATTTTATTTGTCACGTACACAGTCATACACAGTACGATATGCAGTGAAATGCTTAGACAACTGCTCGTGACCTAAAGAAAAAAAAAGGAAAAGGCTATGAATAAGATAGGAAATAAATATGAAAAATTAAAAAGGGTCAATTTAACTAGGAAGGAATAAAATATAAATTAAGGTTAAAAATGAAATAACTGTACAACACAAATTAGAATGAAGGGTAAATTTAACTGGGAAAGAATAAGAAAATATATAAATTAAAGTTGAAAATAAAATAACTGTACAACAAAATACACAATACACAGTATAGAACTATATAAGAATGTATGAAGAAATATAAATAAATATATATATATATATACACAATAACAGCAGCTGTACAAGTATTAACTGGAAATGAAGAATATAGTGACCAGTGTTGTGCAATCCACATTATGTCTTGTGCAGTGCAAATATGCTTAAAGTGATTTAAGTGATGAATGGTAAATGGCCTGTATTTGTATAGCGCTTTTCTAGTCCCTAAGGACCCCAAAGCGCTTTACACAACCTGTCATCCACCCATTCATACACACATTCACACACTGGTGATGGCAAGCTACAATGTAGCCACAGCCACCCTGGAGCGCACTGACAGAGGACAGATGAAGTGAAGACAATGTCCAGAATGTCCAGTGTGTGTGTGTAAGAACTCTATGTGTGGGTCAGTACTGTGTGGTGGTGTGATTGAGAGACCGTATCGCCTGCGGGAAGAAGCTCCTCCTCAGTCTCTCTGTGTTGGTCTTCAGGGAGCGGAATCGCTTTCCTGACCTCAGCAGAGAGAACAGTCTGTTGTTGGGATGGCTGAGGTCCTTCACGATCTTCCTGGCCTTGGTCCAGCACCGCCTGCTGTAGATTGAGTGCAGGTCAGGGAGCTCGGAGCGGATGGTGCGCTCAGCTGACCACACAACCCTCTGTAGAGCTCGTCTGTCCTGCATGGTGCTGTTCCCGAACCAGGTTAAGATGTTTCCCGTCAGGATGCTCTCTATGGTGCACGAGTAAAAGTTCCTGAGCACCTTGGAGGGCAGTTGGAAGTCTCTCATGCGTCTGAGGTGGTAGAGACGCTGACGAGCCTTTTTCACCACGGTGTTGATGTGACAGGACCATGACAGGTCCTGCGTGATGTGAACTCCGAGGTATTTGAAGCTGTCCACTCTCTCCACTGGGCACTCGTTGATGACAGGGGTCTGGTAGTTCCTCTCCTGCTTAGTGCTGAAGTCCACTATCAGCTCCTTTGTCTTACTGACGTTTAGAAGGAGGTTGCTCCTCTGGCACCAGTTCTCCAGATTCCTAATCTCCTTCAGGTAGGCCGTCTCGTTGTTATCAGAGATCATGTTTAGTGAATAAGGATTAATCTTTCTGCTGCTGTTTGGTGCAAGAGTGAGCAAGTCAAAAGTTTTTGGGGGGTTTAATGTCACTGAGTTTCTCCAAGGGCATAGAAGCCTGAAACCAAATAGTGTTGAGGGTCATGCCAGGACACTACAGGGATGTCCAAGGGCCTTCTGTTTTGTCTTCTGACAAGAGATTGCTTAATTAAGTGAAAACTGACATCAGGGTGGTTAACCCTTGCGCTGGAGGTGATGTGGGAGGAGATAAATCCAGGCTGATAAAAACTCGAAAATCATCAGATGGACCAGATTGTTGTCTTGTTGGTAATTATCCAGCACAAGGCTTTGGAAAGACAGCTGAACATTTTGGGGCTGCTGTCTTTCCAAATGTAAGCCCAACTCTAAAATAGCAAACTGCCTTCCATTTGATTCTAAAGAGGAACCTGAATTCAGGGTGGATTGGCAGGACTTTGAAGGCGCTTGTAATTTTGACTAGCGTGACCTACGATTATTTGCATTTCAGGGAAAAGTCATCTCTAGGAATTAAGCTATTATTGTTTGGGATGAGTCTGATATCTATAATGATTTTTTTCTGGAATATTTTTTTGGTTGCAGTGCCTAATAAACTGTTGAGAAAAGGCGATTAAGGAAAGGCCTAATCATGAATCCCTCGTAAACGTCTTTCATGAAAAACCTTTTATTGAAAAATTGATGAAATATGGTTTAGATAATTTTTTAAGGCTTCTTTCGTTGGTTGAATACTAATAGTAAGTTGTAATTGCTTAGTGGGAATGTGTGTGCAGGCTGGGCAGAAATGGCCACTGGAATGAAGGTAGCAACACTTTGACACTGAGCATCCAAAGTTGTTGAAATTACTGCAAATTGTGCAGTCTCCGAAGTGCATGGTGGATGTAACATTCTGATCTATACTTTGTTGCAGTAGCATGCTATCTTGCTAGCATGCTAACAATATGGGTTCAGGAGTTTTGGGAGGGCACTTGGAGCTAAGTGGGCTTTTGAGTAGGATAATGGAAGCTGTAGTTGGATGGAGGACTGAAAAACTGGAATCTGGGTGTCAGATATGGTAGCAGAGGAAAGCTGTAATGGAGGAATGGTTAAGAATGGAACTGATATTGTGGGGCCAACAGCATAGACTGAATTAGAGGTAAGAGGCAGCTGCATGTAATGGTAGATAGCATTTTGGCAGCTTGGTGGAGGGGAGAAGGAATCTTTTTCTGTTAACTAAACTTGCTTCAGGTTGCTTATGAAGCTGCAAGGCATGCTCTGCTTTTGCCTCTACCTGGAAGAGGATCAGTTTTATTTGTTGTTTGGAACGAGAGTTTTGAGATGCTAAGAATATCTGGAAGAGTTTTGCCTTGTTATTGGAGTTAAAGCTAATAACTCTCTCTTTTAGAGCCAGGCTATGGGACAGTCGAAAATTCTTGATGGCTAATTATTTTCAGGATAATGGAGAAATTTCTGAACCCAACACTGAGATGAACTTGAGTTTCAGGAGAGTTTTATATAGTGAATCATATATATATATATATATATATGTGTGTATATATATATATATATATATATATATATATATATATATATATATATATATATATATATATATATATATATATATATATATATATATATATAATAATTTTGCATGAATTAGTCTGATAATGGAAATACTTGAAAAGTATTCTAACTACAAGTCAGGCAAATTTATCTGTAGGAAGACTCAAATGTATACCTTGTGTACCTTGTATGAAAGCTACTTAACTATTATAATGGGTCACAATACTGTGGTTTAGGATTGAACCCATTAGTTTAGAGTCAGTTATTTGTGTGTGTGGTACAGGAATAAATAGGGATGAATGTTGTAGGAATGGATGTTGTATACGTAAATATACAACAACAAATAATGCATGTATGTTGTATAATTATGGATGAATGGAGTCCATAAATGCAAATGCGAATTCTTACCTTACCTATGTTTACAGCTAACAGACATGACCATTCCAACAACAGATGCTGCTCCACTCCGTATGCATAAACTTGAGGACCAGCAGTTCAGTGATGTCATTTAACTCTAGAAAGAAGAAAACATACAGAGGGTTTAGATTCAACTGATGGCACAACAGAAAATTAATGAGACAAAAGATCTGTTAAAGAGCATTCTTGGTCAAATGTCCTGCATGATCAGCATTTCAAGTCTTTAATTAAAATGATGCGATCTCTAATAAAACTAAAGCTGCTCTCAGACATCAATGCCAGGAAATGATGGGAAGATCAGGGTTTAGACATTGTTCAAAAGTCTCACAGCTAACAGGACAAGGGTTCATGTGTCCAGCATATATGATGTCGGACACTCGTTGTGAATTCTCCTGCTCTGTTCTCAAATGAGGTCATCCAGACACTATACTGACTTTCTAGTAGGGAACCCTCAGAGAACCTGTTAAATGTGTTAAAATGAAAGTATTTAATGACCTGAACTGACTGCATTTGATGCATAAAGCAAATGCATGTCGAATATCACCTAGAAAGGTTTGGGCTGCATTGCATATGTGATTATATTTTATAATTGGCTCCCTCTAGACTTCCATATGTGAACCAAATGTTTACCATCCCGCTTAAAATAAGATAAATCACTTTTTCATTAGCATTTTTTGTGTGCTTTTGGTGAGATTCATTAACAGAAGTGATTTATGTTTGAGGACTAGTCCATATGGATGATTGCAAAAACAAATGCTTTATAGAAGACTTTCATCATGTGTACTTGGGTGTTTTAACTGTTTTCTGCAGTCTAGGCCCCACAGCTTTCAATCTACACAGATATCCTGACAATACAGCCATCCACTCTGTATGCTTTCATTTTCCTCTTCTCTTTAGGCCTCTCTTCATGAGGCATATCCTCTGCTGGTTAATCACAAGTCTTTAGACATCATTAATCCTTGATTAAAGAAGATCAATCCCAGTCTGAGATCAAAGGTTATGCCAGCTAATTAACACATCAGAACAGGACTAATACGGTCATGTTTGAACAGCATGTCATTGATACAGACAAGCTAATTTTCTATACACATCAAGCTGAAAAGCAATGACTCCACCTCACCACCATTTTGCAGCCCTATTTGAAGCCTAATTAAGCTCATGGTTGAGAATAGCCACAGATGTGAAATGATATAACATAAAGGTGTCAGCCTAGCAGTGACAAAAGGTTTAATCGCCATCACATGGCTGTTTGCCCTTTCGTGGTAAATGGACTGGTTCTTATATAGCGCTTTTCTACTCTGTCTGAGCACTCAAAGCACTTTATACAACTAATTCATTCACACAATCACTTCTAAGCTTAAGTGCTAAGTATCTAACATTCATACACATCCACACTCCGATGGATGCATCGGAGAGCAACATGGGGTTAGTATCTTGCCCAAGGATATTTGGCATGCAGCCTGGGATCGAACCGCCGACCTTCTGGTTAGTGGCTGATCTGCTCTGCCACCTGAGCTACAGCCACCCCACAGCCACCCCCTTTCAGCCCTTTCAGCTTCAGCAGCATGGTTTAGATGGAGATTCTGAGGCTTACCATGCACTGGAGATCTCCCCTAAAAAAGACTGCACTTTTGGAGGAGAGAATGAAACAAATGGAGCTTGATAATCTCTGTCAACAGTTTGAAGAGGACTCAGGCTGATTTGGAATATCAGCAATGTTAGACCCAGGTGAGAGAAGCTCAATGAATGCAGGAGGAGGCACCACAGGGCAGGGAGACCTTAACTAAGCGCTTTGACAGGAGTCACTGTTTAAAGGAAGCAGAGAAAGAGTTGGAAAGAGCCAAACCTCTTACTTCTCTCCTCAAGTCAGAGAGGAGCGATATCTCACCAGAAATGCCACAATTTTCACAGACAGCTTCCGTACGCTAGCTTCACCCTCCCAAATAAGGACAGGGCATGCTCAAATTGCTATGAGTGTCCCCCAGTTTACCATAATGTTCCTACCAATACTGCTAAATGGGAACATCTGTCCCAACACCTGCCGCTGGGCCACTGGCATTATTCATGAGAGGTACCCCTGCGGCCTCTGTACAACACCCACTGGGTCCTGAAGTTATTTCTCCAGGGAGGTCAGCTGTGGCTGCATCTTCAGCTACTCGGTCACCTGGCTTGGCAAGGCAAATCGACTCTGGACCTTTGGTTTCCATCTCCACATCCGCGAGCATAGCACCAGTCCCACCGGTGGCTCAGTCTGTTCAGTTCAGTTCAGGCCAGCCTTCAATCATCCCTACTCTTCAAACACTGCCGGTTAATGCTGTCTATCCCTCCATACTAGTCATATTCCATCCGCTGGACCAGAACTTCTAATTGCTTCTGTTTATGGCATTCCCAGACCTACATTACCGGTATTTGAAAGTGGAAGGGAGAGTGATTTTGCTCTACTCAAGATGGCATTGGACGACCTGCTGAGTAGTCACACCCACCTTGGTGAGCAGTATAAAAATCAGGTGTTTCTTAGCCAGGCATTTAAAACTCCCTAGTGCTTTACAAATGGCAAACACAACTTGAACTTCCGGCTTGAGTCAACGCTGGTGCATCTGGCTGTCGCTACTCACCGGTACATTTTCGATTATTTGGATTATTTGGATTCAGATTTGAATGAAAAGGGACATTCACACTCAGGCCAGATCAATCTCTGCCAGATATTGATTTGTAACAATTTTCCTCAACGTCTGCTATTTCAGCTGAATGTGCTCTGACATCTTATTCCCAGTGAGCTGCACTAGCTTAACTGTTTGAGCTATTTTAGACTACCCATTCATCGCTCCGGCCAGCACGGCTCCTTTTCCTCCACATCGTCCAAGATGTGGGCGAAGATGTTTTTGAGCTGGTCGGCACTATTGTGGATTCTCCTGATGCTCGTCTGGCTCCTATGGCTGGACTGCTCCGCTATACGGCCACTGAGCTCCTGCGCCTTTGCGGTCAGCTGTCGCTCCCTTCGCCGGCAGAGCTCCACTACCACCCGGACATCACTTTCCAGCCTTGTTGGAGATACATCCATTGTGGGTCCCGCAGGATTTTCCTCTATCCATCCATCCATTCACTTCCGCTTATCCTTTTCAGGGTCGCGGGGGGCGCTGGAGCCTATCCCAGGCTGTCATAGGGCGAGAGGCGGGGTACACCCTGGACAGGTCGCCAATCTGTCGCAGGGCCAACACACAGAGACAAACAACCATTCACACTCACATTCACTCGCACATTCAAACTTAGTGGCAATTTGGATTATCCAATTAACCTATCCCCACAAGCTGCATGTCTTTGGACGGTGGGAGGAAGCCGGAGCCACTAGGTGTGAATGTGCGAGTGAATGGTTGTCTGTCCCTGTGTGTTGGCCCTGTGACAGACTGGCGACCTGTCCAGGGTGTACCCCGCCTGTCGCCCTATGACAGCTGGGATAGGCTCCAGCGCCCCCCGCGACCCTGAAAAGGATAAGCGGAAGCGAATGGATGGATGGACGGACTTCTATTCTACTCCTGGTGATTTGTTGTTATATTATAATAATTGTTTACTCAATGTCCTTGATTCTCTGGCTCCTGTAAAAGCTCACTCTGTTTCCTTCGCTCGCTCTGCTCCCTTGTTTACCTCTGACCTCCGAGCATTGAAGGCCAAAGCTCGGCAGCTAGAGAAAGAAAATGACACCAGGTAGATACAAGAAATCTGGTTTAATTGTTGATGCAGAAATCTACAAATTCCATGTACTTCAGTATAAAGACTCCATCAACAAGGCCAAACAAAGTTTCTACTCAGGTATTGTCAGTTCTTATGAGGGTAACGCAAGGATTTTGTTTTCAGTTCTCAAAAAAACAAATTCAACCCCCCAGCGCTTTACCACCACACTTCTATTCTTCTGAAACCCGTAACTCCTTGATGCTGTTCCTTTAGTACAAAAATTAATAACATTCACCAGCAACTCAGTTCAAATGTTGTGTCTATCCCCTCTCCAGAACCTTTTCTCTATTTTGAGCTGTTTTCCACTTTTCATCTTCCTTATTTATCTGCTATTTCTGAGTTTATATGTAGGTCAAAGCCTGCCACATGTCATCTTGACCCTATGTCTACAGGGAAATCCTGCCTCTCTTGCTTACTCCCACTCATCTTTGCTATCATCCAGTCTTCACTCACCAGCGGTATCGTTCCCTCTTTATTCAAGATTGCTTCAGTCACTCCCATACTGAAAAAACCTTCTTTAGACCGTAACAACTTTAACAACCTCCGTCTGATTTCTAATCTGCCCTTCATCTCTAAAATACTCGAAAAAGTAGTTGCAGCTGAACTTCATTCACACCTGGTTAATAATAACATCTATGAGAGATTTCAATCTGGTTTTCGTTCATGTCACAGTACAGAAACTGCTTTACTTAAAGTCACTAATGATCTTGTAATCGGAGCTGACTCTGGTCTTCTCACCATTCTCATCCTCTTGGATCTGAGCTCAGCCTTCGACACCATCTCTCCTTCCGTCCTTGTAAACAGACTTTCCTCTCTCGGCATCTCTGACACACCCCTAGCCTGGTTTCAATCATATCTCCTTGACCGCTCCCAGTTTATTCAACTGAAATCATTCTGCTCTTGTCTATTCCTGGTCACTTCTGGTGTACCCCAAGGTCCAGTCTTAGGCCCTCTTCTCTTCATAATATACATCCTCCCTCTAGGTACCATTTTCCGCAAATTTGATCTTCACTTTCACTTGCTGATGACATCCAGTCATATTTCTCCTGCGGACCTGATTCCTCCCTCCCACCTTCTCTCTAACAGAATGTCTATCTGAATTTAAATCCTGGTTTAGCTCTAATTTTCTTCAAGCTCAATGAGGAAAAACTGAAATCCTCCTTATTCTCACCAAATCCAACCTTTCGAAGGCGAACCGTTTCTCACTCACTATCCATAACTCAGTTTTCCCTTCTCCTCAGGTTAAGAGCCTTGGTGTCATCCTAGACAATTCACTTTCCTATAAATCTCACATCACATCTATTTCCATCTATGCAACATTAACAGATTGCTTCCTTCTCTTTCCACCCAGTCTACATCCATTCTTGTCCACAGTCTTGTTACCTTCCGTATTGACTACTGCAATTCTCTTTTGCATGGTCTCCCCCAAAAATCCCTCCATAAGCTTCAACTGGTTCAGAACTCTGCTGCTCGCATTATCACCAGAACCCCTCCTACCAGCACATCAGCCCTGTTCTTCAGGAACTTCACTGGCTCCCAGTGAAATTCCGGATAATATACAAACTTCTTCTGTTCACCTTCAAGGCCATTCATAACCTCGCACCTCCTTACGTGTCTGACCTGTTAAGCGCTACCTTTTCTGACGCTCACTTCAATCTTCTTCTTCTATCCAGCTTTCTGTGCCTTGCTTCCGCCTCACCACCATGGGAAGCAGAGCTTTTAGCTGCTCTGCTCCCAGGCTGTGGAACTCTCTACCCCCACATATAGGAAACACTGGTGCCCTCTCCCAGTTTACATCTCAACTCAAAACCCATCTGTTCACATCTGCATATTCACTGTGAACCCACTGTTTGTTAATTTTATCTTGTGCTTTTGTTTTATTGTTCTTCATTGTGTTATTGTTCTATTATGTGTTTTTATCTATTGTATAGTGTCCTTGCGTGTTTTGAATGTAGAGCAGAAGTATGGCCAGCCAAGACAGCCAGTCGAGTCAGAGTTGAGTGCAATCTGAAGCACTCCAGCACTGAAAATAGGAGATGCAATTGCCTTTGATGCTTTTGCATTATCTTATGCCAGACCTTTGCTGCAGTGGACACCCATCACCAGTCTTTATGCCCCAAAGGAAGCTGTAATATCTAGTCTTTGCGGCACTGAATGTAGGCTTGCTTGGGTCCCCAGCCAGGCAGATTCCTGCTGCTCTGAAATCCACAAACTGGAACAGGAAGACTACGTAGCCAAGATCTCATTGAAAGAAGCTGGCCAGACAGAGGAATCGTGTTTTATTGCACATCACATGGTGCAGCATAATGGTAAGAACAGGATAGTCTTTAACTGTTCATTGCAATACCATGGTCGGTCACTGGATGACCAGCTTTTACCAAGGCCCTAGTTCCTTCACTCCTTGGTGTACTCATTTTATTTTGCCAGCACGCTGTGGCCGTGAGTGGCGAAATTAAAGGAATGTTCCACCAAGTACGCCTATCACCCCAAGACAGACCACTCTTGCGCTTCCTCTGGAAAGAGATGCACAGAGAAGAGGAGCCATCCGTATATGAGTGGCAAGTATTAACATTAGGGAGAAATTGCAGCCCTTGTTGTGCAGTATAGGCCTTTCAACGCCGTGTCAAGGAGAGCAGGGATGTAACCACCAACCTGGCTAACATAGTCGAGTCATTTTATGTTGACAAAAATGTATGACCAAAGCAGAAGAGGCCAAGTGCTTGGTGGACAGCCTGGAACAGTTGTTAGCAGAAGGAGGATTTGAGATAAGTCAATGGTCCTGTAATATTTCCGCTACCACTGAACATCTTCCACCTGCAGCCAGGTCCACAGCTAGTGACCTCTGGCTGTCAAAGAGCAGTAGTGGCCTTCAAACGCTAACCCTTGGCATGCAGTGGAACTGTCTCACACTGGGCTATAAACAACAATCCAGTGACTTTGCGTCTGTCAGGAGTTGCAGTGCGGATGAGGGAAGGAGGACCCAAACGCTGGACTCACAGGTGGGTGAAGGTTGGTGTTTATTGTAGACAGAGTGAACAGAACAGAAGTAGGAAATGGCTGGTTGGCTGGACGGCTGACTGAATGAAAGACTGACTGACAGAACTGACAGAACTGGGACAACCTAACAGCAACAACATAACATCAATGACGCGACAGTGAACAGAAGGAAACTGAGGACTTAAATACTCTGACTGATGATGACGATTGGAGACCAGTGAGTACACAGCTGAACTTAGTCTGACTAATGATACATGGAAATAACTGGAACACAATACACAGGCGGTATGCTGGCACAGAAAACAGGAAGTGAGAAAACTGAATGTGGGAAATAAACTGAACATGATAAAACTGAAAACGCTGGGTCAACGACCCAGGAAACCTGACAGCGCCTACTCTCAAGAAACTGTATAAGACACTCGCTAGCCAGTGTGACAATTGTTATCCGGGATCTCTGGAAACAAGACCTAGGCTGGGATGACCAGATTAAACCGCAGCACTTTCTCGACCAGTGGTTGACCTGACAGAGGGAACTTGCTCATCTTCCGCACCTACACATTCCCTGACAATACTCATAGACAACATGGACAACTTCATGTATTCTGTGATGCATCAGAGAGGGCCTATGGAGCTGTTGCACTTTGGTACATGAAAATGGAAAGACCATCTCTGAATGAAGGAGGGGGCCTAAGGGTACATCTTTCGCCATCTTACAATGCTGTGATCGCAGCCATTAACCCTTTAAGACCTACCATAGAACCAAGTCCGCCAGAGCTTATAGTATATTTTTACATGCTGTGGAGCCATTTTTTGGAGCATTTCAAGTTGCTATACATCAATACAACCATTATAGCCCAAATTTTAATAATATGTCTGCATTAAGTGCATAGTAATTACATAAATTGCAAAAAAGTGCAATAAACTACAAAAAAAATTTAAAATCATTTTTGTTTTTTTAACATATATTTCTAGCTAGAGAAATTTAAGAGGCTTATCCCTCAAAACTGTAAATACAAAAAAGTTGCACAAACTAGTTTCCCACCAAAGGAAATTTATTTTAAGTGTCTTCATAGTTTTATTTTTGAGATACACCAATTTTCATATACTGCAGGAAAAACGAAAAAATATATTATCGTGCAAATTTGCAAAATAACAGCATCTGCATCAAAATAAAATATTTCCAGCAGTGCAATATGAGTCCTCAGCATCCCAGAAACGACACAGAAAGTCATAAAGTCAAACATAACTTTTAAAAACACAAGTATAGGCTCACAAGGCCACGATGGTAAAAAACTACATTTCCGCAAAATGACGTCACTTCCGGTTTCGGGCAGGTCATGCCGGACATGCGATAGTTCACGCTGATGGATCTAGGAAGTGTTACAAACAGCTGATCGGATCGGCAAAGCGTGTTTCTGGAATATTATGTTTTTGTTGCTGCAAGTGCTTTTTATGCAGTTTTGGCAAAGCTATATGTGGAAGCAAACTGTGACCTAGGACAAGCTAACGGTTTCATATGCAAAAAAAATTATTGCGCTAGCTTACGTGGTTGCAGTGCTACCAGGATTTAAAAATAGTTACGCAAAATGAAGCGTGTCCGCTCCGACCGGCTTTAAAGGGTTAACCAACTCTCTGTGAATGTCTTTGATCATTGATCAATGGTGTTTGATCAGTGGTTGTTGATCAACGGTCATGAGAATTTGCATATTAATGATCAAGGAACTGACCTCACAGCCCATTGTTCATTCAGTGGGCTGGTTTCAGTCATTGTGCAAATGTACTGTTTATAAGGGAATGCTATGTCCATATAAACAGAATTACACACACACACACACACACGCACGCACGCACGCACGCACGCACGCACGCACGCACGCACACACACACACACACACACACACACACACACACACACAACATTTTGGGATAATATTATCATGTTAGCCATTCTTTGTATAATGTTGGGTGCTAAAATTTTAGGGTTCGTCTGTCTCTCCATGTGATCAGATAATGAACATGCTCTGTCACTCTGAGGAGAATGCAATGTTGTTGAACATTTCAACAGTTGTTGAAATGTGGAAGACTGCCAGCAACTTTAAAAAGGCAAGAAAGAATCACCCGCAGATAAGATAAAGAAACACGACATTTAGCTAAAAATGACACAAGATGCTGTGGTCAGAGCTAAAAAACATTATTGAAATTTTAAAAAAAATAGCAGAAACTTTAAAAAAAGCAGTGTCCTGGTCCTGCGTCTATTACCTAAGGTTTTGAGTTCTACTCAGGAGTTTTCTAGTTTACTTATATTATAGTTCTGTATTTTATATTTGTTGTTTTCAGGCTTGTTATTATGTGGTTAAATTGGCGTTTCCTGTCTTCTTATGTCTAGTTTCCTGTGTTAGTTATTGTTGTCTCTCTTTGAAGTCAGTTTTGTCGCTATTTTAATTGTCTGCCACTTCTGTCATGTGTCTGTGTTATCCATGATGTTGTTTTATGAATGTCAAGTTTGGTGTCTCTGTCTCTCTGTCTCTTTGTCTCCCTTGTCCTCGGTTCTCTAGCGTTCGCTCGTGTCTCTAGCTCCCTGGCTCTGTCTGCCTTTCAGCTCTGTCTGCCATGTTTGTGCTTTTGTCTTCCCTGGTCAAGTTGTGTGTCTTAATGTGCTCCTGTGTCTGTTACTTCCTGTTTTACTTTGATAGTCTCCTGCCTCATGTGTACGATGTTCAATTTTGCTTCCATTGTCTCATTAACCTGGATTTGTTCCCTCATTATCCTGTGTTTACGTATTGTCTGAATTTCCCTCTGCTCTTGCTCATGTCATCCATCTAGCTGTGTGCCTGTGTGTCTTGAGCCGAGTAGTTCCAGGTTACAATTGAATTTCAGTTTTTTGTATCTTGTGTTTTGGGAGAGCTCAGCAATAAAGCTGTTTTGGACTTACCCTTGTGATTTTTGGAGACCTGCGTTTGGGTTCTAATCTCCCTGCCACACATCCGATTATGACAAACAGACAAGAGCAGCCAGCAGATAAACTAAAGCATAACAAAATTAAGCTAAAAATTGCAATAACTGGAATAATAAGAACTGCCTCCTCCTGAACAGCACGAACACCAAGAAGCTGCTAATGAAGTTCAGGACCTAAAATACTGTGCCGGTCAATCTGGATAGACAGAGAGCAGATAGACACTGTGCAGAGTAGATGAGGAGGAAGTTAACCAAGATATATATTGATATTTTGCTATATTATGCAATATATATAAAATTTGAAATATTCAAAGCTGAACTTGGTGAATGAGCTTAATTGCAAAAGATTTTCAAAATATCAGCTTAAGTGTGAAAACTGCGAGTACAAAAAAAGAGAAAAATATGCTAAATAAAGCCAACAAAGTATCTAAACTGAGCATTTAGTGAAATTTACATTTTCAAAAAAAAAACAACACAAAAAGATGCAAAACCTGGAACTGAAGCTCATCAAGATGAAGAAGAACTGAAACAAGTGCTGAACGAGTGAAAAAGGCCTGAAATAAGCTCAGCCTGAATCTCTAAACTCTAAACAGGCAGTTTCTGATTGGTGGCAGCTTGTGAACACCCCTCTGACACAAACGCACACGCGTATACATCTCCACCAAACAATGTTTACAAATATGGACACACACACGCACCATGGAGTGAACAGTGATTGTGAGAGTGTGGCCTCTGTGTTTCAATGCCAATCATGTCTGAATCAATGTCTGCCTTCTATACAGTCGTTGGTGTGAATCTACTGAATTTGAATCCACCAAGCAGAAGCAGCTTGTTTACTTTTTCGCACCAAAACAACTGTGGCTACTTCATTTAGGAGATGGGACGACTGGAAATAGAGACTTCCAGCTCTGGTTTGAGTGAAATTTGTATCACTTCCCTTTAACTCCCACATCAATGTATCAAAACATAAAAACCTATGTTTCGGTATATAATTTGTGTTGGACGAGTTAAAATTGAGCGAGTAAGAAGAATTTATTTGGACATGAGGAACAGATTCAGAGAGAGTTGTGCACTCTAGCTTAACTGCAGAGAAAACATAGCAAATCACGTGTTTTATAAAAAATCATCATGATGCGACAAAAAACCTGAGCAGGGATTTTATGAAAACGGTAAAAGATAAGCAAAAGCTGAATTATGCCATAATAACCAAATAGTTTGAGAGCATTTTGAGTTTAAATAGTGCTTCTAAGTGAAAGGATGTGGAAATAGTGACGTTTAAAAAACAGCCACGTTTTAACAGATTTCTGGAAGCTTTCCATAACGGGGGCAGAAAATCCATAAAAACCTGAATGTTTTAAAAAGTATAAAAAGTCAGAAATAGCAGAAAATATGACCAGAAAGAGCAGAAGTAGCAAAATACTGTAAAACTTGAATTGCTAAAAGTATGCAGAAGTAGTTAAAGGGCCCAAAACATACGAAAGCTACTTGAGGACGAATAATACTAAAGAATAAAGAGAAACAGGAACACAAAAGTGCATTCATACGATTGTGTTCCTGTTTCTCAACTAGAAAAATAGCCATTTCCTGTGAAAATGCAGTGTGAATTCAGTAATTTATAATAAAATAAAACTTTTTCAGCTGAAAACTGCTGAAGAAGCTGAAGTTACCGCTAAACAACTTGTTCAACTGTGAGAAACTGTCAGAAAAGTGGGAAAGAACAGCCAGCATATAAACTGAAGCATCACAAAATTCAGTGACTGGAGTAATAAGAACTGAACAGCACCAACACCAAGGAGCTGCTAATGGGGTTCATGAGCAGTCTGCATAGATACAGAGTAGAACGACTGTGCAGAACAGATGAGGAGGAAGTTATATATTGATATATTATGCAATATATATTAAATATTTTAAATATTCAAAGCTGAACTTGAGGAATAAGTTTAATTTAATTGAATAAGCTTTTCAAAAATATCAGCCATCTTAAGTGTGAAAACTAAGAGCCAGTGACATTTTATTTTTCAAATGAAAAAAAAAAGATGCAAAATCCGGAGCTGAAGCTCATCAAGATGAAGAAGAACTGAAACAAATGCTGAACGAGAGAAAAAGACCTAAAATAAACTCAGTGTGAATCTATAAACGCTCTATGTAAACAGCAAGCAGTTTCTGATTCAGGGCAGCTAAACACCCCTCACACACACACACACACACACACACACACACACACACACACACACACACACACACACACACACACACACACACACACACACACCATGGAGTGAACAGTGACTGTGAGAGTATGGTCTCATGGCCTCTGTGTTTCAAGCACTCTGAAGTCCGCTGCTTCCTTGCTCGTCTGTACTTCAGTGAACGGGAGAACGCAGCGCGATCATTCTGCAGTTGGAACAGCAGTGTACTTGATATCATCACAGCGCCGCTCCAGTGTTTTTTCTGCCAAGCCCCATAAATATAACTTTGATTAATATTTGCAATGGAAATCACACATGATATCCAAAAATTTGTTAAATTAATACAAAATTTAAGTAGAAAATTTGCTAAGGAAAAAAACTCTTTTAAGCACTTTGGCAAAATTTGCTTTTACATACAATCTATTTCATAATGTCTAATAAGCTTCATATAGTTAAGCATAATTACAAAATGGCGCCGGTGAGGTCGGCTGCCGTGCTGGATGCTCTGCCCCAACTTCTCCACTTTTTGCAGTTTTTCGTCACTTTTTGCTATATCTGCGATAATCTTGCATGGGCATCATGCAAAACACACAAATCCGCTACAGTAGAGACACTTTGGTTTCTATTGGTCTACAATACACGAACATTTCACCATGTTTAACTATATATAGATATATATATATATATATATATATATATATATATATATATATATATATATATATATATATATATATATATATATATATCTACACAGCAAATTCAAAAGTGTTAAATTTTTTGGTGTTAATAGTCTCCTTGCAAAAGTAGAGTTAATTTTACTCTAAGCAGAGTCACATTCTTTTAATGTAACTCTGAGGTGTAAAATGATAGTAGTTAAAATCGAGTGTTAAAAATGAGTGTTCCTCTGTCAAATCTGGAGGTGTTACAATGGAAACATTAACTCTTGACCTCTTAACTCTGAACTCCTACAGGGGCTATGAGACCAACAGAGTAAATTCACAGACTCCGCCCCCAGCACGGCTCCAATCGAAGCTGAAGTGAAGCCGTTTCAGAACATTTTGCTCTACATATTTGAGTTGTTTGCCATGCTTGGTAAGTCATTTTTTCAAAGATTGTTTCAATTATTATTATGAGCTTTTACTTCTGTGGCTCTTTGGAGTTGAGACAAAGCTGTGTGAAAGGCATTAGCCATGTTGCTCGGTGATAGCATAATATTCTGTTTTAGCTAGCTGAAAGGTATTGTTTGCGGGCAAATACCACAGCCTTGAAAAAAAGCTTGCATGTGAATTTTCAGTCAAATCTTTGGTCAAATACACCTAAAACAATGTCTAGAATGTGAAATGTTGGTATAATGGTGCTACTTGAAGCCTGAAAACGATCGCCCATAATAAAAAAAAACGAGCAAACAGCAGTAGCTGACGTCCTGACTGGATTCTACGTTAGCATCGATCCCTCCAGAGTTTTGTGCACACGGTTTAGGTAAAAATGGAAAAAGTTTTACATTTAGTTCAGTATTACCTGGCTCAAAGAGGATTCCTTTTTTTTTACTGTGCTGCAATTGTTTACTGGATTATTTGTGCCATTAATTAGTGTCAACTAATTTTTATTCAATCTCCGCACAGGATATGCTTGTGAAGATGGAATATGGGGGAGAGCAGAAGTGCGTTGAAGTTCCACAAAGGGATGAATGAAGGACATGCATATTGTATTGAAGAAATAAGTGTTGAGAATGCTGTTATTTGCATTTACCAGCTCACCTATGTCAGACCTTTTGATAAACAAAATTCTAATGAAAGTGAGAACATGTACACTGTTACATCTTTCAGAAAATGTTTTGAAATTGTGGTGCACAGTTCAGAATAAATGTTTTTCAAAAACCATTGCATCTTTTTAGTAAATGTTTATTTCCAAAAGAAATTTCTAGAAGTTCAGAACAGTAAAATTCCCGCTTTTTAGAATGAATTAGAAGATAACTCTTACGTAGTTAAACTAAAATACTCTTTGAGAGTTAATATATAAACTCTTAACACCAAGTGTTAAATTATCAACTCCAGACAGATTTGGTGTTTAACACTAAATCAGAGTTAACGTACCAACTCTCCAAAAAGAGTTAAATTAACACTCTCTGGTGTGGACCCATATAGACACTTTAATAGTGTTGAAATCAAATCCGACAGTGTTAATTTGGACATGCTGGATTTGCTGTGTATATATATCTATATATCTATCTATCTATATATATATATATTATATATATATCTATATATATATCTATATATATATATATATATATATATATATATATATATATATATATAAAAAAAACACCCAGCACGCCCCTGCGGGCGGTTTATCCTTCAAGCTCGGGTCCTCTACCAGAGGCCTGGGAGCTTGAGGGTCCTGCGCAGTATCTTAGCTGTTCCCAGGACTGCGCTCTTCTGGACAGAGATCTCCGATGTTGTTCCCGGGATCTGCTGGAGCCACTCGCCTAGCTTGGGAGTCACCGCACCTAGTGCTCCGATTACCACGGGGACCACCGTTACCTTCACCCTCCACATCCTCTCGAGCTCTTCTCTGAGCCCTTGGTATTTCTCCAGCTTCTCGTGTTCCTTCTTCCTGATATTGCTGTCATTCGGAACCGCTACATCGATCACTACGGCCGTCTTCTTCTGTTTGTCTACCACCACTATGTCCGGTTGGTTAGCCACCACAATTTTGTCCGTCTGTATCTGGAAGTCCCACAGGATCTTAGCTCGGTCATTCTCCACCACCCTTGGGGGCGTCTCCCATTTTGACCTCGGGACTTCCAGGTTATACTCGGCACAGATGTTCCTGTACACTATGCCGGCCACTTGGTTATGGCGTTCCATGAATGCCTTGCCTGCTAGCATCTTGCACCCTGCTGTTATGTGCTGGATTGTCTCTGGGGCATCTTTACACAGCCTGCACCTGGGGTCTTGCCTGGTGTGATAGACCCCAGCCTCTATGGATCTTGTGCTCAGAGCTTGTTCTTGTGCTGCCATGATTAGTGCTTCTGTGCTGTCTTTCAGTCCAGCTTTGTCCAGCCACTGGTAGGATTTCTGGATATCAGCCACCTCCCCTATCTGCCGGTGGTACATACCGTGCAGGGGCCTGTCCTTCCATGATGGTTCCTCGTCTCCCTCCTCTTTCTTGGGTTTCTGCTGCCTGAGGTATTCACTGAGCACTCGGTCAGTTGGGGCCATCTTCCCAATGTATTCTTGGATGTTCGTTGTCTCATCCTGGACTGTGGTGCTGACACTCACCAGTCCCCGGCCCCCTTCCTTCCGCTTAGCGTACAGCCTCAGGGTGCTGGATTTGGGGTGAAACCCTCCATGCATGGTAAGGAGCTTTCTTGTCTTTATGTCAGTGGCTTCTATCTCCTCCTTTGGCCAGCCTATTACCCCAGCAGGGTACCTGATCACGGGCAGGGCGTACGTGTTGATGGCCCGGATCTTGTTCTTACCATTCAGCTGACTCCTCAGGACTTGCCTGACCCTCTGCAGGTACTTGGTGGTTGCAGCTTTTCTAGCGGCCTCTTCATGGTTCCCATTCGCCTGCGGGATCCCCAAGTACTTGTAACTGTCCTCTATGTCTGCAATGTTGCCTTCTGGTAGTTCAATCCCCTCAGTTCTGACTACCTTCCCTCTCTTTGTTACCATCCGACTACACTTCTCCAGTCCGAACGACATTCCAATGTCATTGCTGTATAGCCTGGTAGTGTGGATCAGTGAATCGATGTCTCGTTCCCTCTTGGCATACAGCTTGATGTCATCCATGTACAGGAGGTGGCTGACAACTGCTCCGTTCCGTAGTCGGTATCCGTAGCCAGTCTTGTTAATGATCTCACTGAGGGGGTTCAGGCCTATGCAGAACAGCAGTGGGGACAGAGCATCTCCTTGGTAGATCCCGCACTTGATGGTGACTTGTGCTATGGGCTTGGAGTTGGCCTCTAGTGTTGTACGCCACATCCCCATTGAGTTCCTGATGAAGGCTCTTAGGGTCCCATTGATCTTGTACAATTCTAGGCATTCCAGTATCCAGCTGTGGGGCATTGAGTCATAGGCCTTCTTGTAATCAATCCAGGCAGTGCACAGGTTGGTCAGTCTGGTCTTGCAGTCTCGGCTGATTGTTCTGTCTACCAGTAGCTGGTGTTTTGCGCCTCTGGTATTCTTGCCAATTCCTTTCTGTGTCCCGCTCATGTATTGACCCATGTGCCTGTTCATCTTAGCCGATATGATGCCTGACAGGAGCTTCCATGTAGTACTGAGGCAGGTTATTGGTATATATATATATATAGATATATATATAGATATATATATATAGATAGATATATATATATGTCAAACCACAATTGCGACAAACCCCTCACGGAGCATCGGGGACTCAGTAAGTCGACCTCGGACACATCGACTGACGCCGAGGGGATTGCAACAAACTGCAGACCTGTTAACATCACTGAGAACCTTTACACAGGTCCTCGTTTCAAGGACTTGAAGCCTCCCCAGGAGTGACAGAGAGAGGATGAACGTTTACAGAGGTTTCTGTTAACATGAATGTTCCAAATGTTCAATAAACATATTAAGTTCGTATATTTTCCCTTTTTTCTCGAGTCTGTTTGCTTATGCAAAATGAAATCTGATTAATATAGAATAAACATGATATTTAATCAAAATTAATCCACAGTAACCCTGTGATGAATCTGATTAAACACTTTAATTGTTTGGCAGCACTAATATATATTATATATTAATGTATACTTACCTATTAGTATATAGGTTTTTAAAAAAGTTGCATTTCACAGGAGAGAGCCTGTGCTAACAGACTGAAGAAAACTATTCAAATTCTCTTTGAATTTAAGCATTTAACATTCTTTATGTTTATTCTACATTTCCTTCATTATATTGCATAAATGTCTGTTACAAGCTCAAATATAAAGTTGAAAAAGTGTAATTGCAGCCAGGCTATTGATTGATTAATTGATTGATAATACTTTATTCATCCCGAGGGAAATTGGGTTAAGGCTGCCAGCCTTGCCAGCACCATCTTACCCTTCCGACCATACATACATTACACAAACATCACATGGGGAAGGCAGGTCAGAGAGGTATAACAATGGAAACTGCACAACATGAGGAAAGACGAGGAGAAAAAAAACTCCCCCAGACTGAGCTCCAACAGGGAGATCAATTTGAGAACATCACAAAACACCTCATCTATCCATACATCCATCCATACATAGATATATGGTTTCCAGCTGCCTGAGTCCCTTTACTAATGTTAAACCCACAACGTTTAAGTATTTACAAGTATTTGCAATTAAAATCAAATAGCTGAAAGTGTGCGTTGGTCTAACGGATAAGGCACATACCCCATGCTGTGCCTGCAGCTTTCACTGTTCCTTCCAGCAGGTTGCATGTCATACCCTTTCCCTGTTTCCTGTTTCCTTACACCAACAACTGACAAACAGAGCCAACAATGTCAAATAAAAATTATCTTAGGAAAAAGAGAGTAAACAAATGATATTTCTGTCTTTATAAAACTATCAGGCAATCGACCCAATACTGCGACTGATAAGAAAACATTAAAAAATGACAAATACAATATTTCTTATTGAATAATTTTACATGATGAAAATGCGCATAATCAAAGACATGGCTCATGACAGTACCGCTACCATCGCTACTGGAAGCACTTTGAAGGATAAGGAGAAAATAAAATAACATGGGTCGTGCTGGCAGTGTTTGTTTCAAATTGATTTTTTCATTAAATCCCATCAGCTGAGAAAGTGCTCTCTTGATTGGTTTTCAGAATCCTCTTGGCGCAGCACCCGTGTCCATACACATCACTAAGCACACGGGTCTGCCACTTGCTAATGACCTTTGCTGGGGGCAGATGAGTCAGCACACGAACATTGCATGAAACTCAGACATAAAACAATTTTTTAACAATTTGAAGGTTCTTTCATGGAATGATTCATTTTTGATCCATCTACATAATGTAGTATTATTTTCTTCAGCTCAGCCGTGAACAATAGCACTGTGTGCGAGCACTGAAGCATGCCGATGATTGTGCCTGTTAGAACACCAATCAGCAACAACAGGCTGATAGTTTGTTTATATAACACACAACTGACCACTACTACACATTTACTACGGCACCAGTGTTTTAATGTGACTGCAATCTTCTTGTGTTCTTTTAATGTGCCTTTTTTATGGCGTTACCTATAAGAAATGATAGAATAGCTGTAAATCAATTCAAGTACATAATGGGACTTGGCAGTAAAGCTGTGCTGGAAAGAGACGCACATCTACAAATCAAACCAAATGATTCTAATGCAGTGCTCATTATTGATAGACTCTGACTGGTTTAAAGAGCAATGAGTGGAAGGAGGACAGGCAGGCCTCATGCCGCACTTAAAAGGATTGAAAGTGTCTGACCATGTCTTTAAAATGTATGGACGAGCTCATAAACACTATAAATAGGTCTCTCTTGGTATCAAAACTCCCTGAAACATAAATTCGGTTTCAGCTGGGAAATCCATACAAATGTTGTTTGTGCTAATGAGAGTCAAATGGCAGGCACTGCTGGGGGCTATGTGACATGTACACACTGAAGGCATACTGATGAAAGAGCCACAATTTAAAGGGTAACAAGCCTTACAAGCACTGTGTCGCACAGATACACTCATGATATGGAATTTCAATAAATAGCACCACTGACCACAGCTTTGCATTTCTGTGAATGCCCAGCTAACTCTGTGTTATAGCATCCATGTATCCACGGCAAATCCTCATTACAAAGCAGTTCCTATTCCCACCCTACAGTCCTCAAGCCAGGTGGCACACAGACAGCCATAACGGCAACAGTTATTATGTGCTGTGTATTTAATAAAAGTACAATACAGGTATTGCAAAGTAAATTCACTTATCCCTACCCACATAACTGCATAATAACCTGAATCCAGATCTGTGCAGGTGTCCGTGTATGACAGATACCTGCATCGCTGCAGGTAGCCTAATGCATTACTGTTTCTGGTTTTTGATGTTCCTGTGTTTGCACTCATCCCTTTCAGCTGGTTTGAGGTATAAAACTTGAGCTGGGTGCCTTGATGTACTGCTGGCTTGGAATTCTAATAATGAGTGTGCTTTGGGATTTTAAGGATGAGTCTCTCTGAAATAGTTTTTCACTTCAGTACCTTTCATTTCAGCCTCCTCTTATGGTGCTGCTAAAACCTCCTCTTTTCTTTTCTTCTAAAAAGGAAGAAATTAATTTGCCCTGCTTGGCAGTTGTTAAGAACAATAATATAATGATCACTGGAGTCCTGACTCTAAAGTATATTGTTAAAAACTACGGTTAAAAAGCATCAAATGGATACTCACAGAAACGAATGATGATCCACAGAGTTGGATCCTGTGTTCTGTGCTAATGGTCCTGATAGCGGTGCTGAGGCTTGGGAGCATCAGCTGGGATGAACAGAGGGATCCCTCGAGTTCTCTTTCTCGGGAATGAGCTTGTGTTTGGCGCACATGTGGGCAGCATTGGGGTGACAACTAGTGGATTTCATTCACAGCATCCGGCGGGTGCTATCCAATCATCGGGGAGGGTCGTGTCCCCAGTGCCAGCCTCTATAGAGACAGAGGAGGTCATCCCTCTGGAAGAATGCTGCTTCTCATTGCAAAAACAAAGGCTGGGATTGTCAAGCTGATGGCAAGGGGACGAGGTGGAGGGGCAGCAAAGGCCGGGGGATTCGGGACAATAGAATAAATCACATAAAAAATGTCACAGCCACACAAATGGAAATTTTGCTTGGGGATGAAGCTGGATTTCAAAAAACTGAGAGTTGTTTATCTAAGGCAAAAGAAAAAAAAGCTAGTCACATGGCCCACTAGTCAGACAGTAAGGGCATTTCTTTTCATTTCCTGACAGGCGTATGAAAGGAGTGCACTTTGAATAGACTCTTTTTGCTTGAAAACTCCTAAAGAGAAATAGGGTAAAAATATGCCTACAATCTGAGGAACGCTCATATCAGGAACTAAGGAGGACTGGTACATGGCTGATGGTGCTTACAGCAGGTGGTTTAGACAAGAGACTCTAACTTCAAGCCTGCGTAAGTCTTTTGACATCACACATGGGACACTGCAGTCATACACGTTTGTCTACACATACACTATGGGAAGAAAATGTATGGGGAAACATGACATTGGTAAAATCCCAGATGTAAAGCCACATTCAGGCAATATCAGTAAAACCACAGATGCAATTAGCCAAGAGGAAAAAAACTTACTAGTTCAGCCTTAAAATTGGAAGATACCAGGAGCTGCCATGTACTTTGTGAAAACCACTCATTATGGACAACTGCATTTAAATAAAAGGCAAAAGCTAATTTTAAATCAACAGACATCATCAACAACAGTTAGGTCTGTTTACAAGTAAACAGAGGTATTGGTCCAACTGATAAACCTGTGACAGTGCCTTAGGCGATCAGGACTCACTGATGAACTTGGGAAGGGGGGCCTGTGTAGTCTGATGCCATGGCAGAGATGCTGAAAACCTTAGTACCGTATTTTCCGCACAATAAGGCGCACTTAAAATCCTTTAATCTTCTCAAAAATCGACAGTTTGCCTTATAATCCGGTGTGCCTTATGTATAAATTCTGGTTGTGCTTACTGACCTCAAACTGATTTTATGTGCTACACGGCGCTCAAAAATCTGTCAAATGTTTTAGTACGACTTTGGTGGCACTGCGTGATGGAGCCTCGCTGAGTAATCTGGGTCCTAAACTCCATCGACCTTCAGGTCCCAAAGTCAAACGAACACTGCGGCATCCCTGAGAGTTAAACACTGGCTAAATTCTTTCATCTTTAATAAAATGATCAGTGTTGCTGCTTTAACATCAAGGCATCCATGAAAACAGAATTTATTAAATTTAACTGAGTTACACCCAGCATTTGTTCACATCAGTTTAAGAAAAAAGGTCAAAGACACAGATTCACAGGGGTAAAATTGTTGGGGTGCCTGAGTCGCTGACCCAGTATTTTGTTTTTAAATATATTTCTTTATTAATTCTTAGGTTTTGGTTGTGATTTCCGTGTTCCCTTTGTAGTGTCTATGGTTTCAGTGTCTGCCTGTGAGTCTATGTATACAAGTTCAGTCTGTTATGTTTCCTGGTTTACTTTGAAAGTCTGGGTTAATGTATTGAGTTTTGCTTCCCTTTGGTCTCGTCATGTATGATTTGTCCCAGCTGTGTTTCGCTTCTGTCTCTCATTCCCAGAAAGCTCCCTCTGTGTATTTTAGCCTTGTGTTTCTCTGTGTCAGTGTCGCGATCTACCCTCATTCTGTACTGTGTGTTCTGTTTATTTTGTATTCTAATGCAGCCAGTTTTCTGTTTTGCCGTCCAGCATTAAAGCTGTATTTAAGTTCACCTGCACTTGACATAAGATCATGACCAGAACATGGACCCCGCAGATTGTTCCGCCTCTGAGGTTGATTCCGAAATGGAGAGGTTGGTTAATTTGCTGGACCGCATCTCTCAGGCCGATAGCTTACAGGCTATGTCTGTGGGACTGAGCGCAGTGGACGCAATGATTAAGAACAACCCCGGCTTCATCAATTCTCCTTGAACACTAAACTGAGCAGCACCATAGCTGCATGGAGGGAGCACGTAAGAGCCAGTGAGCTAGCTATCTTTCTTTCCACGCCAACACAGCAGCACCAGACAGAGTTCTCTGTGAAGCAGCTGCGTTTGCCACAGCAGGACGGCGTTTCTGCTGGAGGTTAACCGCTTCAGTGTGAGGAGCCGGAGGATTTGCAGCCCGATCAACTGGAGCAGTCGCAGCTCAATCCGCTGGATGACTTGCGAACTGGTCCGTCCTCTCTCTCGCCGCCTCCCCCTTCCACAAGGGAAGGCGTCGCTCACGCCGCTGTCACTCCAGGGCTGCTGAGCTAACTTCATCGGTGAGTAAGAGTGACTGTTTGCTGAATGTTCCGCTTGAGCATCCCGGTCCCGAACCTTCTGACATTTCATTCACTGTGAATCAGACTGTTTTCCTCTCGGGATTCAGTTCTGCCCGAACCAACAAACTCAGACACTGTATGTTTGGATTACATGAACATTAAATCAATCAGAGACTAATCAATTAAGTCTGGTCCTGCCTCATCTGGTCCTGCTGCTGCCACGCCGTCGTCTGGTCCACAACCTGGCTGGCTGTAACTCAGGACGTAGAGCAGGTTAGTTGCTGATCAGAAGGTTGGTGGTTCGATCCCTAGCTCCCCCAGTTTGCATTAGGGCTGGGCTATATCATACCGTTCACGGTAATACCGGTGTAATTTTGGGCAACGATAGGAAAATGAAATATTGCAATAGAATATGGGTAAAACGCGCATGCGCAGTGCCTTTGTTTACATACGCACATAGCGGTGACGCAGAATGAGAAGAGCGTAAGCGGATCGTTAAATGTAACTGATGAACCAGAATTGGTTTGTAAAAATCCCGGATTTGCCTCGCCTGTGTTGCTCCGGGCAATCCCCGGAGAGCTTTATGGACAGTTTTTTGAGTTCCAGTGCTCTTCACGGACTTTTGGTTTTCTTGAGCTCCTCGGCTTCTTGTGGACTTGTGTTTTGTCATTTTGTTTCCGTGAGTCTGCACTAGAGCAGGGCGATATGACCAAAAGTATTTATCACGATATACGTTTGAAAATTTGCGATAACGATATAACTGACACTAGACAAAATACTTTACAACTCCACAACTTTATTAGTGCAAAAAACCCCATCAATGTATTTTCACTTAAACAAGCAGCTGTTTTTTATGTGCATTAAAGTTATATAAAAATGTAACAGTGCAAATGCAAATTCCTCGCTGACAGTTTAACCAAAAGGCATTTCCAGTGGAAACTGGCCGACATATCCTGAGCATAACCATGTATAACATCCACAAAACTTAAAAAGGGGTTATACACACACAATACGGTAATATTATGTCATGGTCTCCGTGCCTGCCCGGTCGGCTCCACAAGGCTACAATTGCTGTTTCTGTTCTCTCCCTCTCTGCCTGGGCGGAGCTCACTGTGGGCTCCCACCCTTGGCCCACACACACACCTGACAACACTCACCCATCATCACCGGGAGCACTATTTGAGGCTGGAACACAGATCCTCTCGTCGCTGGATGATTGTACCCCTAACGTTAGTGTTCTCACAGCTCTTGTGCTTCATATTCGTGATTTGTGATTAGTTGGTGACCTGCCTTCTCGTCTGCCTCAGATCTTCCCCCCCCGGGACCTGCGACCTCCCTGCTGCGGGAACGTGTGTGAGTGTGAGCGAAGAAGACGTGAGCGAGTTACCCTGTGATTCCCCCGGAGTTTTGGATCCCTTCACTGTACATATATTGCACTGGCACTGTAAATAAACTACACCTTGGAGATACCTTACCGCTCTGCGTTTGAATCCCTGTACCAGATCGTGACAGATTATGTTGAAGCACAGTACGTATCACTCCGCGAGGCTCCGCCTACGATAGCCGTAACGCTCCGACAATCCATCAAGCGGTGCGGCTTCGTAGCTTAGCAAAGTTGTACTGAAACATTTGACAGATTTTCGAGCGCCGTGCACATAAAATCGTTTCGAGGTCAGTAAACACAACCAGAGTTCATACATAAGGCACACGGGGTTATAAGGGCTCTGTCGACTTTCAGAAAAATCAAAGGATTGATTTTAAGTGCGCCGTATTTTCCAAACAACACGGTAATAACGACGGCCCGCTAGCATGCTCTACCAAAAATAGTGCTTTGTTGTGTATCTGACGGACGAAAGCTAAACCAGTTCCACCAGTGAAGCTGCAGCATTTTTACAAACCAGTTCTGGTTCATTGTTTCATTCAACGATCCACTTTCGCTCTTCTCATTCTGCGTCGCCGCCATGTGCGTATGAAAGCAAAGGCACTGCGCATGCGCGTTTTACCCATATGCTATCGCCATATTTCATTTTCCTATCGTTGACCAACATTACACCGGTATTACCATGAACGGTATGATATAGCCCAGCCCTAGTCTGCACTTTGGGTCCACCATTCCTGCCTGCACGCACTTGACAAAAATTGTATCGTGGCACCACTAAGGTGATTCCCAAAGAGCAATTAGTCAAAGGTTTAGCAGGGTGTCCCTAAAAAATTCAAGGAAACCGGACAAGTGGTGGTCAGTTGGCAAGTTTAACTATCAATAGCTGATGAACAGTATCTGAAAGTCATATCTACATACATCTGGATTTTCAATTGATATATCTACTGTTTACTGAAGCCTGATCAGAAATACTCTCAGTTCTCGGCTTTCAAGAAGCCATTCTTAAAGAAGGGAAACCAGGAGAAAAGCATGACGTATGCTAGTTTATACGAGAACTGAAATGAAAACCGATCTTATGGAGTGATGAATCTTAATTTGAAATTTAGTTCAAATTGTCATCAGCATATAAAGAGGAGGTACAACAGTGAGCGTATCTGTCAAACATGGTTGAAGTTTGGTCATATTTGGGGCTGCATGTCAGCCAGTTGTGTTGGCGACCTAGTCAATATAGATCAAATTTAAATGAAGACAATATCTGCTATACAATACCATTCGGAAAAAATCTGATTGGCATCAATTTCATTTTTTAGCACGAAACACAATCCAAATGCAGCAAAAACATGGATGGATGTCAGTGCCTCCACATTACTGAAGCAGCGTGGGATCATCTTGATAGACTGGCACAAAGACCAGCTTTGAATGTCCTTCAACAAGCCTGGAGAACTATTCCTGAAGTCTGCTTTAAGGAATTACGAGAAAGCTTTCCTAAGAGTGTGATGGAGTATTAGGACCACATTAAGAAATAAAAATGTATTGTTCATTTTGAGAATAAGGTTGAAACACTATAACATGAAGATTAAAGTTAGATTGTTATTTCAGGTCAAACAACTGATGCTGAATTATCATTTATCCTTTTCATTGGCAAGCTTAAATATGAAAATTATTCATTCTGAAGATATAAGGCAGCAGTATTCAGGCTCAGTTTTCTTTCAAGTGAATGAACCTTTCATATATTCAGTGTCTGTATCCCTGCATCAAATTCCATTCAGTCATCAACAATATTTCTTATTCATTAAAAAGACTGTTTAGAAATGTGTACAGATGATCACCTGTTTGGATTTTTATTATGTGTGTCAGCCTCATTTTCAGCTGGAAACACCTTCCTGTGTGTTTGTGCATGTTATTAGAGAGCAGATGATGGTGTTTAGAAAAAGAAACTATTCAAAATAATGTGCGCATATAAACAGACTAATCAGAGAAGAACACATCTCAGTCCTCTTGATGTGGGCTTCTCTTCATCAATCAAGAGTGTGAAAAAAACTGTCTTTTTTTCTTTCTTTTCTTCTTTTGACATTTCACTGTGCTTGGCATGTTGAGAAGGTTTTTGTTAATAAGGAAAAGTTGAGTAAAATTATGCACAAGTTTAACCTGCTAGGAAAGAATGTAACATCCTGTGATTTTTATTCCTGAGGTGAGAATTTGTCAGATCAGATTAATGATACTGTGATACAATTTCAAAGGTGTCATATAGAGAAAGAAGAAGCCTTGATACAGTATTAAAACATAAATCCCTAGTCTCACATTCAATAAATATTTTCTTAAGCTGGCCATGACAACACTGACATGTGCTTTTAATGGCAACATTTCTTCCTCTGAAAGTGTTTTTTCTGCTTTAGAATTTGTATAAACACTTATTGGTTTGCAGAGACGTAATTATTGCATCATACATACAAATCTAGCTTCATTGTTGCAGGACGCTGGAGGGGGTATTCATTTTTGGGTTTCTGCTTCAGAAGCCTTATTATGAATGATTGCATGATTGAATCGACACTTTTTTATTATTTTTTACATTTTTGTTAATTTACCAAAATTAATCCAATTACAGCATTAGAACAAAAGTCAGGGAATCCGGAATGTTAAAATTTCCTAGTAATACATTTTTCTTATGCTTATGCAGAAAGCTTGAGTTACATTTCCTGGCAAACAGACTCACACGACTCCATTCATGTTACAGTTTTAGGATTTGAGTTTTGCAACGAAGCAGCTATATTACCTTTTGTCAAGAACTAGAAATATTCTTTTTGAACTTCAATGCATTTTATGCCCCTGTAGAAATGCTATCTTCAAGGATAGCAGTGCATTTTCTTGAAAAGACAATAACAAAGACTTACATGGACAGACTTGGAATTTTCATAGACTTGATAGACTTGATAATGTAATTTAAATACTAATATCAGAAAGCTTATGCTTAAAATAAAAATGCTTACATGTTGATGTATAGAAAGTAATTTCACTTAATTAAACACAACAACATAGGATGGATGAGTATTGCATGGGAATGCCACCAGTAGCTGGAGTCAGAAACCAAGGTGCAAAGTCTGAATGATGTCTTTAAACTGTTTTTTTTTTTTTCATCTTTAATGACTTTCAACTTGTGCACACAACTGTTGCTTTTTTAAACTCACTGAAAACTTACACTATACAATAACATGCTTTTGATTGCAGCTGTGGATGGCTAATGAATGGGCAGTTAAATGGTGACTGTATTAAATCAAGTGATAATGAACAATCGCATTACTGTTCAAATCACAAGGCAATTAAGGACTTATGAAAAGTTTAGCATCCTGAAATCCTGATCTGCTGAATCTACATTGCACTGACTTTATTCTGATTATACCTCATAGATGAAGCCGTTAACTCTGACCTCCACATACACAAACTTTCTACAGATGAACAGCTCGTATTGCCAACCTGTCCTCACTTGTCAGTAGGACACTTTAGAGTGCATCCTGGTTTGATTTGTTATCATTGTGGACTCAACAGTGACAGGTAAATAGAATTACTAAAGTGAATTTCACATCAGCAAGTGGGATGTTTGGGTTTGGAGGGGAAAAATAAATCAGATAAGCCTGAGATATCTAAAACCTGAGAAATAGTTTTAAAAGAATTTAGTATATATGAGTTATTAAAAAAGTGTAGCAAGTGAGAGTTTAATAATTTTATATGTGGGTGTATGTGATTACAGCTTTCTACTGTGAAGATGTTTACAAGTACAGACGGTGTGAAGTCTAACATTTCAGTGAAAGCGTTAATGAGTACCGGATAGTGCTGTGCCAACAGTACATTTCACAGCTCAGACAGGCAAAATGTTCCTACTTTCAGCACAGTTTGTGTTTGCAACAAGCATCATCTTATTAGTTTAATTAGAAAATCATCAACTCTGGAACCATACACCCTGCAGTCGGGAACCGATGAGATGTATATATCACAGCTCATAATGATACTGAGATTGCTATAAGAAAATATAGACTAAACAATAAACACCGTGACACTAATAAATGAAGTCTTTACAATATTTGTGAAAGAACGTGTTCTAAAGAACATACTGAGAGTGGTATTATAATAGGATACTACCATTGCAACTAGTCCGTTTGGGACATTTCTTCCTTCCTGGTTATTCCAGCATCAGCTTTAAGTGGTGTTATTGCAAAGTGGAAGCATTTAGGAACCCCAGCAACTCAGTGGCAGACCTCATAGTTACAGAGCAGGGTCACTGTGCTGAGCTGTCACCAACACTCTGCTGACTCAATGATTGCAGAGCTCCAAACCTCCTGTGGTATTAACATCAGCACAAAAGCGGTGTCCTGAGACACCTTGGCATGAGTTTTCATGGACGAGCAGCTCCTGTAGGTGTAATGTGTAAATGCACAATAGCGTGAAATTTAAGCTAAATTCTAAAGAACAGTAAGGAAGCATTAGCCTGAAATTGTAATTATAACATTAGAGATCTGAAGCCTTGGCGGCTCTGAGGATTCATTTTCTGTCCACCATTTAACAAGGAAACATGCTGCACTGTTACTGTATCTAATTATGCACACGACCAGCCTCCTCATAGAGTAATGTATTGCCAGCTATCAGCCTTTGGAGCCTGATATAAACAGCAAGCCAAAAACTCCAACTCTACTTGGCAATCAAGTACTTTTTGGCCACTACAGTCCTACATATCAAGGCAAATTGTACACATGCCATTCTACATCTACAGTTTGTTGTGAAAAACCCACATAGCATTGTAATAATATAATTGCCATTTAAAATCATATGTACCAAAAATAAGATGCCAAAGCAGTTGTCACACCTCAGGCTGGAATTAACTGAGAGCTCAGGGAGAGCGAGCTTCTCTGCAATACCTTTATGTAGTCTCATCCTCGCATGATGGGGAACCTTCATCAAACACTCTTAATAAAATTCGTTCAAAGATTTATACAGTCATTTGAAATGAAATGTGGATTTAGATTGTTGTCTGTTTTCATTTCCTCTCTATAGAGAATGCTGAACAACCTTCTTGTGCTGCCTGGGCAAAGCACGAGGCCACCCCACTGACACTAACAATGAGAAGATGAGGAGTGAAAGTGTTACACTGTCAAATAGCAGCAAGACCTTGATGCCAGCTCTTGCTCTTGACGAAGGCGGTCGCACTTTTCTCCTCCTCCTCTAACTTAGCTTTCCTGCTTAGCCTCTTATGTCCTTGTCTAGTCTCGTGTTTTTTGTATTACTTTTCCCTGGAACACTCTCTCACAGTCTGTTCTCTAAAACCTAAAAGAGGAATTATGGATTTGATCAACTGGTCCCTAAATGCAATTGACACCCTTTTCTCAACGAGAAGTTTGGGCTTGGGTGAGCCTGAGTGCTGAAGATATCTACCTATTTGGAACCATGGTAACAGGGTTCTTGCTGATCGGAGCTGGCTTGGCCCTGACTTATCAAAGAATTAAGAAAGCGGAACCGGCTGTTCAAACCTCCACAAGGCTGCCCGCTGGGATTGAAACGATGGACGAGGCGTGAGTTTCTCAAAACGGGCTCATTGAGTGCAGCACGGATAAGATCTTGGAGAAGCTTACAGCTGCCGTGAATACTCAGAATAAGATCTCTGAGTGCAGACTGGATTACATCTTGGGGAGGCTCACTGTGGTCGTGAGTTCTCAGAATCGGCTCTTTGAGCACAAGAATGACAACATCACTGAGCGCAAGTTTGATAACATCATGGAGAAGCTCACGGCTCTCCAACGGCAGATTGAGAGACCAGTGTTGGACTGTTCGAACTGCTTTGAAATTCATATGAGCTGTTCGCACTAAAGTAAAAAGCACCATCACTTCATGCGGAGACCCTTCGGCTCCCGCCTTGCGACCGCAGCTGCCGCCGAACAAAAACACCCTGATAACGACTGTGTTTAGACTGTTCTTCCCATTCCATGCAAGGCCACCTGGGTTGGCTGGAAGACTGTTTACTTAGCCTAGCAGGGCGAAGGACACTGTCTCAGCTGAACTCTGGACACACACACACACACATATACACTGATATGCACACACTCATCCCCCCCTCCCTTTCCTTCGATGCTTGTTCCCTCCTGGGAACACGGCGGGTCTGAGCCCACGCTGGAATGGTAGCGCTGGGCAGGATGGCTGCTGTGTTTGCTTCGGATTACTTCTCACCCCCCACCCGACCCTGTGACTTGTCACGCGTTCCATAATGTTGTGCTGTGGACATTTATGTGCTTTTTGTGCAGAGGAGTTTTTTTGTTTCCTGTTCTCATGCTGTCCTCCCAGGAGCCCAGCATGAGTAGAGGTCTCTTTTTTTCCTCTTGTACTTTCCCATTGTAGTGTATATTTCAGTGTTTTTTTCTGTAACGCTACCGATCTCCGACCTGTATCCCCATGTGATGTCTGTGTTGTGTGTGTAAGGTCGGGGGGGGGGGGGGGGGGGTGCCCTATTTCACTGCAGGGCAACCTGCACATGGCACCGTCTACGCCTACTCTCATTCACTTTGGTTTTGGGCACCCCATAATCCGATTACAGCCTCTAGTTGGAGTCCTTCTGTTAATATTCCCATTTTTTTTTTTTTTTTTTTTGCTGTTTTGCATACTTGCATATTTGATGACGGAGAAAAAATTTATCTGCTTGTTTTCCCCGAGGCAATCAGTATTCATCAAAATTCATGTCTTATCGGTGTATCAATTAATTTAATATGGCCTTAATGAAGTAGTAATTATTTTAAGCTACTTATGTGACCATTCTTATAACGGAAATCAAATCAGCAGCCAGAGGCAAATGACAATCAGTTCCATCAAAACTCAGTGTATACATGAATTGTAATATTCTGCAAGACATGTAATGAGATAATCCAATTATTCTTATGATCAAAGTGAGAAACAACAAGTCTCTGCAAGTGGTTTATGCTCATTTAGCAGCTAGTGAGTTGCAGTGAAGTGACATCACAACATGCTTGTCTTTACATCTGAAAGATAACTGGTAATATTCTCTAACAGGAGATCAGTGCAGATTGGGATGAATTAAAAACCAGTGCTGTCCCGACCTTTAAAAAGAGAGTGGTGCAATCAACATGAAGTACAGACTTAAAACAACTGGAAAAGTCAAACTATAGGGATAAAACCACATGTATTATTCATGTGTGTACAACCCTCATGTTAAATTTAAATAAATTAGCATTCACTCACATTTCGCTGAATGGAAGTTTGTCCCCACCCCCGATATCCACACATAGAGGCAATTTTATCTTTCAGTGGCTTTAAAAATAGACTCAAAACAATCAGAAGCACATATACAATCATCCTACAATCAAGAAGGAAATGTATGCACACAGCCGCAGCCGTTTCCATTATATACAGCCACTTTATCCATGCCACTCATCCTGATTACAAAAACACATAGATACACAATATGCATACATTAACTTGTTTACTAGTTTCCCGGTTGTTGCGATTGCTTCGGGGGGGGACTTTAAAAGTAGTGCAATAACTTTTAAGTAGACCGATCTCAGATGCCAGAATGGGTCATTTAGTGGAAGAAGGACACACTGCTGCTCCACTTCACCGATACTGAAGAGGGGGTTTATCCCATTCAGGCCCCGGCTCCTTCAAGTTCAGCTTTAACTGGATGTGGAGGATGTGCTTGGCAAACAGACACGCTGCTGCAATGTTGTTTTTGGAAAAGCAGAATCATTTTAATGCAGCGCTATTACTGCACTACACAGTATCACAAAGCAGCTGATAAACTGCAGCATCTGTTTATCGTTTGTTTCATGTTTAATCATTTATAAGTATCTGGATCGTTTTTGAGTGTGGGAAAATTTGGTCGATTTATAATGTTATGTGACCTCAGAGCAGCTTGGTATTTAGGGGCAACAACACTATGGGGAAACTGCCAAATGACACTTTATCATGCTGACATAATGAATAACAACTGGCCTAATAATAATTCATTTATTTTTTTAAAATATGGATGATTCGAAAAAAAAAAAGAACAAGTTGAGAAGTGGGCTGGGTAATAAATTATTTGTAAATGTAGCAAAACTACAATATTAAAATAACAAGTCAGGCTAAAGACCCCAATGATCAGCTGATCCCCTATGAGCATATGATACACACATGTAGTTTTGTAGTCTTGTGTAATTCTGTTCCTGTGAATCAAAATTACTTCAGAGATGTTACATTTAATCAAATCTGAGTTCTAAAGAAAAGGGCAGAGTGTAGTTATAGGGGCTGAAAACTGCAGCATGTTTGAAATAAACTCAAACAAGACTTGGCAAACGCATCACACCATTACACTTACAGTATGTTATGCCTATGTTTAATTTGGATGTGTGAAAATATACATGTTGTTGCTCGGTTTCAACACTTTTAATTGGAATCATCAGCCAGAAAATGTGCAATGACACAACCAATGATGAGCCAATCAGCAGTTCCCAATAACAAAATGTGCCAAATATTGTGTTTTCTGTGTTAGTGATCCATCTTGTGAACTACAAAAACACTAGCCAAATAGCACCAGCATGTCCTGTATGAAATGTATCAGACACTGCAATACCATTAGCCTAGATTAAAATATTGCTTTGTTTCTATTTAGCAGGTAAAGTGGGTGCAGTTTTACCATAAGACCTCACAACTTTAGTGGCAAGCTGCTTGTCTCAGGACTCTCCCTGTCTCCAGCCATGTATTGTTATCAATATAATGCAGTCATATTATAAAATCATCCCACAAAGAGCGTGTAAAAATAAAATAAGAAAAGAAATAGTCAGCTTTAGTAAGACATTTGCTCACGTTCAGAAAAAGGCCCATTTTCTGTCTTCCCATGTGTGAAGCTCGTTAGCTCATCATGAATCAGCAGGATGACGTTCTGTATCTTCTTGGCATTTGGTAAGACTGAGTCACAGTCGGGCTGAACACTTTAGTGTCAGTACAAATGGAGAATGCTGCACAAATTTGAGTGTAATACAAAAGAAATGCATTTCTCTTATATCGTCCAAGTCTAACATAAAATGCATTGAATTGAATTACAAAGCTTTCTGGCTGCTGCTAGCGTAGTCAGTCGGGTTTGTAGGTTTGCATTGTTCTGGAGGAGGTGAGGGCTATCTAGCTTGTCAGTATGTTACCTGAACCATACTCTGATCTCCAGCACTAAGTATGCAATTGGTGGTTGCCATTTGTAGTCAGAATATGCAAACTCAGCTCCTTCCTCCATCCTAACACCAGTGGAAATGTTTGTTTGTTTGTTTGTTTTTTACAATAATGTATTTAAATTTCAAATATCTTCAAGTTTTGCTTCTATTTTCTTACCATAACACAAAGTTATTTTTGTAGGTTGACTGTTTTAAGGGAAATCGGGTACTTTAGCAACCTAACTAAAATAACTAGCCACTTCCAGAAAGCTAGCCAGCTACAACTCAAGGACCAAGGAGAAGGTTTTTAGGGCACAGCCTGCAATTTACAAAACAAAAACAAAAAAGTGTTTTTTTGACAGTCACATTCTCACTCACAGAACTCTCAGTCAACATGCTGTCATCCAGCTGTCAACAATAAAATGTCCTGTAACATCCTCAAAGATTCAGAGGAAAAGTTTCCAGTGAAAATAACATGAACTCTGGCATGTTTGGGCCTTAATACAATTCAAGCTCAGTGCTCACACCACTTTCCAGATATGACTCCCCATAACTTTTTTCTCCAAAATAAAATGCAAAAAAAGTTATTTTGATATCGTAATTAATAACAAATTTACACCTACAATTGTTCACAAAAGGACAACCAGGTACAGTGTTTGCTTTCTGAAATCGCGCCCTCACAAACTGTGGTTCACAGTTTCAGCAGTGATCAGGTTCATACTCTACAAGAACTATGGGGAAGCCCTATTTTGAGAGCATTTAATTATACAGAAAAGTACATGATGGAGTTGAGACAAAAAAATTGAACCTTATTAACTAAAGCTGTCAACAAATTGTGAAGAAGTGATTGACCTTATGTCAGAATGGTGGCCTGGAAAAGGCAAAGCCTCTCAAGGAAATGATAAACTAAGAAGAAACAGCAAAACATAACACAACAGCAAGCACACATCTCAATAAATTTGGACCCACCACTAATAAAATAATCTTGCTACTTCGCTGACCCACTTCCACTACGCTGCTGTATGCAGCCACATATGCTGATGCCATAACACTGCCTCCACCATGTTTTACAGGTTATATTATTTCCTCTGTCCAATAAAGTGTTTCATAACTCGCTTTCCGATGGCTAAGAGTGAAAACAGCTGCACCTTACACCTTGTCGTAACCGTTTGTATATCCATTCATGAATGCACCCTTTTGATGTAGACCTTGACAATAATATGCCAGTTTCCTTCAAAGTATTCTTGAGTGCAGGATTTTTCTTCAGCCTCTGAGCTCAACATTCACTTTGTGACTGTTTGATTTTGCAAAGAGTGTCATTGTCCAAAATTCTATAGATCTGTGCTCTTGCTTCGTAGTCATTGCACACAAAACGCTCACTCAGTTAGCACTCTATTGTCTACACTTTTTTTTTCAGTGTATCTGACATGAGAGAGTACAGTTCAGAGTAAACTTCAGAGGACCTGGCATCCTGCTTCATAGCGTGATAGTGCTGGTTTGGCGAGGAACCGCTCTGTGTATTGATCTGCTCATGCACTATTCCCTCTACTTCGTGTGAGAATTTGCCTCTGATCTGAACCAACTTTCAAGTGGGTAAAAACAATCTGACTCAAAGGCACTTTTTTTTGTAATGTACATCAATAGAGTAGCAGAGTGTGCAGAAAAAAAGCAAGCCTCCAATAGTGGTTCAAAGGGTAATGATTTACCCTCTGAATGGCCTATCCATCAGAGCTACCCTTAATTCTGCTTTATACCGATCTAACACAAGTTGATGCAAACTCAAAATAGTTCAGGAGGATTTCAAAGTGAAATGTCATTCCATTGGGGCGATTGTGGCTCAAGAGTTGGCAGTTCATCTTGTAACCGGAAGGTCGCCGGTTCGAGCCCCGGCTTGGACAGTCTGTGTTGTTGTGTCCTTGGGCAAGACACTTCACCTACCGCCTGGTGATGGCCAGAGGGGTCGATGGCGCGATATGGCAGCCTCGCTTATGTCAGTCTGCCCCAGGGCAGCTGTAGCTACATCTGTAGCTGCCTCCACCAGCGTGTGAATGAATAGTGGAATTGTAAAGTGCTTTGGGGGCCCCGATAAGCGCTATATAAATCCAATCCATTATTATTATTAAATTTCCAGACAAATCTTAATTCCAGTGAAGATTTTTCAACAAGACTCATTTGTTCGACAACAGAAGGTGAAGCACAAATGGCGAGGTAAATTATTGAACATCGCTACAAATCTTAGTGTGATGATAGTAGTGTATGTATGTATACATGCACCCTATCTCCTACTTAAAAGGTTGAATCCTAGTTTGCAAGAACATCGTCACACATACAGCGATGATTAACATCTATATGTTATTACAAAAATCTTTATATTGATTCATATTCATCATCCCTCAATGTTACACTGTCCACTTGTATCACTTGGCACATTCAGTGTGGAAATTTGTTCAAGTCACCAGTACAGCGATTATTCACACCTCTGTGTTTTTAAAAAGAACTATTATTACAATTATTCAAATATTTATTATAAATATTTTAATAATTATAAATATTTTAATAATTATAAATTTAATATAAATTCTTTGGATTTTCCTGTATATTATGTTCATATTAGTGCTGTCACCGTTAATCTGGTTAAAATGACATTAATGCCATAACCGCCCGTGCGTGGAGCTGCACGGCGTCAAAGCGTTAGCGGGGTTAGCTTGTTTTAACACGATAACTCGCTAATGGAGATTTGCCGCGTTAATGCAGTTCAACCGGTTGTGCAGTTATGGCATTAACGTCATTTTAATGAGATTAACGTTGACAGCACTAGTTCATATGTTTTTACCGTATTACCTAATCAGTCTGTGTTTCTTTCATGTGTCATGCTCAGTGTTTGTCGCCCGTAAAATAACTTATTTCTAAACGTGCTGCTGGTTACAATAAAGATAATAATGTACTGTAACTTTTTACAACAAGTTTTCCTCAAGTAATCAGCACACTAATAATTTGCTCCATCATTTGATAAATTGTTGGTGATACTTGAAACCATTAAAGCCAACTTAATCTTTAATGTCGCAAAACTGAAAGTTTCAAACCTGCAAATGAGCAAAACTGAAACACTGACTTGAATAAAACATCTTAATTAGCTCTGATAATATCTTTTTTTTTCAGTTTGATTTACATTTTTAGTGCAGTTTTCTTTATTTATCTTTATTGCTTTTACTGTGCTGTTTATGCCAGTGGTTAAGACACAGTTGATGGCAATATAGTTTTATAATAGTACATCTAAAATGCTGCAAGGCTTTGTGAAACGGTAAAAGATGCTTAAGCGTTATACTGCATATTCATCAGTGCCAGTATTTTGAGAAAGACAAGTTGGCAGCTAAGACTCCTTGAATATCTTCCAAAGTCTAATTAACAGACGTAGATATCAGCAGTACTGTGCAGTCAAAGATGACAGACTGTATCACAAGACACGAATCACTCGGTGTCACTCTTTATTTCAGAATCAAAACAGATTTAATGATCCGTAAAAGTATAAAACATTGACCCCATTAACTCCTAACTGACGCACCTGTGATCCTCAAAAGTTCTCTGTATTTGAGCTATTCAGAGCACCGGAGGATTTGTCAAGATGATCTCTATTACACTTTAGTCTATAGTTCGATAAGCACTGACACGGCGTGAAAAACCTATAAACATGCAGAAAACGTGTCTTATCTGTTGATCCTACATATTTGAAAAGATGGATGACTCAAAGGAGAAAAGATAAAAAGGGTTCAAACCTTAATTGCAGACCGGAGCTGCTCAGCATCCACTTCTCTGCGTGTTGCCTTCTCCTGCACTGCTTCTGCTTCCAAGCTCAAACGATCTTGCCAAAGCAGATTTCAGACACTCTTTGCTGCAGTCACTGCCGTTCATACACAAACGCTGCAACCCTGAATGAATGAATAGAGCTTACAGGTGTACATGTCGGGAGAGCGCTGCCAGAGCTCATGGCGTGCTCCAGCGCTCACAGACTGAGACGTGGAAGAAGAGAGGGCAGCTTATTTGGCATTATCATCCCACCCTCCCTCTGGTCTACTCTCCTCCCGTTCCTCTCTCTGTCACTGTCTCCTCTCTTATTCACCTTTTTATCCCCTGCCTTTCCCCTCAAAGCAACTGCTCGGCTTCCTCTTGTCTTGCTGTAATTATGAGTGTAAGTAATTGTCTTATTCCAGCAAGACGGTGTACGTGAGAGAGAGGCAGACACGACTTGAAGCAAGCCATCTGTGAGAGAGTATTTATATGAAACTGAAGGAGAATCTCCGCTTTTGAGGGAAGGACCATCCTCTCTGAGACAAACAGCTACTGGCATGTATCAGAGAGGGATGAACAGCCGACTTCGTACAAGAAGAGGAGAATGAAAGAGCCTCCCGTGTCTTCGAGATCTAAGGTGCACACAATGAGGAGCTGGTGATTTAAAGAAGCATAAAATTACCTTGGACACAATTACATTTTTTGACAGTGAAGAATCACCTCTCTGGAACCCTTAAGTGCTACTTTTCCTCTTTTTGAAAGGTGTGACATTTAGAAGAAATGCTTAGCCACTAAACTTGAATCTAACCTTTACTAAATAATGGATTGTGGCTGTGAATCATGTGACACCTCAGTAATTGAAAAACAATATGAAAATTCCAGAGGTTCGCTTCGACAGTTGTAAGTCCACAGCTGTGTGCACTTTAGTTCACTCAGTCATGTATATTTATTAAACGCAAGAAAACAATGTTGCTTTAAAGAAGACATGCGCTCCAGTCTGGAAGCGATGAGGTGAAATAACTCTCCTAAAGCCATCAGTCACGTTGTGAAATATTTCCACTCTGACGCCATTTTTGCTTCGCTTCACATACACACACTTCTGACTAGAAGCATTTAAACATCTATGAGAGTCTAAATGATTGTCTTTTCCATCTATTATGGCAACATATGTCCAACAAGGCTGTTGCTTAGTTTCCAAAATAAAATGTCACGAGTAGTTGTTATTTGTGCTCTGTCTGGTTGTGTATTTTCTTTTTAAAGCAGCACAGGCATCATCCATCTAGTTTCATCAAAATGAGCCTGGACAGTGCAACAGCTGTGGCATTTCAAACTTTGAATGTTGAACTTTAAAGTTTGTCCCCAGTCACAGAGATTCGTAAGTAAGACTAAATGTGATCAACTTCACTTGTCTTCAGAGATGGGCAGTAACACGTTACTTGTAACTCACAGAGTAACGCGTTACTTATAACGCGTTACTGTAATCCGATTACACGTTACTGTAATCCCTTACTTTACTCAAGTAACGAGTAAAGTAAGGGATTACTATTGCAAAAACGGTAATTAGATTACCGTTACTTTCCCGTAGGAACGCTGCGTTACTGCGTTACTAAAACCGTGATTTTTTTGCGAGAATGTCTCACGACAGTGACGTAAGCGAGTGCGACGTTTGTGACAACAGCTGTGTGCAGATCAACAATGGATCATATATCGAGTGCAGAGAGAGTATGAGCGTGCAGCGTTTAAAGCGTGGAAGTACTGACCTTACTTTGAGTTTGATTCCATAAAAAGTGACAAAAACATTAGTGTCCGCTGTGCGTGGGAAGAAAACTTCTTTTTACAGCGAAAAAACCCCTAAACTTCCAAACAAGCACCGAGTAGCTACGACGTAATGGGAAACTCACAGAGAAACTCGCGGATTCTTCCACTGACCGCGGCACACCTGCACCAGGGTAAACCTCCGCCTACCCCACTCCTGCTTTACAGGTGAAAATAGAGCAACAGGACCACTGAGTCTTTGACTTTATTTATTTTCTGCTGTGTTTTACTTGCATCTATTTGAAAGACTGAGTGTAAACACAAAAAATATTTTATTTTATGTGCTGGAATGTGCAGAAAATAGGTTTAAATGTTAAACTAATTTCTTCCAGTCAGAGAATGTTGCATATAATTAAATTTTTGCTTGATGCATAAAGTTAAAAGGTTAAAACTAATAAAACAAGTTTTAAAAAGAGACTTTTCCATTTGATTACATTTTGTATGATGGATTATGTAGAAAAAGTAGAATTGGGCTGAAAGATCTATCACTTTGTCACCTCTTCAGGTTGTAAATCGTGTTTTTAAAAAGTAACTAAGTAACTAAGTAATTAATTACTTTTGAAAATAAGTAATCAGTAAAGTAACGGGATTACTTTTTGGGGGAAGTAATCAGTAATTAGTTACTGATTACTTTTTTCAAGTAACTTGACCAACACTGCTTGTCTTGCAAGGCAAAGAAGAAAAGCTGCAGTCGTTTACTGACATTGGTTGTGTGGAGCTAAAAACCTAATTGCTATTTTTTTTTTCAGCTGTGAGGCCTCTAGTTGTTAAACCATTGTTTATAATGAAAGAAAAGTATTATATAAACGTCAGCCTGTGGCCACTGGCTAAAACGAGTGACTGCTCTGGATTTTTCAATATTAAACCTTTTAAATATTTGATTACAGTTTGTAGCGGGCCAAACACAGTCAGAATGTCATTTTAAAGTTATTTTAAATAATAACTCACCTCACTTACTCACCAATAAATATATGTCTAACAGTTTTTTAATCTCACTCTTAAAGGGGAAAAAAAGCAAATTACTAGTTGTGTTCAGAGAGGAAGGTTTGAGTGCGTACAGCGTGTTGTGTTCACGCTAGCTCAGAATAATATCATATTGCTCTTTTTAGAGTGCTGGTGGTGGTGAAGGATGGCTTTACAATTGTGGAATATTTTCAGTGTGTCTGTTTCTCTACAGTTTGCCTTGCAAGAAGAACAAGTAGGTCAAAGCGCCTCGGGACTCTGTAAGCATTTTGACAGACTTCCAGATCTTCTGGAAGTTGGTCTCCAGAGGGGTGTAGGCAATATTTAGGGCAAACCCCTGCACAGTAATCTCCTTCCTTCAGCTAATGCATTAAAAAACTGGGAACATGAAAGTATTTCAAATAAAGGGAAATAAATGCTCAATGTGATAAAGCTAGGCTAGCTTCATTAAGGTAAGACATACACATGAATCGCTGAAGCACTCATCTGCTTGTTGAGAGATGATACGCATCATTATTATTGTGTTACTGTAAGTACGGTACAATCATTGCATTGCTAATTCTAGTCCCTCACTAAAAGCAAAACCCACCTTGCCACTGTTACCGGACAACAGCTTGCACAAACTGGAGCAATGGTGGTAAGAGGGGCTGCATTGGAGAGAGAACAAGGAAAAGGAAGTTGCAGGGGAAAAAAAGGCTCAGCCTTGCTGAAAGGCCGGGTATTTTGTCTCTGCATGTCTCAATGGGCAGCCCACAATGTGTGTTAATTCATCCCTCACAAAGAGCCTTGAAGCGAGGCTTTCCCAAACCAGCAAACAAATCACTTCTCTCCCTCTCCATTGGTATTCTGAGGATGATTCTCAGGTCTTTGTGTAGGGAAATGAGCAGCGGAATAAGAAACAGATTTAAGTTGAAGGTGCGGTTTACTCAGGGATCGCTTTGATTGAAATACCTCACACACGAACAGAATGTCCTCGTTTTGAGTCTATATCATTTTTTTCCTGTCTATATTGAGACAAATACCACCTCTGTGTTGAGATGAAGTAAACTATTCTGCCGTTAGCAGTCCATTTAAGTAAAATTTAATTAGCTGTTAGCAGCCTGTGATTCCACTCTTTCATTTCATTCATAAATCCTCATTTAATATCTGTTTTGGGAGCACTGCTGCTTAATTTATTATGATATAGCTCTAAAAATGTCTTTATTATAACTGTGTGAGAGAGTGGATATTTTTATAGGCTCTTATTTAGTGCTAATTAAGTTATCCATAAAACAATGCTAAAGGTTAACGTTTTGCTAAACCACATTCTAGTCAGAGTCTGGTCTAATCTGGTTTCCTGCAGCAATAAAATTATTTAAAGTTAATAGTAGCTCAGAAAACCACTGTCATCACCTCATTCATTTTCAGTTGTTTTAACATCAGTTTATTGTTTTGATGTTTTACTTTCCTTCACTATTATTGATTTAGTTCACACTACTCTAATGAGCATCATGAGTTGTTACTGAGATGCAGGTAAGTGACAAGTCAAAGGTGCTTGCAAAGAAAAGCGTCTGGACTTCTTTAAGTTGCTTGAAGACGTTTCAAGCGCCTTTGGCTACGATGACCTGGATGACTGGGAACCTTCACAGACAGGTAAGTGACAAAGCGTTTTGACAAAGGATTCATTCAAGTTTTGGATCCAGTTGCACTTTGGTTTGGGCTGCACAGCTAATTAGTCAAAAATGACTTGGTTTGAGTTAGGAAATGATCATTATAGGTAATTATGATTAGCAAACCTTTTTATGTTACTGGGGAGTGACGTTTTTCACATGGGCCATTACCTATGACTGTAAGTTTGTTTTCTAAAAGCCGCTGCAACACACTGTGCACCTGCTGCACAATTTTATCAAAAGATCTGGAAAAAATAAGAATATCATCCAGATACAAGTACACAAAATTATTCAAAAAGTCCTGTAACACATCATTAGTCAAAGCCTGAAACACTGACGGTACATTAGTCAGACCGAAAGGCATTACCAGGTATTCGTAATCAGTGATGGGAATAATGGCATTACAAGTAATGGCGTTACTTTTTTCAGTAACGAGTAATCTAAGTAATTACTATTCCTATCGTTACAATGCTGTTACAGTTACTAACAAGAAAATGAGCTCTGTTGCTATTTTTCAACAAACAGACGATTGAAGCTGTGTTCAGCTTGCTGCATCTTCAGCTGCACAGAAGTAGCTGTAAGTAATGTGGACGCTACAGCTTTGAGCAGCTTCACGCTCCCGCGGACGGTAATCGCGATCACTGTCTAGCACAACACCTGGAGCTCAGGGGGCAAAACAATCGCATGAGTGCTGCTGTTTGACTGAGGAAGAATAAAGTAGTCGTGGTAAGACAATCACATGACCACTTCAAGACAAAGCAACAAGGTGACATATACCAGTTTATAAACTGTGTTGATAGGCCACGTAAAACCAGAGTCATGATAAACAAGATATGCGCCTGTTTTTCCTCAATAGTTTCGTCACGTTTACTGTCTAAGGACAGCGCAGCGAGACCTCTCTGCTTATGAGCAAAAATTAAAAACGGGAAGTTTTAGGAGTGACGGCGAGAGAGAGAGCAGAAAAAGAGAGAGAGAGAGTTTTGAGATGTGAGAGATTTGTGACGTTTAGCGTGTTTGGAGTGTGTCGTTAATGTGTTGTCTTGTGTAATTAGTGTGTAGTGTTGTGGACAGTTTTGTGTTGTGTGTCAGAACAATGAGGCGACTGCTGTCTCCAGGTAGAAACAGACACCTGCTGCTGTCAGACCTGCAGGAATCAGGCTGTGATGTTCTCCTTTATAGTGGACAGAAATTATGTTTTTGGAGTGGCACAAATAATTTGTGCGGCATCTTACTGAATGCAGAACAGCTGATTGTTCTGTAAATAGTTTGAAATGGTTATTTAAAAAATCAAGGTAAAAGGTAAATGGATGTAAATAACTTTGTCTGTGAAGGTTCTCAGTCATCCAGGTCATCGTAGTCAAAGGAGCTTGCAAAGAAAAGAAGTAAGTAAAGAAGTCAAGACGCTTTTTTTTGCAAGCTCCTTTGAATGCAAATAACTTTGTTTGCAAAACTTGTGCATAGGATTTTAATATTGACAATTTATTTTTGCGTTGAAAGTTACGAAATATGATTCATTAAACATGTTTGTGGTTGTTACAGTAAAAATATAAATTTTCTACTCTGATTTTATGTTTTTTGTCTGATTTTAGATCAATTGTGTTAACACAGTAGTCAAAATGAAAACATAACTGTAAATTCAGACATGTGAGGTTGTGCTGAAAAGAATGACACCAAACAAGACAAAGTAAATCGTTTTTAAAGCTAAAATGTGGAGGGAAAATCTAAAGTAGTTAAAAATGGCCAATTATACCCTGGACCCCAGAGGGTTAAACGTTTTTTTTAAAGTAACGCAATAGTTACTTTTCAAGTAATTAATTACTTTTAGCATATTGTAACTCAGTTACTAACTCAGTTACTTTTTTGAAGAAGTAACTAGTAACGATAATTAATCACTTTTTCAAAGTAACTTGCCCAACACTGTTCGTAATGTCCTCGAGGAGTGTTGAAGGCCATTTTCTACTCATCTGGATATGCGTTCCGAAGGTCCTTTTTTGTGAAAATGATGGCTTCCTGTAGAGGTTCAATAGCAGAAGAGATCAGTGGGAGGGGATATTTATTCTTCACAGTTATTACACTGAGACCCCGATAGTCAATACAGAGCCTGAGAGATTAATCTTTCTTTCCTACAAAGAAAAAAACCACCAAAGGCAAAGGGGACAGGCGAATTAAGCCCGCCTCCAGCGACTCCGTGATATACCTGTCCGTGGCCGCCTTCTTAGGGTCGGAGAGGCCGACTGGTAGGCAGCTGGTCTCCAAGTAACAGTTCAATGGAACAGTCATATCAACGGTGAGGGGGAAGTGAGAGAAAACAGGCCCCAGATCACCTCTGGTACGGACAAAAGATCCAAAGTCTCAGGTTCCAGCTTAGAACTGAAGACAGGTGGAGGTAGTAAGGCAGACTGTAAACAGTGTGACAAGCAGGGGCTACTCCAACTCTCAATATGGCGGGTGGACCAGTTAATGTGGGGATTATGGCACTCGAACCATGGGTAACCTAAAACGACGGGAAACTCAAGGGAGGAAAAACAAAACAAAACAGAGAAGCTTGCGATGATTACTGGAACGTGTTAATGAAACAGGTTCAGTCTCGTGAGTGACTGTGGGCAGCGACTTGAGCCAGCGACTTAATGCGGAAATTGATGGAAAACTCGGCTACCGATTGACTGCCCTGCCGGAGCCCGAGCACCTGCCACGTGGCTTCGCCAGTGCGCAGCGATGAGGAAACACGGCCTTAAAACCCTGAACAAATTGTACATAGGTGACAGTCTCGAGAAGATAGAGGGCGAGATACAATTCGGCCCTACTCAGAGCACGATCATGGAGGGCACCGATAATATGCAAGATCTTCGATACTGAGAACCCACACACAAGATCTTGGAGGTGTTATCAGAAAACGCATGAGGGAAATGCTGAAAGAGCAGGGAAACCTGAATCAAAGAGTGGTTGGAGTATTCTGTTAGGTGACTCTAACGGGTGGACTCAAGTTGCAGAAACACACAGAGGCTCAGGAAGTTGCAGTGAATGTTGTTTATTTGCAGTGATAGGGGTATTTACAAGGGTTGGGGCTATTTACAGTGGTACATGTGGGACGGGGAGAAAGCAAAACACAGAGCCAGGGTGTGTCGGAGGATTGGTGGCGTACTGGAGCGATCTAAGGAAGAAGGACAAAACAGAGTTAAGGGGGTGACTCCGAAAGCCGAGCACAAAACGTGTGCCAACAGGGAGAGTTGGAGAGCTTACTTGACACACTGAAAATACAGACATGGACCGTGACCTTCTGCAGCCACAGGCAGAGGCGAGGTAGATTTCTGTTTTAGTTCAGGGAAAACAATCTCCAAAGCAACAGGCAGGCGAGCGGGTAGCGGGACAGGCTAGTGCAAGGAAACACAGGCAAGGAGACGAATCCTGAATACTTAGCAGATGTAGCGTCAGTCTTGAGAGTCTTTATGCAAAACACGTTTCTACTTGTGAAAGCAACAATACACCGACACCAGACGTCCGTCACAGAGCTCTTTAAAAACTCTCCCTCTGATGACGTCTGATGCGTGCCGGGGATCCCGCAAAGTACAGCCCTGCCTACCTGCGCCGAAAAAGAAAAACAAGCCCAAGAACGCCACACATAAACACACCAGCTCCTAATACCTTTCACAATAAAACAGGAAACTGGGGAACATGACACAGAGGAGTGAAGAAGAGGCAGATGAGAGCGAGACATGGTGGACTGGGGAAACATGGATAAACCACAAGGAGGGGGAACAAGACGCAAATACAAATACAGATAGGGAGCAAAGACATGAGGGGAGCCTAAATGTACAACGGTAAACATAGTGGTAATCCCGAGATTATTCTAGATAAGAATAGATTAATAAAGAATAATAAATCATAACACAACAAGTCATAAAAACAAAAGAAACACAAAATGCTGGGTCAAAAGGACCCAGAACCATCACAATCCATCCATATTCAATAGGACTATCACCTAATTATCTAATCATCTAACATCTGTCTTGTCACAAAAATATAACACTTTTCCATTCACCTATGTTGGGTGCTTCATACAAAGCTGCTAAAGTCCCAGCTAAGATATAAAGTGGTGCTCCAGTAAAAGTGCTGCACATTCTGAAACACTGGGCTAACTGGCTCTTTAGCTACAATGCTAAAGCTGCATACAGTAAACAGACAAAGTGGTGATTTTGTAATAAACTTGGTAGTTTAATTGCTTACCTGATGTTGACATGAATTTATTGGCTGATCCCTACAGTGCCAACATTTTTTCTTTTCTTTGCATAATAACGAGTATGTGATTAAAGGAGCAGTTTTTCCCTGGTACAGTAGACACTTGGAAGCAAAACAGAGCAAAACAGAGTCACTGTGGGTCTCGTTGGTATAAAACTGTTTTATTTTTTGTGTGCATGCTGTTTATTTTCTACTACAGCTATTAATGACATGCACAGTAATATAGTTGCTATACAGCCTCTGCTCCCAGCAGTATGTGCAATGTGTCTATTTTTTCTTTGCTCAAGCATCTCAGAATTGAACATGTTGGTCTAAAATAAGCTAAATGATAAAAACTGAAGTCTAGTTTAACACTATGTAGCATCTACAGCTTACAAATTCAAGCACTGCTGGAAAAAGTTTAGGTTTTTGCAACGTCTCTGTCAGGCTGTCGCTTTACACTTAAAACAACATTAGGCTGTGTTAGGATGTGCAAAACCCCTGCAGCCAAGCTTTCAGAAACACTGATCTTTATTTCTCATTTGAAGAGCTTTAAATTACACAACCGGTTTCACAGTTATCTGGAAGGTGTCTATGTCTTGTTAGAAATGACACCTCTGTGAATGTTCTTTTATTTTTCAGGATGCTGTGTAGCTGTTTCATCTGAGTCTGTTTCCTGGCACTCATAATTTTTTTTTCTGGTTGAAAAATGGTGCTTAACTTTAAAGCAGAGCTCCACAAAAGTGATGAAATTTAATTGGAGTGGTAATTACACATATTCAAAAGGTATTGGTGTTAAAAAGAAGCCAAATGCAGAAGTTTTCAGTTGGCTCTGCCTCTTGTGTTTGCTGCAGTAAAACCACAATCCAGCTGACATTCTTATTTCATCTTTTTAGCCAAGGCTAAGCCCAAGGTTATTTTCTATTGTAGGATAAATTATTAATGAACCAAATGGCCTAGCTTCATTATTCAATAAGAAACAGTGTCTGTCTTGTCCATGTAGATGTGTTGTCGTTTTGGGATCGTGTAAGAATCAAGCCCTAGGTAACAAATCAATATTTTAAAAAAACAAAACTTTTCATGACTGAATTTTTTGATAAGTAAACTACATTTTGAGCCATTCTGAGTTTGAATTTAAGTGGGGGTTTTTGCACCTGTTTCTTTTCTTCTTCATTTTTGCATCATATTTTTTATGATTTTTGTCTGAAATTGCCATTTATTGTGAGCTTATGAGCAATTTTTTTTATATCTACACAAGTTTAAGTCTTCTATAGGAGCAAACGTGGTTACCAAGGAATTTAAATAGACATGTTTAAGTGTAAGATGTGACTCCTTGCATTGCTGTCTATGTTCTTAAAAGATTTATTTCTTAAATCACACTACAGCTCAAAGAGTCATTCACACCATTTTTTGACATTGGAGACATGGTACTCCATGTAACATGATTTTTTATTATTACCAATCAAGTGCTGCCCACTTAAATGGTTGGATGGGCACTTGATATAAATCAGACAGGTAGGCTGTCCCCAAAACAGCTTTTGGAGTAATATCAGGATTTAGTGTCCAAAAACAGTAATTTGATGTTATAGTCCCTCAGTGTGTGTTTACTTCTAAGAAAGAACATTTGTAAATTTGTAGTTTTGATGTGAAACAAAGTCTGATCTGTTATGTTTTGTTAGTGTGATGTAAAATAAGTGGGATCAGTTGTTCTATTACCTATTAGCCTGTTACCATGACAAACCTGCATTATATCTCAGTCATACTAGAATAAAAATACCATGGCAACCGTGCGTCAAGGTAAAATTGATGGTTGTCTGATGATTGCACTGAATTTTTGTAACTTTCACACCACTTTCAATCACAAGGAAATTGCACAGGTGATTGCAATGCATCACCAAACAGCTGAGGTGCATTTCGGGCTGGCTGCAATCACTCTCAGACAGATGGTTGACAATTGCAAGTACATGCTATGTAGTTAATAATACAGATATATTACCAATACACTGTAATTGATCATTACCTAATTCTACAGTATTCTACAGCAATCTCTTTGAGACAACACAGCAATAAATTGTGATAAATCGGCAAAAATCGCAAATGTGGGACTGTCTGTTGCAAATCTCGTTCCATCGACACAAATAGAAATTCACATTAAATAGAAAAAATTACATTAACTAATTACATTCTAGCCTGAAGGACAGCAAATTTTATTTTGTTCTGTAATATTTTGGCATTTGGAATATAACCAGTCAAGTGCCCTACTGCAAAAACATGCATTACAACATGTATGCGATTATACCCATCAGTGTAGATGGACTCAGACTGACTGCAACATGTTGGGAAAAATGCTATTTTTGATTCTGAGTCACAATTCTGAGAAAAAAGAATTCTGGGAAAAAAGTCAGAATTCTATCTTTCCTAATCTTTTAGGTATTGATAGAGAGTAAGTGTAAAAAAATTAGCAGGATATTTTTCATCGATTGTATCACCAGACCTGCGGCCATATGTTTTGGACACTCAGGTAAAGAGATGGGCTGAGCTGTTTGATCAGATGGCGGGGGAGGACGCTGGACAGACCCGATGCGCCTAAACTTATAGTGAGGGTGCGCTGGGAACACCTAGCAGAGGCCCCAGTTCGAAATCTTCAACGCACACCTCCGGCAGAGCTTCAACAGTATTCCGAGAGAGACTGGGGACATTGAGTCCAAATGTACCATGTTCAGCATCTCCATTGCCGAAGCTGCTGCAATGAGCTACGGTCGCAAGGTGGTTGGTGCCTGTAACCCCCGAACCAAATGGTGGACACCAGAGGTGAAGGGAGCCACCAGGCTGAAGAAGGAGTCCTATTGGGCTTGATTAGCCTTTGGGATTTCTGATAGGCAGCTGATAGGTACCGACAGGCCAAGCGGAATGTGGCTCGGGCAGTGACTGGAGCAAAAACTTGGGTGTGGGAGGAGTTCGGAGAGGCCATGGAAAAAGACTTTCAGACTGCCTCGAAGAGATTCTGGCAAACCGTCAGGCAACTCAGAAGGGGAAAGTGGTGCTCTCCCTGTACTGTGTACAGTGCTGGTGGAGCACTGCTGACTTCGACTGAGAAAATTGTTGGGCGGTGGAAGGAATACTTTGAGGACCTCCTTAATCCCACTGACATGTCTTCCGAGGAGGAAGCAGAGTCTGGGGATGACTCGCCAATTTCCAGGGTTGAGGTCACTGAGGCAGTTAAACAACTCCTTGGTGGCAGAGACCCTGATGTGGATTAAATCCGCCGCGAGTTCTTGAAGGCTCTGGATGTCTTAGGGCTGTCCTGGCTGACACGCCTCTACAAGGTTGCGTGGAGATCAGGGGCGGTACCTCTGGACTGGTAGACTGGGGTGGTGGTCCCCATTTTTAAGAAGGGGGACTGGAGAGTGTGCTCCAACTACAGGGGGAATCACACTGCTCAGCCTCCCTGGGAAAGTCTATGCCAGGGTGCTGGAAAGGAGAGTCCATCCGTTAGTCGAACATCGGATACAGGTGGAACTATGTGGTTTTTGTCCTGGTTAGAGCTGGGCGATATGGACCAATATTCATATCTCGGTATTTTTTAGCTGGATGGCGATATAAGATATATATCTCGATATTTTTTTAGTCCCATAAAGTAAGAGCAAAAATGAGAGTTCTTGGTCAAAGGTACTTGTCCCAGATGTCACACATGTTACTTTTATTAAGATACAACTGTAGATGTACTTGAAAAAATTGTCAAAATAAATTGTCAGCATTTATTAAATAATAATGCTCCATTTTTTTTTCTTTTCATACATAACAAAAAGCTAAAAATTGTAAACTAAATGTAAAATGTAAACTAAAAAGATGCAGATCTAAAATAACAAAGTCATTTTGCTCTTTTAAAAGTGCTTACACTGAAGTGAGGTTTCCTAAAGTGCTTCTTTGTTTGTATTCCTGAACAATCATCTGGTACTTTGTGCAAAAAACAAAACATGTAAACAGATTGAATGAAATTAACAAAAAAAATTGTTTGAAAGTTTTGTCACAACTAAGAGCAGAAGTCTAATCCTTTCTCATTAAGCCAAAGATTTTTATGGACTTTTTGTCCAGTTACTCACAAAACATGTTGGGTACTGCAGCTTTAAATATGTTCTTTTTTTTTTTTTTTTTTTTTGGCCTGTCCCGTTTGGCTCTTTTGCCATCAGAATTGTTGTCTAAAGGCAAAGAAAGATGCCCAACGGATTTACTTTACCAAACTGACCATCCCAGCCTTGCCGTAATGGTCCATTTGATTCACCTTTTATTCTTTATTTTATTTTCACTTACTGAATACGGGACAGACTTGACTGGGGGAAAGAAGGGGAGAAAGAAAGAGGGAAAGAGAAACAGCTGAGAAGAGGGACGGGGGAGAAGGGCAAAAAACAAAAACCAACAGAACGGGCAGAGATAAAAAAAATGCATATATCGATCACCTGGATCACCTGCTGAGAAAGAAAAAAGAAAACAAGCAGAAGAGAAGAAGAGTAATAGAATAAACAGCATCACAATGATATATGGGAATATGACAGTAAATACTAAATGTTAAACATTATTGTGCAGCACATAAGATCAACAGAACACAGTGTGCTTTGAGGTAGGAGCCAAAAAGGGTGTAGTTTGTGGGTGTGATCACCCGTGTGTACACCTGTGAGCATGGACGCGCTTGTTTTTTGTTTTTTAAAAGGTTCCTTCATGTAATAATCTGCTAGAGGGTGTGGGGGGGCCACAGCCCCGTCCTCCAGGGCGTGAAGCAGGTGTGGAGGAGATCAAAACTCCAGACATCCAGAGGCCCCCAGAACACAAGAGACCAAGGAAGACCAACAGAGGGGCAGCCGCGCCACTGTCCCAGAAAGAGCTGAGGAGAGTCCCAGATGAGGGCTCACTCAGCAGCCGCGGAGCAGAAGCCAGGGGGAGTTGCAGTGACGCGCCCGTGAGCTCCGCCGGCAGCCAGCTGCGCCTGAGTGACCGAGCCCCAGGCCGAGAGGCCGGGGGCACCCCACCTCCGAAGTGGCCCGAGCGAGCCCCAGGCTCCAGGCCCCGATAAGCGGCCGCCAAGGAGTGAGCCGGTGTGTACCTGGACGCCCATCCCCGGACACAAAGAACCACCAACGCACCGATGTCTGAGGGGGTCCGCCACTGGCAGGGGAAGTGGTGGTAGGGGGAGATAGGCCTCCAAACCTTGGAGGGCCTGAGATGTCCCCAGAGAGGTGGCGCCTGACACCCAACCTGACATATAGACACAGACATACAGGCACACACAGACACAAACATCCATTCCCACCCTCATGCTCTCATATGCACTTACTCCACACTCAACCAACGTGGAGACAGACATAAAGAGACGTTGTACACACGATCACACTCCCCAAGCGTACTCTACAAACCGGGTCTAGGTGCCCTTGCCCCTGGAGGGGGGAACTGCACCCAGACCCAGGTGGTGTTTCCCTTTTCCCTGCGGTGGGGGGAGGCAGACCTCCCCGACTCCGCAGCAGCAGGAAGGCTCCACACTCCAGACCGCAGTCGGACGGCCAACTCCTCCTCCTAGTCCTAGCCCCCCTGCTCCAGCAGGTCGCAGAGAATGGGGGTGAGAGAAGACTCCAAACCTCCCTCCACCCGCTCATTGTAATGTTGATGCATGTGTGTTCTAAGGTGCATTTAAAACCCAGGAGGGCATGGAGCTACCTGCCAGAGAGCAGCAGGTAAGCGCATGGTCCCTCCTGCTAGCCCTCAATGTCTACGTGTATTTAAAATTGAGAGGTGGGCAACGATGCCAGGGGTGAGGTGTACACCCTGATGGTACTTTGGATTCCGTGTATCGTGCCCACCCCCAAGATCCTATATGTATGTGTAATGAGAGTGTGAGTAATGTGAATGTCTAAGTTGTGGGATAAAATTGAGGCAGAGGCAGCCAGAAGGGGACAGAGGGGGGGGGGGGGGGGGGTAGGCCTCCTCTGCACCCTGGTGACATACCCCTACTCCAAGGCCCTGCATGTGTGGGTGGTTGTGGTGGAGCGGGAAGAGGGAGGCAGCTGGAGATGGGGAGGGAAGGAAGGGAGGGGCAAGTGACCCCTCCCTGGGGCCAGCTCCCCCGCTGACCTCAGTAGGCACCCCCATACTCCGCGACCCGCCAGGGAAAGGGGGCCCAGGCCCATCCAGACCGGGCCCAGTGCAGCAGCGCCGCCCGGCCCCACAGAGCCGGGGACAGTCCACCCAACCCCACCACAGAGAAAACTGCACCCACCCCACCATCCACTCATCTTCCAGACTACATAAGACAATAGACGCCCAGGCTGAGATCTTCCTCCACCTCTCCTGTATCTCCCCCTCCTGCAGAGGGAGCTCCTGAGGAGAGGAAAGCTCCTGCAAGATGTGACAATCTCCCCCACCAGTTGAAGAGCCCCCCAGGTGGCTCGACGCACCGGCGGCACCCTGCTCCAGGGCTGGGCCCCCATGCACCCACCCGCCCACAATCCCGGCAACACACCAACCAGGACCCAAGCCCCCGAGGCCCGGCCCGGGTCCCAGCCCAGAGACGGAGCGCCCCCAGAACCTCACGCCCATCCCGGACCCACCCAGGGGCAGCCAGGCTACCAGGTCAGTAACCCACGTCCGTCAGCACAGACCCTCCCCTAGCCCTGCTGCACGCAGCCGCGAGGAAACAGTCACCTGAGAGCCAACAGAGCCCCTAACCGGACATGACCGCTACCCCGGGTTGAGCCCCCCAAGGAAGATGCCTCCGGGGAACCCCCCGACGCCCTAAGCCTGTCCCTACCCCCACACCAATCACAACAGTGAAGGCGGGACCAAACTATGACCCCCCACCCCCACTAGGTGATGGAGCTGATCAAAGGAGCCCAGAGCAATTGATCTGATGTGGTGGCAGAGGCTGTATCAAGACTAATGTAATCTAATAGATAATTTCTATATTGGTTAGAATTAAGATTATTTTTATTTTTCCAGTTCATGAGGACTGTTTTCTTGGCTATGCATAGGGCAGTGAAAACCATATGGGCGATATTCTTTTCTGAAGTGACATTATCTAAGCTGCCCAACAAACACACTAAGGGGGAAGTTGGAATGTTACATTTCAGACACTTCGATAAGTCTTCACATATCTCGCGCCAAAACTTCTGAACTGGTGGACAGAACCAAAGAGCGTGGATATAATTGTCCGGTGAATTGGTTTGGCAGTGTGAGCAGTTGTTGGTAGACGTAAAGCCCATCTTGAACATCCGATGACCTGTATAGTGCACTCTATGTAATATTTTGTATTGAATTAATTGAAGACTGGGATTTCTAATTAGATGAAAGGTTTTTAAGCAAATCTGAGACCAGAAGTTTAGGTCTAAGTTAACTGATAAATCCGCTTCCCATTTTGCAATAGGAAGTGATGTTGATTCATCTGTTTTAGAAAGCATTCTGTATATTTTGGATAGTAATTTGGGGGTTTTAAGAGTAAGAAATTGAACCACACTTGGTGGTGTTTGTAGTTCAACTTGACCCGGTTTAAATTTCTTTTTTACTATGGATTTAATTTGCTGATATTCTAAAAATCTTTTCTTGTTGATCCCATATTGTGTAACTAGTCCGTCAAATGAAATAAATTCTGTTCCTTCTAGTATATGTTCTAAATATTTGATTAATTTACCACTCCAATCTGAAAAGTTTATCATATTATTGTTTTGTAATATGTCAGGGTTGTTCCAGATAGGTGTACGTTTGCATGGGATTAATGAAGACGCCGTCAATTTTAGAAACTCCCACCATGCTGTCAGAGAAGAGCTGATGTTGATGCTTTTAAAGCATTCATGTCGTTGGATGTTTGAGCTGATAAATGGTAGGTCTGAGATCTCTAGATTATTGCAGAGTGCTTGTTCTACATCTAGCCAAGGTTCATCTAAGAGGGTATGTTTTAGCCATCCTGAGATAAACTGAAGCCTGTTGGCTAAGAAGTAGTGCTGAAAGTTAGGCAGTTCTAGTCCTCCTTTATCCTTGGTCTTTTGTAGTGTTTTTAAGCTTATACGTGGGGGTTTATTTTTCCAAAGGAATTTGGACATACATGAATCTAGAGATCTGAACCAATCTTGTGGCGGTTTAGTTGGGATCATTGAGAATAAATAATTTATTTTTGGTAAGACCATCATTTTTATAGCAGCAACCCTTCCCATGAGTGATATGGGTAGACATTTCCATCTAGCCAGATCATCTTCTACCTTCTTTAAAAGTGGGATATGGTTTAATTTAGTTAGATCTGCAAGCTTGGGAGAAACATTAATACCTAAATATTTTATATTTCCCAATTGCAGTGGTGTAGAAGAGGAATTATGGAAGGAGCAATTAATCGGTAGAACTGTAGATTTTGACCAGTTAATTGAGTAATCTGATATTCTTGCAAAAGAGTTTATCAATTCAATCACCCCAGAGATATTGGTTTGTGAATTTTGGAGAAAGAGTAACACATCATCCGCATAAAGGCTGATTTTATGTTCCACGTTCTTGCATTTTATGCCCTTAATTACTGACTTCTGTCTAATTGCTGCTGCTAGTGGTTCAATAAAAATTGCAAATAGTGAAGGGGAGAGTGGGCATCCCTGCCTGGTGCCCCTCAAGAGACAGAAGCTGGAGGATGTCTGGTCATTTGTTCTAACACAAGCTGTTGGGGAGTTATATAATATTTTTAACCAGTTTATGAAAGAGGATCCAAAACCAAATTTGTGTAAAGTTGCAAATAGAAATTTCCAGTTAACTCTGTCAAATGCTTTTTCTGCATCTAAAGAGAATATTGTAGTTTCTAGGTTTTTACTGTATGAGTAGTCTATCAAATTAAGTAATCTACGTGTATTTGTTGATGAGTGCCTACCTTTTACGAAACCAGTTTGGTCAGGATGAATTAAGAGGGGGGTTATTTTCTCCAGTCTCTTTGAGAGAGCTTTGCAGATTATTTTAAGGTCTACATTTATAAGGGATATTGGACGATAGCTTGAGGGATATACAGGGTCTTTGCCTGGTTTTAGCAGGAGATTAATGTTTGCAGAATTCATATTTGATGGAAGTCTGCCCTTTTCTTTAATTTCCAACAACGTTCTGTAGAAAACTGGTGCTAGAATCGACCAGAATTCTTTGTAGAATTCTGCAGGAAAGCCATCTGGACCTGGAGCCTTATTATTGGGCATACTTATCAGGGCTTCCTGGAGTTCACCTGGTGTCAGTGGTGAATCCAGTGCCATTGCTTGAGTGTCCAATAATTTTGGAAGAGTTATGTTGTCCAAAAACTGATCAATTTCTTTTTTAGATGGGTTTATTTGTGGTGAATACAACGTTTTATAGAAATCCCTGAAAATGTTGTTTATTTGTATTGGATCATATATTGTGTTCCCAGATGAATCTTGAACAGCACATATAGTTGTTTTTTCTTTATTTATTTTTAGCTGGTTTGCTAGAAATTGACCGGATTTATTACCATGTTCATAATTTTGTAGGCGTAGTCTTTGTACTAAGAATTTTGTTTTTTTTATCAATTATCTCATTTAATTCTAGTTTTGTTTTGCGTATTTTGTTCAATGTTTCCTGATCTTGGTGGGACGCGTAGGCTTCTTCTAGTGATTTGATGTTTTTTTCTAATTCCTGAATATTTTTGTTTTCTTTTTTCTTTTTATGTGATGAGAAAGAAAAGCTTTAAATATGTTCAGTAGTAGATGCTGAGTGGATAGTTATAATGCAAAGACTGTTTAACAGAATTGTCACTGTTCTGTGCAAAGATTATAAATATTTTATGTTTTATTGCCTTCTTCACTCTCACGTCGCTTTTTATATGCCTGCAGTCCATCCCATATGGAAAAGATATATATAAATCTTATAAAGTTTGTATCTGTCTTGTGTGAAACTTGTATGAAAAGCATATAAGAGTGAAAACAGATATAAGATCCCTTGAAAAATTATATAATGAAACTTGTATGTTTTGGATACTTACTAAAACAATGTATGAAAGTAATGAGAAAGTGGCCACTTTCATGAGTAAATCATATAAGTTTTTACTATTTCTTTTCCATATGGGATCACATGTTTACTTTAATAAAGCTCTGATATCAACCTGACTGTGATTGTCCGCCGTTTCAGCAAATGGCAGAGTTGTTATAAAATCAATAGACCCAGCATTCCTGCGCTACTGTCCTGGAAAATGATGATGGATGATGGATTTCTGGTTAATAAAGCTGCTGCTGTTATTGCAGTATAACTCTAAATTGGATTTCACTGTACTAAAAGACAAATGACCCAGCAAGCTCCCGCTACTACATCTGCTTTTTAATATTTAATTTGAATAAAACATAACACTGTAGTTGCCCCACAATGAGTCAACTCTGTCTGTTTGTTCACTAATGCCATGGAAATTCACAGCAAGCACAAATTTCCTGTCTTTTCCTGTGGACACAGGGGCATGGATTTAACTTTAGAGGCTCATTAATAAAACATATCCTAGCGGCTCCTGTTTGATGTTGGATTCAGGAAGTATAATCTCATACCTGAGCAAACAAAGCCTCTAAGCAACAAACAAAACTTAGCAATGCTCACTTCATACCTGGAATATATATCACGCCCTCATGGCTTAAAAGTGACCTCTTTTCTTATACAGGTACATTTGGATAATTGAAATGATCATGTAACTGGGGAGGGAAACTTTAACAGCTGGATGAGACGGTTCTTCTGTTAGATGAATAATAAACACAGATGATCTAATAATGCATCCTCCCCTCTTTCTGGAAAACAGATGATTTGAACAAAGTTGGCAAAATGTTCTTTTCTTTTCTTTTTATTCAATTAAATTAAATTAATTTCAGTTTTATTTATACAGCAACAAATCACAACAACAGTCGCCTAAAGGCACTTTATATTGTAAGGTAGACCCTACAATAATACATACAGAGAAAAACCCAACAGTCATATGACCCCCTATGAGCAAGCACTTTGGCGACAGTGGGAAGGAAAAACTCTCTTTTAACAGGAAGAAACCTCCAGCAGAACCAGGCTCAGGGAGGGGCGTGGCCATCTGCTGCGTGGGGTCAGAGATGAAAGACAAGATATTTTTATGAGCATAGGGAGATGTTAGGTTAGCAAAGTAAAAACCTAAAGCTTTTAAATCTAAAAAAAATCTCCTAATAGCCCAAAAGAGCACTTTGCTTTCAGATGGCAGGCTTACTTGTGCTTTCTAGACTCTCCAAAGGTATAAGTGAAGAAAGAGTATTCAGCTGTCTTTTTCTCTAACCTTGAACAGTCAATTGCATTATTCAAAGGATTAAGTAGGCCTACTAATCAGAGTGTTACTCAAAAATACTAGTTAGCAAAACAAACTGACCTTACATAACGAGAGAGAACTCAGCCATATATCCTGGTGGAGCCAACTATTCACAAAGGGTAAAAACCACAGGGACAATAACGAAATTCAATAAAAAATAAACTCAGTTTCACCCATGCTGTCACAGCAGAAGGTTCAGTGCTCCCCTGTAACTGTGTGGGTTGTCTCTGGGCTCTCTGGCTTCATACGTATGTTAGGTTAATTGGTGGTTTTGAACACATTTCTTTTTGTGTAAGAACCTGAGTTTCCATGAAATTAAATGTTCTGTTTGAATATAATTTCTATTCTCTCTTCTGTTCATATTCAAGGCACAGATTTAGTGGTAGACAATTTTTTAGGTGTACAGACTGTAAACCAGGTTAAGGCGAATTTAGATTGCATCACCCCCTTCACTTCTTCTACCATTTCCAGATCATGAGTGAAAGCTGCCATCAGACCTAATCTCTCCTTCTCCACTGGCACTTGGATTTGACATAAAGCATTCGATATAAATGCTGATAAGAGGTCAGTATGATGAGATTTGGCCAATCAAACAGGCAAGAGTCCTAACCCAAGACCTTTACACCACTCCCACTTTTCTAACTGAACCACCATGGGCACCATGGACAGGGCTGGCATCTTTTCACATCCTTGATTCACATCTTGAAAGATGCCGGCTCTGTCCTTCACATGGCTCTGTAAAATGAGATTAGATTAGATTAAGTGGTCTTTTTCATATTCAGTAATTTCTCCAAAGTAGAGGAATGAATTTGCTTATAACTTCTTGTAAAGCATCTTGCACCAGCCTCGTGTTGTCCTTTATTGCCCGACAACAAGCTGCTTTCTAACTACCTTAAGTTATGCTCATGCTCAAAATGAATAAGCGCCACATTAAAGTAGACCCTTAGCTGTTATTTTCACCTCCTCCTCCAACATTAGGAGACAAACAACCCTGTGTTTAATAATGAGAGGCCGAGCAAGAAGACCTTTATCTCGGGAGAAGACTGGGAATATAATGGCAGTAATTAACTGAACGTTACCCCTCAGCAAGTCCTCCTGAGAACCCTGGCAGTCTTTCCAGCCACCTCCTCCTCTACCTAAATTGACATTGCTGTCTAGTTCGACATGCTTGCTCACAATGGTGACTGTTTTCAAAGAACGGGAAAGCAAAGTCGATAATAGAAAACCAGACTGCTTTTAATGAAGTACTGGATCTGTGCTTGCATTTACTCTTCGTATTTTCTTTTATTAGATTTGAATTTGCTATAGCGTCTGTTGTAAAATCCACCTTAAATGAAAAACAGAATTTACACAGCAACGGTAACTTAAACTGCGTCTCAGACATGAACGAGGAGAAATAAGTCATCTTTGTAAAATCATCAACTTGGAGTTAAATGTTCATTTAATGCTATAGCTGTGTCACATTACTGCGGCACACCTCGTGTCACTGGAGCAGCCTGCAATAAATCACCATGTCTGGATAATTTATGAATACCAACAAAAAGGGAGGCGTGATCATTATCTTTTGACAGCTCACACAGCATATATTAGATCAGCCAGGTTAACGCCTTTATCTAGGCCACTTTACCATGACAAATAGAGGCGCACAGCTGCATGGCTGCTTAATGTGGAGGATGGCTTTATAGTTTGTTGTAGCTTACGTGCAATAACTACCTTTGGCCACATATGATTCAGTCCAGAAAAACAGGCAACACACAGCTTTCCACATTTCCTTAGAAACAGCATGTGGTCATGAGAGGAGAATGTAATATTGATTTCAGTACAGTCCTCAGCTCTCGAATAAAAACATGTTGAAAGAGTCTGTTGCTTGAAGAGCTCGAGACATCAGAAGCTCATTGCAAATTAGCTTGAAAGTTTGGCTGTAATCAGCTATTGAGAAGTGGGTTATTTTTGACAAGGCGAGCATCCCCTGCTGTTTTGTAAATGGCTCTGCTATCAATGGTGAAAACAGGTCCAGAAATCAACCTGACATTTTCCTCCTACTGCATGTGGTTCGCTGCAGGAACACATGTTTATCATCTACTATTTTGCATTATCATCACCCTGGCAATCTATTATCGAGCTTCCAGGAAATTGTTGATGTTATTGAGCCTCACAGCTTGAACTGTTATTGTCATTTCAATAACATCCCTTAACTCAACAATCTAACTCATTCATCCTACAGCATTTTTGTCACGCTCTCCTCTTTGCGACAATCATCTAATGCAGTTCTCATACTGTCAGCAGGGATTTTAACCTCCTAAGACCCGAACTCTTCCACAGCATGCATTTTTAATTTCTCTTTGATATTTGGGCATATTGGGGCCTGATGAATGTAAAAACAAAGAATTACCAGATTATTTTTTTTACCTTATTTTTGTTTTTAAGAAAAATGAGAGCCACATATGAGGATATTCGTTTAAAATTTTGATAGAACAGTAGCAGTATAATGTCCTCGTAAGTGGATATCAGGCCCTTGTAGAGCAAAATTGAGTATTTTAGTCTAAATAACCCAAAATGTGATGTCCACACATGTGGACGCAGGTCCTAGGAGGCTAATGTAAGATAAATATGTCTCCATATCACTAGTATGACTATTTCACACTGACAGCCTCCCACAAACACGGACTGAAATTGAAATGTAATCTGTCAAATGTGAAAGAAGCTCTTGTGACAGCTGTCATGTCATGACAAGTGTGTTTTTATCCCCCCCCCCCCCCCCCCCCACACACACACACACTAGTTTTTTAAACTCACACATAAGTTAACAGAGGTTTGAAGTGACTACTAATATGTCTCGTGAGAAAAACTACAAAATCCTCAAGAGATCCTCAAAGAGATTTGAAACAATAATAAAATGATACAGAGCAGGCAAATTATGCAAAAAAGATTCAAAACAAGCAACAACAAAAAAGAATCCATACAAAATACTCACAATTTGATGCATAAAAACAGGGAGATGAGAAACGGCAAGAAATAGATACAAAAGAGATACAACAAAATTCAAAATAGTCAATAAGATGCAAAACTACAAAAAGAACCAAAACAACCAAAGAGATTCATAACAACTACAGAGAGGTGCAAAACAGCCTCAAAAAGATCCAACAACAACAAAGAGACACAAAACAGCCACCAGAAGATGAATAACAACAACAAAGAGAGCAAACGAACAAAAGAGAACTTCAAAACAGCTGCAACGAGATACAAAATAAACACAATGATATGCAAAACAACAACAAAAAGATGCATAACAGTAACAATGAGGCGCAAAAAAGCCAGATATAGAGTTTTTGAAGCCATGCAGAAATGCAAAATAAATACACCGATGAGAAAGAAGAAGAAATTCAATTTAACAACCAAAGGGAAATACAGAGATGCAGAACCCTGTGAAACCATGTCAGAGACACAATAAGCACAAAGAGGTGGAAACATTTCCTGTTTCTACACAACTAATCTCACATTGAGCACACACATTTTTCTCAACCGTACATTTTCTCTAGCACTGTCCAATTTTGAGACAAATTTAAATGTCCTGCTTTATATTGTTTATGTTTATTATTATTATCATCAGCATCATCACTGGATACTTGTAAAATACAGCCACATATCTAAACACAAGTAGATTAAGAAGTTGAAACATGACATCAAAGTGCAAATCTAGACACAGTATGTTCAACATTTTCAGAACTGGAAATGTATTTCTCTTATATTGTAAATATAATGCTGCTTTCCTTTTTATTTTTTATGAAGGATTTGTATATATTTACATAAGCACTGTCACAGAGTGCTAATTTTAGTTAAGTAAACAAAGCAAACTTCCACCCACAGTTGGAATCTAGAATAATTTAAAGGCCACACAAAGGCAGCCTCTATTTCCAAAGCTGCTGTTGTTTCGATAAAACAAAGCGAATATCTCTATCAGGGGGAAACACATTATTTGCCAGCCCCACACATGTGATCCATTCTTCTCCATCTGAGTTTCTGACACACGTAGGTAACAAATAACATTGTCAAACTGAGAGGGCTCAGATTCGAAGAAACATGAGAATACATCTTGCAGCACAAAACAGGCAATGGGTGTTTAGGACACCTTTGGACATGACAGCGCTACTGCATCACTGTCAAAATGATTCATCCCTCTTCTGACTGCATTATATATCGCTCCGAGGGTTTCAGATTTTGCACAGTAAGCTATTATTTTATCCATTAAGAAGAGGCTCCATGATGTGGAAGCTCTCAGTAGGTGCAGTATTACCACATTAGCATGTTGTGGCAGTAATAATGTGACGAGTGGACTTTATAAGGGCACTTTATGTGTCCACACAAGCCACTGAACACTTGTAGAGCACAGCTAACGCTCCTGTAGTACCAAGCAGCCTCCCTTTCCATCCGTAACTGCCATAAATAATTTTTTGACCAAATCAAGAGTATAGTATATTCCTTCTGTTCATTAAATGACGCCATAAGCTTTGTTTGTTATCTACTAAGGTACAATTTAAGATGAGGTCCATTAAACATTTTATTAGTTATTATGAGATCATTTACTTTGTAGTAAAATGTAATACATCTGCTCTCTTTTATTACCTGGATTAAAAATGACTTGACAGGTTCATGAACCTTAATTCAGCTTGAAACACAGAACACAAAATAGGCAAAAACAATCCTGTGTAGGCCAGGCGACCGTCAACGAGCCAGCTGGATGGCGGGGAGTCGGATGGACGGCACAATGGGCTGTTGTAGACGGGCTTGACCTGGGAATGTGCGGCGGATGCGCATAGATGCTTGCAGCTTGAATCTAACTGCCAAAGGGCCTCGATCTCATACGGTCTGAATAAACCGTGAGTGCGCTTACGAGAAGGGTTTTAGAGGAATGTCCTTCACTGCTTACCACACCTTCTGTCCAGGTTCATATCTGGGAGTGGGTGTTCAGAGGGGATCCGCAGAGTGGTGCCGCCAATCGACGGTGTGGAGTGGGGCCTCCTGAATACGTGCCCAAATACGTGAATTGTATGTGTACTCTCCCCGTGGGAACTGTGAGGACCAGGTGGCTAGGTTTTGAGTTGTAATGCAGCCGATGCCCGATTCTAGCTCTTGATTGAGCCTCTCAGTTTGGCCGTTGGTCTGCGGACAGAATCCAGAACTCAGGTTGGCCCAGTGCAGAAATATTTCCAGACTTGGGAGGTGAATTGAGGGTGCCTGTCTGAAACAATCTCCAGAGGTATGCCATCAGAATCAGAATCAGAATACTTTATTGATCCCTGGGGGAAATTATGGATGGATTATGAAATATATGGAGCCTGAAAACACCGAAAACATGATCAATTTCTCCAAGGCTACAAAATGTGCGGATTTTCAGAATCTGTCTATTATGGAGAGGATTACGGTCGTCCCGGAGAAAGATGGTAGACCAGTAATGAAGTCGAAAGCTGTGTGGGACCAGGGCCTTTGAGGCGAAGCTTGTGGTTGGAGCAAACCCAAAGATCGTTGGGAGTTACTGCATACACAAATGAAGCATGCTGCTACGTAGTCTTTACCATCCCAGTTCATCCAAAAGTTGGTGGGAGGTGGGATCGTGCTGAAAATCATTTATACAGGCTACATTCATACTGCTTTCAGCTATGTGTCAGAAAAAAACAGCCTCTTCATTTAGTTTAATAAGGTCCCTGTTTTTCATTTAGCAGGAGTGTCAGTGTTGTTTAGGACATACTACATTCACTGACCTTTTTGGCCTCTATCTGAAAGAAAACTGCTTTCTACTTCCATCTCTGTTCCAGATTTCCCACACCTGATTTCCACAGCTGGACACCGTTCAGATCATTCGTGAGAGGTTCACATATAGCTCCAGTAGCCATTTGGCTACTGGGCTCTGAGAAGTGTGTGGCTGCTGGATTAGTGTTTGTATGTAGATATATAGTGATAGATAGAATTGAAAGTATATATTTTTGTCCTGTTTTGTGGCCTGCCAGGGAGACTAGGCAGTATATGTTTGGTTTTAATCGGGAGACGTTTCTTTTCTTTCTAGTAAGAGTCGGGGTTTCTTATTTTGGCCTTGGAAACCGTGATGCTCATTTGCTTCTTTTCCCCCTCCTATTAATTTTATGGTGTTGGGTAATTGTACATAGTTCAATAATTGTAAATAGTTCATTGTAAAATTGTTACATGAATTCCTTTGACGCATGGATAATTTGTTTGGAGGCTCAGTCTATGGTCTGCACTGCTGACACTTTGTGTTACACTCTTTGTGTCTCCTAGACGTTGCAGGCGAGGGGGGTGTAACAGGACAACCTTAGAAAAGGAAGTATGCCATTATGCATTTCATGCTACAAGGCCTTGTTAGTGGTGTGCTAGTATCTAAGGTATTGTCATCTTGACAGGGGGTACTTTTTTGTACCGTTATAGGAACCTCTGAAAATTTTGGCAAGTAGAACATTTAAAAGTGCAGGAGTAGTTTATAATTGTTATTGTACACTTTTAATCTTTTGTACACTTGGAAATGGCATTTGTATATCACTTTTCTAGTCTTAGTGACAGATCATCTCACAGATGTACCTATAGTATGGCCAACTGAAAATTACAGACAAACCTAACATGCATGCTTTTGGATTACAGAAAGAAACAACGGCACAAAGTCCACTAGGCACACAAAGGTTCAGGAGTGTCAAGATCTGAAGCAGGCAGATGGTGCGAGTCCAAGAGAGAACCCAAATGCAGATGCGTGAAGACAGGAGTTAACAGAAGGCGAGAAGACCATGACAGATGAGACATGACAACAAGACTGACATCCACAGGAGACACTGAGGACAAAACACAGGGAAAGAGAAACCCTAATGGAACTAAATCAGAACCATAAGCGATAAACACAATAAGCAGAAAACTCATAAGCACAAGAAAACTAAACTAGGAAGCATAAGTCACTCTAAGAATACAACAATAATGTCAAAAACCTTAACGCTGGGTCAAAGATCCAGAACCATGACAGGAAGGGTGAAATGCAGAACATCTTGCTATGATGCAGCAGTGCATCATCACAAGTATGTAAGCCTGAAACAGAAGGAACTTGCTAGAACATATTAGGTGAAATATTAATTCGTTTCACCTAAATAAATAAATGAACACCAAAATCTTCAACATGATGCTGGGGCAAAGTTCAGACCAAGGTGTGTTTAGTGCCTGTGAACCATGCATTGCTTTTGTGTGCAACAACATATTCAGTTTTCAGTTTTATTTGTCATATGCAAGTTAGCACAGGGACAACATCGCAATGAAATGTATTTGACGAGCAGAAGACAGTCACTCAGCAGAATGGTACAGTAGAAAAAAATAATAAAAATAAATAGAAAAATAGTAAGAGCAAAATATTAATAAGATGTAGTAAAAGAAAAAAGAGATTTTCAGTTAACTGACTAAATATATATTTATATATATATATATATATGTGTGTATATATAAATATATGTACACACTAGTGATTAAATAAAGAAAATCTTAAATAGGAATGTGGGGGGGGGGGGGGGGGGGGCAGATGGGATATTGCACAGGAATGAGCAGCAGTACAACTAAACAGTGCAAAAGTTTTTGTTTTTTGTGGCAGTTGTTACAGTATTGCACTTTTTAAAAAAATATAAATATCAGTAAAGTGGAGTGACCAGTGCGGATTAAACAGAGTACTTGTGAAGCTGCAGGGTAGCTTCTGAGTGCGTCCTGTGGAGTGTGTGTGTTTAAGTGTTGTGGTTGAGGTGTCGTATGGCTTGATGGTAGAAACTGTTTTTAAGTCTTGTAGTCCGAGTAGACAGACTCCTGTAACGTCTGCCAGATGGTAACAAGGAGAAGAGCTCTTCTCAGCTGGATGTGAGAAGGAGATGCCATCAATCAATAACATTGTTGCACCACAGCACGGGGAGATTTTGCTCTGTGTTCAGAGTTCAATAGACTAAATGTTTGGGTGGGACTGCATTTGAAACACAACTTTTTTGATAATTTTGCAGAATTTATGTATGTTTTATACTTGCATAAATACTATAAATACAAAAAAATGATCACATTATACACTTACATGTAGTTTGCACATTCAAATACGTGACATAAAATATTTGTTGCACTGTCTCTCTTCTCGAGTGAGCTGAATATAACCAAACATATTTACACCACGTATTGAAACGATGTGGTTGTCACAGCAACCAAACCCTCTAATGAATTTATTGGCCTGTTTGATATAAGCTTGGAGAAAAGATTGTACATTTCCACAGAGGGTGTGTAGAGAAACACCACCTCCCTTTATTATCACAGGCACTTTTGATTAATTTAAAAAAATAAATAAATAAATATTAATGAACATGTCACAGCATTATTCAGAGATAGGATGTTGCTTTCCACTCACGGACATTAATGAAGCTGTCATATAAATAGCTTCAACAGGTGAGCACTGTATATGACCAGGAAATAATGTTGCTGAGCTGAGGCTTGTGAAAAGGCTCACACATCACCGCAGGTCATTTCACAGGATTTTACTTTGAAAATGCTCTTGAAAACAAAATCGGTCCCTCTGTGAAAGCGTTGACCTAAATGCTTTTCACCAGGTGACCAGAAAATAACCCAAGATTGCTGATTGCCTGATATTTTACGTTCCTCTCTCACAGTGACACCATGGTCCTTCCCTCAGTGAAACACTTTATTGGAAAAATATTTTCCTTCAGTCTGCTAGAATGGATGATGGCGCCGTTGAGTTCGGCTGCCGTCCTGGTAGCTCCGCGACGACTGTGCTTTTATTTTGCTCTATCTATGTTTTTCATTGGTCTTTTTGCTCGTGCTGCACAAGGTCTGACTCAATATGACCTTGGCACACTACTGGACATAGGACAATACTTCCCACTTACCTCTGCTACGGTGCTTGATACAACGTCGTGGCCGAAAGAGATCCTCCGTGATGAGAACAATGACCCCAGAGGTCGCCGGAGTCAAAGGAGACGGCAACACAGGGGACGAAGAGCAGGGGTCCGGAACAGGCTGCGTACCAGAGCACACCGTCCTCCATTGCCTAGCATATTGCTAGCCAACGTCCAGTCACTTGAGAACAAGCTGGACGATATTAGGGCGAGAACCAGGTACCAGCGAGACATCAGGGACTGCAACATCTTCTGCCTGACTGAAACCTGGCTGACCAGCTCTGTGCCGGACCACGCGATAACCCCGGCGGAATCATTCTCTGTTTTCCGCACGGATAGAACCGCGGAGTCCGGTAAATTGCGGGGTGGAGGGGTTTGCTTTATGGTCAATAACAGATGGTGTAACCCTTGGAATATCACGGTCCTGTCCCGGTCATGCTCACCCCACCTGGAGCTTCTCACCATTCTCTGTCGGCCATTCTATCTCCCCAGGGAGTTCACTGCTATGATCATCTCTGTGATTTACATCCCGCCACAAGCGGACAACAACTGCATACCACACTGAGCCATCTAGATGAGGGATGTGGGAACTATGTGAGAATGCTGTTTATAGATTACAGCTCAGCATTCAACACCATAGTTCCCCACACCCTCTCGGGTAAGCTCCAAGATCTGGGATTCAGTACATCTTTGTGCAGGTGGATTTATAGCTTCCTGACCACGAGACCACAGTCAGTGAGAATAGGGGATGTGTACTCCCATACACTCTCATTGAACATAGGGGCCCCCCAGGGATGTGTACTGAGCCCCCTTCTCTACTCCCTCTACACCGCGGACTGCACGGCCAGACACCCCACTAATTCCATTGTGAAGTTTGCTGACGACACAGTGGTGGTGGGACTCATCTCTGGGAACGACGAGACGGCCTACCAGAGTGAGGTGGATGGACTAGCAAAGTGGTGTGTGGCAAATCACCTCTCCATGAACATCAGTAAAACAAAGGAGATGGTGATTGACTTCAGAAAACAGAGAGGAGAGAAAACTCACACCCCAATTCAGATCTATGGAACCCCTGTGGAGAGAGTCTCCAACTTCAAATACCTCGGTGTCCACATCAACGAGGACCTCACTTGGAGTACACACACGGACTTCCTCATTAGTAAAGGCAGACAGTGCCTCTATCACCTGAGGCGTCTAAAGAGGTTTAAGATCTCCAAGAATATACAGAGGAGATTCTACACTGGTGTCATTGAGAGCATCCTGTGCAACAACATCATGGTGTGGTACGGGAACTGCACAGTACAGCAACAGAAAGCCCTGCAGAGGGTTGTGCGCACAGCTGAACGCACTATGGGAACATCTCTACCAGCACTGCAGGACATCTATGCTGAAAGGTGCAGATCCATGGCCATCAGGATCATTAGGGATTCTAGCCATCCCGCCCACAAACTGTTCAGGCCACTGAGGTCAGGGAAGCGCCTCTGTAGCCTGAAAACAAGAACAGAAAGGTTCAGGAGGAGTTTTTACCCACAAACTGTGAGACTCCTCAACCAAAACACAAACCGGACAACATGATGGACAATCTCACACACAGTACATAATTTGCACTTTATCTTTCTTCTCTGAACCTTATCCGTACCTTATTATATACATCTGTACTATGTAAATATGTATATTTTTATAGTCTTCTCATTCAACTCATTACAGTGCAATATCTTGCACGTCATGGATATATATTTATAAGCACAAACATATGGACTTTTACATTGTTTTTTTATATATTTTTTTACTTTTAACTTTTGTTTCTTTTCCTTTTTTTCTTAGCTTATGTAAAATCCTTTTTAGCATGTTTGCACAGTCGGGGGGAGTACTTTTTTAGCCAGAAAAAACATTTCACTGTATGTTGTACCAGCTATAACTACATGTGACAAATAAATAAAGAATTGAATTGAATAGAACTTTATGACACTTTATATGAATCACTGGGGAAGGAACCCAGATGTATTACAGAAACCCCATATAGTCAATATAAACCTGTGGGCTACCTGCTACGGGTTTTCGTGTAAGTGAAATGCTCTTAAAGACACACTTATGTGTCCAAATATGAGTTTTTACACCAGAAGTAATTTCCCCATTCTCCCGCTCAATTAAAATAGTTTTTCAAGGGCCGTGTACAAACCTCATCAATCTGAAACAAGGACGAGAGACTTTCCATCACATGGATGAAAAATGTGGACGTACTCTGGTGCTCCAGCTCTGACTGCAGTGACTTTAATGGCAAATGAAAAGATAAAAACCGTTTTCTTCTTTCATCATTGCAGCTTTTCTGTGAGGCTCCATTAAGATAAGATAAGTAGAGGCAGAAGGTTTTTAAGGTTTTCATTAAAGGACTCTCTCTACAAAGAATGTGGAGCCTGCTGCTCATGTGGATACATGCACCTGGAAAATCACAAAACAATGACTATTGATCAAAACTATATTGACTGATGTCGCTGCTTTTGCACCACTCGGGGGCTCTTTCAGAGGTACAAATAGAGACTCATAGTGGCAAATTTAAGTGTAAATGGTTTATCTCTATGTCCAGGTTTTCACTCAGTGACAGCTGGATAAGTAAAGGATGAATGTAATGCAAATGAACACACATGTTGTCAGGGTTCTGGGTCTCCTGACCCAGCGTTTTAGTTCATTGTGATTTTTGTATTATTGTACTTGGTGTGAGTTTCTAGTTTCGATCCCTTGCCCTTCATGTTTCTCTATGTCCCCTCTGTTCTGTGTAAGTCTGTGTCTGCATGTTTGAGTTCCCCTCTGTGTCTCTCGGTTCTTAGAGTCCTCTGCCTTATGGTTTATGTCTCTGTTTTTCTTAGTTGCTGTCTCCACTGTGTCAAGTTCGCGTCTCTGTGTGATCCTTCCTGTTTTACTTTGTAGGTCCGTGTCTTATGTGAATGTGTCCTGCTTTGCTTGTCTCATCAGTTCTAATTTCCCCCAGCTGTGCCCTCCTTCTGTGTCTCATTCTCCTCGTTACTTCCCAGTGTATTTAGTCCCTGTGTTGCGTCGTACCCTCAACAAGCTGTGTGTGTTTTGCCTCCGTGTTACCAGTGTTTTGTTTCCAGCTCTAGTTCCAGTTCAGTATTTCTGCTTCAGTGTTTTAGTCCACCAGCGTTTTTGTTTGTCTTTTGGTGAGTTTAGTTAGTAAGAGGTTTTCCAGCAATAAAGCTGCGCTTTAAGTTGAACTTCTGTGTCTGAGTCCTGCATTTTGGATCCACCACTCCTGCTTGCCCGCCTGCCACACAGCCAACCATGACACATGTAGGCAATAAATAACTGATAAATCATTTAAAGTCTTGCTATGTTGCTCCCTGATTAACTTAGGAGAAACATTGTACCTGGTTTGAATATGTGTGCTATGTAACCCAAAGTACAGTTCACTTACAGTGCTGTGAGATAGTATTTGCCCCCATCGTGGTCTCTTATTTTTGGCATACATTTGTCGCACTTAATTATTTCAGATATTCAAACAAACCAGATATTAATATTAGAAAAACATAACCCAAGTAAATGCAACATGCATTTTTAAATGATTTCATTTATTAAGCACAGATCTACCTGACCCTATGTGAAAAGGTAATTGCCCCAAACCAAAACCTTTGTATTGTTTTTGTTTTTTTGAGCCATTCAGGTGGACTTGCTGGTGTGTCACAGATCGCTGATCTGCAGCACGGCGCGAGTGCTCTTAAGCTTCAGAGCATCTTTTTCTTGAGTTAATTTTTTTTAAGGTCTTATCTGTCTTTTTCCCCAGTCCACGTATAATACTGCATCTCCTGTATGGACTGACTGCCATGACCTTAGTGGGCTGCAGATAACATCTTTAAAAAGTCAGAAGCAAAATTCATAAACTTTGAACTTGGAAGAACTGTGAGATGAATTCTTATTTGTTTACTAGAATAATCAGACTAAAATATGAAGTCTAGTTCAGCAGTTTTCCTGTGATACTGGGCTTACTTTTACTGCAGATAGAACTGGCAGTTTTGCATGATAATGAATGAAAACCAATACATACAAATCAATATCCTAAAGTGGAAAAAAATAACATAATCCTACCTCAGTGATTCCTGTTCAGTATTTATGCACCAGCTGCACCACCCACGTACACACAAACACAGAATGTGCTGCAAATCTGTCCCAGTCACGGACCCGGATCCGAGGACTCGGGGTCCGTGAGCAGTGGGGCCTATTATCATTATTATTATTAGGGATGCACCGATACCGGTATCGGGTATCGGCCTCGATACCACATTTTCTAAAGTACTCGTACTCGTTAAAAGTCCCCCGATTCCGAGGACCGATACCACGGTCTGAGACCTGTCTATGTTTGAGCGGCATGTAAGGGGTTAATCACAGGCTCCGAGTGCCCGCCCCCAGGCCCCGGCTGCAGCTCAGAGCGGGGAGAAAGCGAGGCGAGACATATTAATAATAATAATAGATTGCATTTATATAGCGCTTTTCAGGACCCCTCAAAGCACTTTACAGTTCCATTGTTCATTCACTCTCACATTCACACACTGGTGGAGGTAGCTACAGTTGTAGCCACAGCTGCCCTGGGGCAGACTGACAGAAGCCAGGCTGCCATATCGCGCCATCTGGCCATCACCAGTAGGCGGTAGGTGAAGTGTCTTGCCCAAGGACACAACGAGCAAGCCTGTCCGAGCCGGGGCTCGAACCAGCAACCTTCCGATTACAAGACGAACACCCAACTCTTGAGCCACGATCGCCCAACAGCTGTGTGGAACTATTTCCAAGTGAACGAAGACACGAAAACAAAGGCGGACTGCAAATTGTGCTCAGCGAAATTGTCCAGAGGAGGCTCTAAAGGTAGCGCATTTAACACAAGTAATTTAATCAAGCACCTAAAATCCCAACACGACAACGAGTACAAAGAGTTTACCCACACTTATTTACCCACGCTTATTAGCACAGAGGAGCATAGCTGATGCTATAGCAGTGGGACGGAAAATAGTTGGGCATTTTAAACATTCCGCCTTACCTACTCCCGCCTCGAGGACATTCAGGGACAGCTCAACCAGCCAATAAAGAGACTGCAGCAGGACGTACAGACGCGCTGGAACAGCACGTATTACATGCTCCAGTCCCTCATTGAGCAAAAGCGAGTGCACGAACTCCCTGACTATCTCACCGCTCACCAATGGGCTCTTATGGAGACGACTGTTGCCATCCTCGCCCCCTTTGAGGAACTAACTAAAAAAGGGAGCAGCTCCGATGCACTAGCCTCTGATGTCATCCCAGCTGTGACTGTGCTAGTGTGACTTCTAAACAGAGAAACAGACGAACAAATTTAAAATTAAATTTTTTTTTTTTTTAATTATTTATTCTGTAATATGTTGCAGACAACATGCTTTTCTTTTTTTTTTTTTTTTTTTTTGCCTGTCCCGTTTGGCTCTTTTGCATCAGAATTGTTGTCTAAAGGCAAAGAAAGATGCCCAATGGATTTACTTTACCAAATTGACCATCCCAGCCTTGCCGTAATGGTCCATTTGATTCACCTTTTATTGTTTATTTTATTTTCACTTACTGAATATGGGACAGACTTGACTGGGGGAAAGAAGGGGAGAAAGAAAGAGGGAAAGAGAAACAGCTGAGAAGAGGGACGGGGGAGAAGGGCAAAAGACAAAAACCAACAGAACGGGCAGAAAAAAAATAAAAGAAAAAAAAGGAGAGTCCCAGATGAGGGCTCACTCAGCAGCCGCGGAGCAGAAGCCAGGGGGAGTTGCAGTGACGCGCCTGTTACAGAGTATAGCATGGTGGAAAAGGATGGAGAGAATCCCCCACTAAGCTTTTGGGTTGGCATTTCTTTAGATTTTGTTTTGTATTAATTGCATGCTTTGGTGTTTTTTTTGTGTTTGATGTGAGGTGTGGGCCACACCCATGTGGGAGTGGAGATTCTACTCTAGTCCAGCTGCCAGCTATTTGGAGTTGAATACAGGGAGCAGCTGATTGGGGAGGATTGGAGCCCTTCTCTATAAAGGGGAGAGGAAACAGGAAGTAGGGGTTGTCGTTGTTTTTTTAGTAGGACACTGGTGAAGCAGGGAAGCCTCGAAGATCCAGGATGAAGTGTGCACATTTTAATGGAAAAGATTTTTAACCTGGCCTGGTTTTGCTTTTAAAATAAACTGAGGATGTTGGAGGGAGGACTCATTCTTATTGGGATGTGAGTGGATGTGCTGGAAGGCAGGAAAACAAACACTGGACTGGAGACTCTCTGTGCCCCTGACAAGGAAACTAGACCAGTTTTGGGGAAGTTCCAGCTCCCAGGATGTGATGTGGAGACCCAGCCTCGAACGAAGTCAGGCCTGAAAAGGTGGGTGGCAAGCCTTTTTGAGGAAGCTGCAGGATTGATACGTTTTGGCTGCTTGTTCTTCCAAGTGACCACCTTTCCCCTGTTTGTAACCAGGCTAACAACCCTGACCGCGGTGGCTTTGGGCCTTGGATTCCTGGCCAGAGTTGTGTCTTCAGCCAGTAGTTTTACCCGGAGAAAGAACAAATAAATCTTGTGTAACCCATTACAGTATGCGTGTGGTGGTTCGTTACTGGTCAATATTAGAACTACTACTTTCTTGTACGGAGGCCATTTTGGGCCTTACGTAACACGCCCGTGAGCTCCGCCGGCAGCCAGCCGTGCCTGAGTGACCGAGCCCCAGGCTCCAGGCCCCGATAAGCGGCCGCCAAGGAGTGAGCCGGTGTGTATCTGGACGCCCATCCCTGGACACAAAGAACCACCAACGCACCGATGTCTGAGGGAGTCCGCCACTGGCAGGGGAAGTGGTGGTGGGGGGAGATAGTCCTCCAAACCTTGGAGGGCCTGAGATGTCCCCAGAGAGGTGGCGCCTGACACCCAACCTGACATATAGACACAGACATACAGGCACACACAGATACAAACATCCATTCCCACCCTCATGCTCTCATATGCACTCACTCCACACTCAACCAACGTGGAGACAGACATAAAGAGACGCTGTACACACGATCACACTCCCCAAGCGTACTCTACGAACCGGGTCTAGGTACCCTTGCCCCTGGAGCGGGGAACTGCACCCAGACCCAGGTGGTGTTACCCTTTTCCCTGCGGTGGGGGGAGGCAGACCGCCCCGACTCCGCAGCAGCAGGGAGGCCCCACACTCCAGACCGCAGTCGGACGGCCAACTCCTCCTCCTAGCCCCCCCTGCTCCAGCAGGCCGCAGAGAATGGGGGTGAGAGAAGACTCCAAACCTCCCTCCACCCGCTCATTGTAGTGTTGATGCATGTGTGTTCTAAGGTGCATTTAAAACCCAGGAGGGCTTGGAGCTACCTGCCAGAGAGCAGCAGGTAAGCGCATGGTCCCTCCTGCTAGCCCTCAATGTCTACGTGTATTTAAAATTGAGAGGTGGGCAACGACGCCAGGGGTGAGGTGTACACCCTGATGGTAATTTGGACTCCGTGTATCGTGCCCACCCCCAAGATCCTATATGTATGTGTTATGAGAGTGTGAGTAATGTGAATGGACCCACCAGGGAAAGGGCCCCCTTTCCCTGGTGGGTCGCGGAGTATGGGGGTGCCTACTGGGGTCAGCGGGGAAGCTGGCCCCAGGGAGGGGTCACTTGCCCCTCCCTTCCTTCCCTCCCCATCTCCAGCTGCCTCCCTCTTCCCGCTCCACCACAACCACCCACACATGCAGGACCTTGGAGTAGGGGTATGTCACCAGGGTGCAGAGGAGGCCACCCCCCCGTCCCCTTCTGGCTGCCTCTGCCTCAATTTTATCCCACAACTTAGACATTCACATTACTCACACTCTCATTACACATACATATAGGATCTTGGGGGTGGGCACGATACACGGAATCCAAAGTACCATCAGGGTGTACACCCCACCCCTGGCGTCGTTGCCCACCTCTCAATGTTAAATACACGTAGACATTGAGGGCCAGCAGGAGGGACCATGCGCTTACCTGCTGCTCTCTGGCAGGTAGCTCCAAGCCCTCCTGGGTTTTAAATGCACCTTAGAACACACATGCATCAACACTACAATGAGCGGGTGGAGGGAGGTTTGGAGTCTTCTCTCACCCCCATTCTCTGCGACCTGCTGGAGCAGGGGGGCTAGGACTAGGAGGAGGAGTTGGCCGTCCGACTGCGGTCTGGAGTGTGGGGCCTCCCTGCTGCTGCGGAGTCGGGGCGGTCTGCCTCCCCCCACCGCAGGGAAAAGGGTAACACCACCTGGGTCTGGGTGCAGTTCCCCCCCTCCAGGGGCAAGGGTACCTAGACCCGGGGCTTAGAGTACGCTTGGGGAGTGTGATCGTGTGTACAACGTCTCTTTATGTCTGTCTCCACGTTGGTTGAGTGTGGAGTAAGTGCATATGAGAGCATGAGGGTGGGAATGGATGTTTGTATCTGTGTGTGCCTGTATGTCTGTGTCTATATGTCAGGTTGGGTGTCAGGCGCCACCTCTCTGGGGACATCTTAGGCCCTCCAAGGTTTGGAGGCCTATCTCCCCCTACCACCACTTCCCCTGCCAGTGGCGGACTCCCTCAGACATCGGTGCGTTGGAGGTTCTTTGTGTCCGGGGATGGGCGTCCAGGTACACACCGGCTCACTCCTTGGCGGCCGCTTATCAGGGCCTGGAGCCTGGGGCTTGCTCGGGCCACTTCGGAGGTGGGGTGCCCCCGGCCTCTCGGCCTGGGGCTCGGTCACTCAGGCACGGCTGGCTGCCGGCGGAGCTCACGGGCGCGTCACTGCAACTCCCCCTGGCTTCTGCTCCGCGGCTGCTGAGTGAGCCCTCATCTGGGACTCTCCTCAGCTCTTTCTGGGACAGTGGCGCAGCTGCCCCTCTGTTGGTCTTCCTTGGTCTCTTGTGTTCTGGGGGCCTCTGGATGTCTGGAGTTTTGATCTCCTCCATACCTGCTTCATGCCCTGGAGGACGGGGCTGTGGCCCCCCCACACCCTCTAGCAGATTATTACATGAAGGAACCTTAAAAAAAAACCAAAAAAAAACAGCGCGTCCATGCTCACAGGTGTACACACGGGTGATCACACCCACAAACTACACCCTTTTTGGCTCCTACCTCAAAGCACACTGTGTTCTGTTGATCTTATGTGCTGCACAATAATGTTTAATATTTAGTATTTACTGTCATATTCCCATATATCATTGTGATGTTGTTTATTCTATTACTCTTGTTCTCTTCTGCTCGTTTTCTTTTTTCTTTCTCAGCAGGTGACCCAGGTGATTGATATATGCATTATTTTATTTCTTTTTTTTTTCTGCCCGTTCTGTTGGTTTTTGTCTTTTGCCCTTCTCCCCCGTCCCTCTTCTCAGCTGTTTCTCTTTCCCTCTTTCTTTCTCCCCTTCTTTCCCCCAGTCAAGTCTGTCCCATATTCAGTAAGTGAAAATAAAATAAACAATAAAAGGTGAATCAAATGGACCATTACGGCAAGGCTGGGATGGTCAATTTGGTAAAGTAAATCCGTTGGGCATCTTTCTTTGCCTTTAGACAATAATTCTGATGGCAAAAGAGCCAAACGGGACAGGCCAAAAAAAATAAAAAAATAAAAAAATAAAATTGAGAGGTGGGCAACGACGCCAGGGGTGAGGTGTACACCCTGATGGTAATTTGGACTCCGTGATTGTGCCCACCCCCAAGATCCTATATGTATGTGTTATGAGAGTGTGAGTAATGTGAATGTCTAAGTTGTGGGATAAAATTGAGGCAGAGGCAGCCAGAAGGGGACGGGGGGGGGGGGGGGGGGTAGCCTCCTCTGCACCCTGGTGACATACCCCTACTCCAAGGTCCTGCATGTGTAGCGGGAAGAGGGAGGTAGCTGGAGATGGGGAGGGAAGGAAGGGAGGGGCAAGTGACCCCTCCCTGGGGCCAGCTCCCCCGCTGACCTCAGTAGGCACCCCCATACTCCGTGACCCGCCAGGGAAAGGGGGCTCAGGCCCATCCAGACCGGGGCCAAGTGCAGCAGCACCTCCCGGCCCCACAGAGCCCAGGACAGTCCACCCAACCCCACCACAGAGAAAACTGCACCCACCCCACCATCCACTCATCTTCCAGACTACATAAGACAATAAACGCCCAGGCTGAGATCTTCCTCCACCTCTCCTGTATCTCCCCCTCCTGCAGAGGGAGCTCCTGAAGAGAGGAAAGTTCCTGCAAGATGTGACAATCCAGAGGTGTGGACTCGAGTCACATGACTTGGACTCGAGTCAGACTCGAGTCATTAATTTTATGACTTTAGACTTGACTTGAAAAAATGTTCTAAGACTTGTGACTTGACTTGGACTTTTACACCAATGACTTGGGACTTGAATTGGACTTGAACCGGTTTACTTGAAAAGACTTGATATTTTACCCCAAATATAAAATTTAACATGCATATTATATAGAGATTGAAAATGTGACGTCATTCACGGGTAGAACCGCAAAGGATTCTGGGAACTCGTGGCAAGCGGTACTAGCGCACGCAGGCTTTCAATTAAAATCAGTTATACAGCGATAAAAAGAAACACAAAAATGTCAAGAAGCTGTTGTATTATTAACTGCAATAGCCGGTCGCATGACAGCCACGGGAAGCCGACGGGTAAAGAGATCGGTTGTTATCGGATTACGTCGTTGAAGAGAAATTGTTCGAGCCATGTTTCCGAAGTAACAAAGACGTGACGGGTGGCCTGGATTGCAGCCATTCAAAGATCAAATATAACGTCCCAGAACACTCCAGCTCACAGGTTAGTCTGCTCCAAGCATTTACACGAAGGTCAGTGTTTTTTAGTAGTTAATACGTCATTTTCATAACATAATTAGTGATATAGGTTACAAGCAAGTCTGGCGCTGAACAGAAATTGTCGCGCTATGCTCCTTTGTTTATTGTGCATAAATAGTAAATTGTCCTGACACAATATTGCGTTTCGCTTCTGTTATTATGGTACATTGACAAAAACATATACTTTTATTCACAGGATAAAACAGGTTTTTTGTATCACTAATTGTCCAGTACGATTACAGCATACAATATTGTTGTCACTGCTACATTTCTGTGATGCTACCAGAAATTATTTCCACTACTAATTAATTACCGTTGAGCTCAAAGGTCCTATTAATAAACGGTTAACGAATGTGTATTTATGACGACAGTTTGTGAGACTGGTAAACTTATGATACGTACGATGGTCTTTACTTTCTACACGGTGCATTTCAAGGTCCTGCACCCATCCGTCGGTAAACTGTACCTGGGCTTGTTGCAGTGACCTGAAGTTACTAAACTTCACGAGTGTATGCACTCACTCCAAGAACCGTATAATTATAAATATGCATATAAATATGCTAAGATGAGATAGCTGACTTCATCTAACTAGCAAATGTTGTCCAGGCTACGTTGGTGATACAGTTTTTTTAATGTGTATGATATTTTTGTCATGCGATTTTAAAGCCGGTCCTACAACCGCATCCAAGAATAACATGCAGCTTATCTCAGAACTGTCGGTGAAAATTATTCTTGGAGCTAAGTTTAATTGAGCTGCATTTTAAAGAGGTGCAATTTCACAATTTGTGTATATTTTCTAAGTTCACTATTTTGTCATGTGTTGAGAAAAACACAGATTTTAAAATTACATGGTCTAATATTTACATTTAGCATAACTGCAACATTATTTTTTCGTTTTTTTTTTTTTAAAGACTCGAAAGGACTCAAAGTTTCAGACTTGTGACTTGACTCGGACTTTTACACCAGTGACTTGAGACTCGACTCTGACTTGCCTGACATTACTTGAGACTTGACTTGAGACTTGAGGATAAAGACTTGAGACTTACTTGAGACTTGCAAAACAATGACTTGGTCCCACCTCTGTGACAATCTCCCCCACCAGTTGAAGAGCCCCCCAGGTGGCTCGATGCACCGGCGGCACCCTGCTCCAGGGCTGGGCCCCCATGCACTGCATAGGGCAGTGAAAACCATATGGGCGATATTCTTTTCTGTAGTGACATTATCTAAGCTGCCCAACAAACACACTAAGGGGGAAGTTGGAATGTTACATTTCAGACACTTCGATAAGTCTTCACATATCTCGCGCCAAAACTTCTGAACTGGTGGACAGAACCAAAGAGCGTGGATATAATTGTCCGGTGAATTGGTTTGGCAGTGTGAGCAGTTGTTGGTAGACGTAAAGCCCATCTTGAACATCCGATGACCTGTATAGTGCACTCTATGTAATATTTTGTATTGAATTAATTGAAGACTGGGATTTCTAATTAGATGAAAGGTTTTTAAGCAAATCTGAGACCAGAAGTTTAGGTCTAAGTTAACTGATAAATCCGCTTCCCATTTTGCAATAGGAAGTGATGTTGATTCATCTGTTTTAGAAAGCATTCTGTATATTTTGGATAGTAATTTGGGGGTTTTAAGAGTAAGAAATTGAACCACACTTGGTGGTGTTTGTAGTTCAACTTGACCCGGTTTAAATTTCTTTTTTACTATGGATTTAATTTGCTGATATTCTAAAAATCTTTTCTTGTTGATCCCATATTGTGTAACTAGTCTGTCAAATGAAATAAATTCTGTTCCTTCTAGTATATGTTCTAAATATTTGATTCCTTTACCACTCCAATCTGAAAAGTTTATCATATTATTGTTTTGTAATATGTCAGGGTTGTTCCAGATAGGTGTACGTTTGCATGGGATTAATGAAGACGCCGTCAATTTTAGAAACTCCCACCATGCTGTCAGAGAAGCGCTGATGTTGATGCTTTTAAAGCATTCATGTCGTTGGATGTTTGAGCTGATAAATGGTAGGTCTGAGATCTCTAGATTATTGCAAAGTGCTTGTTCTACATCTAGCCAAGGTTCATCTAAGAGGGTATGTTTTAGCCATCCTGAGATAAACTGAAGCCTGTTGGCTAAGAAGTAGCGCTGAAAGTTAGGCAGTTCTAGTCCTCCTTTATCCTTGGTCTTTTGTAGTGTTTTTAAGCTTATACGTGGGGGTTTATTTTTCCAAAGGAATTTGGACATACATGAATCTAGAGATCTGAACCAATCTTGTGGCGGTTTAGTTGGGATCTTTGAGAATAAATAATTTATTTTTGGTAAGACCATCATTTTTATAGCAGCAACCCTTCCCATGAGTGATATGGGTAGACATTTCCATCTAGCCAGATCATCTTCTACCTTCTTTAAAAGTGGGATATGGTTTAATTTAGTTAGATCTGCAAGCTTGGGAGAAACATTAATACCTAAATATTTTATATTTCCCGATTGCAGTGGTGTAGAAGAGGAATTATGGAGGGAGCAATTAATCGGTAGAACTGTAGATTTTGACCAGTTAATTGAGTAATCTGATATTCTTGCAAAAGAGTTTATCAATTCAATCACCCCAGAGATATTGGTTTGTGAATTTTGGAGAAAGAGTAACACATCATCCGCATAAAGGCTGATTTTATGTTCCACGTTCTTGCATTTTATGCCCTTAATTACTGACTTCTGTCTAATTGCTGCTGCTAGTGGTTCAATAAAAATCGCAAACAGTGAAGGGGAGAGTGGGCATCCCTGCCTGGTGCCCCTCAAGAGACAGAAGCTGGAGGATGTCTGGTCATTTGTTCTAACACAAGCTGTTGGGGAGTTATATAATATTTTTAACCAGTTTATGAAAGAGGATCCAAAACCAAATTTGTGTAAAGTTGCAAATAGAAATTTCCAGTTAACTCTGTCAAATGCTTTTTCTGCGTCTAAAGAGAATATTGTAGTTTCTAGGTTTTTACTAGAGATGGACCGATCCGTCCGATACTGACCTAAATTACTGGATCGGATATCGGAGAAAAATAAAAAATGTAATCCGATCCATTAAATATCACGAAAGCACCTCACAAAACTTGCAACACGCCGTAACTCACCTCAGAACATTAGCACGTTGGAGCAGTATGCATCACGTGATAGAGCGGCTGTGGCATGCGGGACCTGTCGGTGGTCTGGATAGCATTTGGAGCTTCGCTAGCAACCCGGCATTTCATCTCCGACAAAGTTATCCCGAGAGAAGTAAAGCAAGTGTGTAAGTCCATCTCTGAATGTTTGTAAAGCATTCCTGCGTTAAGCTTAACAAACGATATATGGAGCGACTGCCTCTTCTTGCTGCTACTTCAATCATGAAACTGCTTAACGATCAGCTGATCGGCTTTTCTGTCGCGAGTCCGTGTCTCTAGTTTGCTTTTGGCCCACTTTGCACCAGAAAGAGGAAACCAGCGGCTGAACAACAGCAGCACGTTTAAGCTTGATCAGCTGTTGTTACAATTTATTTAATATTACTTTCTACTCCAGGATCTTTTTCTACGTAGCTGACGCTGGTAACTGTGCAGGGGCGGATCTAGCAAAGTTTAGCCAGGGGGGCCGATAGGGCATGAACAGGGAAAAGGGGGCACAAAGACATACTTTTCTTTCTTATTCTCATTTAAAATGTCTAGCTTTTAATAAATAATTATCTGACACCCAAAGTTTTAATTTGATGTAAAATGAATAGAAGTCAATTACTGTATATAGTAACTATTAAGTCTAATATATATACCCTAGTAAGCTATAGTACTTTTTACTTTGGGAAGGTACCATCTGTGCAGTCTGCAATTTTGTTGAAGAAAGATGTTGAATCTATTTAATATTTCTTGAAAAATAATTGATTTCTGTGCATTTTTTTTTCACACTGCATCAAATTAAGGTTGATTACGTCGATTAAGCATCATGAGGTGGAGCGTGAGGGGTGGTTCCCTATTTTTTATTTATTTATTTTTATTGTTGCTGGGAGTTGGAACTCTATTAGTTAGGTTGCTTAATATATATGCTAAGTACTCTTTAAAATACCAGAATTGGGAGGATGGTGTAGGTTTAAGTTTATTAGATTGATCAGTATTGCTGAACTATGAAATATTTTTTTTTGCATACAGGTATAACAGAATAGCTTTAGTGTAGTTGTTGTTTTAAACTTGAGTATGAACTTATACAAAATGCAGCAAGATATTTAAAAAACAGTTTTGTTGATTAAAAAACACTATATCGGATTCATATCGGTATCGGCAGATATCCAAATTTATGATATCGGTATCGGACATAAAAAAGTGGTATCGTGCCATCTCTAGTTTTTACTGTATGAGTAGTCTATCAAATTAAGTAATCTACGTGTATTTGTTGATGAGTGCCTACCTTTTATGAAACCAGTTGCTTTTCATTTTAAATAAATGTTCTTAATTCCAAACTAGTCCCTTGTTTGTTTGTTGTTAAATTATAGGACTAAAGCTGTTACCTGCAAATTTAAATCATGTTTTTATTAAGTACTCGGTATCGGCGAGTACTGAAATGCAAGTACTCGTACTCGTTTCCAAAAAAGTGGTATCGGTGCATCCCTGATTATTATTATTACTATTATTGTTATTGTGATTATTTGATGTGTGTGTCTTCTGCACTGCTGCTGTTCCTGTGTTCCATGCTTGTGTACTGGCAGGTATGTGTGGGTGTGTGCGTGTGTGTGTGGATGCAGGTGTATCTGGGAGCACCTGTTTAACACAAAGGAACTAAAGTCTGGGACTAGAAACTTAGACATGAAACCTGAGACAGAGAAACATGGAACATGAAGACCAATGCTGAAAAAAAGGAATCCGGGAACATGAAGAAAGCAGGTGATACACAAGAGAAATGCAGGAGAAAACACAGACGAACCAGCAACAAACAGAGGAAGACACAGGACTTAAATACACAATGAAGGAATGGGAAATGGGAGGGACACACAGCTGGAGCTATTCAGACATCACGAGACAGGGAACAAAGTAGAAAACGCTGACATAGGACAAGGACTATCAAAATAAAACAGGAAGCACGAGACAAAGATGCATACTCAGAGACACGGGCTTCATACTGAGACATTACTGACTCAGGAGAGGAGGGAACATAGACATGAGACGTGGGACCAGGACAAGCACAGAGAAGACGTGAGGACAGAGACTAAACACAGGCTAAGAAAAATACAAAGGAGAGAGAACTAAGATCACCAGGAATAACAATAGTCAAAGAATATTAAATCAAGATCTGAAACACACGTACGTATCGTGACAATAGAATATTTTAGTTTTATTCTGCAAAGTAAATAAACAGTATGTGAAATGTGTGTTACATTTAAAATTCTACATGAAGTTTAGACGTTCCTTCAAGGAGCACTGACACTGAAATAATCAGACATTATGAGGCAAATACTGTAGATGAATGCAGACAGTTATTAAAAGTGTGGCAAGAGAGGCCTCCACTTAAAAATTTTAAAAAAGCAAAATAATAAAAAGAATTGTGCTTTTATTTACCAACGCGTATTAGGGCCACATAAAAAGAATAATTCTTTATTTTGAGAAAAAAGTCAAAATACAAAGATTAAAGTTGTTTCAAGGCAAACTGTCACGGCTGCTATACCCTCCACAAAATGCCTTTAGCTGAGTTAAATGTGAATCATACTTCAGAATTGGTTTTAGTTACAAGGAAATTATTTCTCTTTTATTACAAACACAGTGTGGTGATGAGTATCAGGACGCTGAAAAGATGGAGCAGAAAACTGAATCTGGTCAGAAGAAAAAAACACAAAAATTTGTAGAAATGAAATGGCTGGCAGTGGACAGATGCGAGGATACTGGTGGTTACACCCTCGTGCAAAAAAAAGAGGATGTATGTTGTATCACAAGACACAATGAAGATGGCTGATCTACACAGAGCACTGTGTGGCAGTTGTTTGGCTTGAAGCAGCAACTTTAATCTGCACATGTCAGCTTTACTCACAAAATCTGATTTCCATGCTTTCATTAATATTTCCAGTTTAATCAAGAAAATTTAGACTTCAATCTCAAAATGGACACAATGTTTTTTTCTTAACGTGACCCTAATACTCTTTAGTATTTATCAGCTTCAAATGCAGAAAGAAAAACGCCCTGCACAGACAGCCTCAAAGGCTTGTTCATGCTTGAAAACACTTTTGAGCAGATGGTTGAACTGTGAACGCACCTTCTAAAGATACTTCATCTTCTTATAACACAGTAAGAAGTGCTACTCAGAGACCGGGTACTGTGAATCGTGAGCAGTGATCGGTGTATAAATGAGCAGCCAGCGTTATTAAAGTCTTTTTTTTCTCTAATGAAGATCCAGAAAATGCACAAATAAATCTCTGTGTAGTCTTAAATAAACTACACACATTTCATCAACCTTTAACTTACCCACAGAATGTCTTATTCATGCATATTCAAGCAGTCATGAGTGTGGGTGTCAGATTCTTATTAGTTCCCAACTTCTCACATCCGTGACAAGGAAGAGCTGCTGGAATTGAAATGACGGCTCATTTATACAGTGTAAGAACTCACTTTCTTATTTCCCATGAGGAAAGCATCATCAGTGGTATTCACTTTTAATAAGAATGTAAGTGATAATGAGTCTTTCTGGCATTTAACATTCAGTGCATATCATGCAAATAGATATGTTGGGACTCGATGATTAATCGGGGCCTGTGAAAGTAGACTCATGGTTAGTGATCGTCATCCTGCTTATTCCAGAAAGCAAGCAAACATCTGCTGCAGCACTCCCTCAGCAGAGGACTATTATCAATAAAGACGAGAAGAAAATGACGAACTGACAAAGAACCTTCTTTGCTTTGTGGTAAAACGGCTGAAGTGCTTCCTCCCGTGTTAGTCTTTTAAATGATTAAGAAGGCAGTGATAAGTAATGTGCAGATTTGGGTAAAAGAAGTTAATAAAAAAATCAGGAGCAAATTAAAGTGAATTAAATATTTCTTTCCTGCTCTGTGTCAGACTCACAGCAAGCTCACCACTGTTCTTTGAGTCTTTGATAATGCTCTGCGATTTGGCATCAAATGGATAGACTGTGATACCCAAAACCTTTAACAAAGAGCAGCCTTTATATTCGTTACAACTTACTTTGTGAGATTCGTTGAAATCTGGTGATTGTTGTCATTATTTTCAATTAAAACGAGTGAGAACATGTGTAAGTTAAATTCACTTGGGGACAGAGAGGCAAAATGTCCATTTCAGAACCATTTCATCGTTATTTTAAATGTATCAGTTAACATTTTTCAAGCACCGAGCATTTTTAGTACCCAAACATGTCGGCACATAAAACAACCCCATTCGCTGATGCTTGGTTGCCTCTTAGAACCTGTGGACTAAAGAGGCATGAAGAAGAAGCTGCTGTGAGAGTAAAAGATGAGACGCCTTTTCTCACTCACTTAATGGACTTCTACCATGAACGTTATATTTCTGCCACCATATTTTCTGTTGCAGATTTATTCCATCAATTTAAATTCAGGATTCTTTCAGTGCTGTTACTCTTCCATTATTATGGTCTCCAGGTTCCAGTGTTTTCATCTTTTCATTCTGTTTTCATTCCCTACCTACCACTAAACCTTTTGGAGATCCCTTTGTGTAGCCACCTTGCCTTTGGAAAACCCTTCTTGGAATAATCTTTGGTTCTTTGGTAATAGAGGCTCTTGATTTAGAGATCTTCCTGCTTCCTTAACACTTACAGGGCAGTTTAACTAGTTGGTCAAAGAAAGCAAAGTGACATGAAGGGAACTCAAAAGCGCACAAAATAGAGAGGAGAATATTTAAATCAAGCACGCAAACTGATTTACTGACGTTGCTGAATTTATTGTTGATGTGCTCGTGTTTAACACAGAAAAACACGTCTTATTTTTTAAGCTTGATATCAAAAAGAAATGAACTGACTGTGCTTGTGTTTAGAAAATAGCACAACTTTTGTGAATCTCCTGAAAAACCTATTAGCGGATTGCACAAGTTATTTTCATAAATCTATCCCATAATTCTTTCTCTCTTTGTTAAATATCTAACATTACTGGGAAGAAGAATAAATGTACTCAGTATAAAGTACTAAGTACTTTTACTTGGTCTGACCAGAAGTGGTACTGACTCAAAACAAAAACAGAAAAAAACCCTTGAAAATCGGCCCAAATAACGGTGCGTTCACCTCGAACGGGGTAAACGCGACCAAAAAGCGCCACACTCCCCTAGCTGGTCGCGTGCACATTTGCACCTCGAAGCGCATCCAAAGCGATCTGGTCGCGCTTTAAAATATGCAATTTTCACGTGCGTGAAGCGGAAATGTGGGAGGAAGTAGTGCCACACGGTATGTTTGCAAGACGGCAGCTGTCGGTATAGGGCTTGAAGAGAGAGTCTCCCTTCTCTGTTCACTGTGGAGAGCAGAGCAGCGGCGTAGAGGACCCTTTACACAGTAGTCATTACAAAAATGTATTTGAAATAATATTAAGATGTTCAAACAGAAAAACATTAAACATAAATATATAAAATATAACTATTTACAGAGAGACAGGAATAAAAAGGACCCAGCTTACAGCTTACTTCATTGCTAGAATGAAGGGCTTTGGCCGGACCCTTTGAACTAGGTCAGAGCATCACGTCACCAGGCTCCTGATTGGTTGTTGTGGCGCGACTTGACGCTGGAGTTCAGATTTTTCCAACTCGAGTGGTAGATGTGATAAGCACGAATGCACAAAATACAACACAAAAACTGCAGCGCGTATTTTTACTTCGCGCTTCAAACATGCCAGTCGCGCTACTTGGTTGCTAAATCAGGCAGAAAAGCGTTTTTGCGACGCAAATCCGCTTCATCGCGTTCCTTTACATGTAAACCTGAAGCTCTGGTCGCGTCTATCGCATTCGGTGTAACACTCTATTGTCCTGGTTGGAACAAGCAATCTGAAGAAGTCCAGACGCTTTTTCTTTCCAAGCTCCTTAGACTACAATGACCTGGATGACTGAGAACCTTTACAGACAACTTAGGTGAACCTCGTATTGTCATATGTAGCTGTGTGCGACAGACAGGATTGGACCCTAAACGAATACATGGAAACACACAGCTAGGAATGAGGGAGATCGCGCCACAGAACAGAGGGAGAGCCTGACATAAATACACACAAGGGCAAACGAGGAAACGAACCTCAGGAGAAAACACAGCTGTACGTAATCTAGCTAACGAGACGGGGGAAACAAAACTGAGCATGACGGACACCAGACAGGAGACTATCAAAGTAAAACACGAAGCACTGAGACGCAAACTAATTCACACAACATGACAACATGACACGGAGCTGGGAGACAACGGGAGGAGACAACGAGGGGGACGCAGAAACAGTAAAGGGAGACGAGACAGAGAGAGTGAACGAGGGAGCAAAGAACCGAGAGGGAGAGAGAGGGAGAGAGAGCACAAGAGAGCGAGAGGGGATGAGAGAGGGTGAAAAAACATGAGAGAGTGCAAGGGAGAGAGACATGACAGGGCCGGGGAAACCAGGAATGAAACACACGGAGGGGAACGTGGGAACAGGAAAGGGAAACGAGAGACAAGGACACACGCGCACATAAACACACAGAGCGGGACACATAGGACAGAGACACAAGGGGAACCTAATGCACAAGGAACCAAACAGGGAATATAAGAAACTCAAAACAGACTAAACTTAAGACAACTAATGAACCTAAAACCACAACAACCTACAAAATGACACCAAAACACAAGAAACTCAAAACGCTGGGTCAAAATGACCCAGAACCATGAGACATACCGCTGTGACTGACTGTGTTACTCATTCTTAAAACATTCCTTTAAATAGTTTCAGAAATGTATACGTGAGTTATTTCAATAGCAAGACCAAATAACTGATTGGTTGGAGCACTTGTTGCCATGGAGCCCATGGATCTGAATGAATACACTAATTTTGGTCAAAATATTTAGTTTGTATCCATCAGGTGACCCTAGATCCTCCCTTAGTATCGCTGCAATAGGCCAAGGTTGCTGGGGTTTAATGAACTGAGTGTTTCTTCATCGTTCACCTTTTTTCACTGACTTTGTGTTTAAATACCAATTTGCATTCAGTCATTAGTTACTATTCATCTCTGGCTGTGTCCCCTCTTCCTCCCTTCACCCCTAACCTGTTGTGGCAGATGGCCCCGCCCCTCCCTGAGCCTGGTTCTGTCAGAGGTTTCTTCCTGTTAAAAGGCATTTTTTCCTTCCCACTGTCACCGAGTGCTTGCTCAAAGGAGGCTGTCTGATTGTTGGGGTTTTCTCTGTATTATTGTAGGGTCTCAACCTTACAATACAAAGCTCTTTAAGGCAAATGCTGTTATGATTTGATGCTATATAAATTAAACTGAATTGTACTTGTTTTCCAAAAACTGAACAAAGCTCTACTTTGTATTTAGTGGTAAACAGAGCTGCCGGACATGGTAAACAATATATATTGGCATTTTGAACATGCTAACATTAGCGTTTAGAAAATACTGTGTGTTTTTAGAGTCCCACAGAGCTGCAAGCATGGCTGTAGAAGACTTGAAAAGGACACTGTGTTGAAATGCAAATTTCAAATGTAACCCACTTTTCAAACACATTTTACAAAGAGTGACACCATAAAAGGAAAAATCTTTTCCTCTTGTATAAGAGCCTACATAAATGTCAGCTCGCCGCCCCTGGACAAAAATCGGCAGGCGTAATTTGTCAGTTTAACAGCCATGGAGTTCATGTGGCACTCAGCCTCTCATGTTCGAGTTAGCACGGCTAACATAGTGTACAACACTATAAGGCACTCCATGGCAGGTCAATCCGCTCTCTCTACTGACATTTAAACTAACCTTGTTGTTTGATTAGTGTGATGGAGACTTCATCTGACTTAATCAGTAATTATATGACAATATCCTTTCTCTCTGCACACAGTGATTCACTTCTTTATGATTATTAAACTTGGAACGAGCTCTCATATAAATTTCACTGAGATTGATTGCCTAATTGGTGCACTACAAAGTACATTTTGGCAGCCTAAAATTATTTGAGCGCTCATTATGAATTATGCTTTGTAAGTTTGTGGAAAAGTGGGCTTGTACATGTCAAGAGACAGCAGCTTTCTTTCTCCCTCTTCCTTTATTATTGCTTGCTTTCCTTCCCTCCCACTCTAGTCCACTTTGATGATATTTGCATTTATTCAGTTAAAATTTACATAAATCTTGTGTCAACCTATTGCTGAATAACTTAACAAAGGTTACCTAATTTATAATGGTGCAGACAGCCAGTGATTGCAGTATTGTTCAGTTTTGTGGAATACAGTTATTACAAAGAGGAATTTAGACAGTAGGTATAAAAAACCAGATCACACTGAGTGGGTGGCCACACTTACCTTCAATACATGTCAGTGTTTCACTGATGTGGCCACTTGTCCATGTCACTGGTAATTCTCTTGGGATGATTGCATGTTGCATCTTACACAGTAGGGTTTACCAGCCCGTGGATCTAATACCAAGACCGGCTTTCTGCTGCCTCCATTCAATAAACAATCACTGAAACCCATCTGCACACTTGTACCAATTATACAAAAGTTGCTCTGAGATTCTCAAACTCCTTCTTTGCTGTTGAAAGAAATTTACATTTTTATTAAATTTCCATCTTTATGTGAGGATGTCTTTTTTCTTTGCTCCTCTGCTTCCTCGCTTCCCTTTGCTCTCTGCCCTACAGCTTTAGGTACTTACTTGGAGGAGCTAGTATCAATTTCAGTGAGTACCTTTTGATATAAAACTATGTTTGAGTTTTTAAATAATTTATAAATGCAGATATATTTTTTGCTTTCTTTCCAATAATGAATACATAATGTAGAAGCCAGCAGATATGCATCCAGCCAAAACAGGAGTTTATACTAATGGCAAAGGAACCTGGGGCTTGTTGGTGGGCTTCTTCCACTCTGGGTAGAAATTCCTACTTTCTCCTCTCCCATTACATTGCTGCACACTTTTTTCCCCTGGGTGTCAAATACTGCAGTTGTGGCAAAGCCTCTGGCATCATCCAGCAATACACCAGGTTATGGTAATAGCAAGCCGAGTCTCACACTCTTTAAATAAACATGGATGCCTGTAAGGCCTCAATTATACTCTGGTGCAGACATGGACACCTGGAGACCATAACTGAACTGCATTTATTTCTGCTATATTTCTTTGAAGTCTGCCTGAACCACATGCATAGTTGGTACGTTGTAATTTAAAGTCTCCAAAGAGTCCACATGGTCACAAAAATTGGGAGGCAGATGGACATCTGTGTTGACCCTCGCACACACCAGGTGAGGGCAAAATAGTGCTACTGAGATCCAACCAGACCCTAGACACAGACACTCTAACACCTGTGTGTGGGATAGCATCACATTAAAGCACAGAGGACTTTTCCATTATTCATGATCTGTGGCAGTAGATTGTGTGGCGCTGAGGGGAGGACCTAAATATGGACACATGGACACAGGAGTTAACATTAGACAAGGACTATCAAAATAAAACAGGAAGTAGTACAAACACCAGGACACAGACACCAACTCGTGAGCTTGATAATAAGACATAGTGAAACAACATGTAAACCCACGACAGATTGGGGGGGACAAGGATGAAACACAGAGAAAAGAGCATGGGAACAGGTAAAGGAGACAGAACAATGAGACATGACTGGGATGAGAGAGAGTGATAGAGAGACACAGGGAAAGAGCGCGAGACAGACTGAGAGGGAGCGAGATACAGACACAGGGAGGAACATAAGCATGGAGACAAGACACTGAGGACCAGACAGAAAGGGAACCTAAAATCAGCCTGAATCAACAGAGATAAACAACATAATCAGAAACACACAAGCACGAGAAAACTAAATTATGAAACATAACCCACTGTTCAAGATCAAACAGTAAAAAACACAAGATTCATAAGTCCAAAACAGAAAACACTGGGTCAAAGACCCACAACCGTGACAGAATTGATTGTTACGGTGGGGAAGATTCTCACATAAACACCTCTGCTTCAAAAACCGGTCCAAGTACTAAAGAGAGAAGAAAGCACGAACAAGTAAAACTGAAGGTAAATAAAATCCCAGATGGGACACAAACTCTGGTCTCCTGCTTCGCAAACTTGAGTCATTTCGTTTCCCCTGCTCCAAACTCCAAATATGGACGTTTTTTCTATTTAAACTAGAACCCGTTATCTATCTGTGTCCACTAATACCACATATGATGGGTCAATGTAGTGGCATTTAACATAAAATAGCAGTGATGAGAATGTGGTTAACAAGAAGTTGGGAACAGTTGGATGTTCGTAGAGTGCTCAGGTTGGTTACAACATCTGAACTTGGCCCAGCTGTAAACCCTGTTTCAGTATGAAAAACAACAGCCAGTCACTGAATGTTTAAAGCACCATCATGAGATTTGGGACTGTGATTGTGGGAAGATGCAGGCTACAGATCCCAGCAGGAGCTGACCCACCTATCCATCAGAGACTCACATTTATTAGGTTGTTCAAGTTCTTTTGGAGAGTCTGTTAGACTCACTAGAGTTGCAGCCCTTTGATTTCTGCCATCCTGTCTGTGATGTTGGCACACTGACACTATGGCTGCACTAAATGTCCAGGATATTCAGCATGTTTGGGGAGCACATATGTAACTGAATGTGTCCTTTAAGTATTTACACCTGCAGCAGATGTTCTGCACAGGGCTTTGTGGATAGTTGGCAAAGCTAGAGAGTGAACTATGCTTGGAGATTGTGTAGTGTCTTCAGCTTAAATGCTAACAACCAAAGCGTTGTTGTAATGGCAGTTAACTGACAGCTGATCTTCCTCTCCTAGAATATCATACAAGTGCATGAAAACACTGTGCCTCACTTGAGTGGACGGACACTTCGTGGTGTCTGACTGCTCCTGCGTATCAAACTGAAACCATCACGGCAGCACACTTGCCTGGATCTAGTCAAGTTTCATGTGTTTCTGAAGAGCTGAGAAGAAAGGCTTCCAGCTGTTGAATCTGTTTTTATTTTAGACTGATAACAACTAATTTCAGAGATTTTGAGTTTCCAGAGGCACTGTGTCCGCAGACAACTTGATGCCCTGTCTCTTCCCTGTCTTTGCATCATTTTCTCTGGGATTAATAAAGTATTCTGATTCTGAGTCTGTCGAAATGCAGCACTACTAAAATGCATTGCACAGCTGGTTACACAGACAATGAATGAAGTTTTCTGTTGACCATTGCACTTTAAATATCAGACACTTTCAAAGATGGCTTGTAATTTCAAGTAGTCAAAGGCTTCTTAGCCCTTGTGCCCAAGGCCAAGTATTTGATCTGGCAGGAGCAAGATGATCAGTCTGTTAGATATCCACCCATGACAGTTATAACTTACGTCAGCCTATCTGAACATGATGATGAATGCATAACTGTTCTAAGCCTTCATCAGCTCTCCCTTCACCAGAAATATGGTTATAACGATTGTAAGAGAAAAGCTGTGAGTACTGCAGACAGGTGAAGCCCAGTGAGTACAGTACATGTAACCACAGGGGGCAGCTCCATGCCCAAACACAGTGAGAGAAGAAATGGAAAAATGGAGATTTGTAAAGGCCCTGTCTCAAGCCTCTGAGGCTGGTTTTGATGCATTAATTGCGACGCAAAGCTAAATCCTGCTCTGTGGCCCGTCTCTCCCGCTGAGAAACTATGATTGCTGTTGGTAAGAAGTGATTGAAGAAGCTGTAGCTCATCTGGTTGGGCGTAACGGTCCCAGACTCATTATTTTTCTCTTTCAAGCTGCTTTGACATTTGAGCTGCCGATGACTTTAAATGGATATCAAGCATACAAAGGAGGACAATCACATTTTCTTTAATGACAAAGCCGATCATTATTAATATGGTAAATGGTAAATGGCCTGCATTTGTATAGCGCTTTTCTAGTCCATAGGACCCCAAAGCGCTTTACACTACATTCAGTCATTCACCCATTCACACACACATCAATAGTGTCACAACAATGAGTGTCATTAAAAATATCAGAGGGTCTCCAGAGGAACCAAACTGGCTTGTATTCTGCAGTCACAGTTATTAGGTCTGAGATGGACCTGAAAGCACAATGCAAAGTTTGTTAAAGCAAAACCACAAAAAGAAAAGAGTTAACATAAAAATAGTAAAGAATCAAAATGACATTTAATTTCATTATACAAAATAAAACTTTAAAAGCATTAAAAAAACCAACCTTTTACTGAACAGTTATGGAAATGAGCGGCGCTGTTCATTCTTGATTCAGAGAGGAGACACAAATCCCTTTGGGCTTGTGTCAGGAAAGGCGTCTAGTGTGGGAAAAAAAATCATGTGGACCTACTTGCTGTGACGACCACCATGTGAATAAGGGAACAACTGAAAGTAGCTAGTTTGTTATTTTAAAAATAAAAGCTTTTTTACGAACACAGCCAAAAAGCACAAACAAAGCACACTGCACTTCACAAGACTAAACAGGGAAGAAATAATAACTCTTGTTTGGACCTGGATCAGAATTGGTCATTACCACAGAGGCGTTGTAGGGTCATGAAAATGATCCTGTTATGGATTTCAATTACCTTTTTCTTGACACCTGTAACTGGTCTATGCCACATGCTGTTTCCCAGTTCTTACTGTGTACTTATTTGCAATGTTGGTGCAACCCACTTCAGGATATTTCAGTGCTTGCACGCTGATGAAGAAGACTGATTTGTTGTTGTCAGTCTGCCCCAGGGCAGCTGTAGCTACAACTGTAGCTGCCTTCACCAGTGTATGAATGTGAGAGTGAATGAATAGTGGAATTGTAAAGCGCTTTGAGGGGTCCCGAAAAGCGCTATATAAATGCAATCCATTATTATTATTATTTTTATTATTGTTGTTGTTGCTTTTTTAACCACCCTGGCTAATGCGCCGTTGTCCAGAAACAACTGATCATGGACTCAAAGAAACATGAATTAGGAAGGAAAGAAGTGCCCAGTCAAAATATCATTTTATAAAAGGATGCCCTCTGCCATCACTCGGACAGTCAGAGCCAAATGATAACCAGCTTTGAGAGACTCTTATTCCACTCTTATACTTTGCATATATATTATATATCAGAATATCATAACAGCCAAATCAGTTATTTGAAGTCACACATCTACTGATGCCTTTTGGTTTTATTGACGATCTCAGACCATTTCGTATGGCTGACAGTGGTGACAGGTGTCAGCAGTAGTAAATCCAGAGTCAAGGGCTAAATGATGTCTCTGGGGGCAATGCAAAAGGCAAGCAAAAACAAACAAACAAACAAATTCATTCAACCAGACCAGTTGGACCACATTAAAACAAACTGACACTCTCTTGCTGTCCTGTTCCTGAGTGTTGTTGTGGACACTAACAGGCTTTTGAGAAGCTTCGCAGAACACTGAGATGAAAGGAGAAAGATCCATTTCACTTTGGTATGTTGTAACTGATGTTTATTTTTAGATTTCATTAGATAAGCACTGTTTGCCTTGCTTGCAATGATGGGACTCCACTGCTTTGACAACACAAATAAACAGTAAAGCTACTACAGAGCTACAGCAGCAGAAGACAACACTGTGTGGCATTTTTTTGCATTAAATCCATTTTTTCTGCAAGAAAAAAAGAATGAAAAAGGATCATGTATGTATCATGTATTGCATGTTGCTGTTCTCTGCAAACATAAAAGCTGGCTTATGAACATCAGCTGAGTGGTAACGAGACGCTCTAAAATGTCTTCAGTGTCCTAACACAGCGAGCCCTCACTTTTGCCAGTATAACTGCTTAAGAGGTACCACACAGAAATGCATTTCAAGGAAAGAGAACAGAGACATGTTTAATACAACAGCATCTGTCTCTAGAAGACACAAAACAGCTTTTACCTCTCTCTGAGGCAGACTGTATAATGACTGCAGTCTAGTACATCGGCAACAATGAACACGTTACTTTAGCTCCATCTTTTGGCAGGAAGTGTGCTGAAGCACTGATGGTGCTTCTTTTGTCTTTAGTCTTCTTTTCCAATTGCTCATTTGTCTGGTTTGAAATCTCAAAACAGGAACACAATGTTAAACTACGAATTCGTGCAATTTGTCAAAAAATAAATGAATCAAACTCATAATAATAGGTCAACTTATTTTGTACCACTGACAAAAGGAATCACTGGACATCAACAGACTTGTCGGCTCATAAATGTTCATACAATATTGTGTGTAATGTGCTTTATAATACACTCAGATGGGCCATGTCTTTGTCACTATGGTTTATTTTTGTTGCTGTTTTTCCTTCTTTATTATTTTTGATTACCTCAGTTGGTGTCTTCTTCTTAAGTGAGTTCTGTCATTTTTGATGTGTGTATTTTTTTACACCTGAGTTTCCCAGAATTTTCGAATTGCATTTGATTTGTATGAAAAAAACTGTATAACTAGAGCTTGACTGATTGACTAGACTAGAGATAAAAAGAGCTCAAAGTAAAGATCAGAATCCACTATTCTACAATATATTAGAAATATATTTAAGAGTACCAAATTAGAAAGAAGCAGTCTTTTCATACCGAAACACACTGAGGTTGTGATTTAGAGGAAATTGTTACTTCAGGCTGATAAACTGAGGTAATCCAGGGAAATAGGTTTCCTTTTCCCCGTTTTTGCCATTACATAGATTATTTCTTTTCTCACTCTGCTCAAGGATTAATCACTCACAGAGGCCTGAGGTGAGAGCAAATGAGCACCCAATCAAAGATGCTTGTGTAGGGTAGTTCACGTTGTTAAACATTAATTGTTCATAATGTTCAGGCCTGTGTTTGACGTTGCTAATGAAATGCATGATTCACCCTCTGCCTCCAGAACATTTTGTGTGTCGCCCCATATACAGCGTCTCCAACATTGATAACTGAATGGCTTACACAATGATAGTGATCTTATTTTAGTATTAATCTCTGTATTAGAAACATCATCGTCCCCATCATTATCATCAAAAACAAGGGATAAGAATGAAATTGTCATTATAATAGACCATAAGTGTCATTTTGAAGATAAATGAGGGGAAATTGGGCTAGATTTTGTTCATTTTGACACTAATTTCTGGAATATTTTTCAGGACTATAATTCCAGGATTTCAGTATTGTGCATGCATTACTCTACTGTATATCGTGTGTCTGTGACAGTTGAAATGCACTACTGTGGGACTTAACCTGAACCACAGCAACTACCCCACATCCATAAGGTAAAACTGTAAAGGACGCTCTTGGCAGAACTTTGACACAGGTTAAGTGTCGTCCACCTCATCAAAAATCTTTCATCAGCGTTAATAACAATCCAATATCACTGACTCAGTAACAGTGCTTTAGTTGAAACTCATTCTCATCTCCAGCTTTGCTATGAAATGAAATGAATCACAACAATGCTGCGTGTCTTTTTACTGCAGTGCAGTATAGGACACATTAATCACCAAATAGACAACCACCTTCACCTGCTTACAGCTCACTTGGAGCAGTTTATAATAATTTATCCACAATTTTGCTGTACATAGACAATGACAGTAAAAGCCTATTCTATTCTGTTCTATTCTATAACTACCTGCATATGTACAAGCACAACACAAACATTTATATATAAAATTAATAAAATGTAAATCACAAAAAAGTGTTTTGTCAGCACACCATCTATTGTTCCACATGTTATCGGTGTTTTGTAGTAAAAACTTTGCATAAGGGAAATCTTTACGCTCCACTTCATAAGCTAAAAAAATACTGGCACAGAACATCTGTAGCTGTCACTGCCATTTAATCCTCAGCGCTTTTTTACACTTTCTTTGATAATAGTGAAACAGCTCCAGGACTATCTATAATTACACTCATTTCCCCCCACTGTTAGAGGCTCCTTCGTTCTCTACGTGAATTGCATCGTGAGAGAGTACTGCCTGACGAGGGCACATTCAGAAATCTTTGAAACAATATCCTGTTGATATTTCCTTCCTGTGTCAACCCAGCAGTGTGTACAGGAAAAGATTCCCCCCAATTGAGAAAAAATAATGTTAATGGCATGTTGTTGATAACGAAGCTTCAGCTGTGATTATACAAACGACCAGTGAGTGTCTGTAACCTCACACAGAACAGTGAGTGAAGAACAGAGTGGCGAGCAGAGGGAAAGCTCCAGGTTTTCTGTTAAGTAAGAGAGTTCACTTCAACTCCGAGTCAGTTACAGACTGTGAACTAAGCCTCACTGTCAGGTTTTCTTCAACAAACTCTGACTTTCTCTCTGACTCCGCCCCTCCTGCTGCACCTGAACAAACTAGCTGACATTCTGATTCATGAGCATGTTGGCCATCCATTCATAAAGCTGCAATCAAAGCACATAGAGGAGCAAATTATTTTGTAGAAGTTCATGTTTTTAAAAACACTGAAATCCCACTTAGATATCATTTTGCTATTTTGACTACTTGACATGAGCGATTTTGCAAACCTTCAGTCGTCATATGAGGACGAATGAAGGACTGAAAACTAGATTCGGAGCAGTGATTCGGAGATGCTCTTCACCTCACCTTGGTTGTAATGTTACAACCAAGGTGAGGTGAACCAACCATACCTTTGTTCAAAGGTATGGTTGTATTGGTTGTACTCTCAGCTTGAAGCTGTCTGGCCATTCTCCTCTGACTTCAAATATCGACAAGGATATATATAGCCATTCACTGTAATCCTATTAGATCAGCAGTTTATGAAATACTCACCCTAGCATGCTTGGTGAAAATAACAATGGCACGTTCAAAGTCTTTTATCTCATCTTTCCTTCTTATTCTGATGTGCCTTTTGAACTTTAGCAGGTCATCTTTACATGTCTAAATGCCAGCAGCACTGGGTATTTTGGCCTTGTCATGTTTCTGTCAGTACTCTTTGTTTTCTCCATATAAAGTTAGTTTTACTGTCAAAAACAAATATTTTAATGCAGAATGTGTACTTTAACTAGTGAATGTGAGACTTTTATATGTAATAAAGATTCTGTGGGGATCTGAGGAATTTCTCTAGACCCCCTCTTTCAGTTGCTCTTCACACCAGTTTGCAGAGGAGGGCGGTAGTGAGCAATGCGAGCTAAATATTGATGTCTTCGTGTAATAATAGAAGGCTGGCTGTGCCGTATTATTCTGCAGGCCCGAGTGATTCCTAAGATATGCCAGCTCAACAGTAATATGGGGCTAGTTGTTTTGCGAGGCATCACAAGCTTAAATTCAGATATTTTTCACTGGAGTTTGGCGGCATGAAAACCGACCTCTACCTAAGTGCGAATACTTGATATTGTCTGTTTTAGTGACTGGCAGTGCAGCATAGTAACTGATAACCTGCCACGCTGTGTTGTCTTTGTGTGTCGTGGATGTGCCCACTCCATGTATGTCGCGCAGCCGCGCTCCCGGGACTGCAGATTCACGAACGCGCACCGTGTTTCAGCACGGACGAGGGACACGAATGAAAGGTAACGGGCTCTGCCGGCATTTCTCCATTCAGCGCTTCAGCGAGCCGCTAGGTTGCTGTGCCCCGCGGCACTGACGGGGGTTATAGCTCGCTTTACGTCGGGGTTTGGTTAAAGGAGCCCGGGGAGCGTTGACAGACACGGAAAGTCCCACAAATCAGTTCGCCGATGTTTGTTAGCAAGACCGCTGCCATTTGAGTAATTCAACTGCTATTAGCGACTTGTTCGGTTGTTTAAGACGCTTTAGGCGTCAGCAGCCAGGGTTTAGTGAGTTTAAATGGACACGTACAGAATGCCATTAAAGTGTAAAAGCACAGAGCTTATGGTGGAATTCTAAGTATTTGACAATTAAGCTTTTCGTATCGTACCGTGTGCTACAAGCTGACTAGTCTTGCAGGTTTTCTGACATCTGATAGTTTGAGGGTTGCTAACTGGAGCCTTCAACTCTGACATTTATAGGGCAGCATGCTAGAGCAGTGAAACTGAGCAAGCTGGGCTGTAGCTCCTGCACCTGACCTGGTCAGCACCGTGGCAATTTTTTGACCTGAAGAAAAGAAACTGCAGATAGTCAGTCTGTGCCATTCCAGCTTGATGTAATAAATTGGATGACCTGATGAAGCTGCTTCTGTCTAAAATAATGTGTGTTTTCTTGCTCTCATTTTTCAGGCTGCCTTAAAGTTCCTGTCCTCCGTCCCGGTGTCCCCAAGCAGCAGCCTCACAGATAGGCAAAGCTACCAGCCAGCACGGAGCCTGCTGTAGAGCGTCACCTCATGGAGAATATTTTATCCCATGCTACATCTTATTTTAGACCTCCTGCTGCAAACAACCCTTTACCAGTAGTGTCAGCATCTAGCTGATTCCAGAGGGCCCAGAAACAAGACTCCACTGAAGAACAAATATTATTATTATAATTATTTGCATTGACTGTAATCATGGGGGCTACAGGCTACGGCTACTATCGTTTAGTCATCTTCATTTGCATGTTCATCGGCTACTCGCTCTATTTCTTTAACAGAAAGACCTTCTCATTTGTCATGCCCTCTGTGATGGAGGAGATAGAACTGGACAAAGATGATCTGGGTAAGATGGAAACAATAACAGGATGCTTTTATTTTTTAGGCTGTTGAGTGTAAGGAAAAGCTTCTTTAGCAAGCATTTAAGCCTTTAATCAAGCAGTTGCACAAGCGTTGCTATGTGAAGTGTTTGTTTGATTGCTGCTACACCCACCAGAGTGCTTGTTATGTCACTTGCACTGATTTGACCTCAAAATTTCCACTGGGGAGAGTTTTGGTTTAAAAATGGTCCCAAAAAGATAACATTTATAAACATGTCCATCAATTTGTGCTTATTTTGTGGTGTTCACAAAGGGCTGGTCCAACCCACGGCATGAAGAATTTAGAAACAGCTTTACACACGTTCATGTTTCCTGTTGAAAAAGCACATTGGACATGCTTTTTGTTTATTTGTTTATACAAATGATGAATTAGTTCACCTGATAAGAACAGGTCATGTTACACTTCTGAGACTCCACACACAGTTACCTGGATAAGACAAAATCCTGCTCCTCACTCGAGGCCTCTGGGCTGTGGATATTGCATGAGTAATTTCAAAGTGGGAAGGATGTTTTTCCTTCTGTAAATCCACTCAATTTGTGACTATAGATTATGGTTGGGGAAAAAATTGATAAAACGTAGCATAGCGATATTTTGCATTTCAATACAGGAGCACCAAATGTCAGGGAATGCTATGAACAAGGGGCCTCATCACCATCCCGAGATAACGTTACACAAGAAAACTGAAATTAAGTCGGCTCAACCAAAACGTCAGCTTTACAAAGCTAGCTCCTAATTCAGAGCAAGCTAATCGCTCAGTCACACAGGTAAAGAAAAAAGTAAAATGTTGTGATACTGAGTTATTAATGTGTATACTTTGTAGCAACCCAAATCTTCTTCAGTAGACAGTTTGCATCATACTGAAATAGCAATCTGCACTGTGTCTCTGCAGGTCTGATCACCAGCAGCCAGACTATGGCCTATGCCATCAGTAAGTTCATCAGCGGCGTGCTGTCAGATAAGATCAGCGCCCGCTGGCTTTTCTCCATTGGCCTTTTCCTGGTAGGGGGCATCAATGTGGTCTTCTCCTGGTCCTCTACTGTATCCATGTTCTCTCTGCTGTGGTTCATCAACGGCCTGGGACAAGGCTGTGGCTGGCCCCCATGTGGGAAAGTGCTCCGCAAGGTAATATCATCCTGTCTGCCACCTCGTGCACCAGTATAAGTGTAATGCTGTCAGCACGCAGGGTGCCCATGATGCTTGTAATGCTTTCGCAACTAGTGAAAAGACATCACTTACAGGGGAGGACTACCTGTATGTTGTGTGTTTGGATTCTTTACTCCGGTGCATTAAACATGTATATTTCCTATTTTATTTGCAGTAATTGGATTCCTTGACATATATAGGACTCACCTTTGGTAGGACTACGGTCCTACAGTCATATGTTCGAGCAAATGCTAATCCATTAGACTCTGAGATACGTTGGAAGGTATCTTAAAGTAAGAAGCTCTCTTAAACGTAGCGGTTAGGAACAGCTGGGCAATAAATAGGCTTTGGCATATGTTCAGCATGTGGCAGGGGATCAGATTACAGGTCAATGTATTTATGGAAGATCCTCAGGAGATGTTTTTGAAGAATAGTAACATTGTTCAGAAGAGTTTCCCATCCCCAGTCAGAGCAAACACGTTTCATCCCTCCAAGTGTGTTCCATACTTGAGTTTACATTCACACGCGATGGAGAAGAAAAAGATTTAAATCAACTTTAAATATTTGCCCAGTAGATTCTGAAGTTACAGGACAATCTTTCAGGGGTACGGTATGAGGACTATTTATGGTCGCGTTTAGGTCGATTAAGTCTTGAGGGCGTGTGGCTCTGATGTCAAAAACAGATTACGCTTTTTGTCTGTGCTGTCATTGTGCTACAATTCTGTTGATTATTAGATTTGCAATAATCTCTCTGCACAGCTCACATATAATCTTTTAAGATAAACTGCACTCAGTGACAAATTTAGTTCCATAACTTGTGGGTTGCCTCAGCAAATGGAAAGTAGCTAATATGAGCAATATGTGGTTTCAAGTTGTGCTTAAATAGGCTTTAATATTTGATTCTTTGTGTCTGTTCTCCGTCAGTGGTATGAGCCTTCCCAGTTTGGAACATGGTGGTCTGTGCTGTCCTGCAGCATGAACCTGGCTGGGAGTCTGGGTCCAATCTTGGTCTCAGTGCTGCTGCATTACTACGACTGGAGGACCATCCTGACCATGTCGGGCATTTTCTGTGCTGCCTTCTCATTTGTTTGTCTAGTGTTTGTAAAGAATGAGCCAAAGGATGTGGGCCTGCCCAGCATGGAGGCAGCGGCCAAGAAGGGAGCGAAAGGAGGTGAGAGAACCAAGAACGGAAAGGTCACTTCCTGTGTAGCTTTAAACGATCATCATGTCAGTCACACGGGGACGTGTTCAGGGATGCAAACAACTCACTTGTAAGCTAATTTTCCTCTTTTTTAAGTAGTGACATTATTATCCTGAACCAGTGGATGATGGATGAATCCCTGTCAGAATTCCTACAGTGAATTTCTTTGATGCTCATGAAGGTGAACTGTATTGGACAATTAGAGCAAAAACCTGCTTGCATTGGTATGTGGAGCCAAAGATGGACAGGACTCCCAAAATATGGGAAAACACGTCTCAATAGAGTTACAAATGCATACAGTATGATCTACAAGCATAAACTAAGCTTGTGTGTAATGATTTGTGTGTAACTTATAGGACTCATAGTACATGCTTCAATCCACACACAAATACAAAGCAGCCTGACCACACGTGAAACTATTATACAAAACGCATACATCCAAACCAGAATAAATACTGATCATTTATTAAGTTCAGCTCTGAATCTGATAATTTACACTTTCAAAAACCTTTCTGTGTGTACAAATGTGTAGAACTACATGAAACCTCGCTCTCGCTTGCTCACCAAACCTTAAATACATGTGGACAAACTGATCACGTCGCGTGCCCACGTGGGGTTTCGAGGCACGTTTAATGCTGCCGGCATTGCAAAGATTCACAAAGGTAAGCTGGGTTCAAGTCCCAGTGTGAAACAGACGTGGACAAATCATTACTTGTGGATATCGTACACATTTGCAACCCATATGGAAAGCATATTTTTTTCATGTGCACATAAGTGTCATAATGGCAGATTTTTTTGCCAGATCTGCAGCTCTGTAGTACAGAGACCTCTGGCGGATGCTTAGTGTTCTGAGCTTGGCTCATAGCTGCTCACTAGCTTTCAGGTTTGGGTCAACTTATATCCAAGTGAGGCATCAGAAGTTTACACCAGCAGAACTTTGATCCTCTGCAGGCGATGAACACAGTGTACAGCTGAATGCTAACATTTCACTCACAACTGTGCCCATTAGCTCTTTTTGCTGCAGTAGCTATTACTGTAAAAATATTTTTCTCTTTCTCACTGTCTGTAAACTTCGTACTGTAGATCTTACTCTCACTTGCTGGTACGCTTATACTCACCAGCCACTTTGTTAGGTACACCTGTTCAATTGCTAGTTAAAATAAATATCTAATCAGCCGGTCACATGACAGCAGCTCACTGCATTTAGGTATGTATTTTTGAGGGATCAAGCAGTAAAGGCATAGAGGACACAGGAAAAATGTCTTCATGGTGTGTTTTTATTCCACACCAAAGTTCAAAATATAATTAATGGGCCCATAAAAGAGGTCAACTAAATACAACTCTGCTCAAAAAGTAACATAAAAGTAACTAAGCAAACAAAATATACAGAATTAACTCACAGACTGACTTAAACGCAAAGACACAGGCGGGTAACTTTTTATAGTGGTTTGGCCAAATCATTTAGACACAATAGAGGAAACCGAATTAAACATGAAGACTATCTAAGCACAAATTAACTTAACCAAACCTAAAACACCCACCTTGTTTGTAGGGGGTGTGGTTGGCTTTCATAGTCCTCGGCCCTTGGCCACGCCTTTTGCCCAAAGAGAAAACTCAAAAGAAAGAGAAACATAATTAATATAACAGAATCACACAGTGCTAATATGTGCACGCTTCATAACGTCACTGTTAGGTTTAAGTAAATAAATGAATGAATGACATTCCTGAAATAAATGTTTAAACACAAAACAAACTAATGAGGTGAGTGTCTGGACTGATTGTTACCAACATGTGGTTGAGGCCATCACAGTAGTCAAATCAAATCACTTTTATTGTCACATCACATGTGCAGGTACATTGGTACAGCACATGTGAGTGAAATTCTTGTGTGCGAGCTTCACAAGCAACAGAGTTGTGCAAAATACAATAATGTAAACAAGCAAAATACAAGAATGGCTACATCTGAAACTAATAAATATATGTACAATATATAATAGTATATGCATTTCTGGATGTGTATACTAAATATTTTTCTACGTGTGTGTGTGTGTGTGTGTGTGTGTGTGTGTGTGTGTGTGTGTGTACACATATTTTACAAATTAAATAGAGTAAACAATGAATAGAATATATAAAATAAATAAAATAAAATATACAGAGTGAGACATGTGCAAAACAGTGGCATTACTGTACAGTATGGAGTGCATAATGTTAAAGTTCCAGTAGTGAAGCTGAGGTGTCTATGACGTGTTCAGCAGTCTGATGGCCTGGTGGAAGAAGCTGTCTCTCAGTCTGCTGGTACGGGACCGGATGCTGCAGAACCTCCTTCCTGATGGAAGCAGTCTGAACAGTTTATGGCTGGGGTGACTGGAGTCCTTGATGATCCTCCCCGCTTTCCTCAGGCACCGCTTCCTGTAGATGTCTTGGAGGGAGGGAAGCTCACCTCCAATTATCCGTTCAGAGCACCGCACTACTCGCTGGAGAGCTTTGCAGTTGTAGGCGGTGCTGTTGCCATACCAGGTGGTGATGCATCCAGTGAGGATGCTCTCAATGGCACAGTGATAGAAGGTCCTGAGGATGCGGGGGCTCATGCCGAATCTTTTCAGTCTCCTGAGAAAGAAGAGGCGCTGCTGCGCCTTCTTCACTGTTTTGTTTGTGTGTACTGACCACGTAAGATCCTCAGCCAGATGTACACCAAGGAACCGGAAGCTGCTCACTCTCTCCACAGCAGCGCCGTTGATGGTGATGGGGGTGTGTACTTCTCCGCACCTCCGGAAGTCCACTATCAACTCCTTTGTCTTTGCGACGTTGAGGGTGAGATGGTTGTCTTGACACCAGTGGGTCAGGGCGCTGACCACCTCCCTGTAAGCCGTCTCATCACCGTTGGTGATAAGACCCACCACTGTAGTGTCGTCCGCAAACTTCACAATGATGTTGGAGTTGTTAGTGGCTGTGCAGTCGTAGGTGTAGAGTGAGTACAGGAGAGAGCTCAGTACACACCCCTGTGGAGCACCAGTGTTCAGTGTGACGGGGGATGAGGTGATGCTGCCCAGTCTGACCACTTGGCGTCTGTCAGACAGGAAGCTAAGGATCCAGCTGCAGAGGGAGCTGCTCAGTCCTAGATCCTGCAGTTTCCTGTCCAGCTTCGAGGGAACGATGGTATTGAATGCTGAGCTGTAATCTACAAACAGCATCCTCACATACGTGTCTCTCTTCTCCAGGTGTGACAGGGCAGTATGTAGTGTCAGGGCTATGGCATCATCAGTGGACCTGTTGTGGCGGTATGCGAACTGTAGAGGGTCCAGTGAGTCGGGTAGTGAGGGGCACCTGCTAAAGGTTGAAATTGAGCATCAGAATGGGAAAGAAGTGGTTTAATTGACTTTAAACATGGCACAGTTGTTGGTCCGAGACGAGTTGGTCTGAGTATTTTCAGAAATCGCTGAACTGCTGGGATCTTTCTGCACAATCCTCACAGAATGGTGTGAAGAAGAGAAAATATCCAGTGGGCGGCAGTTCTCTGGATAGATGTGGGAATTCAAAGGCGAATGCTCAGACTGATCCAATAGGAACGCTTCAGTAACTCAACCACTCGTTACAACCAAGTTATGTCGAACATGTGACTTGTCATCAGAAACTGAAAAACTCTCCGTTTCTGTTGTGACATTCAGATGTAAGGTCAGAATTTGGTGTAAACATCATGAAAGCATGGCTTCATCCTGCTTTGGATGAGCAGTCTGGAGGTCCCTTTCTTGACACACTTTGTATGTTAGCACCAATTGATCATTGTTTAAATGCCACAGTTGCTGAATATGTCCATCCCTTTATGACCATACCATGTGACAGGCATGCTTTGTAGAATAATTGAAAAAACTTCATTCTTTACATTATTTGGACTGTTAAGTATTCATGAGCTCTTTTTGTGTCCGTGCTCACCAGGAAGCAGTGAAAGCACCCTGAGTGAATTCCTCCTGTCTCCTTTCCTGTGGGTGCTGTCTCTGGGTTACTTGGTGGTGTTTGGAGTGAAGACGGCTGCCACCGACTGGGGACAGCTGTTCCTCATGCAGGAGAAAGGCCAGACTGCTCTCATGGGTGCGTGTGTTCATTGTTGCTTCCCACATAGTTTTCACGTCATCTGACTGGTTGTGGGTGATGACGGAAGCTCTGTTGCTAACAGGCAGTACCTACATGAGTGCCTTGGAGGTTGGAGGCTTTGTGGGCAGCCTTACGTCAGGCTTCATTTCAGACAGAGCTGTGGCTCGGGTGAGTAACCGATAGGAGTTGAATTAAAACAACTTGGGTCAGTTAAAGGGATTCTTGAACAAGCATACGAGTAGCGATTGGTTAAGTGGATTAGTTAGCTCAACTATTTCAAATAATTAAAGGCTTGAATGAGCCTTTAAAAAGTTTAAGCAAAAAGCTCTACTAAAAGTAACGGAAATAACCATAAGTTATGTAATATTAACAAAGAAATAGTTGGAATTCTCTGCTTAAGGTATCACTGGTATTTGAAATTCATTAAAAAACAAATTCTTCGAAAGCTAACAGAAATGGATAGACACTTGAAATCTTATTATTGCCAAACTGTGAATAAAAGTAGTAAATATTTTGCTAAACATTTGGCTAGCAATTAAATTGTTAGCCAAGTATGAATTAACAGTTAGCAAATATAGCAAATACAGAAAAAATGTAGTTTATTTCGCAGTTTCTGATGCCTAAACTATAAATACACTGCACACTATTTCCCCCAAAATCCTTCTCCAGCAAGCCTCTCGGCTGTGAGTGGGAGTTCCCACTCAGCACAGCCACACAGTCGGACTGTAGCTACATTGTAACAGCAAACCCCTCTGAAACCTTAGAATGTAACTTACCTATGGTTACATTTCATCTAAGGCCCTCTTTAACCTACTGCTATGAATCTTTGTAGAGTTCAGGATGCACAGGCCAATCCAATAGTTAAATGGACTGGTTCTTTACTTGAGCACTGAAAGCACTGTGTCGACACAGACACAGCTGGTGACATTTCTGGAAGGTGCACATCAGGTTACCGGGGATGTAGCAGGATATTTACACAATAAGTGCAAAGCCCAACACCGTAACCTGACGTGCACCTCCATAGAAATGTAACTGCACTGCGTGTCAATGCAGCTCGCAACTATTGCGACTGGCCTGTTCAGTGATGTTGAGTCCTCCTGTGCATTTGTGGCTACATTTTCACCACAGTTTGATTTTATGAGTGAGAGAATAAGCAGGGTTAGGGTTGATTTCAAATTAACATACTGCTCGAATTTTCCAAGGTTGAAGTCTGACTTTTTTTTTTTTAATTATTATTATTTATTTAGGTTTTAGACTTAAACCTGGTTTTGATACATCACATGTTTCAGTATGAAGGGTGTTGATTTTAGTGTTTTGCTCCTTTCTTTGCCTTTTTCTAGAAAGGCTTGGGCACCCATGGCAACCCTCGCCATGGCCTGCTTATTGTCATGATGGCTGGCATGTATGTGTCAATGTACCTCTTCAGAGTGACCATCACACCTGAAATCCCAAAGGTAATTCATCATTTTGTAATCCACGTGAAATGTATACCTTTCAGTCCTCAAAAAACTCTAAGAGTAAATGTCTTTGTTCAGGAGCCTCCACTTTGGGTCCAAGTCATTCATCCTGTATCCGTCCTCATTGGTGTGTCAGAGAAAGAGGTATGCTCCGGAAAGAATCATTCCATGTGAATAAAAACAATGTAGCTACTTATCAAAAGGCTAGCTGGTGAGTTGTTCTGAACAGCGAGCATAGCGGCTCTATGTTGTTCTCTACAGCAGACTCAGACACACTACCCAGTGTTACAGTGCCATCCACTGACTATTTCTGGGAAGAGATGTGGGTTACACTCCGGCCCAGCAGGGGGCCAGTTAGGGCCCAGTTACCCGTTCAGCTTGCAGTGATGGAAACCCTGAAGCTGATGAAGAAAAAGGCATTTATTAGTCTGTGGAACTGGGACAATAGATGTTTAATGGCAAATGTTGTTGGTGTTTAACACCTGTACCTTTAAAAGAAACTGCTTCTGAAGCAAACTGTGTTGCATAAAATAAATTTTCAAGCTTGCAACATTTGGGATTTCATTTGGGAAAATCAGCATTTGGACAAACTCAACCAAAATATGTCTTTTTACCTTTTTACCCGTTCACTTTAAAAGAGTTCATTCTCTTTTGAGCTTCAAATGAACTTTAAGATTCACCTAAAGGTTTAAAAATGTCCCAGTTTCAGTATCGGTACCTGTGGACACCCTAGAAAAATTTTTTTCCACCAGAAGGCTTTTATTTTATGTATGTTTTCTCTCATTCACAGATTTGGATCCTCTTGCTTGGTGCCATGTTTGGATTTTCTTCTTATGGACCAGTCGCCCTGTTCGGGGTGATAGCCAGTGAAAGTGCTCCTTCAAACTTCTGTGGAACATCTCATGCTGTTGTAGCTCTAATGGCTAACGGTGAGCTGCAGTAAAATCATTGTCATGTTTCAGGTTTTGACCCTTTGATATGAACACACAAGCTTTCTTTTTGTTGCAGTGGGAGCTTTCATGGCAGGGCTGCCCTTCAGCACTATTGCCAAGCAGCACAGCTGGGACGTGGCGTTCTGGGTAGCTGAGGTGATAATGGGCGTCACCACCATCGGATTCTTCCTTGTACGTAACATGCGCACCAAAATGGGACGGATCACAGAGAAAGTGGACTAAAGTCCCTGTTGGTACTGCTGGTGACTCTATATGCAAAATACCGCACATTAATACAGATCCAGCTTGACCAGCCAAAACAAGACTAATCATGAAATCTTTGACGGCATCCTCAGGGCTGATGCCGATCATGGAATCACTTATTTAGTCCCAGGTAATCCCACATGCATGGATTAATATTAAAGTGCACAAAGGTCCTGTAGATCCATGCTCATCAAAAGCTTCTGTTTTAACACTTCAACTTAATCAGCCAATCAATAGAAAAAGTTTCTCATATCGATGTGCTTACAAATGGTCTAAAGATGTATGTTTCAGAAAACATACCGACACCAAAGTATCAAAAGCTGTGAGTCGGTTTTCTTGAGTTGAACCGTATGTAGAGCCCATTTTCACATCCTGCCTACAGTGCAGGTCGTTTCTGTTTAACACAGTGAATGTTGACTGAAGGGTCTGTACATTAAAGGTAACATTGTTCACTTATACCTCAAGTATTTGTAAAACTTCTTTTCATTAACGTGTTCACTGACATGAAGCATTTGGAGACCGTATTTTTCTACACAGTCGTTTGCTAAATGATAGTTTGTTCTCTGGTTATGTCAGCTTTTCTGATCTGGCATGTTTATTTATTTGTTTTTAGAACAGATAAATACAGATGATAATGTCACTGCCGTTGTAGTTTTGTGGAGCAGATTTCTTAATTTTTGGGATAAACAAAGTACATATCATCTGGACTATAAACTGTTAATAAAATCTCTCGACCACCTGATCTTTGTCAACTGAAAGGTTACAGCACGTGTTGCTTTGCCATGTCTTACTGGAGTTGTGCTGGTTTTCAAAGAGGTAAAGATCTAATAAAAGCTTCATTTTCTTTATCTACAAAGTGTTGTTGACCTTTGCACCTTCAGTGTCTGACAGGTAAAAGTCCAAAAAACGGGCAGGAACAAATGCGGAGTAAAAACAGACGCCTTTGCTTGAATGAATACATAAAGGGATGGACGTTGTCTGCAAAAAGCCCCCAATCCAAGTGTTACCAGTTTGAATCCCACCTGATCCCTCGAAGAACAATAAGTACACACAGCCATTACATTTAATGATAACCCAAGGTTTAATTTAAATAGAGTGAGTTAGAGCAAAGACACGTTTGTAAGTATTTCTAAATGGTGGGATGTGGGAATGCTTTCATACTTACTGATTTATTTATTTATTTTAATGAGTGAACCAGATAGCAGCTGCTTGAGTTTGGAGAATTGGAGTTTGGAGTTTGTGGATAATTGGAAGAAAAAAATAATACTAAAAATGGGATGATATTAAAAATAAGAAGTCTTGGTAAACGTTTAACTATGACTCTGAACCAGGGCTACCTGTGGTACATTTCAGTTCTTTACTTGTTCCACATGTTGTCACATTACAACCTTATTTTATTTACAGCCATATTTTGAGTGACGGTAGACACCAGTAACAGTTTGAGCTGATATAATTTTGGTGAGAATTGGGTAAAGGTCGGTCCTAACCCAAATTCGAGAATCGGGTAAAAACTTTTTTTTTAATGAGTCGTCTTCAAACTTGACAATGATACATGAGGCCTTGGGGGACATGCGTACTTAGGATGGCTAAGCATTTGACTTTGACCTTCACTGTTGGTGCCCAAGGTCAAAGTTGATCTTGGAAAAACAAAATGCCAAGAAACCATATCGAACGTAATTTACATGTCAGATGTTTCTACAATTTGATTGGACTCCACCTGTGGTATATTCAGTTGTCTGCACATGATTTCATGAGATACACACCAGTCTATTTAAAGTCCAACAACACATGTCAGAGCAAAAACAAAGACATGAAGTCCAAGGAATTGTCTGCAGACTTCAGAAACAGGATTGTTTCGAGGCACAGATCTGGAAAGAGGTACAAAAGATTTCTGCAGCATTGAAGGTCCCAGTGAGCACAGTGTCCTCCATCATCCATAAACGGGAGAAATTTGGATTCAACAGGACTCTTCCTAGAGCTGGATACTGGCCAATCTGAGTACTTAAGGTAGAAGGGCATTAGTGAGGTGGCCAAGAACCCAAGGAAAACCTTAAAGGTTCATCTTCCAACAGGACAACAACCCTAAGCACACAGCCAAGATAACAAAGGAGTGGCTTCAGGTCCTTGACTGCCCCAGCGAGAGCCCAGACTCTGTGCACTGACACTCCCCATCCAACCTGAGCCTGAGAGGTTCTGCAAAGAACAATGTGAGAACCTGCCCAAAAATAGGTGTGGCCAAGCGTGTAGCTTCATACTCAAAAAGACTTAATGCTATAATAGTTAAGTATTGAGCAACTACTGTGAATATTTATATATGGTATATTTTGTTGTTTTTATGCATTTGCAAAAATTTCAAACTAACCTTTTCCACTTTTTCATAATGGGGTGTTGTGGTTAATTTTGAGGTTAAAAATGAATTGAATCCATTTTGGAATAAGGCTGTAACATGACCAAATGTGGAACAAGCTGCAATATTATTTGCAGTATTCTTTTAACCACAAGGTTCAGAGGTGAAGGTTTAGGGTAGTATGCAGTGAGAATGTATGAAAAAATAAAGCCATCAAATTATGTTTCACTGATTATATGTTGTTTTTTTTAACTTTCAAAAGTGTGAATGAACATGAGGAACAAAGGTGAATTACTCGCAACAGGAAAAATAAGAAAATATGCTAATAATTAACTTTCAAACGTAGTTGTTAACCGAGGATAGGAAAGGATTAGTAGTGTAACTGCTGTCCCATATGGAGGTAAAAAAATTAAATGAAGGTGTGGTCCTTAACAAATGTGTGCCAAGGTAACACACAGTAACACAACAATGAGAAAAAAAGAGGAAGGCACAGAGATAACTAAGGTAAAGGAAGTAACTTGTGGAAACAGGAATAGAAATATTTACCGTGAACAGAACTTTTTGTAGATTTAAAAAAATTATGTAATTGTAAATTTTCATGCCAGCAGCACATCTCAAAAAAAGCTGGGACGGGGGCCATATTTACCACTGTGTATTGTCCCCTCTTCTTTGAACAACAAACTTCTGGGATCAAACTTCTGGGAGTGGGGAACTCCCAGAAGACTAGCTTGACTTTTGGGAGATGTTGTGCTAGTCTTGTCTGATATAGGATTTTAGCTTGGTCCTGTATCTGTGATAGATTGATTATTTGTTGAAGTCCATAATGGAGTAAAAAGTTGTGGTTAAAAGTTACCCAATATATTATTCAATTTATTTCAAATATGTAAATGTATAAACAAGGGTAAAAGAAGTCCCATTAAGAGACGTAATGTAACACAGGCTAAAATAGTTAAAAGAGTTCATGACTATGTTCAACCGGATAATAATCCTTAATGTGACTACAACCTGTGTAACATTCAATCTGTGATCTACTTGTCGAGCCTGGGAAATAATCCATGTGATTTAGTGATCATGATTGATTAGTTATGCCTGCTGTTGCCGGAAGGGGGAGCTCTGGCCACGATGCCTCATTCGCAATGAAGCTGCTGAAAGAGAAGCATCGTGTCTGAGCGTCGTCATTGACTTATCCCCTTTTCAGGTAATAATTGTGCAATTCTGCTGTTGGACTTTACAAATATGTATGTTGAGTTGTACTGACCGTGTTTCCAAATGTACCAAGAGGTTACTAGGAATACTTAGATGACCTGTGTTAACTGTGATGTTAGGATAAGCTATAAGCAGCAAGCTAAGCTAAGCGCTCTGTTGGTGGCTAGCATGAAGCATTATCGTGCCAGACTGTGTATGAAACATACATTGTGTGCATTTTGCATTTGATCTGGACGAAGAACATGTATATTTTGTATGAAGAGACAAATGCCTATTAGTGTTTTTATATGAATATTTTGTTTATTTTCTGTACATTTCAGTTTAATGATCTAAGTTTGTCTATTGATTCATAACCTGTTTTTGTAAATTCTTACATTCAATTTAATCTGTAACTTATAGAAAAGGAAAGAAAACAGTCTTGAGGTATATTGTCTTACAACTAACAGAGACTGTACATCGTTGTTAGGATGTTTAATACTTTTGTATGTATGTTTATATTTCTGAATCATTCGCAATGAAGCTGCTGAAAGAGAAGCATCGTGTCTGAGCGTCGTCATTGACTTATCCCCTTTTCAGGGTGTAACATATCTTTGATTTCATTATGTACCAAACGTTTTAAGTTGGTGAACGTCTGGACTGCGCTCTTATGGACAAAGATCTTGGATGTTGTTCCTGGGATCTGCTGGAGCCACTCACCCAGCTTGGGAGTCACTGGACCGAGTGCTCCGATTACTGCCACTGTTAACTTCACCCTCCAAATCTTCTCGAGCTCTTTTCTCAGGCCTCGGTATTTCTCAAGCTTCTCATGTTCCTTTTTCCTGATGTTGCTATCAATCGATGAAGCTACATGTATCACTACAACTGCTTTCCTCTGCTTGTCCATCACTACTATGTGCGGTTGCTTAGTCATCACCAGTTTGTCTGTCTGTATCTGGAAGTCCCACAGGATCTGGTAGTATTTCTGGATGTCAGCCACTTCTTCTAACTGACAGGCTGCTGTACATACCGTACAGCAGCCTGTCCTTCCACGATGGTTCCTCTCCTTGCTCCATTTCTTTCTCCGGTTTCTGCCGCCTGAGATAAATAAATAAGCATGCGGTCAGTTGTGGCCATCTTGCTGATGTACTCATAGATGTTTGTCTCAGTGGTTCTGACACCCACTAGTCCTCGTCCTCCTTCCTTTTGCTTAGCATACAGTCTCAGGGAGCTGGATTTGTGGTAGAAACCATCAGCTACTGGTATGCCAGTACCAGTGTACTAGCAGCTGGCTAATTTACAGGGAGTGCAGAATTATTAGGCAAGTTGTATTTGTGAGGAATAATTTTATTATTGAACAACCCAAAAAACTCAATATCAAAGCTGAATGTTTTTGGAAGTAGTTTTTAGTTTGTTTTTAGTTGTAGCTATTTTAGGGGGATATCTGTGTGTGCAGGTGACTATTACTGTGCATAATTATTAGGCAACTTAACAAAAAACAAATATATACCCATTTCAATTATTTATTTTTACCAGTGAAACCAATATAACATCTCCACATTCACAAATATACATTTCTGACATTCAAAAACAAAACAAAAACAAATCAGCGACCTGGTGTCTTCCAGAAACTGGCAGTAGGACTGGGAGTTGAGCTTGACTCCATCCTCAACCCGAAAAGGCCCCACAAGCTCATCTTTGATGATACCAACCCAAACCAGTACTCCACCTCCACCTTGCTGGCGTCTGAGTCGGACTGGAGCTCTCTGCCCTTTACCAATCCAGCCACGGGCCCATCCATCTGGCCCATCAAGACTCACTCTCATTTCATCAGTCCATAAAACCTTAGAAAAACCAGTCTTGAGATATTTCTTGGCCCAGTCTTGACGTTTCAGCTTGTGTGTCTTGTTCAGTGGTGGTCGTCTTTCAGCCTTCCAGCCATTAGACCACACCCCTTCTCATTACAGAGATGCACATCACCTAATATGCTTACAGTGGGGCAAAAAAGTATTTAGTCAGCCACCGATTGTGCAAGTTCCCCCACTTAAAATGATGACAGAGGTCAGTAATTTGCACCAGAGGTACACTTCAACTGTGAGAGACAGAATGTGAAAAAAAATCCATGAATTCACATGGTAGGATTTGTAAAGAATTTATTCGTAAATCAGGGTGGAAAATAAGTATTTGGTCACCTCAAACATGGAAAATCTCTGGCTCTCACAGACCTGTAACGTCTTCTGTAAGAAGCTTTTCTGTCCCCCACTCGTTACCTGTATGAATGGCACCTGTTTGAACTCATCATCTGTATAAAAGACACCTGTCCACAGCCTCAAACAGTCAGACTCCAAACTCCGCCGTGGCCAAGACCAAAGAGCTTTCGAAGGACACCAGGAAAAGTATTGTAGACCTGCACCAGACTGGGAAGAGTGAATCTACAATAGGCAAGCAGCTTGGTGTGAAAAAATCAACTGTGGGAGCAATCATCAGAAAATGGAAGACATACAAGACCACTGATAATCTCCCTCGATCTGGGGCTCCACGCAAGATCTCATCCCGTGGGGTCAAAATGATCATGAGAACGGTGAGCAAAGATCCCAGAACCACACGGGGGGACCTGGTGAATGACCTGCAGAGAGCTGGGACCAAAGTAACAAAGGTCACCATCAGTAACACACTACAACGGCAGGGAATCAAATCCCGCAGTGCCAGACGTGTTCCGCTGCTGAAGCCAGTGCACGTCCAGGCCCGTCTGAAGTTTGCCAGAGAGCACATGGATGATACAGCAGAGGATTGGGAGAATGTCATGTGGTCAGATGAAACCAAAGTAGAACTTTTTGGTATAAACTCAACTCGTCGTGTTTGGAGGAAGAAGAATACTGAGTTGCATCCCAAGAACACCATACCTACTGTGAAGCATGGGGGTGGAAACATCATGCTATGGGGCTGTTTTTCTGCCAAGGGGACAGGACGACTGATCCGTGTTAAGGACAGAATGAATGGGGCCATGTATCGTGAGATTTTGAGCCAAAACCTCCTTCCATCAGTGAGAACTTTGAAGATGAAACGAGGCTGGGTCTTCCAACATGACAATGATCCAAAACACACCGCCCGGGCAACAAAGGAGTGGCTCCGTAAGAAGCATTTGAAAGTCCTGGAGTGGCCTAGCCAGTCTCCAGACCTCAACCCCATAGAAAATCTGTGGCGGGAGTTGAAAGTCCGTGTTGCTCGGCGACAGCCCCAAAACATCACTGCTCTCGAGAAGATCTGCATGGAGGAATGGGCCAAAATACCAGCTACTGTGTGTGCAAACCTGGTAAAGACCTATAGTAAACGTTTGACCTCTGTTATTGCCAACAAAGGTTATGTTACAAAGTATTGAGTTGTATTTTTGTTATTGACCAAATATTTATTTTCCACCCTAATTTACGAATAAATTCTTTACAAATCCTACCATGTGAATTCATGGATTCTTTTTTTCACATTCTGTCTCTCACAGTTGAAGTGTACCTCTGGTGCAAATTACTGACCTCTGTCATCATTTTAGGTGGGGGAACTTGCACAATCGGTGGCTGACTAAATACTTTTTTGCCCCACTGTAATTGGTAGTAGGCTTTCGAGCCTATACAGCTTGGAGTAAGACAACATGCATGTGGAGGATGATGTGGACAAAATACTCATTTGCCTAATAATTCTGCACTCCCTGTATGTTTCATGGAGTGCGGTCCGGCTCTTCAGCCAGTAGGCGTGAATCATGTCTTGATGTCAATCATCATGTGATGCTATCCAGCTCATCATACTGGAGACCCTTTCTTAGATGCCTGCCACTGTGATGCTTACTGGATCCGGTTCAGGGAGGTTGCTGTGATCTGCTCTTAGATCCACTAGCCACTGTGGATTGCTGTTATGGGTTTTGTCCTTCTTCAGTATGCTCTTCCCCTATTTCTCCATCTCCTGTCTTGGTGGAGCTGTTCTAATATTGTTCCCCTGCCACTGAGAATACGCCTTGTATCCCATCCTGTCTGAGGGTTTATTAACAACAAACCACTACATGAAAATTGTTCTGAAATTGTTTCACAATTTCTAGATTTTATTTTGATTTTTTTGATTTTTTTTTTTTTTTTTTTGCAGATTTGTGAACCTCTATCCATCTTTACTTAATATTTTACAACTTCTGGACTTCAGGGTATAACTGGCTGTCTTTTTACTATTTTTGATCTTAACTTTAAAGACAACCTACTTTCATTTTATTTTACATGTCTGAATTTAATTTGTGTTTTGACATGCTGTATGAGCACAATTGATCTAAAATCACACACACACACACACACACACACACACACACACACACACACACACACACACACACAAACTAAAATCAGAGTAGGAAAAAACAATATTTATTAGTGTAAAAACAACAAACATGTAGGAATTCAAATATAAATTGTAAATTTATACAATAAGGTGTCACAATAAGATGGCACACAAATCATTTGTGCCACTACAAAAAATAGTTTCTGTCCACCACAAGACAGAGGAGCACATCATGAGCCTGACAGCAGGTGTATCAGTATATTAGTCGACATGGTACAATGTTTTCCTGCATAGGAAAGGGGTTTTGTGTTTTTCTTTTCTTGCGTTTTCCCTCACTGCTCTTAGAAAATGCCGTTCTTATCGTTTCTTCCCACACTAAAAGTGACGATAGTATTGAGGAAAAAGGATTGAGTATATTTATTTTTATCATAACTCTGGTTTTACGTGGTCCATCCACACTATTTATTTATTTATTTATTTTTACCTGTCCCGTTTGGATCTTTAGCCGTCAGAATTGTTGTCTGAAGGCCAAGAAAGATGCCAAGCGGATTTACTTTACCAAGTGGATCATCATGGTCGTTTGGTTGACCTTTATTATAATTATGTATTTATTTGATTTGATTTTCAGTTGCTACAAACGGGACAGACATGACTGGGGGATAGGACAGGGAGAAAGAATGAAAGAAAGAGAGGGAGAGAAAGAAAACCAGAGGAGAGAAGAGACGGTGAGAAAGGGGGGAAGAAGAAAGAAAAGCAAACAAAACACCTGGATCACCTGTATGGAGATGAGAAAAAAACAGAAGAGAAAACAAACAAGAAAGAGCAACATAATAAATACAACACCATCACAATATACTAGCTAACAGTAGATAACAGTAGATACTAATATCAACTAACTAATATTACATGTTATTGTGCAGCACGCAAGATCGACAGCGCACAATGTGCTTTGAGGTAGCAGCCAAGAAAGGTGTAGTTTGTGTCTGTGAACACCTGTGTGGATCAGCATGCTTGTATTCAAAAGGTTTCTCCATGTATCGATCTAGTAGGGAGTGTGGGGACTCATAGCCCCGTCCCCCAGGGCATGAAGCAGGTATGAAGAAGATCCAGGCCCCAGACATCCAGCGGCCCCAGAGTACGAGGACCCAAGGAGGACCACCACAGGGGCAACTGTGCCACCCTCCTGGGAAGAGCTGAGGAGAGCCCCAAATGAGAGGTCACTCAGCAGCCACGGAGCAGAGGCCAGAGGGGGTTGCAGTGACATGCCCGTGGGCTCTGCCGGTAGCCAGCTGTGACAGAGAGGACCAGGCCTCGGGCCCAGAGGCCACAGGCCTGAGGGCACCCCACCCCCTGGAAGAGGCCCAGCCGGGCCACAGGCGCCAGGCCCCGCCAATCGGCCACCAGGAGTGAGTCGGTACATAAATGAGCGCCCAGACACCAAGAACCACCAACACACCAACGTCTGAGGGCATCAGCCACTGGCAGGGAGTGTGGTGAGGGGAGACAGGCCTCCATAACTCGGAGAGCCTGAGATGTCCCCAGAGAGGTGGGAACACAATTTCCAAAACATCCACACAATTTAAAACGTGTATAGTTTGAAGTCTGCACTTTCAACCCAAATTGAACTAGAGACTCAATGTGGCTGTATCTTGTTGCTATGTCATCTTAAATCGCTCATGTAATGTGTATTAATACATTGAAAAAATGTTTTTTTTATTTATTATTTTTTGTGAGCTTTAGTTATCTGCTCCCCATTTTTTTTAGACATGTTGCTGGCATAAATTACAAAATGAGCTAATTGCTCTTTATGAACTAGTAAAATGTATCTATTTAAATATTTGATATGTTTTCTATTTTTTTACTTTGAATAAAATATGAAACTTATGAAACTTTCAAATCGTAGTATTCTGATTTTACTTACATTTTAGCCAGTGTCCCAACATTTTTGGGAGTTGGGTTGTATTTTTAAACTCATGTTCAGTATCATATTTGTATCAGTGTGTTTCAGTAGCGTCTTAAAGAGGAAAAACAAAAAGTGAATCTACTCAGTCTCTGGCCACACTGGCCTGATATGCCCAGTATGATGCATCAGTAATGCCAAACTTCTCCCAGAAGCAATTCCTGACCCTATAGCCATCTTAAAACACCTCTATGCATTTACGTGGGCTTTTTACAAAATGTTTTGAATGCACATTTATTTCAGTGATCAGAAAGACCTAAAAGCAAATGCAGGAATCACTAGTCAAATCAAGCTTTAAATTTAAATAGAAATGTCACTTTTCCGATCAGTAATGAATAAGGCTTAATTAAAAACCCATAATTAAAAGCTCGCGAATCCATTATTGAATTGTCACGTGTTGTCTCCATATTCACTTGCTGTAGGTGGAATCTTAAATGTAAGTAACTACTAAACATTTACAACACTGGGGGGCGGGGGGTGATTGGGTGTGTAACACCACACGTTATAAAGGCCCGCACTTTTACGGTTTGTGCAAACCTATCAGAACGCGAGGCCGCGAGTGTGTCATTCACACGTCAGGACAAACATTATCAGTTTGTTTGCTAACACCGAGTTAATATTATTTTCGTAAAATGGATGAAATGGGCAGCGCAGGATAAAGAACAGCCCACCGTGGTGCGGAGCTGTCCGTGGTGCTGAAAACTGCCTTTACCTTCTCTCTCTTTTGTTTTTTGACAACTTATGGAATGAAAAACCTGAGCTGGCAAATACTTTAGTTGGATTCCTTCTGAAACCACCCTTTTATTATTTTTTTTTCTATTATCTAGAAGAATAAGTTAGCTTTTCTAAATATACAAATTATTTATAATATTATTTAAAAGAAAAATGTTGATTTGTGTCAATATTAAAGCAACAATCCTTAAAATCGATAATACAACATCACTTATGGTGGTATTAATACTTGTCTTACAGATTTTAGTTAAGCGTCAAAAGCTGTAATTCATTTTGCACAATCCAATTACTAAAATCTGTTAAACAGGTTTTGTTTTAATCATTTTTTTTAATCAGCTTTAAAGTTTAATTATCAGATATTTTATTGCTGTTATAGATTGAATTGAATGTTAGTTCTTGTTTTTTTCTGCATTATTACGCTCTTGGAATAAAACAGTGTAACAACTACCAACTGAGTTTTATTGGTTTGTTGATAACAATCATACACAGTTACATCTATAAACAAATCATGAGAAACCGCACACTTGTACTTGACACAAATACCTAAAACCCACATGAATATTGCTACTGCTGGTATGAATTCGACATTTCAAATAAATGTACAGTTTGTTGGCCTTTAAGCCAATCTATTTTTTTAACGGTTACATACCACATTAATGTGGCCCAAAAAGAAAAGAAAAAAAAAAGAGGAACAAATTCCATTTTTACCATCCTTACAAAGTACCATTACACACTGCATACAGAAAGATTGAAATCCTTTTTCACAGCAACTATACAAATTCATTGCAATGCTATCACAGAACAGACACAACCAACACGCGCAATGCACAGTTCTGAAAGAGAGAGCCGCAGTACTAGGGGTTTTAGGTTTATTGGTCAGATTTGTTAAGAAAACTGCATCAGTACAAGAGTTAACAAATAGGAACAAAGCTTTTACACACACCCTAAAACACTGTTCTTCAATAAAAACAATAAGAGAATGAGGTGCCCTGTGACTTTGTCAAGCCCCACCCCGGCACAGATTACACACACTGTCCCTTATAAAGCATATGGAATGTAATCCACGCAGGCAAGCTCTTCCAGTTGTTTCCCCAGCTCCTGTGAACGTCATGCTTGTGTGCCGACACGGTAACCTGTCCCGCACCCTCCACTCCTTCACATTTACACAAACTGAAAAAAAAAAAAAAAAAAATCCACTGACAGTAACAACAATGACCGCAATTTTCATGGCGATGCACAATTGTGAGATGTGATGAAATTCCCCGTCTCCAATTGACTTGTTTTTTTCCCCTCTTTCATTTAAAAAAGTGTTCTCTACAATCAAACTACTAAAAAAACCTGTATTTAGAAAATAGTTGATAAAAATATTCCCCTGAATTGTACAAGAAAAGAGGTACAGGGAGCACTGGTAAAAGACGTGGCTTGAGAGATGTTATTCTGCTGCCTTATCTTTTTGTTCAGCTCCATCTGTAGTGGGTGCCTGTAAGATGACATTCAGAGTTTAACAGCACCGCCAAGAAGACTATTATCTTTCGATGTGTTTAAACGTGTCGCAGCACTTACCTCTTCCTCAGCTTTGGCTTCGCCATTCTCAGCAGGAGCCTCCGGCGCCTTCTCTTCTGGCTTGGCCTTTTCCACCTCCTTAGCTTTCTTAGGCTTAGCAGGTCCCTTCTGCAAAAACAAATATTAACCACATATTAGCCACCATATGCTAACAGTTCAGGTCTTATGAGAAGTAATTAAAATGAGACCCTACCTTTGGCTTAGGTTTGGGCTCTGGCTTTGCATTTTCAGGTCTCTGTGAGTAAAGAAGATCATTTTCTTTTAAACCAAAAAAAAATAACACAGTAAAAAGACAGCATTTTATCTATGCTTCTCCATACTTACATCTTTCAACCTGAGAGATCTCCTCTTGGGCTGCAGAGAATAAACAAACATAGTGATTACTTTTAACAGTCAGTCTCAGGCAATGGCTTTGAAAGATGAGATATTACTGACCCCTGGTGAGTGTGGAGGCTAACTGTTAAAATATCTAAAACCAAAAAACAAGAAATTCAGAAATGACTGCTTACTTCTGAGTCACCTGCACCTGCCTGTAAGGAGAACAAGAGAAAAAGTAAATAAATCAGATTATGATAACTGTCTGCATTCTGCTGTGCCTCTGATTGATTTATCTGGTACTGGGTGAGGACAGTTTTTTTTAATAAGTTATTATCCTATTTGAGTTGAGTAAGGTAATACATGCAAGGCCATTTAAAAACTAAAAGCAGTTTAATCAGCATGTTAACACTAAATGCTACTCCTTCAGGAACTACATTTTCCAGCGCAACGATAACTGAGCAGGAATAAAGTGCCCTGTAACATGCTGGCCTACAAAAGTCAGGGCAATATAATAGCATAATGTAGTTTAAACTGAGTCACGTGGTGCTGCTCTCCCAGCTCCTGCTAGTGATTTGCCTACAGTAATACTTCAGTGGAGGAGGGGGCCGACTCCGCCTCCTCACGACACATTCATTCATTGGTAATAAATGGGATTGCCAGTGGCCGGAGAAACCCGAGCAGCGTAGCCAGTGTTCCCGCCACGAATTTGAAAAAGAATATCTCCGAGATGCTCTGCGACTCTGTCGGTCTGCATGCAGAATCTACTAGAACCCCCAGCAACAGGAGCAGCGCTGTGCTGACGGAGGCTCGCCATTGCATAACCTACAACTGGCCTGAGCCGACAATACACAGAAAGCCTCTCGGCTAACGAGCCGTACGCCTTCCAAGAACTGCGTTTTCGCTTGCCGTGCATTAATAAACAACGCCTGCACACTAACTTTATAAAACAATATCGCTAATCAAAGCGTATTATGTGTTTGTTTGTTTTGTCCAACAAAAGAACTACAGAGGCCACTTTGTGCCCGCATTAAAATTAACGTTACAGCCAACCGCCACAGAATAATAAACCAATTAGGAATTTTGTACGTTTTTTTTCGCTACTGGGTCTTCTTTCAGGAAAACTTTCGCATCCAGGGTGACGACCCCAACAGAAAACAATCGATATGCCGCCAACTTTCTGCGCAGAAAAGCCATCTATCGGCACGGTAAATGAATTCGATGCAGCTGCACAAACTGTTTTTCTGCTATAAAACGGGCAACCACTTGCCGCCGACAGTCACTGCACGAAAGAGAAGCTTCAATAATTAGCCGCTTGACAAAATCAAAACAGACACTACATGCTAACTAAACTCCGCGATACACAACACTGCTGTTGACGTTCACTTGGTACATAAAACGGACATATTGCAGCAACGTTTGAACAACTCTCGCCACAAGCCCCTTAACAAATTTTAGCTGTGGGTTATAAATACTGTGTTATTAAAGGCATGAAAGATAATGGTCTACTCACTTTGCTCCTTTTAGGCATGGTTGGTTTGTGGGTTTAAAAATAGCTAAATGTAACTGAATACAGGAGAAAGTACAGTGGTATATTCTGGATAAAGCTTTGCCAGTACAGTCTAATACAGCGCAGGGAGACGTTAATGTTCCATTGGAAGAAAAACTAGCTCAAACCGGATTGGATTCTCCCCCTACCTCCCTATTCAAACAGTTATAGTTCCTGCATGATTGACGGCGCTTCTGCCCGCCCACGCTGCACGCTGATTGGAGAACACAGCAGTCGGCAACACCATTTCAAATCTGTGCCCTTATCCGTGTGGATACGTGACACGTCAGTCAACAATTATGGTGAGGTATTTGTCTTTCTGTGCAGCCGTCTGCTAAACAAGGCAAAATTGTCATTAAAGCCGTCTTTCAGCTGGCCAGAAACGTCTTAATTTTCTCTCTAAACGTTCCACGGCTTTGAATTATGTCTATGTGCGCGAAAACAAAACACATTTTGCGTTTACAGTGCTAGTGTGGAAAGACTATCCATTGGCATATGACTGTGAGAGGGGTGTGTACTCCTCGAGCCAAGTCTTTGTAGTTTAGCTTGGGAAAATGGCGACAGGATACGTGTGGGTACAGCTTCTTGCCTCTGTGTGTGCTCTTGTGCAGCCCTTCTCATGCAGTCATCGTCCACTTGCTCAATGGTGTGCATACAGTCCAAACATGACTTCACTGGAAACAAGTGCGTTGGCTTTGTGCTGAAGTCATTTCTCACGGTTCGGCAGGGGACATTTATTCATTTCCCCTGAGTGAATGACACTACCCTGACACGGTTACATCTTACTTCTTTACCGCCCTGAGAAAAATACAGCTGCAAAAATACAACTGCTCATGATCAACTACATACATGGGAAATGTTTAAATATTTTCTGGAACAGATGAATACTATGATAAACTAAACTGTTTCTGTGTGTAAGTGACAAATGATTTATTTATTTACTTTTTTTTTTTTTTTTTTTTAGCTCATAACCGTTTCTGTAATTTCTTAAATTAATAATTGTTAATTTATCCCATTTCTAGACTCTCTTCCTATTAGAATTTTCTTCAATTTTGCAAAGAATAATGTCTCTAGACAGGCTACTGTAATAGAGAATTGAAATAAATTTAGCATACAAACACTGCATTTGGGTGTATTACCGGGATAATTACAATAATTCCCTAGATACAGTGATCAGGAAGCATAACCATAATATGGTATATATTATATTGCACAATATTGTGTAGGTGCACCCTGTGCTGCCAAAATAGACGTGTCAGGGCATGGACACGGGACTGTTGGCACCAGTGTTGGTAAAGTTACTTTGAAAAAAGTAATCAGTAACTAATTACTGATTACTTCCCCCAAAAAGTAATCCCGTTACTTTACTGATTACTTATTTTCAAAAGTAATTAATTACTTAGTTACTTTTTAAAAACACGATTTACAACCTGAAGAGGTGATAAAGTGATAGATCTTTCAGCCCAATTCTACTTTTTCTGCATAATCCATCATACAAAATGTAATCAAATGGAAAAGTCTCTTTTTTTTTTACTTGTTTTATCAGTTTTAATCTTTTAACTTTATGCATCAAACAAAAATTTAATTATATGCAACATTCTCTGACTTGAATAAATTCGTTTAACATTTAAACCTATTTTCTGCACATTCCAGCACATAAAATAAAATATTTTTTTGTGTTTACACTCACTCTTTCAAATAGATGCAAGTAAAACACAGCAGAAAACAAATAAAGTCAAAGACTCAGCGGTCCTGTTGCTCTATTTTCACCTGTAAAGCAGGACTGCGGTAGGCGGAGGTTTACCCTGGTGCAGGTGTGCCGCGGTCAGTTGAAGAATCCGCGAGTTTCTCTGTGAATTTCCCATTATGTCGTAGCTACTCGGTGCTTGCTTGGAAGTTTAGGGGTTTTTTTCGCTGTAAAAAGAAGTTTTCTTCCCACGCACGATGGACGCTAATGTTTTTGTCACTTTTTATGGAATCAAACTCAAGGTAAGGTCAGTACTTCCACGCTTTAAACGCTGCACGCTCATACTCTCTCCCACAATCGATATGTGATCCATTGTTGATCTGCACACAGCTGTTGTCACTAAGGCTACGTTCACACTGCAGGTCTTAATGCTCAATTCCGATTTTTTGATCAAATCCGATTTTTTTGTCTGCTCGTTCACACTACAAATAAAATGCGACAGCAAACGTGCTCTAGTGTGAACGCTCAAAGCAGCCGCATGCGCAAAAGAAGACGCCACACACAACGCGCTCTGTTTAGACCCAGAACAAACTATATTGTTTGACTGATGGCCTTAATATAAAGACTTCGGACTTCATGTTTCCCGATTTTTGCTTTAAGTTATTTTGTTATTTACATAATAATGTAGATAACCTCATAATGATCCTTATTGCTGTTTTAGAGGAGCGGTGCTTCAAAGGATAGTTGCAGATTTCTGTCAGAACCTGCAGGTTATGCAGTACAAATAAAATGTTAACGTTTCTCCAACGTTGTCTTCCCAGCAGTTTCACTGGATGGCCAGGAAGCGTTCACGGTGTCTTCTCTGGCGCTGATAATTGGCCTCTGTCTTGTGTCAGTGACGTAAAAGACGGATTTAATGCAACTTGACCGTTCACACAGCAGTCGCTTTCTGAGACATCGGATTCAGTACCACATACGAAAGTGACCCAGATCGGATTTGAAAATATCGGATTTGTGCCGTTTACACTGTCAGCCCAGGATCGGAAATGGGTCGCATAGGGTCAAAAAAATCGGATTTGATGCGCTTTCGCCTGCAGTGTGAACGTAGCCTAACTGCGCACTCGCTTAAATCTCCCGTTTTTAAGTAAGATCATTGAAAAAGCAGTTTCTCAACAGCTCAGTTACTTCTTAAAACAGAATAATTGCTACGATGCCTTCCAGTCAGGTTTTAGACAGAACCACAGCACTGAAACTGCTCTGACCAAAGTGTTTAATGACATATGTCTGAATACAGACAGTGGAAAAATGTCAGTCCTAGTTTTACTGGATCTCAGTGCAGCATTTGATACAGTTGACCACAACATATTACTCAAACGACTGGAGAACTGGACAGGTCTTTCAGGAACTGTACTAAACTGGTTCAAAACATACTTAGAAAACAGGAAATACTTTGTATCAATAGGTAACTTCACATCTGAGCAGACAAGTATCACATGTGGAGTTCCCCAAGGTTCCATCTTGGGACCCCTTCTGTTTAACATTTACATGCTCCCACTGGCACAGATTATAAACAACAACAAAATAAACTATCACAGCTATGCAGATGACACACAAATATATATCACAATGTCACCAGGAGACCGAGGCCCTGTACAGGCTCTTGGTAAATGCATTGAGGAAATCAATGACTGGTTGTGCCACAATTTTCTCCAGCTAAACAAAAACAAAACTGAGGTAATAGTCTTTGGCGCCAAAGAAAAACGATTACAGGTCACCAGAGAACTTCAATCTATACATCTAAAAACCACAAACCAGGCGAGAAATTTGGGTGTAGTGATGGATGCAGACCTAAACTTAGAAAAACACATTAAGACAATAACAAAGTCAGCTTACTATCACCTCAAGAATATATCAAGGATAAAAGATCTGATGTCTCAACAGGACCTGGAAAAACTAGTCCATGCATTCATCTTTAGTAGGCTTGATTACTGTAACAGCATCTTTACAGGTCTACCTAAAAAATCAGTCAGACAACTACAGCTCATTCAGAACTCTGCTGCTCGAGTCCTCACTAAGACCAAAAAAGTGGACCACATCAGTCCAGCTCTGAGGTCCTTACACTGGCTGCCTGTCCGTCAGAGGATAGACTTTAAAGTTCTGATGCTGGCCTATAAAGCTCTGAATGGTTTAGGACCAAAATACATCAATGACCTCCTGACCCAGTATGAACCTTCCAGATCCCTCAGGTCATCTGGATCCGGTCTTTTATCAGTTCCCAGAGTCAGAACCAGACACGGAGAAGCTGCATTCAGCTTTTATGCTCCTTATATCTGGAACAAACTCCCAGAAAGCCTCAGATCAGCTGAAACACTCAGTTTATTTAAATCCAGGTTGAAGACTCACCTGTTCTCAGCTGCATTTGAATAAAGCACCAAATCCACACTTTTAAGCTTAAATTTCAAAACTTACATTTAACTACTGATCTTATCTACTGTTCTGATTTTATCTGTTTTGATTTTATATACTGTTGTTTGTTTGTTTGTTTGTTAATTAGTTAGTTAGTTTATTTGCTTGTTTTAATCAATTTTAAATCATGCTTTTTATTTGTTCTTGTTTCTAATGTCTCTGTAAAGCACTTTGAATCACCTTGTTGTTGAATTGTGCTATACAAATAAACTTGCCTTGCCTTGCCTTGCCTTGCCTTACGTCACTGTCGTGAGACATTCTCGCAAAAATCACAGTTTTAGTAACGCAGAGGTACTACAGGAAAGTAACGGTAATCTAATTACCGTTTTTGCAATAGTAATCCCTTACTTTACTCATTACTTGAAAAAAGTAATCAGATTACAGTAATGCGTTACTGCGCATCTCTGGTTGGCACTATGTACTATTTTGACTATGCCTGCCCCAAAGCCAAAAACACTTTGCTGTTAATCATGTTGTTCTGGGCACAAAGTTGTCCAGCAGGGTTACCATTCTCCTAGAATAGTTTCATATTTGTAATCTGCAGTAAATGCAAAAACACCACAATTTCTTCCAATTTTGCATCATTATTTGTAAAAGAAGCAACAACCAGTGTAATACCTCTGTGTGCTGCAATAATGTATTTTGCACTGTAGAGCACACTGTGTATGAAATTATACTGGAATAAGTATTTTGTTTTTTCCTTAAGTAAAAGCTAAAATATCAATATGTAAAAATACTCTGAACAACAAAAAACCTTGCATTTAAAATTCTAACTAAGCAAAACAGATCAAAAGTAAAAGTGCTCGGTTTGCAGCCATATGTATTGCTGTGCAGTCTTGTTGTTGGAAATTGAATTTCCTTTGGAGTATTTCATTACATTCTATTTATATCTATTATTCAGTGTAAACAGACATCTGTAAAATGTGTTTGTAAATTCAATTCAGTTTTCAGAATGTACAACGAAACCATTATTTCATTCAATTTCATTTCAAATTGTACATTAACAATGACAATAAAGGGCTAATCATAACATCAGTTGTGTCAAGGCACTTTATATTGTAAGATAAAGCAGCAGCGTAGGTCTATTATAGCATAACAAAGGATACAGGGTCCCCTGATCCAACCTTAACTAGATGCTTTGTCAGAAAGGAAGGCTTTATGCCTAAAGTAGAGAGGGTGTCTGTCTCCCAAATCCAAACTGGAAGCTGGTTCCACAGAAGAGGAGTCTGGAAGCTGAGGGCGCTGCCTCAAATTCTACTTTTAAATACCCGAGGAACCACAAGTAAACCAGCAGTCCACGTGTGTTTTCATTTGTAAACGCATCATTTTCTCTCCGTTTTGGCCTCCCGTCCACACTGAGACGGCGCTTTTGCTCATGGAAAACGCAGCGTTTTGGAAACGCTCTCGTAAACGCATACATTTGAAAACGGTGCTTTTGCGTCGCAGTGTGTACAGTGAAAACACAGACTTTCTAAAACGATGAGGCATGTTAGTCATGTGATGCAGTCATGTGACCAATTAAACTAAGATAACGGAGGGCATTACACAGCAGTTGTTTTGTTTGCTCTCAGTTTGACAGCCCTATTAAAGATTAAATTCAGTATGTACACGCTCCAGATAGCTTTACTTAAAATTCTTTAACTCTCACTTGCGTTTGCAACTTTGTGTTTTTGTGTTACCCGCAGCAACAGCACCTCATTGTTAGTCCATTTAAAAAACTCGGTGCTTTTCCTCGACATTTTGCCGCGACTTTTCAAAGAGCCGGAAGGAAAGTAAATAAGCAGCAGACAGAAATGAGGCAAGTTGAATCTTCTTGCGCTTCACGCATGTGCAGGACTGGAAGGTAAGCGTTTTTGACCGTTTCAATGTGGACGCACAACTGCAACGCTAGTGTGGGCACGGAGCGTTTTCAAACGAAAACGCCATTTTCAAATCTATCTGGGCGAGTGTGGACGTTGCCTGAGACTGAAGTGCTCTATTGGGGCGATTCGTTACTATGAGGTCTTTAAGATAAGATGGGGCCTGCAGACCTGCAGTCACCTTTCAGAAAGGTCCCAGGGGCCCGATACACAGCAGGTGCAGTACAGATTAAAAGGTTACAGGTTACTATTGTTTACATTCAGTGCCGCCATCTTTGATTGCTAACTTTTGCTGCTTCGATTTGCAGATTGGAAAGTCTGAGGTGAGTGAGTCTTCCACAAAAAAAATTCAGACTGGGAACTCGGAATTTCAGATTTTTTCTGTAACGCACCATTAGAACAACCTGATCATTACAATAGTTGATCCTAGAAGTTATAAATGCATGAACTAGTTTTTTAGCATCACTCTGAGACAAGATGTTTCTACTTTTAGAGATATTGTTTAAATTACATATTTGTTTAATGTGCACATTGACAGACATATCCTGGTCAAAACGATTCCTCACAGTGTTCCTGGAGGCCAAGGTCGTACCATCCAGGGTAAGAATATGGCTAGACACCATGTTTCTAACTAAAAATGTATGCTATGTTTTCGAATGATAAAAGGAAGCATGTATAGCATGTATATTGTAAATAGAATTGCTCAGAGCACTGCAAAAAAGTAAAAGAGCCCAGAGTAGCAGCCTGGACTCCAATTTATTAGATCCCAAACAGATCGAGATGTGCATGGTGGCTTAAAGCCCAAACCCTGCGGAACCCAAAGGATCCTCCGCCAACATCTCAGTCCCAGCAGAGACCACACACTCCCAACGCCTTGTAGCTGTTTGATTCAGGAGGAGGACCTGCACATGTCTATTTGTTTATTGGTGCTACTACCATTAAACAAACAGTCCTGATTCACAGTGAAGTGCTATTTCCTGGAGGTGTCCATTCAACAGCAGTTTGAGAACTCACCAACTCCTTTCTTTTTGTTTATGTAAAACCCACATCACACCTCAGCCCTAACAAAAGCTACCATATGTTAGATTTGAGCTTTTCCGTATAAGAGCCAAGTATTAGTGAGAAAGTGAAATCAGCTAATGAGTCAAAGAGGTGTTATTACCCGAGGTCTACTTTTCATTCCACGAGACATGCTTGAACAGCCAAACAGGCGGGAACTGATGTTTCTGTAGCTTTTATGGCAATAGCAGGACAGAAGGAAATCAAAACGTCTGTTCTCTATGGATAAAAGAGAAGGTGATGTCAATAGACATTGATTCATTTATTTTATTTTTATACATATATATATTTCCTCCTCCTTGAATCGCTACCTTATCGTGGTGGAGGGGTTTGTGTGTCCCAGGGATCCCAGGGGCTATGTTGTCTGGGGGCTTTTGCCCCCTGGTAGGGTCTCCCATGGCAAACTGGTCCTGGGTGAGGGACCAGACAAAGAGCGATTCAGAAGACCCCCATGAAAAGAATATCGAGGGAACAGTTTACCCTGCCCGGGATAGGGTTACCGGGGCCCCGCCCTGGAGCCAGGCCCGGGGAGGGTGCCCGAGGGCGAGCGTCTGGTGGCCGGGCCTTAGTCCATGGGGCCCGGCCGGGCACAGCCCGAAGAGGAGACATGGGCCCATCCTCCCGCAGGCCCACCACCCGCAGGAGGCGCCATAGGGGTCGGGTGCATTGTGAGCCGGGTGGCGGCCAGGAGCGGAGGCCCTGGTGGACCGACCCCCGGCTGCCAAGACTGGCAATAGGGACATGGAATGTCACCTCTCTGGTGGGGAAGGAGCCTGAGTTGGTGCGTGAGGTTGAGAGGTACCGGCTAGATATAGTTGGGCTCACCTCTACGCATTGTCTGGGCTCTGGAACCAGTCTCCTGGAGAGGGGCTGGACTCTGTCTCAGTCTGGAGTTGCCCCTGGTGAGAGGCGGCGGGCTGGGGTGGGTATTCTTATATCCCCTCGGCTTGCTGCCGGTACGTTGGGGTTTTTCCCGGTGGACGAGAGGGTTTGTTCCCTGCGCCTTAGGGTCGGGGAACGGGTCCTGACTGTCATCTGCGCTTATGCGCCGAGTGGCAGTTCGGAGTACCCAGCCTTCTTAGAGTCCCTGGGGGGGGTGCTGGAAGGTGCTCCACCTGGAGACTCTGTTGTCCTGCTGGGAGACTTCAATGCTCACGTGGGTAACGACAGCGAGACCTGGAGGGGCGTGATTGGGAGGAACGGCCTCCCTGATCTGAACCCGAGCGGTGCTTTGTTATTGGACTTCTGTGCTAATCACAGTTTGGCCATAACGAACACCCTGTTCGAACATAAGAGTGTCCATAAGTGCACGTGGCACCAGGATGCTCTAGGCCGTAGGTCGATGATCGATTTTGTAATCGTATCACCAGACCTGCGACCATATGTTCTGGACACTCGGGTAAAGAGAGGGGCTGAGCTGTCAACTGATCACCACCTGGTGGTGAGTTGGATCAGGTGGCGGGGGAGGACGCTGGACAGACCTGGTGCACCTAAACGCGTAGTGAGGGTGTGCTGGGAACGTCTAGCAGAGGCCCCAGTCCGCGAGATCTTCAACGCACACCTCCGGCAGAGCTTCAACAGCATTCCGAGGGAGACTGGGGACATTGAGTCCGAATGGACCATGTTCAGCGTCTCCATTGCCGAAGCTGCTGCATTGAGCTGCGGCCGCAAGGTGGTTGGTGCCTGCCGTGGTGGTAATCCCCGAACCAAATGGTGGACACCAGAGGTGAAGGGAGCCACCAGGCTGAAGAAGGAGGCCTATCGGGCTTGGTTAGCCTGTGGGACTCCGGAGGCAGCCGACAGGTATCGACAGGCCAAGCGGAATGCGGCTCGGGCAGTGGCTGAAGCAAAAACTCGGGTGTGGGAGGAGTTCGGAGAGGCCATGGAAAAAGACTTTCGGACTGCCTCGAAGAGATTCTGGCAAACCGTCAGGCGTCTCAGGAGGGGAAAGCGGTGCTCTACCTGCACTGTGTATAGTGCTGGCGGAGCGCTGTTGACGTCGACTGAGAAAATTGTCGGGCGGTGGAAGGAATACTTCGAGGACCTCCTTAATCCCACTGACACGTCTTCCGGGGAGGAAGCAGAGTCTGGGGATGAGGGGTGAGGTCACTGAGGCAGTTAAACAACTCCTTGGTGGCAGAGCCCCTGGTGTCGATGAGGTCCGCCCCGAGTTCCTGAAGGCTCTGGACGTTGTAGGGCTGTCTTGGTTGACACGTCTCTGCAATGTTGCGTGGAGATCAGGGGCAGTACCTGTGGACTGGCAGACCGGGGTGGTGGTCCCCATCTTCAAGAAGGGGGACCGGAGGGTGTGTTCCAACTACAGGGGGATCACACTCCTCAGCCTCCCCGGGAAAGTCTATGCCAGGGTGCTGGAGAGGAGGGTTCGTCCGCTAGTCGAACCTCGGATACAGGAGGAACAATGCGGTTTTCGTCCTGGTCGCGGAACACTGGACCAGCTCTTTGTCCTCTCGAGGATACTTGAGGGTGCATGGGAGTTTGCCCAACCAGTCTACATGTGTTTTGTGGACCTGGAGAAGGCATTCGACCGTGTCCCTCGGGGCGTCCTGTGGGAGGTGTTGCGCGAGTATGGGGTGTCTGGCCCATTGCTACGGGCCATTCAATCCCTATACAACCGTTGCAAGAGCTTGGTTCGCATTGCCGGCAATAAGTCGGACTCGTTCCCGGTGGGTGATGGGCTCCGCCAAGGCTGCCCTTTGTCTCCGGTTCTGTTCATAATTTTTATGGACAGGATTTCTAGGCGCAGCCAAGTGGCGGAGGGCTTTCGCTTTGGTGGCCTCAGAATCTCATCTCTGATTTTTGCGGATGATGTGGTTCTGTTGGCTTCATCGGGTGAGGGCCTCCAGCTCGCACTGGAGCGGTTCGCAGCCGAGTGTAACGCAGCGGGAATGAGGATCAGCACCTCCAAATCTGAGGCCATGGTTCTCAGCCGGAAAAGGGTGGAGTGCCCACTCCGGGTCGGGGATGAGTTCCTGCCCCAAGTGGAGGAGTTCAAGTATCTCGGGGTCTTGTTCGCGAGTGATGGGAGAAGGGAGCTGGAGATCGACAGACGGATTGGGGCTGCGGCTGCAGTAATGCGGACGCTGCACCGGTCAGTCGTGGTGAAGAGGGAGCTGAGTGTAAAAGCGAAGCTCTCAATTTACCGGTCGATCTACGTCCCTACCCTCACCTATGGCCACGAGCTGTGGGTAGTGACCGAAAGAACGAGATCGCGGATACAAGCGGCGGAAATGAGCTTCCTCCGAAGGGTGGCTGGCCTCTCCCTTAGAGATAGGGTGAGAAGTTCGGCCATCCGGGAGGGGCTTAGAGTAGAGCAGCTGCTGCTCCACATCGAAAGGAGCCAGCTGAGGTGGTTCGGGCATCTGGCAAGGATGCCCCCTGGGCGCCTCCTGGGCGAGGTGTTCCAGGCATGTCCCACCGGGAGGAGGCCCCGGGGCAGACCCAGGACACGCTGGAGAGATTATATCTCTCGGCTGGCCTGGGAACGCCTTGGTATTCCCCCGGACAAGCTGGAGGAGGTGGCTGGGGAGAGGGAGGTCTGGACCTCTTTGCTTAGGCTGCTACCCCCGCGACCCGACCTCGGATAAGCGGATGAAGATGGATGGATGGATGGACATATATATTTCTATTGTTTTTGTATGTATTCCTCTTCATTATATATATTTCTCCTGTTTGCTATTTATATTGTATTCTGGCACCCACTGCCCCACTCAGTGATGTGTAATCTGTTGCAATCTCTTTTTTTGCTTCCTAAACAACCATCTTAATCGAAGCATCAGGAGTTTGTGTTCTCTGTTAAAGGTATAAAACTGAATGACAGCAACCAGTTCCACAGGTTTTTAATCTTTCTATTTACTGCTTCACTTTGCAAACTATGTTCACTGTGAAGGACCTCTCAGAGCCGATTTAGGACGAAGAACCATTATATTGCACTTATAGCTCATTAATTAAAAACTGATGCAGAAATGGACAAAACCAAAAATCCAACATGGATCTGTGGACCCTCAAGTGACACTGCATTGAAGCCAGGAATGATTCCATCATGGAAATCATTGCATATGTGCACATGAGATCCCTGGAAATCTTTGCTGGACTCATTTAAAACAGACTGAGGCAAAATGGAAAAGAAGCTATAATGGTAGTAATTGTCAATGCTTAAAAAAATATAACAATATGCAACATTCTTTTATGATAGAAACTCTATATTCGTGTCCTCAGTGTGTATTTGTTGTTGTACACTCACTGGATGCTTTATTAGGTACACCTAGCTAGCTTCTTCTTGGATCACCTTTTGGTGAGTGCCTGAAACATTCCTCACAGATTGTAGCAGTTGCTACAAATGCATTAGCTGCATGTTGCAATATTTCATCTTAAGCTTAAAAAACAAATCTAGTCTATTTGTGTATTTTTTAGTTCCCAACAAGATTCTACTCTGAAAAAAATGTAATGTGTGCATTAGTAAAAGAAATCTGGATCCCAACACAGCAGAATTGGAACTTGTTGAACAACATGATTAACTGTAAAGTCTATTTGGCTTCAAGAAAAATAAACCTCAAAGTGAAGGAGTGTGGAGCACAATCAAGTATTAAAGGCTTCCCTATTGCATGATTATGAACTGAAAAGCATGTTGCACAGCAGTAGTTGCAGCTCTGTCTTGTCTTGAACTTCTGGCTTTGCAGGACTTGATTATCTGGATGTCCTTAAGAACATTCTGCAGCTCTCTGCAAAAGTCTTTCTTTAAGGTAATATATGTACATAACAGAGGGAGGTGAAAAAATGAAGGAAGGGCACAGGGAGGGGTAAGGGCATTAGGTAAGTCTCAAATAACAATGGTGTTGTTGTGTTGAGTGTGGAGGAGCCCTTCCATCACAGCCGCTGCATGTTGCTGTCTTTCCCCTCCTTTTGGCCCACTCATTTTCCCTCCTGAGTTGTAAGAACAGTGGGAGGAGGGAGCAACACCTCAGACGACTGTGGAAAGGAGTCTTACTGCAAATGTATGAAAAATGACTGTTTTACCTCACAGAAGGCAGCGTTGCAAACTGACCCCTCTGATCTTTGTTTTTTAGGCACAAACAGTTAATATGTTGTATTTAAGGAAGTTCTCAGAGGTAACTGGACCACAAGTGCTGTCATAATCCTAGTTGAAGGGTGACAGGATGAAGGGAAAGGTGACCTCATCCAAAGCCTCTTTGACAGAGGGCAACTTGTTTGTTTATCTTCCTAACCGTCAGTCAGTCAGTAGCAGCTGGTTAAGTCTAGTAAACAGGATTGGAGCAGGTGAGACTCCACAGCTGCTTTTGTGCATACTTCTCTTTACTTCTGCTCAGCTGTAAAACTACCATGTGGTCCTTGATGCAGCCAGGCAGAGACGTGACAGACTGGTCAGCTGGACGTAAGGAAAAGCTGAGTCGCTCCCTCTCCCTCTCACTAAGTGGATTTAACCCATCAGCGAATGGTAGGCTTCCCATATGGAGCACCGGGTAAAGCCAGATTATTGCAGTTTGTGTGAGGGGGGCTCCAGCACGACCAGAGCTCACAGTGTGAACCCAAGAACGTGACATTATGGGGCACAATAACAGCATCTGCACAGGTCGTTTGTGTAGCCAGACAGTACGCTCTTTGCTGACAGGCTAATGTTCTAGGCTTTGTAACAAGCCAATTTTTTGTGGGACACTTAATATAAAGTTGGATATTTTTTGATGAAAAAAAATCTTTTTTTAAAAATCCTTTTGACTGATACATATTTGTTTGTATTTAATATACATGTCTATATTGATTCATTGATTCAAAACTATTCAGAAAGTAATAATAGTACAGTTGAGAATGGAAAAATATATTTTCTAAAAAAAGAACACTGAATTGTATTTGTCCAGGAAACTGTTGCAGTCTAAACAAGGGAGTGTCCATGTTTTGCCTTTAACAGTATTTTACAGGTGAAAGAGGGCGGCGGCATGTCCCAGTGACAACATAGCTTAATAAGCTCAGGAACAAAAAACCTTAGTCGGCTTTAACCATTGATTAGCCGACAGCTGACACAACAAAAACAAATCTTACAATGGTAATTAATGTTGCTCTGAATTTCTTTGTAAGGAATGTGTTCCATCATGGGGTCATATCATATTTTCTTCTCACAGATAAAGGAAGTGAGAAGTAGAAATAATCTGTGGTTGCAAACAATGTATGGAAACAAAAGGCTAGTTAAGTGAAGCAGCAGATGAGTGATACACTGTGACTGGTGATCCCTGACAGAGCAAACCTGGTGGCAGAGAAGGCCATCTGAATTACAGCAGAGTCGGTCATATGCAGGGATCAGTTGACCCTCCCCCCACCGATCTACTTCCTGTGTTTCATGGTTGTCTGCTCACTTATGCCTATACAATACCAACTGTGTCTGGAGATGTTCCAGCTCCTACTACACTGCTGCATTCAGAAATTGTGGCCCACATCAGCCTTTTATTTAAGCGGAAAGGCCGGTCATGTTGGCATCTTCAGCTGTCCATCAGTCAGGCGGCTGTTCCAACCAAAGGCCTCCTTTCAATCACATGTTCATCTTCAGAAAGATCGTTTTGGTATATTTTATCAGGTTCTGCATAAGAACAAATGTACTAGTATAGCTACAGTGTAATGTTTATTTTGCCATCACTACGTTTCAGTAGGAAATATTAGACATTTCACTCCATTACAATTTAAAGTTTACATTTTAAACGTATAGCAAACAACTTACAAATAATTCACTATAGTAACAGAAGCCAGGTTTAAATTTATGTATAATTTTGAGACCTGGGAGACATCTTTTTCTTTCTGTTCTTCCACTTTGAACACATTTGGATAAACGCCCTGTAATAAACTCTTTTTCTTTTTCTATTGTGGCAACAGGTAATTTGAGTAAATTACCTGTTGCCACCTCTTTGTTCAAATATTTAATTCATCTTCATGCATAGAAAACAAGTCCCAAATCCACAGAAACACAAAAACATATTTTACTTTTTACATAAATTTTTTTATTCATAATTGCAAAATTCACTTCCCTGCTTTAATGCATGAAAATTGAATTTTTCCAACATATGCAACTGTGGTTCACAAGTTAACAAGCAAGCAACAAGCAGTAAGTGCGTGTAAAATGCTGTCATATGCGCAATTTCTACCCCAGCCTTTTATATAAGAAGAACGTGATCCCACAGTGACCTCTAGTGGTCAACCAGGAAACCCTGACTGACCCAGTGTCAAACCCCTAGCTTGCAAATCAAACACTAAGCAATCTGCATGTCTTTGATGTTGATGAAGACACTCATTGAAATGTATCACAGGTCCACAGGCTGCACGGCTTTAAGAATCTACACACACAAACCTCCCACCATCATTCATAAGCATGCTGCAGGCTTACAGGGTAATCTGGGGAACTGCTTTTACAGTCTAAGCAGCAATAAGGAAGACAAGTGTGTGATTAGTGTTTAGAGCAGTTAGGTAGCGCTTAATGAGCGGCTATGTAATCTCTAAAGTTTGTTGATCTTACTGTGCAAACGAGACTGAATCCAGACAAGATTACGTTTTTGGAAAAGACTTACACTAGACTATTCTAACTGCACAATATTCTTATATTTATTATAAGTTATCATCATCTGATTTCTGAAGCAATCATAAATCAAGGTCATATACAGATCTGAATCACCTTTCCATGAACAATTAAGACATAAGCACTGTGGACATCAGAGATAAACAGAGTTAATGTCCCTTTACTAATGTTGAGGAGTAGTCTGATAAACAAACATAAATATTAATATAACCAATTAGTGAAAAATAAAGTTGTTTTTTACATGCACTGCCATATTCAGTCGCTGTTCTGCCTTCTAACCATCTTTGGTTTTAATAGCCACTGTTGCTTGTGAGACATATTTGTTTTCTTATTATGCAGGGTGAGGAGACGAGGGATAAAAATGCCATGGAAACCTGGCTGAGCTAATTCCAGCCCACCTTGGGGTTGGAGCTGACAGTGACACTGCATGAACTTATTGCAGTGACTGAAAGGTGAAAGAAGTATCCTGTGCTTTCAGTCGAGTACAAGTAGCAACACTGTAACATGATCAATTACCAATCAAAGTCTTGTCTTCAGCATGTTAATTATATTAAACTGTGCCAGTATTAGCTAGTATCAACTCACTGTTGTATTAACGAATTAACAAACTACCTTTCCAGGAAGGATGATAGATGTAAGGTTAGGAAATAATTTTAGATAGTGGATATCTCCTCTGTGGAGTTCCTGAGGTGTGATGAGGCTCTTGAAATCCCTGAAAACTTGGCACCACATCTCAAAGGTGCCCTGTGGAGGTTTTATGTAAGTAAACAGAAGTTATATTAACATTCAGCATTAGCTGCCAAATGGCACTGTTTGTATCTACGAGGTGTATATTAAGTGTGTTTAATACATGCCTCCTTCATAATGTACTCATAAAGCTGAATTTGGGGAATATTACAAAGCCTGCATTGTTAACTTGCCAGCAGTCCAGTTCTAAACTGCCTATAGCTGTTTCGCTCGTTGACTTTCAGCTGTCAGCTCTGGTTTCCCACTGTTTTGCATTTACATTGTTATCTTCTCCAAGGAGGTAGCATTTGCATGCATGCATATCATTCTGTCTGTAACGATAACTCAAATAAACTTACATTAATTCTGATAAAAGCTTTTTATGGCTGTAAAGTTAACAAGTCTTTACAAACTTGCCTTTTATCGACCAAGTCTTTAAGGTCAACTTAAGGATTTATTGGTCAAACTGGGACAAAAAGCCATAAAACTGTTATAGTTAGGTGGCATGAATTGTCAACATATAAAAGTACTGTGTAAAGATTTAAAATTTCATGTTACATTTGACCTCTGACCTCTCCTTCAAGGTCAATAGATTGAGCTAAAACTGCTAAAACTCTCTTTCTTACTGCCGTTGTTTGTATTGACCACATGTAAGCATATAGACAATGATTTCTGAGCTTTCTAAATATCACGTTACGTTGGACCTCTGACCTCTTCTTCAATGTCAAACAAGGTCAAACTTTCATAAAATGTCTGTTATCTTTAAAACTACTGATTTTGTTTGTATTTTTTTTTTTTGTATGATAAAGAAGTGTAGAAAGAACAGTCAGGAGAAAGTGAACGAGCTGCCTGGTTAGTTATTAGTTAAAGAGTCTCTAAAACCTGTATATGTTGTTCAGCACTAGCAGGACTTTCTCAAATACATTAATTATGTGCATTAAGCCCTCCATACGTAACAGATGCTGGTTTTGAATTCAAGAATTTCAGACTTGGACTGGTCAGACCACAGGACAGTTTTAAACTTTGTTCAAGTCCCAGAGTCTGGGCTCAGACTGGGCTCAGAGAAGGCAGCAGCAGTTTGCTGGCAGAGCTGCTTCCCACCTTTACACTTATTTGGGATTTGGTCATAACTTTTTTGAATTGTATTCCTGGCATCAAATTCAAAATGAGCGGGATGTTTGCTAACTTAACTAATCCTTTTGCCAGTTTCTGAAACTAAGAAGGGTAACACCAGTTTGCACAACTATAATCGTATCCTCAGGTTATTAGAGGATAATCTGAGCATTAATTAGCAACAAGAAAAACTTTTCGTCTTTTTAAAAAAATTAGTTAATATGAGCAAACTATATTTCATTTCGAATTAACCCAATTCATAATGACTAATTATTAATTCTGAAAACCTTGCAGTAGAACAAGAACTGTGATTGTTGCACTGAGCTACATGACATTAGTTGCTTCTAACGGAGTTTCCACTGTCTACTAAAGATTATTTATGTCTTTGAGATTCATATTCATAGACTGAAAGGTCACTTTGGATCTGTGTTTGCTCTGTTTTATGATAAGCAGGTCTGACTGGAGTGTGACTGTGATAATAAAGGACTCAGGCACACAGCGTTATAGTTGCAATCTGTTTCTACAGCAGCTTTCCAGCTGCTCTCCTCCAGCTCCACACCACACTCTCTGCTCTGATCCCAGCGACGTACTCAAAAGGGGAAACATGATCAGATGATGGAGGTCAGGTGTATTGAGTCAGCCTCCTCTGACACCACAGCCTGAACCAACTGCTCCACCCCTTCCCTGGTAGCTGAGCCACAAACCACACTGTGCCACAGTGACGGTTAACTTTAGTAATAACAAAACAATTGATGGTGTTAAATAAACCTTTTCCTTGCAGCGATATAAAGTGAGCATACACAATTATATTATAGTATATTACAGTATATTGATATATGTGACATTAGGACATTTATTTAATGCTTGTTAAATAAACACTGACTAACATGGCTGTTTATGACTCTGTTTGTGAATCAGTTAACTCTTATCTACTTTTTATCCCTTTTTGTCCCCCATAAACCCCCCACCAGAGCGGCCAAAGGTTCGCCATCGAGCCCCACCCTCAACAGAGCAATCGAAGTCACATTGCCCAGCCTCGCCCCCCTTAGTTCCTCTTCATGCCCTGTCTCCGCAGTCTGATGCGTGATGTGTGAAGGGTCCGGGCTGTGAGGATTATGGCAGTGATGACTTTTCCCAGGAGAAGCTGGGACCCTGTTTACTAGAAGGTTTTAAAATTTCTGTACTTTTAGGTGACAGGAGACATGTGGCCTGGTCAAAACACAGAGAGCTGCACTCTAAAAGATCTTTAAACATAGTAAACATACCTTGTGTGCCACAGACTGCTCCCAAACACGAGGGGACAAGTAATACCTCTAAAACACTTAAGTTGGCTTTATTAAACATTAGATCTCTAGCTGGGAAAACATTTTTAATTAATGATTTAATCACTGAGCACAGCCTTGATTTTATGTTTTTAACTGAAACTTGGTTGGACCAAAGTAACAGTGGAGCTGTTCTCATCGAGACGACCCCTCCTAACTACAGTTTTATCAGTGAGGTCAGGGTGAGCAGGAGAGGAGGAGGGGTTGCTGTCTTATTTAATGAATCATTTCAATGTAAGCAGCTATCTCCTGGAAGTTTTCAGTCTTTTGAATATGTGGCTTTACAGCTGAAGGCCCCATCCAAAGTTGTGTTTCTTAATGTTTACAGGCCTCCCAAATACTGCACAGACTTTTTTAATGACCTCAGTGAACTGCTGTCTGTGATCTGTGTTGATTTGACTGTGTAATTATTGTTGGGGATTTTAACATTCATGTGGACAACCCTCAGGACAAAGGGACTAAAGACCTGAGTAACACTCTGGGCAACTTTGGGCTGACTCAGCATGTAACAGAGGCCACACATAATAGAGGACACACTCTTGACCTACTGATCTCCAAAGGCCTGAGCATTTCAAAGGTTACTGTGTCTGATGTGGGCCTGTCTGATCATTACTGTGTTTTCTTTGAAAGTAAAATCTCAGCCCACACAAATATATCAACAACAGTGATCACAAAACAGTGTATAACTGAACACAGTAGTGCAATTTTTAACCAGGTCTTCCCATTAACACCTGACCTGTCCAGAGGGTCAGTCAATGAGCTCGTCAATAGCTTCAATGCTAACATGTTAAATGTAATGGACACTATTGCTCCCATTAAGGTGAAGGTTATCTCTGGAAGGAAAAAGTCTCCATGGAGAAACTCCACACTAGTGAAAAATGAAAAAAGAGAGTGTAGGAAAGCTGAGCGCAGATGGAGAAAAACAAACCTCCAGGTTCATTATGACATCTATAAAGAGAAACTTCACAATTATAATTTACAACTGAGGAGTGCAAGAAGGTCCTACTTCTCTGACATCATCACTAAAAACAGCCATAATGCTCGGGTCTTATTTTCTACAGTTGACAGGCTAACAAACCCTCCTGTGTCAGTGGCAGCTGAACTTCATTCGACCATGGCCTGCAATGACTTTGCCAAATTCTTCACTGAAAAAATCCAAAAAATTAGACAAGCAATTGGTACATCAACAGCAGATCCAGGATATGTACTGTGTCCACCAAAAAACTGTTTAAACACCATGAAACAGTTTCAACCTATTAACAGCAAAGACCTGGAGGACATCTTAGGTCAACTGAACTCCTCCTCCTGCTGTTTAGATGTCCTGCCAACAAGTTTTTTCAAAAAGGTCTCAAAGACTTTAGAGTCAGACCTGTTACAGATCGTCAACTTTTCTTTATTATCAGGTGTGTTTCCAGAATCACTAAAAACTGCTGTAATCAAACCTATACTGAAAAAGGACAATCTTGACAAGACACAAATGAACGACTACAGGCCGATCTCAAATCTCCCGTTTTTAAGTAAGATCATTGAAAAAGCAGTTTCTCAACAGCTCAGTTACTTCTTAAAACAGAATAATTGCTACGATGCCTTCCAGTCAGGTTTTAGACAGAACCACAGCACTGAAACCGCTCTGACCAAAGTGTTTAATGACATATGTCTGAACACAGACAGTGGAAAAATGTCAGTCCTAGTTTTACTGGATCTCAGTGCAGCATTTGATACAGTTGACCACAACATATTACTCAAACGACTGGAGAACTGGACAGGTCTTTCAGGAACTGTACTAAACTGGTTCAAAACATACGTAGAAAACAGGAAATACTTTGTATCAATAGGTAACTTCACATCTGAGCAGACAAGTATCACATGTGGAGTTCCCCAAGGTTCCATCTTGGGACCCCTTCTGTTTAACATCTACATGCTCCCACTGGCACAGATTATAAACAACAACAAAATAAACTATCACAGCTATGCAGATGACACACAAATATATATCACAATGTCACCAGGAGACCGAGGCCCTGTACAGACTCTTGGTAAATGCATTGAGGAAATCAATGACTGGTTGTACCACAATTTTCTCCAGCTAAACAAAAACAAAACTGAGGTAATAGTCTTTGGTGCCAAAGAAAAACGATTACAGGTCACCAGAGAACTTCAATCTATACATCTAAAAACCACAAACCAGGCGAGAAATTTGGGTGTAGTGATGGATGCAGACCTAAACTTAGAAAAACACATTAAGACAATAACAAAGTCAGCTTACTATCACCTCAAGAATATATCAAGGATAAAAGATCTGATGTCTCAACAGGACCTGGAAAAACTAGTCCATGCATTCATCTTTAGTAGGCTTGATTACTGTAACAGCATCTTTACAGGTCTACCTAAAAAATCAGTCAGACAACTACAGCTCATTCAGAACTCTGCTGCTCGAGTCCTCACTAAGACCAAAAAAGTGGACCACATCAGTCCAGCTCTGAGGTCTTTACACTGGCTGCCTGTCCGTCAGAGGATAGACTTTAAAGTTCTGATGCTGGCCTATAAAGCTCTGAATGGTTTAGGACCAAAATACATCAATGACCTCCTGACCCAGTATGAACCATCCAGATCCCTCAGGTCATCTGGATCCGGTCTTTTATCAGTTCCCAGAGTCAGAACCAGACACGGAGAAGCTGCATTCAGCTTTTATGCTCCTTATATCTGGAACAAACTCCCAGAAAGCCTCAGATCAGCTGAAACACTCAGTTTATTTAAATCCAGGCTGAAGACTCACCTGTTCTCAGCTGCATTTGAATAAAGCACCAAATCCACACTTTAAGCTTAAATTTCAAAACTTACATTTAACTACTGATTTTATCTACTGTTCTGATTTTATCTGTTTTGATTTTATATACTGTTGTTTGTTTGTTTGTTTGCTAATTAGTTAGTTAGTTTATTTGCTTGTTTTATTCAATTTTAAATCATGCTTTTTATTTGTTCTTGTTTCTAATGTCTCTGTAAAGCACTTTGAATCACCTTGTTGTTGAATTGTGCTATACAAATAAACTTGCCTTGCCTTGCCTTACTTCACATCCACCCCGAGTGGATGTTTGGGACATTATTACTCACTGACAGGTAAGCTGATAAGGGCATGTTTCAGTGACCAGGTTTGAACTTTGCTCCCTGTGAGAGTCGCAGGTGGAGTCAGCCACAGCGCTGCTCACCTGCCGTTTCAGGAAATGAAGCGTTGATCCACGGCACCCGCCACGACCCACGACTGGAAGTATCACACAGTAAGTTGATCTAATTGAAGATGTTTCTATTTCTGGGGATTTTTTTTAAATATTAATGAAAAGATTCAAAACTGAGATGATTTTTACATTTATATATCAAAACAGCAAAGAGTGGAAAACTTCACAGCAAGTGTAAAACGTATTACAGAACAGCCTGGCTCTGCCGTGAGCAAATAAGTGACAATTAGTAATAATAATTAGCGATATAGCGCTAATAGAACTATTATATTATATTATATTATATTATATTATATTATATTATATTATATTATATTATATTATATTCAGTGTTGGGAACTAACGGAATGCATGAAACCCAAACAAAACACGCAATAAGAGGCTCTATAAGCGCTTGATGTTGGCGACCCGAAGCCAGCGCAACGCAGCCAGCAGCGCACGGGCAGGAATCCATTTCTTACTTGGAAATTCCGTCACCACTTCACATACAAAAAAGAAAGGGATGGGCGAAATCTGACCGTGCAATGCAAATTCAGTTTGCATTGCAAGCTGCTCTCAGCATCGAAGGACTCCACCAGGTTTTAGTTGTGGTTGCTGCCTGGGTCATGTTGAAAGCAGACAGAAAGAAAACACAATACTGATACAAAAATTGTTTTCTATACGAGATCTCTGCAAAACCTACAGCCTTACCTAATGTCCACCCTACTGTTGCTCATTTATATTAAGATTTAAACATCTAGTTGGTACTGCTTTCAGAGGAGCACATGATTGTTTGCAGCTAGCAGGTTGTTAATGTTATCCATCAAGTCTAACAGCACCTCAGCTAACACCAGCTAACAATGTTAGCTTGGTAATATTAATAAATCACACAGTAATAGTACATTACATAGTTGTAAAAATCATGACAATATATCAAGTAATCCAACGTATTCAGAATACGTTACTCACACTGAGTAACTTAACGGAATATGTTACAAACTACATTTAGTGCCATTCTGTATACTGTAATCTGTAGTGGAATACATTTTAAACGTAACCTTCCCCACTCTGATATTATATTATATTATATTATATTATATTATATTATATTATATTATATTATATTATATTATATTAGAACTATTTAGTCTGACTGCTTTTCTTTTTAAAAATATTTTGTTGAGAATAAAGAGTTACAAAACTTCAATGGATCAACAAACGTTTAAATCAACTAAATGTTTCAAATTTCAGTTTTCTACTTTTCATTGCTTTAAAATTCTCTGTTTCAGATAGTTTTTTGTGTCAGTTTACTTATGTTTTAACAAGATTTAAGTTCTTTTGCTCATTATATCATGGGACTATTTTTAGGATCACAAGTTTCTAATTACAAATTGTGTGGATTGGGAATTGTTGAATGTTGTCAGTTTGTATGCCCCACAGGTCAGATTGAATTGTCAGTTAGAGAGAGAGGAATTGTACAATAAGCTGGATGAAGTGATAAAAACAAAAAATCTTTTGTCTATTGAAGTTTGATTTAAGCAAACCTTAATAGACATGTAGTGGAGGGGAACAGAGGTGTTAGGTAGGTACTGTGTTAAGGAGATAAATGCAGATGGACAGATGGTGGATTTTGGAAAAAGAATGGAAATGACTGTGGGGAACACTTTGAGAAGAGGGATGGGTGATGTATGAGAGGGAAACAAGGTGTACACAGGACGACTACATCACATGCAGTGAGTGCAAACTTAAAGAGATAGGAGGAGGCAAGGTGTGGTGGCAGGCCAGAATGTAGCTGGGCAATATCACATGGTGTTCTACATCTATGATACGTTTGGACATCAAGACAAAGAAGCAAGTGAAGGCAGTATTAAAGGATCTATTAAAGGGTGGAAGTTAAGAAGAGAAGACTGTTGCTCAGAGTTCATGGAGGAGTTGAGACAAGCTCTGGGTGGCAGTGAAGGGTTACAGGGAAATTAAAGCTTTACTGCTGAGGGAAACTAGCAAGAAGGCATTCAGTGTTTCCTCTGGATAGAGGAAAGCGAACAAAGATAGAGGTGGAAATGTACTAATAGGTCAAAGAATTGTGCTGGAACTGAGCTAATGAATGATAAAATGAAAGAGAGAGGAGGCTGGATGAAGGACAGTTAGTGAATGAGGAAGCAGAGTAAGGAGGAAGTGAGGCCAGCTGTGAAGGGGATGAAGAGTGTGAAAGCACCTGTGGAGGTATGTCCAGGAGAGAGGGCAGTGGACCTTATAACAAGACTGTTTAACATAATCCCAGACAGTGACGACGATACCTGAGTGCTGTCCTTTGTTATATTTGTAGTTTTGAGTTATTTACTTGAAGTTTAACTTTGTGCTTAAGCATGTCCAACAGTCATTTTAGAAACATTCAGGAACATTTTTCATTTTTGAGTTGCTGAGTTCTTGTTGCTGCTCATTACAGCCGCCTGTCCCCATCTTTGAGATAAGCACTACCATGACTGTCTCCTGGGCCTCTCTCTTCTTCATCTGTTTATTACCCTGCACGATGGGAGGTGAGTATTCATTTCATTTTGTCAATGACTTCCAAGTTTTATTTTTGTTGCATGTCAGTAGCAGACCTGCCCAATAACAACAAGAGGGGGAAACCTCAAAATATGGAGCAGCTTTCTTTGATGTGAAGAACAAAATAATTACGGACAGTGTAATCTCAAGAGAAAATACACAGGAGAACAACATGATCAGAGCTTCCACCTCAGATATCACAGTTAGAGCTGATAGATTTTGAGGCATGTCCACATTTCTCATATAGAAACCGCACCAGGCACATGGTTTCACTCCACACACTGAAAAAGACACTGAACGCTGCGCTGAATTAGGAACTTTGGTTAAAAGCACACTGTAGAGAGAGTAAACCTCATATAATTTTATATCCTTTTACATGCTAAGCTCATAGTGGACCTCAGAGCCACAAATTGTTAGACTCACATTGCGGTTTCAGGATTCTTTTCCAAGACAGCCAATAAATGAACAATAACAATCAGCTTTATTGATCAGTGTAGTCATAAGATCATGGAGTCAGTCTGGGGCTGTGAGATCTGCAGGGAAATACGTGATCCAGCTTTGCCGTTCTTCACAAGAATGAATCGAGTGACCTGACAAGTACAAACATATCCCTGGATGTGCTTTATTTGTTGTCAGATAAAACAAACCTCTGATGTCTGATTCCAGCTTGTGGTACTGTGTAACTATGGTGACTATGTAGCAAATGTTTCTGAAACTTATATTTCCACAGCATGTTTGAACCTCTCGCTATTACAAAGGATCAGTCTTTACCTATGATGCAGTCTTGGGGGAAAAACTGATCAAATCTATAATTTCAGTAACATGTCAACAGCCGTGCTCAGACATTTGTTTAATAATGTGACTAACAAGGAAAATCTTCCTTCTAGGTTTGAACAACAGCGAGAAAATATTTTACAATGTCAGCTTTGATGCTTATCAATTGAAGGATCAGTCCTGTTTTGTGCTGTGTTTAACTTTCAGCCTTGTCAAAAGCCAACACAACAAAACCAATGGCCTTTGTGATATTTACTTACCTTGAGCAAACAGCTCTCAAGCACCATATTGAAAAAAAAGCAGTATGTACCTGTATAGCCTGCAGCATGCATTGCCATTGTCCTGTGACAAGGAAAAGTTCTTCACTGATTGATGTCACTTCCATATTTCACTTGTATTTTTTTAGCATTTGTGTTTAAAATGTTGTGATTTGCCAACACCACACCTTTATACACCTTTCATAATAGTCTACTGTAGTTAAAACGTCAGTTAATACCAGAGTTACTTTGTATACTTATGCATATTTATGCATTTATCCAAACAGCTATTATGTGCCAGCGTAGAGTTTAAAACCCTGCATATGCAGGAGCTTCAGGCAGTTTCACATCAAACGTTAGAACAAGTTAAAATCCACTGAATCAAAATTCAGTGGAACATTTTTAGGATTTGATATGATTGGAGATATAACTGGTTGCAATCTTTGGAGATGTTGTAATGCAATCATGTCAACACACAGCAGAATCTCAAAAGAATATCTCCAATATTTTATTATTATATTACATGAAGAAGAATGTGTATTTAAAGCAAATTCAAACCTTACCTAAGAATGAATGTGGCCCTTTTAAGTAAATGTTACATACACTTTGAGATCATGATATTAAATAAAAAAATTTCATATAGTAAGGCCAAAAGTATTTTCTAAATCACAGAATTAAGGTATTATCACAGTAAAGAAATATGTTTTATATGATCATCAGTGACAGGAGCTCATTTAGTCAAACAAAATGTGCAGAAACACCTCTATGTTCCACACAAGGTTGCAAATCCTCACATCTATTCTCTTTTAAACCTACCAGTGTCAGACCAGTTTCAGCTGGAGCCGATGACTGCAGCAGTGTTTAAAGGCTCCGATGCCCAGTTCATCGCCAGAGTGACCGGATTGTGGGAATTCATGGCCTGGACAGTTGGACAGTTTCTGGTCCTCACGGTCCGTAGAAACACTACAATACTCCAAGTAGAGCAGTATTCAGCTAGATTCTGCTCCAGTGATAACAGCAGTTGTGTGGAGTTTACCATCCATAATGTCAGCCGCTCACTGATCGGGCCCGTCACCTGTGCGGTTCAAGGGTCATATGGAGAAAAAACAGCACAGCTTTCTGTACAAGGTGGGTTCGTAAACATGTATCAGACGTTTTGAAATCTAAAAGCCTAATTCATGTATCGGTTGACCTCTAACCTCAATGTGCAGTCAGTCAAACCTAGAGGAGGATGTTACCTTCAAGGTCTTTACCTTCTTTTCCTTGTATTTTCACACCATTGTTGTAATGACTGGAGTGTACTCTGGAGGACAGCAGTGAGCACTGATTTTCAGGCTTCTCAACGGCCTCTGGCAGCAGCGTCTAACCATAAAGTAGATCTGATGAGAAAGAGAAACAAAAAGCTTTAAAGCTAAAATGAAAGTTGAAATGACCATTTCTGTGACGCTGACAGAATGTTAGATGGTAACAGGCCAGCCTGTTTTATTTTATTTTAATTTGATAAATCTAGTTGGATAAAATTAGCATCACGCATGCACAGAGTTGCAGTGATCTCATAAATGAACCAGTTAAACAGTTTATTTAGACCCTGGCTGACAATTATGAATAAATTATCTGGGTTATTGTTGTGGAACTTCAGGATTTATAAAAAACGAGCGAGTCTTTTATATTTTCCAGTTTAACAAAGTGTAAACCTAATGAAACCGTGGCAACAGTGACTGAAATAATTCCTTAGGTGTTCCCCCAAAACAAAAAACAAAACCCTGTACAATAAATTTGTTGCAGGCTTAGAAAGATTTAGAAAGGTTGTAAAAGTGTCAGCAGTTCAGTTGTATGTGAGCTCAGCCCTGACATGTGTTCAGCTCAGATGTTGAATCTAGCAGTTTTCCAGATAATCAGCCTGAAGACAAGCTTTTACACAGACAGCAGTACGGAGTAAAATATGTTGTTAATCTGAGTCCTGGTCTGCCTATTAATGGACATTGATTGTGAAGCACTGATGGAGAGCTGTCTCGTGAAGTTGATTAGAATCTTATTGCTTTTCTGCAAGGGGACATTAACGAGGGACACTCGCAGTGAACATTCTGGTTAAAGAGAGTTTCACAGTGAAACAATACAAGTTCCTGAATGGGAGCACCCCTGTAATGATCGAGCCCTTGTCAAAGACGTGCTGATCTTTACACCTGCCTATTTCTCCCACGTGGTGATCTGGCCATGTGTTACCTGGTAATTTCCAGTGTCCATATTAAAAAGAGTCCCTGGAAATTTTGTTCTGCCCAACTTTGCATTGGTAGTTTAACTCTGGGGATAAAATCAGTGCATAACCTTATGCTGAAGAAAACGATGACCGTACCCCCGGTCGTGCTTCTGAGCTGATTCTAAAAACTATTACTTGGGGTGTAGTCAAAGACTGTAGATGAGAGCTGGGTCACTTTGACACAGAAGCTAATATTTCAGGTTTCGTGGTAAAATTGTAAAAGTGCAAATGGTCCGAACACGTTTTACAGGGAGCAAAGGCTCATTTAGGGGAGAACTAGAGTAGTGCATGGATCGACTACTGCTGATCGCTAACATTGCAACAGTTTCCTCCACCCAGTCCCTTTATGTAACATATTTAAAAAATAAAGAAGTCAACAGGCAAATACTGCATTTCAGCATTTAATAAAGCACACAGAGAATCAAAGCCCCGACATAACACAAAGGAGTGCCAGGAGAGGGTCTTTTATGAGATAGCGACCAGACATCTGGTTAAATGAAGCCTGCTGTTAGAAAACAATAATTTCTTATTAAGATATAAGAAGTTATTATAAAATATTATCCACACATGCGTACAAGGTGTATTTGTCAGCAGTTGTTTATAGCCACAGGTTTGTTTCTGTGGTGTATATTTATTAGAGCAGGATGAAGTATTTATTTCACTCAGCTTAATGATAATTTGAGGAAATAACATAGCTCACTCTCAGAGATATAGTGAGTGAAAATTTAATTAAGCTCGATCAACATTTGGCAGTGGTTTATTGGTTGTTTGACTAATTTACTACATTGGCTTCTATGCTAAACATGAATCTCTAAATCTCAGCTGGAGGAAGTTATGAGGAAGTCGATCTCTGCTTACATGACTTTACTGCAGATTTTTGGTCTTTTCGTGTTTTTTAAGGGCAATGTTAAATATAGGGAACAACTTTCATCTATATTTTTCAGTTTATTCTTCAGGTCCAATCATGAAGCTAAGAATTTATTGTGGACAGCACATTGTCGCCACTCTTTGATTATAAGGTCAGAAATGGGTTTTCTTCTGGACCTAAACTCTCCTCTGTCTTTCTCAGAGAACGGTACGATCAGCATCGCAGGACCGAGCATGAAGGTGATGTATGACCAGCAGGTAACGTTCCAGTGTGTAGCAGCTGGTTGGTACCCCAAACCTACAGTCACATGGACTCTAAATGGTAACGCTATGAACAGCACCCTGGACAACTTCACAGATAATGGGGATTTCTTTAACTCCACCAGTGTACTAACCTTCCAGGCAGTCAGAGACACGACAGTCAAATGTTTGGTGAGCATCCCAGCACTGACATCTCCGCAATCAACGTCTCTCTTCTTAGTAGTTGGTAAGAAACTCTTACTTACTTTTTGTGTATAAAGTTGAAAATGTTTAACAAAGAAGTTACAAGCCGTGACTTCTGCTACCTTCAGAAACAAGAGGATCTGTTTTTGAGTCATTTCCTCTATTTGTGTTACTGCCACTACTTTACACTTTAATTCCAACTACCTTTGCAATGCTGCCAGTCTGACCACAGAGTGCAGACAAGCAGAAAACTGTCATTTTATGTGCAAAGCGATCCCTGTGTAAAACAAAGATGTTAGTATTTTTCATTAAACCTTTGGTATGCTGCACTATTTTTTGCTAAACCTAAAACAAAATGTTGCCCTTTTTAAATCTAAAAGCTGTTTTAAATCACACTTTTAGAAAAGAGTTAGATGTACGTGCCCTCGTGGTGAACTTCAGACGATTTTGGTTCAGGAGATTAAAAGCAAGAGAGCAATAAACTGTCACCTTCCAAAACACACTGTACAACATACTTGCATGACTGAAACTTTTCTAATTAAAACCAAATCTAAAATAAAGGTCTAACCAGGTAATGTAAATATGATGTAATAGAATTTTATCATAGGTCAAGTCTGGACAGTCATGGACACAATGTGAGGCAGTGGTGTAGCTGGAAACTGTCCATGTATTAGGGTACTCACAAAAAGTAATGTATTACATTACTTACTGTTTTCTTCAAAAGTAATGCAGTATGTTACTTTATTACTCGCTGGAGAAAGTAATTTGTTACACTACTTGTTACATTACTTTGTCATTACTTAATAAAATTACTTGAATTATACTGTCTTGTTGTCTGCACACCAATACACATGTGTAACCTAATGAAAACAATCTTTCTTTCAGTTCTTACGTATGAACACAAAACAATAAAACAAAGATGAAAACCAGCCTAAGAGACTTCAAAGTGATCGCCACAGTCATCCTGCTTTAGAAATACGAACAGGCAGCTAGCTTAGTGTTAGCGAGCTTTATGTGCAGATGAGACAAAAGTTCAAAGCGCCAAAGTTCTGTTAGCAGGATAATACATGTGTTTCTCTCCCGGATGCAGTTTGGTTTACCACGATGCTCGTGTCCTGTTAAGCAAGCAAAAAGCTTGCGTCAAAGCTCTAACCATTTTCCTTCTCCTGAAATCCACTGACTGCTGCAAGAGTGCGCAGGAAGAAAAATGTTATTGTTGGATTCTTTTTCCTTTCTATCCACCCGGCATGCAGATAACTAATGAATGTTAGTAACATGTCACATTACTATGTTACTGAAAAATATAAAGTGATTACAGGCATGTATTACTTTGTAACATATTACACCCTACACCGATATATTATAATCATATAAGGAGATAATTATATTTTCACGTTTTTTTCCGTGTGAAGGCAAATCTCACATGGGATTATAAGACATATACTCTCTCCAATTAATGCGAGAGATTTTTTTTCCACTTTGCTTATTTATGCCTGATAGATTCTCTAAAAGTGCATAAACTTCTTCGGACATGAAGGTCCTAACAATGATTTCAGTGTTAGAAGTAATCGGCAGGGTCTTCCTTTAATGAATGACCCTGACAAAGCACGACAGCATGAATGATGATATATTACTGTTTGCCTTAGCCAGTATAACAGAATCCTTCTACTGTATGCTCAGATCTTATGAATAAGTGAAAATCCACAGATAGACATAAATATATAATTTATCAGATCTGATAAAAAATAAAATAAAAATAAATAGACAAAAACCAAATAAAAGAAATATTCAACTTATAACGTAGAGTAATTACCCTAACACCAATAGCCCTGAATGTTTGGAGCCAGCCAAGAGGACACAGATATCACATGGATTCTATGCTGTAATATGCAAAGAGGGAGAAGTGACATTTCTACCAGGAAGTAAAGCGTCCTGCTTCAAATAAATAGAGTAGAATAACAGCTACGGACTGTTCTGAATGCCCAATCTTAGGTTTTTTGAATCTTGTCTCTGTATGATGTCAGTAAGAAGAGATATACCTAATATGGTCATGTCCACTGTCATTATGCAGTGCCACAGGACTAATTCTTGAGTTGGTATTATACTCATCTAGTTCCCACACCTTTTAGGTTTTTTGTTAGATGCCTCAGAAAAAGTATCCAGTTAACGCAAGCTTTAGACATTCACATTCTGTTCTGCAGAATTAAATATGTAATTTAACACGCCACGCTTTTGCCTCTCCCAGAGAAGAGGAAAAGACCACAAAGGTTGTCATCAGTTCTCATTTGTCAAGAGAACCACAGTCGTGCTGTGGCCAGGATGTCAGTCTCTGTTCAAATATTTTTGTTTTGTGAGCGATAACCAATCAGATGAAGCAGTTTAATGTGTAAAGCATAAAAGAAGTGTGTGTGTATGTGTGTGTGTGTGTATAGGTGTGTGCTTGCTCATGGGGGGTCATATGATTGTTGGGGTTTTCTCTGTATGTGTTATTGTAGGGTCTACCTTACATACAAAGCACCTTGAGGCGACTGTTGTTGTGATTTGGTGCTGTATAAATACAACTGAATTGAATTGAATTGAACCTAGGCACAGTATGAGATACATAGGGATTAGTTTGGACACTGAGTTTTAAATAAGCAGAAATGTATTCCTTTCCCTCCGTTTTAGGTGCTTTTATTGAACAGTTTAGTGTGATAACAACAGCTTTAAATCTTTGAATCACTTTCTCTTACTTCTGATCTTTCTTCTGCAAAAGCTCCCAAGCCGCCTAATTGGACTGTGTTGATAGCTGTGGTTGTGTCCTTTGGAAGTCTTGCTCTGCTGGTTTTGCTCATCATTGGAATTTGGTTCTGCTACAAACGCAGGAAAGAAAAACGTAAGGGTCTCATTATGTCATTAACTACGTAGATTCTGTGTCCCCACAATCACAAATGTTATACTAACAGATGATGAGCACAAATACAGAAGTCACTGTTTCATTTGTTAACTACAAGTATTTGTGAATCTGTTTTTAGAAACAAACTATCAGGATGAAATGAGGTAAAAGCCGATTTTAAATTATTCTGCCATTTAATTTATTTATTAGCTAATAAACCTTTTTCAGCATACAGTAAAACTGACTGATGTTCATATTTGTGTGCTGTAGGAGAGTGAGGACACAGAGCCAGTTAAGTGGTGTGCATGGACCCAGAAACAAAGAGGGACAGGTGAACACAGCATATGTGCCGGAGGGTCAGACAAGTAAGACTGAACACAAACACACAAGCCTTTAAGAAGTTACTCGTGTACTGTACCAGTATCTAACAGATAAAAGGGTACTTGTTCTTGTACTTTGCTCTTTGGTGGAAATCTCTGAACAATCTTAGAGGTAATCCAATTATCCAAAACCATCTGATACACTTTGAATCTTTACATTTTTTTGCATAGTTGCTGATCCATCCTTCTTTTCCTGTTTTGCTTCTCTCTTCGCAGGTGTTCCTACCAGTGAAATCACTGACAATGGCTTATTCCAGGTAAATAGCTCCAGTAATTTAGATCCTGGTCTGGGTTTTATGCAGCAGTAAACATGCTAGCATATCAGCCTGTCCAAGCTGACATTGGGATGGGTTAATAGGCCGTCAGGCAGACAGCTCACCAATCAATCACAGGACTGTTATTGGACAATAGAAAGCAGTTTTGTTGGGTTTGTGACTTTCTTACAACTCCTTTTCTTACAGCTGCACTGTACTGGTGACTTTGGTGGAAGCGAAGAGCAAAGATGTGTTACAGTTCTCGTCTATGTCTTCCGTGCTAGCAGCCCAGTAAAGCTGTAGCATATTAGCAAACTACTATTTGGCTACGTTCACACTGCAGGTCTTGATGCTCAATTCCGATTTTTTGATCAAATCCGATTTTTTTGTCTGCTCGTTCACACTACAAATAAAATGCGACAGCAAACGCGCTCTAGTGTGAACGCTCAAAGCGGCCGCACGCGCAAAAGAAGACGTCACACACGACGCGCTCTGTTTAGACCCAGAGCAAACAGTATTGTTTGACTGATGGCCTTAATATAAAGACTTCGGACTTCATGTTTCCCGATTTTTGCTTGAAGTTATTTTGTTATTTACATAATAATGTAAATAACCTAATAATGATCCTTATTGCTGTTTTAGAGGAGCGGTGCTTCAAAGGATAGTTGCAGATTTCTGTCAGAATCTGCAGATTATACAGTACAAAGAAAATGTTCACGTTTCTCCAACGTTGTCTTCCCAACAGTTTCGCTGACATCTACACTGGATGGCCAGGAAGAGCTCGTTCGCGATGTGTTCTCGGGCGCTTCCCCGGAGCTGATAATTGGCGTCTGTCTTGTGTCAGTGACGTAAAAGACGGATTTAATGCGACCTGACCGTTCAAACAGCAGTCGCTTTCTAAAACATCGGATATGTATCGGATTCAGTACCACATATGAAAGTGACCCAGATCGGATTTGAAAATATCGGATTTGTGCCGTTCACACTGTCACACCATGATCGGATATGGGTCGCATATGTCACGGCTGGCGGAGGGAGCCGTGTGGTGTGGAGGAAAAGGAGGACCCAAGATGCAGCAAACTGATGATACGAGTGATGTTTTATTTACAAAGGTGGCGGTGACAAAAACAGGCAACGAGGTATGAGTACTTTACAAACGGAAACCTAAACTGGGAGAAACTAAATAGCAAACCTGAGACCGTACAAAGGGGGTGCGGGGCAGAGGGACGCAGAGACAGGACACCATGGAACGCAGATGAATGCAGAGATACGCAGAAATACACGGATGAGTGCAGACGAGCCGACGAGGAGCACAGGCAGACACCAACTATAAATACACACACCAGGTAATGAGGAAATGGCACACAGGAGGGGACACAGCTGGAACTTAATGGGCATAACGAGACACAGACCTACAAAGTAAAACAGGAAATCTAGAACCCGAACCGGACACAAGGGGGGAGGACACAGAATAACTAGAACAGAGGGAAATAGTCACAAAACACAAAACGCTGGGTCAACGACCCAGGACCATGACAGCATAGGGTCAAAAAAATCGGATTTGATGCGCTTTCGCCTGCAGTGTGAACATAGCCTTTGTTTAAGGGTAAATATAAAGTAGGACACGGGCTAATTTGCAGGTTTTTTTGTGGGGGAAAAATACTTGAATTACCTTGAAAATGTTCATTTTGATCACATGATGACTCAAGGTCATGTGTCACTGCTATGCTAATCCATTCAGTAGATGTTGAGATATTTCACTGATATTATAGAGAACAGCAGTTTATCTGTAAATGCTTCAGGACATTTTAATGAGAAACAAAAAATGTTGATCTCTTTGTTAACTGACTCAGAGTTACTGCAGTTACCTTAGGTAGAGCCACAATACTAGCTAAACAGCAATCATTGCTTCACAGTTCACTGTCAGCACCACATAGTGAAGTCTATTTTCTGTCTGGATCTTCAGCCTAAAATATGAACTCTCATCACGTCATGATTTTAGATGCTTGTTTGAATAAACCTGATTGCCTTTTAAGTTTGTCATCGTGAATTCTCGAGTTATGGTTGTGCTTCGACCGAACCGTTTTATCCTTGAGTCCAACTAAATATTTGACCTACTTTTTTAGATGTTCCCTCTGGACTTTCAAAAGATATCATGCGATAAAATGTATAATGCCTCCCTTAAATAGAGCTTTTCCAGTCAAGCAGCAGCAGTTTGTATGCTTAAGTGGTTCAAGTCTGTCTTCATAATGTCATCATACTCCAGTGAACGCTTGGGGTTCAGTGTCTTGCTCGAGGATACTTTGACATTTTGCTATTCAGACTGAAGCAGCCAGGAATCAAACCATCAGCTGACCTGCTCTACTTCCTGTGGCAAAGCCAACCTGTAGAGAAGCATCGTTTTTTTCACAGTTCAATCTTTGTTTCATGCTGTAATGTCATCTCATGGATCACACAATAGAACACCAGTTTTTCTAGTATTGAATCCATCTGATCTTTGGAACCATATTCTTTACATAAACCACAGTGAGTAACACTGGGCAGAACACTTGACACAGGTGGCGTACATTACAGTCCAAATTTTGCTTAGTCATGCTGTGTGCCTTTGGAAATGCTGAGACAGTTTTGATTAATTCAGATCATTTTGCTCTGGTAAATGAGCAAACATGATAATGTATTCATGTGGCTTCACTTCTGCATTCAACCACGTGAAAATATATTCTCCATAATTATGAACATGTTAATTTTTCCATGTACTTTAGCAGGCAGGGCACAAATGGATGAGTCACTGTTTTACCATGCAACTAATTTAAGTTTTGAATGACGCACCCAATAAACAAAGATGTTATTCAAGACCACAGTTACATTGCAGTATTTCCAAGCTGATTACGTGTTCAGAGGAGGAATATGATTAATGTGTTGTATAGATTTTAAAGTAACACACAGGAATATAGGTTGATGAAAATGTTGAAAGAAAATTTTGGATTTATTATTATTTATAATGTTAAATTTTGCTGTTTTTGATTTTTAGGTATCTACTGTGGCAAACAGTGCACAAGCAGGTGGTGCCTTCTACAATTTTGAGGATCCAGGCTTCATAAAACACAGACACGCCACGATTGTGTGAGGACAAACAGAGGACACGTCTCTGAATGCTTGCGAGCCTGGGAACAAACCTGCACAGCATCTAAACGGTGCTCGGCTTTGTCTGGATAAAAGGTGATGTGAATGACTGGATCTGCTCAAACCAAAGACTGATGTAGTGTGAAGGCTGTAGCCTCAGGTGGCCATGCAGATTTTAAATCCTCCATAATTTATTGTAGAGAAGAAATCATATAACCCTGCGATATATATACGAATTGTGTACATTTTTATTGTAACATTATGTGAATTTAAATATTCAAAAGTGATGAAAGTGATTAAACTTCTAAATCCCCTAATTTGCATCTCCTTACTTGTAAAGCAATTGTTCTCTGAAGAGTTGTCTATTTTAAAAAACATTATTAAAACCTGTTTTAAATGGTTACTTTGAGAATGACATGGCAGTTTCACATGTATAAGTTATTAGCCAGCTGCTGTGCACGGGCAGTTTGCGGTGGTTGTAGCTCATGAGGTGGAGCAAGTCATCTACTAACTGGAGGTTTGGCAGTTCAATTCCTTGTTGTTCCAGCCTCCATACCAAAGTATCCTTTGCTCAGATATTGCATGAGTACACGATTTCTTTGAGTTATAGCAATTTTATTTGTCATGGTGCAAAATAGAAATTCGTCATTTTGCCAGGGTCACACCCTCTGACAAAAACTCAGTTTTCAATGTAGCCCAAGACCAACTTCTTAAGGCTTTTCCTGGACAAATTTAGTTAAGGTTGCTCGGGTCACCCACCTCTACTCTGTATCCCAAAGTGTTAAACATGACATTTCCTGTTTCCACTAGGTGGCGCTGTCACCAATGTCAAATATGGCAGTTGAAATGTTTTCAGGGGCGGAGCCTTATCACATGTGGGAAGTTTGGGCCAGATTGGACCATGTTTGAATGAGAGCAAATACAAATTTATTTATTTATTTATTTATTTATTTCTGCCTGTCCCGTTTGGCTCTTTTGCCATCAGAATTATTGTCTAAAGGCAAAGAAAGATGCCCAACGGATTTACTTTACCAAATTGACCATCCCAGCCTTGCCGTAATGGTCCATTTGATTCACCTTTTATTGTTTATTTTATTTTCACTTACTGAATACGGGACAGACTTGACTGGGGAAAAGAAGGGGAGAAAGAAAGAGGGAAAGAGAAACAGCTGAGAAGAGGGACGGGGGAGAAGGGCAAAAACCAACAGAATGAGCAGAAAAAGAAAAAAAAAAGAAATAAAATAATGCATATATCAATCACCTGGATCACCTGCTGAGAAAGAAAAAAGAAAACAAGCAGAAGAGAACAAGAGTAATAGAATAAACAACATCACAATGATATATGGGAATATGACAGTAAATACTAAATATTAAACATTATTGTGCAGCACATAAGATCAACAGAACACAGTGTGCTTTGAGGTAGGAGCCAAAAAGGGTGTAGTTTGTGGGTGTGATCACCCGTGTGTACACCTGTGAGCATGGACGCGCTTGTTTTTTGTTTTTTAAAAGGTTCCTTCATGTAATGATCTGCTAGAGGGTGTGGGGGGGCCACAGCCCCGTCCTCCAGGGCATGAAGCAGGTATGGAGGAGATCAAAACTCCAGACATCCAGAGGCCCCCAGAACACAAGAGACCAAGGAAGACCAACAGAGGGGCAGCCGCGCCACTGTCCCAGAAAGAGCTGAGGAGAGTCCCAGATGAGGGCTCACTCAGCAGCCGCGGAGCAGAAGTCAGGGGGAGTTGCAGTGACGCGCCCGTGGGCTCCGCCGGCAGCCAGCTGTGCCTTAGTGACCGAGCCCCAGGCCGAGAGGCCGGGGGCACCCCACCTCCGAAGTGGCCCGAGCGAGCCCCAGGCTCCAGGCCCCGATAAGCGGCCGCCAAGGAGTGAGCCGGTGTGTACCTGGACGCCCATCCCTGGACACAAAGAACCACCAACGCACCGATGTCTGAGGGAGTCCGCCACTGGCAGGGGAAGTGGTAGTGGGGGGGAGATAGGCCTCCAAACCTTGGAGGGCCTGAGATGTCCCCAGAGAGGTGGCGCCTGACACCCAACCTGACATATAGACACAGACATACAGGCACACACAGATACAAACATCCATTCCCACCCTCATGCTCTCATATGCACTTACTCCACACTCAACCAACGTGGAGACAGACATAAAGAGACGCTGTACACACGATCACACTCCCCAAGCGTACTCTAAGCCCCGGGTCTAGGTACCCTTGCCCCTGGAGGGGGGAACTGCACCCAGACCCAGGTGGTGTTACCCTTTTCCCTGCGGTGGGGAGAGGCAGACCGCCCCGACTCCGCAGCAGCAGGGAGGCCCCACACTCCAGACCGCAGTCGGACGGCCAACTCCTCCTCCTAGCCCTCCAGCAGGTCGCAGAGAATGGGGGTGAGAGAAGACTCCAAACCTCCCTCCACCCGCTCATTGTAGTGTTGATGCATGTGTGTTCTAAGGTGCATTTAAAACCCAGGAGGGCATGGAGCTACCTGCCAGAGAGCAGCAGGTAAGCGCATAGTCCCTCCTGCTAGCCCTCAATGTCTACGTGTATTTAAAATTGAGAGGTGGGCAACGACGCCAGGGGTGAGGTGTACACCCTGATGGTACTTTGGACTCCGTGTATCGTGCCCACCCCCAAGATCCTATATGTATGTGTAATGAGAGTGTGAGTAATGTGAATGTCTAAGTTGTGGGATAAAATTGAGGCAGAGGCAGCCAGAAGGGGGCGGGGGGGGGGGGGGGGGAGCCTCCTCTGCACCCTGGTGACATACCCCTACTCCAAGGCCCTGCATGTGTGGGTGGTTGTGGTGGAGCGGGAAGAGGGAGGCAGCTGGAGATGGGGAGGGAAGGAAGGGAGGGGCAAGTGACCCCTACTGGGGTCAGCTCCCCCGCTGACCCCAGTAGGGGTCAGCGGGGGAGCTGACCCCTTAATTTAAAATGATCGCCGTGGCGCCACAGACTCACCCTATGACAAAAACTCAAAAGCTCCACAATTTAATGTGCCCCAAGTCTGTAGTTGAGACTGACCAAATATGATGTTGATTTGTCCCTATGAGGAGTTCGCAAAAGTACAACACCTGGAAATCAGCTGGAAAATATCACCTTCAATTGAACAACGGAAGCTAAATGTCCCTCCATCCATTCCCTTCCACTTATCCTTGTTAGGGTCACAGGGGGGCTGGAGACTATACACCCTGGACAGGTCGCCAGTCTGCCGCAGGGCTAACACACAGAGACAGACAACCATTCACACCTATGGGCAATTTGAAAGAGGTACCATAGGATGTTCATTGCCTGGGCCCTTCTGGCCTTAAGAATTAAAGGCATAGTACAATTAAACAAACCAAATGAGGGGTCCAATCATTGTAGTTTCATTCATAGTAGTTTCATTGGTTTCAATCATTGTAGAAACCAAATTGCCTGGCGACGGTATGATGTGTACGGCTGCATTTTTCCAGCAAGGCACCCAGGCTCTAAGTGGTGTCCAGATTGGAGCTTTGTATACTGGAGTGTGGGGCCACATGGGTATACCTACAAAAAAGTGCCTCACACTTATATCTAGACTCTAATTTTTGAGATTTATATTTCCATAGCCAAGTGAAACCCTACTGAGCCACACCAAAACGTTTAAATTAAATAATAAATATTTCAAATATTTTGGACCATTTAAACCATTAAAATCAGATTTAAATGAGCAGATTTCAATTACAAGTTCAGACATTTTTGCTGTTTAAGAGGTCAAAAGCCAAAACGAACCGTAATTCCTGCTATGGCACAGAAATGCTGTTCTCACACTTTAATGTACGCCAGTAATTCCAGATTCAGCACGTTTTTATCGACTGCTGGATCAGCTGGACTCAGATGACCTTTACTTGGCCAAGAAACAATTTTTGGAATTTGTTGGTGAAACCGACCAGAATGCAGCAAACTCGTCCAGCTGAGCTTTACGATCAAATACAAGCCACTGATTGGCAACGCTCCCCACTGGATCAATTAGGTGATAACGTGACATCGCTCTCATTATCACTCCTATGTAATTAGAGATTAAACTTAATTTGTGAGTAGATTTAATGCGATCTTCATTCAAATAGCCACTGAAGGTTCTGAGATGAACTTTGGGACTACTTAGTGAGAAAGTTTGACTTTGTGTTTTTATGAGACAAAGTGGAGTTAGCTGAGACATCACAGCTAAATGTTTCATCTGATCTGCTTAAACCAGCAGTAACTGATTTTAGAGATAAAGGCTGAAAACACCATATCAGCTGAGAGACAACAGCTGAATCATTTCTACAGTCACAGAGAAGCAGTTTAGCCTCTGTGTAGCCTGAGAGGAATAACCAGCAGCTTTATGGCTCTGCATCTCTGTGTGTGGACAACTGATGGGAGTGACTCACATTAGACAGCCGATGTGCTGAGGAGGCTTGTCAGAGTGTCTTGATGAAGAGTGAGGTTCCACAGCGCTGCTGTAAGAGCCCTTCAAGTCTGAGAAAACTGACACTAAATCCGATTACCTGCACTGTTTACGTCTCCATATTTGAAATCACATTAGTGTCTGTAATGTTCTCTTCCATTTAGTGTCTTTGAAATTGCGATTAATGGCTTAAATATGAAAGAAGATCCTCTTCATACTCCTTGATTTTACTCTTGTTAGTTGTTCACATTTTCTGTGAGTAGAAGACTAGTAGCTTATTTCAGCCTTCATATATGATTATTACGATTTACAGCATTGTAATTGGATGTGAAGAGCAGAAACAGTGGCTTCTTGGTTCCTCCTAAAAATAGATAATTACTTAAACAGCAGGCTGGCAGTGGATGTAAGTGGTAATGAACAGAACCAATAAAATTAATGAATAAAGCTATGGTAATGACTATTGATAAGCCATATATAGTGCTGCTTGTTGAGTCATCCTGGCTTTCAGGGCACTTCTGGGCAGTTTCACGCTTGCATTAGGAATGTCCAACAAATTAATCTCACAAAGCAGACTTCAATCATCAAATTTCCTGTGCAGAGTTGGAAGCGCACACATGCATCCTGCTTGCAAAAACCACTGGCTGGCAGAACATGTCGATAGTGTCATAGTGTCGATTAAACTATGGAATATTTGGATCCTACTAATCATTTTCTACTAGGAAAAGCAGCAATCAAAAAATTACCTGGCCCGATGAGTAACCCCTTTATTTCTCCTTTTGTTTATATTTTAACAAAGTCCAAGAAAATGCCCTTTGCATTACAGGCATACTGTACAGTACACAAATGTTGGAGGACTAGACCTTTTCTTTGTCGTTATTCATGAAAGTGTTGGGACAGTGATTCAGAGAACTGTGTAAGTCAGTCAGTTTGTATTATTGCTGCCACAACCATCCATGTTGCTAACGGCTGTTTTTGTAATAACACTGTTGAACTATTGTTCCTTTAAAGGTCCATCCTTCCTCTGCCGCTTATCCTTTTCAGGGTCGTGGGGGGCTGGAGCCTATCTCAGGTCACCAGTCTGTCACAGGTCTAACACATAGACACAGACAACAATTCACTTCTATGGGCAATTTAGAGTTTCCAGTTAACCTATCCTCACTAACTGCATGTCTTTGGACTGTGGGAAGAAGTCTGAGTACCCAGAGACGACCTACGCCAGGGGTGGGCAACTCCAGGCCTCAAGGGGTGGTGTCCTGCAGGTTTTAGATGTATGCTTGATCCAACACATCTGATTTAAATGGCTAAATGACCTCCTCAACATGTCATGAAGTTCTCCAGAGGCCTGGTGATGAACTAATCATTTGATTCAGGTGTGTTGACACGGGATGAGATCTAAAACCTGCAGGACAGCGGCCCTCGAGGCCTGGAGTTACCCACCCCTGACCTACACAAACACGGGGAGAACATGCAAACTCCACACAGAAAGACCCCGGCCTGATAGTGGAATTGAGCTCAGGATGTTCTTGCTGTGAGGCAACAGTGCTAACTATCATGCCACAATAATTCCACAAACTAAGAAATGTAAAAAAGTAAGAATGACAGATGAATAAAGTGAAGTCTTTAGTTTATTAAATGCTTTGTTCTGTCCAGAATAACCAAACTTTAATGTGTTGTTTCTCTTAATTTACAGCCCCAATTAAAAAAAAAAGCTGTTTAAAATTTGAATAAGATTTTCAAATCCCATGTTTTGTTCCCAGTAAAACAAAAAACATATGACATGTTCGATATGAGACCTTTTACTATTTCATGAAAAAATAAAAACTTGATGGCAGCAAAACATCTCAAAAATGTAGGAAGGCAACGAAGGAAAAATAAATGGTACTAAAAACAAACAGCTGGAGGAACATTTTGCAACTAATAGTAACATAACTGGGTTTGAAAAGAACATCTAAGAGAGGGAGAACTTCTCACAGGTAAAGAAGGACAGATGCTGAGTAATCTGCAGCAAACTACTTCTTCAAACTGTGGAAAAACTAAAATTGTGAAGACTTTGAATATTTCATCGTCTGATTGTCTGCATACTATCATTAAAACATTCTGAAATCTCATTTTCATTGCATGGGGTCAGAAACGCTTACAGAAACCACTGTCTGTGCGTTTACCTCCTAATATCACCGCATAGTGTATTCAGCTGCTGTATGACTGAAAACAACTATCTGATTTAGTGATGGGATTTATTGCCTTAAGCTGTAAGGGAGGCAAGGAATTTTCCTCACACAGTATGATGGAGCGATCAAAAACAACACAAAGTTCCAGTTTTTTGAAAGCTCTTTCTTCAGAAGACCAGTCTTAAAAATAGCTGATCTTGAGGTAGCAGCTTCTTTGCTAAAAATGCCTCAGCAGCATTACAAGAGCCAGAATGAAGCTGGTGACTGTCAGACTGGGGGAGAGGGCTTACTTGTGCTGCATCTGGTAATAGATAACCCTGCAACTTAGCGTGCAAAGGGAGAATGCGTGAGTGCCCACTTTGTCAGATTGTCAATATGTCTTCAGGATACGGAGACAGAGTGGGTCTAGAGTTCAGAAAGAGTTTGCTGACGCGATCAGCAAGCCAATATGTTCACCACATTCTAGAAACACATCCATATACTGTAAATGCTGATGTATTTAAGGATGTAACTAATAATATCATTTGTGACATTTTTTATTCAGAGATTTCATTTATTGTAGGATCTACCTAACAACATAAAGCGCCTTGAGTCGACTATTGTTGTAATTTGGTCCTGTATAAATAAAATTTAATTGAATTTCCAGAGCAGGGATCTAAAGACAGTAAGAGACTTGAAAGCTGTGGGGCTGCAGGTCCTTTATAACACACTGCTTCTTTTATAGCATCTTTCTACTCATTTGAACACTTTCTCCCACAAGTCTCACTCTTCCAATCACACACTGCACAGGGGGAAGCTTGGGGAGTAACATTTTACACAAGGATACTCTGGCATGTACACTGGAGAAGTCAGGGATTGATGCACCAGCCTGATGATTGGTAGATGACTAAATCTACCACCTGAGCTGCAGACAAACCTAAAACTGCTTTTCAAAACAAAATGAGAAATAACAAAAAGACAAAAAACAACAGAACGAAGAAAAACTAATTACTGGAAATCACATGGAACTTACTTGTTTATCCATCTAACACAAAAGACTAATTCAGACTCTTATTATTGGATTTAAAATAATATTGGGTTTGCTTGTTGGCACAAAATTGCGTGTCAACATATCCCAAGCTGCGTTATTTGGAGCTCTGTTTCAGGTCATGTGGAAATCTAAATCTGAAGCTAATTTATTTATTTGTCGCCATTATAGTGGTGATGGTCAATTTTAAACACTTTACATATGTTTTATTTTCAAATGTGTTGACAACTGACAGATAGATAAAGAAATAAACAAACAGTCTTGCATATATTCTGTAACTTTTGGGTAACCTGGTAAAGGCCACTGAAGCTTTCCAAAGTGAGCCTTTGTTACTTGTAAAGCAGGGGTCTCCAGGCCTCGAGGGCCACTGCCTGCAGGTTTTAGATCTCACCCTGGGCCAACACACCTGAATCAAATGATTAGTTCATTAGCAGGCCTCTGGAGAACTGCAAGACATGTTGAGGAGGTCATTTAGCCATTTAAATCAGATGTGTTGGATCAAGCACACATCTAAAACCTGCAGGACACCGGCCCTCGAGCCCTGGAGTTGGGGACCCCTGATGTAAAGTATTACTCAAAAAGATCCTGAGCAGCTTAAAACAGAATAATGCAAAAGACGTTTCATTAGCACTGAGTTCAAATGCATTAAAAAACCCACCAGATGTATTTTGTTTATTTATCCATTCTTTTCTTTTTTCTTTTATCAACGATAGCTGCAGAGATGCTTTGAATGTATTTCTTGTTTTTCTGCCATGCTGCAGCCACACAGTCTCCACATGTTCAGCATGCTCCTGATAAATAGGACTGGGACCGATTAAGAAAACAAGCTGAGGATCCTTCTTTAACATCTCTGTGAAAAGAGAGAAATGAAACAACACCATGAAAATCTTTAAAAATAAGCTCTGCACACTGGTGAAGACTTTATTTCAAGGAGTCGATGAGATTTGACGTGTGTGGGCAGTCCCAGTGAATCAGGGCTTTGAGTGACTGATGATCAGTTATTACCTCAGGTGGATCCTGAGGGACACTGAGTGTGGTGGATCTGTGAGCAGCTTGAGGCTCTGATTAAAACATGACTGATTTGCGGTTTACTCAAACTCTGCCTGATTCACGAGTGTGCAGACACACACATGCATGCACATGAAAAGTTATGAAAAAGGTTTTCTGAAAACTGTAAGAACAGGCAAAAATAAATCTGAAAAAGAAAAAAACCCTGCAAAAATGTAAGTTCATAATTTATTCCAGTGCTCTTCTCTGTTGCACAGCAACAGTTTGGTAGTTTGTGAATACAAATGACTAAATCATATATTTCTCCTCAATTAACAGTTTCAGCCATAAAATCAACACGAGTATGTTAAAAATCTTTGTGGTATTTTTTCACACTCAATAACTTTGTTTTATTGGTATGTGAGTGTTTAATGGGAGCAATTATTAGTTTCCCTGATGTAGTCAAAACCAGTAATAATAACATAGTTTGGCCTGATATTACTGATTCTTTCCACACAGATTTTTTTGTCCTCTAAAGGCAGCAGGACTGATTCACACACACGGGGTAACACATTCATTCAGTCTGATAAATATGGCCATGGTGTGCTACGGTGGCTACAATGTTCCCCCTTTCAACTGGATTTGCTGATAATAATTAATTATATAATACGAGTAATAATAAAACCTATTAAAACATATCCCAGCTATCAGTCAGTGTGTTATATATTGAATCAGGTACACATTCATAATGTGAAAACACTCTATGCATTATTGTAAAATCAGTAGTCACTGACATAAATGAGACATCTTATAAAGTGATCTATAGCAACATTGCACATCAGTTTGCCTGCTACATTTTACTCTTTCACTGAAGTATTTAACGGGATAAAATGTTACTTTCAGGTCTTCAAGATAAAATAGGAAATAAATAATGTCCAACTTTGCAGTTTTCTGCAGCAGGGTTCCTCTTTTATATGTACTATTAATATTCCCTCTACCCCAATACGCCTTCAGGCACCTGCTGCTGCAAAGGAGCCCCACAGCATCAGTGCTCTGCCAACAAGACTTCACCATCATCGTGAGAAATACTGCTGGGAAGTACAAAAGTGCAAATTTGATCTCCGCTTACTAACAGTGCTACTTATTAATACTACATATCTGCCCACTCTATTTGTAGTTAAAGGCTCTGCAAACCCACGCAGCTATGAGTAAAAACACCTGTGTGGGTGGATAAAAAAAAATACATTCTGGATAATACATTTTTATTGATCAAAATGCCAAACAATACTCCAAATGTGCTCTGTCTCAAGCAGCAGCAGGAGCCACCATGAAAAAGTATCATTTTTTTCATGAATCCTTACTTTTATTGTTTGAAAATGTTGGAAAAATAATATTGGAGACATCTTTGTATTATCTTTATTTTATGAGGGGTGCGCCCGCCTCGCCCCCCGGTTGGTGGCATCTCTGCCCAACACATCTTAAAAATGCTACAAGTACAACATAAAACAAACAAAAATCCACAGCATAACACAGTGGTTTAAAAAACATTACAAAAGTGGCTTTTTTCAAAAGAAATATCCACAAGTCTCCTTCACTGCATTTCTCATGGTGTTTTTTAGATTCACCAATAGTCAGAGGCGTGGTTAAATTCCAATTCCCTGCTTAATTTTCAACCATTGCTTTGTCCTCATGATGCAGAGTCACTACAATTGATATAAATTAATCAACTAAAATTGATATACATTTATAGACTGGAGATTAATACTAAAATTCAAATTGTTGAAATAGTTGAAAAGTTTAATCTTTTAGGTTTTAACAATTAATCAACATTAGCCAGAAAACATCGGAAATGTAAGACCACAGCGACTGGAACATGCAGTACTGGTTCGGGATTAACAGGAGCTTCACATCAAACTATCCAGTTTAGTAAACATATAATACATGAAAAAAAATGTGTTTGATGGCTTATTTTATTTTCAGCGGACCCGCAGAATCAGCAGATGGTGGAAGACGTGAAGGCTGCTCCTTAGTGTTGAGCTACAGACGAGGAGCCCATTGGCTTCATGGAAATGTGGTGAGGGGGGAGCGGGGCTTCCTGCGCTATAAAAGCGGAATGTGCGCGCGTGGAGAGGACGGTACCTTCAGTCAGTCGACCGGTGAGCATCACAGAAATCCACACGCAGACACGCACAGCGAAGCCATGAGTGAGGTAGGTTCTTCTTAGTAAATCGCTTTTTCCGCTTTGTGTTTGTACTTTGGCGTCAGAGACAACTGATATTCCGGACTTGGTATAAAGTTATAAGAGCAGAGCTGCAGATTCAAATAATAATAACATTTAACCCTCGCTTTGTCCAACACTCTTGCTGCTGAGATAATCGATATTCAACTTTGGTGTAGAGCCATAAAAATAACATGCACACATGTTTAACATGAAGAATGAGCTCAGTGTGCGCTTTTCTCGATTTTTCCACACATTCCTACATTTTACGCAAAAAAGCGATAAGCGATAGTGTTACAGTGAGTCACAGCCTAGATGAATATTGCTTCTGTTGTCATGACTGGAACTGATGTGCAGCTACCAGGCAGACTCTCAGCATACGTGATGGGATTTTTGCAGCTCTGATGATCTTAATCACTTCACAAACTTAAAATGACAGCCAGCACAGTCAGGTTGTTTGAGCCACTCCTCAAACCGCTGAACTCTGTGTGTGTGTGTGTGTGTGTGTGTGTGTGTGTGTGTGTGTGTGTGTGTGTGTGTGTGTGTGTGTGTGTTGAAGTTTTACTGGTGAATATGGCTACCAGTGACATTTCAGGCAGCATTGACCTACACAGTTAGTCTAATCACACAACTATTCAGATGTGATAGAAGAAGCCAGTCTGATAATGTCAGAGTGGAGATTAGAAGTAAGAGTGTTCACTGGCAGGGTAAGTCCTGTTGTTTCTGAATTATTCAAGGATAGCTGGGAACCCAGGGAAATAAAACATTCCTTGAGCATTCACAAGGAGCCAAGGCTCCAACAAGACCGCTCGTTCAACCCAAGAACCTGGACTGACTAAAACCATATAATACAAGGCTACTTTTAACCTGTCTCTAGCTCTGAGTCCACTGTTGGGCTTTATTATGCAGTAATTTTGTCACTTGATTAGTGCTTCCAGTGTATGTAAATTGTGATGAACACCAGCTGTCTCTACCTTATGAATCTTTTATTGGAGACTTGTTATGTCTTTTTGTTCACTCACATACACACATACACAAACTCACTGACTTCTCTCTTCCCCTCCTGTGTGCTGCTTACAGAGTGAAGTTAAAGTCCAATAAATAAGTTATTATTACACAAAGGAAAAGTCATGAAATAAAATTGCATAGCACATGTCTGTGATGGATTCTTGTGTCTTTAAAAACAGCAAGACCAGGGCAGGAATCTGTTGCTCTGAATGAATAATTAAATGCAAATCAGTGGTGGGCTCCATTTACCTTTAAACACTGCTCTTCTAGCTCTTTTTTATTGCGCTCAGAATCCCACACAGTTTTAATGCTCGTCAAGATAACCGGCATTCCCACCAGAAGCAGAGAAGACTCACATCACTATAGAATCATTAACAACAACAACAAACTTTATTTATATAGCACTTTAAAAAACAGTGGTATGCCAAAGTTAACATACAAGAGGGTCAGATATAAGTAATAGAGACAGATGAAGGCCATGGCAAGTACCATGTATGCTCGCAGGTTGATGGCATTAAAAACACAGAAACAAAAGAAATACAAATAAAAGCATAATAGAACAATATGTGCAAAGGATAAAAGAGTCAAGAAAAATTTAAAAATAATTTAAAGTTAAGAATAGAACTAAAGTAGCAGCAAGCATTAACTGGTAGAAAAGGCTAAGTTAAATAAACAGGTTTTAACCGCGATTTGAAGGATTGAATGGAATCGGACTCACGGATAGTAATGGGGAGGTTATTTCACAAATTGGGTGCAGCCAAGGCAAATGCGCGGTCACCTGTAGTCTTCAGCCGGGATCTCAGCTGTACCAAAAGTGACTGGGAAGATGATCTGAGTACCCCAGCACGGGTGTATGATCTAAGTAGTTCAATTAAGTTGTCTAGACAATGGGGGAGACCTTTATCAAAAACACGGAGACTTATTTCTCTAGTGACACTTGATCTTACCACCTAAAGCAAGTACAGGCAGTGCATATAAGCAATAAATATGCCTATAAACACTGTGTAACTGCATTACAGCAATCTACCGAGGCTAAATCCTGTTTCAAAGCCAGACAGCACTCTACACCAGCCAACCTACTGCCTGGATTGGTAGTGTTTTAAAAATCAATGCATGTATCACTGTCGTATTAAGCCTTACACTGTGCTATGATTCATGAAAAAAAAAGGCCATAAGTGATCCCCTGCTGTATTGTTCAGGCTCGGACTGATTCATCTTTGGCAGTGTCCACAAACATCAGGCAGTCTGAGGCTCCTGTCGAGAAAGTGGCTTAAATGTGCTGCCTGTCACCATAGTGATGAACAATTCTGCATTTCCAGCCAGTAAGAGGCTTTGAAATTACATTAGCAGCATTTTAGGCTGGTGAGGACTGCATTGCTGATGTTTATGTTGCATATTATCCATAAATCTCTCAACATTTTGTTTCTCAAACTCAACCAATGTGTCTGAACTCGGCATCATCTTCTTATTTAAAGTTACATAAAATAGAAACTTTCATTTAGTTGCTAGTTGCTGTGTACGTGTCTAATGGGAATTTTCCAGTGTAAGTAACCTAGTGTCGCTTGTAGTTGCTGTTGTGCTGTTTCGAGTTTTAGTCCTTTTTTTGTTTGCTTAAGCCTCCGGTTGTTGAACAAAAATTTAATTAGATGGCTCTCAGTGGAGAGGTTTCAGCCAGCTGTTTGTGGTTGCCAAGATATGTCCGTTCCACTTTTCAGATTTCCAGCTAAAGATAATGACTCCTTGTGTAGCCCAGTTTCTCACCTGGAGATTTGCCTACAATACCCAGCCCCGTGGTGGTTCAGGGGGAAAAGTGCCAGCCATGCAAAAGCGACTGCTGTTGGTCATGTTACATCTCCTCCCTTTTGTGTGATTAGTAGAAGTACATTGAAAGTACAGTGTGTACAGTAGGCTGCTGCACAGGGCAGATCCATGTAAGAGAGAGAAAAACACATCTGGATTGGTCACATAGCTACTGGATAACTGTAAAAAAAAATCTCCTCTAACAACAATTTGTGATTTCTGTATTCACTTGGTTACATCTTTAATGATTTTTCCTGTTTCAGTCACTGAGGGCAGTGAGGATGCCGCTGCCCGGTGCTTCTTTGGTTACATGCAGACTGTAGCGGCTTTACACCTGGGTCATGTTTTCATTTATAAAGGTATACGACCTCTATTTTGGTGACATACTGCCAGTGACCCCTTCTCAAGAAGCAAGTGAGCAGTCAGATGGTGTATATACAGTTTAACCAGATAAACCACTGTTGAGGTAAAACTCAAATTTACTATGAAAATCCTAAGTTCTTTATTGTTATAGTAAATATCAATTTTCTTTTACTTTTCCGAGGATCTGTTGTGAGCTGAGTGGCGGCCTAGAGCTCTTCCATCTTCCCATCACTCTATCTCTAACTCCAGACACCTTTTGAAGGAAACTCATTTCCACCACATGTATCCCCTAGCTCATTCTTTAAGTTACTGCCCACAATACGTAGTAATGTAGATCAATGAGTAAATTGCTTCACCTTCAAGCTTAGCTCTCTATTTATGGCAACAGACTGGTACTATCTGTTACTGTACTCCAGATCTCTCCCTCTACTTTGCTCTCTTCCTACTCATGAACTCCTCCCTAAACGTGAGCAGGTAAGCCATTGTTTTATGGCTGAGAGGCATGGCCATTGGACTTAATGGTGCTAATTCTCCCAGCCACTTAGCACTGGGCCACAGATGTAGCCTTAGTCTATGTCCAAACTTGGTATATCCGCAGTTATTGAGTAGTTGTCCTGTTATTAATGCTTGTAGAACAATAAAACTGTAGTGAAATTGTTTAATATCAGAAAAAATAAAGGAATATGATGATTTCATATGTGTTGTTCTCTTATCTGGAACATAACCTGCTGTGGAGCAGGTTTCCAGCTACCATGGCAACATATTCTAGTAAGAAGTGAACCACCTTTGTTGTACAGAAAACCCAGAGTTTACCCTGAAGATTTCTGGATAAGATGAAATACTGCTTTGTAGTACAGGCCTCTGATGGCAAGGTCCAACACCCACCAGGAACATGTCTCTTTTTGCAACATGAGCTAAGTTATCACTGTGATAGTACAACTACTGAATGGATTGCATTAAATTATCCATCCATTTTCTGCTGCTTATCTAATTCAGGGTCACGGGGGAGTTGGAGCCTGTCTCAGCTGACATAGACCATGGACAGATCGCTGTGGCTAACACAGAAGGACAGACAAGCATTCAAACTCACACCGATGGCCAAGTTAGAATCACCGATTAACCAACCCTTATGGTGGTACCCAGAGAGCCCCCACAAAAAGAACATGCAAACTGCACACAGAAAGGCCCCGGCCAGATGATCAGTTCAAACCCAGGACCCAGTGCTAATCACACCCCTAACCGGTGGCCTGCACTGAGTTAATCTGGAATAAATAATGCCATTTGCAATTGAGTGTTCAGACTTTGTTGTGGTAAATAAAGTAACTTTTAGGACAGTGATGTGGTCTTCCTCACCCTGGCGCTAACTACAGAGACTGACGTTACTGCATTCAGGCAGTAGTCTCAGACGTTCACTTTTATCACCTTTTTGACTTCTCGGTGCACAGTGTTGGTAGCACAATGGTGAAGTCATTAGCAAAGTTGTCACACAGAATGGAGATGCAGGGGAATTTTTTATTAATCCTTTATTTATCCAGGTAAAAAAATCTCATTGAGATTAAAAATCTCATTTCCAAGAGAGACCTGGCAACAGGAATAAAGTTTTCCTCTCCAGGGACTCCAGTTTCCTCTGGAATTACACTTTTTTCTGGAAAACAGACAGGTGGTGATTTCATATGTGTTGATCTCTTATCTGGAATATGTTAGGTTCTGGTGAGAGAGACTGAGTGGCTGTCTGTCTGTGATGGACTGGTGACAGCTGTGACTGTGAATCGGACATGAACAGATAGATTTTTTTAAATTATTGGTGGACAATGTCATGATGCACTGCACAATAATAACCACGAGGAAGATGGACAAAGCCACACAACTGAGACTCACAATGCAATAAAACAGATTCAGCCCTGGTGTCAAATTGTGCAGCAGCTTTTAGTGGACACCTCCACCTGCTAAAAGCTAGTGTCAACAAGACTGTACTCAGATGTGGAAATCTGATTTTCTTGTAATGTCTCTGTGATTCTGCTGCAGGTTAATCGAGCTGTGCTTAAGTGCTGCTTGACATTACAGTTTTTTTAGGATTTGACTAGCCTTTTAAATCAAAGTCATTTTCATTGTGATGATTCACTTTAACCATGTTGTTGCGTGTGGGCTGTGGCGTGTACAGTGTGTGGATGATTAAATGGCAATTTCTTAGTCATCTGTTAAAAATCTGCTTGAAAATGTAATTATTGAAAGATGGCCACAAGGCCATATTAATGGGGATATCCTGTTTTGTCCTTCAATCAGTGCATCGACATTTAAGTGGTCTCCTGTTGTGTTCACCTACCTCATACTTTAATTATATTGAGAGTGGTGGCTATCATGGCTGCTTGGCAAAGCATTTAGTTTCATCATCCAAAGTGGACTAGAGCCTTTTTTATTAAATTAATGAGATAAGAGTGTTAGAAGTTGCTGATCAGTGTAAAAAGGACAGCAAGCTGAGTGGGGGAAAGCGTTCAGGGATAGATTTTCCTTAAAACTCCTTTTTGCTGACTGAAGATGAGGTGATAGAGATGTGGACTAAAGTGATGATTAGAGGAAAAAATCTCTGCAACTGGGAGAAAATGTTCAAATAAATTTTGACTGAAATATTGTTGATTCCATGTGATGTTTTTTTCTTGCTCATTGACCATAAATGTCACTTTCTGGTCATTTCAATCTCCAATTCTCTAAATGAGATGCACACACTAACCCTAATCCTGCTTTAAACAGTGAACAGAGATTACACTAAAGTAATTTGGTGGCATTCCTGGTTTCTGCACATGGAAAATGACAAACAGCAGCGGGGGAAGAGTGGGATGAGTAAGGCCAACGTGGGAAAAAATAAAACTGACTGCGGTTAAATGACCAAGATGGGATTTGTAGGGAACCTTGCAGATGTACAGGTTTACTCCAAGGTTCCCAAAATGCCATTCATCACTTCTCTGGGGAACTACAAATAATCTTTTATAGGAAGAACTCATACTGTGCTATAATTCGCTTGTGGCCATTGCCTGACATAAAATGCAAAGCCACCCTGAATTGAAAGCGAAATCCTAATTTATTTATCAAGTTATAAAACCATCACATCAACCACATTATGCCCCTTGGAGATTCTTGACTTTCCAGTCTCCAGTAGTGGTATTACCTTTCCCTGAATGAGAACAGTAAACGACTCTCTTAACCTTTATGTGTAAATCAGAATCAGCAAATGACCTTTAACTGTTAAACCGATATGAGCTTCATTCATCTGTTTGTTAGTTTGTTTATTTTTTACTAAAATGGTTTGCCACACCACTTAGCAGTTCATATCATAACAGCATCATCCATTTGGGAGAAAGTACCGACAGAAGCGGAGTGTTTTTAAATTCCACTGGGATATTTCTGGCATACAGGATGGAAGAACGTGAGCTGGCTCTAATCTCTGTAGGTTTCTGGAGATACATTATAGTCATTCTGTGCAACAGTGCAGCACATTGTTGCTTATTATTGTTTTAAATTATGTATTCAGTGTTTACAACTGCTTTTTTTTAAGACTATGAGTATAGTTTTTAATGCACACTCTGCCTAATGCATACTAATGCTCTTTGGGAAAACCATGCTGATCTTTTATTACTTTTACTTGAATGACTCCGGCTGGAAAACACTGCACACTGCTCCTTCCATATATTGAAAATATGCTGTTTTAGATGTTTATGTGAGATAGACACTTTCAGTTGAGTTTGAGGGGTTTAATGAATCAGTACTTTTCAGTGCAGAGAGGTCTATTAACACATAGTGAGTGAAAGTAAAGTGACTGAAGAAGACATGAAATGCATCATGGGAATCCCCCGGCAGCCTACACCTATTGCAGCATAACTAAAGGAGGATTCAGGGTCACCTGCTCCAGCCATAACTATATGCTTTAGCAAAAAGGAAAGTTTGAAGCCTAATCTTGAAAGTAGAGATAGTGTCTGTCTCCCAAATCCAAATTGGAAGATGGTTCCACAGAAGAGGGGCCTGAAAACTTACAGATTATCATGCTACAGAAACAGAAACAGAGGGAGGCTGACAAATGGCAGTGAGGATGATGGGTGGCATATTTATTTATCTACAGAAGAATTAAAGTGAATGAAAAATGTAGCTGATAGCTGATAGCAAAACAACTGGTTAAACTGGTTAAACTTTGTTTATTTGGTCAACCGAGTGATTCAGATGTTAATCTGAAAGTGCTGCTGAAGTATGCATTCAGTTCAGTTCAATTCAATCCAATTCAATAAATCACAACCTTGTTTGTATGTGAGGAGAATGATTTTAAATTCAATTCTGGGTTTAACAGGAAGCCAATAAAAAGAAGCCAGTATAAGAGAAATATGCTCTCTCTTTCTGGTCCCTGACAGGACTGTTGCTGAAGCATTTCAGATCAAATGAAAGCTTTACAGGGAGTTTTTAGGAAAACCTGGTAATAATCACTTACAATAGTCCAACCTAAAAGAGAAAAATGTATGCTCCATCCATCCATCCATTTCCACTTACCAAATTCAGGGTTACTTGAATTCAGTTACTACAGGGGTAGAGGCAGAGTACACCCTAGATAGCCTGTTGCAGGTGTCCCAAGGGAAGCGTGAATAATGTAGATAGAACTGGTCTCAGCACAGAACCCTGTGGAACACAAATTAATTCGTCTTTTCAACTTGACTGTTTTACTAAATCGAACATGGCAAGAGTTCCCCTATTTATCATTAAAGCTTTCACTACTAATGTGCACAGTCTATATTAAAAGTTACTTACATCACACATGGTGACCAAGCTTGTTTACAAGAGAAGCTAATCTGCTATGATGAAAGTGCTCGTTTATCTGCTAATGCTAGCTCGTTCCCCACAATTTGTGCAGCTGTTAACTGATCTCACAGCAGTGAAAGCACAGTCAGTGGCTTGTCTACAAAGCTAATCTCCCATCAGTCTCAGCTTGACAAGCTCCATGCACTCTTTATAGGACACAGGCAAGTCCATGAGAATGCCTGTCAGATAGCTACAGTCAAGTCAAAGATGTTGTGGAGTAGAAACATGAAAAGAAAAGTGCAAATACCTCTACTTGAATAAAATTACGTTCCAGCCCTGCACTACTATGCTCAAAATAGTAAACATGGTAACAAGGCCAAAAACCTGGTTTGTTGTTTGCTGATGTGTAACCTTTTTATTGTGCTTATATAAGCTCGTGGTACAGCCTCAGAGCTACAAGCATGGCTTTAGCCTCATTCACTGGTGTTTTACTGCCGCGAGTGCTGATGTTTTACATAACCCACAGACAGTTGTACCTAAGCTGTAGTTCTCAGTGTCACATCCTGTACAGTAAAAAGAAAAGAAAATAATAAGCTATTTTTATATCGTTTTTTTCTTTTTTTGTAAATCTGGGATGAATGTGTAAAAAAAAAAAAGCCTAGTCCATCAAATGTGTCATCACACTGCTCAGGTAGTCAGTCATCGCTCAGCAGTGTCACTCTTCCATGCTGTCATCTCTGCTTCCAGTCTGGTGGTGGGGAAGCTGCTACACAGTTGTAATGGTGCTGGGATGAGCTGTCTGTGACCTAGTTTTGCTGTCTTCTCGTTAAATTGTTAATAGATCCTGAGTGCAGCATGGAGTCTCTCTAGGGAGCTGCAAAAAGAACCAAAAATAGCCCCCCACACACTACCGAGGTAATTTATTTATTTTACCAATTGCCAGGTCTTATGAAATCAGTCACTGAGAGAAAACATACATGAGCATCACATGAGGAAGGAGTGACGGAAACAACAAATCTTTAGAAGCTGCAGAAAAACATGTAAGTTTCTGCTGACACTGAAACCAACCCGCTAAAGAGCAAATTCTGGATAGACTCCATCTGAATTCTTGCAATGTGGACCGAACAAACAAAGAGAACTTGATGATAAAAGAGTTTTATTAAACTTAATTCACTTCATTATTTTTAGACAAATAATGTTTTAGGTCGTTAGCCACAAACACACAAAACAAAATAAGGAAAACAAACAAACAAAAACAAGAATTGTATGACCATTGAAAGGCTTTGATCATTTAAAAACTGCCAAACTTTTTAATAAAACTTGTCACTTTAAGTTCACGTGTTTCCTTGCACTCCGTGTAGGATGACATGTGGGTCATTTCTCACATATTTCCTGCTCGGCCATCTCGAATTTGCATGAAAATTTTATGGTCCCAAGTTTTAACACATGCAGTGAGTGCTCTGAAATTTTAGCTTCATATATCAAATACTTTGAAAGATACTGAAAGTGGTCAAAGTTTCCTTGTGGTGCTCTTATTATAACTCAGAGCAGAAAATATTCTAAAAATCTGATGATGGTGCGACCCGGGTTTTAAAATGGAAGAAGCACATATTTAACAAAATGATTTTCTGAATTATAATTAGTGTACCATCTGGTTTTATTTGGACAATCTAAAGATATTTTTGTTTTTGTGATACAACTTGTTATATTTGCTCCGTCCAGCATGACAGCTGATAATGGCATTTTCTTCAAATATGTGATTAATTATGTCACATCAAAAATAGTCTACATACTTTATTTTATAGTATTCTCTAATTCAACTATGTATATTCAGAAATGGTCAGTAATTTTTTTTTTTTGCAATTTGGAGGGGTGCTGGATTTTATTAATTTTATTTGAACTAGTCAATATTTTGACATGTTTTGATGTATCTGTCCCAGATCACATCATGATTGTGATTAATTCTGATGGTAAGAAAGACCAGTGATACAGGAGCACAAAGGACGAGAAAACTAATAATTTCTGGTGTTTATCGAGCTCTGTTTGTTGCCAGTCAACCATGATAGGCATAGTGGCACACACTGTACAGGAGGAGATCATCATTAGCAATATAATTATCATCACTGCAATCCATTTGTCAAGCTCCCTCTGTTTCTGGCATATGGGACTGGAAGCCTGCAACAGTCGTGGATCCTCCTCTGAGACAATGCAAGCTAAAAAAGAAATATACAGAAGCTGCATATAATCTGCTCAAACACCAACCAGTAACACAAACTTAGGTTCAGTTTAGCTATTGGCACCAGAACGTGTACGAGACTCGTGGTCTGCTCTCATCCAGCTTCCTGCCCTGACTCCCCAGATTTGTCTTTATGTTTGTGCTGCAGGGCCAAGACTTCAGAGTAAATCCAGATAACAAAGTGCAGAATCGATCAGTTCAATTATGTTTTAACAGCTAATGCTACTGATTGACCTGGTAGTTCAGCTTTCCATACTACATTGTGCCAAAACTTTAAACTAGCAAAAATCTCTTTGCTCAGTGTCCACAAGTTTGGGTCAGTACTCTTACCAAGATAGTTCCAAAGGCCAGATCTGAATGAGGGTGGGGGAGGTTCAATTTGCCATGTTGCAAGGAGAGCTTAACTTCTGTCTCGCTAGCTTGCCCTGCGCTCAGTGGATCTGCGCTCGACAGTGCAGCCTAGGCAGAGTAGTCGAACACAGATCCACCGAGCTCTCAACACAGACAGCATCGTCAGAAGAAAAGTTGTTAAAATAAATTAAAAATGTTGTATTGTTCGATACATATGTGTACCGAACCGAAAGCACTGTATCGAACGGTTCAATATCGATACGAGTATCGTTGCACCCCTAATATATGTATATATATATTTGTGTGTGTGTGTGCATATCAAATAATCTTCTTTAAAGTACATTGCAAAGTGTTTCCTATTGTAGAATATAAATTGCTAAGAAGTTTTCTTTTCTTTTTCTAATTATATACAACAAACATGTCTGTGGTACCTGCTCCTTTGGCAGTTTTAATAATCATGATAGCAGGCATCTCAGCTTGGTGTCACATCTGTTCCTTAGAATGTCAAGGTCACAGCTGTCAAGTGTGAACATTAATGGAAAGTGGACAGCTACAGGAGGTTAGATGTGCTTTAATGATAAAAAATATGCGAGGAGGGATATTTGATCATGTCTTGTAGAGCTAATCACAAAATATGGAAATACTACAGAGGTAGAATGCAGTAAAAACAGTAGAAGTGCTGTGTAGAATAACAACAGAACTTAAGATCAAGCTAGTCTTTCTTTCTGTTTGGCTTCAAAGGAGCCTGAAGTTTTTAATCGGTCTTGAGCAATACTTCTCCAGGCTTTATGAATGTTTGTTAATTATGAATTAATTATGAATTATGAATGTTCAAGCTTTTTCTTTGGAAATTGGCTGCTTGTATGCCAGAGGCGGAGCCAGGCATTTGAAACACCCAGGGCTTAGCCATAAAGGGTAGTATGCATTGGCGGCGGGGGGGTTTGCGGGGGGGGGGGGGGGGGGGGGGTAGAAATGAATGAAAAAGATTAATAGGCTCTGTTTTGAGTTTTGTTCAAAAAAGAATGACTTCATATAGGAAAAAAATATATCACATGTGCAGGACACCTTAAACTAGTTTTTTAATTAAGCAGCAAGGCAGAGCAAAATCAGGGCTGTATCAAGACACCGGGACTGAACCCCAATTCAACCAGACCCAGAACTGATCCGGAATTAAAACAGGACTACAACAGTAACCAAGACAGAACCAGAATCAGAACTAGATGATAGCAGCACTAAAAATCATCATAGCCCTGCACTACACTTATTTTTTAATTCTACCAAAGTCCACTATTTAGATTGAGAAAAGTTTATATAATTATTTAGCCTTGTTGTGCAAACAAGCCTGCAAAACTTAATAAATATAGAATTTGAAAAATAACAAACCTAAAAAGAAACACTAGGTACGAGATACATGAGTCCCTATGATACGGTGATACTTTTGGTAAACGACCATTTGACTAACATGTGTGTCTCACCTGCTCTTGTTCCACCTCTGTTCTGTCCTCATTCTCCATCTAAATCTCTGTTCCTCTCTCTCCCTCTCTGTTCCTCTCTCTCCCTCTCTGCTCCTCTCTCTCCCTCTTTGTGCTGACAATCATCAAATATACAGTTGAAACCAGATATTTACACACTCTTCAGACAAAAACACTTTTTTAATTGTAACATCAAATCAGACTAAATGTTTATTTTTTTAGATTGATAAATATAAAAACATATTTGTTAACTTTCAGAGTAAAGAGAGAAACTATCTGTATTTCTTAATTGCAAATGGCACCAAATTGTATTCATAATTGAGCCACACTTATGGAGCTCCACAATTCTTTTCTTGGTGTTTTGGTTGACATCTCTGGATTTTCCCATGTTAAAGAAACAGGCTCTGTGTTTTGCCTTATATGCATCCACAGCTGTGCCACCAATTTACTCACATGGACTCTACTAACCTATCAGAAGAGTCTTCAGCTCGCCTGGCTACGTTTCTCTAACAGCGCACTCGCAGGCAGCAGCTGCCCCGCTTAGTGTCTGAGCTTGGATCATACCAATATTAGGGGGGATTTACGCACAGTTGTAAATTCCCGAAGTACGGAGCCCCGCAGGGGACATGGGAGAAAAAAAAATTAAGACGGACTTTTGCGAGATCTCGCAAAACTATCTCGGGATCTCGCAAAAGTTTTGCGAGATCTCGCAAAACAAACTCGGGATCTCGCAAAACTTTTAGCCACATTCTTCGGATGCCGGCTCGAAGCCGACCGGGAGGTCGAGGCACATCGTCAACTTTACTGTGGGATCATCTTGTCAGGGAACCAAAGGTGAACATGCAAGCAGTGGAGATAGCAAAAGTAGATGCATTTAAATACCTGGGTATGGACTAGGGCTGGGCCATATCATACCTTTCACAGTGTAATGTTGGGCAACGATAAGAAAATGAAATATGGCGATAGAATATGGGTAAAACGCGCATGCGCAGTGCCTTTGTTTTCATACACACATGGCGGCGACGCAGAATAAGAAGAGCGAAAGCGGATCGTTGAATGAAACTGATGAACCAGAACTGGTTTGTAAAAATGCTGCAGCTTCACTGGTGGAACTGGTTTAGCTTTCGTCCATCAGATACACAACAAAGCACTATTTTTTGGTAGCGCATGCTAGCGGGCCGTCGTTATTACCGTGTTTTTTGGAAAATACGGCGCACTTAAAATCAATCCTTTGATTTTTCTGAAAAATCGACAGAGCCCCTTATAATCCCGTGTGCCTTATGTATGAATTCTGGTTGTGTTTACTGACCTCGAAATGATTTTATGTGCACGGCGCTCGAAAATCTGTCAAATGTTTCAGTACGACTTTGCTAAGATACGAAGCCGCACCGCTCGATGGATTGTCGGAGCATTACGGCTGTCGTTGGCAGGAGCCTCGCGGAGTGATATGTACTGCGCTTCAACATAATATTACCGTATTGTGTGTGTATAACCTCTTTTTAAGTTGTGTGGATATTCTACATGGTTATGCTGAGGATATGTCGGCCAGTTTCCACTGGAAATGCCTTTTGGTTAAACTGTCAGCAAAGAATTTGCATTTGCATTTGCAAATTTTTTATATAACTTTAATGCACATAAAAAAGCTGCTTGTGTAAGTGAAAATACATTGATGTCAGTCTTGGCATACAGTTTGATCTCATCTATGTAGAGTAGATAGCTGATGGTTACTCCACTCCTGAATCTATATTCTGTGGTGTAAATAAGGCACAGCGGGACCACAGATCATCACTTAGAGCCATTTCATTGAAATCACATCACACCACAACCCCTGAGTCCCCGTGTTTTTAACTGAGCGGCCGTGATTAAGGATGCCGTGCAGGTGCGTCCACCCTCCCTGCACGGCACCGCAGACCGCGCCCCACCACATACCTCCATCACCCGATTGAGGCCGGGGAGCCATCTGGCTGAACCTACTCCCCCGCCGCGAGTGGGAGAGGGAATCAGCCTGGACCGTCGGCACCCAACAGGGAGGTGCGAGTTCAGGTGGCCGCCCGCGAATCCAGTGGCGCCGGCGATGCTGGTTTGGAGGTCGGCCGCGTGGCAGATGGACACGGCACGGCTGGAACAGTCGTGAGCCCCAGCTCACAGGCGGCCAGCCGCCTGGACATGCAACACAAACACATTTCTGCACAGTGACAATGCTGCTTCCTCAACTGAACTAAGGGCACAAGTGATGAGAGTCAAACCTAAGTAGGGATGGGTATCGAAAGCCGGTTCTTGTTGAGAACCGGTTCCCACTGTTTCAATTCCTTGGAATTGTTTGCCCTTTTTGCAAACGATTCTCTTATCGATTCCAGTCGCCCCGAATGATGTCAACACGTTGCGGAGCGTCATTTACCTGGCAGGAAACATGGCACCTAAGCGGCTCAAACGCTCAAAAATTTGGTTATACTTTACGAGAACTGATGACAACAGGACAACTTGCAATACTTGAAAAGTAGATATTTCATTTAAGGCAGGAAACACTATGAATATGCAAAAGCATTTGCTCACAAAACACGCGATGACCTTAAATGAATGTCGTGTTTTTAATTCCGCTCCGGACTCGTGAATCTCAACCAGCAGCAGCGGTAACGTTTGCACGTCCTCTCCCATTAATGCGGCAGGTAAACAATCAACTAACAGTGCATATTATGTTAGCGCGATCTGCCTTATTACAAAACCTGCCATTACTGTGCATTTAGTGACCATGATGAGAGAGACAGAGTCTGGCTGGCTCAGATGCTGGCAGTTCTCACTGCAGTCTACTGGTAGCGTCTCCTTTCAGGCCAGGATAGACGAATGTCACCGAGCAGTGACTCAGTTTGTGGTCAAAGGTTTGCACCCGTTTGCCACAGCAGATGATTTTCAGTAAGTGAATGTGTTTAATTGTAGGCAGGGACATTACTGGATATTCTTGTGTAATTGCTACAGAATAATTTATGTTAAACTTTGTTATTGCTACAGAAGAATATTTATTTTATTATTTTACATTTACAATTTTTTTTCCCGGGGACCCTGTGACACCCGATTGAAGAGCCGTAGGCTGGATCTCTTAAGATCTCACTGTTGGGTTTGTAAGGCCATGTTACTCCTAAATTTCTATCTTGTTCAAAGAGAAGATATAAAACAAAGTTCTAAGCTAATCGACCTTATTGTTCTCCTTTTTTATAAAGAATCGAATCGTTAAACAGAATCGAAAATGGAATCGGAATCATGGAAATCTTATCAATACCCATCCCTAAACCTAAGTAAAAACTGGGATGGGCCGTGACAAACAACTCATATGAAAGTCACTCGTTGCTCCCTAAAGTCATCTTATGATATAGACTGCAGGCGCGCTCTTGTTCTGAAATTGAAGAGATGAAACCTCTGCTGAAGAAGTGAAATGGAACAGAGAATCAAATAGTGCAGAAAAAATGTGCTAATGTGTAAAGAGTGTGCACATTAGAAGTTCAGCCGTCATGTAAGCTGTGAAAAATGGAAGACTGTTAAGGGAAGAATGGAGTGGGCATGTTGGAGAAAAGAACGCTGTCCTCCAGACTTTAAAGGAAAACATTTTATTTATATTTCATGAACCAATAAGGCTAAACATACTTTGTTGCCATAGCTTGCAGCTAAAATACACCTGGTGATGATGCAGGAGTTGCTATGATAATGATATATACAGCTCTTGTTCAGTCTCCGTCTTTAAACTCAAAATGAGTTTTTGAGACAAAGACAAAAATAATCTCACTCAAAGTAACCACACACACACACACACACACACACACACACACACACACACACACACACACACACACACACACACACACACACACACACACGTGTGTGCATCCAGTTCTGACCTGCCGTTTTTTACTGTTCATCAATATTGTGCTCCATCTTCACATTGTACTGAAACAATTGCTCAACTCTTATTGTCATTCTCCTCCTGGATCTCAGCTCTGGCTGAATGCTCGCTTGTGGTGGGTGGAGGTGTGATGTATGGCACCATCACTTCATGGCACTGCCTCCTGCCCTCTTGAATAACAGACCACAATCAACCAACTGACAGTAAGCACGATGCCAGGAATCCCAGGAGATTTCTGCATGTAAACAGAAAAACAGATGGCCAAGTTGCCAAACAAGTTTTTCTTCTACTTGCTCTCCTGATGGCATAAGGGGACTCTGGGGGGAGATATTTGGCTTTATCTAGGCGTCCAGGCAGCAGAGCTATATAAACCCTCTATACACATTGAATATTCTATTATATTCTCATAAAAGTGTTCTATTAGGTTGAAGTCAGGGCTCTGTGCAAGCCAGTCAAGTTCTTCCACACCAACCTCTTCATCCATGTCTTTATGGACCTGGCTTTGTGCACTGGTGTGCAGTCATGTTGGAACGGGGAGGGGCCATCTCCAAACTGTTCCCCCAAAGCTGGGAGCATGGAATTGTCCAAAATGTCTTGTTTTCTTGAAGCATTAACAGTTCCTTTCATTCGAACTAAGGGGATGAACCTAGCTCCTGAAAAACAACCCCACACCACAATCACCCCTACACCAAACTTTACATTTAGTACAAAGCATCAGACAAGTACCGTTCTCCTGGCAACCACCAAAACCAGACTTGGTAATCTGAGTGACAGAAGGAGAAGCATGATTTGTTACTTCATGGACTATAGAGCTAGAGAGAACACGTCTCTACTCCTCAGTGGCGGTGTGGTTTGCACCACTGCATCTGATGCTTTGCATTGCTCTGGGTGATGTAAGGCTTGGATGCAGCTGCTTGACCATGGAAACCAATTCCATGAAGCTCTCTACACACTGTTGTTGAGCTAATCTGAAGGCCACATGAAATTTGGAGGTTTGTAGCGATTGACTCTGCGGAAACTTGGCGACCTTTGTGCGTCTCAGCGTTTTCTGAGCCCGATCTGTGATTTTGCATGGCTGTGGCTGAATTGCTGTCATTCCCAGTTACTTTCACTTTGCTATAATAACACTAACAGCTGACTGTGGAATATTTAGTAGTGAAGACATTTCACGACTGGACAAGTAACATCCTATCACTGTCACGGTTGACACTGGCCAACCGTGGGGATGTGAGGAAGGCGTGGAGCTCTGAATGCAAACAGTGCATTTATTTACAGTGAAAATGGAAAATAACAATAAATCCTCAGTGCGCTCCCGACTCCCGTGACGTCCTCTTCCCAGTGTCAGTGTTCCTTGTCCCCGCTCCTCAGTGTCTGAGCACCCCGTGCTCGCTGAGCTCTCGTTTCCACACTCCTCCTGGGGAGATAACAAACAGGCAGCTGTAAGACACACACAATGCGGCAGACTAACCGTACTGACCGGACGAGAGACTAACGTGAAGTCACGCAATGATCCAGCGTCGGAGAGAGCTCCACCACAATCTTAAGTAGCTCCTCCTACGGGGCTTCGTCAGCTGTGTGATGGTTTTCAGGTGTGGCCAACCACCTGGCAGGGCCACACCTACCAGGCCTGAAGGCGCCTGTAAACAGGTGCTCCCAGACACACCCAGACTCACACACATACCTGCAAGCAGGGAGAACGAGGGACAGCAACACCAAAAATACATATAATGTAATACAAGTCCATAACTGCTCAGGGACCCCAGGTCGCTCAGATCCAGGTCCCTGACAATCACGGTACCAGGCTGCAATTCACTGAGCTCCTGAATTCAGTGATTTACATGGGTGGGTGAATACTTTTGGCCATATTGTGTGTTTATCAAGAATGAGGAACACTGATGGCACAGATGCCAAACTAAAATGATACTTAATACTTTATATAATTATACTCTACACAGTCGCAGTCCGTGCATGTCAATATCAAGCATAAAAAAATAAGACGTGCCTTTTTTGTAGCATTAAGTATTGGCATGATTAGCAGTAAACTGCATGTTGCAGTACTTTTTATACTTTGTAATAAATATTTATTAACAATCCAACCACTTTTTGTATGCACATCAGCTCAGAACCCAGTATATGTTGGTATGCAGCCAATGATTGACCCGCTAACCTTTGACCTGTTCTAGTGCTTGAGCCACAGCCACCCCAAATAAACGGCACGAAACCAAAGGTCCATGTGAAGGAAACTCTTAGAAAAGCAGAAGTTGTGAATGAAGCGAGCCTCGGCTCACACTGTAAGCCTGGATGCAGTCTTACTGCAGGCGAACGGCATCATCCCATCAGAGAACTCTCAGGAGCTGCAGGAGCAGGTAGAGCAAACTTGTCTCTGCTGCAGAAACATGGATTATAGATCAGCTTATCACATCCTGGCTCGCCTCACAAAGAACCACACCTCTCCTTTCAATTGTCTTATGTGTTGCTCACATCTGTGTGACTATAGCAGATGCTTGTTTTGGTCCAGGAAACGATCAGATTGGTACTTGGGGGAATGAACAACATATTTTGGGTTGAAGGCAGGTTTACATGTAGCGTCTCAGGCTGATGTTAATTGTAACTTTTAATTGCTCATTGTTTCTCTTCTCATTTTTGCAGAGACAAGCATCTGGCCCAATGACCGGAAACAGCAAAGCATCTGTCCAAGGTATTTTTAAACCGAATTTAAATAATGTGAAGTTTTCACCAAAGATTAGATTGTTTAAAAGACAATCGTGCATAAATCTTTACACACTAAAGTGACTTCAACACCACAATAACAAGCTAAATTTCTCATATATTCTCTACTTCTGAGTGGTTTAATTTAAAGCACTGCATAAGTGTTTTTAAAGCACATTATAGGTTTTATATTATCCACAGCTGTGAACATGGTGGAAAAGATTTACAGTAAAATAAGCGTATTTTTTGCATTTAGTAAGCACAGTTCTTGAGTAAATGTACCCACACTAGAGTTCAAGTGTTTGGGCATTTTTGCATATTTAATTTTAAGATATATTCTGCTTTAAACCATCAAGTTAAAACAACAAACTGAGAGACAAAAACAAACAAACAAACACAACCTCATAAATCCACCAAGACAGTTTTTCACACCAGCTTGTGCACATGTTAGTGTCACAATCTGGCTGAAGCAGACTGTATGGAGTGAGGAGGAGGACCCAAGTCCTGACATTCGAAAGAACAAAACTTGAGCTTGACAAAAAACGAGCCTAACCCTAACAATACAAAACAGAAGGGCAAGTGTGAAACTAAACTATAACCTAAACTGGGTGATCCAACGATAACACAAAAAAACTGGAACATGAACGTGGAAACCCGGCATGAAAAACCTGGAACGTGAAGACTTGACATAAATACACGAAATCCCTGGAAACATGGATGTAGTAACAAGTAGAGATGGACCGATCCGATATTACGTATCGGTATCGGTCCGATACTGACCTAAATTACTGGATCGGATATCGGAGAAAAATAAAAAATGTAATCCGATCCATTAAATATCACGAAAGCACCTCACAAAACTTGCAACACGCCGTAACTCACCTCAGAACGTTAGCAATCGGAGCAGTATGCGTCACGTGATAGAGCGGCTGTGGCATGCGGGACCTGTCGGTGGTCTGGATAGCATTTGGAGCTTCGCTAGCAACCTGGCATTTCATCTCCGACAAAGTTATCCCCGAGAGAAGTAAAGCACGTGTGTAAGTCCATCTCTGAATGTTTGTAAAGCATTCCCACGTTAAGCTTAACGAGCGACTGCCTCTCGCTCTCCGGCTGCTACTTCAATCATGAAACTGCTTAAATGATCAGCTGATCGGCTTTTCTGTCGCGAGTCCGTCTCTCTTGTTTGTTTTTGGTCCACTTTGCACCAGAAAGAGGAAACCAGCGGCTGAACAACAGCAGCACGTTTAAGCTTGATAAGCTGTTGTTACAATTTATTTAATCTTACTTTCTACTCTAGGATCTTTTTCTACGTAGCTGACGGCTGGTAACTGTGCAGGGGCGGATCTAGCAAAGTTTAGCCAGGGGGGCCGATAGGGCATTAACTGGGAAAAGGGGGCACAAAGACATACTTTTCTTTCTTATTCTCATTTAAAATGTCGAGCTTTTAATAAATAATTATCTGACACCCAAAGTTTTAATTTGATGTAAAATGAATAGAAGTCAATTACTGTATATAGTGACTATTAAGTCTAATATATATACCCTAGTAAGCTATAGTACTTTTTACTTTGGGAAGGTACCATCTGTGCAGTCTGCAATTTTGTTGAAGAAAGATGTTGAATCTATTTAATATTTCTTGAAAAAGAATTGATTTCTGTGCATTTTTTTTTCACAATGCATCAAATTAAGGTTGATTACGTTGATTAAGCATCATGAGGTGGAGCGTGAGGGGTGGTTCCCTATTTTTTATTTATTTATTTTTGTTGTTGCTGGGAGTTGGAACCCTATTAGTTAGGTTGCTTAATATTTACGCTAAGTACTCTTTAAAATACCAGAATAGGGAGGATGGTGTAGGTCTAAGTTTATTAGATTGATCAGTATTGCTGAACTATGAAATATTTTTTTTGTATACAGGTATAACAGAATAGCTTTAGTGTAGTTGTTGTTTTAAACTTGAGTATGAACTTGCAGACTTGCAAAATGCAGCAAGATATTTTAAAAAACAGTTTTGTTGATTAAAAAACACTATATCGGATTCATATCGGTATCGGCAGATATCCAAATTTATGATATCGGTATCGGACATAAAAAAGTGGTATCGTGCCATCTCTAGTAACAAGCACACATAGCAGGAAAGCAGACAACCGGACAAGGAATGAGTGAAAACTCGGAGACTAAATACACACAGGAGGTGATCAGGGGAAGTGAAACTAAATACACTGAACATAGAACGCCAGACCTCTTCAAAATAAAACAGGAAACATAACAGGACGCAGACATGACACACGGACTGTTGAGGGACACGCACATTATGAATACAGAGGGGGAAAGGGGACTGGGGATGAGACACGGACATAACTAAGCACAAACAGAACATGATGGCTGGGGGGAAACACGTGACAGAAGGAATGCATCACAAGTGGAAAACATGTAAACAAGAGGAGCAGATGGGAGAGAAAGGCATCAATGAACCACATGAAGGGCGACTTAAACACAAGGGGTGAAGACATAAGGGGAATCTAATAAAAAATGAACTATAACTGGGCAACGTAGGGGCATAAGGTAACTAAATTGTCATGCGCCGCGGCGCGCGTGCACAAAAGGATCCAAACGCAGACTCAAGCGCTAGCAGAAAAGGACACTTTATTATAATAACAAAAGGCGAAAACCAAAGGAGCAAAACGAGGAACTACAAAACCCGGGAAACAATGATGCGAGGAAGCCGGAATCGGGACCGTGGGAGGCTGCAACAGAAAGGGGAGAAGATTACTAGGGAGCCGGGAAGCGGAGGAAACACATCAAAACTGAGTTAGACCAGTTGGCTTACGATTAGAGCGGGACCGTGGGAGCTGGGGAGGGAAGTCCGTGGAGGTAGTGGATGGGCCAGATGATGCACCGGGTGATCCAATTGAGCAGGAGGACAGGCAGGTGGCAGACGCTGAACGCCGGATCGAAACCTAGACACAAGTAGGCAGATTTAACGCAGCTCCAACAAGATAGTAATGCAACGCTTTCGCGGGAGTCTAGTTACCACAGAGAGGTGATTAACGGACTGGCGTGGAGCATCCGTCAGCGCCGGGTTATTAAGTAGCTCTTCAGGTAATCACCCCGATGGAGAGCAGGTGTGCCGGTGATGGCCCAGCCTGGGGGTGTGGCTACCCGCACATCACACACAGGACCACGGACAATGACATAGACCATCAAAATAAAACTCAAAGCACTGGGTCAAACGACCCAGGACCGTTACAGTTAGTTACAGAGCTGAAGCTGGGCATTTTAATATGGGAGCGTATCAGGACCCATGGCCTCTAAACCAGCCTCAAAACAGTCGTTTTTGGCAATGCTGCTATGGCTTCATTTTTCATCCTCAGAGGTTTTCACTTGGTAATGATACAACTTGGCAAAAACATAATTTTTTATATCTGACATCTTTAAACAATAAGAAAGTGTTACAACCAGTTTTCTTAAAATAAATAAATGAATAAATACAAGTATATATTTTTTAATCCTCATATTTGAATGTTTTCTCTGCAATTAAGGATTATTATTGTGAAATTTCATGCTGATAAAATGAAATCTAACATTGTGCTCCAGTATACCTGTCGTGCTTTTCTTATTTAATTTGAATAGTTAATTTCAGTTTGTTTCTTCACTGTTTATCTGAAACAACACACCAGTTCTTTCTAGCATGGCAGTGACTTACTTTGTAAACTGGGCCATGGTATTGTTGGCACGATGAAGTAATTCTAATCCCTTGAGTTATAAACAGCAAAATTGGACTGTGAATACTTGGCAGAATCCTTTGAAATTCATAAATGGTGCTAAGTGCAGAACTATCATCCTGGCAAAATGATAGTGTGGAAGAACAAAAGACTGCTTCTAATGAACCTCACACCAGTGAATGGCATTTTTCAAGACCTGAGCTCAGGTGAGAAAATCAGTCTGGCTTGCAGGATTATCAGTCGCTAACTAAGCTTAAAAATATATATCCTGTCAGGAATATGCATTCAGCAGCTGTTCGACCATGGAGAAGGTGTCATAAATCTTGTAAGTAAATCTAAGTAAGTCACTGTAGTCTGCACATTTTCTGAATTCAATTTCACGGCACTCACTGAATGTAATCTCCTCCACTGCTCGAAGGTAACATTCTTCTCACACAATCAGTGTAGCAGGTTAATAGCAGCCCATTCACTGCCAAACAGTTCCATAGTTCATTCAGCACAGAAGGACCGGATGTTATTTCGCCTCCGTCTCTGGGGCTGCTGATAACCCTGTAAAGACCCCGTGTTGAAATGGATTTTTGTCTCAACCTTTGGGATGATGAAGTGCGTTGCAGCTCTGGCTCGGTCCGAAGGGGGACATGACAGCAGTGATCAGGAGGAATTTGAGGACACTAAATTGAATTTGACACGTGTGAATTGCATTCTTGTGACATTTGTCCGTTTTGGTCTTTCCTTTTAAGAAGAGGTGGTAAGCTGTGTGCCCTTGAATTCTATGCAGGAAAGAAAAGGCACTCACAAAATGAATAATGCTCAACACATGACAATATCAGGAATCACAAATCCAAAGATGACATGTGTTGCATAGATTGTATAGAAACCTCCTTCACATAGATGGAGCCATACAACTGCTGTCATTTGCCTGTTTGCTTTGGCATAGCCACTCCAATGTCTCTATTCTCACCTCTAACATTTTTTTAATCCATTCATATAAATTACATGCCATGTTCCAGCTTCAGAAAAAGGGAAATCTCAAAAAGCAATTTCTCACTGTAGCAGTTTATATTTGTCAGCAAGACCTTCCTGCTCTTCCATGTGCGTATGCGGACAGTGGCGTGAAAGAGGCCCAGAGAACAGCAGCAAAACCTGAAGTCAAACATGGCGGCCCATTGTGTGGGGCTTGTGGGACGAAGCTATATCTCTTAAAAATACAGAACATAATAACTAATTTACTTTACAACATTCATGGACTGTACCATTTAATATACTCAGAATTCTAAGCAACACTTAAACATATGGGAATTGTTATCTTTTATTTCTTAATTTAAACTTTTTTTTCTTTTCTGACTCCAGCAGATAAAGATAGAAACAAAGTTACTGCCAAAGTCCACAGTGCCTTGCAGTCTGGGATAATTTACATTTCCCTGTTTCAAGATTATAGATGTTTCCAATGTTTGTTTGCCTAGGCCTTCACTAATCATTGTCCATATACTCTAAGGTTGCTGTAATATATATGTAAATGATCTGCAGCAATGATTTACAGATGGGATTCATTCATTGGTTCAGCAGTATGACATACATATGACCTAAAGCCTGATGTGCTTTTAAAAGTTTCTTTGTGGTGTAAAGGGCATGAGCCATGTGGAGCAGGTGTGACTATAAAGAGTGATGGTGTGTGTGTGTAATAGAGAGAGATGTGTGTGTGGCTTCTGCAGTTATGAAATATAAAGTTGTTTTTCACTGTCATCCAAGGGCTTCAAGGTCAACAAAAGGTACCATCTAAGCGTAAGTAGGCCATTTGGAAAAAAAATCACCTTTCATGCAAGAGTGCACAACCACGCACGGAGCACTGTACTGCATGAAAACTGTAATGCTCAAATAAACAACTGACCTTTTAAAAAAGCGAATGAATGAGCATGATGTTTTCTGGTGGGTTTTTTTTATTGCCGTGAGAACTGAAGAGATATCCTGTAAAACTTTTCACATGTTCATGTTCTGTGATCAAGCAGCCAGATGCACTTCTGTCTTCTCTGTTTATCCCTGTTTGGGCACTTCATCTTTGTTGCTTTGAATCTATTAATCAGAAGCTTGTTTCTTAATTAAGTACAGTGCATCTCATTCCCTTCACACACAGCACCCGGAGGCTTGAAGGAGTTTTGGGTTCTGGCTTAAAGAACTAGAATCTTCTCTGCTGCGCTGTGAAGAGCACGTTCCCCGTTTGCTTCTTTTGACAGTTTGGGAGCTTCTGCTCTGTCCTTTTACTGAATGTCAGCCATCTGTAATGACATTTACATCTAACAAGAAAGAGGTCACTTCTGCAGCACTGCAACAGAGCAGTAAACTGCAAAATCTTTACTAAATGTTTTCTTTCTGTGTTTATAAACCGCCGTTTATACTGTTGTGTTCGTGTCCAATAATGGCTCGTTTAATGGCTTCCCCATGCCCAGAGTTTACCGGTCTCTTTGAATCTGTAAAACATTAGGCTTCCCTCAGCTGTCGAGGATCTTCCAGCCTGACGAGGATAAAAGTTAGGCTCATGAAGCTGGCGGATCAGTGTAAAATAATGGTTTGAAATTAAATACAAAGAGAAAATATAACGTAAGTAGAAGCAGTATTCATGCATATGTTCCAAGAAGCGGCTTTACCTTGCTCTCTGTGTCAGGAGTAGAGGTTAGCCAAGTTTGTCAAACTAACCAGCTAGTCTTCATCTCAAAAAACTTTTATGCAAATTTACATATTTTTGTAAAACCAAAAGTTTACAATACCTGTAATAACTAGGAATAAAAAAACAGCCCTGGTTGCTGAATGTTCTCTTTCACAGGATAAAACAGAAACTTAGCGTTTTGGACACCAAGGGTAAGAAATATTGAGACTCCCAGTTCATGACATGTGGACACTTGTAAAGGTTTTCTTTGCCAAAACACATAAAAAGTCATTTGGCATCAAATATTTTTTCAGCGCACAGGTTTACCAGGTAATTTTGAAGCTTGAATCCATCCTGTGAAAGTGAGACAAATTAGTGAGTGAAAACAAAGCCCCAAACTTCCTTAACTTGGATGAGTTTACATCCTAATTATTGACAGGAATTACAAACTTGCAGATTACAGAACAACAGTATTTGACCCTCTGGGATGAAGTGTGTTGGTGATTATATGTTACAAGCCTCAGGGGGGCAGTAGTGAGTCCTTTATCATTTGATGCACTGTATTCAGATGACGTCACATTACTAGAGGTTCATTTTGCTCAGAAGATAGAACAGGTCATCCATCAGTTGGAAAGTTGGTGGTTCAGTTCTTGGTTGTGGCCTGTTGAGGAAAAGCTGGATCGTCAGACACCAGCTTGTCGGTCTGGTGACTCAAACAAGCTCTCCTCCGCATAAATCACTTCGCCAACCCCAATGTTACGGTTAACAGGTGGATTTTCCCATTTGAGTGCAGCTAGCCGAACAGCGAACACCCACTTATTGCTAAAGAGACAGAGAGTGAAAGTGGACAGCATAGATTGTGCCTTGAGAGAAATCTTTCAGGAACTTTTGATATGTTTATGAACTCCCCTCTTGAAAGTCCTGCTGTCCTCTCACATTTCCACGTCTCCTCTCTCCCCAGAAGAAAAGAAGAACAACCTCCCCCCGGATTTCGACATCGACATGGACGCCCCGGAGACGGCGAAGGCTGCTGTGACCATCCAGTCACAGTTCAGGAAATTCCAGAAAAAGAAGCAGGATGTGAAGTCGTAGAGTGGCATCTCTTAGCCTCGTCTTCAGCTGACGTGGGCCCGGTCATGCATGTCAATTAAACTGCATCATTATGAACTGGAAAGGGAGGGTGAGGGCGAGATTCCTGAAGGTGGAGGTAGAAGGGTGCGGTTAAATTGTACCTTTGTGAAAGTCTGTGCATAATGAATAACTTTACTATATACAAAATGTTGCATTATTACTTTCTTGGTGTATGTATTTAGATAATAATATAATTTTGCTATTTCTTTTTTACTTCAGTGACACTTTACAGTGTGGTTTCACACTCACTGCACACCCACATAAACAGGAAGCTGGCAGGTCTTCTCATGTAATGTTAAACAGCGATCTTTGATTGATGCTATAATCTGGGTCACAGTACCAGCAGAAGAGTTGGGCTCCACTGGAGGCCTGTTACTGGCTTCTTCCTGTGGCTGAGCAGAATGATTCCATACTGTTACCAGTGTCTTTAAAATCCAATCAGTTTAGTGTCTCTAAATGTGTTCACATGTCAGAGATCTCCTCTCCAACACACTTTTCCCCCGATGACTCTCTCAGTTGTATCTTTGTTGAGACTGCAGATGTTGTGATTGTGGTTCTTTGTTGTGGTTCCAGTGTGATTGTTCATTTTTAGATTGGCTCACGTGTATTGTACAAGCACACACATGCATGCATGAAAGCTCACACATACGTGCACACATGCATACCCACTTCTACAGAGAAATAAATAAAGACAACGGAAAGGAGTGATTTTTTTTTTTGAGTATTTCTTTCCTTGCTACAGAATTCGTGCACCGCATGCAGCAGGTCACATGCTTCAACATCTGTGATTTAAGAAGAAAGTTGAAAAAGCTGACAGTGAAGCATTCATGTGCAAAGCTGCAAGATTATACGAAAACTTTAGTGACGATTGTGAAAGTGGTTAAATGCACACACAATGTACTTTGTGTGCTGCAGTTAAAAGTCTATTTTCATTGATCACAGTGCTATACAAATATTGCACTAGTTAATTTTTTTTGCTAGTATATACAAGCTGGGATCAAAAGGTTCTAATGATTGACCTTGAAAAGAGGTTTTAAGTGATTCATGAACGTCGTTGATTTCTCATTCAACATCCTTTTGTCCTTATGGACCTGTGCCCTTAACTTGAATTTCATTTTTGGTAATGTGGACAAAAGAGTTGCACTAACCAAACTGTTGAATATTTTGAATTTAAATATTTTTTAAAGCAGCTTAAAAGTACAACTTTCTCAAACACAGATTTCTCCATCATTCTAGTAGCAGATGTTTGGCTTCTAGAAAACAAAATCATGAATTAATTAAAACTGGAAAAACAAAACAGGAGATCCAATTAAATTTTTATTTTCGATTGTCACAAACAGTGTCCAGGAGCATAAAATCTAAGCAATGTAGAAATGAGCTACATTCTACGCATCAGAAATGAGCTCCTGGGGCTTGTTGACATGACAGGATTCAGTATGTGACTGGACTGTCTCCACTTGGCTCTAAAAACACCTTCGCAGCATGGCAGACCACAAATGCTGAGCCACGTGTTCCTATTTTTGCCCTGCAGTGCTACTCATTACTAATTTGTTACCATGGAAACACTGAGTTATAATGCAGGCAGACTTTTTAAGTGTAAGTTACGTGGGGTTTTTGTGTCGTTTCAGAGCAACAATATCATACGGCGTTAAACACAGTGCTGCAGGTGAATCTCTGCTCTTCTGCCATCTCATCAAAAAGCACAGCTGCTGACCACAGTGTTCAGTAACAGAACCTCAGTGGAGTGGAAGACGTGAAATTCTAATTTAAACCTGTTTCCTAGTAGATATATTGGGTATTATTTCACATTAAAATCATTCGTAATGGAAGCTGAGAATATTAAACCAACGATTTTATCAGGAAGTAATGACATGTTTGTTATGCTGTGTATTATGTTCTTTTCAGAAACTGTCCAGGCATCCTACTGCACTGTATGATCTGTAAAATTCATTTGAAACATTTGCCATATTCCCACAAGTAAACTCAAGCTATAATGACAAACTAAAGTGAAGTTTTCTTTCTTCTTTTGTGTCTTTATGATTTGCAAACCTGGATGTGGGCAGATTATCCCTTTCTTCTTAGCATATTGTGTAAAGTAACTTCAGACTGGAAGGGAAGCATCTATGATGACGTGTCTTCTCTGTGCGGGTTTGTGCCTTTGGCCCTGGGTTTTTCATCACCTCCCTGATCGATAACCTGGCAGCCGGCTTCAGAAAGAGTCCTGATAGTTCCAAACTTCTTCTATTTTACATTTCTTGAGTGCTCATAGCAGCCCTTGCACAAATTAAGGTTTAAGTTTCAGCAAAGTTTTATTATGTAGGCATTTTTCCCAACATGCTGTGTTTAAATTGGGATTTTATATACATGTATGAATGTGTGTCCCAGCTAAGTACGAGTTGGGCACACTCACATTCTTGAATACATCTGTAAGGAACAATTTCAATTTAGATTTTCAGTGAAATCTGTAGAAATTTCTGATTAGTTGATCTGATCTGATCTCTTCGCTTTTTCATTTGGATATATCGATGTTGATTTTGCCAGCTGAGTGCGAACAGATCACACTGTAAGGATTTCTCTGTGATCATCACATAAACTCCTTTGCTGTAACTCACTAAATGAGTTTGTGAGGAGTAAAAATATCTGGAATCCAATAAATGACAACATAAACAATGCCAGCTGCCTGAGCCATGCTCAGAGCTCATTGCTTCAGGTCTGCACTGGGACATGCATCCGTGCTTATTACTTTACGTTTTCAGAACCACTTCCTCAGCTCTGCAAACGATGGATTCATATTTCTCAGGCTGATCAGAGGCAAAGAATTCAGTGCAGCCTGAACCTTATTTATGACAGCTGTTATTAACCACTGAGTGTGGTGGTGAGTAAATCTCTGTCACCGTGCTTAATTTGTTGTGGACTTTGGAGGTGGATGGCAGATACAGTTGTCATGCTGAGTAATACACCTTCCTGCTAATCTGTGTCTTGTGATATAAGACCATGGAAGCAATTTAGCAGGCAGGACGTGTGAGGCTCAGGTGGACTCTTCAGGATGGCAGGCTGGTGAGTTCAGAATCAATAAACCAGTTTAGGAAGATTCTTCATAATTCTGTCACTACTGTTCACACTTATCCTCTGCAGCAACACCAGACGGAGTCTTGACAGGCTGAAATTTAACAACACTTTAAATTGACACTGACTTCATTAGAGCAGAAAATTAAACTGATATGTTTCACTCCAGTCTTTTCAGCGCATTTCGTCCCTTGCGTGATATTTAACTTCAGCCTACATGTCCCACAGTGCCTTCTGCCTGTTAAGTGGCACTTTATTGCTTGGCAGTTCTCTTTATCCTTTCTTAATAATACCACAGAAATGTGTGAAATGATCTGAAAACCTCAATGAACATGTCTGTTATGGTGAAGAAGCTGTTATCAGTCCAACTGCATTCCTGCTCCGGCCAAATGTCACCCTCACAAGCTCTAGAAGTGCTTTGATTTTCAAATGACAATAATTATACTAAACTTTATCGATTAATGCCAAAAAAAGCTTAAAATGAAGTTAGTACCTTTTATTAAAATGTGTTCTGGAGCAGTGAACCTGATGCCTCCAAATACCGTGGACAGTCATGTGGTACAGAGGGGCACTGGTAGTGAAAGAACTGGTCCCACTCCCCAATTTCAGATGAATGATCTGAATTACACTTGTAGTCTTTAGAAATGAAGTTTCATGTTTCAGGCAATCAGAGCTAAATCCATCCTAGAGTTTCTCAGTGTACGGCACCACAGCAGTTAGTCACGACCAACTGTGGCTGCAACATAATCATCTGGCACTAAGTTAGAAAAACGAAAAATGTTTCTATGAGAATTTCTATTTAAAATTAAGTTCAAAACTGAAGAAATACATCAGTTTTAAGATTGTGGGAATAATTTTAGAGCCACAACTGAATTTGATAAGTATGTTTGGAAGATTTCAGATATGTTTAAGGTCAACCTGAACTGTTTTAAGTAAATTTGACTCCACCCGCTCCGGCAGCACAGTCATTTGGGCATTCATTCATATTCTATGGCAATATGGCATCAAGCACCACCATCTATAATTAAATATCTGACATGTTTATATAATTAAACTCTGACAACATTGGATAAAAAGTCTGTTCTGGGGCATCGCTGTCACATTTAAAAGAAATATAACTGATTTAGTTTTGAGTGTTTCATTCATTTGGTTTTCTTAAATGAGTTTTGTATAAACAGTCCTGCCCTGTTTATACAAATGCGTCTTTCTAGATAAACCCAAAGACGAGACAGTAGCAGAGTTACCTGGAGCACGGTTAGTTGCTTTAACCTGTCACATCACTGATCTAAATTTGGATAATCAGCGTTGATGTTCCACGTCATCGATGGACGACACAACTGAAATCAAACTGATCACAGATTTTCAATCTTTCACAGTAAAGGTCAAAGGCTGCTTTCAAAATAAATCTGAACTGCTTTTATTTTAAATGAATTATATAATTGTATATAATTTACAGTGTAATTTCTCAGTTATTGCAGTCAACAGCTGCAAAGCCTCATGGAGAGAGTGGAGCCACTGACATTAGGAGTCTGCAAACCACTGGATGTCATGGCGTTTAAAAGTGAGGCTGCTGGTGTGTTAGGCATTCTTAAAATAATGTTTTGTGCTTTCAGTCAGCTTCGATTTATACAGTCATCCCTGAGCACAGACGTGGGATTCATTCTGAAGCTACGGAAACTTTTGAAATTTTGCTTAAAACACATCTGAGCTGAGGATGAAAAATTATAATAGCTTATCATGAACAGTTCAGACGTCTGACTCTCTCTCAAAACTGGGAACCCTAAAGAGTAAGTCAATAGATGTCAGTGGGAATAACATGACACCGGGAAAAATGACTCAACTGTACTGCCTGTTTTCTTTTCCTTTAGGGCAGGAGTGTCAAACATAACGCCCGGGGTTGAGAATCAGCTTTGGAAAGGTGAAGAAGGACCCTGGAATTTCAACTGTATTTTCAGAAGTTTCCTAGTGTTTCCTACTGATAGCTTTTCCTATTCATACTAAAGTAATTGAATTCCAGATTTCTGTATTTTACACATTTAAGATTCATGCTCACAGATTTCTTTCATTTACGACAGCAGCATGTAGAAAAAACAAGACTTAGTGTTGAAATTGTGCTTGTTTTTCTTATATCTCACTGTTTACACTGACAGAAAGGGGACTTTCACTACATACGATCAAAGGGAATAAAATGGCTTGGACACCCCTGCTTTAAGGAAAAGAAACATTTACACTGTTGCTGTGCATTCTGGGATTTTGAGGCTTTGTTGGTGTTTTCGTCATTTGTCTTCTGACAAAATCTCTCCATGCTGCACATTTGCTGCTGAATATCTCTGGAAAACATCCCGTCCACGATTCAGGGCAGACTCAGCTGCTCATCTTAGTTTAAAGCAGGTTTGATAGAGAGGGTCTCAGCACACTGCAGGCTCATTGTGTTGACCAGACTGTACTGAGCAGCACATCACTGCCACCTGCAGGTAGGGAGTACAACGCTCAACATTAGGAAACTCATGTTTCATTGCTGTCACAGTGACAAAAACGAGGTGAAGACCGGGCATCTCTCTCGCCGAAATTCACGGCCCAAGCAGGCAGGGAGCGCGGCCTCCACCCGCTCTGGGCCCGTCTGCTCCGTCACCTCCGCCCCACCATCAAAGCTGCGAGGGACACTTTGGGGAACAGCCATTTTATTAATCAAATTTGAACCTTTGTGTTAGTTTCTCTTTATTCCAGTGCCACCATGGTGAACACTCATGTTAAAAATAAAAAGTGACATTTTTTTTGTTAAAATGTATAATCATAATGAAGACAGTTAATCATAGAAACTAATCATAGAAACTGACATTATGACCTCACAGCATTTTGGATCCCTCAGGCTAACTGAAAGAAAGAGAACAGAAACGGGCCAGGGCAGACAGGAACAGAAAAACAGTTTCTTACGTATATATCCACATGAACTTTTTTTTTCAGATACTTCCCATAGACATTATAGGTTTGGTTCGAAGGGGGGAATTCTGCTGGATTGTCTCACGTTTTTTTTTCCCTGTAGAGGAGCATTGCTGCAATGCAGCAACAGTAAATCTACTGAGGACAGTGAGAGCCCTGAAGACTCTACCTAGTGCACTGAGAGAAGGGATCTGGACACACTTGAGTCGGGCTGTTGTGAAGTGCAAACCATCAGTACTCAAAAACCTCCCTGTTCTAGCTAACATCATTTACCAACCTGGCAGACAAGCAGTGGTAAACTACACCTGAATACAAAAGCTGGAGTGTGTCCGGCTCTGTAAGTATACTCACAACATAGTTATTTATCATCATTACAGTACAGTATAGAGCAATAGTTTCCATAGACTTTTCATATCTTTTTTCATATTGCACCATCAGAGAATGGGACACAGAGAAAGATCAACAGAGACTCCATTTCCTAATTAAAATGAGATATGTGCAAACATGACTAAGGACTTTATTAACCAAATCAATTCTTCCCTGTAATATCCACAAATAAAAGTGATTTCTCTTTTTATATATATATTTATAGTAATAAGAATAATAAATCTTCACATTGGATCATTTCATAGTGTGACAAAATGCTCGACTGGGCTGCCCACCCAGCCGCGATCATAATCCTCATTGTCTTTTAATTGGTCAGTCCCCATGCATCCATAGGAAATAGATTTTTTTTTCTTCAAAAAAAGTAACAATTTGAGAGCAGCTGAAAAGTTTGGACTCTAGTTTCAATTGCTTTTGTTCCGAGATTTCTCCGAGTTTCACTGAATGCTTCAGAAGAAAATTCCATAGGAAAAAACATGACTCCAAATCGTCATCTTCCAGAAACCAGGAAAAGAAACCAAAGAGGAAGAAAAAAAGATGTCCAGGTTCTTATGAAAACACTGGAGAAGTGATGGTGATAATAGATCACTTGGTAATCAGTAATTAATGATCAATAATAGCTGACAACTAACAATTAATAATCACCAATTTCTTATAAAGAATGAACAAGAATAAATAAATGCTCCCTCATTACTCAATTAGTTTGGCAAAGCTCCGACTGGACTCCTCTCCAAATGAGTGAAATTTTTTTTTCTCAAGTGATACAAACAAATAAACAAAACAAAACAAAAAATACAAACAAGAGGTGAAAGAAAAGTCTAAAATAAATAAAAGGACATTAGTAAAAGTGACCCCGTCCTCGGAGGGAGGGGACATATATACAGAACTGTGTGGTGAAAGTCAGTTTACTGCACTTGAGTGTTAAGTCCAGTGTTAGAGTGAGTTCTAGTCCCGCCCCAGGTGCCCCTGCTGTTATACTAGCGTATAAGACTTTGCGTAGGGGTTGCTGCTCTGTTTCAGATGTCCTCTGGAGTCCAGCAGGGACTCCTGGGAGGTGCTGAGCTTGGCTGCCTGGGCCAGCTCTGAGCCCTCTCTGTGGGGGAGTGTGGCCGCTGATCCGGGTTGCCACTGGGCCACTGGGTCCCTGCTGGCCTGAGGGGCCTCTGTAGGTGTCGGGGGCGCCATCCGAGAGGGCCGCTTCAGCGAGCGGCTCTTCTGGGGCTCAAGGCAGGCTTGACCCATGGCCGCTCTCTCCCCACTAGCTGTCCCCCTAGATGACCCCGAGCAAGACATGCCTCGGTTTAACAGGAAGTCCATGCGCAGATAGGGAGGAAGGTGAACCAGCTCGCCCCCTGAGGGACAACAAACACAGAGCAGGGTCAGTAAGACGACAGACACTCCTGAACAACCTCACCCTGTTCTTATCAGGCTAAAATAATCCTGCTTATTCTTTTCAGCCAAATTACTCTTCCACTCCTGTGACATTGAAGGCGTGTGGAATAACTGGGCACTCTTATTTTGAAATGCACAAAACACCAAATCAGCAGTAATGCACTAATGCATGCGCTAATCAGGTAATGGACAGTTTCATTCATGTGGATTTACATTATAATGGCTGGGATTTGCTCACACTATCAAAACGTTCCTGTGCCTTTTAAAGCAGATATCGCTGCCTTTCTTTTTTGCCACATTTATAATGAATTTTTAGACAATGCTTCTGCATCTGTGTCCAAGTTGTTTTCATTCAGATTCGACTTGTGGTTTCACTTTAAATAAGACGACTATCAGCTTGAATGAATTCACTGCTGGTGTTAATATTAGGGGTAAACATTAGAGATGTTGAGCAGTTATAGTTTCAGGCAGGCTGACGTGTGGCCTCTGGACAGCTTGGCCTCACCCGGTCTGTGAGCCTTGGGCACGGCCATGTTCATAACCCGACTGACGTCCTGAGGCTTGGGTGGGGAAGCGGTGAAGCGGCAGATGCCTGATTCGGATGGTGTGCTGGAGGTCAGGCTGTCGGTGTAGTCATTGGTGCCTGCCGTCATCTGCTCTGACGAAGTGTCAGAAATGAAGCATTCGGTGATGGTGAATTTGGCGTGTCGCAGCTGCTCCTCCATCTTGGCGTGCTCGTAGGCTCTGGCGAGCTCCTCGTAAGTGGAGGAGGCGCTCTCTGTTGACACCATGCTGCTCCGTGCACGGTCTGGATCAGGCCCAGAGTTAGTGGAGTGGATCATTGTTAGAATTAGTGCAATGGCATTTTGTGAAGGTTAATACAGGTGCTATGCTGTTAGACACGTAGGGTCACACAGAGCAGCTCTGTGTCATTTACCTGTGTCCTGAGATGGGCTGACGCTGTAGCTGTCACTCTCCTTGTCAACAGAGCCTGCCACTCTGGGTGTGGGCAGCCTCCAATCAGTGCTCAGAGTGTGAGAGGAGACTGGCGGGTGGGGGCGGTTTAGGGTCCACTGGCTGGCGTACCTGTTGCGAGCAGCTGGGCCAGCTTTGGCTGTGCGGCGGGCTGTCGGGTCTGAGAGCGAGGCAGAGAAACGCAAGGTATTTAAACAGGTCGAGCAACAACTTGGCTCAATGAAATGGTCATGATTACAACAGAAAAGAGTGGCAACAGTATATAGTCTCTGGGATTACAGTGGATTTTCTTCTGCGTCACTATGCAGACTTTGATTACTAAAGTAATAAAAACTAACGGTGAGCTCACTGCATGAGAGCTATTGAGCCAAATTTATTAACATGTTGCACGAGTGTAAAAAAAGTGTTGTCAGTATTTATAAAGAGAGCACAGTGAGAAGATTGCATGTAAGAGACGGGAGGAATTTTAAAATCAAGAACTTTATCTGATTCACTAATGTTGGCGGTGCACAATTTACCACTAACTGTGCCGATATCACAGCAGCTACTGCTGCACTGAGACGGCATCGCAGAGATTTAAGAGTGTGTGGATTACCAAGATTACCAAGTCACCCAGTTCTAAATGTGACCCGGAGCCTCGAACCTGAAGGAGGTCATCCAATGGCAACAAAACTTCGTCCAACTTTTCGTGCATGTGGCACTGAGTTCAACATACTGTGGCTTCTGTGGCAGTAATTCCACAGTGGGGTTCAAATACAAAGGCTAAAGAACAACCGAGGGATGATGGCGCTGACTTTAAAAGCTGTCCTGCAAATAATAGTTTGTGCAGCCATCCTGCAGCTATTTATACCTGATAATAAACCAGCTGAAGTCTATTTGTGGAGTGGATTTCATGTAAATATAGAATCTGTAGTGAAACCGCTCCACAAGGAAACACCTTATTGACTCCAGAACAGCAGGCATGGCAACAGCACTGTAACTATGAAGCAGCATAATGTGGCGTATGAGTGTGGCAGCAGTCTGCTGAGCTTTTCAATGAATCCTCATAACTTCCAAAACAAAAGGCAAAGTGACAGAGGGAAGGTTCATGAAAGGAGAGAGTTCTGGGAAAATAAAAGGACACATAAACATTTTAATGTATTATGAAGTTAAAAAAAGAGTCCGTACTGGACTTACTAGTTCCTGGTCTGGCATCAGACACGTCTACCAGTGGACCAGTGGCCTGGGAGATTGATTGGTAGTGGACAGTGTGGGTGACTGTGGACGATTTCTGCTTCTGTGTCTCCCCGAAGTCGTTGTCGGTCAGTAGCACAGTGGACCTGTCATCTTTGAGACAGCAGCAGAAACAAACTTAGCCTGCGCGCCATCGTACATTATGTCCTGTGTCACCAGTGCTCGCTGCGTGCTTACCAACAGTCTCCATGGTGTCTCTCTCCTCGATGAGAAGCTGGGCTCTGGGGATATCGATGTGCATGCGGAGCGTCTGCTGCTGTTTGTTAATTGGCTCTGCTGGACGCGTGTTTTTACTGAGAAGCACAGAGCAGATGAAAAATGAGTGGAAGTAAAAAGATCTGTAATTGCGTCTGTGTGCATGCTGAGGTAAATGATGACGGCTTAATGAAGATGTTACCTCATGAGCATCTCAGCCAAGCTTTTTGCATCTAGGAAACATAAAGAGAAAATGTTAGAGGCAAGCACGTAGCAGATTTGGGAAACCCGCCCATCACGTGCGGGGACCCTCATCATCTCACCTCTGAGCCTCTTGAGCCTCTGCTCCCTCCTCCTCCTCCTCAGCACCAGAAGGCCGATGAAGATCACGACGATACCCACCAACACGCAGGAAATGGTTACCATCATCTTCAAACCCTCACCGCTCCCAGAGTTATCCTCGCTCACATTGGGCGCCTTCACTAAAGGTGCGATGGTACCTGTGCAGAGGTCATGTGACAGTGTCAGGAGACACAACCTGCATGACAACCCCCTGATCTGTCTCTTTAAATGAAAGCTACTGAATGAATCCTAATGAGTAAAAAAAAGTCAAGAGCATTACAAATTTTGTGTTTCACCATAAGCTGCTGCCCTTTCCTAATCGTTGTGCTTGACCTTTGTCAAATTGACACTAATGCTTTGTTCTCATTTCGCCCAACTGTACCTCAGTACCAATGAACTCATCCTTCACAGCTTAATGCTCACCCCCACCCTCTCTTCAGCAGTCGCAGAATGTGAGTGAGGGAGGAAATGAAGTATTTGTTCCTCAGAAGTGATTGTGGTAGAATACTGCTGAGCCCCTGGTGTGCAATATGAGCTGGTAATGCTGGTATCCTTTATCTCAAAGGAGATCAGGAGATTATTTGATTCTTGTGTTAGAATTCAGAAGGCGGCGTCATCATGAAAGCCAAGCTGCAGCCACTAGATTTGGTATGAAATGTGCTTTTTATTGCCCGATTTGTCAAAGGCAGCTCAGTCTCCTTGAGCCTGGAGCTCTGCCATTAACAGAAAAGGTAATTTATTCCTCTTTGCCTCAAACTCTCACACTTAGTCAGACTCTTAATGCTATAGTTACTGAGAACTTATGGCTTTTATCACCAATTCCCTCCTAAAGTGTGAGTGTTCACATGATACTACCTCTGGAGCAGCCAGTGAATCACGCAGCTACAGTACCCTGCTGGTTTCAGTAGCCCACGACAGACAATCACTCTGCTCCCTGTGAAGAAAAGAGTGGGAAACAGATGGTCTCCTGCCACCATGTGAACTCACTGCCATCATAGCTGAGTGTTCCAAACTTGACTCTCTTCTCGGCATAGCCGGCGCTGTTGTAGACTTTCATCTGCAGCTCGTACCAGGTGGCCTCCTGCAGGTCGTAGAGGACGTAGCTCTTGGTGAGGGAGGTGCGCTGTGCCGTGGTCCAAGTGGGCGAGTCTACCGGCCGATACTCCAGGGTGAACGAGGTGATCGGGCATCCGCCGTTATTCCAGCCGTTCAGGTTGAGCTTGACTCGAGTGGCATTGATGCTAGTGAAGAGCTCCTGTTCTTTAGAGTACTGAGGTTCTGTGGGAAGAAGGAAAAATAATCAGCATTCAGACACAAAATTAAGAGCTTAAGACGAAGTACACCTTGATTAGACCTGCTTTTGCATTCACACAGTCTTTATTCTTTGTTGCATACGTTCAACAAAGTGCTGGAAACAGGAAACCTCAGAGATTTGGACCCATGCTGGCATTGGCAGCTATCGTGATAAGGAAGCCATTTGAGTAAACTCACTGTCAAGTTCATGAACTTTGTGACAGAGTGCATTATTTGCAGGAAGGATTTACCAGTGACTGTGTGTACACTTAATCAGATGCAACACATTCTGTGCTATCACTTTATTTTCTAAATCAGGATGTTTTCAGAAACTGAAACCAAATTCAAATTTGGTGGATCTGTCGAGCGCGCTCTGAGATTTCACCAGGGATCTGAAACCTGCACAGGCGGCGGTCTGAAACCTGAGCGGGTGGTAGGATCTGGGTGTCCTGGTAAGAAAGTCTACAGCTGAGGAGTCCACAATGAGAATTTATTCTCCAGGGTGAGACTGTCAGCTCAAGCCCCGATGAGGGAGTGCAACCTCCTGAATTGCCACTGAGCCATTGTGTGTTTGCACAAAGTACACTAAAAAGTTGTTTCCATTGCTCCAAAAAATGAAAATTAAGTTAACACACCGGAGAAGATCCAGGATAATTAAAAGGCAATGATCTAAAAATAACTGCAGTCTGCTCATGCATGAGAATTTTGAAGGATCGGTCTGGTTTAAATCCAATAAGGTTTTGGCTCTTCACAGGTTTGATCACACCGTATATATTATTATTTCTCAGGGAAAAAAGTTAAAACCTCTTTGACCTTTTAAAACGTGTTTATCACTCCAATCATTTGCTGTATTGTTAAGTATTTTAAGTTTACTTTTAAATAAGTGGAGGCTGCACAACGACTAACCTGTAACATGCCCCTTAAAGAAGAACAGTTCATACCTTTCCCATGGGTCTTTGCTTCAATGATCTCACTGATGCGTCCGGGGCCCACGGCATTCTGGGCGGTTAGGGTGAACTTGTACCAGGTGCCGCATTTGAGATTCTCTAGCCTGTAAGAGCGCTCACTTGGACTGATGGCAAAATTACCCCACTGTTCACTGTTATCCTCTGAGTACTGCAAGATGTAGCCTGAAGGTGGCACAGATGGAGACATGAATGTAAATCAAATGGTAAAAAAAGCAGTGACAGAGAAGGACAGGCAGAATCTCTCTGACCTCTAATGGAGCTGCCACCGTTATCTCCTGGGATCCAGGAGAGGGTGATGGAGGTGGTGGTTGTCTTGGTCACTGTGAGGCGAGGCTGGTCAGGAGGAACTGAAGGAAACAGCAGGATTTAAAGAAAGAAATCTAGCACTGAAAAAGATGATAACATGTCATTCTTTTGTCTTTCTGCCCATGTTGTAATTCTCACCTTGAACCTGGAGGTTTAGGACAATCTTGTCCAGCCCAAAGCTGTTACTGGCCACACATGTGTAGTTCCCAGAATCCTCTGCTTTCACTGTGCGGATAACGAGGCTGCCGTTCGTATGGACGCTGCGCCGGCTGTCAATCACAACGGGTGCTGGGGTCCCGTTGCTGAGGCAGAGATGCATTTACGATTAACTTTCAGCTTCTAGTGTGCCACACAGACACTGGATATTTTAAGGAGACAATATCCACAAATATTCAGCTGTGAAAAGATCCTCAGTGATCCTCAGTGATTAGTATTTTACTCACATCTCCTTCAGCCACTTGATGGTTGGTGAAGGATCACCAACTGCCTTACAAGGCAGCAAGATGTCCCTCATCCAGGGGGTCGTTACGGTCCTGTTGAAGGTCAGGATCCGAGCCGGAGCTGCAAAAACACACAACTGATCAGCCTGCAGTGAAATTCAAAGACATGTGTTCCTGTTTAAATATTTCAGATGGAGAATTTAACTTAAGGTGTGCTCACACATGTCTAACCTGACAGACTTCTTAAAGAAACTAGTGAAGAATACATTTCTGTGACAATTATTGCAACTTTCTACAGGGGAGCAATAGAAAGAATCGTAACTGCAAAGATCACAAACTGGTATTAGATATGCACAGTGCAAGACCAGAAAGCTCTGCAGCGGGCGCTTAATATAGGAGCTGACTCCAGACAATAAAGACCTGTTGGTATATGCATCAGCTTATCTGCGTTTACAGAACATGCAACATGTTCCCAGGGCCAAATGCAGCATTATTCCCATTTAGTAATGCTCCTTGTCTTAAGAGTCATTTTTACCCAAACTGCACATTTTACGCATCCACTTTGCACTTCGAGCTCACAAACGTGATACCAGGCAACAGAGAGCTGTTCAGCATTGAAAAGCACATTTTATAAGAGAGTAGCTCCACCGACCCTCAGCCATGGGTTTGACAGTGATGATCTCGCTGGCATTTCCACGGCCCGCAGCAGTCACTGCAACAACCCAGACGCTGTACTGACGGTTTTTGCTCAGGTTGGGGATGCGGTAGAAGAATACATCTGGGGCCGCCTCAAACTCACTGCTCACCTGGAGGAGGGAGGACGTTCATAAATGACTCCAGTGCATAAAAAAACACTCAGGGGTAAAACTACACATGCTGATGTTTTCTATTGAGCCCAAACCAGTAATGAACAAATATCGTGTTTGCACCCAGCTGGACTGATGCTGTCCACGACCAGTTCTCAAACAGCTCAAACTATACTGGCCAGAGTTCACATTTATTCACTATCTGTGATTTTTTTGTACACCTCTGCAAATGTTATAGTTGTTTAGGTGCTACAAATATTTGTGTTTCACATGTTCATGCCTTGTGTGTACACACATCTTTAGGACACATCACATATTTACAGTTTCTTGTGTGACAAATGCTTCAAATAGTAATAAATAAATGGTTCTAAATGTCCTGATATGCAGGGCTATGAAAACTTAGGGTGCTGTAGCATTATGCTGAGCAGGTGTAAAGCTCTTTAAAGCTAAAGAAACCCACACAATGACTAATTATTTCTGTTTTTTGTAAACTTTTGTTTTTACTTTACTTTTACTGTAATTATTAAACAAACATAAGTCATCTTTGCTTCAAGCCGAAGCTCCAGGTTCCTGGTTATCTTCCTGGTTAGCTAGCTCTAAAACCGGAACTTGAATTAAAAAACGAACAAACAATGTTGCAACAATGTGTAACAGTGTAACATTGTCTTTTTGAATGATACTTTGTTGATGTGCTTTACCGTGGGGTGTGGGTTGGAGCAGAAAACGGTGTATTTCCTGATGATGCCGTTCACTTTGAGAGGAGGAAGCCAGGACACGAACACCATTGAGTTGGATGCAGCTGCTGCCTTTACCCCCGCCGGAGGACCGGGAACTGAAAGCATGAGATAATTTAGTTGATATACTCCGTACATTAAGCTAATATTAATACTTGAAAGATTTTTATGGCTCTTTTTACACTGATTATACAGCTAGATAACAGATGGCCACATAACATATTCTCTCTGCTGGATGCGAGACTTACTGCTCTCTACTTAATAAGTATATTTAGGATCCTGCCTCATTTTTATCCCAGTAAAATACTGTTGGTCTAGAAAAACTGACATTTAGTGTAAAGAGGGGAGATATTGTAATTCCTTGAGGCAGTGAGTCAAATTCACTTTAGCACAGATCTTAGCATAACCTGACCATGAAACAACCTCTATGACAGAAGCTCGCTACAACCTGACAGCTGCCTTTTTATTTGGAGAGGTGACTTAATCGGCCTACCGTCCTCCTTGGTGCGGGTGTAAATCTGTTCACTGCGGACACCATCACCAGCTCTGGTGAAGGCCAGCACCTGGATGCTGTAGTTGGTATATTTCTCCAATCCATCCAGCTCCAGTGAGGGCTTAGAGGTTGTCACGTTCCTGATCTCTCCGAGCTCTGGCCAACAGAAAACAGAAGAAGATGAGTTTGGAGAATAGTGAATAAATCAGCGTGGTGTCTACACATCTCTGTTCACTTCTGACATGTTAAACTGTTTATGTTTGACTGGATCAACTGGAAAAAATGAGACTGAGAATACGGTAACTGCACATATAATGTCTGTGTAGGCTCTCACTCATCCAGGTCATGGTAATCTAAGGACCTTGGAGACATCTTCAGGAAACTTAAAAGTCTTTCTTTGTTAACCTAAACAGTTATATGTTTAGGTTCTGAACTTGTTTAAATTCAGATTTATCCTCTAAACACACTGACAGCAGTATTAAATCGGGCTTCAGTATATGTAAGAATATTCTGGTTCCTGAATAATTTTTGTGGAAAACAAAAATCCCCATAATGTCTCCTGTTGTAAATAATCCCGTTATGTGACAGGTTGCCACTGGTCCAAACATGTGACTACTAAAATATAGAGGCTCAAATACATAAAAGTAATATCAGGCCTAAGCGAGCACAGCCTGAGATGATTTCATATTCAGTCACAAAATTTAAACAAGTCTGGATCCAAGCGTACATGGTTCCCTCAGCTCTTAACTTCTGGATTATCAACACCTCAATGTGTCTGTATTCCTTCACCACAATGTGTTCTCGTCCACAGTTCTAGTTTTTCATTTCACTCCAGAGATCTATAACGGACCCCCAGCTACTGCTCTTCTCCTCATTAAGGAGGAGAGCGTTTAAAACACTTGAAAAACACAATAGGATGTACAGGTTAACCAAGACTGTGGTTGTCTGTGTCTGGCCCACAGTCTTCATATCCAGGAACAAAAATTAAAAAAAAAAAATTTAAAATCAAAAATTATGTTTGCATCAAACTGGAACCACATCCTGATAAAGAAAAGTGACAATAATCAGAGGCCCGTATTTTTCTGGTGCCTGCAACTGCGAGATAACTGCAGCTCTTCCGTGACTTTAATTGATTCGAACGGTGGATTAATTGTTTTTCCGAGCCAAAAGGATATTTGCAGATGGTGTGATGACTTGCTGCTGTTCATTGTTTGACATAATTGCTGAAGATAATAGTTTTTGGCTGTTTAGGCTGTTGGTCAGACAAAAGAAGCAATTTGAATATGTTACATTCTAATTTTTTAACTGTTTTGCTGACATTATGGAGAAAAAATAGACTGAATAAGCAGGAAAATCACTGGCAGAGTATTCAAAAATTCAGTTCTGTTGTCTTTTAGAGTTTAGATACTTTGATTTCTCTTACTCAACAGAAGTATTTACAAAAAAACAAAAACAAAAACAAATGAACAAAGTCATAACATCCAGTTTGTTCTTGTCCTACAAACTGCAACACCGGCACAGCCTGCACCGCTGCAGGTTCTATAACTCCCTCTGCTGGTCAATGAGATTATTCCATCATCCTGATGTACTACACTTGTCTGGCACTGAGTGCAATAAACAGCTCAATATATTAATTGTTAGGCTGCAGTATATATAAAAAATTAAAAACACAAATATTTACAAATAATAGCATTTTAATGTAGCTTTGAGAATACATTCACTGTTACCATGCAAACTAGCCATGGCTGTCAAGTCTTGAGCGTTCATGTTCTGTAGGCAGGCCAATGTGATGTGACAGTGCAAGGGGCAAAGGTAATCATGCTGTCACAAGCAATCTGGCTGACACTGCCATGCTATGCTGTCCGCCTTCCATCAGCATACAGCCTGTTGGCCAGCAGTGAAGGTTATGCCATGCCTTAAAAATCCATCTGAGTATCTACACTAAAAGCTACTTGTTTCTAATGACCAAGAAAAAGTCACACGCAGTAACGCTTTGAGCCGGCATGTCAGGATGGTAACTTAGAGCACTGCTTAACCTTAGCAATTCTATAAATCTTTTTACACGTGCACATATTTAAAGTAATAGCCTCAGAAGTGATGGCCTGCCATTGGCATCAACAATATCTTGCCCAAGGACATCTCAGAATACTAGGACCACTAAGTCTGCTGTAATTGGGCAACACGCTCCAAAACCACAGTGAAGCTGTCAGAGTGTCCTTGGATGTGGACTGGTCAAGTAAAACTATTTGGTCTAGGCTCAGTGTGGGGATCTAAATGTAAGAAAACAGCGGGCCTCATTCACCGACACAAACAAATCAAATGTTTTATGCACAAATCTTAGCTTCATCCCTATTTTTTTTATCTGTTTGTAGCTACTAACAAATTAGAACATCAGTCCACAAGAATGCAGGAATTACAGCAGATGGTTGTCCTTCCTGCTAAGAGGGAGTTTTTCCTTCCCCACTACTACCGAGTGCTTGCTCATAGAGGTTGTTAGAGGTGCTTAGAGGTGACTGAACAAAGCTGAATTGAATTGAAATAAACAATAAAGACCGTGGTTGGATAAAATAATAGAAATACAAATCTTTAGCATATTAAAATGTTAAATGGAAACATATTAAATGAACAGATGTATTAAATAATTATAAAACGGATGCCCCTTCATCCTTGTTGGATGTTATGACTTTGACCTACATTTCTTGACATTTCTTTATCCACTGACTGCACTTGTGCTAACAGATCAGGTGATCCTTGTCCAGGGAACGCAGCTCTCTCTGACTTGTGGCTTGATCTGGCTCTTAGCTCACACACTGATCCTTCAGACATGCTAGCAGGCTAGGTGTGCCCCCTGCACAGGTGCATCGGACAGGGTTATCCACCTCTGCTCTGATTGGAAGCAGACTCATAGTAGTGCAGATCACACCAACCTGTGTGTGTATATGTTTTCATGAAAGAAATGCTATCAGGAATAGTTTATAATTATACTCTATTTGAGGAGGAAGTGCAGATTTCTGGAGACTGAGATGCATTTTTGTAAAATGCATGTTAATCTAAACTCAGGTTTGCATGCTCTCGTGTGTGTGTGTGTGTGTGTGTGTGTGTGTGTGTGTGCGCGTGTACCTCCATCAGGCAGGTTGGCCCAGTAGATAACCCTGAATCCCAGCAAGTTGCCATTCAGAGCTTCTTTAGGAGGCGTCAGCCAGGATAGTGAAATGACCTCTGGGGAAGTCGCAACGGCCTGGACGTTCTCTGGGGGACGACTGGGCACTGAGTAGAAAAAACCCAGAGTATAAAAACAAACACTGACAACACACGTAATACCCAGTGATCTCCACTAGGTTGTGTTACATCCTCACAAATAGCTGCAACATTAAACCACGCTACCTGGCTCCTTCACAGCTGTGTTTGTAATGCGATACTCCAAATGTATTCGTGCTGTATTTAGATCAAGGGTTTTGTCTCATTTTCTGCGTACAACATTTCTCATTCATTAAAATGTTGATGTGAAACTGCAAATAATAAGAATAGTTTTATTTCCTCCCCTCTTACCGTCCTCCAGTGTGGTAGCAGCCACCTCGGTGGAAGACGGCCCCGTCCCAGCGCTGTTACTGGCTTGCACCACGACTCCATACTGGGTGAACTTCTTCAGATTATCCAACACCAGGCTTTCTGCATTGTCCCCTGTGGTCTCCACGCTGATCACACTGAACTGGTAGTTTCCTCCTGAGCTGTACTCCCTGTAGCCTACCTGGTAGCCTTTGATGGCCCCATTTTGGAGGTGCTTTTTGGGCGGCTGGCAGAAAAATGACAACACTCATTAGAGATTTTCTGGCTGAATTAAATATACACTGTGCTAACGAAGGAGTGCTAGCACACACACAGATAATTTGTCAGTTAATCAGATTTTTTCCACTCATGCTCCTATCATGTGTTGTTCACATCTGGTAATGAAATCCATCTTGTTTGTAACACCCAACCTACCAAAACACAATCAAAAATGCATTAAGGGCGTATTTAGGTCTGAATGGTCAGTACGGGCAGGAAACAAGAAGGTGTAACGATACATGACACCAAGTAGGTGATGCATCCAAATGCATTCCTCATTCTGCTGAAGGAAAAGAAAATGTTGTAATGCTGCAAATGATTTATATTCAAATCATTCTGTTTGTCTTTCTTAATCATTTACTGGGAGAACTGAAGCACCAGCACAAACCTTTTCTTTTTGCTGGTTGAGAGAAAATGTGCACTTTTTTACCATTTAAAGCAGCGGTCTCCAACCATTTTTGCGCCACGGACCGGTTTATGCCCGACAATATTTTCACGGACCGGCCTTTAAGGTGTCGCGGATAAATACAACAAAATAAAACTAGTACCGGTACCGAAAAAAAGAAGATTTATTCATAACACACGTGAAAAGACCCAGGAAAACCGAGTTAACGATAAAAACGATAACAAAATAACGCTGAAAACCGATAAAAACCCTGAAAACTATACATTTCACACCTGAGCCTCAACTCTCGTGGCCCGGTACCAAACGACTCACGCACCGGTACCGGTCCGAGGCCCGGGGGTTGGGGACCGCTGATTTAAAGCGTAGCAGTGTGCCATTTGAGAAAGCATGACGTGGATGCATGAATTGAATTGCTTTGAAATACAACAATGCAAGCTTTAAACAAGACCACATGTTATTGCACATTGCAAATTAATGGATTCCCCGACTTTCAACTAAGCAGATGAGAGATGCAAATATTGTAACTTCTTCTGAAAAAGCAGAGTAATAAAATATCCTACAGCAAACTGGTTCAAATCCTCAAAGTAAAATAAAGAAACACCTGAGCTGAGCTACTCTGCTCGCTGCTGAGCTAATCCACAGGAGCAGCAGGTTAAATGCTTATGGACACAGTGGAGAGAACAGCACTGGATTTGGAGATAAATCTGTATCTATATGTATACAGCTAAAGACTGCACACATTCAGTCTATGGTAACACACAGGATCAGCTGAACTCACCCTCCATGTGACTCGGATGCTCTGGGAGGAGAGGGCTTCCAGCTGCACATCCTGAGGTGGACCATCAGGAGCTGAGATCATGTCAACGACATAAACGTCTGATTAAAGTGTGCACATCGAACCAACTGAATGAGTGAGGCTGTGGATAAATATATGGAGCTTGTATATGTAGGTGGCTGCTGAGGGTGAGGGGAGGCTGCCAGAGTGGGGAGCACTGGGGGGGGGGGGGGTAATTTCCCTCCTGCTTTTCTCTATTGACCAGAGTGTGACATTTACTACCGAGGCTGCTAATTGAAAAGTTTTGCTTTTAGTGCAGGGTCAGCGTGTGTTCAATAATGCATCAGAGCCGATGGGCTGATGTCACCGGGCTGTTAATGAAGTGACACAGTTGGCTCTTCACCTCCTTTTGCCTCCTGTCTCTAATTCGTTGGTCACACTCTGATTGTTGTCTTTCATCGTGCGTTTTTGCTACACCGAGTTTTGTCTTACTGTACATTATTCACAGTCCTGAAAATCAGATAATTGCGTGCTTGCATTATTTAGTTCTGCAGAGAAAAACAGCACAGAATGCATTTGGCTTTGTGAGGGATTCAATCTCTTAATTCTCACCTGCTTCATCAGTGGTGATGGTGAGCTCATTGCTGGCCTCACTCTTCCCAATCAGGTTCTTGGCAAACATGCGGATGTTGTAGGTGGACGAAGGATGAAGGTCGATGATGGTGGCCTGGTTGAGCTGAGGGGAGACGTCTTTGGTCTTCTGTGCAGTATCCCAGGAGGCTGAGGGGGAAAGGCCAAGTTTTATTGGTGGGCCTGAACTCAAGAGGTCAAATCAGGCTAAGTGCATTAAATTATAGCTTTGAGATTAAATGAATGCACTGATAATTCACGTCTCTCTACTGGCTTAGCTGTTTTCCAGATTGGTATTACACCAGTATGTTGTAATTATGGACTCAAATGAGCTTCACTGTACCTGATTTATTCTTGCTCTCAATATCAAAGCCTGTTATTGGACTGTTGCCATCGAACCCCATCGTCCAACGCAGTGCGATGGTTCTGTCTTTCACTTCTCTGATCTCCACTTCTGGGGGGTCCGGGGGCTCTACAAGGCCCAAAGTTAACTCAGTGTTACTGGAGGATGCATTATTGTGAGGCTTAAAAGGATCTATGGCTTTATTTGAGCATTTCAGTCTGGTGAAGTTATACCTTGTACCGTGAGCTGTATGATTCCTCTGTCTTCACCAAAAGAGTTAATGGCATGGCAGGAGAAGAAGCCGGAGTCCTCCCTCACTGTGGGCATGATCTAGTGGATGCAGAGGAACGACAGGACGTGAATAATGAATGGGTGTAGAATAATACATCTAATGGATGCCTTTTGGTCCATTAGTATTGCCGAAGCAACAAAGTGAGAATAATTGTTGTATCTTTTTATTTTGGGATGTTGCCTCAGCGTAAGGATCTTGGCAGGATGTGAAACATCATTTAGAAAATTGTTTCCCATCGTTTTTGGCTTTTGAATGTTTGTGGCCTTGAATGTAAATGTAAAAATACAATATTCCCTTTGTTCTTATGTCTGTAATGATGTGACGATGCTACAGATTCATCCCAGCACATCCCCATAGATGGCAAACATACAGTATCCATCTTTAAATACAGTCTAACAATTAGATTAGGTTTAAATCTAATTTAACTCACATGGAAACTGCGCCAAATATTAAACCATCATCATACACCAACAAAATATAATCTAAGACTGACCACTTCAGCCTCCTACCTGCAGGGTGGAGATGACTTCATCGCCCACCTCCTTGACAGAAACCACGTAACGGCTGGTCTCAGGGTTGATGATGCGTTCCTCCTTTTCCCAGCGCACCATGATGGGTTTCTCACCGTGGGCCGTGCAGCTCATCTTCTTTTCTTCGCCCTGCGTGGCCAATGTGGTGTTGGGGTAGGACGTGATCATAGCGGGGACTGGTGTGAAGACAAAGTGGAGAGAAAAAGATTTTGTTCGTTTCATTTCACAGGTGACATCGGTACTCTGTAAACACCAGCTGTTGTTCAAAGGAACAACAACTTTTAATTAAGATATTGATATTTTGTATTGACAAGATATTGTTGTGGTATCAGTATTGATATAAATATGTAGGCATATAAGATCTACTGATGCCCGTCTGTTGTATCAATTTTCGAATAAATGTTCAAATGTAGTGTGAGAAAGAGCTTTAAACCAGTATGTGCTTATATATATATATATATCTATATATATATATAGATATATATATATATAAAAAAACACCCAGCACGCCCCTGCGGGCGGTTTATCCTTCAAGCTCGGGTCCTCTACCAGAGGCCTGGGAGCTTGAGGGATATATATATATATATATATATATATATATATATATATAAAAAACACCCAGCACGCCCCTGCGGGCGGTTTATCCTTCAAGCTCGGGTCCTCTACCAGAGGCCTGGGAGCTTGAGGGATATATATATATATATATATATATATGTATATATATATATATATATATATATATATATATATGCAGTTTAAAAAATGATCAGACCACATGCCATAACAAACAAGAAAAAAATAAAGGAAATAACTGTATTTTTGCATGTTTATAAAGAAAAAATAACAATGTGCTTTAGTAGTTCTTTACATTTTTTATATTTGAGTATTTCAATATTCCATATTTCAGTTGAAGACCTTGGGCATTCTAGTGGAAACATAAATCATAAAAAAACTGTGTTGGTAATTACAATTTATACAACAATAATGATAAAAAGGTTTCAAAATCTGGACTTAAATTCCACTGTGATGCGTCGGCGTGACCTTAAACAGGCTGTTCATGCTTGAAAGCTCAAGAGAAGAGAAAGAACGCAAGAAGAGTGAAACATGTATTTAGTATGTTCAATAGTGTCACGTGTCTGCAGGCTGCATGTTTTCTTAGGTAAGTATGTTGGTGCCACCCATGTCATTTTTGAGCTTGTTTTGAGTTGTGGACTTTTTTCCTTCCTTGTTTTTCTGGGGTAAGAGCTCAGCTACGTTTTGGTTTTGTCTTTTTGTGGGGGGGTTTTTGGCACAACCTAACTGTCCCTTTCTCCCCAACATTTGTTTTATGAATTTGGGTCATTGCTTTTGTGAGAAAGCTGCCATTAAACTTGTCTCAGCGTATAACACTTGTACTGGGTTTCTGGAGTTGTTGTGTTGTTGTTACGCCCTCGAGGAGGCGCAACAATAGTGATATCTGTACTTTCTGCTAGTCCTCATCCCTTCACCTCTGCCTCTTTAAGCAAGCGATTACTTGGGAACTAATTGCTCTTATAGCTCCTTTTAACACTGTAAGCCTAAAATACCTAAAACCCATTCAGAGTAAACTGACACTATGATTTCATTATATTCAATGTAATATTATATCTATCAGAAAGATGTTCCTCAGTTAAAGATGCACTATGTAGTAAAAAAAGCATAAACAATCAAATAACACAGTTAACAGGCAGGCCTATGATTGGCTGGAAGGTGAGGAGCAGCTGATGACTCTGCTGTCCTAAACATAAACATCATGAAATAAAAATGAACGAATTCCGTTTCTGGAACTTCTTACAGAGCAAAAATGTTTAGTATTCATTTTGTAAATTTTATATTAAAATACGATAAAAGCTGAAAGCAAAAATAAATAAATAGAAAAAAACACGAAGCTTCACGTGTGTTTTGTTGAAACAGCAGATATAAAACCTATAATGTTGTGTTGATGGCAGCGCACAGCTCTGGCGTGCATCGTAGGGTACTAAGTGGTACAGTTATGCTCTAACAACACTCTGAAGACACCACACTAAATGTACACTAACGACATACTGTACATGGCTCATTACACCCACAGCAGAGTGTATAACAACCTTCCACTCCCAGATGCTCTCACACATAAACACACCTCTGCCTGCGCATGCACGCCAACACGTGTGCTCGCTCTCATTTTGCGTCCCCCCCCCCCCCACATACACACACACAAAGCGTTACTCTGCTGATCTGATGGGACGTGTCAGGCAAGAGGTTGCGAACATTTAAGCCTCATCTCTTATTCACTCTGCCGCCATTTGAGGCTCGGCTCTGGAAAAGAACGCTGATTTATTTTGCATGACAAGTATGAATTTTTTGTGAGACACATTTGGAAAAGTGAGGGGAAATAAATAACCGCTCCGGCTTTATGTAAACGTTATCGTTTGAGAGCAAAGCTACTTTCATTTCGCCATGTAAGTGGCTCCGAGGTGGCACGGGGCCGTGTTGTTGACACTCCTGGCACAGTGGGATACTACGCTAGGCGACAAAAAGGAAGGGCAACGAAGAGACTGAGAAGGCTCGGCTCATCAGGTGTGGAGAATACCTGTGTACTGTAAACTTTAAGATATTTTAGTATCTGGCATTTTGTAAAGAAACATTGAAACTACGCTCATCACAAGAGCATCATTATACAGTTGTGTAGACGTTTACGTTCACTCATCATGGGCAGGACTGTAACAGTAATTTGGGGCTTTTAACAATGTCTTCTGGGTGCTCAACTTTAAATTTTTTTTGGATTTCCACTAATCAAAAATGAGACATTCAGGCTCAAATATATACATACACCACTAATATATGATTAAGTGTCCCTTAGCAAGTTCGACCAGATGGTTTTGGTAGCCATCAACGAGCCGCTGGTATGATTCTGGTCGTATATTTGACCGGCAGCAGAATTGGTAGAGTTTACTTATAATGTTTTCCTGACATGGATCCAGCTTTTAAACACTAGAAAGTTCACTACAGAAGGCTGCATTCTGTTCCATTAACTGTCAAGACTATGTACTTCAATAATGTTGCGGTTCAAGCTCTGGGGGGCCAATCCATGACTATCAGTCTTTCATCGTGTGATGTTCTATCCAGGTTTGCTTTTATTGCATTGACAGTGTGTTTGGATCCATGCTGAAAAATGAAATTGTTACTTCCCAGATCGTATTGCATGGTGGATAAAAATCTGATGGTACTTTTCTGCATTTATAATTTCATCAGTTTTGATAAGATCTCCAACATGAATCGAAAGACCTTCAGTCAGAAAGCCGGGGGAACTATCGCTCGAGAGCACTTTACAAAAATGCCAAAAAGTTTTGGATCATTGGAAGCAAGGTAAAAAAAAAAAAAAAAACACGAGAAGCAGCTCAGGTTTTTGTACACAAACTATTGCTGTGCCCTTTACAGGTTTTTTTTCTTTTGTAGTTCCAATTTACAAATGTTTCCTAAATGCCTCAGTAGCAGTTCCTGTTTTCCAAGCAACAACAGTAACTGATGTGACAGGAAACCAATGAGGAAAAAATTAATGAATGTATATGTAAACCAGTCTTTGTAGAAGCTAAACCTAAAGTTTTTTGATCGAACAAAAAATAATCAGAGCAGCTGCTCCACCTCGGAGAGGCTCACCAGTAGAAACCAGTGCTTTAGTTGGGTACAGCAGACAAAGAAAATTTACATTTATTTGCTGTTTGAAATGCACAGAAAACATTGGATGAAATTTTTGGCAGCCTTTTCAAATTTTAAAATACTGTGGAACAACCCCCCCAAAGGTTCCATTTTTGGGATAATATATTTTTTTATTATTTTTTCCCACATTAATGAAATAGGAAATCCTGATTTGAGATTAAAGACAAAAGCAAACATTTCTTTAAAAGCAGGAGTGCCTCTGCACCACGAAGAGGCCTCTGAGATGAGGCGTATGCAGCTTGTGTCTATGTAAATGTATGTGTGTACAACCCTGTGTGTGAGCAGCCCAGCTGCGCCAGCCCCGAGGCTCATTTTATGGCCTCGTAATTGTTGTGTTGATATATTTCTTTAATATCCAGCAGAATTATGGAAACAGAACCAGGGGAAGGAGTGTGGACAGAGGGAGGAAAGAAAAAGAGAATGAGAGGACAGATGGTGGGAAAAGGGTATCTCCTTGTGTCAGAAAGCACCGGCTCCCCGATGCCTAATTCAGCTCTAAACATAACTGGAGGTGTGCGTGCAGATGTCTGGAAAAGATGGATTGTACATATCATTAAACAAAAACAAACACACAATGACATGATGAACTCAAGCACACATAAAGAGCTTAGAGTCATGCACAAACACACACACACAGGAAAACCGCTTACATACTGGTCTCCAGTAGGAACCAGTAAGATGTGACATGTTGCCAAGGAAGGCTGAAGGAAGGCATGAGCATTCGAGAGAGGAAACAGTGGACTGCGTTGTGTATGTTTACTGCACTGCACATTGTGTCTTTTATGTGGAGGTGAGGAGAGCCCTGTTCCTCCACAGCAACCCAGAGGGCAGTGATGATACGCTTAAGCCTGCAGGGGATTGTGGGGGATAGGCTGGCTGCTGATAGGCTACTCCCCTGAGACAAAAGCACCCCACCCCCTCCCTCTCCCCCTTCTCCCAGGCTCCCTTTCACCTGGCCAGGTTACCATGCCAACCAGCATCGGACAGTCTCTCCTCTCCTCTCCTCTCCTTGCCTGCCTCCTCTCTCTCTCGCGCTCTCTCCTTCGTCTGTACTCTTAGAAATAGGGCCATTTGTAGTAGCCAGGAATAGAACGCAGACCTGCCATTGATTTCCACGGGAGCATGATGATGATTACACAATCACACCCCGAATGTCGCAATGCAGAAATAAAAGACAACACAAAAAAAGAAAATGTTTCTAATGCCTGTAACTGCTGGTGTTAGCGATGTGGAAAACAGAATTAGCCAAATGGTGGAGTCAGGAGAATAATACTAACATATAATTATGGGTGAATGGCTACGTCGGCGTGGGGCTATTCATATGAGATCAAAGAAAGAAAGCAGTCACACCGTCTCAGAGGATCAATGAGATGTGAGAGGTGGTGAAGCAGGATTACTTTTATTTATTTATTTGTTAATAACAATAAAATGGACACGGACACCAAGCTTCACTTTGTACATCCTGCAAAAAGAAAACTATGCCATCGTTAATGGCTTTTAAGAAAAGTTTGACTGCTGTGTTGGCGCTGCACTTATCAGGGATCACCTCTCATTCACACCGTAATAATTAAAGTGGCACCTCTCCTGTATGGATCCTGGTGTGAATTTCTCTTGGGAGGGTACTGTTTACATCAGTCGTGGTGACGATCCGTTTTTTCCTTGGTATACAGCATCTCTTGTGTGATTGATGTAATAGCTGCTTTTAAAAAGTGAAACCTTTGAATTAACAAGAAGACTTACGGTGAGCCGGCTTCTCCACAAATACAAGCTGTGGATCCCTCCGTGGTGTGAACACTGGGATGCTAGTCTACATTCTACACAGGCAGCCTGGCCAATGTGAGCCAAAGGGCACCCCGGCTCAATGGGGCCACAAGGGCTGACAAGAAAAGACAAGCTGAGATGCATCTAGCTTTATGCCTTGAGGGCACACTGTAAGTGGGCGCTGGGGAAGAGGCAGCCTTGACGTGGGGTATTGTGCTGCGGTGATGACTGGTTCACTGGCTGCCTGCAATGTACTGAAATAATTCCTTTAGCTGCACAATTGGCTTGGACGTGAAGCATGATAGCAAATATAGGCCTGCACACTGGAACAGTGGCTTAGTGCAAGTAGGCTCAATAAACACAATGAGAGTCAAGGGAACTTCTTTGTTTCACAGTCACACTTTTAACTGGTCCAAGGGTTAAACTGGGCTTAATATTTCTCTAAAATTCATTTAGAAAAAAAAAGTGCTGACTACTTTAAATCCAGCAAAGTAGACAACTTACCAGCACTGACTAGTGGAGTGTGCAAAACAAGGCTCATACTTTCTTATACACTGAAAACATACTGCAGTTCTTGCAGTCGACCACTTCTGTTTACCCAGTGAATCCAGCCTGAACCTCCAAGGTCTGTTACAGGTTTGCACTGTGTTGAGAGTAAAAGCAACAGGAAGTGATGCGGTGAGTCCCAAAAGGTATCAAGAGAACTTTCAGAATTACTTGCAGACTTTTTATCCTGTACAAAGCTTCTTTTTTTAAAAAGAAGAATTTATTTCTTCACTGAAAAACAAGTCTTTGTTTAAGATTCATTTCCTGATCAAAGACAGCAGAAAACTAAACTGTTTTGGATTTAGATGAAAGTCTCTTTAAAACCCGGCCCCAAGAGGATTCTGTGCTTGAGACTGCTCCGCGACCATAAGACCATTTAGCACTGCACTCGAGTGACGCTTCATCACTGCGTCTGCAGGCATTATGATGTCTAACAGGCTTGATTGGTTTTAATTGGCCCTGATAAACACTGAGTGGCTGTTGACCGCCTCTGATAGCATCTGTTGTGGATTGGTAATGAATTGACTGAATAGCATCTGTTTTGTAGGTAGAGATGCTTGACTGTAAATGACATAAAAATCATTCATTCAAGCCGCCATCTGCAACCAGTTTTCACACAGGACAAAAAGTGATTACTACTCAAATAAGGAAGCCTATGAGAGAAAAACAAACAGAGTGCATGTGCACACACTTGCTCTCCCCCGGCAGAGAGCGCGAGCAGTTTCTGCTGGCTGTTAGTGTAGTGTTGGTGCTCATCCTGCATGATGCATGGTGTATTATGACGAGACATGAGCCTATGCACAGACACTCATAACAATGAAAGTGCCAAGCAAAGACATCACAATAGATGCAATTCATTTCCCAGGCAGTCCACTACAATAGCCTGGTGGAGTGGGATCTATCCCAAGCACTGCATTAGCTGCCTGGCCCATTATTCTTTAGTAATGGCTGCACTGCTCTGCACTGTATCAGTGCCTTTACAGTAAAGTGTGCACACCTTTGTGTGAAATCTCTGTCTTTGTGTGGGCTTATGAGCTTGTTTGCTCACCTGTGTCCCACACGCACACAAAACTGACAGCATCTTCACCATAAATATTTCTATGCTTACATATGTTAAAGCTTCTCATTCAATCTATTGTTTGCCAATGCATCAAGCCACATGTGGACGGCCAATAATAGTGAGTGAAGATCAAGCCGTCTGTCCATCACGTGACTGGTCCAGCATGCGTCAGATTGTGTGCCTCTCAAATTGGCTCCTAAGCCTCTTAAGTGCTTGCCACTGTTCAATTAGTGTAGGCTGGTCTGAATAAACAACATAAAGGCAGCACACGGTGTACAGGACATCACAGATTCAGGCATTACTGTGGTGCACCGTCTCTGTCAAGCACAGAGAGAAACTGTACGGGTTAATGAGCTCATTGTCCACACACAGACACACACGGGATAGAGGATGAGGTGTGGCTCCCTTGGCACGCGGGGAGATTTGGGTTACTGCACAGAAGAGGCACAAATCAGGACAACTACCACAACAACGGGCAGATGCTTCAGGAGCACAGCATGCACCTGAGGGGCTGCAAACATAAAGAAGACAAAGACAAATAATCTGTTAAATAAAAATCCAAATCTTGCAGTGTGTTTGACACGTGTTATAAATAATGTGGTTTATATAAAGAGTTCAAACCAGTGAGATTAGGTTGTGTACTGTGTTAGAAACTCAAAGTTGTAATCCAAATGCAGAGACTAACTAAATGTTTGTTAGTTTCTAACATGTATACCATCTAATCCAACATCCAACGGTTTTTCCATAAAGGTTTTGCCTTTTCACACAGTTTGACAACCTGGAGATATTGGGTTTACGATGCTACAAACCGGTTAGGCTTAGCTTGACAAAGCTTAAGTGAAGTGTAAGCGTAAATGAGAAAGCTACAGTCAACAAATGATTTTTTCTCCTTGTACTTCTCTGGTGTTTCTGGTGGTTATCAATGTCAAATCCACAATATACTAATCATAATGATAATCAGTCTGTAATATTGCTTATACAACTCGATGCTCTTGTAAGATACACACTGGACTAGAGCACGCACTTTGCAAATGATGATCTTATGACGTCCCGAGCTTTGAGAGTTTCAGAAAACCTAAAGGGGAAAGATTATTTAGAAAGTAGCTTGTCAGCTGATGATTTAAGGACATTTGAGAGATAAAGTAAATGGACTGGTTCTTATATAGCGCTTTTCTACTCATCTGAGTACTCAAAGCACTTTACACAACTTGTGCATTCACCCATTCGCACAAGCACATCTTTCTAAGTGCTTCATAGCTAACATTCACACACATTCATACTCCGATGGATGCATCGGAGAGCAATTTGGGGTTAGTATCTTGCCCAAGGATATTTGGCATGTAGACTAGGGGAAGCCAGGAATCAAACCACCAACCTTCTGATCAGTGGATGACCTGCTCTACCGCCTGAGCTACAGCCACCCAATAAAGGAGTTGTGTTCCAGTTAAAGGTTCAGATTTTTACCAAGTTCAAGAACTCTGAGGTCTGAGGAACGTGTGTTAAAAAATAAATTAAAGACACAACACTTCACCGAGGTGTGAGGATTCAAGTATCAATAAGAAAATTCAACCGTGACTCACACTCAAATGGCCTAAGACACCAAACCGCAGCTACACTGAGAGCTGGTGCTTCTGAGCACACTTGTCTATGAGGTGACATGGTGGGCCTCAATCAGACAGAGGGGGTCATAAAGGAGTTGGAGCCTATTTGGCTGTGGCTGGCAGACAGTTAGACACTCAGCAGGGAATACCCTGCTCGGGCTTGATAAGAGCCGTGGTGGCAAAAGCTTTATCTAACAGCAACCAATCAAAATGAGCGCCGAGCCGCAGTAAAGCAGTTGGAGCTCACACATCCACGGACACATCCACAATCACCAGCTAAAGTTAAGTAACTGTAGTTTTTGGTAAAACTCACATATACATTATTTCTGAGGTTGTTGTTTTCACCTTGAAGGAAGCTCTTAAAACCATTCCTACCATTTCTGCAGGCTGCTTTCAACATCTCTCTTTCTGAGAAGATGCGCTGGAATAATTTATGCGCTCTCATGGTTTATTAAACAGACTTTCAACCTCAAGAGGGCAGCATTCCTATTAAAAAGTGTATTATCTATACAAGAACACAAACAACTCAGCAAATAGTTAACATTTTCTTCTACTTACTAAACTAAAGACAAGATAGAAGACATATAGTACACAGAGATGAGGAGAAAAGACGTGGATAACCTATTCCTTCTTCCAAACTCCCTTGCTGTATTCCACAGCCCTCTTTTCCACATGGCAGCTCTTGCTCGCATGCAGAATTCAGGGATTAATGGAGGGGAGCTAAATCCTTGGCCACACAGCAGATAAATGCTGTACTTTCTCCAAGAGATGTGGTGTAGAGGCTGTGTGCGTTGCTTTCGTGGGATTCGTTCAGGCAGAAATCACAGCGCAAGCAACCGTGGTGACATCTTTCTGGTGGCCTGACTGACTGTCGAAGTTCAGCTCACTTAACCTTTGTGCTTTAGCTTTAACTTTTTGTTTTAATGCACCAGCAGCTGGTGCATGAAAGAGGAGAGTCAACAGGACAAAAACCAAACATGCCAAATTTACATTCTTTGGCTCTAATAGGTGCTGTCGTCCTGTCAGACTTACTTTTGACGTTGAGGTACATCGACTTGCTCACGTCGGCCCCGACGTCATTGCTGACTCTACACAGGTAGAAACCACTGTCTTCTTCCAGCACGTGCTTGATGAGCAGAGAGCCGTTGACCAACACTTCAATCCGAAAGCCTGAGTTGAGGGGGATGGGTTTAAACTGTGGGACTCCAGCGCCTGTCAGAGAAAATACACGGTTTGTCAATAGTAAACTGCATGAGGCAGTCCAGTTTGCTGTTCGATGCTCCTGCTAAAGTCTCAATGAAAACCTTTACAGATAAAAACATTACATTTTGTGCATTTTATTTATACTACAGAAATAGTAAGGCTTTGTTTTATGGGTTCAAATGAGCTAGTGTTAGTCTAGTACGGTTTGAGTACCACATATCCCACAATTCCTTTTTATAATTAAGCCTATACTGTAAATCTGAAGTTTTCAAAAGAGAAATGGTGGTAAGGGACAATAGTAATGCATTTGTTACACAGTAAAACTGACATTAAAAGAGTCTTACAAATACTGAGATTGTGCAAACTCAGAATTTTTCATTTATACGTAAGTCCACTAACCCCCACTAGTGGGGTTAATTGGTGAATCTAAATTGCTCGTAGCTGTGAATTTGAGAGACCCATCAAGGGTGTCCCCCTGCCTTCACCCATAGCAGCTGGAACAGCCTCCAGCGCCCCCCAAACGATGGACGGAAAATTAAGCTGGCCATACACTGTGCGATATTTGGAGACGATTTTTCAATCGTGCGACAGTTTTAGGGATCGGCCCGAGTTTCCAACTTGGACCAACTTTGGCAAGCTCAGCCGAGTCTTTTCGATGTGGCCTCACAACATTATCACAACCACAACAGCCGTGGAAAGAGTTGGATGGACATTGCTGCTCAATCACAGCTGCCTGGTCAGCGTTTCTTCATTAGCAATTTAGCAAAGTTGACGGTGTGTGTGTGTGTGTGTGTGTGTGTCTGAGTGAGTGAAAGACAGAGAGCGAGAGCGAGAGACAGATTTTGTGTTATAAGCTTCATGTTATGGATGCACAGTGTGAGCACTCAGGTCGCATCAGAGCATCGGGCCGTATTGTGTGAGAGCCTGCATCGTGACCTATGAACTTCTAACCTCTGCGATTCAATTGTACTGTTTGAGCAGGAGCTGAAAAACGCGACTGAAAAAGTCGCACAGTGTTTGCCCAGCTTTAGTCCAATGGAAGAGGAATAAAAAACAAGTCATTGTTATTTTATGTGTTTATGTTATGAAAACCTTCAGAGATCTCAAACCATTAAACACACGTCTTCTTGCTCTGCAGCTGCCAGTTTAACTGAAAGAATTAAAAACTCTAATTATGCATTTTTTTATCTTATATCTCATATCTCAAACTTTGCTGTTGTGTCCAGCTGGGCTGAGAAATGTTACACGTGAAGTACCACAGTTACATAATTTCACACCCACTTCCTCGTTACAGAGAAACAGAAAACTATTCCTTGAAACGCAGGTTTGACTTGAGGGTTTTTATGCATTCATCCTCATGGCTGTGGACATCGTATTAGGTGTGCTGGCAACAGAGGATAAGCTTGCTGTAGGTAAAATAAATAAATAATGAATAAATAATAGTATTTTTCAATGCAGCAACTCTTCTCAACTCAAGAGAATGATTTTAAAAGTGTTTGAAAACATGTAAAACATCCAACACTTGCAACAAACCTCAGGGAGACGGCTGTGTAATCAACGTGTGTGTAAACTGTGCAGGTTTACCTTTAGAGTATTCCCACTGGATCGTAGGAACAGGATAGCCTTCAGCTGAGCAGTTTAGTATCACTGCTTTCCCGTAGATGCCATCCTGGTCTTTAGGTTGCACCACAAATTTGGGAGGAACTGCAAGTGAAGAAACCTTACTGTGAGATCTTTACATCTAAAAAGTCACAGGAACATTTCAGTTCAGAATGGGGAAAAAGACCCAGTGAAAGTACAGTGTGGTCCGCAAACATCCGCTTCCTTAAACTCCTGAGAAGTGCAGCCACCCCTCATTTCTTTACATTTTCCAGGAAAATGGGAAATAGGAACAGTGATTTATTGAAACGTGTAAACATACATAAATGCAAAAAAGTTTATACAATTCTCACAAGGTTTAGAATTACTAAAGGGCTAAAGCAGGAATGTCAAACTCATTTTATATTGTGGGCCACATACAGCCACACAAACCTGCCCAGAGGGCCACTTCTGGCTGAAGACATTCTGAACTCTTGTGGGTTTCTTTAAGCAGTCTTCTGGGAAAGTTCTCCCGGCTTCTTGAAGGACATTCATCGATTGTCTTTGGATGCTGGCTGCTGTTTGTTCAATTCTCTATCAGGATGATCCCACAATGTGCACCGTTTGAGATCATTGATGCAGTTAGGTCCATATATATTTGGACAGAGACAAGTTTTTCCTGATTTTTCCAAGTTTTTTACCACAACAAATTTGAATAATAATAATAATAATAATGGATTGGATTTATATAGCGCTTTTCAAGGCACCCAAAGCGCTTTACAATGCCACTATTCATTCACTCTCACATTCACACACTGGTGGAGGCAGCTACAGTTGTAGCCACAGCTGCCCTGGGGCAGACTGACAGAAGCGAGGCTGCCATATCGCACCATCGGCCCCTCTGGCCATCACCAGTAGGCAGTAGGGTAAAGTGTCTTGCCCAAGGACACAACAACCAGGACAGAGAGCCCGGGGACCGAACCCGCGACCTTCCGGTTACAGATACGCTTCCCAACCCCCTGAGCCATGGTCGCCCATTGAAATGAAGTAACTCCGATGCGATTGAACTGCAGAAGGTTGAACAAAAAGACTGCATAAAAATGTGAGGAACTAAAGCATTTTAACACAGTCCCTTCATTTAAGGGGTTCAGTTCTAATACTCAAAGTCTTGAACTCATGGACATCACCAGATGCCGGGCTTCCTACTTTTTAATGTTCTGCCAGGCCTTTACTGCAGTTGCTGTTTATTTGTGGCCCTTTCTGTCTGAAGTTTAGTCTTTACCAGCTGAAATCTTGTTAAAGAGTAAACTTGGCTTTTTCCACAGCGTTGGTGATTCCACCTCTGGGCGGAGTCACCGCTTCATCACTGACAGGCTGCACCTGGAAGTAATTTGGCTGCCAGCGCTCACAATCCCTCTTCGGCAGATTGTCTGATAACCTCAGTTAGTGAAGGCTGTCACAGCTCATGTTTGATACTCATAGTGTTGCTCATACTTACCTGTGCTTCTCTTTCACTCGCAGTAATCCTCTGGGATGTCATTACCTAACCTGCCATAAACTAACCTCTTCTCAGTCGCTGGCCTGCCCGGCTGCCTCACCGCTTCACTGCTGCCTGCCTACATGCCAAACTCACTGGAACATCTCGGACCCTCTCTGGACTCTCTCTCGGCTCACCCAGACCATTTACCCCTTCGCACTTTGCGCCCGCCTGCAGAAAGTAAGACTGCACGCAATCTATTGTGTCTAGAACTCCCTTTGACGTCTGCTTCCTTCAGTTACAGTGACTCCGAACTCCCCGGCTCCGTGACCCCAGTCTAGCCTCTTCCTTACCTCCACGCCACAGGGTTCCTGTGCGGGCAGTTACCCCGTATCGGGTTTGCTGGCCCTTGAACACGTCAGCTCTTGGGCAACACTCATGGACTCTTTTCATAGCTTGGAATTTTTACTGTTTTGTGATTTTCATGTGTTGTTGTTTAGTATCTATCATAGCCATGCTCTCGTTAATCCTAGTGTTGTTATAGTTCATGGTAATCAGTTTATCACTGTGAAACTCAAGTGCTTAGTTCACAGTGATCTTTATTGTTGTTAAGTTCCTTCGGTTGAATCTCCAAGGACCTCGTGTGTAGGTTTAGTTACACTGTTGCTTCCTTCACTCTCTGTAAAGAAAGTGTTGCCTTCACTCTTTCTCCGTGCTTCCGTGTGCTGTCTACACTCGAGTCCATACTTCTGGTGGCCACTGGGCCGCAACAGCAAGATCAGGTGACTGACTGGTCCATTCAAGTATATTTGCCTTCTTTGCTTCAATAAACCCCTGGGTTGCTTTAGCTGTATGTTTTGGGTAATTGTCCAACTTTATTAAGAAACGCCACCCAAGAACTTTGACTGCATTTAGCTGGATGTGAGCAGAGAGTATGTCTCCGAACACCTCAAAATTCATTCAGCTGCTTACTGTATCACATCGCCAATAAACAGTGTCCCACTGTCGCTGGCAGCAGTGCACACCGAGGCTAACACACTGCCTCCGCCCTGTTTTACCAATGATGTGGTATGCTTTGGATCATGAGGTGTTTCACACCTTCTCCGTATTTTTCTCTAGCCATCATTCTGGTAGAGGTTGATCTTGGTTTCATCTGTCCAAAGAAGGTTTTTCCAGAACTGTGCTGCCTTTTTTAGATGTCCAACCCAGCCTTTCTATTGTTGAGGTCTTGTACCTTGCAGTGAACCGTCTGTATTTACTTTCACGCACTGTTCTCTTTATGGTAGACACGGATATCGATACACCTTCCTCCTGGAGAGTGTTGTTCACTTTGTTGGCTGTTGTGGACGGGTTTCTCTTCACCATGGAAATGATTCTGCGATCTTGCGGAGTTCACCAGTGCTTTCTTTCTTTCAGGATGAGCCAAACTAGATTTTGCCGCTCCTAATATTGTAGCAGTATCTCAGATGGGGTTTTTGTTGTGTTTGCAGCTTAAGGATGGCTTATTTCACCAGCATGGAGAGCTCTTTTGACTGCATGTTGTCTGTTCACAGCAAAATCTTCCAAATAAAAGCACCACACCTCAAATCAGGCCTCTATGCTGTACATAACTTTTTATATAGCTGTCTGTCACTTCTTGTTTTGTCCACCACTTGAAAAAGTACCCAAACTGTTTAATCTTTGGCAGTTTTCATTGATTAAACTTTCAGAAAGCCTGGAGAATTACTGCTCAAAGCCAGTTAAAAAATCTTTTTACAAGAAAGTCTGGCTGCTTGCACGTGAAACATAAAGAAATGAGGGGTGGATCCAAACTTTTCCACAGCACTGAACTTCTGTAAATCACATCCAGATTGACTCTCTTACCCATCTCTCCCCTCCTCACCTCGGACAATGAGCTCACTCCGGTGTTCCACAGCAGCAGCCTGATTCCGTGCGATGCAGGTGTAGTTGCCGTTATGCATCAGTGTGAGGTTAGAGATACGCAAGGAGCTGGTGAAGTCTATGTTGTCTATGGTAACGCCCAGGCTGGCCGGGATTGGCCGACCATCCTTCTGCCAGGTGATGAAGACGGGCTGGTCACCAGACATAACCACACAGGGGACGAAGACTCGCTGGCCGATGGAAAACCGGGGAAACTCAAATGGTTGGATGGTGGGCGGGACTGTAACAGAGACGGTAATAATGCTTCAGGCCTGCGGGTTACAGGTTGTTTAATTTCAGCCAGAGCTACTCAAAATCACTAACCACTCATGCACATTAATAATCAACACATTAACATACTATACACCGCGGCTGAGCTACTTTACAAAACACTCGCATAGCAACTCATTAGGCCCAGTTCTCTCTTTATCACCTTATTTTCCACATTAAGCTGTGATTTTTCAGGAAAGCAAGAAATATTTTATTAGCTCGCCTCATGTGGAGCAGCTGAAGCCTCTCAAAACATAAGCATATAGCATTCACTCTCACTCGGCTCTCTGGGGACACTGTAGCCATCGTGAGAACCAGATGCTTTGAAAAATTAATGATTTAAAATAACATTGGAATAAGCAGCACTTCAGCGCTTATTTAATTCACAACAAAATAAGCATAATAGGTTCCTGGGGATTCCCTCTCGGCAGCGGTGGAATGCTAAGCAGCTGAGAGGCAAATTAGCCAAGGTGGAATAGAAGTGTCGCTTTGTCTATGCTGTGTGATTTCCCCCTCAAACGCTCGTTAGCACGTCAAGATCAGTGAGAGTGGGTGGTGTGGGGGGGTGGGGATCGGCCCATAGGACAGTTGAAATTATGCTGCGTCACTGAAGAAAGAGAGCCATCGGAGGTTATCATCATCTGGCTCTTCTCAGTCCTGCTGCATATTCAGATGAGCTCCAGATAAGCTGGCTGGGATGATGGAGATGGTGCCTTGCTATCAGTGATGTGAGTGCTTTTTTCATAGGTAGTGATATACAAATATCACTCTGCATATCTGTGTTTTCTGCAACGAGGAAAGGGGGCATACACCTCCGATGGAAAGGCACTACGGGGTCAGTGTGTACACCGATAAAGCCGTTCCCTTTGAATTGCAAAGAGATTAATGACAGCGTAACCACAAATGTATTCTGCAAACACAGAGTACAATACAGTACCGTACAAATGCGAACGTACATCTGAAACAGCTGCTTATTGGCCTCGCAGATGGGTAAACGTGATGATGTCGCACAGCTAAATGAACTAAATCTTGTTTTATTGGACCAAATATAGTCCCGTGCTGTCTGTCTGAAAATCAATTAGACTGTTTCATACCTTTCACTGTAACGTAAACGCTCTGGTGTGTGGACAGCTGTGGCTGCACCAGCACATTACACGTGTATTCTCCTTCATCCACCTCCTTCTGCACGTCAAACAGTTTCAGGGTGCCGTTGTTCTCGAAGGCCCGCTGTCGGTGGTTGTACGGCAGCAAATTGGAGTCCTTGTACCATTTGATGGAGTAGTAGGGGTAGCCAATGACACGGCAGTGGATGTACATGTCCCGCCCAGCGATGGCAGTGAGGTTTTTCATTGGTCTGATGCTGGCAGGCCCTTGAAGGACACATTGGAGAGACAACTCTCTTAAAATGATTTTGAGGTGGTTTGTGGTGTGAAAGTTAGCTTTTCTGTGTTTTGTGTGTTTTTAAGACACCACAAAGTTGTACATGCCTCGATTCACTCTGATACTGTGACATAAAAAATGACCCAGATGTGCGTAGGGGTTACAGACTGCTCGATTAAGCGAGAAGGACCGTAAAACACAAATGAGACTACGAATCATCACAGGTGGACCGTTCTGCTGTTCTGTTCGCGTCACATCCTGCTTTGCCAGATTCATGGATTGGTGCATCTTTCTGTTTGAGACTGTAGTGAATATTACCTTTTGCTCCCACCTCTTTGGTGCAGGCTGTGATTGCTTCTGACAAGCATTAGAGTCGAATGTTCGCTTTCTCCACTCATGAAGCTATTATCAAAGCCATTACTCACGTTGCCGCCTTTTGTGCACACTTGTGAAAAACCAACAGAATAACCAATAGGCTTCCATAGCTCAGTGTCTATCAGGGAAATGGACTATTAGGTGTCTCTTTAAAGCACTGGAGAAGACAGTTTAACTAGGCTCTGCAGTGTACTTGGAATACAAGCGTATCCTGGGTTGCTACTCTCTTTAGCACGATTAAGGAGCCAATGACGTGAGAAGCAGTCATTACACGTTCTCCGCGTTGGCACCTGTGGAGATTTATCTTCATTGCTTGGCTGCATTTGGCATCCATGAACCCTCGCTTAAGGGCTGGAGGATCGCCCTATTTAGCCCCACAACATGCAAGACTGAGCAGCAATCAAATCCGACCAATCTGTACAAAGAAAGCAACATTCCCTCTCTGCAATAGAGAAATAATAATGTTCTGGAAAGCACGGCAAGCTTGAGCGCCCCAGTGTCACTACATGACAGCAGCAATTCAGCAAGCCATGTCCCTGTAGAATGCATATAGCAGTACAGTCAACAGTAATAACTGTCCTGATATAGAGATGGTGAAATCCAAACGCAAAAATACCCCCAAAAAACTGGAAAAGTGGAAAGATAACAGGAAAAGCATCTTCTGGGCATCTTGCTATATTCTGAGGAGAAACAGAGCCAAGCTACGCTATCAGATTTAAAAGTATGTGAAAAGCTAGAAACACGACAGCATAATAAAACCTCTTTCATCACGTGCACTTTTAAAGTAGCCAATCAGAAATGCGTCAAAACAGAGTGACTCAAGGCATGTCGATGTGTATATGTGATGGTGTGTTGGAAGAGTTGATCTGACAAGCACCTCTTACGTTTATTCGCGCCTGGTAGGAAACGGTCCCAGCTGAGTTGTTGCAGATGCAGCGGTACACTCCTCCATCGGGGACTTGAGTCTGGCTGATGTTCAGATGACTCACCACGTGGCCCTCGGCATTGGTGTAGTAGGAGATGCGATGGCGGCTGTCCCGTACCACGGGCTCATCGTCCAGAGTCCACGTTACCCGCGGCTCTGGCGTGCCCTTCACTGTGCACGACAATGACACAAACTCGTTGACGTTGTAGACCTTCTCGCTGAACGAAGCCAGAATTTTGGGGGTGCCATCTGCACAGAGGGAGAAAATTCACACGGTGATGTATATTTTGTTGTTCCCCTCATAAGGGATGCATGTCAATTCATATCTGATGCTTTTGAATGAGAATCTTGTCCAAATCTGCACTTTTAGTGGAAAACATGCACATCTCCAGTATAAAAAGCAGTGTCAGAATGAGGAGCAGATTAATCCAGCTCCTCTCTGGCTCCACAGCATTATTGATTATCAATATTCCCCTTATAGTACCCTGGTTATGGGAGACACTGCAGCAGCAACCAGCTCATGTACAGCTCAAGGCTTTTCAGAAAATCTTATAAAAAAGGGCTGGGCCCTGCAGGATTGAGCTTCACACAGCACAGTCTGGACTTGCATATGCATAGATACACACAATTGCTGTGCACACAAAACCAAAATGGTGCACACGCACTGCTCCCACCCACACGTCTCACTGTGAATTCTGACCTTCCAGTATGACTTGAACAAAGTCCTGGGCAGACATCTTGCCATGTCTGGCAAAGCACTGATAGGCTCCTCCATCACTCTTGGCCATGCCAGCCATGACCAGGTTCTCTCTGTTTTGGCCTGTCATGCGGACACTGTTACTGGGGTAGATGAGTTCTCCGTTGCGATACCAGGACAGCTGATACTCCTCGGAGCCCGTTACACCGCAGGACAGTGAAACCTGGCTTCCCACGCTGCCTTTCACCTTCCGCGGACTCACCATGACCTTGAGGGGCTCTGTAGTTTAGTGGAGGTACCAAGTTATCATCATTAGATAGATGATAAAATGTAAACAAAAGTGCTTCACACTTAAAAAGCAAAAGAATCTGCCTCTTTTGATTCGTTGCTCCATAATAAAAAAAACTCCACAGCCTTACTTCGCACCATCACAAGGACACTGACCTTTTACCTGCAGCCTGCCAACCACCTCGGCATTGCCGTAGCCATTCCACACCTCACACACATACGTCCCTGTGTCACTGGGCTGGGTTCTCTCTATGAGCAGGCCTGTCACACTCTGTTTGAAGCGCGAGTCTGTCTCCAGCGGGCGGTTGTCCTTCAGCCAGCGGTATTTGGGTACAGGGTGACCAGAGGCCTTGCAAGGGAGCTCCACTCGATGAGATGCCATCACCTCACGGCGCTCAAAGCTATCCAGGATGTGGGGTGCAGAATTGGTCGGATCTGCGTGGGTTCAAAAAGGGTTAAATGCAGCACAAGGAGTTAAAAGTGGAAAAGTGTTTAATCGTGAACTCATGAGTAGCCAAAGGAAGAGAATGGGATTTTTTAAATTTTAGTGTAATGGCTCTAGTCCCCCCCCCCCCCCCCCCCCATCAGTAAACATGGTACAACCCTGCCTATCTTGTGAATGAATGTCTTACAAACTAAAAATACTGCATCAATACTCTGAAATCTGCAGAGTGACTCTTTAAATGGTTTTGGAAAGGAGGGTATTTTTCTATCCTGAAGTCCTCCCCCAAACTGGAGAGTTCTCATGGCCTTTACTGCCTGTCACCCACTCTTTAGTTCAAGGGTTTTTATCCTGTCGCCCTCCGTTTAATTCAACTGACCAACATGTTTTTTTTTACAAGCTCACATTTATTTCCATATGGTCCTCTCACATGCAGTCAGTGTTTCTGAAGGCACACTAAATCAACAGCAAACCCTATCTGACTGTGTCATGGTGCTTCCTGTCCTTGTGTCTGATTACTTGTCTTGTGTCATTTTATCCAACAGTGTGTGGTATCACCAGCTGGTATTTGCAACACATTAACCATATTATTCTAAACTGAAATCAAGGCAACAGACTGGGACATTTTTAGAGGGTTTACCTGCTGTTACTGACATATGCTGGGGCCGATGTGAATGCCATTATGAAACTTTTATCAGATCAAACACACCGCAGTATTGAAACTCACACACTGATTACCTTAAGCTTTAAATATGAAACTTGGAAAAAAAATCCCATCGCATATCAGCTGTTGGTTGTTGTTATGCAAACAGCTGTGTAGTGTAAATTTGACTCTTTGGCCATCTGTTTAACGCAGAAAAACACACTGTTGGTTGTTTTGGCATGATTTCAATTAGCCTGTGCCGGGTAAAGGGCTTAAACCTGCATTCTTTCTTTCTAACGGTCTGACAGATACCATCAACAGTATAAGCTGTCATTGGTATCTTGGTATCTCCCATCACTGTAACAGTAAAAACAGTGAAATCAGCAAAAACTTCATATTACCCACAGTTTGTTATGAATCGTCTTCAAACTTCACAACAATATACTAGGCCTTAGGGGACATGATTACCCGGGTTGGCTAAGCATTTGACTTTGACCTTCAGAGTCAAAGTTAACTTTGAAAAAAAAAAAACCCCAAAACAATCATATGAAAGGGAGAGAAAGCTGTTAAACCCCATTTTTATTTCTTCAGTACGATGCTTTACGTCTCAAGTTTTTACAGCTTAAATAAGCCAAAGATTTCAGCCGATTCTGCTCCAGTCATATGGGTAAAGATAATAAAATACACTATTTTAGTATGTAGTGCTTCAAGGTCATAGGTAGGCCATGAAAATCTTCAAACATTAAAGCAATATATTAGACCTTGGGGGACATTAGCACTTTCTTTGTTTGACCTCTTTAAAACATTATTTTTTCCAATACAACCTTATATGACACAATGATACAGAAAGATGAATATACTACACAAGATGCCCATATTAACAATGCTGACATCGGTATAAAACACTGCAGGAAGTTGTGCTTTCCGAGTGTTCGTTTTATAAAAATACATTTGGTTGTATCAAATCCAGGAAAACTTTCATGACCTATGACCTCAGTAAACATGCTGGTGAAGAGTTTAATTTTGCGGTTGCTAGTACTGAGTCACTACTTTCAAGCCTTATTGAAAACATACTGATGTTCATTTTGTATATTACAGGTAGAGTCAAAAAACAACGAGCAACCTAGTCACTGGACAGAGAGCGTGCAGTATCGTTTCGTGTCTCAGTGCGATTACTCCAAATCAATCTGATCTACAAACACAAAGACGGAGATGGTAAAAACGCTCATCTTAACGTTTCACAATGAAACCAACCAATATATATGCACATAATACAACTCTGTAGTTTTTTGCACCGTGAAACAAGTGACCATTCAACCCAGAAGTGCAGCTTAATATACAAGCTAATATATATCAAGCTGCAGAACTTCCTATTCATTCTAATTGTGGTATCCCCCTCTCACCTGACACAATGAGGCGGGCACTATTGCTCTGTCGGGTTTCTCCGGTGTACTGATGCCGTGTCATACACCTGTAGTTGTACAGCCCGTCTTCCATTTGCACATCCAGAATATACAGGGCTCCCGTGGATGTGATGAGAAACCGTTGCACTGGAAATGAAAAGATAAATAAAACATATTAGGTGACGTTACCTACATATAAAGAAAGCAAAGCAACATCTTCAGTGAACACCAGTAAACTACATGTGGGCCAGTTAGTACCAAACACGTCACTTTCATGTGACCTGTGAGTATAGCCTGTGGTCAGTCCGCGTGATGTTAAACATTCTGGAAAATCTATCTGTGGTTTGCTTGTTCACTAGACGGCAGAGTGCAGACTCTCCTCAGAACGCATTATCTCAACTGAGCTTCACTGTTTGCAGCAACAAGACTTTAATCAAAATACTTATCAAGAAAAATCACTAGATAGAATTAAACCACAGTTTTTTTTATGTTTAGTCAATAAGTTTTTTTAACTGTCTCAAAAACTGTTCATGAAAGTACAGGATCAGTTGCCTCGGGGTTTTCATCACAAGCGACGGTTAACATTTTGTACCAAACACAGCGCAGCAGTAATAGGTGTCAGTAGAGAAAGCATGCTGCGTGTATTCATTTTTATGCGCTGGAATAACCACCTTACACATTCAAAAAGAATGAAATAAAGAAAAGCCAATATTGAAGTCTCTAAGCAAATATTTGCAAGTCAAGTGAGGAACGCAGCTCTGTGTGATTGTAGTCACCAAACATCTGCTGCAGCCCATTTAGCTCAGCTAAATCAGCTCTGAGGCGCAGTGACAAGGCTGTGTGTTGTATAGCGGTGTAACACAGCTCGTTATCATGTAGCTCATCGCTCTCTTCCCTCTCTCTCGGGGGAAACGCTCTGTCTTTCTCTCTTTCTCACTCAGGTTTTCGCTCTTTTTTTCTGATCCAGACTAAAGCACGGGGAGCCGGGGATCACAGAGTGCTTTGATAAGGCATGGATGTGCAGGTCGGATGTGCTAATATCATGCTAATGTAATGCTAATTTGTGTGAACACATGGAAGTAGAGAGAGGTAGTCAGTGTTTCTGAGGAGCGATGTGTTCTGTAGCCGGTGGCTATCGGGGTATTTCATGTCACAGATGATGGAAGAGCCTATCTGGTTTGGGCATCAAATAGGGCCGCCGTACGGTGGGGGATTCTGGCAGTATTGCTAGAGATATAATAATGCATGCTTTATGGGATGTTGAATCTTCTCATTTAGTCTTGTCATGACACATTAAGACAGGTTTATCCTGCTGGCAGAGGCCTTTGCATTGAGCGTGCCTAAAATGATGGAAAAAGGTGTGAAGGTCTTAAGACAATCTCTGAAACGGCTCAGAAATAAAAATAAAAAAACCCTCAAATTATGGCAAATATTAGGAAAATGACACATTGTCCCTACTACTGCCTACATTTATGTAGAAGCAAAAAACACCCAAAACATTTATCATAATTTAGAAATAAATGATTGGTACCAAAGACAGAGGTGTTGCAATAAGAAAGGTGTGAATGTGAGTACAGAGGGGAGAAAACAGAGAAAGAAAATGGGGAATACACAGGGGAGGGTGGCCAAGATGCTATTGTGAGCAAATGTTGACCTAGATAGAAAAAAGAGACCAGGGCATCGATATCCTGAAGAAGTTTTTGCCTTGCTTGTGGTTGAGCTACTCAACCAGTGATACAACTGAGAGACACTGGATCCATGTGTGTGTGTGCATGTGTAGTCCTTAGTTACTTAAGCATGGAAACAAGCCACGACACATCATCAAATTAAAACTGCAATGCAGTTGCTTTTTAGGAATGAAATCATTCAGAGAAAGCAAAGGAAAAATTAGGTGTAGGCTAAGTCTTCTGCAGTCCCTCTCTCCTGCTTTCCTTCTTTCCCGCTGCAACTTTTCTGGCATCAAAAGCTGACAGCCTTATGAATGAGAGGAGCTTTCATTAGAACAGACTGCCTGTCACTATGACAAAAGGCTAGGAAAGGGGAGCACATGCTTTAAATGCACGTGGAAAGAGACACATACACACATGTACGTGGGTTTGTGTGAGCATTTATGGTCTTTAAACTATCTTTGGGTTATTTGTGAATTTCTCAGAATACAATCTGTCTTATTTAACAGATCACATACCTCTATACTGTGTGTGCCTCATATTGGAAACACTGCAAATGTCACTATTACAGTGAAGGAATATAAATTAAAGATCAGTTAAGATGAGAGGATACACGCATCTGTCTGCTACCCAGACATTATCATTGGACTTGTGAAACCTTATAGTATGTCACAGTATTCAATTAGAAATACAATACATGTATTATTCTGACAGATAGCTACTGCAGTGCCAACCAGCCCTGTCTTAAATATTTGGAGTCAGTTTCTCCTGCACACCACTCCCTAGGTGCTGTCTTCAGTACATCTGCAAAATTATCTTGCAGCCTGATACATCTCCAGGACTCTCCTGCAGATATATCCCTGATATCCAGCATCACCCAGGCGAGGCATCGGGTCATACAGCTCACAGTTCTATAAGGGAAATTATTCCTCTGTAGGACAGATGAATAAAGATGGATGAGGAAAACAGATAATAGTACTAAGTTAATGTGGCATTTTCATTTTTAATGGGCAACATCAGCCCTGTTGTGTTTTCAGCTTCTCATCTGAGAATTGAGTTTGACACCTAATTCTGACTGAATGCACTAATTAGTCAAACATAAACCACACAGCTTTCACTTCACTGTACATCATTATCAAGCTTTTGAACATAAATCTTTTTACACTGCTACATTTGAAACTTAAACTCTTTCTATCTTTTAGAAACAGAGGTAGAGCATTCATGCACATCATGAAGTCCTGTGCAGTTGATCTCAGTGCTGGCCCACATCAGCCGATTGTTCAGCTGATATCCAAATGTCCAACAGGGGCCACTATTTAAGTTGCTCTAGCTTGCCCAACGTTGCTGCAAATCTGGAACTCACCTCCAACAATATCTAACTTAATCTTAACTTGATCTATCTCGTATTTGTTCTCAGTAACACCTGTTCTGCTTTGTACTCTGATCCTGTTGTTGCTCTCGTCAACTCTGGCTTTCTATTCATCCACACGGAGGAACAGGAAGGGGTGCTTTCCTCACCTTATGTTTTCAACATTTGGGACTCAGTATGGAAACTGGAGAGAAAACTTTTGTTATTAAGCTTTACATGCTCATCTCCATTTTGGAGGAAACAGAGGTGGCAGTCTGCTCTGTCCCTGTAACATCTGTCCACATCAAAGATGTCAAATGACACAGCAGCTGATGGATCAGACCAGGATGTTCAATGCAGCTTCTCTCTGTCTGTCCTGAAACATCATTTCTCTCTGGCTGACTCTGACTCAACAGCCTGTACACTCAAGAGGCTGATAACTGTTCTACAAGGAAAGTCCTTCGTTTATGACATTCAAACACCGAAACAGGATGCCTGTTTTAGCCTGTTGTACAGTCATCACACAACCTCACAAACGTCACAAGATATGTCTCCGATTAAATCACAGGGCAGCAGCCCCACATTCTACACAGAGTCCTGCACTGTGGAGCAAGCACAGAGTTAGAAACACCAGGTGATGTTTCTCTCTGAAGTGGCCATAAAAAACACACTTTACAGCTGTTTGTATGGAAGAGGTGTGCTGCATATAAAGTATTGCAGATGGAAACTATCTGACTGTAGTATTTCTGTATTCTGAATCTTCCAACACTTCTTAGTATTTTTTCAGCAGTAGGTAAATTAATGCGTATTAGGTATATATTTAGACTACTGGAAAGAAACAGAAGGTGGTGGCGGCTGGATTTTATTTAAATTACAAGAACTCTTCAGAGTCAGTGCGTTAACTGATAGTGCTCTCGATTCTTTGTTAGCTCGTTCTCACTCTCAACAACAGAATATAGTGCTCAACACAGAGCTGGAGGCCTCTATTAGCATATGTGCATGTCCTTATAACCTGAGACCATTTCAGTGTTCGCTTATACTGCAGTTATCTCATATCCCACTGGCTTGTGCATATATTAAACTCTTTATGAGCATGTGCTTGTGAGTATACATGTTTCTATGCATGTGTACATGCAAGGGAGTCCTAATGTGTTTAAGCTGTGTACAGCTGCAAGGAGGAATGGTCAATAATAATGATCGGAGGTGCACCGCTATTCCTTTCTCCTCTGAGTTCAGTCTAATGCATACTAACACCATCTAGCAGACAGCCTTTCCTGTTCTGTCCACATCTGCGTTTATTAGTTTATATTCCAAAACTATGGCTTCACTTCACCCCAGGTGGCTTCCACAAATATCAGCCATTTCCTCTTCCCTTCGTCACCCCGTTCAGCTGCTTTGGCATCATCAGTGGCACAAACACAAGCCCTTTTCTGTGGCTGCAGACTCATTAGCTTCAATCAATCCTCTTATAAGCCACAGTGAGCCTGTAAGGAGACTATTTGTTCACTCAGACTGGTAGCTTTTGCAGTATCAATGAAACTTAAATTGCTTGTGGGACATAAAAACAGAAACAGCCAGAATTATATTCCTATTACAATGCAAGTGTCACACTTTTCACCAAGGAGAGTTTGCCCTGGGCCAGAGATGTCACCGCTGAACACAGGTTAGTGTGTGCCAGGGACTAAGAATAAAGGATTTGTGATGAGGTGGAATACAATGACACATGGTGACATAGCTAAGCATTCACATCTACTGAGTGACATACCCCAAAACATACACTTAAAACTGTGAGTTGGCCTGGCTCTTTCAGTCATTTCCTCCATCCGTCCATCAGTTTTCTGCCACTGATCTGCAGTCACGACGCAGTGGTAGTCTAAGCAGAGAAGCCCAGACCTCCCTATCCCCAGTCAGCTCCTCCAGCTCATCCGAGAAACACTGAGGAGTTCACAGGGCAGCTGGGAGATGCAATTTCTCCAGCATGCCATGCTTTCCACTAGAACATGCCTCGCTCTCACCCAGGAAGCGCCCTTGTCCGATTTGCCTCAGCAGACTTGTTTTGAAGGAATAGCAACTGAACTCCTCACCTTATCACTAAGGCATATCCATATTTCATTTCTGCTGCTCACATGGGTAGTCTCATTCTTTCACCACAACCTAGAACTCATGACCATGATGGGAATTCTTTGCAGCTAATAATCATGGCTTCAAACTTTTAGTACTAATTCTAATTCCTGCTGGTTCACAGTCAGCTGCACACTGCTCAAGTGTGAGCTCAAGGTCACCACCTGAGTAAGGCAATAGAGCCACATCATCTGCAAAGAGCAGAGATGAGATTCTTACAGCACTGAGCTACACCTGAAATTCTGTGCATACAATTCTAAACACATTTGGTGACAAAGGGAGCCTTGGTGTAGTCCAACACCAACCCGGAACAAGCCCGACTTATTGCTCTGTATAACGCCAGCTCTCACTGGACTTGATTAGCTATCACTGGGAATGTACAAGGACCGAATGGCCCATAGCAAAGGAGCAGATACCCCATGCTCTGCTCCCAAAGCACTTCTTGCAGGATCTCCTGAGCAACATGGTTAAATGCCTTCTAAAAGTCCATAAAGCAAAAATAGACTGGTTGAGTAAATTCCCATGTATTCCACGACCAGGATGAAAACAGCATCGTTCCTTCAGAATCCAAGGTTCGGCTAATGGACAGACTCTCCTGAGTAGTGTGACTCCCCTATAATTAGAGCGCACCCTCTGGTTCGCCTCCTTAAAGATGGGAATCACAACCACAGTCTGCCAATCCAGAGGCACCTTCCATGGTCTCCATACGACGTTGCAGAAGTGTGCCACCAAAGACGGGAACTAAGAGTGCATCCCATCCACCAAGGAGCTGCTCAGTGACCTTAATGATAGTAATGACTGAGTTACCCATCCTTCACAGACTCTGCTTTGCCTACACAAGGCCTATCAGTGGGATTAAGGAGACCTTCAAACTATTCCTTCAACCACCTGATTATCCAACTAAAGTTTTGTTACACGGCCTTATCAAAATGCCAGTTTCTGCTTCAGCTCCTGCCAGACCTGCACTCTGCTCTGTGACTGCACCTGTTAGCCACCTAGCTGCCTCCAGTTCAATATTATATAATTAAGACATGACTGGGGAAAATTAGAGAGAGAGAGAGAGAGAGACAAAATAAAAGATCAAGGGGGAAAGCGCACTTCTGGGATACAACCACTCCCTGTCATCTAAAATGTCTTACAAATTAGCTTACAGCTATGTGCTTCCAGTGAAGAAGAAAACTTTCATATGCTAATTCAGATCATGGTTAGGCAGAGCAATTATCAAAAAAGTGGCAGCGTTGTCTGTCTGACAGATCTCCGCAGGAACCCCGGCCTCTTTTCTCTGTTTCTTACCGAGCCTTTCTCTGATCAAATATACTGCTCTAAAAACAGGTAGTGGGATAGTAATGTGAAGCTACTGTGACACTAAAAATGAGTGCAAATATAAAGCTAGCAGGGACTTTATGACATCTGTTTATATAGTTGTAGACCAGATTTTGCAAATCTGTAAAAATAAATGGAATAAAAAGATATTAAATGAAGCTGCACTACAACTTTTTTTAACAGAAAAATATAGGTTCATTTTCTTTCTCCATGACCTTGAAAATCTCAACCTGTGCTCCTTTGACTCCTCTGAAGAACTCTGAGTCATCTGTCCTGATCAACACCCACAGCCTGAACACCACTGATGGGAAAGCAACCAAGTCAGCTAAACAATGCAGATAAAAATTGCTTCCTCATCACTCTGCTGGCAGTGTCCCCAGTGGGCAACTGTCTTGGAGTGTATTAGTGAGTGGAATGTGGTCTCCGGAGACAGCTGAGCCCTACAGTGTCACCGTAACCTTGGCCACTCAAAGTCACACAGCCTGATTTAAAATAAATAAATAAAAAGATAAGCCAGGCTTGTTACACAGCCGAAGACTAACCCAGGGTGAACAAACTCTTCCAGTTAGGATGCAACATTTGGAAGTGTGGAGGACTGAAATGAAACAAAAGCAGACACAAGACTGACTCTGCGTTTGAGAGAATATCACCACTGCAATGGTGACTGCAGATTTGCATTTTCCATAGAAAAACTATGGCGTGGCGTGCATGCACCCTCTGTTTAACAAAACTACAATTTTCACAAAAACAATGTTGTGTTGATGTATGTGAATCATCACAAAGGCCCCTTTAAACTATAATTACTTTTAAATAAAAAACACTTGTCTTTTAATAACATGTAACTGTGGTGATAATCCCACCATATGTTGTGCCTTATTGTTTCCCACCATGAGAATGTCACACAGTGACTGCTGCCAGGACTGCCAGTGTAGTCTGTAATAATGAGTGTATGATGAGCCCAGGAGGGCCTGTGTTGTAATTAGGCCTGGTCACTGTTATTGGCAGAATGACTCCAAAATGATCAGGCTGGGATGTGCATCTCTATGGAGTGGGGGGACCCCACCAATTTACAGCCCCTCTAATAAAAGTCATCTGTCATTCTTGCAGGAGGCACACACTGACAGCTGCTGTGGTTACCATGGCAACATGCTGACCACCATTCGCTTAGCAAGCACTATTCCCAATACTGTAAATGGTGGAGATGTACAATCATGCACATATACTGTCCCGACCAATCTTTCAGTACTGGATCAAAATGCATACACAGTTCTTCTGTTTACTAATACTACCTCCCTCTTTTGAAGGTCTGGCTGTCCTGTGTACTCTTTTCTCTGATATCTTCTTTTTATTTCTTTATTTTTCTGAACATGGAGCTGGGATTTGTGATTTCAGGCTAGATAAATAAGATAGACTTGTGTCTTCCTACTTGTGTCAGTGCATGCAGTGATAAATAACATAACTTGGTTCAGATCCTGAATATTTTTAGCTCTTCTCTGAGGAAATACTGTACACTTAGAAGTACCACCTCTAACACTGACTTGGCCTTGCATCAACAGCAAAAAATGCATGTAGAACATTGTAACATTGTAACATTTAGAACACTAGTAGCTAGTATTTTGACTTCATGGCTGCACACACAGGCTTTAACAATTCTTAAATAATTTAAAGTCGCTATTTAATTAAGATAAATAGAAAATCATTATTAGGAAGGAAGGTTTCTCAGGTCAACATCTTTCTGTAGTTACAGTTTATTAAATTTGAGAAATGTATATTTTTCTTTGTGTTATTGGGCAACTGAAAAATTTAAGACATCTATATGTATATGTATATATATATGTGTGTATATATATATATATATATATATATATATATATATATATATATAACTTCAGTACTGAGAATGACTTTTTAGACTAACAGTTCGAGTAAATGCAACCACTCTGTATTTCGGTACACCGTGTATCTAAAAATGACATGCTCACAAAACATGCTATAGACTGCGCTTTCTTAGACTTGTATAACTGTAGCTGTATAACTTTGAGAAAGCAGATGGATTCTTTGGCCTTGGCTAAATACACGTGTATAAAAATGAAGATCAGCAGTCTTCACTCGGAAAATTCAACCTGAAAATTTAAATTAGAAATACGTATGTTTTCATTTTCTGGAGTAGCTGCTTTAACCTACACACACATATAAAAGGGAAAAAAATGTTTTTTCTTCTTCTTTTCTTGCTAGTATAAGAAATAAATCTATAATTACATATATATAATTACAATTTGGGCGTTGTAATTATATATACACAAAATAAACACATTTTCTCATTTCTCATCCCACCTTGATCAAAAACTTAAAGCAGCCTATCCTGTTCTAGGCCAGATCTTCCCACTACAAAGTAGAGTCAGAGTGGGGGGCTGAGCTTATTTATTGCCGGTCCTAATCATCAGCAGGATCCCTCTGCTCATTAACTAGACACACAGTAGCCTCAGGCTAACAGCCTCATATGTCAGCCAAAGAAAAAGATGTCATCTTCTGCTTGACTGAATAAACTGCTATTAAAACTGGATGCAAATAGGCACTGAACGACACTCAGATCAGGAGGTAGCAGGCGAGCTTAAACCCTGAGGTGCTCAGCCTCATTGTTGCCCCACATTTCTCAGTTAAAATGCAGAGATTCTGGATGCTGTCTGTCTCCAGACTTACAAGGCATCCAAACTCCCTGCGGAACAAAATGCCACAAAAGTGTTTGTTCACTTGTATGACAGTAAGTAGTTTACACTACTGACTGTTTGCTGGGAAACTATTTCACATCTAAGTTAAGGTGAATATATTAAATGTTTCTGAAATATAACACAGCAGACGCACGTGGGAAACCATCATGTCAACCTAATACGAGAGCAACAGTGGAAGCTATTGTGTTGCCCATTATGCTCCACTGTGCCTATATTCGGCTCAACTGGCTGTACGGTTGTATAGACAGTCCAATGAAACTCTATCTCCCCAGATCTAAACAGAACCAAACAAAGCGCAGTGGAAGAATGGAGTGTGTTTGTACAGGACTTATTTGGCAGACACTGACGTACTATGACTGGATGTCTCTTTTCTCCATCAGACTGTTTTGAGGCAGCTGCGTGAGTATGTTTTTTTTCTTCTTTTTTTTTCTCCCCATCAAACAAATGTTTGTCTGTTGAATCAAAACTGAAGAGGGAAATCTCATCACAATAGCTTTCAAATCTGTGCCTGCCTCTGTGTGTGTGGCTGTGTGTACAGTGCAATTAGCCAGTACTGGAGTTGAGCTATTAAACCTCTGATGGTTGTGTGTTTACAATGCTATCATTGGCCTCTCTCTGGCCAGCGCTAAATGAGCCAGTGTTGAGCCTCAGCTGTATAATCATGAATATTCATCTGTGTGTGTGTGTGTGTGTGTGTGTGTGTGTGTGTGTGTGTGTGTGTGTGTGTGTGTGTGTGTGGGTGGCACTGGCAGGCATTAAAGAAGCTATTACTATCTACTCATCACAATCCGTCACTTTGTCTGGATAATAAGTCAAGCTGACAACAATTCTACTTAGCGCCAAACACCACCAAGACAGGCTTTGTTCTGAGAGCAAAGTTAAAAAAAGAAGGGTTTTCTTGGTGGGTCCCACACAATGTCATGCCTTTATTTTTCTTTTACTCATGTTTGATGAAAGCCTTGGATAAAAGGGGGGAAAGAGGAAGAGCTTGAAATATCTTTGCAACACCTGGGGAACAGAAATGTTCACTCCCACTTACACACGCTTATTTGTTTACAGCATGACGTAAATAATGTGGTTTCCATGCAAATGTGCATTCTTAGCGTGGTTATTAATTACATTTCCTAAGTGTGAACAAGACAATCCTTGAAGCCCTTGCTAAACTGTGATAACCTCAGTTGCTAAAAGAGTTACTCCCACGGTGCCATTCCCCTGAGACCATGTGGCACAATATTCCCGTTCATGGAAAAAGAACTTAAATACAGCCCGGCGTGGTGTTTCATGGTAATTTGCGGTGGCAAGTGGAGCAGGCGATGCTGCTCTGTGAGTAAAGCAGAAGGGGCAAGAGGAGGATTAGATAATCAAACAGTGTGCCACTTTAAATAATCTCTGGATCCTCTGGGGGAGGTGAGATTTAAAGCCGGTGCCCTTCTGCTTTAATTGTCTGATTTTCCCGTCATTACAGTTGAGAGCCTCAGTAATTCAGGCTTATTAAATATTCAGGAACCACACCGAGGAGGAGGGAAGAGCGAGTGATGGGACAGAGATAAAGGTGGAAGAGAGGAGTGGGAGAGTGCGAGGATGTTATGGCAAGACAAAATGTATGGTTTGGGAGAAACACAGATGTTTCCCTTCTTTTCCAACTCTGAAGGAGAAAAGCACTTTTGGAATGATCAAAGTATGTGCAGGAAAAAAACGTCTTGATGCATTCTCAAAGTAAATCTCCAATAAGTTGATTCTGTTCATCACTTGGATGAGTGACGAAACGTTCCTCCCACAAAACACACACAATACGTCCACATGAACAGAATCAACTTTTTGGAGATGCAGGAAAAAAAGTTTTAGCAGTTTACCCTTTGTCCAGTTCACTGTAAAAAATACTCACCAGTATCAAACAGTAGTAACGTAACTTAATAAAAGATAAATTCAATGGAGGAAATAATGATAAAACAAATCCTTCAGGCTACAAAATTGAATTTGGGAAAAAAATATGTCTATATATATATATATGTATATATGTATATATATATATATATATATATATATATATATATATATATATATATATATATATATATATATATATATATATATATATATATATATCTTAGGGGTGCAACGATATTCGTATCGATATTGAACCATTCGATACAGTGCTTTCGGTTCGGTACGCATATGTATCGAACAATACAAAATTTGTAATTTATTTTATCAACTTTCCTTCTGACGATGCTGTCTGTGTTGAGCGCTCAGTGAATCTGCGTTCGACTACTCCGCCTAGGCTGCACTGTCGAGCGCAGATCCACTGAGCGCTCAACACAGACAGCATCGTCAGAAGGAAGAGCGCAGGGCAAGCTAGCGAGACAGAAGTTAAGCTCTCCTTGCAACATGGACCTCCCCCACCCTCATTCAGATCTGGCGTTTGGAATTATTTTGGTCTTCATGTGACGTATGACCCTGAAGGTAAGCGCGTCATGGACTAAAGTAAAACAGTATGTTGGATGTGCCACGCAATGCTCAATTACATGGGTGGGAACTAGTGTGTTAGCGCAGTTAGCTCGTTAACGTGTTGGCCGTCTAGCCCCATGCACGGGGCGATCGGCGGTAGCTCGTTAATGGAGATTTGCCGTGTTGTGGCGTTAACGTCATTTCAACGAGATTAACCTGAAAGCACTAGTGGGAACACAACGAATATGACTGCACATTTACGCCGACATCATCCTAGTGCAAAGACAAGTGGAAGCAGAAAAAAAACAAGCAAGCATGCTACTAACTTTAGCCGAGTCATTTAGACAGCTGTTAGCACATGATTCTCCTTATATGTTTAATATGCTGCTGAGAATATAGCCCAGAAGAAGCGGATAGTATAGCTTTTATTTTGGAAAGAGACATTTCTCTGTAATAAACTCTCTTTTCCAAAGATGAGTGATTCCTCAATCAGATACAGGGCTTGCGATATCGCTAGCCCGACGTCCCGGGGCTAGCGATTTTTTTCAGTCAGGCTACCAAAATCTATCTCTTCCCTGCCCGTCGGGCTATTGTAGGAAGAAAAAATATATGTCAATGCTTTTGCATTCTTTCAGAAATGTAGCTGGGTAATTATGTCATTGGCATCGGTGAGCCACTGTCAATATGTGACATATTGAAATCGCGTTTGAATTTGCTTTCACTTTGCAATCGTGCGAACTGTGTATAGAAAAGCGACAGCACTGATCTGTGAGTGATGATAATTTGTGCACCAATTCCTCTGACATCGTCTTATTAATCGTTAGCTTACTATGCAAACATGACAAGTGAAATCTCCCGCAGCAAGCTTAAACATGTGAGAGGTTGATCGCGCAGAGAATCGCTGAGCTTATGTGAGTGCATGTAAAAGCATTTCAGTTCTGCTGAGCCAAATAAGACAGGTCAGGGTGAAGAAGTGACAGCCAAAGAAAAGCTTACCACAAAACGGAGAAGTTATGACAAATCAGACTATAAGGCAAAAAGAAAGTGCAGCTTTATGGTTTCATGGACAAAAGAATTTCTGTGGCTGCGATATGATGAGCTAAATAACCAGGGCTGCACATAAGTGGTCCGCAGGTGCGCATTCGGTGTCAAAATAAAAAACACCCACAAGGGTTAGGGTTAAATTAAAAAACTGTACTTTTGAGTTAAAATATATATTTATAATCTTAATAAATGACAAATTAAAAAGGCATGAACATTTATTTTGTATCGAAAAAATATCGAACCGTGACACCAAAGTATCGAACCGAACCGAACCGTGAATTTTGTGTATCGTTGCACCCCTAATATATGTATATATATATATATATAAATAAAAAAACACCCAGCACGCCCCTGCGGGCGGTTTATCCTTCAAGCTCGGGTCCTCTACCAGAGGCCTGGGAGCTTGAGGGTCCTGCGCAGTATCTTAGCTGTTCCCAGGACTGCGCTCTTCTGGACAGAGATCTCCGATGTTGTTCCCGGGATCTGCTGGAGCCACTCGCCTAGCTTGGGAGTCACCGCCCCTAGTGCTCCGATTACCACGGGGACCACCGTTACCTTCACCCTCCACATCCTCTCGAGCTCTTCTCTGGGCCCTTGGTATTTCTCCAGCTTCTCGTGTTCCTTCTTCCTGATGTTGCTGTCATTCGGAACCGCTACATCGATCACTACGGCCGTCTTCTTCTGTTTGTCCTCCACCACTATGTCCGGTTGGTTAGCCACCACCATTTTGTCCGTCTGTATCTGGAAGTCCCACAGGATCTTAGCTCGGTCATTCTCCACCACCCTTGGGGGCATCTCCCATTTTGACCTCGGGACTTCCAGGTTATGTGTTATGTGCATATATATATATATATATAAATATATATATATATATAACACCCAGCATGCCCCTGCGGGCGGTTTATCCTTCAAGCTCGGGTCCTCTACCAGAGGCCTGGGAGCTTGAGGGTCCTGCGCAGTATCTTAGCTGTTCCCAGGACTGCGCTCTTCTGGACAGAGATCTCCGATGTTGTTCCCGGGATCTGCTGGAGCCACTCGCCTGGCTTGGGAGTCACCGCACCTAGTGCTCCGATTACCACGGGGACCACCGTTACCTTCACCCTCCACATCCTCTCGAGCTCTTCTCTGAGCCCGTGGTATTTCTCCAGCTTCTCGTGTTCCTTCTTCCTGATATTGCTGTCATTCGGAACCGCTACATCGATCACTACGGCCGTCTTCTTCTGTTTGTCTACCACCACTATGTCCGGTTGGTTAGCCACCACCATTTTGTCCGTCTGTATCTGGAAGTCCCACAGGATCTTAGCTCGGTCATTCTCCACCACCCTTGGGGGCGTCTCCCATTTTGACCTCGGGACTTCCAGGTTATACTCGGCACAGATGTTCCTGTACACTATGCCGGCCACTTGGTTATGGCGTTCCATGTATGCCTTGCCTGCTAGCATCTTGCACCCTGCTGTTATGTGCTGGATTGTCTCTGGGGCATCTTTACACAGCCTGCACCTGGGGTCTTGTCTGGTGTGATAGACCCCAGCCTCTATGGATCTTGTGCTCAGAGCTTGTTCTTGTGCTGCCATGATTAGTGCCTCTGTGCTGTCTTTCAGTCCAGCTTTGTCCAGCCACTGGTAGGATTTCTGGATATCAGCCACTATCTGCCGGTGGTACATACCGTGCAGGGGCCTGTCCTTCCATGATGGTTCCTCGTCTCCCTCCTCTTTCTTGGGTTTCTGCTGCCTGAGGTATTCACTGAGCACTCGGTCAGTTGGGGCCATCTTCCCAATGTATTCTTGGATGTTCGTTGTCTCATCCTGGACTGTGGTGCTGACACTCACCAGTCCCCGGCCCCCTTCCTTCCGCTTAGCGTACAGCCTCAGGGTGCTGGATTTGGGGTGAAACCCTCCATGCATGGTAAGGAGCTTTCTTGTCTTTATGTCAGTGGCTTCTATCTCCTCCTTTGGCCAGCCTATTACCCCAGCAGGGTACCTGATCACGGGCAGGGCGTACGTGTTGATGGCCCGGATCTTGTTCTTACCATTCAGCTGACTCCTCAGGACATGCCTGACCCTCTGCAGGTACTTGGTGGTTGCAGCTTTTCTAGCGGCCTCTTCATGGTTCCCATTCGCCTGCGGGATCCCCAAGTACTTGTAACTGTCCTCTATGTCTGCAATGTTGCCTTCTGGTAGTTCAATCCCCTCAGTTCTGACTACCTTCCCTCTCTTTGTTACCATCCGACTACACTTCTCCAGTCCGAACGACATTCCAATGTCATTGCTGTATAGCCTGGTAGTGTGGATCAGTGAATCGATGTCTCGTTCACTCTTGGCATACAGCTTGATGTCATCCATGTACAGGAGGTGGCTGACAACTGCTCCGTTCCGTAGTCGGTATCCGTAGCCAGTCTTGTTAATGATCTCATTGAGGAGGTTCAGGCCTATGCAGAACAGCAGTGGTCATTGGTAGATCCCGCACTTGATGGTGACTTGTGCTATGGGCTTGGAGTTGGCCTCTAGTGTTGTACGCCACATCCCCATTGAGTTCCTTGGGGATCAGGACCGTCCGGCCTTCAGTTAGCCATTCCGGGTGTCTCTCGTTAACTAGCAGCTGGTTCATTTGTGCTGCCAGACGCTCGTGGAGTGCAGTCAGCTTCTTCAGCCAGTAGGCGTGAACCATGTCTGGGCCTGGTGCTGTCCAACTCTTCATACTGGAGGCCCTTTCTTGGATATCTGCCACTGTGATGGTTACTGGACCCTGTTCAGGGAGGTCGCTGTGGTCTGCCCTCAGATCCTCTAGCCACTGAGCATTGCCGTTATGGGTTGCATCCTTCTCCCATATGCTCTTCCAGTATTGCTCCGTCTCCAGCCTTGGTGGTGCTGTTCTCTTATTGTTCCCTTGCCACTGAGAGTACACCTTTGCTGGTTCTGTGGAGAACAGCTGGTTTATTCTCCTGCCTTCTATCTCTCTGGTGTACCTCCTCAAGCGGCTGGCCAAGGCTGTGAGTCTTTGCTTGGCAGTTTCCAAGGCCTCAGGTATGGACAGCTTGCTGTATTTCTTAGGCACCTTATTTGTCGCAGCTTTCTGCAACTCCGTTAGTTGGCTAACCTCCCTCCGTGCTACTTTGATCTTGCCCTCTAGCCTCCTTCTCCATGGAGGGTACTGCCCCTTGTCGCTGTTCAACTTGTAGCCAAGCATCTCACTGATCACTGCTGCCGTATTGTAGATCACCTTGTTAGTGTCGGTAATCGTGGTTGTAGGTATTGCCCGTAGTGCTGCATTAACATCATCTAGCAGACCTTCTGAGGGTACTTCACGTAATCTTGGTAACCGGCTACGGGGGATCCAGGTTTCAAGCTTGGCCATGATCCTATTTTTCAGGTCAGTTCCTCTCGCACTCAACGATCCTTCTCCTATCGCACTTGGGGCTATGTACCCAATCTCGGGTGGGGGTGATGATATCTCCCCCCTGACCTGGCGTCCTGACTCCTCCTTGCCGTAGCATTTGTGTTGTACCTCGTCAATCTCTAGCTGTGAGAGCAGTCCCTTCTTTCGAATGTTGGAACACTGAGCTACTAGTTGTTTCGCCGTCATTGTGGATGTTGGGTATCGATATATATATATAATAATATGTTAAGAATTATTTTAAGAATCTTTAATTGTAAAGTAATCCTATATGCAGGGGGCCTTGGCCCCACTGTTTGTAGACAGGGATGATGAATGCTGCTGACTGACCTACATATTATTGCAGCATATTTTACGTTTAGAATCTCATAAAGTCTGTTGTTTGTCTTTTTATTTTATTTTTTTCAAGTAACAAAAAGTAACCACATTTGGATCACTGATGCTCAAAAGACCAATTAAAAACTTTAAATAAAAAACATTTGGATTAAAAGCTAAATGGAAAAATAAAAGAATAAAAATATGGCTACCAGTTGTTAAGTAAATATCTGTGTTATAGTGCTCACGATTTTGGATAAACCAGATTCCAATAAACATTCAGATAAGCATGTCGAGTGGAGCTCTCCAAGGTGCTGAACAGAGATGGCGATCCATGAATGAAAATTATGGCTGTGCACAAGCTCAGCGAAGGGGGATATTAGGAAGAAATGCAGTCTCTTAAAATGAAACACCTGAAGTAGTTTAATCACTGACACATAAAACGTCTTCCTCTGCTCCGTGTAAGATGACAGAATTACTCCAATAATGGCTCAAAGTATTTTAATTACTAATAGAACTAGTCTAAAATCTCAAAAAATGAAATCCTGACAAGTTGAAATCATTCTGGCGAGCTGAGGTTATAAAAGTCTATAAATGAAAAAGCTGAAATCTACATTACAGTGATTATACAGAAAGAAATGAAAAGACTTCTACTCCCTAATGAGTCACCCTGTCTGATCACAGCCTGGAGCTACAGCTTCCATCCATAACTTTGCACAAACTACGTCCTGACATGACGTTTACTGGGGGTTTTAGCCTGAAAATGATTAGTATTAAAATTAGGGCCTGAGTCAGCCACTGGAGCAAGATAATTTTACAAATCTCTTAGGCAAATCGGCTTGTTGTCCTGAATCAAATCTCATTATTCCGATCAGTGAATTTTTACCTTATTTATTTAACTAAATAAATGTAAAAAACGAATGAAAATATATTGGAAATGATCCTCAGTGTAAACTAAAACAGCGAGTCTTCAGCATGGAGTTATAGTGAGGAATAGTGAGACATTGCTTCACTTAAGAAAATACGGCAAACCCACAATTGTACTTTGCTCAAATATTATCGAACCTTCTGTATTTGTGCAAAAACTTAAAAGTTTAAAAAGTAAACTATTCATTTAACAGAACAGTCCAGTTCAGAGCTTAGATTTATCATATTAATCAATAAGAGTTAAAATTAGCTAAAATATAATTATAATTATAATTATACGTGTGTGCAGGCAGTATTATAATGTTATATTCTACATACTTGGGGAACGGAAGCCCTGAGGGCCATAATCGGCCTGCGGACCATCTCAGTCTGGTTCAATCGATTCATCTCTGCAATATGCAAATCTGTACTGTTACATCACTTTATTCCAAGGTCATCAGTGAGCTATGTAGAGGTCAAAATCTTTAAATGTTGATAAAGAACTTGGTTCTTTTCTTTTTTTTGTTCGACTTTTTTTGTGTGATCCTGTTCTTATAGTTGGTTTTGTAAACATCTCTTTCCTTTCACTGTTGTTGCAGTGAGAAAACTTTGCTTCACATGTTCAGTCCTGTTAATACATTTTAACATAAAGTGAAACTAAATTTTGGTCTGAATTCCCTTTACAGTATTTAAATATATAAATTTTGACCAGTTTCACATAAAAAAATGTTTTTTTCTGACACAAACACAGTTTAAATAAATGCATCATGAGATTTTTTTTTTAAACATGACTGTTTGATCACTGCAAGGCAGAGTTTATGTTCAGCCGGTCACTACGTCTATGAGAATGTGACTAGTATTGTGTATTTTCAGATGGCGCTGCTATGTGTGTTACTGTGCGATGCTGAGCACAAGTAAAGGGTATTTTCCACAGTGCAGTAAATGGGTGAAACTGGAGCGCCACAATGTGTGAGCTGTGATGTGCATGCAGTATTCTAGTTTTACTTTTTGCATAATCCTGCTGACAAATCTTTTCACAGCTTTAATCCAACACCCATTGCTATCTGAATTATGCTTCAAAAACAGCTCCATGTAGTGCGTCGCATCTTTGTGAGCAAATACACACGTGTGTGTGGTTGCACAGTTTCCTCTAAATGTGCAGCACAACCTGGCTGCAAATATCCAGCTGGACTAATAAATGAAAGTAGGTCTCATTGAAACAAACTTGTAATTGAACTGTTGCTTCGGCACCTTCTGAAACCTTTGCAGAGACGTTGGTGAGAAGCCAGTCGTGCTGGCAGACGACGATCTGCCTGCAGGTCTGGATCTTCTACTCGTTTCTAGATTTGTTTGGGTCTAGTGTTCTAGCAGACCCTTGTGTGATGTTGAAGGGTTTTCATGCACAATATTGAAAAACATGGTGAAAGCAAAAAAGCAGGCCGCTGCTTGATTGCTAACAGTAATAAGCTCACCACAGAAATGTCTCTTTAGCCTTGTTTATTTTTTTTGCTGCATCTTTTTCCACTGTAGTCACAGATGACTGTAAACATCTGCGCCGTCATTCCTGCTGTGGACGAATAATTTTTGTGCAACAATTAAATGGATAATTATCTCTATTTATTTTAAAGAGTTTGAGTGGCAGCTGAAAAGAAATGTAAACAGTCGAGGGCCCGATCATAAAAACGGTGACAAAAAGCAAAAAGCACGTGGGAAACTTTTCCACACAAATATTCATAAACATGTGATAACAAGGTGCAGGCCTCAGAGACACTTAAGCTCTGTGCAAAGCAAGTTTTCTATGTCAGTGAGAAATAATTTTACATAAAACAAAACAGCTCATCACACTGAGCCACCATCCTATTTCTCCAACTGACAAACTCATCAATCTGCAGTAATATTTAAAATCTGCCATTCACAGACTTCACTCCTATATTTATAGGCCCTCTCAGTCCTGGTTCCTTCTCTTGAGTTCCTTCTTTGTAACTCTATATTGGTGCGTCTAACAATTTAAGGTGCAAAGTGTTCTTTTTAATATGTCAAAGGTGAAATACGGGAGGTTCTGCAGCCACTCGTGGCTAAAAGGGACAGTATGCATGTATACAAAGACATAGCACCATATGTATGCACAGCTTTATAAATCGGACAATGTATGAAATGAAAATGTAGATTTGAATTTGTTAAATGTATTACTGAGACATTTGATGGTCTTTATAACAGCAAATGAAAATGTAAAAATATAAGAAATATAACACTGCATTTAAATAAAACAGAATTAAATAAAAAGAAATAATGTTTCATTTTATTTGATTTTAATAAATAGCTTTACTGCAGAATTACAGCAATGCTCAGGAATTGGCAAGTTCATAAAGACACTTCGAAAATTACTTTTGGAAGGATATGATATTGAAAAAAACAATCACCCATTGTATGTATAAATATGTCAACTCGTATTGAAATTATAAATATCGTGCCAGCCTTGTTGATATAAGTTTTTTGTGTATTGTGTGGAATATGTGATGAGGAGAATTAGGTAAATATGTGGGATTAATAAGATGTTGAGCAGGGGTAGGAGTTAATAAGTATGTGTATACTTCTTCCTACTCCTTTTCAGACCAAACAATTGTTATTTCATGTTAGACGAATGTGTTTTATTTTATTATATTTCTTTTTTGCTTGTCTGTACAAATACGTGTGTGTGTGTGTGTATCTACACATATATTCGTATCCGTAAACGAAAGTACATGTAGACGAGTATATATTGGTTTTTTTTGTTTTTTGGTTGTTTGTTTTATTATGTCTGAAATAAATAAAGATACAATACAATAATGGTTATTTTTCTTTTTAATACAATTTTTTATTATTATTTTTTTCAATTTCTTATTCTATCCATTTTATTTCCTTTTGTTAGATTTATCTTATTTTCATTTTCTTACATTCTGAAATTAGTTTTGTTAGTAGTAGCAGTATTATTGTTGTTACCATGGAAGCATGGGAAAATAGGGAGATCATTCATTCAAACTACTCTCTTTAAAATTCTGGGATGGACAACAGAAAATAAAATACAGGAAAGTGACTGAAAAAAATGGGGCTTCATGGAACTACACTGAGATTGTATTGCATTAACCACAATCAAGATTATATGTACAAACAGAGATTGATGATCAAATACAAAATTGAAAAAACACCGATGATTAATGTAAGATATGTCAGATCAGTCTTTACCAAACTGACTCCACATGTTTTTTTCTCTCCCTCCAGATGTCCAGGACACAGAATGAAGACACGCCCCCATTTACAAGACCACTTGTCTACTCGACTGTTATAAAATTCCCACAGCAGCCTCTGCCATTCTCACAATGGCTCAAATCAAAGCAAAAAGCAAAAATTAAAAAAAAAACACTCCTTCTCTTTATACAGCAATTTCAATTTAGCCTCCTCCTCCTGCCCATCTTGTTCTTTGTCACTGTCTCCTCTGTGTCCTCGCTTTTCAATTCTTCCCTTTTCCTTGGTGTTTCCCTTTCCTCTTTCTCCTCCCTCCCCCCTCAGAGTATTAGCTTGCAGTGGCCAGGCCGCTTGACAGCTGCTCCACCTGAAGAATATCAATCAATGTTGCTGTGGAGACCAAATCAGGCTCCCCTCATTTATTTTCTGCCCCTCTTTTCCTTTCCATCGTCTTGGCCTTGCATGCTGCTGTTCATGGTCTAATCATGAACCAGAGCTTGTTTGCTGCTCTAAAGTGTAAATGACTCATTAGGCTCATAAAAGGTGTGAATATTTACATAGTATTGACTTCTTGAACTGATATATTACAGGAACACACCTCGCCACCTTCTGCTGCTAATTTCCTTGAGGTGTGAATAATTGAGTTGCAGATGCAAACCCCGAGAAGTCTCAGACTATCACTCCAGATGAGCCAGGCAGACAGGCGTGGGATGCAAGTGTCTATCACTGCTAACGCATGACAGGAGAGCGAGCACTGTACAAATCACAATGCTCAATATAGGACCACACTCAAAGTGTTACTAATCACCATTAAAGGCCTCCAGAAGTGGTCTGCCTGTTCTGATCAGGTTACCATAACAATATACAGTCACATTTATTAGTTTGAGGTAAACTAAACTTTAAAGGGAAAATGTCTGAAGTCTGAAATAGTTATTTTTTTAAACTTGAGCCCCCGTGATTGTGCATCCATCCATCCACCCAGCCCTCCCTCCGCCACCCATTCAGGCTGGTGTCTGGTGTTTACGGGCTTCCTCAGCAGGCGGGGTTGTTTAACGAGAGCAGGGGGACAGCGTGGCACTAATTGCTGTGTGTGATTTATACCAGGCTGGGACCAGGCAGGAACACAGGCAGACGATGGTACTCTGAGAGCAGCTGCTTTGCCCAATATTTACTTAACCCTCCGCTGGCGGGCCTGGCACTAGCGCCACCGACGATGGGTCTGTAGGGAGTCATTTCATTGCTTAGCACAATGTAGTGCAGCAGGATTGTGGCCATGTTTGGAGATTGGCTCAAAGTGGGACTGTGTGAGAGTGTATGTTAGCTAGATTGGAGCAATTACAGGGAAGAATCTGATTGGTCTCCTGACAGCTTGATAGTCCAGGAAAAACTGCTGCCAGGTGTAAAAAAAAAAAAAAAAAAAAAAAGAATTTTCAGGAATTTTTAAAAGTAGCTTTTGGGGTTTTTTATTTAAAAAAGGGACTTAAGTTGTTTCTTTATTTATACATTTTTTGAGGGGGTTAATGACCTTTCTACAAGTTTTATGTCATTTTACGACATAATTTAAAAAAAATGCTCTGCAGGGATGAACAGAAGAGCCCTTAAGTTGCAGAATGCCAGTCCTGTAATATTTGGAAACAAAGGACCTAAACTAGGCATCTCTTAAGTTAGCTAACAGTTAACAGCCTATTGGTCATTTTATACATGAAGGTCGTCAACTCTAACAAAGTTTAAAAAAGGGATAAAGAATTATACAAATGTTAGAACATGTCTCTGTCTGTGTACTGCAGGAAAGCTCATTCTTTGCCACATGCTAGCAAAGTTAACCATAATTAGGTGCTCTTTGACTGATACAGGCAGTGCAGGTCTCTCTTTCTCTCTGTCTTGTCATCCTCTCACCCACTGTGTGTGAAACGATGCTCTTATGCCAACACAGCTTTAAATGTACCCCACGTTAACTATTTTTTACCAGGACGACAGCATCTGCAACAGGGTGAAAAGTCTGTGTTCCACTCTTAGTTTCAGAACCACACAGTGAGTAGTTGGAGAGTGTTTGTAGACAAGTGTGTACCTTCAATACAAACTATGGGTGACTGCAGCATTCTGCAGTCTTTTAACATATTGGTATTTGGTGCAAGTCTATTCGTGACCAGTACAATATACACTATGCTAAACTACAGATATTTTGTCCCCATTCCTGTGACAAAAGCACTAGTGCTAGTCTGTTGATCAGCTATAATTGATCAGGGACAAACCTGCAGTCTGTCATGTCTTTCAGTTAAGTCACTATGTTAAAGAAAAAAGTCTGTCCGACAAATGAAAAGTCATTTAACTCCTCATTTTGGCAAACGTGCAGGATAAGTGAATCGTTCTTCAGTTTAATTTTTCATGGTTATTGTACTTATTTTATTTTTTTATTTTTTGGGCCCATAAAGGTGTGGAGCCGTCATCGTCGAGGAGAGTAGATCAACTGTTTATTTGTTTATTTATAAGGAACCCCATTAGCTTCCACAACAGGGGTTGCTAGTCTTCCTGGGGCCCAAATCATCAAATACCACCAAATAAAATGTTACACAATAAGTTGGATGCAAATTGTCCACATAATTTGGCTCTTACATCCGCAATAAGGTTTTACAATTCTGAAAATATAAGCATGTAAATATTAAAAAATATAAAAAACACTCAAACAAAATACACAATTTCCATTACAAGTGACATTACCCTCTACAATTTTTACAAATAAATTAAAAACTGCCTAAATAGGCTTTTAGGTGATTTTTAAAATTATGAATAGAAGCCAATTCTCTAATTGCATAAGGCAACTTATTCCACTGAAAAGATGCTTTAAATATAACAGAGTTTTTCAGAAAGTTACTTTTAACTCGAGGAGTCACTAAATTGTGGTTAGTTGAGAATCGTGTGGCATGATTATGTATTTCATCTGGATGCTGCAACTGAGCATAAAAAAGTGTGGTGTGTTTACCAGTATTGCTTTCTTTAAAAATACAAGTAAGCCATAGTATAATTTAACTTGTACAGAAAGCCAAGAAAGTTTACCGCGCATTTTATCAATATCTGTATAATATGAACACCTTAACACTAATCTGGCCGCCCTATTTTGGACTAACTGAAGTTCAGATCTGTCTTATTAGCTGCTGACCAAATGACTGAGCAATACTCTAGATGAGATAATACTAGTGCATTAATGACATCTTTCATAACTGAAGAAGTAATATAAAAGGAGCATTTCCTAGCTATAGCTATGCCCTGTCCCATTTTCTTAATAACAGAGTTGATGTGCTGAGACAATGAAAGGTGGTGGTTTATGGTAACACCAAGTAATTTAGTCTGGGTGACCTGTTCTAATACCGATCCAGCTATGGAAAGATTTAGTTGTGGGCTGTTGACTAAGCGTCCTCTACTTCCTATTAACATGTCTTTGGATTTAAACACGTTTAAAATCACGTTGTTTTTACTTATCCAGTCAAACACGTTCAGCAAATCTAGTTGTAACACGCTGGTCAATTCAGAGTAGCTACTGGCTGAATAAAACACGGTGGAGTCATCAGCATACATTACAAGATGAGATTTATCCAGGACGTACGGCAGATCGTTTGTAAAGACTGAACACAGAAGTGGACCGAGGCAGCTGCCTTGGGGTAGACCACAGTTCATTTCACAGCCCTCCGAGAAATAACCGTTATAATAAACCTTTTGCCTTCTTCCAGACAAATAACTTTCCATCCAGCACAAAGCAGCTGGTGAAAATCCATAACATTTTAGTTTATCTATCAAAAGATCATGATTTATCAAATCAAATGCAGCACTAAAATCCAAAAATACCACCCCGGCCAAATTCCCATTATCTAGATATTTGTACCAGTTATCTGTCATGTGACTGAGAGCTGAGCTGGTGGAATAACCAGGTTTGTAGGCATGTTGAAACTGAGCGAGTAACTGATTTTCTGTTAGGTAATGTTGAATTTGTTCATAGACAATCCTCTCCATAATTTTACTTAGAACGGGGAGCAGACTAATAGATCTGCTATTGACACCATTAAAAACGTCATTCTTGTTTTTAGGGATGGGAATTATTTTCGATTCTTTCCACTGCAATGGAAATAAGCTGCATGCCAAAGATCTATTACATATGGGACATATAGGAAGGGACACAAACTTGCAGTTTGCTGTCTGTGTTATCAGAGCCGGAGGATGTATCGTCAGGAAGTGATATCAATAAGCGCTCTACCATCTCCACACTCACTGCCTCAAACTTAAATTGGCATTGCTTATTATTCACGATAACATCCTGTATAAGACGACGTGATAAGGTTCATATTAGATTTTAAATTTGTTATTTTATTGCTGTAATAATTCACAAAATAATTGTCCTTAGCTTTACTTATAAACGTTCCACCCGTGTAGATGTGAGACACCACCGGAGCAAGATCTCTACCCATTATATTATTTAAAACTTTCCACACCTTCTTGCTGTCCTTATTGGCCTCCTTGAGCTTAAGTTGATAATATTCTTTCTTCTTGTGCCTATTCAGTTTAGTTACTTGATTTCTTAACTCGCGATATCTTGCCCACTCTTGTGGACTGACAGACTTATGTGCTTTTGCTTTTGCTATATCCCTTTCTGACATTGCAACCTTAAGTTCATTATCTAACCAAGGTGCGTAGTTCTTTTTAACAGTAAATCTTTTTAAGGGGGCATGTTTGTCAGCCAGGTAGCAAAAGTTTTCAATAAACATAGATAATGCCATATCAGGGTCACTCTCGAGGCAGATGTCAGTCCAGTGAATTTCTTTTACGTCATTAATATACTTATCTGCATTGAAATTTTTGTATGATCTATGAAAAATAATCTCTTGTGCAGTTTTCAGTGGTTTCATTTTCTTGGTCAAACCTACAAGATTATGGTCACTATAACCAACTGGAATAGAAACAATATTAGAGCAATGCTCAGGAACATTTGTATATATATGATCAATACATGATGATGACCTATGACCTCCTGCGTTGACCGTGACCCGGGTGGGAATGGTGATCATCTGAGACAGGCAACAAGCCAACGCTGATGAACTTATCTTTTTCCTTAAAGGACAAGAAGGAGCTGACCAATTGATATTAAAGTCTCCTAATAAGAACATGTTACTCTTTCCAGCATTTCACAGATTCGTTTTACATACAACATATTACTACTGTGCAATTAAAGCACTGATGTGCGGTCAGAGTGGCTGTAATATGTTTGGTAAAAACCTTTCAATAAGCTTATTGATGGAAAAAAAAAGCTTGAACATATCAGTAAGATCAGAAAGACAGCAGAAAGTCAGATAAGGTGAGGTGTCCAAAGTCACAGACTTGATTTAAAATTAGGAAAACACACAGGAGTAGGGCCAACAGATAATGGCTATTTCTTTGCATGAACAATTGTTAAAACGTTTGGCAATTACAGAGAACAATTTATGCTACTTGTAATCTATAATGTTGCTAGAAGCCTGCATGTGTGAAATGAGCCAAACAAGCTTTAAACTAGAAACTAATAAATAAGAAGAAGTGTTTTGAAACTTTCACCATTATATATTTAGTCATGCAGATATGAAGCCCAAGAGTTAGAAAATAAATGAAAACATTTCATATTTAAACACATTTGGCATGTCTGCATCCACATACTGTGTTGCAGTCTATTTATCAATATAGATCCAGACTATAAATCCAGACTTTAACATAGAATTGGCTCAGTAAAATAAAACATTTTGACTGTGATTAGTATATTTATACTAAATTAGATAATAAAGGCAATCACAAGTGTGTACTGTAATCACAGCCCTGTTTCATATCTGCGCCACTGCAAACCAAATTCAGAATAAAAGAGACAATTCATTCAAAGACTGTGCCACCAACAGCAAGTCTGCTCCGCTATACTTATTTAGCTTATACAAATAAAACAGCATGAGCCAATGATGGGCTAATTTATGATGCATGCTCTGAAAAGTGATAATCAATGATCACTGAGCTGATTTATATCATCCATCAACTGTGATGCCCGTGATCTAAAATACCCAATTAAACCCTCGATGTAATTTGGCCAACAACAGCTCATGAAAGGACAAAAACAGCGGCTGGTGAGAAGAGAAATAGCCATCAGCAACCCTATTACCATATTGCTCTAAATTACCACAATCACCAGGGGAGCATTTAACATGCCACCACCCAGTGGAGGAAAAAAAAGTCTTACAAATAATGTCAGAATGGCTGTAACTGATTTACATTCGGCTCTCTTTGTGACTGTGCTACCAGTTGCTGTTGCATCCAGACTAATTAGGAGGTAATGAGAGTGCAATTGGGCAGTGGGCACATTTAAAAAGAGCGAGACGGTGACAGACAGGCAGGCAGACAGGGACGGCGAGCTCAGGTGCTCAATGACTCGTCTAAGGTACAATAGTGCATAGGCAGATACTCCAGCACCACCACCACCACCTGACTGCCACTCACAGACGACAAGGCAGAAGGCAGAGGAAAGCAGGGGGGTGAAGGAGGTGGGAGGACTGATATGAAGGAGGGGGATGGGGCAATATGGCTGGAGCAGGTGGAGAGAGCTGGTTAGCAGCGGTGATACCGGTGCTGTGAATGTATTTACAACAAAACAAAACAAAACACACAAAAAACAAAAATTAGACTGACATTCTAGGTCTGCTCGCTTTGCACTTGTTTTTTTCCAGGTCTTCATTTGCTACTGTTTTTTCTTCAGCCCTCTTCTCTTGCCTTGTCTGCAGTGTGCTGCGTATGTGGATAAAACTGTAGAGGAGAAGACAAATGTGCAACAGCGTTCTTTCGGAAATATGCCTCCCCCAAATTTCCCTTGTCTCTGTCAGACTGAGACACGTTCTCCTGTTTAGGTGCATTGTGAGAGTAGAAGATAGAGAGAAAGAGGGAGATTGTGTGTGTGTGTGTGTGTGTGTGTGTGTGTGTGTGTGTGTGTGTGTGTGTGTGTGTGTGTGTGTGTGTGTGTGTGTTGGGGGGGGGGGCTGTAATGGTTACTGTGGCAACCAGGAGAGTGACTCTTAGACATTGGCATATGCATGGGGAGGGGGAGAGGTGGAAGAGAAACGAGTGTGCTGGTGAAGAGATGTAGTACAGGGAGGAAAGGGTGGTGGTGCTGAGGGAAGGGTGGGGTGGAGGAGGTAGAGTGCAGGAGGCAGATCAGAGGGAGGTGTCAGAGGGTTACTGCGCACAGAGATTCACCCTTTTTTCTAGCGTGGCAGAAGAAAGGGAGGCAGAAACAAAAGGAGCTGTCTTTTGAATGGTGGCTGCGCTGGATTGGACTGTCAGCGCTTCCTCTCTAACAGCCTTACTTAGCTTGCTGCTCCCACTCCCAGACACTTCCTTACTCTGTGTCTCTTTCAGAATACAATGCATGCTTGAGTCTATTGCATGTGATTCTCAGATGAAAATTTAACACTGATGTTGCTTATTGCATCTAAAGGTTTAAGCACTGTAATACAATATATTCTGCACCTTTTTTCTTTAATAGATTTTTTGCTTTTCTACATCACTTGTTTCATAAAATATCAGGGTGTTTTCTTTTGTCTGTGTGTGTGTGATCAGCCAAAACCCAAAGACAGTAAGTTTTACTATATGATGTAAATAAGAAGAAAATGGGAAAAGAAAAAGTTCCTGCATATAAAAACCAATCACGTTAGCAACTGGACTTGATGAATGACTTGAAATGAAACTATTCATACTTCAAATGTTGGACTGTGATTGTTGTGCTAGCTACTGTGTTTTGTGAACATTTGCAGCCTCTCTTGTATGTAACCACCAGAGCTTAACAGTTCCAGAAGCAACGATCCTGCTCATATTCTCCGCAAGGTTTTTGATTATGAGCCACAATGTTGTAACTTTCCAAAGTAGACTTGGTGGGAGCAACAACAATGGTATGACCTCCTGTAGAAAGTCTGTATCATATCGACCTTGTTTTAACAAACATGCATTAATTACGATGTTGTGGAAAACAACTACTCCTCTGACAATCTGCACTAAATATTAAGTCACTTTTCACTTAGGAATCAAATACTTATTTCACTCAGAGACATGCAAACCAATTTATAACTTTCATGTAATGTGTTTTATGCAGATCTTTGGTTGATATTATGTTAAAACCATGACAATTAGAAACTTTATTTCTTTGCAAATGACCAAACTTACAAATTCAGCAGGGGATCAAACAATAACTTTCCCCACTTTTTTCTATTGGCGCTCAGAAGTCTTTTCACTTCTCATGTTGAACTTCATGACAATTGCGACTATCCAGACACTTCAGGTAGCTGTACATGACAGTGTAAATGGATAGGGAGTGTAAATATGGAAACACAGGAATCACCTGGTGTGATTCACATCTTATGCTGGCTAACTTTCAGGTGAACAGTATAACGGACAATTTGCATGGAGAAAGTACGTTCTGAGCAGAAGCTGTGTCAGTGGGTAAAATAATCCTCCTTGGGTGATCTGGTGAAAGCATAGACAGAGTTTAGAGCACCTTTTAGACCTGACCTGTTTGTTCTGGACTTTTCCGGTTGATCCAAACTCAGATTTCAGGTGTGAAAATGGACTTTGGTCCGACCCAAACAGGTTCCACGAGCTGAAGGTCAGAAAAGGCCAGTCTGAAGTGCTAAACTGTTTTGGCAGAACATGTTAGTCGGGTCGTTTACTGGTGTACATCTGCATGGCAGAAATTTTGGTTATTGCAGATTTTGCTCGACTTTCAATGTAAACTTGGCATTTTTGTTTTGATAAGGCCAATTAACCTTTTTACTCTTCAAGATGCACCGTGACTTCTCTGCCCTGTTGCGAAGACAAGAGCAGGATAATAGTAAGTACCCTCTGACCTTATGACAGGAGCCCACAGAGAAACAGACTGCCAGAGACCAACAGAGCTATGGGCTGAGTGTAATAAATATGCTGCCCCCTATAGTGGTGATGACCTTATAAACAACAACAAACTGTCACTATGGCCAGGCCTGCTGGGAGCTGCCCTCCATGCAAGGGCAAATGGCCCAGAATTCACTGGACAGGACAGCCAAAGCTTGCAGAAGAAACAGTTATGTGATGTTATACCGCAGGACAAGCGTTTGGCCTGCCGGGACTCATTTTAAATGTTTGTTTTAACAATCACTCACTCTCATTGAGCAGCCAGCCGATGTTTCTGTTAGACGTTACACACTTGAGTCAGATCTCTTTTTTTCCAACACAGCATTTTACAAACAACATAGCACGGCATTTATTTTTGTCACAAGTTATTTGTTGTATTTACCCAGATAGACCATCAAAAGTCTCATGGATGCAGCCGCGGTGAACGCGCTCCTACTGTGTCATGTAATGCTAAGTGACTGCTTTTATTATACAAGACAAGCTACGCCTGCAATCGCTGTGATCTCAGCCAGCCGTTCTGAATCAAACAGCAGAGGAGAGACATCCTTATTTTCAAGGGGGACTTTCATGTCACCATGAAGGAGACGGGGAAGAGCAGCAGCGGAGGGTTAGAAGTCAGAGTGAGGCATATGGCATCTTGAATTTTGGGCAAAGAGAGCTGACAGGTTAACTGAACATTTGGTGGGGGCAGACTCATGGTGGGGGTGCAGGGGGAGAATAAAGGGAAAAGGAGAGGTGGGGCATAAGACACGGAGGACGTGTGTGGATTCTAATGTGTGTGTGTGTGTGTGTTTTGGGTTGCAGGAGTAGGTGGGTAAGGCTGCTAAACACTCCCATCTGTTCGTATCCTGAGGCGCTTCTAGGGCATTTAGCTACTGTCTTATCCAGATGAGATGTTGCTGTGTCAGCTCCTTCCACTTACAGCACATAAATAATGATATAAATATATAAATATATTTGAATAATAGGAATGGCAGGATGAGGAAACAAGGAGCAGCAGGGTCAAGCTGTTTCCTAGGGAGCATTTTCTTTATACCAAGCGATGATCACAGCTCCTCCAGGATGTGTGAGCGCTGTAACTACGTGCTCATTAGAGTTTTACTTCCTCTGGGCCCTGACACAGTCCCAGGAGAGAGATCTGCTCTTAACAAGGGTCCTCTACGCATACTGGCATACATTAGACGAGCAATAAAAATATAATAGAATGCAAAGTTATACTCAAGCTGATGTTAAAGCTATCACCATACGTTTACGTTTAAGGCTGTTTGATTATGAGAAAACAATTTCGGTCAATAACAGTATTTGTTTTCACTCAAATCTTAGGCTACGTTCACACTGCAGGCGAAAGCGCATCAAATCTGATTTTTTTTTGACCCTATGCGACCCATATCCGATCATGGCATGACAGTGTGAACGGCACAAATCCGATATTTTCAAATCCGATCTGGGTCACTTAGGCTACGTTCACACTGCAGGTCTTGATGCTCAGTTCTGATTTTTTGATCAAATCCGATTTTTTTGTCTGCTCGTTCACACTACAAATAAAATGCGACAGCAAACGCGCTCTAGTGTGAACGCTCAAAGCGGCCGCATGCGCAAAAGAAGACGCCACACACAACGCGCTCTGTTTAGACCCAGAGCAAACAGTATTGTTTGACTGATGGCCTTAATATAAAGACTTCGGACTTCATGTTTCCCAATTTTTGCTTGAAGTTATTTTGTTATTTACATAATAATGTAAATAACCTAATAATGATCCTTATTGCTGTTTTAGAGGAGCGCTGCTTCAAAGGATAGCTGCAGATTTCTGCCAGAATCTGCAGGTTATACAGTACAAATAAAATGTTCACATTCTCCAACGTTGTCTTCCCAACAGTTTCACTGACATCTACACTGGATGGCCAGGAAGCGTTCGCGATGTCTTCTCCGGCTCTGATAATTGGCGTCTGTCTTGTGTTGGTGACGTAAAAGACGGATTTAATGCGACTTGACCATCAAACAGCAGTCGCTTTCTGAAACATCGGATATGTATCGGATTCAGTACCACATACGAAAGTGACCCAGATCAGATGTGAAACTATCGGATTTGTGCCGTTCACACTGTCACACCATGATCGGATAGATGGGTCGCAAAGGGTCAAAAAAATCGGATTTGATGCGCTTTCGCCTGCAGTGTGAACGTAGCCATAGTTGAAGGAAATCCTGTACCGAAGAACGGTTTTTCTATAAATAAATGATGCTTTTTAATGCATTGTTTCTCAAACTAGGTGAAAATATTAAATAAAGCTAAGTTGAATTAACATGATTTGGTTTATAGTTGATAAAAAATTGCAGGAGAGAGGCCACACCAGAGAAAGACATGTTATAGGATACATATTATATTTATTAATACCTAAATATAACATTTAAAAAGTCTCACTGAATTCTGAATGAAAGATTGAATTTCATTATTTGCTTTTTCAGCTAGCAGAAATGAGGCTACCAAGCCTCAAATGTTTATGTATCTCCACGAACATTCAATGTGGCAGCTGGGAATTTGTTTACTTTACCGGATCCCCATTAGCATGTGCTAACCTTCCTGGATCCACAGTGTCTCAACACGTCCACATTCACGCAGACACTGCTTCAAGCCTACACTGTGGATTTGCCAGAATAAAAGGGGCTTTAAGGGGTTCACATCACCCACATCCCTGTTCTTAGACACAGTGGAAGTCATGTCATGCGTGTGTTACCACTAAATGATAACATATTCAAATGAGGATAAAGAGCTTTTGATGGAATGAGGGGGAATAACAGGAGAGAGAGAAAAAAATGAGTGAAGAAGTGGAGGAAGGAAAGCAAAGCCCAGACTGATCTGAATCTGGTAAACTGTCAGAGAGAGGGATTACCCTACCAAATCCCTGGCGAAAATAGAGGCCCGAGTTATTTACTAGCCTTACAACCAGCTGCAAACCATCTGTACTTAATTGTAAGACACAAACTTTATGAAGATCAACTGGGGATTTGGCCGCAAAGCTTCTTACGCCACTGAATTGGTGTCTCTGCTTCGAGGGAGAGTACGGAAGGGTGCTCGAGACATGTCATGTGTGCTTCGGAGGGCTCGGACTTGACTGCACTGTCTCGTTTATCTCCGTGTCCTGTTCTACTGAACACGATCAGTTCTTATCTATAATTGTGAGGGTGGAGTGTAGGTGAGTCAGGTCTTTTCTTTACAAAGAAATGATGTGCTTGTTTTAGACAAGAACCTAAAAAAGCCAGTTCAATGTACACACACGCACTGAGACTGTTTGAAAATATTTAATTGGCTTGAGCCTCGATGCCTTTCAGGATGAAGCCGGTCATCAGGTCCTGATTAGGCAGGTAAGTGGCCTGGTAACCTACTAAATCAGCATTGGGGAGACAATACCTACGCTGGCCATGAGATCCAGAGCTAGTCCAAAACCTGCATGTGGCATTGTTTAATGTAGGTCGTTGTGCATTATGTTGTTGTTGGCAGCAATCTGAAGACAGATGATAAGAGGTCCTGTCCGAGCCGCTGAATGGCAGGTAGCCAGCTTAATCCTATTTAACAAGATCTGAGTTGAACCTGGGGTGGGGCATGTTGGGGGGGGGGGGGGGGGGTCACGGAAGTAGCCTGTTGGGGTCAGTGTGTGGCTTTGTGGAAGGTGTGGTCCTAAACATTGAGCATTTTTTACACAAGGCACGCTCCTTTTATGTGCTCAAGCCCACCCTCAGAAATGAAAGCAATGCCTATCAGGTGCACGTGAATGAGTTAATCACATGCAAAATGACCACGGCAGCACCGAAGAGAAAGGATACACACGAAGAGAAAACCTCCAGAAACTCACTCAAGGAAGAGCACTGTGGGATCTAAGCTGATGGCTGCTTTGACTCGTCTATTTTCTTCCAGTGCGCTAATTCCTTCCATCTCCATATGTTAAGTGGTGGGGAGGGAAGCGGTAGTGCGTGTGGTACACAAGCACTGGTGCGGTGGAGGGTGGTCAGGGATTAGGCCATCCTGTCTCGACACAGGCCTTGTATAATTACACTAGAAGGGTCCTTTTATATCTCTGTCCAGTAAGGGTGTGCGGTCCCAAGGGCATCGAACCACACTGACTGTGACTCCAGCTGCTCGAAGCACGAGCAGGTTAACCAAAGACGATCTCTAGAAAATGAATAACTGAAAAAGTCTGAAAAATAAATACAAATAATTGCAAAAAAATTCATATGATTTTCAGATTTCATAAACTGCCCCCAGTGTCAGCACGCAAACATATCTATTGGAAGGAGAGACCTGTCAGCGATCTGCTTGTTATAAATAACCTACAACCCTCTACCCTATCCCTAGCCCCCCACCCTCTTCAACCTCTCTTCGTTAGCATGAATAATCCCCGATGGCCCATCTGCCAGACGCCAAAGCTACAAAACGCAGAGCAAACAAGGCTGGAAGGAGCAGGCCATTACGGGGCCTCTTTGAATAGGTCGACCGATCACTCACATAGGTGTGTTTGCTCAGGCTCCGCACAAGCAAACAATATCGCTACTACAGCGCTGCTATTTTCACACACACATAAGATGCTATTTGAGCTCCAGGAGAATGATTGTAGCTGATGAGCAGTGCACCTGTTTCTGGTGGAGAGGACAGGTGTGTGTGTTTGAGTGGGAGGGAGGATTTACATTCATATGGACCCTCTCGTGTTAAGCATGAAAAAGAAAAGAACTGCTGCTTAAACTTTAAAAGTTAAACACATCTGTTTTTAACTGAGCACGTTTTCTTGTTGCTAACACAAAATGGCTGCCTTGGACTGAAAGAGGCACTAAGACAGAGCAGCAGCAGCAGCGGCGGCGGCAGCAGCTACCTAGACAGAGCAAATCTTTTTATCAACGATTTTTCCTAACTTTTACTGACAGTAGTTTAAAAAAAATCAGCACGGCAACACCACTTGATTGCTGTCCTCCGCTTCCAAGAGTCCCGCAATATCAGCGTCATTAGATGGTCGCAGTCCTCCACCCCAGGCAGCCAAACCAGGATTAGATTGTAGAAATGTAATCCTGGATGTGGGAGGTGGTGGTGGGGGTGTAATCAGGAAGAATGTCTGCACCCAAAGAATCGGACCACAATCTGGGGATGCATATGTGGCGCGACACAGAAGAATAGGAATCAGAGTTAAATGCACATTTATACACATCATGTAGGACGTGTCAGGACTTCAGCTCACATGTGATGTTGGTGCTCTGTGCTTGAATATATCTGCTCACAAGTTGGAGTCAGCAAAGCTGAGGAGCTAAGAAAGACGTGTGAGTCTGTGTGTGTTCCTGTTTTTCTCTGTGTGTCTAAATGGAGGCTGCCCAAGGTCACGTGACGTGGTTTCCATTTTGGTTGAGTCGTGCATGTGTGCAGGTAGAGCAGTGCGCACACACAAATAAATACCAGCAAACTGCACCTGTAAATTCAAACCTGAGCACTGAGGTGACAGCTTAAAAAAATCTAACTGGGAAGTAAACAAAAAGCAGGAAAAAAGAGCAAACTGCTACAGCAAGCCTAATAGCTGCTCAGAGAGGGGAGCTTATCTTACCACCACAGTTAATATGAGCTTCTCAATTAGATGAAAGGCTCTCTCTCTTTCTCTAATTTTTTGTTCAATTTCTCCAGGCAATTTATTTAGGGTGGGGAAAAAAAGGCCAGAGCCAACCGTCATTGGCTAAGCGCGCGGCGAGTCACAGCAAACTCCAGCCAATCAGGCTGAGCTCACAGCGTCAACTCAGGCCCTCAGCAACAACACGACTATTTACTGTATGCAAGAGAAAAATCTATTTGGGGTTCGTCCCTGCTCATCCAGCAAAGCAGAAAACGCTCAATTCTACAGTCCTTACACCCGAAAAGAAGAAAAGAGTCAATTTTAGTGCTTTTCTTCTTTTTCTGCACACTTGTGCTGGTTACCTGTGAGGTAATGCAAACCTCCACAAACCTGAAACTGTAACGTTATTATCGGTGGCTGCAGAACTGAAATGTTTCCTTCATTTCTGAAGGCAGTCAGAGATATTTTAGACAGCTCACTCTGTATTCTGCATTATGGATTAACTCAGATTATGCAAAGGAGCCTTCATGCGTTAACTTATCAGTTTTATTTCTTTGTCCTTTGAATTAGTTTAACGCAGACCCTCTTGGTATTGTATCTTTCGCTATAGCAGCAGAGTGGAACTAAAGGATTATGCAAGCGTTTCCAAACAATTCGTTTTTTTCACCTTTGACAAACTAATGTAAAACATCGGCACGGCAGGTCGACAATTCTCTCTCTGCAGGGCATTTTCTTGAAGACATAAAGTTCTAATGTATAGATACAAATGAAACAAAATATGGGATAATTGTTTCAATTTACTTCTTTATTTTCCTTTAAAAAAGAAAAAGAAAAAGTCAGCTGTGATTACAATTAGATCACAATAAAATGGCTCAACATTATTTTAGGCCTCATTTTGTTAAAGCCATTATTTAAAAAAAATACATATCTATCTATCTATCTATCTATCTATCTATCTATCTATCTATCTATCTATCTATCTATCTATCTATCTATCTATCTATCTATCTATCTATCTATCTATCTATCTATCTATCTATCTATCTATCTATCTACACACACACATATATTTTAATTTAAATGGAAATGAATAACTAAAAAGGAAGAATTTTTTTTTTTTTGCTTTAAAGGTATTTTTTTCACTGACACAATTTAAAATATTTTATTGTCAGTTTTCTGTCGTGATGGTGCATAGTAGTAATGAAATCAGAAAATAGGAAATATATATATATCGTTTTTTTTCTTTGAGTTAGTTTTTTAAAGTAAAGGATACATTTAAGCTGTAATGAAGGAACACATTTTCTCTTTGCAAAATGTATTTCCAAATAACCTACATGCTTGTTTTCTGCTTCAAACTGTGAAAAGTGCTGCTGCAGCAGGGTATCCACACCTCACAGGGCACTTAAGCAAACATGGGTGTGATGTGGGGAGTGTGCAGGGAAAGCTACAAATCCCAGGATACAGTCTGTAACTTGTGTTGTCTGGGGATCTCTCTTCCCGAGCTGTCCGAAATGTTCATCTATCAAGGTGATATCCCGTGGCGGCTCGTCGTGGAAATACCTTTCTACGGGTCACCTTTGTATTGGCGCCGATTCTCAACCAAATTAATTCACTTCATTATTCATAGCTCTGTTTAGCACTGTGAGGCAGGTTTCTTCATTGGCATTTTAGCCAATTGGCTTATTTAACAGCTATGGCTGGTACCGTGTTTGTTTCTTACTTCTTTCCACGAAATCTGTGAATAGTAATGATAACAGTGCAAACGGCACTGTTTAAGACAGGTCTGTGAACAAAGGAAGACTGCTGCGCGTTTGTGCACACCATCACACGTCAGTCGGGGCGATGCGGTGATGTCCGATGACATTTAATTTCTTGCCTGTCCCTTGGTGTAAGAATCATCACGAGGATGTGAAACGGGGGGCCTGCGCATCATGAATCTGCGTGAAAGCCCAAGTCATGATTTTTTTCTTCTCCCTTCTTTCTTTCGTTTACTTCCTTGCCATAAAATGCATCACAGACAGGGACAGAAAGCAGGAGAGGGATGTAGAGAGGGAGGGAGGCTGTGAATAGGCAGAGTGAGTGGCATGCATGGACAGCCCCTCTGTCTCTCAAAGACACTGCAGCAGCTGTATGCATGCGATAAGAGCATCCATTCACAGCCAACTCCCCCTTTTCCTCCTCCTACACACTAAAACACACACAAATGCACTTTTTTCCTCTCTCTCTGTCTCTCCATCTCTCTCTCTCACACACACACACACACACACACTAAACAGCCTCTCTGCAGGTTCCTCCACAGAAGCTGCAGTTTGAAGCGGCCTCTGTCACCAGTCAAAGGTCTTCCCTGAAAATCATTTTTGTTTTTCTCTGAATTTTCTCTGACGTAAAAGCACAGCTGAGTTAAACATGGTTCACAGGCTGGGGGCGGGGATCACCTTTCTTTTTCCTTTCTTTTTGTCCGAACTGACAGAGCACTCAGCACATGTTCCTGGGATCTTGCTGTTTGCTTTGTTGTCGTGCATTGCCTCAGTCTGATCTTTTCTGTTGTTAAAGGCCGCCAATTACTGTCCCTAAATAACACCTCTGCACTATGTAAGGTTCTGACAATCTTATGTTGTGCAGAATTGGGGAGGATGTCCATTGCATCTGCATCATTCTGTCACATTCTAGTTCTTCCCATCATCACGGGAAGAGTGGAGGCAAGTACACAAAAGATTTCAGGTCTGGGCCTTAAGTATATCTTGAGATTTAAATAGTTTGACATCTATGTACCCACATAATATATCTTTTTTCCCCATTATGTGACATGGGAATTTATCAGTCTGCCATACCAAACTCTATGATCTATTGATAAGACTCAACTCCAAGTCCACACAATCCAAAGAATGTCTGAGTGCCAATTAATTGGCGACTCCTTCCACCATTAGCTCATGTTGCACTTATAGCTAATCTGTATCCTGGCAGGGAGCCATGCATGACCTGGCTCCCATCCAGGTCCAGGAGCTGTGGAGGCGACAGCCTTGAGCTAGCCCTGCACAGCGCTGAGGAGCCTGGAGAAGATGTGGCAAACTGCAGCAGCACAAAGCAGTCCTCACTGTTTATCAAAGATTAAGCAGTGTTTAGTACCTCGACCCTCCTCTTCCAGCCAGCCTGTGCTCAAATCTACACATGCGTGCACGCACAGACGCACACACACACACACACAGATATGCCACCACCTCCAGCTCACACCCTAATTGTTCCCTGCCCCGAGAGTTTAATAAAGAACAAATTGCGGTTATTGGTGAGCAAACAGCACAGTACGGAGGTGGGAGTGTGATCATTGCGGTGCCAGAGCAGCGAAGAGAGAGAAAGGGCATCAGCCAATTTAATTAATATCTCTGTCAGTCTCAGGCTGAGACCGGAGCAGCAGGCTGTGTGCGGAAAGACTTGGAGTAAGCACACAGAGTGTTAGCATGCAGATACACTCATGTTTCCTACCTACATTGTAACTGTGAGTTCAGCTGCCAAACAAGCCTTATTAGGCAGTACAGTATAAGGGTTGTCCTAAAAAGTCATAATAATAATTCTAAATAAATAAATGTGACTACTTTTTATATTCTGGTCCAGCAGCACCTTTTTTGCAAAGCTCATATAGATATTAATATTTTCTACCACATATCCACATATTTACTGTGAGCAGTCATTCTGTCACACTCAAATTCATGAACTCTAATCATTATTCTTTGCATTTATTTTTCCGTTCATGATACCGTAACGGGATTTCAGACAATCCATCTTTGTCGCTATCTATGTACATCTTGTTTTGATGCCCAAAAGGTTTGCGTGCTTTTTTTTCCCTTAAAGCTTATCATGCTGCCTGCACACTGCCCAGCCTAAGTGTATCTACCCGTCATGTTCCCATAATGCTTTGTGGCAGCTGCAGCCAGATTCATGCACACAGGTATTGATTTTCTTCCCAGCTTTCTTTTTTTCCTTCGGTGCATCCCTTTATTTATCTCGCTAAGCCCCTGCCACTGGGTGTGAGGAGAGAACCAGCTCGCAGCTTGTGTGAGAGGACACAGTGAATTCGGCACGAGAGACGCTCGCCACATAACCTGGATTTATTTTCATTTATCTGTTATTTATCTGGCAGCGCTGCGCCACGGCTGAGTATAATCCTGCTCTGTGTGGGTTGCATGCGTAGGTATGCATGTGTGTATTTGTGCTGTCTGTCCATCCGTCCATGCAAACACTCCATTTTCCACAGGCCACCTGACCCATTTTTCTGTGTGAATAACAATACTCCAGCCAATCATGGGCAGACAGAAAGACGAATGCTGGAAAAAGACTACATCCAGCCCGTCACACGTCGGACTCCCAACCCTGCCTGTCGACAGAGTGAGGCAGGGAAAGGGAGAGACAGCGTGAGAGAGAGAGAGTGTTATCCTCACTTCCTTCCCTCCTCCCCTCCCTCTACATCTTTACCGCACAGAGGCTGGTGAAACCATAACCCGACCTACCTGGTCCCTAGCTCAGGTTTGTGCTTTGCCAGTGGCTGCACTTCCTACATGCCCTGAGAAAAGGGCGAAGCTGCAAGGCAGCTCCAAAGAAAAGCTGTTCATGTTAGCACACTACCTGCAGGCTACAACCCACAGTATATGGTGAAGGATTAACTCCAATCCGACCCGCTACACAAATGTTTACACTGGGGCTACACTGAAGCTGTGAAGCAGGAACGGGGGATTATCTTAATATTATATGTTCAAACATAACCTTCAATTAAACTATCATGCATGTGCACTTTAATGAAACATTTACATGATCTGTTAAGCTTTTAACCTGTGCGGCACAACACATCTGCCTCCAAGGACATCTCAGGGTGACTCAGTGTCTCACTAGTTACACAACTACCTTGGAAACGCACAGTTCAGCTCAGATCAACAATGCAACCCTAAACTTCTCACTTTGTAGCTTTGTAAATGCAGGACTGGTGGAGAGGAAACAGTAGGGACTGTGGCAATGCATGATGACGTCCAGCAGCCTTTTGATTGCAACTCTTGATATTTACTTCAAAGGCCCATTATACACAGCCAATTAAACTGAAATAGTGTGGCTGGCTCCTCTCCCTCCCGGCAATGGCTGCAGGGATCGAGGCTGGCTGCAGAAATAACTCAAACACACATCCCAAATGTCAACAAACATGAAAGAAGCTGTGAAATGCACAAGAAGGCTCAGCATATAGACAGACTGCATGCATGTGTTAGAGCAATCTGTAATCTCCTAAAAAAACAACTGTCTCTACACGCTACCAAAACCAGCAGTACTACGCTGCAAAGTGTGAGATATCACTGGTGTAATCTAGCACTATTAGTTCATTTGTAAAATAAATGACTACGGTGAAGGGTACAGGTCCTCTATATGTGTAGGAGAAAGTGACAGAAATAGTGTAAAGAGGGAGCAAGAGAACAAAAAAAGGAACTGCAGGAGAAATAAGAAAAGGCTACGCAGAGCAAAGAGAATCTGTGTGAAAGCCGACGGGCCTCGTGTTTAGCTCGTGCACTGAATGAAAACAAGCCCCTGTTTGAGTGCGTGTGTGTTTGTATGTGTATGTGAGTGTCTGCAGTGTAGCGCTGGGGGGTCGGCCCCCTCGCAGCCTTACTGGTGCTGAATGCAGAGCAGGCAGCGCCAGGCCAAGGCGAATGACTACAAGGCCTCCTCAGTGACTGCAGCACAAGCTGCACCTGGGGAACAGCCCTGCACAGCAACACAGCTGCAGCCAGAAATGCTACAGACGCCCTAAAGTAACCCTGCAGGAAGCACATTTGTGTATAGCAGGTATGAACCGCAACTTCCAGATATACCGAGCTGTGCTGAAGTTTGCAGCTGTGGTGATATATGAATGAATGCTCTTGCTTTTGTTATGCCAGCTTGTCCATGACTGTTATATCTTTGGAATCCATTTTTTAAAAAAAACATATATTTCTTTTATTTCTTTGTATATGTGTGTGTGAATGTATGCAGTATGTAAGCATACAATTATAGTCAGTGGGTCCATTTCACCCTGCCCTTATCCTTGCGTGTATCGTTAAGGAGGCCAGCTCCTACAATGACCTCCCACAGGCAGCGTGAATCTCTCAGTCACCCAGTCTTGTTACTTTCAACTAAAAAAAACACATAAATCAAGCCCGTCATCTGCCACTTAACTACAACTTTTAGTACACACTCTAATCTTTTGCCCTTTAGATTACTACAACTCACTTTTTCACGTGCACTACTTAGTTCTTGCTGGCTTCCCTTCAATTGGTCCTGAATGCAGCAGCCAGGCTGCCGAGATGTTATTCCAGCAGTTGGTCTCAGCAATAATCTGATCAGGGCCTTTCAGCTCTTCTACACTTTTATTTTAAATCCTCAGGCAGCCATGCTTTTGACATTTGAGTACCTAAACCCATTCACACACACATTCACACACTGGTGATGGCAGCTACATTGTAGCCACAGCCAGAGGCGACAGAGGCGAGGCTGCCGGACACTGGCGCCACCGGGCCCTCTGACCACCACCAGTAGCCAACGGGTGAAGTGTCTCGCCCAAGGACACAACGGCTGTGACTGTCGGAGCCAGGGCTCGAACCGGCAACCTTCCGATTACAAGACGAACGCCCAACTCTTGAGCCACGATCGCCCCAACATTCAACATCCTCTGTCCCTCCTCTACACGTGTTCAAACCTTCTCAACCTTTCCTCTGACTTTGTCTCCAAACTGCTCAAACTGAGTCCCTTCTGTCTTACTTCTAGTGACTTACTTCATTGTTCTTCTCTCCAGTTCATACCTCCACCTTTCCAGGCTTCCTTCCACTTGCTCCCTACTGTCACTCGCAAACATGATAACTCCATGGAGACTCCTGCCTGACCTCATCTGTCAGCCTGTCCATCACCACTGCAAATAAGAAGGGGGTCAGAGCTCCCTGATGTAGTCCCACCCCCATCTTGAACTGATATCTCATTCCTACTGCACAACTCACCACTCCCTTATGTTCTCATACATGTCCTACACTAGCCTTCCTATTATGTGATTTCTTAAAGACACAAGGAGCCTCTTCTGATCTATACTTCTCCATCATGGCAAACATCACATCTGTAGCGCTCTTTCTCGGCATGAAGCCATACTGCTACTCAGTGACTGTCACCTCTCTGTTTAACCAAGGTTCAACAAGTCTTTCCCATGGCTTCATGGTATGACTCATCAATGTTAACCCTTTGCAGTTACTACAGATCTGGACATAGTTCTGAAATATTGGTACTGAATCACTTCTCCATTCCTCAGGCATCCTCTCATTCTCCATGATTGTGTGAAGCAATCCTGTCAACAAGTCTACCTTTCTCTGTCTTAGGATTATCCATACTTCCACAGGAATGTCATCCGGACCTTTCCACTCTTAATATCTCTTACAAGTTCATAGTCCACACCACAGCTATTTCTGTCCTTTTAGCAAAATCCACTACCATCTGGCCGTCCACTTTCCTCTCTTTAACATCTTACCTAGCCAACACCTCCTTGCTTCCTCTGTCCCCTTCACCTACCTGCCCACTGAAGTTTGCCCCAGTCACCTTCTTCGCCTCCACAACACTCTTCAAATGTTCTTCAAAATTGCCACTAGTTCATTTTACTTCCTATCTACAATATAATAGAAAATTTCACCTCCAATGCCCTTGGTCTTGTTTCGTCTCCTGAACACAAAATATACTTTATCTACCTTCCTTCTCTGCATCATATCAGCTAGGACTCGTGACTTTACTAGTCTACACTTTTGCCCACTTCTCTCTCACTGCCTCCTAGCACACCTTCCCCTTCCTTTATCTTTGGCGAAGAGTAGCACAGTGCAACCAGCACCCTGTTGGTAGTAGCATTGGAGGCGGCCATTGTTAACTAGGACCTCAACTGATCCAGTATGGAAACCCCACTTTTGAGCCACGTGTTTGATTTGGCAATCCCCCATTTATAGTTTAGTGGTAGTAGTAGTACTAGTAGTAGTATTTATAGTTATAATCTTCATAGCAGAAATTCAGCTGCTGCCATCGCCACAGGAGGTGACCGTGACGGGAAATCAGTCTGAGCTTAAACTCTATTACTACAATGTAAAAAAGTCCAGAAATATAAATAAACACAATATGTCATTTAATAATAATGAAGTTGGTTATCTCTCTAGTTCAATCATTGTTTCAGCTTACAGGCTGCTGTAAAATATGCACAACACATATTTTACAGCAGCCGGTTTTTCCTTCCTGTTTGTAACGGACCTTTTAAATCCTCTGCTTTGGGCAGTGACTTTTGAGGACTGTTTGAATCCTGACAGTGATTAGCTCTGTTGGTCAAGCAGTCGGCAGCAGTTTACATTATGTGATGACCTGAATGTGCGCTTGTTTTATGGGCTTTGGTTGGATACACCTGGTTAACATGTGATGATATTTCATGTCCATGAAGCAAAATATGTTACAATGGGAGCAAACATACTAGGTATATCTACACTATGTTAAAATAAGTGAAGATTTTTTTCCCATCAGTTAGGCAGGTTTATGACTTAGTGACCAAACACAGTGTTTTTCAAGAGCCTTAATATTCAATATTCGATACTCTATCATGTAATAGAAAAACAGTAAAACCAGTTCTCCCTCCTCTCTCCTCTTTAAACAGTAAATACTCTTAAAACGACAACAGCAATGTAATAATAATAATAATAATAATAAAAAGACAGAGAAGAAGAATCTTTACGTAGATACTTTTGAAAATAAAATTAAAAGGTGCTTCATACGATGAGAAGGAAAACCAGCAGCAATAAAACATTCAAGAAAAGGTAAAGGTAAAACAACGCTAGCAAGGAAGACAAAATTGAAAATCTAAACACAGGTAAATTACAAACAAATTTAAAGTAAATAAAAATAATCATTAGGAAGAAATGATAAAACTTCATAAAAGCCAACATAAAAATAACTTAAAGTGGAAGAACTGAAAAAGCCTGTTTATAAAGTTCTGTCTTTATGAGAGATTTAAAAAAGGAGCCTGCCAAGGAGGAGCTCGTCTCCTTACAGAGAATGGGTTCTGATCAGAACCTCAGCCGAGGACCTGCTAGGTTACCAATGGGCATGTACTATGTCAGAAGACCCGAGATATCCCCCTGAGAACTGAGGAAAAAGCATCTTTCAGTTTAACTTTTCTTGTGATTTCCTGGAAATAGGCCACCCACACACATGGGATATCATTGGAAAGGCCAGCATGTCCTCTATTGAGCACATCAGGACTTAGAAGGTAACTCAAATAAGTCAAAAGATATAGACCAAAACAAATGTCCATTACAGAGGACAAAAATGAATAGGCTGGGCCTCAGGCGGATATACCACGGTGCAAGCTCAGTGTGGGCTTTAAAGTCATCAGTAAAATCTCTTTAGATTTCTTTTAGACAAAACTGAGCTGCTCAATGGTCATGTTATCCACATGTGTGGAACACCTAAGCTGTGTTTTCCTGCTGTAATCACTCGTCCTTTCAATTTTGGCCACGAATCAACTCTTAACTATCTGTTGTTCCACCTCACTGCAAAGCATTATCTTTGTTCTTTCAGTAAAACAAAGCTGTAAGAGACCAAAAATACTGGAGCATAAAAAGCATGTTTTCTGAAGCAGCAGCCCACTATATAAGCACTATATCAGACAACGACAGCGCATTGTTGCTTTTACTGGATGTCCTGGCTGAATGCATTATAATTTTCCATTCTTTTCTAATGGACACCAGGGTTTTTAAAGTGGTGCTTTGTTAGTGTACACTGCAACAACTCGACAAGGCTCGGTCCAGTGAGACTCGCAGAAGGCCTGTCTGCACACCACGCTACACCTTCCACACTGAGAGAGCCGCAGTCAATTATTCATACCAGAGACAGAAAAGCTACATTTCACAAAGTTTTTTGTTTCAAGTGTCAATATTATTTTTAGTCATGAAATATTTAAACACTGAAGGTTGGTCATCGGGATGTAGGGGTTCAAGCCATCTTGAGTTGAGTTGTCAGTTAGTGTGAATATAGACTTAGGCACGCACACGCACAAAGCACAGTTAAAATGTGTGCAGCAGAGGATAAGGGGAATGGACGGTGCGTCAGTAGGATGTGTGCACTGAGATGTGAATAAAGACCATTTGCTCATGGATTCATAGGCTTCCGTCATCCATTATTTAGCATCGAGAAGAGCAGTGGATTGGTGGCTGGATGATTTTTTCTGACAGCGTTTACATGGCTGACGGCTACAGATGGGCCGATTTTTACGGCTCAAGATAAACACTTTGTGTTTTCAGCGCAAAGACTTTTCTCTGTAAAGATAACCAGTGGAAAAGGTCCTCGAGGATCGGGGGTGTGTGAAAAAACGTGGTTCCCTTCACACAATGCGACAGTGTGGCGATAAGTTTAAAAGGTCCAGATGCGATGCATTTCAATGACAAAGACTGCAGTACAGGAATATATGCCTGTGTCTGAAAAACATGCCTGCGGCAAATCCATTTATGGACAATTAAGAGATTGCTATAGATTTCAACATGAACGATTTTGCCTCAAATGTGAAACATCAACAAAAAAGCAGCTACTAGCCGGCGTTTGCCCTGCATCCAAACGCAAAATAGCATTAGCTCCTGCCTATTGAGTTTGCTAAATGCCCCACATAAAGTGAATTTGCCCCCCAGGGCTGGGAAACAATCACGGAGGCGAGTGTTCCATTTAAGTGATTTGAATGATCGGGGCACTGCAGTGCTTCCTATCAGCCAGAGAAATGGGTCAATACACTGAGACTAAGTGACATGGCTGGCAGTCTGCGCTCTTGTGGAAGACCGGGCAGAGGAAGAAGAGCGGGACCTAACTGTCATTGGGTCAGACAGATGTGGAAATACAGACGTGCACATACACTGAATGACTCCGGCTAGCTAGGATAAGCTAGGCCTGAGATGGCGCACAAGCCTCTCTTCTTCTTTTGACAAACAACACTTGTAATCAGCATTTGGCCAGGACAAATAGTCCTTTCTACTACAGTGTATTCATTATCAATGAAACTGTGAAGCTTTATCTCACTGCATGTACCTGCACCTGTAGAAATGCTCCCAAATAAAATCTATTTTCTGCAAACTAAACAGAGTTCTACTGTGTGTTTCCTAGTATATCAAGAAAGAATATTACATCATTCTGTCAGTACCAAAAATAGCCACCACACCACTTTTTCACTCCAGTTTACTAATATGCAAATCTCTCCTAATTTCTCAAAACAAGATGAGAAGGCAACTGTACAAGAACAATGCAGCAAAAAGGCAAACAAGGTCCACATCAGTCACCAAACACTGCCGCCAACTTTTGATGCAGGAGTCACTGTAGTGAAGAAAAATGCCATGACTTACCTTCAGGGGTGATTGACACAGTGTCTTTCTCCCAGGACACAACAGTGATGTAGGCCTCCACTGAGGCAGGTATAATACACTTGAAGACCGCCACATTGCCTCTCATGGCTTTCTGGTCCTCCACCCGGACAGTGTAGGGCTCTCGTAGGACTAGGAGGGGAGGACAGACAGGTTTTAATATAAAATGGGACCAAATTAACACGGGCCTCCTGCTCGAGTTTTTTTTTACAATGATTGCTATAAAATTTTAGCTTCATATATCAAATATTTTTGATATACACACAAATATATGTGTGTAGATATATATATATATATATATATATATATATATATATATATATATATATATATATATATATATATATATATATATATATATAGATGTTTAAAAAGCCAACTAGCTTTCAGGCCTTTTATGGCACATTGAAATCTGAAGCAATGTTTGAGCAAAAAGCTATTAAATATAAAATCCTGATATTTTAACTGGTCTTTCTTACCATTAAACTGAATCAGGATCTGTATTTGGTGACAGATACTTCAACCTCAAATATACTTCATCCTGTAAAGTCTAATATTTGAAAACACACTAATAAAAAAATGGAAATTTTTTGAAAGTTATATAGCTGTATTTCACAATAATGCAAAATAAAGCATGTAGAATGCCTTTCACCAAGAAATTCTTATTCACAGTACTGAGGAAAATGCTTTTTTCATTCACATGGGTAGTCTTGCAAGATCAAATTGGCACGTCCACATGGCCTGATCAGTGAAACTACCTCGCAACATTCAAAAGAATTGATTTCTACTTATAACTGAGTATCATCTGGAAACTGGAATCTGAATTTTGTTCTTTTGGGATTTTACTTTATATAAAAGTTGAATGAAAATATAATTTTCTTTATTTTTTGTGACTAAGAATTTTAAGATTCTGTTTTATTTTTGCATAATTGTGAGATATAATTATATACTATTCAGACATTGTCACTAGTCTTTTTCTATGTTTATGAAACGTTGGTGAATGTATATGTTTGAAATAAAAAAGAACTGAACTGAACTATGTGAAGTTTTTTGATTTCTCAAATATGGGAATATGAAGCAGTGATGGACAGTTTTTCATATTTTAAATATCTAGTTATTAGACTTTTGTTAACATAAGCACCAAATTATAGTTAGAAAAATAGAAATTCAGGCTTTTATCTTTATTAGTTTTTGATATACTCATGTTTAAATATTAGATTCCATTGTATGAAAAATGACCTGAAAGTGGGTTGACAGACCATTTTTCAAAAAAAAATTATCTTGAAAAGTATTTGATATGTCAACTTAAAATGTCACAGCACTTATTGTATATGTTTAAACTTTTGACCAATCTGTATCCAAATCGGAGCATAAATTGTTCTAAAAGTTTGCTGATTTGCGATGTGACGACCCAATGGAAAACAAAACAGAGTGACGAGCAGAGAAACTGACCAGCCTTAATGTGAACATCTTGGCTCCTGATTCTCCCTGAGGGGTTCTCCGCTGTGCAATAGTAGGTATTGTCATGGATGAGTTTGCTGAAGCTGGAAGGGGGGATCTGGAAGATCTGAAGGGTGCCATTGGGGTGCACATGACGGATCCCTGGCACATCATAGATCTCCTCGCCGGTGGCCAGGTACCAGCGCAGTGAGACAGGAGGCACACCTGCGGCGGGACAGGGCACCGATGTCCCTGTGGTGCTGGCAAACACTACCTCTTGCACAGATGCATTGACAAAATATAAGCTGGAACGTAGATCTTCACCGAAAACTGCAGAGAGAAATGAGATCAGAAAACCACGTCAGACACGGCACGGCGAATCCTTTAATAACTACCAAGAAAGGACCCCGTCAAAGATCTGTGAGAGAACAACCATATTTACATATTAGTGCTCTACTGCATTTGATTTTTTTCTTTAATTTAGGCCAAGTGTGTTTTTCACAGGCTGGCTGCTGTGTTTGTCCTCGCTGCAGTGATAAGAGGTGGCAGGAGTGTGTTTCTTGTTGTCTATGAAGAGACACTGCAGCAAGGCCCCAGAGAGTAGTAGTAGATGTGAAACTACAGAGCTGCAGAGAAAGCCAGACCTGCCTACAGACAAAGTGCGTCTATCCATACCAGAGTCAGTTCAGTAACTTTCATTATTGTTAAGAAAATACTTTTTTTAAATCGCTCACCGAGAAATAGAAACAAAATTCTTCTAAAAGGTGCGGTCAGAAGAAAGGCCTGCGGCCCACAACGTATTCACCAAAGGGTCTGATCGTGTTTTCACCAGGATGGATTGGCGTCACAAAAATGGAACACATCAAGACAATGACTATGCTCAATTTAACACCTTCTGATATTATGCATTGTCTGCAATACCACACCAAAGTGAGGTGATTAAGCGAAGGACCTCTATGCATCCATCTATCCTCTGCCGCTTATCCTTTTCAGGGTCGCGGGGGGGCTGGAACCTATCCCAGCTGTCTTGGGGCAAGAGGCAGGGTACACCCTGGACAGGTCGCCACACACAGACACATTCACACCTGTGGGCACTTAGTTTTAGAGTTTCCAATTAATCTATCCCCACTAACTGCATGTCTTTGGACTGGGGGAGGTACCCTGAGAGAACCCACGAAACATGAGGAGAACAAACTCCAAGCTAAGGACCTATGCTACTGAATTTCTTTGAGCTCTGACGAATTTGTTTCTTTGTAATCACAGTGAATGTATGTTTTTAAAAAGCCATTACAGGCTATTTTTTTAAATAAAAAAACTCAGCACTTTCAGCTTAACTAATTATTAATTGGAAACTCTAAATGGGAACTTGTATTTTAACCCTCATAGGGAAATATCCATACGTTTTCTCTTGACAAACACATTTGTGCCTACATTTTACAATAGATCTAAAAGCCATTACAGCAATATTTAATTTTGCATTTTAAAAATAAATTATTCATCATTACAACAACGATATAGCATATTACTGCTGTGGCATCAAGCACTCACTGAGAATACGTTTCGGTGACTACCATTTGGATATTGCCAAAATACATGGACCAGCTGGTAAGCTGTGAATTTGTCATGTGTGTAACAGAAGATGTTTTCTAGTCATCTTAACTAATGAAGCAAGTCAATGTAATGTGATGCACTTCCCCAGCAGTAAGTTACCGCTGTGGATAAAAACTGACAATGCAGCTCTGTGCTGTAATGGACAACCCACACTGTCGGCATGCAGCCAGGATATGTTTATTGGCTGGAACCCAAGTAAGACAGCAGAACTCGTTTAGTACATCCAGTGCAAAATAAAGTCATGATGAGTGTTTGTAACATGTTTCTATAAATCTACAAACACTCCATATGTATCACAGTTGTCACTTACTGTAGTTCCTTTTATACGATTTTCTCTCCCCGAGGAAATTGCATAACCTTCAGCGGTAATATTTATTTAAGAGATTCATCACCAATAGATGAGATTCAACAACAGTGTTGTGTCTTACAGGAAATGATGCCAAGGCAAAAGAGAAGATGCGTCATAATTATATAGATCGCCATTAGAAACATAGGTAAAAGACATTAAAATGAGTGCTGCTCATCATAATCACATAATTGTTTTTATATGTGTTTTATTTCTACTGGTTTTGATCAGTCCTAATTGAGCTGAGTTAGCAGCATTCATTCACAAACACAAAGGTAAACATCAGTTTGCTTTATGTTTCAATTCAAATTTAGAGATGCTCATGAAACTTGTTTGTCTATCAGACAGGTGAATATCCCACCAAGCACCAAGCGTCCATTGACACTGTTTTTCAGGTTAAAGCTCTTGGTTTAAAAATATGTTACATTACGTCTAAATTCAGATGGAAGACACATCCGGGCTTAGTTTGCTTCAAAAATAATACTTTACTCATTTACTCTTTCACTTTTTCAACTAAAACTTAAAGAAAGTTTTAAGCAAACGTGAACACTGCTGTCTTTAATGTCTTTTAAACATAGCTGAAACACATATTTATTGGATGCTGCCTCTGTAATGTGCAATGCATTGAAAAGGACTCTACTAGATCTATTGTGACAGTGTCACCAGGGTCCATGGAGGGTACCACCTATGAAGTTAATGACAAAAGTTTCTTCATTAATATGATATAAGGGTCATGGCCCATGCACATTTAAAATGACTGGTTGTCATGCAGTGCTTTTAAGCTGACTGTTCAGCTCACCTTAATTTTCACAAAAGTGTGACTGAGGATCTTTTATTGAAATATGCAATATTGTAAGTGGTTCTTTCACTCAACGTCACTGAAGGTCACTGATATTCTGTGGTCTCTGGTTGCTATGCTGCTTGCAGCCACTTCCTGTATGCATGCGCCGTTACATGTAATGGAATTCATATTTTTACCAGAATGTACAAGGATGATAACGGCAAAGACTGTAGATGTGATGAAGCTTGCTGAAATGCTGCCCACATGCTTCTTTGTGCTGTAGAAACGAGTATTGCCTACAATGTGTTACTGTAATCAGCTCTGCTATCTGCATCTCCAAACTAAATAAAAAAATTGCACATATACAAACTTGGAAGTGATAATTCCTCACTGCACACAGAGCGAGTGAACAGAGAGTGATCAGCAGTCCTGCAGAGCTGTCGCATGAGCAGCCTCTGTCAGTCACCCTTTGTAAATATTGCATCTCTACTGTATGTCTGCTCTCTGCTAATGCGGTCTACCTCCTCCTGTCCCCAGCATGCTTGTGCGACGGCTGCCAATCCCCCCTCCCCAGAGACCAAACATTTTAGCGCTTCATAAATTCCTAATGAGCGTTCTCAAGTCACCGGCTACTTCCACCCACTGGTCGTTCAACCTGTAACAACAAACAAACAGTGTGGCGTACACATGTTTCTGCACATTTCTAGCTGCACTCACTTCACACATACAGTACTCAGAGGGCCGGGCCTGGAGGTGTCGAAAAGAGAATGGCTGCAGTTGTCGACAGCTACAAGACTGTAGTTTCTTTTTCCATGAGGTGGCAAGAGAGGGTAGAGTCACCATGATACACAGTTCAGCTGTGGGAGACTTTATTGATTGCCAGCTTGGCTATGTTTAGACTTAAATGTTACCTACCTTAACTGGCAAAAATGCCCATGCAGGTCCACAGTGACTAGTTATAAGTGAACTTTGGGGCTGTGTGGGTGGAGCAAACACAAACTTATCCCACGTGGGCTCCAACTGGGCGTGTGAACACAGAGCTTACAGTAGTTTTGAATGTTGGTGTCCCGATATGGGTTTTATACGGTCAGACCCACTATGGACCTACCCACATGTGTGGCCCCACGTGGGACCAAATCAACCATGTGGTGATTCCTTGTGAATAGCCATTGAGTATTTCTTCTTCAGACACCTTTCTCACTCACTATGTGTTAACAGACCTCTCTACATTGTATCATACTTGTTATTAATCTCTGTCTCTCTTCCACAGCATGTCTTTATCCTGTCTTTCTTCTCTCACCCCAACCAATCGCAGCACATGGCCCCGCCCCTCCCTGATCCTGGTTCTGCTGGAGGTTTCTTGCTGTTAGGGAGTTTTTCCTTCCCACTGTCACCAAAGTGCTTGCTCATAGGAGTTCATACGATTGTTGGGTTTTTCTCTTTATGTATTATTGTAGGGTCTACATTACAATATAAAGCCTCTTGAGGGGACTGTTGTTGTGATTTGGCGCTGTATAAATAAAATTGAATTGAATAAGGAGTTTATTTATTTTGAGCAACATTCTGGTCCACACTTTATACCAATTGGTGGCTGTATTGTATAATTGGGCAGATATGAGCTCCTCTCTCCACTTAGTGTAGGCAGCCCACTCTATAGGCTACTCCACTAAAGCCCATCTGGGGCCCACATGTGCCCTTATTTTCATGTTGGTCCTGGGGCCCACAATGGGCTGCCCACTGTGTGGGTCTGTCCACAGTGCCCCCTCATGTTTGCTGTGCAGATACCAAAGGTTTGGACAGATAGCATTCAGCTTTAATACATGATATCAGCACAAGAGCCTCCTCAAACCTCTCACTAAGCAATTATACAAATAATCTAACTACAGTACAATTATTGTGAGGGTGTTCATTTGATTTTTTTTTAAACTGCCTTAACACTACTGCCCTTATATTCCAGGGCAACTCTCAAGTGTTTCGTTTGCCGTGCTATCTTGTTGACTTCATTTTGATTTCTGTTTTATTTTGAAGGTTAGTCCCTTGTGTTTTTTCTCCTTTGCTTTTTCCCCTACCCTTGTCAGTGTCATAGAGTGACATATTATTAACCCTTTAAACTTGTCAGTCAACAATTAAATGGCTCATTTATGAAGCATAAACCTTTTACCATTATTATGATTTTTATTTCCTCAAAACAGTTGTTCTCGGAGTTCGACTATGCTGTCATAAACACAGTACATAAGCTGCAAGCAGGCCAAAATCATTAGACAGAGGCATAATAAATAATTTAGAATGGCCCTCTCCAACTATAATGATACACAGACAACTTCTCAGGGGTTAATTTACAGCCATGTAATCACACAGAGTAACAGCTTGTCAGTGGTTTTCTCAAGCAGGAAAGTCTGCCATCAAGATGGTCATAAAATCTCAGCATCTGTTATGAATAGCAGGGAGCGAGACTCTTTTATATGGATGACTTTTTCACCGCGGTGCAGTTCATTTTCTTCCAAAACAGATGTATGAGCTCAGTCTGAACCTGATCTTCAACAAGCTGTACAATGTAAAGGCTGAGGAAATCCAAGAGTTAGATCTGTCACACTGCATGATTTTTCTTTCCAATATAGTGTCTATATTTACAATTATGGGGAAGCCCAGTATATGAAGCTATCAACAAAAGCAGGCAACAAAAGTACTTCGATTTTATCTACTGTCAGGTCAAGCTGGGTGCCAGACTTTTAATATAGATCACAAGTTCTGAAAAACACCTCATAATGACAGGTCAGTAAGAAAAAATCAGACAGAATCTAAATTCTCTTCATATCAGAATAATATTCGTTTTCATTCACCTTGGCCGGTGTAGTGGTAACAACCAGCTTTTACCATAACTGTTAAAAGTGACAGAGTGAGAAAGAGTTCACCCCACAACTGCTTTTGTTTCACATACACGTGAAAAAAATTAAGACCCCCAAACTACCTCTACACGTTACTGCTTGGATGTTTATTTTAAGATGAGAAAGCCTGATGGATATAAAACCCCACCATATCCCAACAGTTTCAGATAGATACACTGGGAGTGCATTTACGTTTTAGAGGAAAATAGTCAGGGTGGGGGTTGGATGGGGAGATGGGAGAGCTGGAAAGCTCTCAGACAGTGACACAGAGGCCGCTATGTACACAGAGATGGGACGAGAATGCAAAGAAAAGGGTGGAAGAGATGCTCTGACAGAGGTCGAAAGCACGCTTCAGCTTAGTCGTCATCCACAACCTCCTTGAAATGAACGTTTTTACCTTTTTTATTCCTCTTCAGTCTCTTTTTCTGTATCTATTTCTTTTCCAGCTGTCTGATTGCATTCTCTTCTAACCTTCATCTCTCCTTCACACTACTTTAACCCTGCCTTCAACATTCTGATTTTTTCCACCTTTACACAAGGATACAGGTACAAAAACAACAAACCAGAGCAAAAAAAAAAACAAAACGCATGAAGCCACCTCCTGATCTGCATTTATTATCCACTATTATCCACTGGACCTTTCTTGCAGCTAAAAATTTGGAAAATTAAACAACACATATGCTCTGCTGTGCTGTGGCTCATGGTTCATGAAAATTGAAAAAGAAAATCAACTACTTTATAAATAATTAAGGTACTTGGGCCCTACATCCAGCAATGCATCTGAATCTGGTTAAAAGTAGACACTCCTCACAGTCTATTCCCTCTTACTCTGACACTGAGTAATATCTAATAAAGAAGAACCCACACATAAACACAATTTGTATTTTGGGGAACATAATATTGAATATTCAGTTATAAATTAACAGCCCAAGACTATTTATCATAATTGTTTCTTTCAAGCAAAGAGACAGCACGTGGGAGGCTGCTGGCTGTCATCAAGCGTGTGTACCACCGTTAAATAATAATCTTATTAACGGCTGTGATAAAATAGAAAGGCGTAACACATACACATGCGCATCTCAGAGATACCTTACGCATTGTTTTTGCAGCGGGATAAAGCACATTTTTGAGGATCTGTTGATAACGCTGGGACCGCACGAGCAAGATCAAAACAAGAGCTAGCAGAATGTTGAAACAGGAGATAAAAGATTTATGTGGACCCTATCAATACTCAGTCAGCCGTCAGCCTGGTTGGCAGATAATGGCTGCAGTCTGCAACACTTTGGTCCACATCTTGTTGGATTTTCTGTTCATAGGTCTCTCACATTAATGGGCTTTTTATCAATATTACTAAAAATTAATATAAAACAGCAATTGAAAGACAGCAAACATCATGGAACAGGATCATTTTGACACATAAACAATTTGCACTAATAATTGCACATTAACTAAATGAATACTAGCTAAAAAGAAAAGAAAATCACAATTGGAAGGGGTGCTACTGCTTTATTTAAGTACTGTAAAGACAGATTGACGGTAAAGAATAAAATAGAGGAGAAATGCATCAAAATAAGTCATTACCGGGAGAGGAGCCGTGTCTGCTGTGGGGAGATTTTTCAGTTTTAAAAAAATGAGTCTTGTTTTGTTTTGTTTCTGGTCATTCTGTGGCTGGAATTTCACTGTGGAAGTGGTTCAGGCAGCTCCACCCACACACAGCCACTGGGGTCCAGGTGGGATTTTCTTTTTCTGGTGACAGAGTCATTTGTGTCACAAAGTCTAAAAGAATAAGTCCAAATGAAGCTACTGTAAATATCTACAAAGGCTCACTCTTGCGAAAATGACACGAATCATTATACCATGAAACTGTCAGAAAACACTTTTTAGGTTTATACAAACTATTTAAATCCTTCAGTGCATCCGTTCTCTGTTCCCTTAACATGGCTCTGGCGTTACCCACATGCCATCACATTATCATGCTGAAGGAACACCAACCCTCTCCCACGCCCATCATGCCCACACACAGAGGCATACTCTCTAACAGCTTCTACATGGCAGCTTGTGCCAGAGTTGTCTTAATTGACATTACTTTTCCCAGAGCCAAAATCACAAAGAGGAAAAAGTGATATTGTTCAATTATGAATCCCACGCATGTATAATAGATGGACTCTCACTTTTTTTGCGCGTGTTCTTCCTTAGCAATTCTCAGAAGAGGGGCAGGAACCGGTGGGGGTGGGATGGGGGTCCATTTGAGTTAGCCTCTTCCTGTGTGGAATAATGCTTGGCACGCTCCCAGATGTCAGCACCTATTGGTGGCAGGCCCTGCTGAAGACTCTAATCGTGGATTGCAGGTGACTCCTCATGCAATCTTCTCTTTGCAGAGCCTCTGCTACTATGTTCGGAGCTCAAGGGCAACAGACAAGCTTCGGTCACGGAGAGTGCACACAGGCGTGTCAGATGGATCTGTGCGCTTGTGTGTGTGTCTGTGTGTGGGAGGTGGGGTTAATGTCTGGTAGCCCATGAACATAGAGACTGACATGGGCTTGGTTCACTGGTGAGCCAGCAGGGAGTCAATGCAGGCAGGAATGTTGCTGATTTAGCCTTCCAGCATGACAGAGAATAGCAGACAGGAAACAGTTGTAGTTATCTTTTAAAAATCAAGATAGGGGTTAAAAAAATTCTCAGTTATATAACATCTCAAAAATATTAACCAAATAATGTTTATATTTTTCCTTCAGTATTTGCTTGCAGACCAATGCCAGTCAGTGGTTGCTTCACTGAGGCAATTCATTTAAGTAAATGTGAGATCAATACAGGTCCCACTAACACACAGCATAAATAGGCCTATGCATTAGCCTGTGCATTAGACCACTGATGTGTCAGGGGGTTTTTGCGCAGCTTGTATTTACCTCAACCAAACATCATTAATCAACTTTTACTGAATGAGTATGGAGGCTCCTTTTTTTCCCGATGAAATGTCAACAAAAGAGAAAAAAAAATCTACAATTTATGACATATTATCCGGGTTGACTGCTTGGTTCCCACAACAAAAGCGTGGTTTTCACCCTTTCTTCTGTAATTTTATCACATTCAATGAGCTATTAGCCCAAAAACATGTGCTCAGCCAAGGCTGTTAATGTATTTAAACACTGGAGCCCGATTGGGTATTAACCACAATGTGGCCTATGTGGTCTGCACCAGGTCAGCGGGCACCAGGGCATCAAGACATTAGGGCATCTCCACTGGGGCAAACAAGGACTGAGCCACACTGACAGCTCATAGCAGGCGATGCAGGTAATTAAGGCAAAGCTCTGCAGTGGCTGCCTAGGGAGGAGAGTGTGGTGGTTGGGGGAGTAGAAAATGGGGGTTGGATAGGGAGGGGTGGAGATAGGGTGGAGAACAGGATGGCCTCATGATGGCAGTGAGTAAGCAAGCACCCACCCCACCCCCTACCCTCTCCACTGTTGCCCTAGGGGCTTACACAATGAGCGGTAAAGAGAAGCGCTGCACTGAGCTGAGATGCACTGATCGAAGAACAGAGTCCCCTCACTCTCCCAAATCACCGGCGCCCAATTTGCCCTCATGAATAATGTTGAGCGATGTGCTCAGTGCCACGCAGCCGCTATGTAAAACCAATGATACCCTTCTCTGATGTCAACTCTCTGGAGGGTGAGCAAAGAATCACTGTGGAGTGGGTTAGTTGATGCATATGAATGCTCATTTACATAAGCGCTAACATAAGAGGAGGGAGTTCCTACATACTGTGCACTTTGAAGACATTAATCAGTTACATCACTAAGGCGGGAAAGGACAAACACGGCAAATAGACTGAGACGGAGAGGTAGGGAGTAAATAAAGTTCTAGTAACTGCCACTGATACTAACATACAAAAGCACATCAGGAGAAAGAAACAACCATCTCAGATAATGCTCCATTACGCTTCCCAAGTGATGCTATGTTGATATGACTGCATTTACCTAATATTAGGTCATATGGAAATTCAAGCGCGGATCAGAGCTTAATGTAGACTCTAGTCATTTCCCAGCCTTCTGGAGCCACAGAAGTCAGTTCTCATTATGAGTTACGGAGCTAACTACAATAAAAGTAGCCATCCATATCTATTCTGTGACACATTAGCTTTCTTATCTACCTACAAGCCACAAGTCTGGTCCAGACTGAGTTACTTTAGTCTGAAACACAGATATTCATGATATTCAGTGGATGACTCCTACTGAGTTCAGTAATACACAGTTTTCTCAAAACATTTTTGGCTTTAATGAACGCTTTATCAAGTTCTGGATTGGTTGCCATGAGATCTGAGTCACACGTTCTTGTTCCACTTCAGGATAACCTGTGGTGATTCTTTAAACTTTCCTCCAACTCTTCTCTCTCAAAATTTCTCAAGTTCTGTGGTTTAACCCCCCCACACAGGGACAATGAAGAGCTGCAAACTTCCAAGCTAGGGAAGCAGTGGGGAGCATCTCTGCCATTAACCAACGGCCTTGTTGAGGGTAACAGCACCAGGGACAACCAATTCAAATGTTCAGTTACTGTTAGGATATAATTCTTTCAAGCATGTGTTAACTTTTAGGACATCATAGGTTTGCTGTGGCTCCAGAGAGCTGACAAGGATCAATACCCTTGGCTCATCCCACCAAAGCACTGAATTCAAGAGGGCCAAGACAACAAAGTAGGGTACATTTGCTTACATCTCTATTATTGTAACCAGATAATATTGCTGCCGCTCCGATGCTTTAATTGTTCCAAACCTTAACAGTGGACATGTATGGATGACATATTTCCCTGTTCAGCTGTCGATCGGTTCTTTGGAGGGGCCGAATAGGGCTTTGGAGCGTGATGTCACGGGGGGTGGGCGTGGAAAGGATTTTGACCCGATTTTGGGGGTCTAGCGCAAGTGAAAAGGGAGCGAAGTCACACACAACAACCATGGTTCGTATTTGCTGTGTGGTCGGCTGCAATGTTCGATCACACGACCGGCAAGAGAATAAGGTTGAAAAGGGTTTATCTTTTAATTCTTTCCCAACCTGGAAGCAACATGAGGCAGCTCGTGTATTGATGTTACCAAACGAAGGCGTCCAGCCTGGATAGCAGCTGTGAGATGAGCTGATATCCAGTTCTCTTCCATCTCCAAATATCTGTTGGTGCTCCAGACATTTTCATTCCAGTAAGTTCTAAATATGTTCATATCTCTCTTTATAGCCTATTAGTTTTATTTTCTATGCGCTCTGAGGTCATAGCAATTTAGAACAAACATCCTACTGAGTGATTTTGCAGAACTACCCTCTATTTATAGAGTTGCTAATTATTTGGCATTATTGCAGCAAACAAGCTAATGAAATGGATGAAACATCGTGACTGGGTTCCAGTGCTACACAAGGGACCTGCTGCAAACATACCACCATGCCAATCAGATGACTTCTTCCATGTGAGGGTGAAGAGGTGACCCTCCTGGATAAGATGGTGAAGGTTTGCTGCCGTTTTGGTGAACAGTGTGATAATAAAACCAGGGAAGAATGAAACCTGCTCCTGTTAAATATTCTTAAGTCTTGTGCTGTTATTTTTTCAAAAGATACAGTAAATAAAGTAATGTTAGTAGTGGGTGATATCATGTAAACACTCATGATTTTGTGTAAACATTTTGTCATTTGTAAACTATAAATGATATCATCATTGTAACTGATGTGATGTTCTATGAAGTGGTTTTAATAAAAAAAAAAAAGGCAAAAATTAGTTTGTTTCTTTATTCAACTTTTGAACAGTGGGACTCAGTCGGTATATATTCAGTAAATGCAAATTATTTACACGGCAGTGCACTACAGGCATAAATCTAGACCCCTAGATAAAACATTATGGGTCATTCCCACAACCCACAGCTTTACTGTGCTCCAGCAAAGTATCCAATAGCAGTGACAACTCCTCCACAGTAGCAGGTGGGATTTTTCTGTTTTGAGGACGGCTCCTTTTCCCTGTCACTACAGATGGTCTGTTTATGTTTTGATTGAGAGCCTTTTTTTTGGGCAGCTGAAGAGGAGAAGTCTATCTTATGGCCAACCTCTGGCGGTATCTTGGTCACATTGCCCAGCAAAACCCAGTATGCAGGTTCATCTGTAACAGTCCTTGTGCCACAGATCCACACTGTTGCTTCTACATTAAACAGAAGAGCAGTGACGTGGGTGCAGGTCTCTGCGACTCCGGCCATACAGCTGCAGTGGGCGGTTTCAACCTTCCCTGTGATGCTCACAGTGACCCATGGCTGCAATGCTGGTTCATTCAGTCTTTGAGAGTGCAGGACCTGAAACACACACAGACAAAGTTCATTTAAAGACAAGAACTAATGAGCCAAGGCCGACGTAAATGTGTTTTATCTACTTTATCATAAATGTAACAAAGTGTTTAGAAGGTTAGCACATACATGTAATTTTTCATTTCTTTATGTGTCCATCTATAGAATGCTGCATGTTATATTCTAAATCTGCCTGCAGAAAATGAACCTAAAGTATGTAATGCAAGGATGTCATCACTTTAGAGATGGAGAAAGCATATAGTGACAATTATGAATCACTTAATATGATAAGGAGATTCTGCAGGTCATTAATCGATGTATAAAACTAAAATAAAATGTATTTTTAGTGACACAGGATACAAACATGGAAGCAAGATGTATAATTAGGATTATTTATAATAAATATGAATAAATTAGTGCAATTTCTTTAATCATAAAGAATAACAATCCTTCAGGACAATGTCACATCAATGCACTGAACTCATTATGTTATCCCTCTAACAGCCTCCACATGTTCTCACTGTAATTTCCCCTTATGAATGAATTTATGCTGCACTAATGTGAATGTTTGCAGGGAAATCAAACGCATTTCACTCGCAGTACTCGAGCTGACTTACCTTTGTTTGAATGACGACTTGTACGCGCTGACTCCACAGACAAGGTACGAACATATGTCAGGCTACGTCAGTAGCGGTTGGTCTTCAGGGTTTCTACTCCACGGCCGTATTTCATACGGGTCCACATTTCCAATGCACGCTATTTTCTGCAAGTACCGCCGCTTCGCCTCTGGACGCAATCGGTCTCTATACAGTTCATTCTCTTTTGAGCTGCTTTTAAGCATCTTTCTTGTAGTCGTCGTTCCAACACAGTGTGTTTGGTTTGATTCGTAGACCCCGAAAATGGCGCTGCGCTCCCATAATGCATTGCGGCGTGACGTCAACTCCAAAGCCCTATAACTAGAACTACCTTTAGATTTCCCTTTCAGCGCCACGCCTTTCTCTTATTTTTGGCTCTGAATCAGTCTGCCAGCAGAAGATGTAATGGAAGGATCAACGACTGGTGGTCTTCTGTTAGATGGAGGTGACAGTGGAGAGGTACACTCAGGGTTCAAGGTGAGCAGGAACAACTAGCAACACCATTCTAGCACCTTTTAATAATAAGTCAACATACCTCATAGACAGGCTTCATTCATTTCATTGCCTTGTGTTACATCCACATTTAGGGTTACTTTGTTAACCACCAGGTAAACTAAAGTAGAAGCTGAGATATGGCCAGCCTACTGACAGTTACTAACAGCCATGGGCTGAGAGAAAAAGAAAATGTTATGTCTATAACATCTTAGTCTAAGGAGCTTGGAAAGAAAAGCATCTGGACTTCTTTAAGTTACTTGAAGACGTTTCACCTCTCATCTGAGAAGCTTCTTCAGTTCTAAGGCCAAATGGTGGAGAGTCCCAGATTTAACCCCAGTGGGAGTTTCCCCCCAAAGAGGGACAAAAGGACCCCCTGATGGTCCTCTACCTCAGCAGTCCCCAACCCCCGGGCCTCGGACCTGTACCGGTCCTTCAGTCGTTTGGCCGCGAGAGTTGAGGCTCAGGTGTGAAATGTATGGTTTTCAGGGATTTTATCGGTGTTCAGCGTTATTTTGTTATCGTTTTTATCGTTAACTCGGTTTTCCTGGGTCTTTTCAGGTGTGTCATGAATAAATCTTCTTTTTTTTCGGTACCGGTACTAGTTTTATTTTGTTGTATTTATCCGCGACACCTTAAGGCCGGTCCGTGAAAATAATGTTGGGCATAAACCGGTCCGTGGCGCTAAAAAGGTTGGGGGGCCTGGCCCCACCTTATCATGCGATTTCCTGAGGTCAGATGGCCCAGGATGTGAGTGGGCGTTAAGGCGTCTGGGGAGGGAACTCAAAACTGGATTATAGATGGCAGAGAGTTGGTGTCGTAAACCCCGCCTCTGTTCAAAGATGGTCGCTCACAGTGGACATAGATGCTTCTTTCACTCCTCTTTCAAACCATCTGTCCTCTCTGTCCAAAATGTGAACATTGGCATCCTCGAAAGAGTGACCTTTGACCTTTAGATGCAGATGGACTGCTGAGTCTTGTCCTGTGGAGGTGGCTCTTCTATGTTGTGCCATGCGCTTGTGAAGTGGCTGTTTGGTCTCTCCAATGTAGAGGTCTGAGCATTCCTCGCTGCACTGTACAGCATACACCACATTGTTAAGTCTGTGTTTTGGAGTTTTGTCTTTCGGGTGAACCAGTTTTTGTCTGAGTGTGTTGCTGGGTCTGAACCTTCACAGACGTCTATAACATCTGTTCCATGATGGAGAGAAACACGGTACAGCACATGTAGCATGAGATGCCATGCTCTTGCTCTACAGCCAGGACACGTGTGGGTGGGATATCCCGTACTAGAATCAACTGACAATGACCATTTCAAATAATGCTTTTTAAAAACACAGTTTGACATTCTGGGAAATTTGAAATTTGGACTTAAATGTCTAAATGTCTTTATCTCAGTTCTGGATGAAAGATAAATGTTATGCTTGCAGCTTATAGCTTCATGCAACCTGCAGTTATGAGATCACTGTGAGGCTTTCAAAGAATCAGTTGAACTCCACAAATCCCAGAACATCCATAAAGCGATTCTTTCTTTACCCTTCACTTAAACAATTTGTCATAATAATTACTTGGCTTTAGAGGCATTAGTTTAAGCATAATGCTTAGAAAAACCAAATTCATACATTTTCCCTAAGATCTTGAAGTATTTTTTTAACTTAATTTTCTTTGTACAAGAACTAATGTACTTATTAAAAGAGAATATTGTCAGTCACTCCGAGTACACCCCAAGAACGTTAACATGACTGCGTATTTTGCACTGAAAATGGTTTTTTTTTTTCTATTTCAGCAATAGGAGTACGTTTTTTGAGAGAGGATGTTTTAGTTAGAGATGCTCTCGTGAGTTCTTGACTTGTATCTCTGAACAGTGCTACAGCACTTGACTTAAATTTGTATAAAATCTAGTGAGGCACAATATACGCTGTGCATGCTGTTAGAGGGTGGGAGAGTGGCATTATTTCTGTTTGAGTAAAATTCCTCCTACCTCTGCTCGCTATACCATCAAGTACCATTCAACTGACTGAGCCGACAGAGAGAGAGAGAGAGAGAGAGAGAGAAAGAGGATCTCAGGTGAGCTGAGGAGGAGGACATTAAACCCAGCAGGAAGGGATGAATGAGGAGATTTGCTGGAGGAGGAAGGCTGACAGCCTGAAGATCATCCACAGTACTGGTACTGTGACACAGCACAGGAGCTTAGAGCCTAAAGAAAAGACGTTTGGTATGCATCTGAGCAGAGTAATTACAGTACAGCTGGATTTTGTTTCTCTGTGAGAAAGAAAGAGAAGAAAGTGAGAGAAAGCACGGTAGTGTACTTCACCACTAACCTGTTTGTCCTTTTGACTTGATCTGACATATACTGGATTTCAGCTTTTGGTCATTCATGCCAACATGTTTAGTCACCACTGGGTGAGAAGTTTACTGAAGCTCAGACAGCTCTGGTGTATTTCACTTTCCACCTTTTGATCACTTTGACATGTTTTTAGATGAGACACGTGCTCCATTCGTAACCGACAGAATATTTGGGATCATGTTCATCGTTTCAAAGGAAAGAAACAACAATGCTCACTCATTCAGTCTGCTAAACACGAGTGCAAATGTGTGGAACATGTGTGAACTTTGACTGGTGAGATGTTGTATTGGTGAAAAAGTAAATTTCCACTTCTGATTAAAATGCTCGATCAGTACAAAGGAAACTTTTAAAAGAAGATGCTTGGCTGCTTAATCCTTCGAGTAAAAATCATACAGTGTATTTGGTGTGTTACAAGTACTGGCAGATGTATTTTTCCTGAGCCCTAAATGGATAGATGTATTTATTTCACTCATTTACTGGACTTATAGAGATGAACATATAAACAGTTGTGTAAATATGGTCTTTCATAGGCACTGGTTATTGTATCAAAATAAACACAACAGAATTTCCTTAACTGTGTATCACACGAACAGATTAGAGAATTTTCCGCCTCTGTAGAGAGCTATAACAGGAAGACATTTTGCTTCATTGCCATGTTGTTTTCCTATTATCCCGGGGCACAGTGAATGCCATTTGCAGGAGAGAAAGAAGGAGGCGAAATGTGGCAGTTAACAGTGGAGGGCAAATCAAAGTCCTGGGGTTAAATGGGATTGTGGGTCAGATGACTAGACATTGTTGCCTTTCTGCTCACGGCCATACTCTTCTGCCTCAGAAAAATATCACCGCTCCCCTCCCATCACTGTCTCCCTCATCCCTCCCCCCCTCCTCCTCCTCCACTCATCAGCCCACCATTTCCCTTTGAGGCAACAGCATTTTGTCTTTAGTAACCCCACTAGAAAAGACAATCCTTATTGCTTCTATGCAAAAAAATTGTGAGCCAATTTGTTAAGCGTGGATTTTTGTGGTTCTTAACGATTGTTTAGAATATGTGATGTTTTCATGTGTCTAGCTCTACTTTAGCTTTTTCATTTATATCCAGTCAGGAGGTTTAAGAAGTCACAGTCACACTAGCAATGCTAGCTTTACAGAACTTCAAAAAACCATGCAGTCCTGTACGAGGCTATCTGCACCCTCACTAATATAAATCACTCTGACAGATACACAGTCAATTGAGAGGAACAGGGACAGGCGACGGCTGAGAAAATGGCAGATATCTGCATTAGAGCTGCACTCAATCAGCACACAGATGGGAGTGAGCTTTTATTAACCATCGTGTTTTCTGTGATTACTGCGCAGCTGTACATCAACACCGCTGTTTCATTCGTGTCCGTAACTACCTTCCGACGCAGCCTCGCGTACTCCCTGTCCTATACCTGAGCTGTGTGAATTATACTGGCAGCACCGGTGACAGGGGCCCTGCAAACACTGCCAGGCAGCAAAACACACATCAACATATTCAGAGCGTTTAGTGCCTGGGATTAATCAAATTATAATTTAATCATCTGATCAAACAGCAATTAGCATAATCACTTCTGGGGAAGGCCTGATAGAGCTGAGACTGGAGCGGAATGGAGCTGGGGGCGAGCAACACTTTAATGAAACATTTGCCAGAATGTTTGAAAATGTTACACATTTTGGGCTACAGGAAAAGAGCTGGACTGTGAATGTTAATCAGCACGGTCTGGTATGCTTAATGAATATGTCAGCCACAGAGGAAGAAATTACAAGTGAGTATTTTCTATTTTGTCAGTGATTGTCTTTTATGGTTTAACATTGGGTAATCTTTATTGTAAACACCTCCCCCCATAAAGAAGGTTTATTCTAAAATGGTTCATTTTTAGCTTTCCCCCCTCTACACAAACTGACCACAGAATTCGAGTTCAGCTGATAAAATCTGATAAAATCATTTCCCAGCAGTATAATTTAGTTTAGCAGAACATTGCTCCCACTTGTTCAGGGCAAGACTCAATTAATATTTTTATGAAATCACATTCTAAAGTCTACAATTAACGCAAGGACAGCGAATTTGGACGAACATGCAAAAATGCTTCCATCACTGTGTCTGCCATCATTGGTCTTGTTAATCTGCTGCAAGCTTGAGGTATTTTATATTACTGACATGAATGAGATGCTGTTTGAACCTCTTGCCTCTGTGTTTCATCCCAGGCAGCAATCATTGCAACGCAAGCAACGCAGTCGTTCACTTTGTTCACGTGAAAATGTGTAAACAGCATGAAATCGATATGGAGTGAAGCTCAAGAGGAATACTTTGTAATATTACTGTGTTTCAGATGCTTCTGTTGTAAACGTCTCATTTTGGTTTCATTTTGGTTTAGACAGTGTTAGTTTAGTATAATTTGCTGACATCCCTTCACGTCTTCTCAGGGATAACAAATGAGAACTTCCCTCTGTGGTCTATGAGGTAAAACCAGCAATCTGATCTGTGCACAGATCTGTGTTGTTTTGCAGTAGTTGCATCATTTTTGTCTGTTCTACATACTTTTTTTTAAATAATATGAAAATTTCAAATCAGGCAAAACGGTAAGTGTAAACATATATAAATTCAGTGCATTATGTAGATGCTCCATTATCAAATATTGTTGATGGGAAACAGTGTTTGTCAACAATTTTAACCTCATATCTGCTCATTGCAACTGAATCATGGCACAAGTTTAGTGTTCTTCTCCCTTTTGGATTGATTTTTTCCCTTTAATATATTTGTTAATATTTTTTTACTGGCTTTACTAGACAGATACAGTGAAGACTGACAGTAAAGCCATGCGGCAAAGGGCTGCGGGTCAGACTCGAACCCGGGTCGGCCGCCCTCAGCAGCATATGGTTGCCCGCTCAGTCCAGCTGAGCTAAACTGGTGCCCTTGGATTGAGTTTTGATTCCATTTGTAGAAGGGGCCACTCCATAATGTGTCTAGAACTTGGCTCTGGTGTTTATTTATTTTTATACCTGATGGATAACCACAGCCAAGCTCTAAACTTCTGTGGATACAGCTGACAGGAGCAGTCCCCATAGTGGTCTTCTGCTGCTTCAACATTCAGCATGTTGCTCTCCGTGGTTGTAACCAGTGGTTATTTGGTTTTTATCAGTGCAAAGTAGTCTGGCCATTCTCCTCTGACCTCTGACATCAACAGTGCTCACTTGATATTTTTGTCTTTTGTGTACAATTCTCTGCAAACCCCAGAGGTGGTTGTTTGGTACAGCTCCAATAGATCTGCAGTTTTTAACATACCTGTATGACACCAATAACCATGCCACGTTTCTTTACCATTCTGATGCCCAGTTTGAGCTTGATTATGCCCGTATGGATAAATGCAGTGAATTGTTGCAATGTGATTGGCCGATTAGACATTTGTGTTAAAGGGCAGTTTAACAGATGAACCAAATAAAGTCCAAGAGTGTATTTCATATGCTAAACTCACTACTTTCACAGTGATACACTGCATGCTTTAGATAATAAAAGTCAAAATGTAACATTTTATCCGGAATATTAGAAATGAAGTCCATTTCAATAAAATCCTCCAAGTTCAAGGACAAACAGCCAAGGTCTTTATTTTGAGAGCTTATGTTACCTGTTGTTGTACCTGACTGGTCACAGCATTAACCTACTGCCCTATTTTCTAATGAAAGCCTACATATGCAAATAACTTAGGTAACTGTGATCTTGTTAAATCACTAGTCCCGATAAGATGTACCGGAAACTCTAGTCCATTGTTTTTAACCACTTTACTTGCTCTGTAACACTGTCTCATTGTACACTCACGGAAGGCCATTTCTGAAGAATGCAGCTTATATGTCACGCAAAATGTCAAAGATGTTCTGGTAATCAGGTTAGACAACAAGCTAAACTGCAGTGATCCATCAGTTAAACTGTGCAAAACTGATCTGAGCCAATATTCTGTCAAAATGTCATTCAATACTTTTGAGTATTACCTTTAATCTGTGAGTCCATGTTAAGTGCTAGATGTGCAGATGTGCTGTATATGAATACCATAGCCATAAGCACCGACAACAACTTTTATAGTTACCACTTAGCTGTGAAACACCCATAAGCCTGAATGCATGTTGTAGTGCTTGGCTGATCTAATGATTGCATAGCATTTTGTACTTTAACCTTATTAAGTTTATCTTCATATATCTTTAATGAACTATCACACTTGTCAGCTGCAATATGGACTAGAACCAGAAAAAAAAGCAGCAGGATGCTCTGAATTATCATTACAATGTCAAGAACAAAGGGCTCGAGCAATTTCTGTCACTTATACCAGTTAATTTGGGCTGTGGCACTCGCAGCCATGAACTTTAACTGGACAAAGGATAAAAAAGGCAGTTCAGTCTTCATAAGTGTAAAAAAAAAGCTGAGAATAATCTTGTTTCTGCATGGAAAAGCAGGGCGATTTGATATGACTCTTTGAGTTTTAGATACCACATAACACAAGCTGACTGTGTGCGTCCCTCTTCCCCCCTCTCTTCCTCCTCTTTTTCTGCCTCACTACACACTATCATCTCCTTAAGCATTCTGGTCTGGGTTAAATGAAACCTTTAACAGTTCAATGTGCATCCATTAACATATGCTTGAGTATACTCACAGCCAAGCTAAGGCGTAAGCATGCAGTGGCAAAAACAAACAAAAAAAACCTAGATCCGATGGCACGGACAAATCCCGGAGTGATTAGCGAGTCCACAAAAACACTAAGTCTCTAATGCCTTCTAACATTACCGAATGAACCAGATTTCATAACACCTTGAAGAAAAACAACAAATGTGAACGAAATCTATCCTACTGCGACACTCTAAGCTAATATAAGAGCACAAACACTGTTTATTTCATAATAAACGCATTTAGGTTTTAGAATATATTGACTTTACAGTTTCTACTAACGGTAAACATGAATGTATGAATACAGCTGTCAGAAATGACTATCTCGAGCATGAGTGCCGATCCTAACTGAACAAAATCAAGACATGACAACTATGCACTTACAGAGTAAACACGCTGAGTTTAAACTCATGTTCCCAGTGGCCTACATTGCATTGACTGGTGTGCTGATATTAACGTGCTACTGAGGAACTGAGCTCAGTTATTGTTTGCTGATGTGTGTTGCTGTGACTCCGTCAACCCGTTCTGTCTCTATGTGAAGTGACAGATGTATACCAAAAGACCAGAGTCTGCACAGACCTAGTTTCCTACTGGCCCTGATGCGACCTCTAAGCAACACTGTTTTGTGTGGTGACGATTGGCTAAAACTGTAAAATAGGAGGAAAATTTGGTGTGCAGTCGTCTCCAAATTTAAAAATAGCAAACCCAAGACACATTTTTCCACTTGTAAATTACAGATAAGGAAATTCATTTTAGCTGTGTACAATACATTTAGTCTGGTCGTAAAATGTTTCAGGGAAGCGCGCCTCCTAGATTATCTTCAGAAAACTCTTTTCGATTGAAGGTAGTGATGTGTGATTTGCGCTGAGGTACACTTGTGAAAAATTAAGACTAAGATGCTGTAACTTCAATGAGATGTTGGCAAAATAAGCTTTGTCTTGCTGTGTGCTTTCAGGGAGTTCTTCCTTCCCTGTGTCGTAAAGTATTTTCTCATATGGGATCATGTGATCATTGGAGTTCTCTCTCCAGTCCTACAGAGTCTTTACCTTACAGTATATAGCACCTTAAAACAACTGCTGCTACCAAAGTATGAAAGTAAAATCTGAACTGAATTGAATCGAATGAATCATTTTTTGAGTGTTTTTTTAACTATATATTTGATGAGGAACACAATCTTTTACATAACATGGATCAAATTCCTGAACAACCAACACGAGTTCCTTTTTCACTCTTCTGTGACAGGAAATATTGTGGAAAGCAAATGAAAGTTGTTACTTAGTGTGAGAAATTTACAACTATACGCTCTACTGATTAGAACAATGATATGAATATAAAAATATATAGGTATGACCGAGCCACTGTGTACAGATACACATCGCTGATTTATGTCAGTTTAGTGATGTTTCATTACATAATTTGCTCATATCTGAATAAATATTCCTGGGTCTTGGTGTTTTATATTTTTAAAACTGGAAACAGTTGTTGGTTATTGTGAAAAGTTTGCAGTACGATGTTGTAAAACAGAAACAAATGCTGAGGAAAACTAAAGTCTGCTCCGACATTAATCATGTTTGATAACACGATAAAGACCTTTTCTCCAGCATCCCCCTTTCCATCCCAAGCTAAAAGCTAAAAATAAACATGCACAGAGTGATACTAAGAGCCAATTGAGGCGCTTCACTGTATATTTACACAGCTTATTAGTGTCCAATTGAGCATGTGTCAGATTTCCCCCCCTGGCATAGCTAAGCAAAAACAACATTATGCCATTTCCCCAATTTTCTCTCTTCATAACTGGAATGTTTTTCCTATTCCATTTAGGATAGACACTTTTGTAAGAGCACTTTAAAAGCTCAAGCACCACTGGAGTGAACTCTACAGCAGATTTTACTCTCTACAGTGCTGAATTGTTTATATCTCTTGTAGATGAGCTTGCAAATGTGTCCTCAAATTGGAAAACAGCAATTCAGAGCAAAATGGAGTTTGTACAGTAGATACTATTCATAAATGATCACTGAAAAGCTGTGCAAATAGCCAGGAGCTGCAATCTTTAAATACATTTTCTATTAAGAGCCAATGCAAATATAGTGCATGCAAACGACACCTGCACAGACGTGTATCAGTTTTTGAAAATTAATGAAAGGCCGTGATGTGTATCGAGAAGCACTGATCAGGTCACCTGAACAGAGTGCAGTGTTTGTCAAGCCCAAAGCCCACACTGCAGCAACACTCATTACCCAGGTCTCCATAGAGACAACCTCAGCAGCCTGTACCGGACCAGAGCTCTAAAAGCCTTTATTTCGTAAAGCTTCATCTCTCCATCCACAAGAGGTGTAAAAATGTACGATTCGGATGGAAATGGCTCGTTAAGTGCAGTCTTTGCAGGTCTGTCCACTGAAAACAAATGCACGGCAGAAACAATAGCATCTAACATCACCACTCACAGCCTTTTAATTCTGTGTACTGTCAATTTTAGCATGGCACAGGAAAAATACAGGGATCATCATAATGAACACTGGTCAATTCTACTTTCCGACACAAAAACGACGCTCAGATCTCTGAATGAGAAGAAAAGGTCAGCGTCAGACGATTCAAGTCTGCTGATACAAATGGTACCGCATCAGCAGCAGCCTCGAACGTAGCATTCATCACAATTACAAGTGCTGTTGCTGCCATTCAAAGTTTCCATGTAGATGTCTCTAGTAGCAGCCATTTTGCAACACTGTTGCCTGGACCAAAGAGACTGAAAAAAGCCATTCACAAGCAAGCTAAGCCATGGATCTCGCTCTGCAAACGGGGATTTCAGTACAGCGTTTAGTTAGATTTCAAATGAACACCAGTGTCCTCTCGTGTTCTTGGAAATTCTCTCGTCTCGGCTGCAGCAAAAAGAGAATTTGCTTTGAATCCATTCTCTCCTATAAATAAACCCTGCCTTCACAGAACCCTTCACATTGGCAACAAAATGGTTTTCCTGTCATCTTTGCTTGATGCATCATCGTCTACTCTCAGTTCACATTGTGTCCAGTCTTGTTTTTTTAACCCCTTTGCTTCCACGTATCTTTCAAAAGATCTTCAAAATAGCTCAATTTTCTTTCGAGACGATTTCTGCCCCCCAACATGCGCACATCCCGTCCTATACCCCACAGCCCCGTGTCCCTCACCACCCCCCTTTTCCAATTCCTGTGTTCGCTGTAAAAAAAAATCAGTTACCCCCACTCCAAAGAAAGATACAACTACCACTTATCAAGCCAATCTTTTGAGGAATTCACTGTATACAAAACGGGATGTGGATGCATTTTGCGAGATGTGCATTTGGGCAAGGGTGATAAGGGCTTGTCTCTTTTTTTTCCCCCCAATTCAAAATGACTCCATGTCTGTGCTTCTAATATGGCGGGTGCAATGCCGGAAAAAAAAGAAACACACACACACAAAACAACTGGCCAACCTTTTCATTCTTTTTCAAGGAGACAATTAATAGATCTGAGAGAAAGCACACAAACATGCAGTTACATGTGCAAAGCATTTTGTTAATTTTTTTTTTTTACTTTAAATAAATTACAGAATGAAAGTAAATATCTGACATATTCACCAGCTCATTTCTTGGTTCATGAGTAGATTTTTGAATAGAAAATCATTGTGAATGTCAATAAAGAAATTATTTCATGCAAATAACGGTTTTTGTTTGAATGCCTCTCAAAGCAGAATAGAGATTAAAACAACCAAAGGCTGATTGCACCAAGTAACACACAACTGTGTTCCCACAAAATGATTTACTAAAATATTACTTTCATAATTTATACAAATAGAAATCTGATTTATAAACAGTGCAGATCCGGCACCTAAAAATGATGTATGAAAATGCAGCCAAACTGAGGCCCAGCTTAGCTTCAAGAGAGGGAATAAATAATCCTTTCTGTACAAATTTAGAATGAAAACTGATAATTGTTCCAATTATTTTGACCCTAAATTTTACTAAAAAAAATCATTGTAGAAAAAAGAAAATAGAAATATTCCTGTAAAGAGCCTCGTTCTTCATGCAGTACAGGCTGCACCTATCCACAACCTACATTTCTCCCCTCTCTGCTTCTCTATCTGCACAAGGTTATTGTTAAATATCGAAGGTGTATGAGGGGATAAAACATTTTCACTTTATTAAAGGTTACTGTGCAAGTAAATATCAACCTCCCACCAAAAGCCCCACTGTCAGTGACAGGACATAGCAACAGCCTGTTCTACCCATCGTTTTCCCGGGACAAAATATAAATAAATATTATCCTCAAAGTAGAAATGGTTCCAGACCACCCCGCATATTAATTGCAGCTTGGTTCTGTTCGATAATCAGCATAAACTTTAAGTTCGATGTGCGCAAAAGCATCACTTACCATTCAAGATGCACTGGAAAAAGAAAAGAGCCAATATCCACATGCCCCGCTCCGTTCAATATCCAAGCTTATGCTTTTTTCTTCTTCTCTCCACGCACTCTTTCTTCTTATTATTTCCCCCCTTTTTTATTTTTTCCCAAGTCAATTGCAATATAAGAAAAGGGAGCCTGTAAATCTCTCTCTCCCTCTGGCGCTCTCTCTCTCCCTCTCTCTCTCTCAATCCTTCACGTTGGGAAGAAGATGAAGAGGAGGAGGTTTGAGCTTTTTCCTGCTGCTGATTGTCTCCTGGTACAACGGGAGATGGTATATGATCCACAACTGTGCGTCTCACCCCTCCTTTCTTTTTCTTTTTTTTAGGACTGACCGCACCGTGCCGGGCCTCAGTGCAGCCGTCCCCCCGTACCGGAGTGCTGCTCTGTGTGGAACATGAGGGAGCTCGGCTCGGTGCGCTCCGGACCAGGTGAGCTGTGCTGCTGCTGAGTCAGAGGCTCAAAAGCACAGGACGCACTGCCTATGCGCACACCGAAATCCACGGATAGAAAATTAAAACATCAAAGAAAAAATATATTAAAAACATAAAAAATAAGAACCAAAAAAGCCTCCAATAATGAAAAGAATCAATAAAGAATGAATGAATTAGAAGTCTATGCCCTGAAAAGAGGCAAACGTGTCATCTCAGGTATGTGCGGGGAAAAAAATGCGTAAAAAGTTGGAATTTCTGTCGAGGATTAAAAAGCGCATGGAGTTGACTGTTAGCTGCGCTGGAAACTCATTCTCTCTTCGCCACCTCTCTCCATCCGGCGAGCAACAAGCACACGCATCTTCCCCCCGCAGCCGCACACACAAACTGCGCACACTGGTCCCTGCGCTTATAACCTGCCCTGCCTCAGAGCACCGTGGAATAAAACCTCGCTTCCTTCTCCGCAGCCGCTTTCCTCCCTCTCCATTGCCTTAAAGGTGCAGGGGTGGGGGTGGTGGGGGGCACAGCTGAGCCTCTGGCGTAAAAAAAGAAAAATCAGAAAGAAAGAAAAAAAAAGGGGGGGGGGGGATACAAAAAAAAGAAACCCTTTCTTTTGTTTTATGACGGATCAAGGTGCCACGCAGGGTGAACTGTGCATTAACGCAAGCAAAAAAATATAAATAAATAAATATTAGCTCAGGCAGGACATCCTTCTATGGTTTGTTGCCACTGTTGTGGTGTAGCAGGCTGCAGGATGGAGGCTGAAGGAGGGAGGGAGGCAGGGAGAAACAGTGATGTAGGCTACACCTGACTGGGTGCTATGTAGGCATTTGGTTAAGGGGAAAAAATCTAAATTATCTTAATTGGAGGAGATCAAATCGTGTCCTTTAATGTGTCTTCTGGGTAATTTATGAGCCCCGGGGGCATTTTGGGGACCCTGCCAGCTTTACCCCGGCATTCATTAATTGACCTTGACAAATATAAGTAGCGACCCCCCTAATGCACCAGGGGGTATCAAACAGCGGCCATGTTAGACATCCACAGCCCCCTGCATGAGTTCACCTCCATTCAAACCACAGCGGAGGAGGAGGAGACTGAGAATTAAGTTGTGAAACTGCTACTGGATGAAGACAAGCATATAGAGAGTGTAAAGCCACATTTTTTAAATGATTAGCGTTGATATTTCTCTCAACATTTTATAATTTGTAATTAGCGTGTAGTTGTAAAAAGGAAGAACACACCTGAAAAACAACCTTATTTGTTTTTTTATACCAGCCTGAGACACAAAGATTCAGACGCTTCCTTTTAAACCTTTAGTGAGCAAACAGCAGTGCTGTATTGAAATAATTTTGGAAGCTATGACACTGCTGTCATGTGACTGTTTGGATTTAGTGAATTTATGTTCAACGGCGACTCGAGCTTTAGCCCACAGCCTAGATGCAGTATCTGTCTTTAGGACTTAGCATCCACATCAGACCTGCATGTGAACATGCGCTGCGCCAGGAATACAGGACCTGTCAACGCACGTCTGGCCCCTCCATGCGCTTCCAGCCAGGCATCCCCAAAATAAAACTGATCATTATCACTGACTGAAGCTACCCAAAATAAGATAGCAGGAAGGAAACATGCAGACACTGTGCACAAAGTATTTTGTTTGTATGTATGTGTGGATTTTGCCTAATCCCCTTCTCTGTCAATCTCCTTGACTCCCAGCAGTGAGGGGGGGTTGTTGATCATTCAGTTATGGCATTTTGTTCCCTGGTATACGCATGTCTCATCTTCTTCTGTCTGCCTTTGTATAGCACTGGTCTGCAGTCGGGGACTCTATATATCTTGCCCCAGTTGCAGGCAGCTACCTACTCAGACTGCTAGCAAATTTGAGGCTAAACTGGCTCACACATCAGTACCTGTAGTATCTATGCTATCTATACTAACTATTAAATGCAGACTTAGGGGTTTGTATCTAGTATGGCTAAGCTACATTGTGCTGAATTGCTAAAATTTTCCTGTATCGCACCTTATGACAAACTTCTAAGCAAATTCAATTCAAACAGACATTTTTAATAACTGCTGTCCGAGAAGCAAGAAATCAAAACCACCAAACAGTTGTATTGTGCTAATAACATGTTTACAACTGGAATAAATAGGTTGGTTATTGAGAAAACATGTTAACTCAAGAGCATCAATTAATTTGGCATCAGCCCATTTCCCCACTGGTTTTGTTGATTCATTACCTTTTATGCCTTGTTATGGATAATCATTCAGCCATATGTTAAATGATTGTCTTCAGTGTTCATCCCAGTGGACGGGGTTCAGAGATTGGATTAAAATCACTGGCTGTATGGTCATACAGAGCTCAATCCTTATTTCTCTAATCCCTGCATTAACTCCATGATATGTTGTGAGGTTTGGATTAAATCAAAGGTTTTATCCTCTTTAAACCATGTTGTTATTTAACTGCACTGATTCTTTAATCAAATGCAAATATTTTAAAATATTTTTAATGTCTAAAACATTAAGAATTTAGTGATGGAAACAGATACTGGAAACAATTAATACATTTATTAAGCATTATGATCTGCAACACGATGTGCTATGATGCTGTAGATAATGAAAATGACTAAACATTTGACAAGCAACTACTGGTTTTGCTTTCCCAGTGTTTGGACATTAGATTTGAAATTAACAATATTAATACCATTCATACCAGTACAATCCTACTTCAAACCTGTAATATATGAACAACTGGTCAAGACCCCTTGAAATACTAGTCAGTTAAATGCTTTATTCTTATTTTATTAACGCACTGCAGCATTACCGTTACCGCTTCAAAGTTGTCTGGGCCCTGACGGTAAGCCGTGCCCCTCTCGCTTTCATTCTTTCTGTGGAAGTAGTAAATGAGTGACGGGGAAAGTAAACAAATGACAGCCATATAATTCTGTACTGCTGTACTTTGTTTAAAAAATAACAGAGAGAGCAGCTATACGTCAGGGGAAACAGTGAATGTGTGCATTGTACTGAAAACAGGATTTTTTTGCCACGTGAAAGGTTTGGCTCGTTGTGACATTATCTTTTCCCCCAAAATTAAAATCAAGATGAAAGATCATCATTTTGACACATTAGAAGAAATCTTGTATGCATTGCAGAGCTAAAGCACAAGGAGACAGAGCAGGTCGTTCATCAAGTGTTCTAAAAATAGTAGCAGTGTTGGAAGCCGACTGGATATACACAAGAAAATGATCTTGAACCATGATAATTAGTCAGTTTACTATTTCAGTTTACATACAGCACCCATTTATTAATTTTTTTTTATTTTTTTATTTTTTTTACTATTTTAATTTTAGCTTTTCACTTCTGGTTTCTGTTTCTAGCCAAATTAAAAATACTAATAAAAGGTAAGGGTCAACAGTGGTCTACCCTGCCTTTCGCCCTGTGACCGCTGGAATAGGCTTATGCCTCCTGTAACACTGAACTGAATTAGTGGAAGAAAATGGCTGGCTGGCTGGCTGAATGGATGGATGGATGGATGGATGGATGGATGGAAGGATAGATAGGGAGTTGAAAGTGTTGGTTCTGATGGGTTCAGACAGATAGACATATATTTGTGGAAACGTGTCTGCCATATCAAGTGTCATTATCAAGTACAGTGGGGCAAAAAAGTATTTAGTCAGCCACCGATTGTGCAAGTTCCCCCACTTAAAATGATGACAGAGGTCAGTAATTTGCACCAGAGGTACACTTCAACTGTGAGAGACAGAATGTGAAAAAAAAAAAATCCATGAATTCACATGGTAGGATTTGTAAAGAATTTATTCGTAAAGTAGGGTGGAAAATAAGTATTTGGTCAATAACAAAAATACAACTCAATACTTTGTAACATAACCTTTGTTGGCAATAACAGAGGTCAAACGTTTACTATAGGTCTTTACCAGGTTTGCACACACAGTAGCTGGTATTTTGGCCCATTCCTCCATGCAGATCTTCACGAGAGCAGTGATGTTTTGGGGCTGTCGCCGAGCAACACGGACTTTCAACTCCTGCCACAGATTTTCTATGGGGGTTGAGGTCTGGAGACTGGCTAGGCCACTCCAGGACTTTCAAATGCTTCTTACGGAGCCACTCCTTTGTTGCCCGGGCGGTGTGTTTTGGATCATTGTCATGTTGGAAGACCCAGCCTCGTTTCATCTTCAAAGTTCTCACTGATGGAAGGAGGTTTTGGCTCAAAATCTCACGATACATGGCCCCATTCATTCTGTCCTTAACACGGATCAGTCGTCCTGTCCCCTTGGCAGAAAAACAGCCCCATAGCATGATGTTTCCACCCCCATGCTTCACAGTAGGTATGGTGTTCTTGGGATGCAACTCAGTATTCTTCTTCCTCCAAACACGACGAGTTGAGTTTATACCAAAAAGTTCTACTTTGGTTTCATCTGACCACATGACATTCTCCCAATCCTCTGCTGTATCATCCATGTGCTCTCTGGCAAACTTCAGACGGGCCTGGACATGCACTGGCTTCAGCAGCGGAACACGTCTGGCACTGCGGGATTTGATTCCCTGCCGTTGTAGTGTGTTACTGATGGTGACCTTTGTTACTTTGGTCCCAGCTCTCTGCAGGTCATTCACCAGGTCCCCCCGTGTGGTTCTGGGATCTTTGCTCACCGTTCTCATGATCATTTTGACCCCACGGGATGAGATCTTGCGTGGAGCCCCAGATCGAGGGAGATTATCAGTGGTCTTGTATGTCTTCCATTTTCTGATGATTGCTCCCACAGTTGATTTTTTCACACCAAGCTGCTTGCCTATTGTAGATTCACTCTTCCCAGTCTGGTGCAGGTCTACAATACTTTTCCTGGTGTCCTTCGAAAGCTCTTTGGTCTTGGCCATGGCGAAGTTTGGAGTCTGACTGTTTGAGGCTGTGGACAGGTGTCTTTTATACAGATGATGAGTTCAAACAGGTGCCATTCATACAGGTAACGAGTGGGGGACAGAAAAGCTTCTTACAGAAGACGTTACAGGTCTGTGAGAGCCAGAGATTTTCCTTGTTTGAGGTGACCAAATACTTATTTTCCACCCTAATTTACGAATAAATTCTTTACAAATCCTACCATGTGAATTCATGGATTTTTTTTCACATTCTGTCTCTCACAGTTGAAGTGTACCTCTGGTGCAAATTACTGACCTCTGTCATCATTTTAGGTGGGGGAACTTGCACAATCGGTGGCTGACTAAATACTTTTTTGCCCCACTGTATGCTAACATACTGCATCTCTGTATGGTCCTCTAGCAGTACCACGGCACACAAAAGGCACTTAAGGGGTCATTAATATTACCCCAAAAAATCATGGGACATCCTCTTTCCTCCCTAAAGGACCTGTACAGCATTCGCCGTCTCAAGAGGGCACGCAGCATGCTACAGGATTGCACACACCCAGGACACGAGTGTGTGTAAACTCCTGCTGTCTGGCAAAAGATTCAGGTTGCTTAGGTCATGGACAAACAGTAATGTGAAACAAACATTCATACTTTAGTTAATTAAGTCATACTTTTTTGCACATTATATCACCCTTAAACACAGATGAATGGGGAGGGTTGTGTTTGGAAGGGCATGAAATCGTGGTCAAATCAAGCATCCAAATCATAACAAATGAGATTTCCATACTGGATGGTCAGCAGGGTGCAAGTGGAAAGTTGGGGACATGAGGCTATTGAACTGTGAGTATGTAAAAATTTAGCTAAGACCCGATGCAGGACTTCACAGCCTACACTATCTGGGCACCATCACGCACCCAATCAACGGTTTGTTCAAAACTGACACTGTGTTGACATGGAGAGAAGTGCAGAAACAAGTATTCACAAAAGTGAAAGCCATGTTGACTACAACACCGGCATTAGCATATTACGACGCTGGCAAGCCAACAATAGTAAGCACTGATGCGAGCAGCTATGGATTGGGTACCACTCTGTTGTAAAAGCAAGGAGATGAACAACAACCAGTTGCCCTTTGCGCAAGGACATTAGAAGGGGCAGTCGAAGCATATGTACAGGATGTCATTGTGTCACAATCTGTGACGGGAAGTTAGATGCATTTAGGATGGCTACAGAATGTGATTTGGGGCAAACTTCACAAATTCCACGTAGCTAGACAAATCTCTAGCTGCGCGACACATCCAGGAGGTTCCACTGTCTCTTAATGGGACTGCAGAGTTCCAGACCCTGTCTATGACTCGGGCCTGTCTAATGGTTCACCACGACGCCCCCATCCATGAGGGTGCGCTTGTATTGGAGGCGCTCAATCAGCTGTAAGAGAACGTAGGATAGAGAAATCAGACCACCCAGTAGGTTCAAAGACTTTGTTCCAAAGTGTGTAATTCATTGTTTGGACATCAAGTTTCCTTTTGGTTTGTTTTGTTGAGGAGCTTCACCTCTTAGAAGTGTTGGGAAATTGTTAACTCTGGTTTGATTGCTATTCATGTGTCTTCAACTGGAAATATACATGTGTATATTGTTGACCACATTTATTTTGTAGATTGGTTGGATGTTCTACAGAGGGATAACATTGGAGAGTCATACCGTGAAGCTATGGGAAGCAGTTGTTGAAGCTAGGTTAAGAAGCAAAGTGACAATCAGCAAGCAGCAATATGACTTAATGCAGATGCGATGGTTGTTGGAGTGTTTATGGAGTATAGAGAAGGTCAAAAGGAGCTTCACTGTGCCCTTCTAATCTAGAGAAAGCACATGATAGGATGCCAAGACAGGAACTGTGGCTCTGCATGATGAAGTCAGAAGTGGTTAAGGAACTGGCGCAAGACTTGTATGAGGACAGTGAGACAGTGGTGAGGTGTGTAGCAGAAGTGACAGACGGGTTCAAGGTGGGTATGGGACTATATCACGGATCTGCTCTGAGACAAACTGACGGATCAGGTCAGTTGGGAGACTGTGGATTGTGGTGTTTTCAGATAGCACTGTGATCTGTACTGAGAATAGGGAACGGGTGGAGGAGAGTATGGCGAGGCGGAGGTATTCACTGGAGAGTAGGGAATGAAAATGAATAGACACAAGACAAAGTACGTATGTGGGAATGAGCGGAAGACAGTTGGAAATATGAACATGCGGAGTTGAGATAGTGCGGGCAAATGCTTTTACATACCAGGGTTCAACCATCTAAAACAACAAATGGTGCACAAGAGAGGTAAAGAAGAGAGTGCGTGCAATGTGGAGTGGGTGGAGATTAGTGTCAGGGTGATAATAAAGGTGCCAGGCAGGAGGAAAAGAGGAAGACATCAGAGGATGTAGTGAAGGAGGACATGCAGGGGGTTGGTGTGACAGAAAAGGATAGGGTGAAATAGAAGGAGATCTAAAAGAGGCAGCCAGAGCAATAAGAATAAGAAGTAAACATGTACTGCAGAATGACAGTCGTTAATGACAACCATTGTTATCCACAAAGAAACATCTAACAACTTAACAATGGCTAAATTACCTGTTTCTAGCTCAATTAACTCTGTTGCAAATGTTTCTTGAAAATTAAGTACTATTAAAAAAATTGTAGAAATACTGTCCTACACTGCTCACAGACAGTTTATAAACAGCTATATCTAAATAGCAGTCAGGCTTGTCCCTTTTCACCAAATCTCTTTATGATTTTTATAGACAAGATTTTTATGGAATGAGAATCAGCACCTCCAATTCTGAGGCCATGGTCCTCAACCGGAAAAGGGTGAAGTGCCCACTCCACATCAGGGATGAGTTACTGCCCCAAGTGGAAGATTTTAAGTATCTCGAGGTCTGCCTCTACAAACAAATGTGAAACAATGGGTCTTTCTAAAGAGTTCACTGAATTCAAGCATGGTAATGTAATACGATGTCACTGCTCCAACCAGTCAGTTCATGAAAGGTATTCCTTCCTAGATATTTTAGCATCAGCTGTGTGTGTGATGTTATTGCAAAGTGGAAGCGTTTAGGAACCACAGCAACTCAGCTACAATGTGGCAGACCATACAAAGTTACAGAGCGAGGTATCCAAGAACTGAGATACAAGGTGTGTCATCAACACTGGGGTTAGTTTCATGGCATGGATTTCTATGGTTGTGCAGCTCTGGTAGGTATAATAGGCAGGTACCCAAGTACATCTGTCTAGTACAGTACATCTAATGTATGTTTGGAGAGAAATGAAAGAAGCGTTTGATAAAAATAAAATCTGTGGATACCAGAAGAAGGAAACACTGCAGGGAAACTGTGAACAGTTGCATCTCACGACCCTTAAAATCCACTAAGAATTATTCCAAAAATACACAAGAAAAGATTTACAAATGGCCCTCACAAACCTCTGATACCTCTGTAAACTAAAATCTTTGATTGTTAATGTATTGCATATTTTTTCTTGATGAAACAGGTTTAGCACCTTATTTACAAAATATATGTATATGAGTTAAACAAGAAGCAAGTCCAGCGTGGCTAACTATAATAGCTATGTAATCTATTTGATAATTATACTTAGAAATAGACCCAAAGGAAACATTAATTGTTGTATTAATAAAATAGTCTCATGTTTGACTACATTTAAACAAACCTATTAAACATATTTCTGATATTGTTTTAAAGATGACCAAGGCAGCTTCATCTGAATAAGTAACTCATATGGAATGAAGGAGCTCCACTGCTTGGGTCAGACTGCTGAATAATTTAAACCGCCTTATGAGACATAAACGCAGGAGCAGTAGTCTAGCATACATCCTGAGACCCTCATTTCATTAGATAATCTATGAATCCTAGCCTCAGCCCAGACATTTTGAAAAGAATGAGAGACAAAGTCACAATTCACGCTCTGATTGAAAATTAGCTAAATGCCAGACTTTCCACACCACAGCTTTACAATACAAAATATATTCTCAAAGGTAAAGCAGCAGACATCGAATCCAGGCCTTATTTTATATATAGTAAACTGCTTATATAAATAATCTGTTGTAACTGAAATAAGTTTTTCTAATAATACTGCTAATTCAAAAATATGAAACTGGAAAAGAAATATAACTAAATATATAAATAAATCTTTATATAAATATAAAGAAAAATATAAATTTGAACACTAAAAGGAATTACTAATAAGTAAGTGATGTAAAAATGTTATATATTTAATTACAGATGCTCCGATACCTGAACATCACATCTGTATCAGTTAAAATTGGTCTTAATGACCTATATCAACATATTACAAAATGAGATGACAGTTACAGATGTTAGTGGCTGATATTTATTATTACTTTTTTAATGTGTTACATCAATTTTGCACTAGTGAGACGTTCAAAGACAATATGGTGAAGGGCTATAAGACTTTAAAACATCAAAAGTTGTTTTTGTAAGGAAGATTTCCTCATTTTCTTGGCTCAAAAGGAAATACATACCAACAAAAAACAAAAGAATTAGTTGTGGTATTGATATGTTATTGATACTGGCTAGTAATTAAATTCGTATTAGACTTTCACAACTGAAAGCTTCAAATGTATTTTAATTGCATTCAGTTGTGAAAGTCGGGATCTCAGGTTCCCAGTTATCTATGGCAGATAATATTTTTTTTACTGTCATAGATAACTGGGCTGCTAATCTACCAGAAATGAGTTAACACGCTCCTCTATTTAACTATGGATTGAAATGCAACCTATATCCTTCGTACATTAACCCTCTCAGGCTCAAATTAAACTTTTTGTTGCTAATACACAACCAAGTCCTGCAGTGGTACTTCTGAGTAAAAAAAACTCATAAAATATGTATGTGGGGTAATCAGGTTGTTAGATTTTAACTGTTGCAAATCTGCCACGCCTGCCTGGAGAGGGTTAATTAAAAGAATGAGGAACTACAAACGCCAAGTCCTGATTAACAAGGTTAAAAAACACAGAATTTGCCTGGCTGATTTCACTATCTTGCTTTGTAAGCAACTGGCTGTGCAGAGCAAACCTCCTTGACAGCCTACTATCGCAGATCTATTCATTGATTTAACTGTTTGACTACTTTGCATCTCACAGCTCAATGCTCTGATCAGATATAAGTGGTCAGTAGGGTCATCCAGAGGTAATTCAAGGGTTTTAGGTCTTTGAAATTAAAGCAGGAGAGTTAATGAATATAGTGAGGTGTTGATTCACAAGATTTTATTTTATTTCAATCTAGAAATCTCATTTTTGTTTCATTTGGAATTTTAGTTGCAGTGTGTATAACGAAGTGAGGTTTCTGACATACTAAATGTGTACTCATGAGAAATGTAGATTTTGATGGTTTAAACTGTTCTGTGACTTTTTGAAATAGTGAAATTTTCTGGCTCCCAAATCTTTACTGTCATTGGTATTTAAAATTGGACTTTTACAATAGAAAGATCATTTCATTGACAGGTTACTTTCATCCGCTCACGGCAAACACACATAACAACAAACTACTGAATGTAATGGGAATTTGCATTTTTAAATTCTGACCGTGCTTTCAAATAAGATCAGAAAAAACCTTTCTAAACGTTTCAAATGTTAAAGAGATATTTGTAATTTGTCATTTTGATATTCGTAATTTTCCTAAAATGTAAACATAAACAGCCTTTGACAGAAGAGATTCTTTCACTCACCCCCAGTTTCCTGCTTCACTTCTGCTATTGGAACATGGACGTCGTCAGAATAAACGCTATGGGCAGAAATCTGTGCCATCAGAAACTGAATTTGAATAAGTTCAATTTGAATTTGAATTGCTCAGATTGAATCTGAATTGTAACTTGAATAAATGCTTTTGAAAACTGAATTTGAATTAGTCTAATTTGAAATTGAATTTATGGTTTGAAAAAGATCATCACTAAATTGAAATTGAATTTTATATCTTGAAAATGAATTCATTTGCTTTGAAACGGCATTTTATCCTTTGAAAATTCAGCTCTCGAATAATTTCAGTTTCACTTCTCACCATTCAGTTTCAGTTCTACAATTCAATTTCAGTTCCAAAATTCAGTTTTTTGGAACTTACATCCGGTTCCGGTTCAAGCGCAGATTAATAGAACTACGTTTTACTAGCGGACCGAAAGTGTTACTGACGGGAATCTACAGCATCTTGAGCTGAATTAAGACTTCAGAAGTCATTCGTCTTGTCGAATGACCAGCGGATAAACTCTCAGGTTGGTAAATGTATTACATGTATAAGAACAAGCGTCATGTTAACAAATGATAGCCGTACGGTAACTTTTATGCTTATTGTAGCTGCTAGCTAAAAATGCTAATTTAGCGTAGTTTGCCCTGAATTCAGCTTTGACAACAAATATGATCGACTGTTTCTAGTAGAATTCCAAAGTTGTCATCTTGGACCCTCTCAGAGTACCCCCTCTGTATGCTTTCAGAGACCCCTACAGTAGGGAAACATGCAAAACGGTGTCCAAACCTTTGTATTTTAGCTTTATTTATGTCTTACACAGCATCCCAACTCTTTAGCTAACATAATAACTTTAGCTAAAGTGAATAGTTATTAGTGCAGCATTACTGGGTCACCTCTGTTTGAAATGATATAATGTGATATACAACTATCACTGAAACAGCAAACTTTGTAAATAAGCAAACAACACTTCTCATTCTCTAAACGTTTGGCCACAGCTGTAGATTACACTATCAGTGCTTGTTCACTCTTGACAATAATAACATTTCTAAATTTACTTTGTGCATTTACAGGTAAACAATATCTAATATTTTATCTAAATGACTGCTTTGTCTTTGAAAAGGGTGAAGAGCCTGAGGCCGGTGACAGTCCAGTTCTACTCTAAGTACATCCTTACAGTGGCTCACAGGACAAGGCCACATTCCTGTCCTGCCAGAAGAGAAGAGAAACTTCAGAGTCTTCATGCAGTTCAACCACACCTGTCATATTCCATATGACAGGGGTCTCAAACTCCAGTCCTCAAGGGCCAGTGTCATGCAACTTCTCCATGCCCTCGAGGACTGGAGTTTGAGACACCTGCCGTATGGTGTTCATGCTGTTTTCTACCCCACAGTTACAGCATGTCTGACTGGCCTGTTCAGCATATGCAAAAATATATGATGAGTTTAAGCATGTGATGACAAAGGCCTTCCATTATGGTGTTTGTCATCACATGTCACAGACATCTGGATGATCATTTGGAATAAACAAAAAACTAAAAACTTGTTACTTCATCTTTTATCTTTATTATTATTATTGTTCTTATTTTACACTTTTCATTGTTAGGCATTAGGTTTATTTGTAGTAGTCCTTTCCAACGTCTTTCCCTCTTCCATGTTACTGTGGCAGCTTGTCAGCATCTATTTGGGGTTGGGAGTGGAACAGAAAGTAAGGAAATCCAAAGTGCCATTAAAACCAGGAGAGGTTCTTATATTTCAGAAGAAGGGATTAATTCAAAAGACCTCAATGCCATATTTTATTTAGGAACCCTAGAGAGCACTTTGCAAAATAACACATTCTTATAATTTCACCCTCAGATGAGCCAAGCTACGACTGTCAGGGAAGGTGATGTAGGTACAGAGCATATGAGAGTGGTTAAGTTTGTCTCTTGTCTAGATGAAGGCACAAGAGGGATGGATGGCAAGGCGTAGAGATTCAGTATCTTCAGTCTTCAGTGGACACTCCATTTCTGGCACAAAACACCTGTAAAAGATGGTCGATTTAGGAGGTGACCCGACAACTTCAGCCTGTCAAACATAGTAATGGAGCAGCATGTTTAAAAAAAAAAAAAAATCTAATTTAGTAGAATTATTATGGTAGTTAAACACAGTGATAGTTGTATATCATATTATATCACTTCAAACAGAGGTGATCCAGTAATGCTGCACTAATGAATTAGACTAACTATTCACTTTAGTTATTAAGTTATTAAGTTAGCTAAAGAGTTGGGATGCTGTGTAAGACATAAATAAAGCTAAAATACAAAGGTTTGGACACCGTTTTGCATGTTTCCCTACTGTAGGGGTCTCTGCAAGCATACAGAGGGGGTACTCTGAGAGGGTCCAAGATGACAACTTTGGAATTCTACTAGAAACAGTCGATCATATTTGTTGTCAAAGCTGAATTCAGGGCAAACTACGCTAAATTAGCGTTTTTAGCTAGCAGCTACAATAAGCATAAAAGTTACCGTACGGCTATCATTTGTTAACATGACGCTTGTTCTTATACATGTAATACATTTATTACCAACCTGAGAGTTTATCCGCTGGTCATTCGACATGACGAATGACTTCTGAAGTCTTAATTCAGCTCAAGATGCTGTAGATTCCCGTCAGTAACACTTTCGGTCCGCTAGTAAAACGTAGTTCTATTAATCTGCGCTTGAACCGGAACCGGATGTAAGTTCCAAAAAACTGAATTTTGGAACTGAAATTGAATTGTAGAACTGAAACTGAATGGTGAGAAGTGAAACTGAAAGTATTCGAGAGCTGAATTTTTAAAGGATAAAATGCAGTTTCAAAGCAAATGAATTCATTTTCAAAATATAAAATTCAATTTCAATTTAGTGATGATCTTTTTCAAACCATAAATTCAATTTCAAATTAGACTAATTCAAATTCAGTTTTCAAAAGCATTTATTCAAGTTACAATTCAGATTCAATCTGAGCAATTCAAATTCAAATTGAACTTATTCAAATTCAGTTTCTGATGGCACAGATTTCTGCCCATAAAACGCAGTCATGAATATAATACTGCAAAACAGAAAAAGGGGTTTTCTGTTTTGAATTCCTTAAATATAATCATAGTCAATGTTGACGTAATAAACTAATAATTAGGGCTGCTCAATTAATCGAATTTTAATCTCGATTACGATCTGGGCTTTCAACGATCATTAAAAATGACTGAGCCGATTATTAGCCCCTCCCTCGTGCTTTACTCTCGCGCTGCTCCGTGTGGCAAATCGAGCGCACCTCTCTGCATTTCGAACACGTGTCACAACAATTAAGAGCAGCGGTCTCCAACCTTTTTTGCGCCACGGACCGGTTTATGCTCGACAATATTTTCACAGACCGGCCTTTAAGGTGTCGCGGATAAATACAACAAAATAAAACTAGTACCGGTACTGAAAAAAAGAAAATTTATTCATAGCACACGTGGAAAGACCCAGGAAAACCGAGTTAACGATAAAAACGCTAACAAAATAACGCTGAAAACCGATAAAAACCCTGAAAACTATACATTTCACACCTGAGCCTCAACTCTCGTGGCCCGGTACCAAACGACTTATGGACCGATACCGGGTTGGGGACCGCTGATTAAGAGGACCTGAGGGAAGCTCGGAAAGCTAAGCAGAAGTTATTTGGAGAGGAGAGTGACTGCTGTTGGTTGAAAAGAGAGGTAAAAAAACTTCAGTGGTGTGGAAACATTATGGGTTCAGTCAGACGTGGATCAAGTAGACACAGTGTGTAAACTTTGCTACAGTGTCGTAGCTGCACCACAGAGCAACACTGCAAAGTTCACTAAACATAGATGTTTACATTTTTCATTAATTTTTTTATATTGCAAACATTTGCACTGTTATCAGTATTTGCACACTATTTTATATTATTTTTTGACAATCTTTAAAGTCATTATTCAATACATTGTTATTGTTAAATAAATATCGTCAAATAATCGAGATCTCAATTTCAGTGAAAATAATCGTGATTATCATTTTTTGCCATAATCGAGCAGCCCTACTAATAATCATTGTTTTTAATTAAAATTATTTATTTCCCCACAGATTTGGCAGACAATATTTTAAAAAAATATATTGTTATGCCTTACAGCTTGATGAACAAAAAAATGTCTTTCTCTGGGATAATTCAATTCAATTTCAATTTTATTTATACATCGCCAAATCACAACAACAGTCACATCAAGGCACTTTATATTGCTTTATATTGTAAGTATACTGATTATACTACAATAATCCATACAGTGAAAAACCCAACAATCACATGACCCCCCTATGAGCAAGCACTTTGGCAACAGTGGGAAGGAAATCTCCCTTTTAACAGGAAGAGACATGCTGTGGAAGAGAGCCAATGTGCATAATGTGCCATAATGTGATGCAATGCAAGATTGAGATGTGTGAGATGTGTTATAGTAACTGCACCATGAGGCTGAGCTAAGACGCCTGAGAGATACTGGGCGACTGTCAGTTAGCGTAATAGTAAACATCTCTGAGTTTGACTCTTTTTTTTGTAACTGTCCAACACAGGGTGGCAGCGTTGCTTAGTAACCACAGCACATGACTGACCTTATCGGTACAGTCATAAAAATGTATGAAGTCCCCTTACTCATTTACCCTTCTCTGCTGAGCCCTGTCTCTCTTTTACACTCTCAGAGACGCACACAGTGGAGAAGAACACAACAGAAATATGTCTTCCATATTTCCAACCATATCCATAATCACATACTGTGTATGCTACCATTGTATATAGTGTGTTATCTTACTTTTTTTAATTGATTGTACTTATTTGTATTTTTGTATTTCCTTCTGATATCTGTACCTGAGCTGAGGTGACACAAAAATTTCCCCGTTGTGGGATCAATAAAGTCTTATCTTATCTTATAAATGTATTCTTTGTCTGTTTGTTGAATGGAGAGAGCACGAGAGAGTAAGAGCACAAGTACACTAGGGTAATGAACGGCTATACCTGACACATGCCACAGAGGACATAAAGCAGAATGGAGAGAGGGAGGGAGGGATATGTGGGGGAGAGCGAGTGTGGGAAAGAGTCCTGCTAATATATTTTTATTAAGCCACTTGTGAGAACAACATGTAAATCATACAGATTTAAGAAGCATACACACTGTGATGATATTTGGATTATGCTTGGAGTGCTTTGAGTATCAAATCTCTGTGATCTACTTAGTTGATGTAAATCTGTCTTGTTTACAGTGTCTTAATCTGGGTTTAATCCCTAGAACATATTTATTGAACTGACAAAGTATTATGCTGCGGAGGTGGTCTGTAAGGCTGTGTGAGGTTTTCCGAGGCCTTTGTGAAACAGGAGCAATGCTAATGATTCCACACAGGACGTTAAGCACCACGTCTGTCAGCTCATTGACACGGTATCACAGCGACTGGCTTTCCTGCAAAGTGCTGCTCTGCTGTTCCCACAGGGACCGCAGATGTTAGCCTTGCTGTTGGCGCCATCACCATCTTTTCACCCTGACAACATCTGCACAGCTGTGTTGTCGACTGAAACGATGCAACCCGCTCTTGAACTGTTGACAGCTAGGGGCAGGTCAGCACAGATGGCAGGAGGGGGTGTCAGGGGACTGGCAAAGGGACGGGGGGTGGTGGGGTGGCAGGTAGAGTGTGGGGCTCCCATCTGGCCTTGATGCTGGCGATCTGCCCTGGGGCATCTCCAATGTTTCCTTGACAGAAAAACTGTCAGGAGTTGGAAGTCACCTTGCGTAAAATGTTGTACTCTCTGGGAGGTTTCAGTGGAGTTGGTGTGCAGGAGGGGCTTCAAATGCTGCAGTCTGTACTAATTTTAGTAGGCAGTAAAAGAAAAGACAGGGGAACTATGTAATAGACTTGAAAATGTTTGGCGTGATAGCAAGGTCTGTTGATATTAAAGACTGCCTCTGATGAAAACTTAAAAGAGCCATGGGGTGATAGTTGCTATAATGTGCAGAAGTCTTGAACCATCCCTTATCAGTTAAATTCTGCTAAAAGGTTAGGCTTTGTTGTAATTTTTAAAGTCAGCTCGGCCAATAGCTCTCCAGGCTTTCTGAAGGACTTTTTCTTTGCTTTTTCACTCGTTTCAGTTTGTTTGTTAAGCCACTGAACACCAATCTATGAATCATTCAAGCATAAAAAACCCAGACATCTAACTTAAGGCATGAACTAGTGTTGCCTACACAACACAGACAACTTGGCAAGAATTCAGTTTCAAATCGTTGAAGCTACAAAAATGATAACACTGTGTGACAAGCATAAAATAGCATTTTGCATCAAGAAGTGAATTCCCAAAAAGGTATTAGCTGAAAACTTGGCATATCTCAGTGTGGTGTGCAGTGTGTCCTTAAAAAATTCAGGACAGTTGACAAGTGGAAGACAAAAGATCACATGTATTTCAACTGAGTATCTTCATACTGGACAGGCAAAGTGAAGATAACTTCACCTCAGTTAACAACAACTTGTTACATTACTGTTACTGCAATAAAGTCTTTCCAGGATGTGTTGTGCAAATGCTTTGATATGACAGCTTGGTTTAGTTTTAGTAGCTAAAACTTAACTGATGTACAGTGTCCCCTCGGTGCAGTCCGTGTCCATTCTTCTAACGTGTAAGATTAGCATGATACAGTATCTGTATTCTGACCTTCTCATTGATAAATAAAGGCCTGGGTTTATCTGTCCAGCTTAGCAACACACACTCTTCCCTTCAATCTAGAAAGGAAATGTGTGAGTCAATCCCACAGATACCTAGAGAACGAGTTTACTGTTTTTGTTAAAAGTTAAGTTCACTGAGACACAAAGTCCTAATAAAAATGTACTTGGATGTACATCAACCAAACAAAACAAAACAAAAAACCAACCAAACAACCCCCACCTCCTCACCCCCAAAAAACTAAAGAAAAAAGAAACAGTTCTGGAGCACTCATGCTGTATATTGACAGAAATGATAAATCTGCTGAAATAAAAATGGTCTTTAGAATTATACACTAGTCATATTTCTACATTCCAACTGACAAGTTAATATGTTCTAGCTAATTTTATCAACAAACTGACAAATTGCCAGAATAATAAGGTTTTAGTTCTAATGAACTCCTGCTCATCCCAGAAAAATGGTCTCACTGGCTGCACTGCAAAAAGAAACAATTTTCTATGACTGACGGATAATAAATGACTTTTTGTTTTTCCCATTTCACAACAATCTTCATGTAGTTTCTGATAAAAACAAACAAAAAACTACAGTGGGGCAAAAAAGTATTTAGTCAGCCACCGATTGTGCAAGTTCCCCCACTTAAAATGATGACAGAGGTCAGTAATTTGCACCAGAGGTACACTTCAACTGTGAGAGACAGAATGTGAAAAAAAAAAATCCATGAATTCACATGGTAGGATTTGTAAAGAATTGATTCGTAAATTAGGGTGGAAAATAAGTATTTGGTCACCTCAAACAAGGAAAATCTCTGGCTCTCACAGACCTGTAACGTCTTCTGTAAGAAGCTTTTCTGTCCCCCACTCGTTACCTGTATGAATGGCACCTGTTTGAACTCATCATCTGTATAAAAGACACCTGTCCACAGCCTCAAACAGTTAGACTCCAAACTCCGCCATGGCCAAGACCAAAGAGCTTTCGAAGGACACCAGGAAAAGTATTGTAGACCTGCACCAGACTGGGAAGAGTGAATCTACAATAGGCAAGCAGCTTGGTGTGAAAAAATCAACTGTGGGAGCAATCATCAGAAAATGGAAGACATACAAGACCACTGATAATCTCCCTCGATCTGGGGCTCCACACAAGATCTCATCCCGTGGGGTCAAAATGATCATGAGAACGGTGAGCAAAGATCCCAGAACCACACGGGGGGACCTGGTGAATGACCTGCAGAGAGCTGGGACCAAAGTAACAAAGGTCACCATCAGTAACACACTACAACGGCAGGGAATCAAATCCCGCAGTGCCAGACGTGTTCCGCTGCTGAAGCCAGTGCATGTCCAGGCCCGTCTGAAGTTTGCCAGAGAGCACATGGATGATACAGCAGAGGATTGGGAGAATGTCATGTGGTCAGATGAAACCAAAGTAGAACTTTTTGGTATAAACTCAACTCGTCATGTTTGGAGGACGAAGAATACTGAGTTGCATCCCAAGAACACCATACCTACTGTGAAGCATGGGGGTGGAAACATCATGCTATGGGGCTGTTTTTCTGCCAAGGGGACAGGACGACTGATCCGTGTTAAGGACAGAATGAATGGGGCCATGTATCGTGAGATTTTGAGCCAAAACCTCCTTCCATCAGTGAGAACTTTGAAGATGAAACGAGGCTGGGTCTTCCAACATGACAATGATCCAAAACACACCGCCCGGGCAACAAAGGAGTGGCTCCGTAAGAAGCATTTGAAAGTCCTGGAGTGGCCTAGCCAGTCTCCAGACCTCAACCCCATAGAAAATCTGTGGCGGGAGTTGAAAGTCCGTGTTGCTCGGCGACAGCCCCAAAACATCACTGCTCTCGAGAAGATCTGCATGGAGGAATGGGCCAAAATACCAGCTACTGTGTGTGCAAACCTGGTAAAGACCTATAGTAAACGTTTGACCTCTGTTATTGCCAACAAAGGTTATGTTACAAAGTATTGAGTTGTATTTTTGTTATTGACCAAATACTTATTTTCCACCCTGATTTACGAATAAATTCTTTACAAATCCTACCATGTGGATTCATGGATTTTTTTTTTTCACATTCTGTCTCTCACAGTTGAAGTGTACCTCTGGTGCAAATTACTGACCTCTGTCATCATTTTAGGTGGGGGAACTTGCACAATCGGTGGCTGACTAAATACTTTTTTGCCCCACTGTAGATGTAGCGATTAACTATGTTTATTAGACTGACATATAAAAAGCTACCATGGATCCCGGCAAAGCGTGTAATAAACACACCGGTCCACCGTTTCCACTTGCCTCTCCAAAGACTGAAATGCACACGCCTACAGAACTTGCAGTAACAGCAGGAAGAGATAATATACTTAAAGCCAAGAAGTTGCTAGTGAGCAAAGAAGGCATGCAGTACATTCCAGGGTCCTTAAAACATGACTTATGGCTTATGAAGTCCCATTTAGAAGCCTTGAGATGAGAGTTTTTGCTGTTGCTATGTTGGTATTTTTAAACTGGATGTGATGACCAACGGATCGAGCTGACTGTGAAACTTCACACTCATTAACGCTAATGACTTGTCAATTCCTAGTCTTTACCTAATAAGCATACACTGCATAATCCTTCTATCCGAAAATTTGACCAAAGTTTTTTAAATGGGCTCAATCTTTTATTCAATATGACCCAAAAAGAGTGAATGAGCACATAAACTCATCAGGAAAGTTTTACTGAAGTCAAGTCCAAGAGCCATTTTTCCACAGACCAAAGGTCTTTTTGCAATTGCAGCTATAACCCCCTGGCAGTGGCAGCCCTGGGCGAACACTCCCTCTGCCCCCCCCCCCCCCCCCCAACACACACACAAAAAACATATTAAGGATTGTACATTAACATAAAACTGTTGTACACACACACATATGAAGAGAGAGAGAGTATGCATAGTATGCAAACAGCTACCAAACAGCCATCCTAATTCGTCAAACAATGAGATCAACAAATCAACAATCGACAATGTCTAATTAATATTAAAAATCTGTAACATAATGTATTGTTTGGAGTTTAGTCTGTTACTGTTACTATTTTTACCATTTCTTCTTGGAGCAACTGTAACCCGCATTATTTCCTTAGGGATTAATAAAGTATTCTGATTCTGATAGTTTCAGGATGACCTGCCATTATCCAATCACACATCTGCTTACCTGTATCTTTTGCTCGTTTCTCCTCTTCTTTTCTCTTTTTTCTAAACTGAGCACCTGATGGCTTTGAACTTTTCTTGTCCATCTTCCATTGGTTTTAATTTTGCACTCCAGTATGAACACTCATCCCCCAACCCGAGGATCACCACAACATAACCTAACAGACCAACACCTTAGTTCACAAATTCACTTTGTCTAGGGTTTATTTCTGAGATTTCACACAACCCAGGATTAAAATCATGAATACATAATGGGCTTGGATTTACAACATTATAAATGTTTTTCGTCTTTCGACGGGTTGTGTGTGAGACTTTAAATCATCAAACTGTAAATTTTAAATTGTTATTGATCCCTTTGCGCCGAGTCCTAAAGTGTATATTTATTTTCTTACTCTTCTTATATTTATTGTTTGTTTACTTGCACTGCTGTAACTGGAGCCTCGTCGTCTCGTCTCTCTATATACTGGACTGTATGTAGCGGAGATGACAATAAAGTTTACTTTGACTTCAGCAGCGAGCAGGCGCACCGAGGGCTCTCGCGCTCACTTTTCCCGTATAGAATTTCGAAAAAACATCGGTGAAAATTATGAGTCTGTATCATAATGTCTGGTGTTTTTGTGTTTGTTAGTTTGTTTTTATTTTGTTTTATTTTGCGAGTTGGTTATTAGATGCTGCTCCAGCCGGTCAGAGAATCCCCCGCCGCCCCGCCCTCTCCTCTCCGCAAGCAGCAGGCGCACCTCGCAAACGAAGGGCGCCCTTACTCCCATCAAATGGGCGATAGAAAACCAATCGGTGCCTATGACATTCCCAATATGCGCTGGCTGACGTCAATGCAGGTTTAAGGTTAACTGACTGGTAGCTACAACCATCATTTATACAGTCTGCGGTTCTTTTATATGAGTATTTGATGTTTTGGCTTTCCATCAATAGTATCTGTAGATTTTTTAGGATGCCAACTAAATTAAGTAACCCATCTGTTATGGAAATGATTGACAAATTAATCACTATTGTTGGACAGAGGTAGGTGTAAAAATCTAATTTTCAAATAATCTTGTTTCCTCTGACCTGAAGTACTGAATGGTAACGCTTTTCTTTGACACAAATGTGCTTTCCAGGATGACATGACTTCCATATTCCCACCATGTCAAACTCAATGCTGAGGTCATTGCTCGAGGCCTTGTTAATCTTCCTGTTTGCCTTATCTAAGCCAATCAGCCTCCATTCTGCTTAATTTAAATATCAATGCTCTTTTGTCATTCTGCCTTTCAGATTGTCTTTCAGTGCTGCATTAGTTGCCTTCTCAATCATTTTGATTCAGGCAACGTCATCTTTGGGTCCATAATGATGCTCTTGTCCTGTGTAGGTTGAGCTCTTGTGTAGTAATAGGACAAGCAGATCCTGCACTGCATTACTTTAGGGTAATTCTTCCTCACTGTAGTTTTCTGTTTTTAGCTATTTCAATCTAGCACCCATTTCTATTGTTGTGCAAATTGCAACTTTGCTTCAGTTTCTTTGCATCTGCAAGCTTTTACCATTTGCCTACAAGTTCTGGAGAGCAAAAACAGCTTGCTCCCCGTACACATCTCTCATTCTTTCCTAGGCCATCCTAGTTCCCCAGGCTTCACAGAACTCACCTAAGAATCTAACAGCTGATCCTAGTCTCTGCAGGTAGTGGACCACAAGAGTTTCTGCATGCATCACCATATGACAAATATAGTGCCAAGATTACATTCGGCTATGATCGGTCAGAGAGACTGAAGGCATCCAATCTCGTTTGTAGGTTATCTTTTTTATCCTGGCCTTTATCAACTCTCGTGCCTTAATGTAGTCTCTCTGCTCTCTCTCGACCGCAATGGTCTTCCAGCATTATTGCAGTCTCTATCCTACACCTCTCTCCAGGCCTCCAATAGCCTTTGAGCCTTATTGCAGGCTCGCTAGACAACCAGTGAGCCTTAACTTTAGACCAGGGGTCCCCAATCCCAGTTCGCGAGGGCCAGTGTCCCTGCAGGTTTTAGATCTCACCCTGGGTCAACACACCTGAATCACAAGATTAGTTCATTACCAGGCCTCTGGAGAACTGCAAGACATGTTGAGAAGGTCATTTATCCATTTAAATCAGCTGTGATGGATCAAGGACACATCTAAAACCTACAGGGACACCGGCCCTCGTGGACTGGGATTGGGGACCCCTGCTTTAGACCACTGAGCCTTAGAGGCTCATTCTATTGCTTTTGTCACTCTTTCCCCTTTGGTGCCTGGACCCTGGACCTCTTCATTTCCGTTATTTTTAATAGATATATTCTGTGTCTTTGTTAATGCTGCTTCTAACATTTATATTTTTATAGAGCTGAATTTCCCTGCTACATTACGATTGCTCTTATCAGGGTGAGGGTTGCTGTCATAATTCCTATCACTGCTGAGATTACATTCTACTATTATGGGTCACAACAGTAGAACAACTTAACTGAAATCTCAGTAACTCATACTCAGTTCTTCCAAATTGTCTCTCCTTAAAATAAAGCTTATGCATAAGTTGAATGAGGAACACCTACAATTACTCATCTGTTTGCTTTCCTGGGTGTTCAGCTGTTAGCCTATTCTTTACATCACGTCCACTTTCCCACCACGTAAAACTCAATGCTGACACAACTGTTCTAGTCCAATCATCTTCTTGCCCGCCTTCTCCGCACCAATCTCCATTCTCTGTACTTTAAGTCTCAGTAATCTGTCATTCTGCCTTTCAGGCTCTCATTCATGCAACGCACCGCCTCCCAATCTCCGCCTCACCGTATTCATGCAGGCTCCACCCAAGCCTTCATTTTCACCTTCACCACCACCAGTGTCTAGACTCCAGGTTCCTAATTCTGCTGAGATTCCCCTCTGCAATGATGGGTCATCGGAGTCTAATCACCAGATAGCTTAACTGAATTCTATATCCCAAGTAATCATGTTCACGTCTTCTAATCCATCCTACCACATATTTACTTTTTTTGTTTGTTTGTTTTGAGCTCCTGCCTTGTAGTTCTCAAAGTGAAGAACTGTGCCCACAATGAAAAATCACACAGGAGAGGCTGACTGAGCAGATATGCAGATCACAATGGCTGTTGACGGCAGCACAGTGCATCACTCAGTGGGGGCTCTGGGTTTGACCTGGAACGGTTGCCCAGGGCAGCGGGCCAGTGCAGAAGAAAAGCGCTTTACGGACGGAGCATGTGGTCAGGTCACCCCACCCCACACACACAGACACACAACATCTCCCCACCCCCTCTTCACCCTCCTTAATCCCAGCCTTAAAGCTTCCTCCCTCCCATCCTCTTTCCTTTACCTCACCCCCCACGCCCCACCCCCTCCTGTATCTAACATACTGCGAGGAAATGCCACCAGATGCCCAGTGTCTAAGACGGGCATTATGTTCTTAGAGGATGTCCTGGTAATTCAGGTTTTTGCCAGGCTGCTGATTATTATCATGTTGTCTAGAAGTGGTAAGGATGAGGGGCAAGAGAGGACAACAGGTAGCCATCTCTGATGCCTGGTCACGTGATGCAACAGTCTATGCAAAACAAGATCTTACACACCCAGAGGGGACACACGTCTGTTTGTTTTGTATTATGGAGAGATGGGAACAAGATCCGAGGAATAAACAAACAGACGTCAAAATAATTATATTCTTGTACTCTTCATTATTAACAGTATTATTAGAAGTATTCAGGGAATAACTAAACGGTATTGAGGGATATCTAAATGGGAGTCCACCAACAGCAGCGTTTAGTGTTGTATTTTATAACATGTTACTCATCAAGAATTTAAAACTGGAGGAGCACGATTTCATTTGCCATAAGAAAATGTGTCAATCATAGGGACTCGGGGAGAAAGTGGTTTGTCAGAGCCTGAGGGGGCCACACTGACCTAAATACAAAATAGTCAACAGCAATAATACACTCACCAACCAAGCAAGAACACTGGGGAAACAAACGTTTAACTGTGCAAAAACAGCACCGGTAAAGATACCACAACTGGGAATCTATAGAATTGAAGGCAGACTTAATGTTTCATAAGAAAATGTCACCAGTAGACACAAAAGAAGATTTTCTGCAACACCCACATTTCCATCCTAAGGAAATAAGACATGTTTTTAATCTGCGAGCAGATCTTTTCATCTGTAACTAGCCGTCTTACAAGGAAATCCATTTGTTATTCCTCTCGTTTACATATCTGAGAGGTTTGGACAGATGTTTCTGGCTTATAGTTATTGGCATATGGTTTTCACAGAAAGGGTTAAAAAACACTGTTAAGATTAAAGTTGAACCTTCCCAGTAAAGAGGATTTATCAACACTCAGCTCATCAGTAATGCTGCATTCATGAGGTGAGTCAGTGAGGACTGATGCCACCATGTGGTCAAGGCTGATGTTGTGGATGAACTCAACCAGCCTGTAGGCATGTTCTGGTTATTTTATCCTAATACAACATGTAGCCATTAGATGGCTTGTCTGCCTCTGTATGTGTGTTAATGATAAACAGACCTTTTAAAAAGTTGGATGATTTACACAAAGTTTTGGTGATTTAGAAAAACATACAATTACTGCTAGCCAAAAGTAAGAAGTGTGCTTTAATAATAATAATAATAATGCTGAATAAGAGGTTGAAAAGTGATGTAAATGTTAATGTTAAATATTAACCTGGTCTGAAGGACTGGACAAAGCTTTAAATGCCTCTTAAAATGCACTGTTTATCTTATATGGAACAGAAACACTGAATCACAACAGAACAAGTGTACAGCGTAAAACATCCTCATTTTAGCTAGCTTAGCATTTAATGCTCATAAAAATTTCACGTGTAGCTTAAAATGAATTTGGATTAATTTACTGCAGAATGGAGGCTCTAGGTTTGTTTGGTCTGTTAATGGTGCATACTTTTATACAGTGCATTCTGGAAGGTAGTACTAGAGTACCTTCTTTACATTTCAGATGGAAATATTACACCTGCTAGTACTACTCATAATAACTACTAAGATGCGGGACAATGCTACGATCAAACCTGTGTTTTTTACATATTGCCTTGCACACAAGAAGTGTATAATTTTCTTTTTAGTATAATGAGTTTCATGCCACAGGATATTTTTGTAAGAAAATGTCTAAGCCCTTTATGACTCCACCCTCAGTTCTGTTGGGTACACATTACGTTTCTTTCAGAAGAAGCCCATTTATTTGGATGGCCGATTGCAGTGTCTCAGAATACACACTGAAAGTGAGGAGAATCCACATGTGATAACAAATATAATTGATAGCTAAGTCATGTGAAATCTATACATTTGCTAAAAAATGTCTTTTCCAATAAGTCAGCGTTTCTTTCAGAACCTAACCCTTTCAGACTGTCCATGAAAGCACTTTTATTAAACAATCAAGTACAATTTGAAAATCTAACTAGAATAGGAAACTTTAAGAAACTAAAATAATGAAGGACGTCAGTCACGCCAGTGGACTAAGAGCGCCGAAAGCTAAAATAAGCTAATAATCGCTGATCTAACCTACGTTAGCTAACGCTTTTGACACCACTTAGCAAAGAAACATATAAAACCAGATGAGCCACAGCAGTGACATCAGCACTTTTGCTTGCTAATATTTCATGTAGTATGTTTTAAATCTGCACCACTGGTTTGTGTAATGAAATTACAGTGCAAACATCATTCTATGCTTTTTGAGCATAAACATTGTGTAGACATAGAAATATTCATGAAAACTTGTTTTTAAGTTTTTCTTGTCTCTTGTTATTTTAGTTATATTTACATTTTTTTTAACATTCAGTCAGGATTAAAATTCCTAAATCAGAGTATTACACAAAAATTAAAAAACAACTGAAAATGTCTTCTTTGCTTAATAAACGTGATATTATCACATCAGTTAAAATAGGAAAGTTAAATCTGTTTGTAACTGTAAAAATTTGAATATGACACTTGCTCATCCAGCTCTAGCCAATCATTTAGTTTTTTTTAATCTATCTATTATCTATGTTTCTCTCTACATATATATAAATTCCTGTGTGACCTTTGCTCTACCTGCTGCACACAAGCACATGTGCTGTAAGTTGAGCTGCACCCGTAGCTAAATACTGGTTGACCTACAAAACCAGTAAGAGTGCTGATGTTCATCACAACCGCAGGACCCCGGTGTGTCGTAAAGACTCATGCTGATCTGAGAGTCTATGAGGCTTGACGCGTGACATCGACCTCACGAAAGAACAGGAGAGGGAGAATAAACACATAACTGCCCAGTAACAAGGGCTTGCTCCTCATTGGCTGCAGAAGGATGTTGCATTGATCATACTCTTTGTGCAAAAATGACACATGGGGTTTTCAGTCGTGCACACGCAGGCAGGATTACGGTAACATGCAGTTCGTGTGTGCACATCAGCACTTGGAAGCTTGGATGTGCATGAACATACGTACTCTGCGTCACACAATTACACTTATCAGCAAAGTGTTGGTGAGAACTAGGGCAGAATCACACCAGCAAGAATCTTTTTTTAGTTACATTTCCTCTGAGATTTAAGCCCCCGCCACCCAAGATTAGCACTTCGCCCCTAGTAACAGTGTTGCTGTTTTGTTGTTACACATCACCCACCATCATTCATACTTGATGTCAACACTGTTTCCTCTTCCATCACTGGCTTCTTTTTGTAGTAGCGCATAGTTTACCCCTTCAATTAGAAACATCACTTTGATCTGAAAATGGGCAGTTGGTCTTTCTAACTAGAAACAGGACATGAAAAAGGGCTAATTGCAGTTGAAAAATCATCTTTTTGATTTGTATAAAACCTACACAAAGAGTTCATAGATTAACTGAAGGTAGATTTTAAGACTTTTTAAGATTTTTTTTAACATATGTTGTAAATACTATATTTAGTATATATTTATGTGTAACACCAGAGGTGACATTGTTAAACTACTGTAAATTATTTGCACAGTCATGGACCATATATGCAGCTAGTTGCAGCTTATTTAACTTCTTGAGGGAGAAAAATCAAAGCAATGTACTTTAAATGTCTGAAACACATTTTTGAACAATTTAAAGTTTTCTATACACAAAACCCACACAAAATAGGTGTGATAGGAGTGGGACAAAATCCCCCCAGAGATGTGTGCAAAACTTGTGGCTAGCTACAAGACAAGTCTGACCTCTGTGATTGCCAAAAAAGGGATTGAATACTCATTTCCTCCATGAAAATGTAAATTCATTTATAACTTTTTAAAAATGCATTTCTCTGGATTTTTTGGCTATTGTTCTGTCTCTCTCTGTTCAAATGAACCTGCCATCAAAAATATAGACTCATCTCTTTGTTAGTGGGCAAACTTACAAATTTAGCAAAGGTTCAAATAGTTCAAATAATCCTCCTATGGGCCTTCCACCCACAGGAGGGGCCATAAGGCAATGTTTCCCAACCTTTTGGAGCCACAGCACATATTTCATATTGGCAAAATCACACGGCACACCACCAAACAAAAATGTCACAAAAAGCATATTGATCATTTTTCCCTGCACACCATGGATAGTGGAATTGGCTCCTTTTTTGCTTTCTTCTGACCACTACTCATGTTAGGACCTTCATCTGAGTCGGAATTTTCTCCAGGACCAGGTCAGACTGACTACTTTTTCTTTTCAGATATTTATCTATTGCACTGCATCTCACAGCAAGACTATTATCTAATTTCTTCTTCATGTTCTTCTGTTTTACTGCCAGTGGGCAACCAATTTAATTAGAGCAGGTAGTTGTACTGCCCTCTAGTGGAAGAGAATGTAATTTTTCTGCCTGTTACTCACACTGATTGCTTAGAGCACTAATCAGGTGAAACCAGATAATCTTCCACGGCACACAGTGGATGGGAAACACAGCCATAAGGGTTCAGTGCTTTATGGGTCGAGCAATGGTCACAGGTAGAGGTCCCTGGTCCAGTCCCTGGCTCCCAAAGTTGGCTTGTGGAACTAAAAAAACCTTTAAAATACATGGCTACTGTTGCCAGACGAAACCACCAACATATTTTTAATTACTAACATATTTTTTTTCTTTTAAAAGTTGAAAAAAAAATGTATTTTCTGCACCTGGAAACAAGTCAGTATGTATGAGAGCAGACAGATGAAACGTCATGTCCACTAGGGCTGCCACAAACGATTATTTTGATAGTTTTTGCGATTAGTCGACTAATCAGATCATGCATCCATTGTACGTAAAACGGACAGCTTATTGCACCAGCATGCATCTGCTCTTATATAACTATCACTAGCTTACAGCTTGAAGTGTTTAACCTCCTAGGACTTGCCGTCCACATATGTCAGACCTTCCCAAGTGGGGCCCGCCCCCTACAGGCGGCGCAGAGCCATTGCAGGGGGGGGCGCGGGATGAAAGGGGGGGGGAAAACAAAACAAAACGCTTGGACACTGCTAGCACGGGGCGCCCACACAAACGCAAAGCAGGAGATGAAGCATCGCTGAATATGTTTCCAAACCAACTTCATTCTAAGCCAAAGACTAGAAAATGTGGTGAAGCATATCTTCCCTTTGGCTTCACCTGCACAAGTGCCGAGTTAGGTCTCCCCCTGCAGAATTGGTTTTCCCTGCATCGGGAGCAGCGCTGGGCTGTTTAGATCACGGACAAACAGTATCCCACATTCTGGATTTTTAGTTCACAAACACTTGTTGTAATGACTAACTGCTCCTGACATTTTGGAGATGTTACTTCTTTATACAGTAAAGTTACAGTGGGATACAAATAACATCTGATCCTGCCACGATTTGTTCCCTCAGTTCAAATCCCGGACAAACAGTGTTCCACAGTTGTTTATGTTTTTAAACCCATTTTGCACAGAGAGGCATTTTTTGAAAAATGTATTGATAGCAATGTTGAATATTATTACACATGAAAAAAACAACTACACGTAAAATAATTACATGTGACGCCTCTGCCTTTGTAATGGAGGGACAGTAACTGCTAGGGGTGGGGGGAAAAATCGATACTGTGTAGTATCGTGATATTTTGTTTGCTAATAATGTATCGATACAGGGATAGCAGGAATCGATATTTTGTTACAAAAAAAGTTTTTGTGCTCTGACTTCAGAGCATGTTGATCAGCTCCTTTTTCTGAGCAAGAATCCTGACACTCCTTCACTGTCCAAATGTGTTTAACTTTTTTTTGGCAGCAATAAACATGACAGTTTACTTATTTTAATTTAAGACATGTTTTATTTTAATTAAGTTTAAAACTTTTTTATTTAATGTAAAATTATATTTAGTTTTATTTTACTTTCAAATTCTTCAGTTGCTGAATGGGCTGCATAGTTTTCATAAATTGCATAGTTCAGAATAGCTATAATTGTACCAGATGGTTGCATTCAGTTAAGTTGGACTAGACTGTAATACAAACCGTTCAGTTTGTCAACAATAAAACTGACTGAAATGAGAGAAAGACTGAGTGTGAGACTTTGATATTAGATAAAATGAATATTGATAAAGTTTACCTTTATGTACAGAATCTGAATATCGCAAAATATTTTAAAAAATCGCAATAATAGCGTATCGTGCGTTAAGTATTGTGATAATATCGTATCGTGGGATGTATGGTGATTCCCACCTCTAGTAAATGCGTGTGTATGTAAGCGTGTAAACACTGCAGATAGTCAGATTAACAGTATTTTGTCTCTATCTGCCATTCTGCAATTCATCTCATGTAAACAATAACGTGGCGCATGGCGTGACGTGAAAAAGGCACAACATTTTTCTCGTAAAACAAAGGGGGGCCCAGCAAAAAAAGTTTGGGAACCACTGACATATGTGGACATCACATTTTGGGTTATTTAGACCAAAATACTCAATTTTGCTCTACAAGGGCTTGATATCCACTTACGAGGACATTATACTGCTACTGTTCTATCGAAATTTTAAACGAATATCCTCATATGTGGCTCTCATTTTTTTTAGAAACAAAAATCAGGTAAAACAAAAAAATCTGGTAATTCTTTGTTTTTACATTCATCGGGTCCCAATATGCCCAAATATCAAAGAGAATTTAAAATGCATGCCGTGGAAGAGTTTGGGTCTTAGGAGGTTATGGTATGTGCTAACTAAAAATAAAGACAAGATGGTAGTTTATTAAATTTTAATTAAATGTGCAGATTGTTTCGGTGGAGTTTAATAAACTCAGCCGATTTACTCAGGAACAAATAAAATAAAATAAAAATATTGGAATGTTTCCGTTTCGTTTCTTTTTTGTTGTTGTTGCTCACAGTTCATGTGGTTTCTTTCTTTCTCTTGTCTTTCACTGCTGTGATCACCTACTTCCCCACTCACCTACAAACAACACCCTCTATTTCTCCATATTTTCACACCACGATCACGCAAACACATCAGCTCAACGGCAGCACATTCACAACAGCCTCACAGCACGCACAGACTTGCAGGACACATAAGCAAGCCACGCTTGTTCATATTAGTGAATATTCACACACATAGTCAGACTTATGGAGCCTCTCACCACACTTCTTTTTCTCTTTCTATTTACAAACAAGGGATGTTTCCACATTCTCTCCACCTGTCTAAACGAAACACCCAGCATACTTCATTAGACATACACACACAATTATGGGAATGCTGAGGTTTGTCACATGGAATGTAAATGGAGCTGGCTCCAGAGGAAAGAGGTTAAAGATATTTAACCAGCTTAAAAAACTACAGGCAGATGTTGTTTTATTACAAGAAACTCACAGACCTGTCACAGGCTTAAACGAACTTAAAACACCTGAGTTTCCTAACGTGTTTGCAGCCTGTTATAATTCTAGACAACGGGGAGTAGCAATTTTAATACATAAAAATGTTAATTTTACAGTACTCGATACAGTTATAGATCCAGAGGGCAGATTTCTAATTATTAAACTATCAATATTGAACAAAAAACTATGTATTGTAAGTATATACGGTCCAAATGTTGATGAACCCTCATTCTTCCACGGATTTTTTAGTGCACTCTCTGAACACCTTGATTGCACACTCATTCTTGGCGGTGACCTCAACCTTGGACTAAATGAAGACATGGATAGGCTCAACACAACAGGAACTCAGCGCAATTGGCAGTCCACAAATATAATCAAACAGTATATGAGCGACTTTGGTCTTTGCGATGCATGGCGCTCTCTTCACCCCACCAGTAAGGAATATACTTTTTTCTCGCATGTTCATCACTCTTACTCTCGTCTGGATTATTTTTTGGTCAGCAGCTCACTGCTGTGTGACATTTTAGACACTGAGATTCATCCTATAGCTGTCAGCGATCATGCTCCTGTATCTTTAACACTAATGCACAAGAATAACACTACGCCAAGAAAAAACTAGAAATTTAATATATCACTACTTAAAGATGAAGACTTTATTAAATATTTTAAAAAGGAATGGACTTCATATTTAGACTTTAATGACACTCCTGGAATATCTGCTTCTGTTCTATGGGAAGCAGGGAAAGCTGTGATGAGAGGTAAAATAATTTCTTTCTCATCACACAAAAAGAAAGAAGAAAACAAAAATATTCAGGAATTAGAAAAAAACATCAAATCACTAGAAGAAGCCTACGCGTGCGACCAAGATCAGGAAACATTGAACAAAATATGCAAAACAAAACTAGAATTAAATGAAATTATTAATAAAAAAACACAATTCCTTATACAAAGACTTCGCTTGCAGAATTTTGAACACAGTAACAAATCAGGTCGATTTCTAGCTAACCAGCTAAAAATAAATAAAGAAAAAACAACTATATGTGCTGCTAAAGATTTATCGGGGAACATAGTATATGATCCTGGAAGAATAAACAACATTTTTAGGGATTTCTATGAAACTTTATACTCACCACAAATAAACCCATCTAAAAATGAAATTGATCTGTTTCTTGACAACGTAACTCTTCCAAAATTACTAGATAGTCAAGCAATGGAACTGGATTCGCCACTGACGCCAAGTGAACTCCAGGAAGCCCTGATAAGTATGCCCAATAATAAGGCTCCAGGTCCAGACGGCTTCCCTGCAGAATTCTACAAAGAATTCTGGATAATTTTGGCACCAGTATTCCACGACATGTTGCAGGAAATCGAGGAAAATGGCAGACTACCACCAAATATGAATTCTGCCAACATTAGTCTCCTGCTAAAACCAGGCAAAGACCCTTTATTTCCCTCAAGCTATCGTCCAATTTCTCTTTTAAATGTAGACCTTAAAATAATCTGCAAAGCTCTCTCAAAGAGATTAGAGAAAATGACCCCCCTCTTAATTCATCCTGACCAAACTGGTTTCATAAAAGGTCGGCACTCCTCAACAAACACTCGTAGATTACTTAATTTAATAGACTACTCATACGATAAAAACATCGAAACCATAATATTATCTCTAGATGCAGAAAAAGCATTTGACAGAGTTAACTGGAAATTTTTATTCGCAACTTTACACAAATTTGGTTTTGGAAACTCTTTCATAAACTGGATAAGAATATTATACAACTCCCCAACAGCTCGTATCAGAACAAATGACCAGACATCCTCCAGCTTCTATCTCCTGAGGGGCACCAGACAGGGATGCCCACTCTCCCCTTCACTTTTTGCAATTTTTATCGAACCTCTAGCAGCAGCATTTAGACAGGCTACAACAATTAAGGGCATAAAATGTAAGAACATAGAACATAAAATCAGTCTCTATGCGGATGATGTGTTGCTTTTTCTGCAAAACACACAAACCAACCTCTCTGAGGTAATTACTTTAATAAACTGGTTTTCAAGAGTTTCAGATTATTCAATTAACTGGCCAAAATCTACAGTTCTCCCCATTAACTGCTCCTTCCATAATTCTTCCTCTGCCCCACTGCAATCCGGAAATATTAAATATTTAGGTATTAATGTCTCTCCTAAGCTTTCAGACTTAACTAAATTAAACCACATCCCACTTCTAAAGAAAGTAGAAGGCGATCTGACTAGATGGAAATCTTTACCCATATCACTCATGGGAAGGGTCGCCACTATAAAAATGATGATCTTGCCAAAAATAAATTACTTATTTTTGATGATCCCTAACAAACCATCACAAGATTGGTTCAGATCTCTGGATTCATATATTTCCAAATTCCTTTGGAAAGATAAACCCCCGCGTATCAGCTTAAAAACGCTACAAAGAACCAAGGATAGAGGATTAGATCTGCCTAATTTTCACCAATACTTCTTAGCCAACAGGCTTCAGTTCATCTCAGAATGGTTAAAACATACCTTCTTAGTTGAGCCCTGGCTAGATGTTGAACAGGCACTATGCAAGGATCTAGAGATTTCAGACTACCATTTATTAGCTCAAACATCAAAAGACATGAATACTTTAAAAGTATCAACATCAGCTTTTCTCTGACAGCATGGTGGGAGTTTCTAAAAATAACGGAGTCTTCATTAATCCCATGCAAACGTACACCTATCTGGAATAACCCTGACATATTACAAAACAATAATATGATTAATTTCCCAGAATGGAGTTGTAAAGGAATTAAATACTTAGAACATATATTAGAGGGAACAGAATTTATTCCATTTGACAGACTAGTTACACAATATGGGATCAACAAGACAAGATTTTTAGAATATCAACAAATTAAATCCATAGTAAAAAAGAAATTTAACCTCAGTCAAGTTGAATTACAAACACCACTAAGTGCGGCACATTTTCTTACTCTTAAATCCCCCAAATTATTATCTAAAATATACAGAACACTTTCAAAATTAGATGAATCAATATCCCTTCCTATTGCAAAGTGGGAAGCAGATTTATCAGTCAGCTTAGACCAAAACTTCTGGTCTCAGATTTGCTTAAAAACCTTTAAATTAATTAAAAATCACAGTCTGCAATTAATACAATACAAAATACTACATAGAGTGCACTATACAGGTCATCGGATGTTCAAGATGGGCTTTACATCTTCCAACAACTGCTCACACTGTCAAGGCAATACACCAGACAATTACATCCACGCTCTTTGATTCTGTCCACCAGTGCAAAAGTTTTGGCGCGAGATATGTGAAGACTTATCAAAGTGTCTGAAATGTAACATTCCAACCTCCCCCTTGTTGGGCAGCTTAGATAATGTCACTTCAGAAAAGAATATAGCCCATATGATTTTCACTGCCCTATGCATAGCCAAGAAAACAGTCCTCATGAACTGGAAAAATAAAAATAATCTTAATTCTAACCAATATAGAAATTATCTATTAGATTACATTAGTCTTGATACAGCCTCTGCCACCACATCAGATCAATTGCTCTGGGCTCCTTTGATCAGCTCCATCACCTAGTGGGGTGGGGGGTCATAGTTTGGTCCCGCCTTCACTGTTGTGATTGGTGTGGGGGTAGGGACAGGCTTAGGGCGTCGGGGGGTTCCCCGGAGGCATCTTCCTTGGGGGGCTCAACCCGGGGTAGCGGTCATGTCCGGTTGGGGGCTCTGTTGGCTCTCAGGTGACTGTTTCCTCGCGGCTGCGTGCAGCGGGGCTAGGGGAGGGTCTGTGCTGACGGACGTGGGTTACTGACCTGGTAGCCTGGCTGGCCCTGGGTGGGTCCGGGATGGGCGTGAGGTTCTGGGGGCGCTCCGTCTCTGGGCTGGGGCCCGGGCCGGGCCTCGGGGGCTTGGATCCTGGTTGGTGTGTTGCCGGGGTTGTGGGCGGGTGGGTGCATGGGGGCCCGGCCCTGGAGCAGGGTGCCGCCGGTGCGTTGAACCGCCTGGGGGGCTCTTCAACTGGTGGGGGAGATGGTCACATCTTGCAGGAGCTTTCCTCTCTTCAGGAACTCTCTCTGCAGGAGGGGGAGATACAGGAGAGGTGGAGGAAGATCTCAGCCTGGGCGTTTACTGTCTTATGTAGTCTGGAAGATGAGTGGATGGCGGGGTGGGTGCAGTTTTCTCTGTGGTGGGGTTGGGTGGACTGTCCCGGGCTCTGTGGGGCCGGGAGGCGCTGCTGCACTGGGCCCCGGCCTGGATGGGCCTAGGCCCCCTTTCCCTGGCGGGTCGCGGAGTGTGGGAGTGCCTACTGGGGTCAGCGGGGGAGCTGGCCCCAGGGAGGGGTTACCTGCCCCTCCCTTCCTTCCCTCCCCATCTCCAGCTGCCTCCCTCTTCCCGCTCCACCACAACCACCCACACATGCAGGGCCTTGGAGTAGGGGTATGTCACCAGGGTGCAGAGGAGGCTACCCCCCCCCTCTGTCCCCTTCTGGCTGCCTCTGCCTCAATTTTATCCCACAACTTAGACATTCACATTATTCATACTCTCATTACACATACATATAGGATCTTGGGGGTGGGCACAATCACGGAGTCCAAATTACCATCAGGGTGTACACCTCACCCCTGGCGTCGTTGCCCACCTCTCAATTTTAAATACACTTAGACATTGAGGGCTATCAGGAGGGACTATGTGCTTACCTGCTGCTCCTTGGCAGGTAGCTCCAAGCCCTCCTGGGTTTTAATTGCACCTTAGAACACACATGCATCAACACTACAATGAGCGGGTGGAGGGAGGTTTGGAGTCTTCTCCCACCCCCATTCTCTGCGGCCTGCTGGAGCGGGAGGGCTAGGTGGAGTTGGCCGTCCGACTGCGGTCTGGAGTGTGGGGCTTCCCTGCTGCTACGGAGTCGGGGTGGTCTGCCTCTCCCCACCGCAGGGAAAAGGGTAACACCACCTGGGTCTGGGTGCAGTTCCCCCCTCCAGGGGCAAGGGTACCTAGACCCGGTTTGTAGAGTACGCTTGGGGAGTGTGATCGTGTGTACAGCGTCTCTTTATGTCTGTCTCCACGTTGGTTGAGTGTGGAGTAAGTGCATATGAGAGCATGAGGGGGGGAATGGATGTTTGTGTCTGTGTGTGCTTGTATGTCTGTGTCTATATGTCAGGTTGGGTATCAGACGCCACCTCTCTGGGGACACCTCAGGCCCTCCAAGGTTTGGAGGCCTATCTCCACCTACCACCACTTCCCCTGCCGGTGGCGGACTCCCTCAGGTGTCGGTGCGTTGGTGGTTCTTTGTGTCTGGGGGTGGGCGTCCAGGTACACACCGGCTCACTCCTTGGCGGCCGCTTATCGGGGCCTGGAGCCTGGGGCTCGCTCGGGCCCCTTCGGGGGTGGGGTGCCCCCGGCCTCTCGGCCTGGGGCTCGGTCACTCAGGCACAGCTGGCGGCCGGCGGAGCTCACGGGTGCGTCACTGCAACTCCCCCTGGCTTCTGCTCCGCGGCTGCTGAGTGAGCCCTCATCTGGGACTCTCCTCAGCTCTTACTGGAACAGTGGCGCGGCTGCCCCTCTGTTGGTCTTCCATGGTTTCTTGTGTTCTGGGGGCCTCTGGATGTCTGGAGTTTTGATCTCCTCCATACCTGCTTCACACCCTGGAGGACGGGGCTGTGGCCCCCCCACACTCCCTAGCAGATCGTTACATGGAGAAACCTTTGGAATACAAGCGCGCTGATCCACACAGGTATGCACACGGGTGTTCACTGCTCGTAGACCCAAATTACACCTTTCTTGGCTGCTACTTCGAAGCACATCTGTCCTGCGTGCTGCACAACAACATTGAATATTTAGTATTTACTGCTGTTTACACTTAGCTAGATTAATGCGATGGTGTTGTGTTTAATATGTTGCTTTGTTTTTTGTTTTTTTTGTCTTTTTTTGCTTGTTTTCTATTCTTCTCTCAACAGGTGATCCAGGAGATTTTTATTTTTTTTCTCCCCCCCTTTCTCACTGTCCCTCTCCCCTTCTGTTTTTCCTTTCCTTCCTCTTTCTTTCTCCCTTTCCTATCTCTCACTCATGTCTGTCCCGTCTGTAACATCTGAAAATAAAATATAATAAATAATAAAAACAAAGATCGACCAAATGGACCAATACGGCAATGCCACGATGATCCATTTGGCAAAGTAAATCCATTGGGTATCCTTGTTGGTCTTCAGACAACAATTCTGATGGCTAAAGAACCAAATGGGACAGGCGAAAAAAGAAAAAAGAAAAAAAAAAAAAAAAAGGATAACATTTTTAAGTTATCTAAGTGACTTATATATCATGTTTAACCTGAGTAGCGAAAGACGGCGGTGGGTTTGAAAACGATTTGCCAGGAGTCCGGTGTTCTCACGGCTCTAGTGAGCCTTGAACCCCGGCTAGCTATCGAGCTGGTGGGTAACAGACGTCTCCGAAAACGTCGGAGCGCTTTTGAAAATATGTGGTGTCTTGATAAACTGAGCAGATATTTGAGGTTTACACAGCTACATTCTCGCCTGAAAATATGTTAAACGTTTATTTTGTGACCCAGAAAGAATAATAAGAGTAATATTAAAACTAACTAGCTGCCGCCATTGTTGGAAACTAAGCAGAGCCGTGCTATGAATTCTGGGACACAGCTTCTTCTCCTTCTGGGTTTAACAGCAGCTGGCATCCTTGTACATGCAGTGCTGCCATCTTCTGTTTCAGTCCGTTATTACACTCTTAAATCCTACTACTTATTCCTGCGTCTTTTGGGATCTTACAAAGCTTCAAACGAGGCGTCGACTATTAAATTAGTTGTCGACGATTTTGATAGTCGACGTAATCGTGACTAGTCGACTAATCATGGCAGCCCTAATGTCCACCAACACAAAATAATGTTGGGCAATTTGTTCTGCCTTGAATTTAGTGGAATGAAATCCAAACAAAAAGGAGCAGTTTCTTGCTTTCATGCAGCATGTATTGGACAACAACCACGCAGAGCTAGCACCTCCACTGATACAGGGGACAGAGTGCTGGTATTTACCAACATTTGAAGTTTATCATCCAAGAAAGCCAGACCAGATCAGAGTAGTTTTTGATTCTAGTGCACAATACAAGGGCATCTCTCTGAACAATGTTCTACTCACTGGACCAAACCTGAATAATAGTCTCTTAGGTGTCCTTATGCGTTTCAGGAAGGAGCAGGTGGCAGTGACAGCAGACATCGAACAGATGTTTTACAGTTTTGTGGTAAGAGAGGATCATCGAGACTTTTTGCGCTTTCTGTGGTACCGTGATAATAACCCAAGCAAAGACGTGGTGGAGTACAGGATGCGAGTCCATGTATTTGGCAACAGCCCTTCACCGGCAGTGGCTACTTACCTCCTCAGGAGAGCAGCTGAGAAGGGAGAAAAGCAACATGGGCCAGACACCAAACGCTTTGTGGAACGTGAGTTTTATGTGGATGATGGTCTAGTTTCTTTGCCAACTGAAGAGGAAGCCATTTCCCTGATTAAGAGAACGGAAGCCTCTCTTTCAGAGTCTAATATAAGGCAGGATAGTATCAAACAACATGAATGTGCTGAGAGCATTTCCAGCAGAAGACCACGCGAAAGAAATCAAGGATCTGGACCTAGGAGCAGAACCTATTCCTACACAGCGCAGTCTTGGTTTGAGCTGGGAAGTGGCTACAGATACATTCACTTTTCAAGCATCGACCAACCAGCAACCTTTCACACAGCGTGGGGCTTTATCCACAGTAAATAGCCTCTTTGATCCTCTTGGGTTTGTAGCTCCTATCACCATTCAAGGAAAGTTCCTACTAAGAGAACTATCCACTTCAGTAAGCGACTGGGATGAGTCACTCCCATTGGAGAAATACAGTGAATGGGAAGCATGGAGGGACTCACTACAAGACCTCCAACAGCTGCATATTCCTCGAGCTTACACACTCAACTCTCCTTCAAATGCCAAGAAAAAATAAATCTGCGTTTTCTCAGATGCTTCAACCAAAGCCATCGGTGCTGTAGCATACCTCAAAACAACTGACGACGAAGGACAGATAAACATTGGCTTTGTTCTAGGGAAGGCCAAACTGGCACCATTAAGTGAGCCCACCATCCCCAGATTAGAACTCTGTGCAGCAGTGCTAGCGGTGGAAATGGCTGAACTTATTGTCCAGGAGTTGGACTTGGAGCTTGATGCAGTCACCTTCTTTTGTGATAGCAAAGTGGTGCTTGGATATATCTATAAGTAGTCAAAACACTTTTATGTGTATGTTCACAACAGAGTTCAACGAATTCAACAATCGACGCAGCCAGAACAGTGGCGATATGTGCCCACAGAACATAATCCAGCAGATCATGCTTCAAGATCAATCCAAGCCTCTCAGCTCTAATACGAACTGGCTGACTGGACCAGCGTTCTTATATGAACAACACAAAAATTCTGCTGAGCAGCAAGAGATCTTCAGTCTTGTTGACCCAGACTCGGATAAAGAGATCCGGCCACAAGTCACATGCTGTGCCAGTAAGAAAGAGGAGAAGAAACTTACCCCAGAAAGGGTTGAGAAATTTTCTTCAATGCCACATACTGTCAGTGAATTGTCCAAGGCAAGGCGTGTTATTATTCGCTCTGTGCAGACAGCTAGTTTCTCTGAGGAGTTAGACACTCTCTCCAAGAAAGACAATATCAGCCAGAAAAGCCCTTTTGCAAAGCTGAATCCATTCATGGTCTGCTTCGAGTTGGCGGCAGGCTAAAACTAGCTGATCTTATCAGTAAGGAGAAGCACCCAGTCATTATGCCTGGCAAACATCATGTCTCTACATTGCTCATACGACACTACCATGAACAAGTGGAACACCAAGGCCGTGTCTTCACAGAGGGTGTGATTCGAGCAGCTGGAATATGGCTGATAGGTGGCAAAAGATGCATAGGCAGTGTTCTTCTTGGATGTGTCATTTGTCGGAAGCTGCGAGGCAGAACTGAAAGGCAGAAGATGTCGCATTTGCCAGAGCAACGACTTAGTACTTCTCCCCCCTTTACTTACACGGGTCTGGATGTCTTTGGGCCTTGGAATGTAGTTGCAAGGCGCACAAGAGGAGGACTGGCCTACATTAAGCGCTGGGCGGTGTTATTAACTTGTCTAAGTGCTCGTGCCATTGACATTGAAGTGATTGAGTCCATGGATGCTTCATCCTTCATTAACTGTCTCCGAAGATTCTGTGCTATCCGGGGCCCATGTAAACAATTGCATTCTGACTGTGGGACTAATTTTGTTGGCGCCTGCAACAAACTCGAGTACCACAAAACAGTAAAAGACTCAAAAGTACAGAGATATGTGAACAATTATGGTTGTACATGGGAGTTCAACCTTCCACACTCCTCACATGTAGGGGGCACATGGGAGCGCATGATTGGAGTTACAAGGAGGATCTTAGACTCTATGCTAATGCGCACAGATTGTTCCCATCTCACTCACAAAGTACTGTGCACTTTAATGGCAGAAGTAATGGCTATTATTAACTCCAGGCCTATAGTTCCTGTCTCTTCAGATGCCAACTCACCTGAAATACTTTGCCCGGCTATGCTCCTTACTCAAAAGGCAAGCGCACCACCTCCACCTGGGAAGTTTACAGAGAAGGATCAAGCAGCAATGGCAGCAAGTCCAGCACCTAGCAGACCATTTCTTGAGGCGCTGGAAAACAGAGTATCTACACACACTCCAAGCTCGTCAGAAATGGTTGAAGTCATGTCCTAACATTGAGAAGGGCGATGTTGTCCTACTGAAGGATAATGAGGCAGCCCGCAATGACTGGCCTATGGCACTTGTTACAGACACTTTTCCCAGCAGTGATGGAAAAGTTCGCAAAGTGGAGCTCAAGGTCACCAAACAAGGATCAGAAAAAAGGTTCCTCAGGCCTGTCTCTGAGGTCATTCTTCTCATGAAAAAGTAATGTTATAAGAAAATATATCTCTTTATAGTTACAGACTAATTTGTGGCATCTTAAAGATACCAGGCGGGGAGTGTTCTGCCTTGAATTTAGTGCCCCCTACTGGGCCTTGTAAATTGTTGTTAATGTGACAGTCAGCTATGTTAGTTGGGGTAAACAGGTTCACATGTGCTGAAGTGTTCCTGTAGTTATCCGCTGCAATCCTCTTTCTTGTTTATGCCTTCGAAAGCATCATCTGTAAGTACTTGTTGACTTAAGAGTATAGAGTAGTGATGTGACGTTCTGTATCGAGGCTTCGAAGCTTGTGTCGAGTAATTGAGGGAGCGTTTCCGCGATGCACGTATCGAGGCTTGCTTCATTTATGGGAGGAGCTGAAAATGATGACGTCCGAAGCCTCGCTGCCCGGCTGTACCACGTCACTGGTTCATGAAGTGGTTCAAACTTTGCCGCAAGCTATGATAGAGATATAAACCCCTCAGACTTCATTCAAAATGTGGGTGTTTGATGGAGAGTTGCGGTTAGTGAGAGTTTGGAGACAGTTTGGAGGTTTATGAGAGTGAGGAGAGAAAGTCAGGAGAGAATGGAGCCGGCTAAGAAGAGGAGGATGTCCTCCCCTGTGTGGGAACATTTTGATCTTATTCCTCCCAACAAGGTATGTAAATTTCTACAGAAGATGGTTTTTCATAATACTGATGGTGCAATACAATTTATGTTAAGCTGTCTTTACTTTTGTACAAGGTGAAGTGTTTGCTATGTGCCAGGGAGCTGGGATATAACAACAAGACCTCATCCATGCTTAGGCACTACAGAGCTTTGCATGAGAATAAGGGGAACACCGATTGTGGAGCAAGACCAGGTGAGCCATCAAATGCCATGATAATATAGCATGCAGTAATGTTACTAAATGATATAACAATATCATACAACTGTAATAAGTTACGTGTGTGATGTTTATATTTGTGCTTTGTCTTTATTGTCTTTCCTCAGGAGAACAATCTCAAATAGATGAAGACCTGGTTAGCATGGTGATTGAGGACTCCCAGCCATTTAGCATTGTGGAGGACAAAGGATTTAAAAGATTTGTTAAATCATTAAATCCTAGCTATGTTCTCCCCACTAAAAAGGTCATAAAAGCAGTGGAAATTTAGTTTTTACAGAATAAAATGTGAACAGGCAGGACTGAGGCTCAAAGCCTCAGTGTGTAGCTGTCCATACCTCAACGTTACAAAAGCACAACCACTGTCCACACCCCAACCACACCTCACCTCACAGTAAATGATCATTTCCATTTTAAGCATTTCCAAATAATCATTTTCCATACTGCCAGTATAAATATACACAGTATACTGCATCACTACAATATAGATGTTTTACACACTCCTTTTGTTGTTGACATTTACAGGCTGTGTGCAAAAGGCCACACTCTTCAAATTCATGCCAACTAATATTTTTACATCCAGTAGATGTCCTACTACAGCAAATGAAGCTTCAAGAAGCTTTGCGCTGGGGTGAACCAATTGGATGAAAAGCTTCAGTGCTTCATGAAGCTTCATCTGCCCATCACTAGTATAGCGACATATTTTAGTAACATTTTGGTAGTTTTGTGTTCTAAAGCCTAACTTTGTGTATAATTATATTGCTAAGCTAATCTCATGTCATGTATACATAGGAGGACCGATTACATGGATATTTCTTTGTCTTTTGTTGCTAGCCTTGACTTGCTGTAGAGTCGATAAGGGAATTTGTAATATCAGTGTGTTAATCACCTTACTGTTGTATTCTTGTTTTTGTTTTAGTTTCACTCTGATTCAATGGTGTATGGCGGTGCAACGTAAAATAAAGCCCCTGGAGCTTGGACGCTATATCCTGACTCCCGTATTCTTTTGAATGGAGTTTGGCTGGCTGCTGAATTGTGTACCCGCACGCATGCATGCACACACACAAGGAGAGCAGTACACAATTTGTCATTAGAAACACTCAAATTAAATTTACATGTTAAAATAAAATAAAATAAAAAGACTGTGACTATTTCAGAACAATACAGAGCTGCACTGTTTTGTAATCAGCAACTGTCAGAACAGCATGCCAGCATTGACAAAGGGAACTAATGAGCTACCTGGGAAGTTCTAAACTTCACCTCATTCCTCACCCCTAATGCTCGGGAGAATAGGTCATGATCAGCTGTACTCTGAAGTTTCCTGGAACAATAAATAACATTTTCTGAGCTGGGCACTTGTTTGTCACAAGTACCACAAATATGAGCATTTGAAAATCCGCCCATCCATCTATAATATACTGTATGCAGTGAATTTTGCCATCCAGCAGTGTGTCACCATCACCTGGAGCAGTGGGACTGGAGAGCTAATTTAGGGATATAATAAAAAGACTGCTCAACACACTGGGGTTCCCTGGCCTTCCCATGCCTCATTTGAGAGGCAACAAGAAAAAAAGGCAAATAGATGAAAGGCGGTCCCCACAGTTGGAGATGATGCAACAAGGGTCCTCACGCTAAGCAGGCAGCTATTCAAATGAGTAGCTAATTGTGGCATCTGTTAACCCGTTGAAGAGGTGTCAGTGCAGTATCATGGGCCTGTTAATTGGTACAAACAGGTAGCAGATGCAGGCTCTGGGATTGAGCATATGCCAACCAGCGAGCCAACCTCCATGAGCAGTGATTATACAGCCAAGCTGATGGAAGGAGATCAAAGCCCAGGATAAACCAGTGAATATGTTCGTTATTGACAGTGCATCTAGTTCCATGTTTTTATTTAATGTTATGTATTTATTTAGCTACTACTTATAACCAGAGAAAGTTGAACATTTCCCTTCATTCACTAGTAAACCCACAGTGTCCAGTGTATGATTGATTCTAATAACAAATTGTTGAAGAGTCAAATATAAACCAATTTCAGAGTTCCCACCATGAATGGACCTGTCATGTTGCCTTGTACCAGCAGATGGTGGTAGATAAGTGGACAACAGTCGCTCTAACCTTGAATGAAACACTCTGTTTACAGTTTCATGTTTTGCTTGAATTTTACACCAGTTTTCACTGTACTTTGATCAACAAATGTCTGGCATTTATACAAGTTTTAGAACATTAAATCATACCTGCAGTTCTGTAACAGGAGAAAATTTCATAGAGAATGTATGTAGTTATTTGACTGATATAACGAGATATAGTATCATGTTCTGGTTCTTATTGTGTATGTATTTGTGTTTATGTGAACGTCAAAAGTGGGATATTTAAAAAGCAATTCTGTTATAAATAGATTAAAGAGGAAAAATGAATCATCTGCTTTTTTCCTGACTTTGAACGATATATCCTCATTGCGCACATTGAGGATAGTTAGGAAAGCCTCAACCACCGAATACCTGCAGAGAGTAAGAAAAGTCCTGAGGAGTCCGCTGAGAAGAACAAGATGTAGGCAATCATCACCTACACCCTGACAATCATCATATACCCTGCTGGGATAATAAACTGCCATAGAAGCCACTAACATCAAGGCAAGAAAGCTCCAATAATGGAGGGTTTCACCCCAAGTCCAGCCCCCTGAGACTGTTCGCTAAGCACAAGGAAGAAGGCTGAGGACTAGTGAGTGTCAGAACCACTGTCCAGGATGAAACAACAAAGGTCCATGAGTACATCGGGAAGACAGCCACAACTGACCACATGCTTAGTGAATACCTCAGGCAGCAGAAACTCGAGAAAGAAGAGAAGCAAGGAGAGGAACCATCATGGAAGGACAACCCTCAACACAGTATTTACCACTGGGGAAAAAGGAGTGATATTAAAAACCCCTACCATCTGCTGAAGTTAAAAAAAAAAGACTGCACATATGATAGCAGCAGAAATAAATGTATGTTTGTGTTCCTATAATGACCTGTTCTGGCTTTACTTTATTAATAATGAGCTTTTGCTCCTTTACTGTGAATCTGTATTATTGCTAGCATGCTACATTTTTATTATAAAACGTTTTAAACATCACTTATACAGGCAAACAAAGATAAAAGGCAGGAAAAACTGAGGCAACCAATACTTTAGCAGAGGAGAGAAAACTAAAACCGCAAAGTCAGCCCTTACCTGAAAATCTTGTAGTTTGAGAACAGTTTTTCTCCCCCTTTCACAGCCTCTGCTCGATCCACACTGACACCTGCTGGAGTTACTGGTAACGTAACACGTGACCATAGGCACACGCAGTGTAAAAGGCACAACTCCGTTTTTATAGATTTAATAATTGGTTACGCATTTCCCATTTATGAAATGTCACATTTATACACCTGGAAAAACCACCTGATTTTCGTTTAAAGTGTGTGATCATCTCATTCAACATACGTCGTTGATTAAAGTTGGTAACAGTAGCTACAACATGAAAAACATAAAAATGCTACCAACATAAATAAATGGATCTGTAGTATGTATCCATCAATACAAAAAAACCCCAAAACAAAACAAAACGATCCTTCAGTTCTGATGCACGCAAACAAACCCAGTTTTCTGCAGATTAAAAAAGCATTTCATTGCTACTGGTATCTTTTGTATTGACCACTGTTGATGAAAATAGTGCTCACATTTTATGAGTACGAGCCTACAACAAATCAACATAAATGATGGGAAAACACCACTAGAAGTTCAGTTGATATATCATTAGCTCATAATAAACTGTGATAAACTGACAGTTCATCTAAATCGTCAGCTAATGACACGACTGCATGTTCTGTAAGAGTTTGTACTTGAAAATATTATAATTAATGAACCTGAAAGGGGCTAAAAGACATTTGACTTCCCATGTCAACCTTTTCCACAGTATACAAATAAATAACTGATGATGAAGGTGACTCTGGGAACCTGAGGAAGAACCTGTGTGGAAATCTGCGTATGAAAACTGGCCATGCTGCGATGTGGACAAACAGAAAACTGTTTCTCCTCACATCGTGCCAGCTGTTAGCTCAGGTGTGTAAATGTGCGCCGCAGCTCTCTCACCTTGAAACAGTATTATGGAGTCTTTCCAAAGTAATCTTTAAAAAAAAAATTGATAAACTTAATAAACCACATATATTCCATATATATAAAAATGTATTTAAATGTATTGTTGACATTTATATTAGATTTGAAACTTTAGTGTATGCACACTATTAAATGTAGTGACAGATTGCTACTGCTAATCCACACAAGTCACAAGAATATTAATTCCTTCTAAATCTAAATGTCTGCCAGGCAGATATATGAACTTAAACCCATCTGTGATTGACTTCTCCTCTGTGATCACTAGAACTGGAACATTTTCTGAATCATTATTGTTATATCAGAGCATTAATGACAAAATGTTTACACCGTGTACAGTTAGGTCATTAATTGTTGTACATGGACACTTTGCTTATTATATGTTTTTTTTTAAATAATAATAAAAATAATAATAATACTAATAATTTATTTTGCCTCTGTGCACCAGTAAAGAGAAATTTGTGAAATGCAGACTTCAAACATTTTGCATTAATTAGAATTACAGTAATTTATGTCTAACAGTCCCTTATTTTTCATATACTCTAAATTAACTGGATAATTGACTGGAAAACAGTTCCTGTTCCCTTCATTATTTCATAACAAATTAAGCAAATCTGTCTTTTAGAGCATTATAATATATATTTAATATATATTTAAATATATTTAAAATATGAGGTACAAAGAAAAAAACGATCTAGCTGGTGAAGATCAAGCAATAATTTAATGTGACACGCAGGAGGGAATGTGGTGAGTATTTCTTTTGGAATTTATTTAGCCACACAGCATTTTATGCATTTTATCTTTCTTGCTGTATCTGATAAGAACGTTTCTCGGAGTCAAATTCCATTAAAACGACTCACAGAACAGAAATAAAAAGAATCGTATTAAAAGAGCGCAAAAAGATGTAGAGTGACATATGTGAGTGTGGCTGTGGCTGCCAGGAGAGGGCGCTATAGCCCACATTAACTGTGTTTGTTTGAGGATCTTTAGTTGTGCTGTCTTTACCGACACTGAATTCTGTTTGTAATTTCAACATGAAAGATGTAATGATATATAACAAATAAGCTATTATGTAACAATCGCTCAATATAATTATAATCACATGTCATACTTAGTAGAATATAATACTGAAAATAGATTTGCAATAGTTTTAACATAAAATCACTCATCAGAAGAAATGATGAGTGATTTTATGTTAAAACATGTCCATTTTTAAACAAACCCTTATAAATATCCAAACTACTGAAAAACTATTTCAGAATTGTCACACAGAGTTTCGCAAAACATCAGGTGAAGGAAACAAACAGGTTCCAGGAAGGATCAGGAAACAGGAAACAGGAAATTTGCCTTGTATGTAGTGACACACCTTTTTCAAAAGTCTGCTTGTCAGTAAATGACTCATCATTGACTGTTTACTGGTAATACCATCAACAAACATGATCAACGTTGCAATAATGCACAGTTTCACAGTAATTATAACTTTCTTATGGGCAGTAAGTCTTTAAAACAAGATGACATCGGTAACACAAAAATGGAAAACACATTTACAATCACAATTCCAAAAAACTTGGGTTGTAACATAAATAAAAAAAGAATGCAATATTTTGCAAATCTCATTCTTATCTTATTTCAATTTAAAAGTTGAGACAGGGCCATGTTCACCGCTGTGCAGCATTATCTCAGCATCAACAATGGAGAAACATCTGGGAACTCAAGAGACCAGTTACATTTAGGACAGGATTTTGTTTGTTTTTTGTTTTTGCTTTTTTGTGTGATGTAGAATTCTAGCTGCTCAACAGTCTTGGGTCTCCTTTGTTTTATGTCTTGTTTTATGATGTGCCAAATGTTCTCAGTAGGTGAGAGGTTCTGGACTGTAGGCCGGGCAGTTAAGCAGCCTGACTCTTCTATGAAGCCATGATGTTGTAAGAGGTGTGAGATATGGTTCAGCATTGTCTTACTGAAATATGCAAACAATTCCCTTAAAAAAAGACATCATGTTATGTTTTTGCAGTTTCAAGTAGATTGGTTTGGGGGAGAGGTAAGGATTGAGGGAGAGGTAAGGGTGGAGGGAGAGGTAAGTGACGGAAGTGACGGACAAGGTAAGCGACTCATGTTGTAACTGACGTCAGACGCTGGAGATTTTGGCGGAAAATTAAAGCAAATGGTAGTTTAGATTTGAACAAATTCATTTAAGCTTCAGCATTACCAAATACACTTATCAATTGTCTTATAACTAACAATATTTGTCTAAATAATCTCCAACACCCTGGAGAACAACGAGGAGAGTTTAGAGACTCTCCAAGATTATATTGATCAGTGCTTTCAGGATCTCGTGATGAAGAAGACCCAGTGTGCAGCTTCCCCGGCCAAACCTGAGACGCCGTCGTCGAAAAGACAACGCCCGGCAGATTCCCCCGGCTCAACATCGCCAGCCGGCAAAGATATTGCTGACATACTGGAGTCAATCGACAAGCGATTGTCCAGTTTCGACGCAAGGCTGTCCTTGGTGGAGATTCTTCACCGAGAATTTAAATGCTTGCGAGAATCCCTGGAGTACAGCCAGCAGCAGGTGGAAACGCTTGCTGCTGAAAATGCCACGCTAAGGGAGTCGGTGAAATGTCTCACAGATAATGTTACCCAGCTCAATAGAGAAAATAAAAAAATAAAAGAAACAGTTATCGATCTACAAGCTCGTAGCATGCGTGATAATCTGGTATTTTCTGGTATTCCAGAAGCCACTGGAGAGGACACGGAGACCACGGTAAAAAGCTTCATCAAAACCCACCTGAAGCTGCCGGAGGACACTGTGAAGAACATCGTCTTCGATCGGGTACATCGCCTCGGCCCCATTCGGGCAACGGCCGGGAGACCACGTCCTATCGTGGCCAAATTCGGCCACTTCAAACAAAAGCAACATGTGAAAAGCCGCGGCAGGGAATTAGAAGGAACGGACTTCAGCGTGAACGACCAGTTCCCCAAAGAGATCTTGGAACGACGCAGGGTCCTCTTCCCAATCCGACGCGGCTTCATCCAGAAGGGCTCCCGCGCTGTCATCGCTGTGGACCGGCTGTACGTGGACGGACAGCTCCACCGCGACCCCGACATCACTCCGTGGCTGTATTAACCTCACACCAGATAAGAATCAGCTACACCATTTCCCTATCCACTCACACTAACTTGCATTAACATCTGTTTAACAAATCGCATCTTAAAGTGTGATTTCATAGCAGAATTAACACCCTCTCTTTTCCCCCTCTTGGTTTTATGCTGCTCACCCCTGTCCTTGGTTTCTTTCTTTATTCCTTTCACTGCCTCGATCACCTGCTTCGACACTCATCCACAAACATCCTTTATTTCGACACATACGCACCATGCGCTCAACGGCAGCACATTTACATCAGTCAGACAGCGCACACAGTCGTTTAGGATACACACACTTAAGCCAAGCCTACTCATATTAGTAACTATGCATACACAAAGTCAGACTCAGGGAGCATCTCGCCACACATTTTTTCTCTCTCTCCTTCTCTTTATTTATGAACAAGTGACGTATTCTCTCCACCTGTCTAAGCGACGCACACAGCATACATCCCTAGTTAAACACAAACATCTATGGGTACACTAAGGTTCATTACATGGAATATAAATGGAGCTGGCTCCAGAGAAAAGAGGTTAAAAATATTTAACCAACTCAAAAAACTACAGGCAGATGTTGTCCTTTTACAAGAGACCCACAGACCTCTTAGAGGTTTGAATGAACTTAAAACACCTGAGTTTCCTAATGTGTTCTCAGCTTGTTATAATTCTAGACAAAGGGGAGCAGCAATTTTAATACATAAAAATATTAATTTCACAGTACTCGATACAGTTATAGATCCAGAGGGCAGATTCTTAATCATTAAACTATCTATACTTGATAAAAAGCTATGTATTGCAAGTGTATATGGTCCAAATGTTGATGATCCCTCATTCTTTCACGGTTTTTTCAGTGCACTCTCTGAACACTTAGATGGCACACTTGTTCTTGGAGGCGACCTCAACCTTGGACTAAATGAAGACATGGATAGGCTCAATACAGCGGGAACTCAGCGTAATTGGCAGTCCACAAATATAATCAAACAATATATGAGCGACTTTGGTCTTTGCGATGCATGGCGCTCCCTTCACCCCACCAGTAAGGAATATACTTTTTTCTCACATGTCCATCACTCCTACTCTCGTCTGGATTATTTTTTGGTCAGCAGCTCACTGCTGAACGACATTTCAGACACTGAGATTCACCCTATAGCTGTCAGCGATCATGGTCCTGTATCTTTAACACTAATGCACAAGAATAATACTACGCCAAGAAAAAACTGGAGATTTAATATATCACTACTTAAAGATGAAGACTTTATTAAATATTTTAAAAAAGAGTGGACTTCATATTTGGACTATAATGACACTCCCGAAACATCAGCTTCTGTTCTATGGGAAGCAGGGAAAGCTGTGATGAGAGGTAAAATAATTTCTTTCTCATCACATAAAAAGAAAAAAGAAAACAAAAATATTCAGGAATTAGAAAAAAACATCAAATCACTAGAAGAAGCCTACGCGTCCCACCAAGATCAGGAAACATTGAACAAAATACGCAAAACAAAACTAGAATTAAATGAGATAATTGATAAAAAAACAAAATTCTTAGTACAAAGACTACGCCTACAAAATTATGAACATGGTAATAAATCCGGTCAATTTCTAGCAAACCAGCTAAAAATAAATAAAGAAAAAACAACTATATGTGCTGTTCAAGATTCATCTGGGAACACAATATATGATCCAATACAAATAAACAACATTTTCAGGGATTTCTATAAAACGTTGTATTCACCACAAATAAACCCATCTAAAAAAGAAATTGATCAGTTTTTGGATAACATAACTCTTCCAAAATTATTGGACACTCAAGCAATGGCACTGGATTCACCACTGACACCAGGTGAACTCCAGGAAGCCCTGATAAGTATGCCCAATAATAAGGCTCCAGGTCCAGACGGCTTTCCTGCAGAATTCTACAAAGAATTCTGGTCGATTCTAGCACCAGTTTTCTACAGAACGTTGTTGGAAATTAAAGAAAAGGGCAGACTTCCATCAAATATGAATTCTGCAAACATTAATCTCCTGCTAAAACCAGGCAAAGACTCTGTATATCCCTCAAGCTATCGTCCAATATCCCTTATAAATGTAGACCTTAAAATAATCTGCAAAGCTCTCTCAAAGAGACTGGAGAAAATAACCCCCCTCTTAATTCATCCTGACCAAACTGGTTTCATAAAAGGTAGGCACTCATCAACAAATACACGTAGATTACTTAATTTGATAGACTACTCATACGATAAAAACCTAGAAACCACAATATTCTCTTTAGACGCAGAAAAAGCATTTGACAGAGTTAACTGGAAATTTCTATTTGCAACTTTACACAAATTTGGTTTTGGATCCTCTTTCATAAACTGGTTAAAAATATTATATAATTCCCCAACAGCTTGTGTTAGAACAAATGACCAGACATCCTCCAGCTTCTGTCTCTTGAGGGGCACCAGGCAGGGATGCCCACTCTCCCCTTCACTGTTTGCAATTTTTATTGAACCACTAGCAGCAGCAATTAGACAGAATTCAGTAATTAAGGGCATAAAATGCAAGAACGTGGAACATAAAATCAGCCTTTATGCGGATGATGTGTTACTCTTTCTCCAAAATTCACAAACCAATATATCTGGGGTGATTGAATTGATAAACTCTTTTGCAAGAATATCAGATTACTCAATTAACTGGTCAAAATCTACAGTCCTACCGATTAATTGCTCCCTCCATAATTCCTCTTCTACACCACTGCAATCGGGAAATATAAAATATTTAGGTATTAATGTTTCTCCCAAGCTTGCAGATCTAACTAAATTAAACCATATCCCACTTTTAAAGAAGGTAGAAGATGATCTGGCTAGATGGAAATGTCTACCCATATCACTCATGGGAAGGGTTGCCGCTATAAAAATGATGGTCTTACCAAAAATAAATTATTTATTCTCAATGATCCCAACTAAACCGCCACAAGATTGGTTCAGATCTCTAGATTCATGTATGTCCAAATTCCTTTGGAAAAATAAACCCCCACGTATAAGCTTAAAAACACTACAAAAGACCAAGGATAAAGGAGGACTAGAACTGCCTAACTTTCAGCACTACTTCTTAGCCAACAGGCTTCAGTTTATCTCAGGATGGCTAAACATACCCTCTTAGATGAACCTTGGCTAGATGTAGAACAAGCACTTTGCAATAATCTAGAGATCTCAGACCTACCATTTATCAGCTCAAACATCCAACGACATGAATGCTTTAAAAGCATCAACATCAGCTCTTCTCTGACAGCATGGTGGGAGTTTCTAAAATTGATGGTGTCTTCATTAATCCCATGCAAACGTACACCTATCTGGAACAACCCTGACATATTACAAAACAATAATATGATAAACTTTTCAGATTGGAGTGGTAAAGGAATCAAATATTTAGAACATATACTAGAAGGAACAGAATTTATTTCATTTGACGGACTAGTTACACAATATGGGATCAACAAGAAAAGATTTTTAGAATATCAACAAATTAAATCCATAGTAAAAAAGAAATTTAAACCAGGTCAAGTTGAACTACAAACACCACCAAGTGTGGTTCAATTTCTTACTCTTAAAACCCCCAAATTACTATCCAAAATATACAGAATGCTTTCTAAAACAGATGAATCAATATCACTTCCTATTGCAAAATGGGAAGCGGATTTATCAGTTAACTTAGACCTAAACTTCTGGTCTCAGATTTGCTTAAAAACCTTTCATCTAATTAGAAATCCCAGTCTTCAATTAATTCAATACAAAATATTACATAGAGTGCACTATACAGGTCATCGGATGTTCAAGATGGGCTTTACGTCTACCAACAACTGCTCACACTGCCAAACCAATTCACCGGACAATTATATCCACGCTCTTTGGTTCTGTCCACCAGTTCAGAAGTTTTGGCGCGAGATATGTGAAGACTTATCGAAGTGTCTGAAATGTAACATTCCAACTTCCCCCTTAGTGTGTTTGTTGGGCAGCTTAGATAATGTCACTTCAGAAAAGAATATCGCCCATATGGTTTTCACTGCCCTATGCATAGCCAAGAAAACAGTCCTCATGAACTGGAAAAATAAAAATAATCTTAATTCTAACCAATATAGAAATTATCTATTAGATTACATTAGTCTTGATACAGCCTCTGCCACCACATCAGATCAATTGCTCTGGGCTCCTTTGATCAGCTCCATCACCTAGTGGGGGTGGGGGGTCATAGTTTGGTCCCGCCTTCACTGTTGTGATTGGTGTGGGGGTAGGGACAGGCTTAGGGCATCGGGGGGTTCCCCGGAGGCATCTTCCTTGGGGGCTCAACCCGGGGTAGCGGTCATGTCCGGTTAGGGGCTCTGTTGGCTCTCCGGTGACTGTTTCCTCGCGGCTGCGTGTAGCGGGGCTAGGGGAGGGTCTGTGCTGATGGACGTGGGTTACTGACCTGGTAGCCTGGCTGGCCCTGGGTGGGTCCGGGATGGGCGTGAGGTTCTGGGGCGCTCCGTCTCTGGGCTGGGACCCGGACCGGGCCTCGGGGGCTTGGGTCCTGGTTGGTGTGTTGCCGGGGTTGTGGGCGGGTGGGTGCATGGGGGCCCAGCCCTGGAGCAGGGTGCCGCCGGTGCATCGAACCACCTGGGGGGCTCTTCAACTGGTGGGGGAGATTGTCACATCTTGCAGGAGCTTTCCTCTCCTCAGGAGCTCCCTCTGCAGGAGGGGGAGATACAGGAGAGGTGGAGGAAGATCTCAGCCTGGGTGTTTATTGTCTTATGTAGTCTGGAAGATGAGTGGATGGTGGGGTGGGTGCAGTTTTCTCTGTGGTGGGGTTGGGTGGACTGTCCCGGGCTCTGTGGGGCCGGGAGGCGCTGCTGCACTGGGCCCCGGTCTGGATGGGCCTGGGCCCCCTTTCCCTGGCGGGTCGCGGAGTATGGGGGTGCCTACTGGGGTCAGCGGGGGAGCTGGCCCCAGGGAGGGGGTCACTTGCCCCTCCCTTCCTTCCCTCCCCATCTCCAGCTGCCTCCCTCTTCCCGCTCCACCACAACCACCCACACATGCAGGACCTTGGAGTAGGGGTATGTCACCAGGGTGCAGAGGAGGCTACCCCCCCTCCCCTCCCTCTGTCCCCTTCTGGCTGCCTCTGCCTCAATTTTATCCCACAACTTAGACATTCACATTACTCACACTCTCATTACACATACATATAGGATCTTGGGGGTGGGCACGATACACGGAATCCAAAGTACCATCAGGGTGTACACCTCACCCCTGGCGTCGTTGCCCACCTCTCAATTTTAAATACACGTAGACATTGAGGGCTAGCAGGAGGGACTATGCGCTTACCTGCTGCTCTCTGGCAGGTAGCTCCATGCCCTCCTGGGTTTTAAATGCACCTTAGAACACACATGCATCAACACTACAATGAGCGGGTGGAGGGAGGTTTGGAGTCTTCTCTCACCCCCATTCTCTGCGACCTGCTGGAGCGGGGGGGCTAGGAGGAGGAGTTGGCCGTCCGACTGCGGTCTGGGGTGTGGGGCCTTCCTGCTGCTGCGGAGTCGGGGCGGTCTGCCTCCCCCCACCACAGGGAAAAGGGTAACACCACCTGGGTCTGGGTGCAGTTCCCCCCTCCAGGGGCAAGGGTACCTAGACCCGGTTTGTAGAGTACGCTTGGGGAGTGTGATCGTGTGTACAGCGTCTCTTTATGTCTGTCTCCACGTTGGTTGAGTGTGGAGTAAGTGCATATGAGAGCATGAGGGTGGGAATGGATGTTTGTATCTGTGTGTGCCTGTATGTCTGTGTCTATATGTCAGGTTGGGTCAGGCACCACCTCTCTGGGGACATCTCAGGCCCTCCAAGGTTTGGAGGCCTATCTCCCCCCCACTACCACTTCCCCTGCCAGTGGCGGACTCCCTCAGACATCGGTGCGTTGGTGGTTCTTTGTGTCCGGGGATGGGCGTCCAGGTACACACCGGCTCACTCCTTGGCGGCCGCTTATCGGGGCCTGGAGCCTGGGGCTCGCTCGGGCCACTTCGGAGGTGGGGTGCCCCCGGCCTCTTGGCCGGGGGCTCGGTCACTCAGGCGCAGCTGGCTGCCGGCGGAGCTCACGGGCGCGTCACTGCAACTCCCCCTGGCTTCTGCTCCGCGGCTGCTGAGTGAGCCCTCATCTGGGACTCTCCTCAGCTCTTACTGGGACAGTGGCGCGGCTGCCCCTCTGTTGTTCCTTGGTCTCTTGTGTTCTGGGGGCCTCTGGATGTCTGGAGTTTTGATCTCCTCCATACCTGCTTCATGCCCTGGAGGACGGGGCTGTAGCCCCCCCACACCCTCTAGCAGATTATTACATGAAGGAACCTTTTAAAAAACAAGCGCGTCCATGCTCACAGGTGTACACACGGGTGATCACACCCACAAACTACACCCTTTTTGGCTCCTACCTCAAAGCATACTGTGTTCTGTTGATCTTATGTGCTGCACAATAATGTTTAATATTTAGTATTTACTGTCATATTCCCATATATCATTGTGATGTTGTTTATTCTATTACTCTTGTTCTCTTCTGCTTGTTTTCTTTTTTCTTTCTCAGCAGGTGATCCAGGTGATCGATATATGCATTTTTTTTTTCTCTGCCCGTTCTGTTGGTTTTTGTCTTTTGCCCTTCTCCCCCGTCCCTCTTCTCAGCTGTTTCTCTTTCCCTCTTTCTTTCTCCCCTTCTTTTCCCCAGTCAAGTCTGTCCCGTATTCAGTAAGTGAAAATAAAATAAACAATAACAGGTGAATCAAATGGACCATTACGGCAAGGCTGGGATGGTCAATTTGGTAAAGTAAATCCGTTGGGCATCTTTGTTTGCCTTTAGACAACAATTCTGATGGCAAAAGAGCCAAATGGGACAGGCAGAAAAAAAAAAAAAAAAAAGACATCATCTGGATGTGTTGCTCTAAAACCTGTATATATGTTTCAGCACTGATGGTGACTTTCCAGATGTGCAAGCTGCTAGTTCAATAGGTAATTCTGCCCCCCATACCATCAGTAAGCATTTTGAGTCCTGATAACAAGATGCAGATGACAAGTATCTCTTCAGTTCCACTTTGCTTCAGCCCAGGTGAGGACCTGGTGTCTCTGGATCACATGACTCCTTTGCATGCTAGAGACCTGCATTAGTGGATGGCATGGTGAATTGATTCAGGCTTCAGGAATCACGTCTTTAATGCACTGCCACCTGAGGGCCCAAAGATCATGGAAACTTTGTCCCAAATCCCTAAAATCTTTTGCCAGGTTATGGGCTATGGTTATGTACAGTAGATAAAAAGATATTCAAAGTCTTTATTCTGAAATTTATTCACATTTTATAGACAGTTTTTTGCAGATTGGGGAACCTCTGCCTATCTTTATAAGCGTGAGAAACCCTGCCTCTCTGAGATGCTCTTTTTAAACCCGATCATGTTACTGAATTCAAATTTTATTTGTCACGTACACAGTCATACACAGTACGATATGTAGTGAAATGCTTTGACAACTGCTCGTGACCAAACAAAAAAGGAAAAGGCTATGAATAAGATAGGAAATAAATATGAAAAATTAAAAAGGGTAAATTTAACTAGGAAGGAATAAAATATAAATTAAGGTTAAAAATGAAATAACTGTACAACACAAATTAGAATGAAGGGTAAATTTAACTGGGAAAGAATAAGATAAAATATATAAATTAAAGTTGAAAATAAAATAACTGTACAACAAAATACACAATTTAGAACTATATAAGAATGTATGAAGAAATATAAATAAATATATACACAATAACAGCAGCTGTACAAGTATTAACTGGAAATGAAGAATATAATGTCCAGTGTCCAGTAAAACGTGCCCAGTACCGCTCATTCTCTTCTTGCACCTGTCCCAACTTTTTCGAGACAAGTCTAAATACATCTAATACATTTTCTATGCTCTGTTGTGAATAAAATATGCATTTATGAACCATTGCATTCTGTATCATCGTTGCTATTTATTTATTGACATTTTAAATTGGCTCTGATTGAACTGGGGTCTGCGTAAACCAGTGATATACCAGTTGCATTTGGTAAAGTAATTCAAAAAACTAGTAGATCAGGCTAGTAAAAGTACTAGTCTTCCTAAAAGGTCGACAGCAAGTAATGTGTGCATTTAAGCAGCTCCTGCACATTTGCTAAGAGAAAAGAAGCAATTAAAGAATAAGTAAGAATTTGATCTGAAGGTTGGAAGTACATCGGAATGGAGCGAGAGCCTCATTCACTCTTTTATTCAAGTAGAAAGACACTAGTATTTATTTAAACTTTGCTAGTCTTAATGAAAACTGCTTTAAGCTATTATCCACAATAACATTCTAATACAGCATTTTTTTATTCTATGTATTTTAAGCACTTGTCTCACAGTAATGCACACATTATTATTGTGAAACCACTCTTTAGTATAGGACTTGGAAAAAAAACATTATGTAAATATCAAAGCTAAGACAGTGAAATGGAAAATAACAGCTAGTAGCTGAAAAAAATCCTGTCTTTAGACAAGTGCCTTAGAACATGTGACAGTAATATACCATAAAACATTAACTACCATTAGTTAACTGATTTGTCACTTATTACTGGGCAGAACTGAATTCCTGGCTGATTGTTCTGATAATATGTGGAAACAGACTCCAGTGTGAGCAAAGCTGTCATCCACAGCGCACACAGAACACTTAAAGTACAACTTATTTCAGAACATTTGACATTGGTCATATTTTATTTTGAAACAGTTATGAGATACAACACAACAGTGTGTGAATGTGTGTGTGAATGGGTGGATGACTGGATATGTAAAGCGCTTTGGGGTCCTTAGGGACTAGTAAAGCGCTATATAAATACAGGCCATTTACCATTTTTTACCATTTAACTCTAGTGGAATTTATTACATAACATTATGTGACACAGTCAAAATTTGATTTCCTGGCTTTGACCTTGCTGTTCCACTTCAAGGACATCATACTTAGTTGAGGTGGGAGCTAAAAGGCACATGTATGAATTCATTTCATTGTATCAGGCATGGCATAGCAAGCTTCGTTAGCCAGGCAGAAGTAAGAAAAGCAAAGCTACATTTTTCTGTAGCACATCTATCGCACAATGTGAATTTACAAAAAAACAACTCTTTGCTGAAAATTAGTTTTATTGGACCAAATAATAGCTTTATTTTGTCCAAATGCAAGAAATTCAGTGCATGCTATAAACAAGAATATAAAAATGCTGATCCATTATTTTGTTGGTTGATTTTTGTTTTGCAAGTAACTCAAGTAGTTCCTTTCAAAAATTCACCGACGTCTCAGTTATTCTATGGAGGTAAAGAAAAAAAAGTATGATTAGATTTAGGGGGAAGAGCAGATTCTCTTTTGTTCTCTTAGATGATTATTAATCACCAAATTATGTATCAGAGAACATCATTTCACACAACATGAAAAACAGTCAAACATTCAATGTCATGTACAAAGTGAACAGAAGAGCACGCACAAATAAAGCACTGCTATGACTTTCTAGCTAAACTTACAAATATAAATGTATATTTGATGTGGCAGAGAAAATACAGGATAAACATTTGACACCACTGATTAATCAACAGATAATTTCACAGGACTTTATTCTCTATTCTCCTCCCATTGCATACGTACCTGTATGTTTTCGTATATCCAGTCAATAAAGAATGGTACATTGGCATAGACTCCTGGCTTGTTCTTCAAAGCACATCCATAACCATAGCTCGTAGCTCCTGCCAGCCACCATCGATTTCCTTCTTTCACGACCAGGGGACCTCCACTGTCACCCTGCAGCACACAGAACCACAGACATATCTCAGGTTGTACACTTATTGCTACATCTCAGAGTGTGTGACAGGAGGATCAGACTGACCTGACAGGAGTCAACTCCTCCCTCCAGGCTACCTGCACAGAACATGGCCTTGGTGACTTCACCATTTAATACTTCAGGTGCATTACAAGTGGCCCTGCTGTAAATGGTCACCTTGGCTTGATTCATTATTTTGGGGGTTGGCCCTGGAAAAAGGATTATTCACACTGTTAACTCAGACAAACATGAAAGGCAGTGCTTGCTAAGTCCCATCTGAAATAATCGACAATGAAAAATGAAAAGGAGCGTTACAGGTTTCTCACTCAACGTAGTTTATATTAGACAGTGCTGTGAAAAAAGTATTCAACCCCTAAATTTGTCTTGTGTTCTTGTGTTTGTGTCAACGTGGACACAAACTACATTGACAGCTGCTGGAATAGACCCACTCAGGTCTGAATACTTTTTTTTCATTCTGAGAAGCCTGAAGCTGGCTCAAAGGTCCTGTCACTAGCAAGGTAATCCCAAATCCAAGGCCATAAACACACTGTATATTGTTTATAACAAGTAACAAAAATCCAAAACAGCGGTAGTAGTTTTTACTCTTCTGCTCTGGGTCACACACTGAACTTTGTATTTCTTTTCATTCTCAGTTGGAAAGAGTCTGTTCTGCTCACTGGCTTTATTTAATATCCATTTATGTTCCTATTAACTGAGGATATCACAGTCACTAGTTTAAGAGTCATTAAAAAGTGTTGTTTAACATGGACAGGACATGCATAACTGTTTTACTTTTTCATGGAAAAAGTGTAGTGGTAGCTATTAGTGAAGATACAATAATGAACTGGTGGTGGTTGCATTTATTGTAAAGAAGAAAAAAAAAGGTGACAGTAAACATCAGATCAGTTTTGATGTCCTAATACTGACTCCATATTTCTGGTATTGCTAAAAACAGCTTGAATAAATTTAACTGAAGTTAATGAAACAGATGTTAATCAATCAATGAAATTCATTCACATATTGTAATAGTCTAAACAGTGTCTGCCTTTTTTGAAAATGCTGGTCAGTGTTACATGATTAAGAACTTACAATTAGAGATGCATCGAACAATTGGCCAGGACTGGAATCAACTAATTTCCGGTGACTTGGGTCATTTGAGCCAGCCTATTGGAATTAATGGTGTTTTGTGGTTTCTTTGTGTGTAGTATTTTGGTTTCCCTTTTCGGCTGCTATGTTTAGTTTCCATGTTGCTTTGTCGAGATGTCTCGTCTCCACTTCCTGTGTGTCATTCCATGTCTCCCCAGCCGTCATGTCTCTCTTACTTGTGCTCTCTCGTCCCCTCTCTCGTGTTCCCTCGCTCCCTCTCTCATCTGCCTTGCCTCCTGTCATGTTGACGCATGCTCACGTGTCAGTCTATGTCTCAGTGTTTCCTGTTTTACTTTGCTAGTCTCACGGTCCATGTTTTGTGTGTTTAGTTTTGCTTCCCCTGTGACGTCACTTTGTATCAGCTGTGTTCCCCATGTGTTTCCACTTTCCTCATTGCCGTTCCGTGTATTTAAGTCCTCTGCTTGGTCTGGTCATAGCAGATGACCCCGCCCCTCCCTGAGCATGAGTCTGCTAGAGGTTTCTTCCTGTTAAAAGGGAGTCTTTCCCTCCCACTGTCACCAAAGTGCTTGCTTATGTGATTGTTCCATTGTTGCATTATTGTAGAGTATTTTCCTTACAATTTTAAACATTTGGTGCTATATAAATGGTGTAAATAAATAAATATAAATAAATAAATGGTATAAATAAATACCATTGAATTACATTTTGGGTGTTATGGTAAAGGCTGTTGCCAAAGGCTGAAGGTTTGACATATTCAGTTATGGTTTTGCCTCACCTGTTGACTGCAGTGCTCCCCATCCTGTGATCCATGCTTGACGATTAGCAGAAAGGTTCAGGTCAACATTGGGGAGACACACCGGCCGAACTTTATCTGAGGCATAAGCATGTATCACCTTAGAGTGCTGGATTTGCAATCACGTAATCACAGTATCATTGAAATTAACATGTGAAATTAACTTCCAAGTACTTACTGTTAAAAGTCAGAGGTGTATCAAGCTTTAGGAGAGCAATGTCATAATTATTCGTTCTTGTGTCAAAATCTTTATGTTTGATGATTTTCTGAACTCTGCTGTTAAACATGTTTTCCAAGTTCACGTCCCCATAGTATACCCTCCACAATGAAGGAGAAGAGGAACTGCCAAGGAAAAGACAAGGTGAAATGGGCATGGTGGATTTATTAAATATTAGCCAAAACACTGTAGATAAAAGATGAACACGAGGTCACTATTGATCCATTATGAATCCTCCACTTGAGTGGAGGACTCGACAACTGATAGTTGGAGACTCGACATAAAAAGTAAAGGTGGCTCTCACTGAGAAATTGAGGACACTGTATGATACCGATTTGGCAGTTCCAGTCTTACACAGTTTTATCATCTAATTGAATGTATGGTGGTCAAAGCTGCATGGCCAAACCTTAGGCCTGCTTCAACTAAGATAGTTAATGTTAATGTCTTCTGTGGGATAAACACAGTAAGTGAACCTGTTGTCGAAAAAGAGACAAACCTACTGAACTTGCAAACACGTCGCGTGCTTCACTGCTATCAGTGACACAGTTACCTTTCTACCAACATGTGAATAAATATATTGCAATAAAGTAATATTCCCATATATCCTGTGTACTTTGTCTTTGAAGGCACACCTAAGTCATTAAGCTGTAAATATGACACACACACAGGTAGTTCTTTGAATCAGGATTACTTCCGTCAGAGGGATTATGTTTTTGCTATTGTTCAACAGCACAATGACATGTTCGGGTGAAAGAAAGCAGAGAATAGAAGCTCTCACTATTTAAAGCAGTGTGCAGCAGACAGGATCCAGTATCGGCTGATAACGGAGCCTCCGCAGCTGTGTCGACCTGAAACCTGGAGGCTGACCTGCCATGGCCAGGCTCCATTTACAGCCTCTGTGCCACCAACAATACGACTGCTCGGAGCTGCTGAACTCTTGCCACATTCTGAGGACCGAGGAGCTCAATGTTACTTTCGCTGACTTTCAAGCTTTTAAACCAATTCAGACACTGTAGCACCAGACAAATGGACAGATTAAATGATTACATTGATGTATGATCAATCATCCAAGTAAGGAAATCCCCAAAACTTGATTCTGTCCATCACTCATCCAAGTGAGGAAACGCTTCTTCACTGAAACACGACGTCCAGATAAATAGAATCAAGTTTTGGGGATTTACATTATTATTTCACGTATGTCACAGAGAACACAGTAGCTTACCAATACACTGAAGTGTGACAGCTTTGGAGAAGCACAGTAAGCTGAAAGTGAAAGGATGAAAAAAACGGCACATTTTATAAATGCTGTGGTGTGTATGAAGTGAGCACTCAGTGATATGTGGTTGTGTATACCTGTGAGTGAGCTGTGACTGTATTAGTGAGCCACTATTACTTCCAGACTCCAGCCTCATATATCCATTGGAGGCCAAAGAACCTGCACTGGTTTGGCTGTAGGCAAAATAATCATCTCTGTGGGACAAAGAGGCACGTGTGACAGGGAGATGAGACCAGCAGACTGTACTCACACATACATGCATGTCACGCAAGGACATTCCCTCTGAGTTAGAACTTTGAAAAATATGTACTAATCAATACTGCACATTTGTCATTTCAGAAGAATATTAGTTGTTGTCTCAGTGGGTGGAAAAACTAAGTACATCCATTGTTTCCACAGGTAAGCAGTAGGTCTGTGCAGCTAAAAAAACAAACACTTTATCACCCACGTATCATACAGGCCACCAGGTGTAAAATTACAAGATGATTCTTATCATTTTTGTCAAAGGGCTGAGGAGTTACAGTAATGTGACGCACACATTATTATATCAAACGAATATCTATTATATCTAATCCAAGAAAATATTTTTGTATGTAATTTTAAAAAAATGCTTTAGTTTGGAAATTATTCAAGGTCCAGTAGCAATGCAAATCATGAGTCGTGTAATATGAGTGAGCTTTTTACACCACACATTGCAAAAGTGTGTCAGTGGGAAAGGACAATGAGCACCTGCTGTAACCAATCTGTCTGCACACAGTTCGTCCATAGTTATCATCCCAGTTGTCAGCACACACGGGCATCCAGGTCTGGCTGCTTGATGAATAACTCTCCAGCATGGAGTTGGCCCCTTGGAGGCGAACTGTGAAACATCAATTCTATTAAAAAATAGATTCGTACACTAAATAACTGTGTGGAAGACTGAGACACTGATTTGAATGCCTTACAGCACTGAGATTCATCCTCTCCATCTGGACAGTCAATGGTTCCATCACACCACCGGGTATGGCTCAGACACATCCCACCTTTTCCACACGACTTCCCCAGTAGACACTGGTAGTATACTGTGAGCACATGCATTTACTACTGTGAATCTCATATATATACAAGAGCATGCAGAATCATGCCATATTACAATACTTAAATTATAAAAATAATTTTATGCAGCTGCACAGTCTCCAGATCAACTCACGGAAGTACCACAGCAAGAGTCCGAGCACTGCCAGGATAACAGTCACACACAGAAATGCACTCAGGATGTACTTCCAGTGACATTTCTTTCTTCCTGAAGGCCAAGATTTAAAAAAAAAAAAGACAATCCTGTATCAATTTGTAAAAATTCATGGAAAAAATGTTGATTTGGGAGACAGACACTATTTCTACTTTTAAGATTAGGCTTCAAACTTTCCTTTTTGCTAAAGCATATAGTTAGTGCTGGACCAGGTGACCCTGAATCCTCCCTTAGTTATGCTGCAATAGGCGTAGGGTGCTGGGGGATTCCCATGATGCATTGAATATTTCTTCTTCCGTCACCTTTCTCACTCACTATGTGTTAACAGACCTCTCTGCACTGAATAATACTTGATATTAATCTCTGTCGTTCTTCCACAGCATGTCTTTTATCCTGTCTTCCTTCTCTCTCCCCAACCGGTCGCAGCAGATGGCCCCGCCCCTCCCTGAGCCTGGTTCTGCTGGAGGTTTCTTCCTGTTAAAAGGGAGTTTTTCCTTCCCACTGTCACCAAAGTGCTTGCTCATAGGAGGTCATATAATTGTTGGTTTTTCTCTGTATGTGTTATTGTAGGGTCGACCTTACAATATAAAGCACCTTGAGGTGACTGTTGTTGTGATTTGGAGCTGTATAAATGTATAACTATCCCAATCATTAATGCGCAGTCACAAACAAGACACAACTGCACTGAGTTTGCCCATGTTTTAGAAATCTAAACAGCCACTGTGACGACAGATGAATATTGTGATATTGTAGTAATGTAAACCATAAAACAGTTAACAAGAAGCAATAAACTCTACCAAAGAAGAGTCATAAACACAGCTAACTTACTTTGAGGCTCATTGTAAACCAAAATTCTTGAAGTAAATAAACACATCATTTACTTTTTCTTTTCTTTTGCTTTTAACATCTTCTAACTTTAATATTTAGAGTTTCTTTTTATTGAGCTTATGAAACTAAAACATTTCAATTAATATGAAGAGTTTCTGCATTGCACTATATAAATAAACTTTATGCAAAAGTATAACTCCACTCTGTGTTTTATTGTTTTGTTTTGTATATCTTTCATAGTTTGCAACTCTCTATGAATGCAGTCATATTCAGAAAGGTGTGTCTGGATAGTTCAGTGTCTACGTTTTGAATTTGTGAGTATCTAGTGGTTAAGAGGAAGTTACAGTTACCTATTTTATGCTGCATATTAAAATTTGCACAGTATTTAACTTGTGGAAACACCGTAAAACTCTTCAAGTTTATCGACTTTAAAAATCAGTTAATCAATAAATTCATCAGTTGGTGTAACAGTCACCACGGCTTTCTGCCTGCCAACTTTTAGACAACAACAGTTTAAAACTATTTTAGCCACGTTGTCTTGTGTCTCTAGAAAAGACTCGATTGAAACTGTATTCATTTAATCAAGGAAACAATTTTAATTATTTAGGTTAAATTAGTATGTGTGGATTTAAAATGTGGAACAAAAATAAGTTAATGATTCTGTGAATGTGCAATACATATTTCCAGATGGATATTTGCCAAGTGACAACCTTGGTCAAATCAAATATTCCAGTACCTTTTGTTTGCCTTGGATTAGCTGGTATTCCGGGTGTTGAAGTATAATACTGGTTGATGGAGGAATGGCTGGGGATCTGCTGTGTTACAGAATATGGAGGACTATATTCTTCATGTTTAAACACTTGGTTGTCATACATGGGACCGCTCACCTGGAGATATACAGACAAAAAAAAGATGAATTTATTTGCTCTACCTGTCACTGAGGTAATCATTTCATCAGCATCGGTTTGTTAGATTCAGTTATAAAGTTGAGATATCAGATCGAGCCTGTTTGTATATGTATGTTTAGTCAAATAACAACCTGAGAATAACACTTGAGGTGACCATACCTGATTATTATTCATAGTGAAACTGATTTTACTGCCCGAAGAAGAAGAACTCTGTGAAACCTGAAAAGTGATGTGTAAAATTTAAACACATTTAAATACTAGTTGTTAGGTGCAACACAGGTATAAAAACATTCACACATCTTTGCAGATTTGTATTTTTTCATTAAACTGAACAGCTTGGCCCCACAATAAGAAGCTAAAAAATAACACACACATATTAAAATGAAACAGAAATACTCGTTTACACTTTTCTGTTATTCACAAATAAGATTTAAACTGAAGAGAGAACATTTTTGAATAAATATTTGCTCATCTTACTTTGGTATGAAGGTATCATGTGATCCAGGACAGCTAAATTACTTAGAATTATTTACTAGTTCTCACCTCGAAAGTTTCCTTCGGTTCTCTGACTCTGTTACCGCACTCGTTTGTTTCTCTCTCTCCCCGTCTCATTTTCTTTCTCGCCTCGAATGTAATCAACAGCCAGAGTCACGCCCTTTCCCACTGTGTGCGCACCCAGCATGTGGTGCTCAAGTGGATTTACACACAACTGGATAAAAAAATGACAGGTGCAAAGAATATGGGCATATCTCAGTATCTTAATTCACATGTACATATTCCAGTTCGTGTACGTGTAATCAGATTTGTGTGTGCGTAGAGAAATCAGTATGTCTGTGTGTTCATGTCTGTTCTGTGAGTATGAATGGTTCAAAAGTATTAAAGCGCAAATCTCTATAAAAAACAACAACAACACACAACATCACAAGTTACAATCATGCAGTTTTACTTTTTCTCTTTTTTTTTTAACATGTAACTTTTGCTACGCACACACAAATCTCCACACAGACTGAAATACACACGTTCGGATTGAGACAAATACAAACAATGCTTTTGATACAATACCAGCCCCATTACAAAGCACCATACTTCAGTACAGATGAAAGACAGTGTTCTATATATATTTCCGAGAGGTTTGCAGATTGGTGTAACAATCCTGTGCATCTCATACAAGCTTAGGTTCTTTTGCATAAGGCACGTGTTTTGGTAATCAAAGCTCCATCTCTTACCAGTCTTCACAGCTTTACTCTGGGGCCTAATAAGATTCTACTATATTCTGCTAACCATAACATGAAGATTAAAAATAGGGTGAAAAGGTGTAATATATGCACTTACATTAAGTGTAAATCTCGGTCCTGTCAAAGCAAAGAGTTCCCTGAGTTTAATTTGTGACGTCTAAATAAGTGGACTTTAAAAAAGAATGGACAAAGGACTTTCAGACCCTGTTAAAATTTAACTCTGTATGAATGTGCCAACTGTCAGGAAATGCAAAATAGAGAAAGAAAGATGACGGTCATGAAGGACAGGGTGGAGGTACATAATGTCTAAATGACACACTCACAACCTTAAACTGACTTTGAAAGGGTGTGAGGATAATGAGGGATCATCGAGTTCAAGCTAATTAGAGGAAACAAAACATCCTGCATAAAGCTAACCACTCATTGCACCCTCCTTCCCCCGGTTTTGATGAAACTTACCTTTACTGAGCAGCATATCCTGACTAGGTGTTCACCCACAGGGGAAAAACATGATACATTTCCAGCAACACTACACTTAAACCGCACCCCACAAACATGAGTCCACTAAACTCTATGGGCGAATTCTGTCTATTTAAAGACATGGATTACCTTGTGAATATTTACAAATGCTTTAGCCATCAAAAATGGTATCTGTCTAGCATCTTTTTTGTTTTACATTCTTGTCTTAATATAAATAATATAGTTTAATTCATGTTTTATCATTACAGACAAATGTTTGTTTCCCTTCAGGCAGAGAATATTTAAGAGAGGGGAAAAGTGCAGTTCTTATAATCAGAGGCAAACTGATCCTTTAATCCCCAATTTCAAAAGGTTAAAAAGACATTGCTGTTGCAGATAATGCAGCCAAACAGAGCACAGTCAATGTTATCGCTTATCTCTGGCACGTTATGTATCCAGTGTAAGAACAACTTAACTTAAGAAAGGTAGTTGCGGCATCTAGTGGCCAGTTTGAAAAACAACACAAACTGGTAATTGTAGTAATACCCAGTAAATACACACGCTCACAACAGACCAATAACAAGACAGTGCTTTCAAAAAACTATTTATTTAACCAGAGTTAAACATTATTCTATTTTTTGCACAAGACGTGTTCTCAAACAAGAGGAGTGTTTTGTACACTGGAGTCACGACATCACAGGAGTCCCGTGTTGCTGTTTGCTAAGGCCGCTGACATTAACGTAACAGATTCTTTCTTCACAATTAACAGGAGCTTATAGATGTGAGAGTCCTTTGGAACCAGCAGACAGTCACTGCACAGTTCAACACTCTTAAAGGAACAGAAGCTTCTTGCCAGGTCTTCTTACAGCTTCTGGATCAGAATGGAAGAAGCTCCGCCGCCTCCATTGCAGATGCCCGCCAGCCCGTACTGACCAGACTTCAGGTTGTGCACCATGTGACCCACAATTCTTGCACCAGACATCCTGACAGAGGAAAGAGAAATAGAGGGTAATAGTTTCTTTTCTACTCTAGGTTTAAAAAGCCATGGCGTACTACAGAAGTGCACAGAAATCAAACATGGGACTGTATTTAAGGTAGGCACACGTAATTAGTGTCAGATGTTGTTTGGTCGGAAAAAGCAAACAGTTTGTGACCGCTATGCTGTTGTGATTTATGATAAATGAGGTTGGATAAAGAGAACTGTTGAACAATAAATACAACTGATGGAATGCAATAAAGATGTTAAACGGACAAGATAAGTACGGCTGGAGTTATTGGACTGTGGCAAATTTCATTCATAACAGTGACATCACGTCAGCCCCGCCATCGAACACCTCGGCGGCTTCAAACGTAGGCTGAGCCTGCCATGAATAGTCATTTTGGGAATGATTAATTTGGACTGTTCTTTTTCCAGAGTGGAATGATTTTTCTGAGATTTTTCTTCAATGACTTTCAATAAATTGGGTAAACAGGTTTGAATTTATTTTGGATTTTCTCTCATCTATGCATGTTTAATACTATATATACAGGCTCAAATATATACATACGCACCTATTTATATTGCTTAAATGTCTCTTAGCAAGTTAATCTCGGCCATGGCACCTTTGTTAGCCATTGACAAGCTTCTAGAATAAGTCAGGCTGGACATTTGAGCACACTGTTTCGCAGAATTTGTAGAGTTAATTTAAATTATGTGGTTTGTTGGCACAGAGCTGGCTTTTTAAGCATAGTCAACAAAGTCTCAATTGCTAAGGTCAGTGCTTAGAGAAGATCCACATACCTGTGGTTAAGCATTGCTCCAGTTAAATAATTAACTCTGACAAAGCCAAAAAGGTTAGCAGGGCTGTCACGTGTCAGGTTTCTTGTTTGCGAAGAGAAACAGTTATGATGTATTGTTTGCAATATTATGGGCCACATCTGAATATTTCAGACAAATGTAAACACATTTACTAGAAAAAAATACTTTTGAGAAGAACCAGGTGAGTTAAAGCCAAGTTGTAACATTTTGTTGTGTCACCTACCCAATGGGGTGTCCCAGTGACACAGCTCCCCCGTTAACGTTGACTTTTGCTGGGTCGATGTTCAGCATCTTGATGTTAGCCAGCACAACCACGCTAAAGGCCTCATTGATCTCCCACATGGCAATATCATCCTTCTTCAGCCCTGCTGCATCCAGCACCTGGCAGACACACACACACACGGGTCTAGTCATACACATATATGGGTCTAAATAATTATTATATTATGCTTTTGTATATACTTTTAATTTAACCTAAAAATATAAATATGAACAATCTTTAGTAATCACAAAACAAATATAACCCAGGCAAATACGACATGCAGTTTCTAAATGATGATGTCATTGTGTTGTTGTGTCACCCTTTGCAGCAAGAAGCAGGATCGCGCATTTGTGATAACTGACGATGAGCCTTTCAGGTTGGACTTGGTTGAATTCTTTGTTCACCTTTTGTCTCCCATGTCCACAGAATATTTCCCAAAGGTTTTGGGTTATTTACCAAAATCATCAAGATATTTTTTGAAAAATGGAGTTTGTGTTTATTTTGGTCAGCAGTGGTTTTGTCGTTGGAACTCTCCTATTTGTGGTCAGGCTTATTCTTATATTATGTAATCTTGACTGGAAGAAGTGAGGCCTTCAGTTCTTTAGATGCTATTCTGGGTTCTTTAGTGACCTCCTACACGAGTTGTTGATGTGCTCTGGCAGTGCTCATCTTATTCCTCCTTGCACACAGGGGCAGACACCAGTCCTGATGATGGGTTAAGGACCTTCTATGGCCCAGTCCAGCTATCCTAAAGTAACTGCCTGTCTGTTCGAATCTCTCCCATACTCTTGAAATTGTGCTGGGAGACACAGAAAGCCTTCTGTCAATGGCAGATGTTGATGTGTCACCCTGTCAGAGTTGGTCTACCTGTGTAACCTCTGTAGGGTCCCAAGTATTGCCTCAGACTACTAAAAGCATAAGGTGATACAGAGACAGGCCTAATAGAGGACTAGTCTCATCAAACTAGTGAAAAAACTGAAAAGATGAGGAGGGAAAAAACTGTTGGTGGCCTCCATCTGTAAAACCATGTTTTTGGGGGTTGTGTCATTGTTGCAAAATAATTAGAAAATGTAAGTGCCAGACTACATGCTCATAACCCACCTTTGGTACAGCAAATGCAGGAGCAATGGGGAAATCAATGGGTGCAACTGCAGCATCGGCAAAAGCTGTGTAAAACAAATCAGAGAATGTACAGATATATATGAACTGTTTGGCAACCAAAAGTCATCCAAAGATACTCTCAGGAGGAAACAAGAAACACTTTCATTTCAAAAGGAGTTCATTTTACCACCGTGACTTGATATAAACAAATGCTGAAGAACTGGTGTCAGACTCAAATGGATGCATTGAAAAACAACAACTAAACAAAGCCAGCTAACGGTTTAACAACAGAAGATTTTTTATGACAGATTTTTGTTACTTTAATGAAGATAGTTGAACAGATACCACTGGAACAAATGATGGTCAAATGTATCAAGTCAGCTTCTACCCAGTTCATTATACAGGTCCAACTATTTGGAGCCAGTCGGCCTTTGGGTTTGCAATAACCCTCTTTTAAAGATGCCTCTAACGAATATCAATGCTTAAACTTGTTTGCTGTTTTCTTGTGATTTTAAATGCTCTGAAAAAAGCATAAAAAAATGTGGTCAATGTGGTTCTGCCAGAGGTTTCTTCCTGTTAAATGTTTTTCTTTCCCACTGTCACCAAGTACTTGATCATATGGTGTCAGGTAATTATTGGGGTTAGGTTTTACACTGTCTTTTTGTTTTTTCCAGCAATATCGACCAGCACTGCCTCCTTCCTCACCTTGTGAGTGCGAACCAAGAGCAAACCAACAGTAAAGCTCTCCATGAAGCAAGCGTCCATGAAAAACTTACAAACAACCCTGGCCAGTGGAGTCACATTGAGTCTTTTTGCTGCATCTGCTGTCATTAAAACAAGAGCTGCAGCTCCGTCGTTCAGTGTGCTGGCATTGGCTGCTGTCACCGTGCCTGAAAACAGCAAAATAAAAAAATAACAAGAGACCCATCAAAATAAATTACACCTTTAATAACGCACAGATGAGCAACCACATTACTGTTATTAACATTTCCTGTAGCAGCAGAACTACTTGTACAATTTTTTTTAAGTTATTTTAATAAAAACAGTACACACTGTATTTGTCTGATGTTACACGTCTTAGTTAAAAATATTAAAGAAAATCTCATTTTTAATCTTTTTGTTTTATTTTAATTAGTGTTAAAGTGCAAGAAGAATGTGGATGCTTCACACAGCTTCATGTTGCTCTATAACTCATCGTTACCGTTCTCTTTCTGGAACACAGCTCTCAGTTTGGGGACTTTGCTGAAGTCGACCCGTCTCCACTCCTCATCCTCAGACACCACCACATCAGGTTTGCCTGCAAAACCCCATCAACAACATTAGCTGTGCAATAACACTAATTAAAGTCACTGGGCCGAGACAAACATGGTATATCTTCCTGTACCTTTCTGGGTAATAGTAACAGGTATTATCTCCTTTGCCAGCACACCAGCCTCGTGCGCTGCTCTGCTGCAGCTATAAGAGTTGATGGCGTACACATCCTGCTCCTCTCTGCTGATTTTGCAGTTCTTGGCTGTGTTTTCTGCACAGTTACCCTGTAAGAGAGCAACAATATTATAATGCTCTAAATGCACATAGGCCTTATAATTTTCCAATAATAAGTAGAACATGAGGATCACCATGTGGAATTTGTTGTAGACATCAGTGAGTCCGTCCTTCACAATGAGGTCTTCCATCCTCACTCCTCCGTAGGATGGGGTCTCTCTTGCCATCACATAAGGTACATTGGACATGCTCTCCATGCCTCCTGCCACCATCACATCCTAAGTCACACATATAGAACTATAGTCAGAGTAATTTGCATTACAAAGCCAGAATAACCCATTATAAACAAAAGTTTCTTTCAGTCCTGATAAACACGTGCATTTATGCATTTATCAGGATCACATCTGTGATCGAGTACTAGCATGACAGCAAAAGATGCAGTATTTCAGAAGAATCTGCACTCGTGTTTTGTTACACCTTGTATATTTAATGCTGATAATACCTGGTGTCCACACATTAGACTCTGAGCTGCCATCATGATGGACTTCATTCCAGATGCACAGACTTTGTTGATGGTTGTTGCTGGTGTGCTGAGGGTCAGTCCTGTAGAGGCAATCAGAGACATCATTCTTACTATAACAGAAATTAGATGAAGACAACTTCTCACCAGCTCTGGATTCTGCTTGGATGCACATTTGAACTCCAATGTCAAGAGATAATATTCAAAACACAGTGTTTAGCTCAAGAAATTGGGAATAATTCATATTGCAGACTCAAAAATATCCCTCAAGGCACCACAGATGTATCAATATTGTGGGTTAAATATAGCCGAGAGGTCATACCTGCTCCGAGCAAGGCCTGTCGTGTGGGGGCCTGTCCTTCGCCAGCCTGAAGCACATTGCCCATGTAGACTTCCTTCACTTCTTCCGGAGCAATTCCTAAACACAAAGGCAACATACTGAACATGCACAGCTGCCTCAGTTTTAATGCAGCCCTGTTTCCACTCATGAGAGACAGATACTCAACCTATTGTATGGACACAGCGCCAGCCGACGTTTATCAAGCAACAGAGGAAAGTGGATCCGTCCGAGCAGTGAAAGTGAAGTGGCCAAACATACCTGCTTTGTCAATGGCCCCCTTGATGGCAATAGAGCCCAGTTTGGTGGCTGGAACTGAAGCTAGGCTGCCTTTGAAGGATCCCATCGGAGTGCGGACTGCGCTGACAATGACGACTTCCTATGACCATACAATTTAGTGTATATATGTTATTGTGCTCTACAGATGATTAACTATCAGTGCAGGCTCTCAGTGATAGTACTTACATTGAGGGAAGGATGAGATGTGTAGGTTCTTGACAGATACTTGTGAGCCTACAGTGACAAGATCATAAATGTTATAAATAATAAGTGAACATAAGTATTCAGCTGATATAATGCTTATGACAGGTGTCTGACCTTTGTTTTGTGGATCGGTTGGACCCAACACATTTAGGGTTTTTATTAACCAATACAACAATAACAACGTATCTAAAAGTACTTAACAGATGTTTATTTTACCCCAAGTCCAAGAAATATAGATAGACCATATATATGGTTAATATTTGGTCATTTACTTCTATTGAAGCCCATTTATGAAATATGCTGTTTGATTTTTGGTCATAAAATGTAATAGAAATAGAAAATTGAATCAAATATAAAGGCAGCAAACTGTCATCACTACTGACATTTATATCTTTCAACAGATTGATATATCATCTACAAGCAGCCTTTTTGTGCTACCCTATACAACAGTGTGTGTTACATATGTACTACTTGCCGTCCACCTCTAAAACACACATTGCAGCTTGTCTTTCTGTTGCTAAGGATCAAATCAGGGAACATCTACTGACACTGGTATATTTGTAGATGGGATCTAGGATGAAGAGTAAAAATCAGCTTTGATGCCCTCCACAAGATGGACCACCATTTGTCTTGGCCCTGGTTGCACGATGCTACCAGTCAAGCTCAATGGCTCATTCTTTGGGCGAGGAGACTATTCAGTGTCACCATTTTTGATATCCAAGGGTTTGCTTTGGGGCAGGTGTTCAGTGTCAAATCCTGTCTTCGTGCTCACTTTCAGACTCTGAACTGATGGTGCTGCTTTGGCTCACCTGGCTGAGGAAGTGACCAACGTATGGAATTTAGAGCCCCAGATCATTTATTGTGTGTTATACCCCTTCACTCTCGCCCTGCGCTGATGTCTACTTTCTGCACTGTTCTATCCAATAAAGGCAAAATGACTCACGTTCTGAAAACTCTTCCCATCTGTTATCTTCCAAATGTTCTCTCTTATCTAAAAGTCCTAAAACTCCTCAGAGAATCCTTTCAACGATATGGAGAATTACAAGAATGCGAGAACAGGCAGATGAATGTGACTGAAATGTTTGAACCTCGTTTGGAAAAAGCACGAGCAGAAACACAAAACACACATTGGCGATCGTGGCTCAAGAGTTGGGTGTTCGCCGGTTCGGAAGGTTGCCGGTTCGAGCCCCGGCTCGGACAGTCTCGGTCGTTGTGTCCTTGGGCAAGACACTTCACCTACCGCCTACTGGTGTTGGTGATGGTGCGATATGGCAGCCTCGCTTCTGTCAGTCTGCCCCAGGACAGTTGTGGCTACAACTGTAGCTGCCTCCACCAGTGTGTGAATGTGTGTGTAAAGCGCTTTGGAGTCCTTAAGGGGGACTAGTAAAAGCGCTATACAAATACAGGCCATTTACCATATGTACACCACATAGTAGAAACAGGTTTTGTGAAACGTTCAAACGTCCTGAGGCTTTGAAACTTTCTGACACCCGTCTCCACCAGAACATCTGCTGGCCACTTTTAACTATTGACACAGTCTCATAACCCTATTCTGTGAAACAATAACACAGGCAGCTGCTTCACAAGTCTAAATAAGGGTACTTGTTATATCAGGCTATTGATAATTATGAAAACAGCATGTGTTATCGCGGCTAAATCCCACACAAACAGGGAAAGAAAAACATTGAGACTGTTAAAGACAACAAGCTGTGACTGTAAAGAGCAGAGTACTTACTTAAAACAATTTATAGAATTAAACATACTGACAAATGAGGGCTATATTGAATGTGACAGCCACACAGGTTTTCAGCTTTCAGACTGAGTTGGCCTGGTTTTTTCCCTCCAAGTCACCTCCTCAGCTTTGTAAAAAAAAAAAAAAAAAAAAAAAAAGAGTTTGGATGCGTTTAGTTGATGTTTTAGTCGTCTGACACTTTCCATCATCAGGTTGTTCCACACTGCCAAACAAAGCTAGAAGCAGCTCTGATGTTTTAGATACCTTTTTGAATCTAAGCAAACACAACACAGTTAAGAGGTTGCTCCTGAACTTTTGCAACGTGTCAGTCTGCGTCTGCGTTTTTAATCACACTGAAATTGCATCTGCATGCAGCTCTCCTGTTTTTTATGACACAATTACACCGAGAGTATTAGTGGGAATAAAAAAAGAAAGAGAAGTTTCTCTTTTTGTTTTTTGAGGTCAAGGACTCATTTGTAATGACAATTATTTAAAAAAAAATAGTAACAAATTATATTTTATAGTAATAGCACAACAATTCTTTAATTTTCATTGGTTTCATTACTACAGTCAAAATAATAAGTTTCTGAATGTGCAGGATGTTAGACTGTGTGTGAAGCCACTTGATGCAGCAAATATCATTTTCTGTTAAAAGTAAAAAACTTGCATGAGCAAGTAATAATTCCAATAAAATCATATTTATTCAATTACACTTTCTGGTGTTTTAGTGAATGAATACTCTATATTAGTCTTCACAATCCACAGCATAAATAACAATGAGAGATCTAGTATTAATTTTCTTACATGTGCACGTGGCCGTTTGTCTTAATTAAAAAACATTCACTTAATAATTACAAACACCAGCGCACATGACTCCGTCCCGGGGAAAAACAAACAAACAAACAAACACAACAACAACAAACCCAAATCCTGCCGCTTCACCTGTCCAGAAGCAGCAGCTAAGCCATCTGTCATAACTGGGGCGAAACGTGTCAAACACGATTACAGTGCGAGATCATTAAAATGGGTTATTTTATGTTCTTCACAGAAAATTAGCCGTTGTTGAAATAATGATAAATCTGAAAAACTTGACGTTTACTAAACAATGAAAAGGTGTCCCACAGACCCGAACATCACACGTTAGAATCAAGCTCTAGAATAAAACTGTCACCGTGAAAAATATGACAATAAAGGCAGGTATTCAGGTAATATCAGCTGCCTAATGAAGTGACAGGAGCTAGAGTTTCAATGGTACTCTTTGTGGGCGCTAAGCTAGCTGCAGCTGATGCTATAGCTAGCCTGTTTTGGTGTCAACTAGTCCTTTCTGATACACTGTCGACTGTATTGAAGCCAGTAAAGCATACTACTACTGCTTCTTTAAAGTACTCTGACCAACCAGCTACAAGTACAGTATGTTTTCAGGTGTTTGCATTACTTTAACCTGCCAAGGACGCTACTCACACACACACACACACACACAGAGCAAGGTTAGCACAGCTACTTGAAGTTAACCAGGGCCCTGTGCTGCCAGCCTAGCCTTCCTGTTTCTTACAACAACATGACCACGAACCTAAGATGACAGTTTCACAGCCCATCACTTACCAGACGTTTACAGATTTGAGCGTGCATGGTTAAAAGTCCACTGGATGACATTTCGGACTGAGACACAGAACTGACTAACGCTTCACCTTCAGCAGCGCACGAATAAACACATCAGCCAATCACAGGAGGAGATGTGCTTCCTACGTCATCTTTGGCTAAGCATTGTAGTTATTGTAGTTTCATCCACAACATCCAATGTGTATTGCTTAAATAAAATATATTGGGTTATATATATATATTTTAAGATCAACACACAGTAATCACATTTACCTTGAAATAAAAAATATAAATAAATATTTTATTTTACAGTATTTCACAGGTTCCAGTTCCACTGTTTATTGTTTATTCATTTAAGTGCCAGTAGGAAACGTTTCTGCTTAATGAATAAATGGCTGTAGAATATAAATTGATTCTCTCATGGTCCAGGGACTTTGAGTCAGTATTTTGGGTTTCGTGTGAGGTTTGGGCTCTTGTATTTAAGTCTGGGGTGTGTGTATTACAAGTGCATTGCTATTTTCTCTCGTCATATATTTTGTCCTCTGTAGTCTATTTATCTTCTGTTCCCCAGTCATTACCCCATGTCTGACTGGTCCCTCTGTATCCTGTCTCTGTCTTCCTTTTTGTCTGTGTCAAGCTGGTATGTCTCAGTGTTGGTTTTCTGTTTTATTTTGATAGTCCCTCATCGTTCAGTTTCACTTCCCATATACGTCCCCTATGATTAGTGTCAGCTGTTTTCCCACCTGTTCCTTCTTCCATCCTTATCTGCTATCTGTATATATTGCCTGCATCTTTCTCCCTCTGTTCTTTGTTGTGTTTTCACTCATCCCCTCACTCCTTATGTTTTGTTTCCTTGCTTCCAGTATGCATTTTTTGTCTGGCAGGAAAGTACGAAGAAGAAATCAAAGAAGCAGGAGGCCCAATTTATGCCATTGTATCTTTGGTTAGGTTAATGTTTCCCTTAAAATAATAACAATTTAAAATGTATAGTTTAATTGCTGGTATTAACTATTTCAGACTAGGTTAGAGAGTGCAATGAGTCAGTTAATACGTTGTCAGCATATTTGGAAATATGCAAAAGTATTTTCATGCAAAATGACACATAATTCCCTGCACGGCAAGCTGATCATTATCTGATCAGCTAAAGAATTATAATCCAAGTATTCGCTATAATATGGAGCACAAGCTTACCTTCAGCAAAGGTCAGATTATTAACATGATTAGCAGCTATGTTTCAATGCTGTGGAAAAGACTTTAAAGCTTATAATGAGCTAGTTGCATATTTTTTATGGAAATATTCAGTGCCAGTGTTGTGAATAAGACCAGCATTACAATGTTAATGTGTGTGTGTGTCTATAGGGGGAGATATATTCCTTAGATCTGCATGTAAAGGAATTTACGTCATGTTCATGCATGTTCACTTCATCAACAAGAACATGTTGATTTCAGTCTGAAAAGCCTTGAAGCAGGACATCAGGGTATTTCATCAGCACCGTGTGTGTGTGTGTGTGTGTGTGGGGGGGGGTGTCTATGTACAGATTTCTGTGTCAGGCTGTGTGGTAAGCAGAGGTTGTTTTTTCCCCTTTTTCCAAAAAAAACTAAACTAATAAATATGAGTCACTCTAGAAACATCATAATGATTAGTCAAGAAGTCCATGAACACAAAGCACTGAATCAATGACCCATGACCATGACATTCTGCTCCGTACAGATGTGTTGTTATGCCAAGAAGCCATGTTATGTATTTATTATATTGTGTGAGAATGTATTATTTATATTGGATATAATAACCAAAAAGTATCAGATGTTTTTAAACAGTTCAGCTTTTATATAAATAAGACATGTAGCCATCAGTTATTTAAAATTCATACAGTCATTTTTCATATCATAGTTAAGAAACAACAGTCTAAAGACAATGAAGTCATTTCGTGTATTTATTAGTGAATGCTCCTTTTAAAATGAAGTCATCTGAGCAATTACAACAAAACACATTTAGAAAATACATTTGAAGCTGCATTTAGAAGGTCATTAAAATATTCTCAAAATTAATTACTTAATGCAGTGCTCATCAATCTCATACCTTCTGCAGCTATAGCACAATGCAGTATTAAATCCCCCTTTAACATAATACTACTTGGTCAGTGGTTCAATTTCTCTTTAATATTCTCAAAATCTTTAGAGGGTGTTCAGTCATATCAGGATACCAATATCAGTTTTTAATTTAGTTGTTTCCAGTATAAACTTGTTTTGTTTTGTTTCAGCAAAACTTGCAGCACTAAACAATCTTATTTGAGCTGTAACTGTTGTTAAAGTACAATGAATTACTCAGGCAAGGGCAAAGATTTTGTGTCCACCTGGGATCAAAATAATTTAGCAGAGGCAAGGATGTGTAGATCATATATTTATAGATCATAGTACTGACTCCTTAAGCCCCACTTTTATTATATGTTTAAAAAGAAATTGAGAAAAGTGCAGTTTAAACGTTTTCAGTGAAGTACTTGAATAATACTGTAGGCTTTGTTTACAGATTTTTGTCTTAGTTTGCACAATTACTACATACTGTAAAAACAAAGACCCATTCGTCTAGGAGTTCGTGCAGCGCAGGAAGTAACTGTTCCTCAACACACGGTGCCGTGTCCCAGTCCCCAGGTCGTACTCATACATGTAGGGTCCACTGTAAATGTAAGTGTAACCTGCAGAACAATGGCTTAGTGTTAGTCTAAATACTAGTTAAAGAAATGGTTCACAAAAATAATACATTGTCTTAATTCAATGATATACATGAGGCCACTGCTTTCATGTGTTGGTTACACTAAACTAAAAGACGGTTAGCTTAGCTTAAAGCATAAATACAGCCAGCAGACTTTGCCAAAAAAATCCACCTACTACTGTCTCTAAGCTCAGTACTTAATACTTAACTGTTGTTCGGGGAGGTTATGTTTTTAGACTCATTATAAAGTAGGTGCTACTTTTCGGTTTTACACTGGAGCATATAGTTTAAGAGTTAAAGAGTTTTCAAGAGGTTTTAGAGCTGCTTCTGGTTCTGCTGTTATGTTAAAAGTGTGGAAATTACAATGACAGTAGCATGACTTTTAGTCTGGCAAGACATTTTTTAAAATCTCTAATTTCAGGTTAGCAGTGAGGACCACTCACCTTTGTGCTGGAAAGCTGCCGTAACTCTTCTGGTCAGGCCTGCAAAGGCCTGATTCACCAGTCTGGGATATCCCTGCTCCATAGTCTTTCTGGACTCATCATAACTGGAGAAAAACAGAAAATAGATTGATCCAGTTGACGTTAATAGTATAGAGTAGCTCACAGTGAAAATTGGAACTGGTAAACTTTCAACTCACCTGAAGTAATTATTGCCTACAAAGAAGAGAGTTTTGCCAGAGTTTACATCATGAAGGGTAGCGTCGATTTTCCTCACTCCTTTTGGCAGACCAAAAGCAGTTAGTGTTTTAGGGTAGCCCCGCACGGGCTGGTTGCCAGTGAAGGCCCACACTTTGCGACCTGTAGAAAACAATTGAAAACGCTTAAGTTAGATTCCAAAATATGGAATGTGTTTCTTACATAGATAAGGAGAAACCAGTACCTTTGAACAGAAACACTGTGTCTAACTGTCGGCTCTCATACGCAGCATCGATGTCCACAGGGGCACTGGGCCACAAGCTTCTGATGAGGCTTTGCTGTGGAGTCTGGCTCTGGGGGAAGCTACGCCACAAGAAGCTGATAATAAATAGAGGCAAACATGAGCCATCAAACAATCATTACTAAACTGTGGATTTAGATGTTTTAGCACTCTGCTGCGGCGCATATCTGAAACCTGTCTTTGAAGAAGATAATCTCTCCTCTGTGGGTTGTGACAGCATCCAATACCATGGTAGAATCACAGGCATCAGGAGTAGTGGGAGGTTTGGGATCATCCACAGAGGGATCCTTCCTAGAGTTTGAACCTAGAATTTAAAAGATAAGTTTTGGGAAGCCCTGCTTCACAATCCACCAAAGGTCAAAACGAGCAGCAATACCAAAGCAATACTCAGACCCTCAGTACTCACCATAGAGGTACTGAATGCCCCTAACATCATCCTGAGGCAGAACAAAGGTGTCAGGGTTTCTGTAGGAGTACGTTGGGTACATTAGGGCACCAGGGACATTGGAATGACCTAAGCCCAGAGAGTGACCAAACTCATGGGCGGCGACAATGAAGAGGACGACGCCTGAAGCCGAAAACACATAATGGCAGGCCGGTTACAGGACAGTGCGACAATGCAGTTATTTTCTAAAATCACACGTAAAGCACGTAAAGATCAAAAAAGGAAAAATGATAAGTGAAAACCTCACCACGGCTTGAGCGGAACGTGAAAGATTCATCATCGTCAAAATGAGCATCCCCTCCAAGACCATCACCGGGAGCAAAGGCGTGGGCGAGAGTGTTACCGGGCCCATCAAAGGAATTAAAATCACCATGTTCTGTTAAATAAGGCAAACAAGCCAAAATTTACAAACCATTTTGTGTACACATTGACATGAAACATTTGGTAAATAGTTATCTCCAAGTGGATTCAAACAGTCAATCTAAAACATATATAACTCTATGTAATACAATATAATGCCGATTAGAGGTATCGTGTGTATAAGTACATCATTTCTTTAGGATTTTCTTATTCTGAGTAACCTATCCATACTCTATTTTCTATTGTTTTAGACTCATATTTTTAATAATGATGTTATCTGAGTGCATCTTCCATTGCTGAAAAAGATTTGCACTCACCCCGGCGAACAAAGGAGATCCTAATATCAGCAATGCCGCTGTAGATCCTTGTGAACCTCAGTGGAGTGACTTTGGCCCACACCTGCAGAGCTTTGCCTATGGAAGCATCCACCTCTGCCACAGACATGTCAGGTGTGTAGTTCTCTATCCTGCAGAGCACAACAATAATCAAGAAAATCATTAGTGTGGTCACATTTTCTCACGTTGTGTGTTATGTTGTGTCTTTAGATCATTCACCTGTATGTGAGGCTGCGTTTCTGCCATTTTTTTCCATAAATGGAGAAACGAGCGACCTGTTCATCGGGAACCCCACAGCGGGGCTTCTTCATCATGGCCAAAGTGTCAGCATCCAGAGACCCGGTGATCTGGAGACCAAAGAATCTCTGCATCTCAGCCAGCTTCTTGTTCAGCGGGCTGATGCCCCTTCTGACAGCTGGACCCTCCTCCTCTGTGAGGTTGAAGAATTTCTTCAGGTAGTTCTGTCAAAAAACATGAGATCTGAACAATATTCTTAATACCCCATAATCCTAGGACTTGTGTTACAATTATAGGACAAGCAAAGGAAACATATACATACCTTTGCAAAACTTTCATCTTCCACAGAAACTTCAGAAAGCGGCACAGAGAGAACTGCAGTCGCCAGACTGAACAGAATACACCCGGTGAGAGACCTCATACTTCTTCACTGTTTTGACTTGTGTGCATACATTGAAGTCTGGTGTTATATAGGCTGTGGAGGGGAAGTATCGTAGAGTGGGTGTGTTAAGCAACTACTTCCTTGAGCTGATGACTCAGTAATAGTTATATTTAGGATGACATGACTGAGGAGAAGATCAGCACAGATAGAAAATTCCCAAATCAACTCTGTGATTATGAGATGACACATTACAAAACATTACATACCAAAACTACAGATTTTTAAACCAAATATTATGTTAATAGTGAAACAGTAAGGGATAATAAAACCAGTGAGTTTTGACTGCTGTACATATCATTGTAGGATCATGCTAGTGTATTTCTTCATCAGTGTTTTGCTGATACTCATTCAGACAATATTGTCTCTATGTATTTAAACAGGAGGGAGATGAAACATTTATTGTATATTTGTCATTTTACTTTGAATATGTTTCCTAATTTTGCATGTTGTTCGAAGTTATATTACAACAGACACTGTAAATTTTGCTTAAGGCGGTTTAGCACAAGTCAGAAGATATTTATCGAATCCATCACAAAAGGGAGTACCTAGATTATTTTTTCTACTGATAAGTGAGCAATGTGTCCTGAGGCTAAACCCAAACAAGATATATCGTGCTGTCAACAAACCCTCTGTTTACTCTCAATTTTGCATGTGGTGCACAACAGTGCTGCCATTCTTTTCAGTATTGGACACTGATGGTAGTATCGTTTGGATTGTGTCTTAGATATACTGAACAATGCTAAAAAAAACCCAGCTAGTACATGTGTAAACTATGACCAGTTAGTACCTGTTATGAAAAAGTATCTATTAAGTGTCTATTAGGTCCTTCTTCTTTTCTTCTTTTATTTTTTAAGAAAACATAAAATGAAACACTTTGAAAAAAGTTTTTTCTATGGTTTAAATATGCACCACATGATGATCATTTCTTTTGTGTCTCCATGATTGCATATATGAGTACCTATTTTGGGGGCAATTATATGGGTCAATATTACAACACTCCATTACACAATGAGCTGATGTTAACTGATTTTAACACAGACTGCATCAGTCATCCGCAATCGTCTCGTATAAGGATTACAAGAAGTCTTGTATAAGGTCCACCGGTAGTGGGGCACGATGACTGTCTTGGAAAACAAGAGAGCTTGTAATGCATCAACAGAACCAAAAAAAAGAAAGTATGCATTTTCATCATTTTGTATATATATGAGTGCTGTTGTGACATGAATCAGAGACTCGTCAGGATTTTGACTGCATGACAGCAAGAAAAAAGAGGTTTTTTTAACCTTATTTGGGGCAAATTCATTGAACGTCATAGATATTTTGTGAATCATACTTCAGTGGTATAGTGTTCATGCTTTTACAATTAGAAACTGAAATTGTCACTTTTTAAAATTTCTCATATTTAGAAACAGGCTTCAAAATACACTACTCTACTGTAGTAACAGTACCTATTTCCAGCATTCTTACAATGTTTATGCTTCTGTTCCAGAAGTCAGAAAACCTCATTAAAAAGCCAGTTTGTCCACTGTGATTGCAGCTGAACCTGATGGGAACTGATAACTCAACCTATGACTTGTTACTGCAGCTTGATGATCTGATGCATGAATCACAGAGATTGAATCACAGAGGTTGTTGTAGGCAGAAGATCTTTTACTACTGAATGTTGAGTTGTCATGACTGAAATTACCCAAACACTTCAGGGACTCTTCCTCCTTCTCAAGAATAGTACTCTCTATCTGCTGCCTTTTAAGGTAATGAGGTAATGAAGTATTCAAAAAAAAAGAAAAAATTCCAGACCATGCTGAGACGACTGAATGGATATCAAAGGCTGATGCTCATTGTTATACATCCTTTTGGCTTTTGTTTTGGTAACTTTGCAGTACAGTGTGTAAAAACCATGCTGATAACCCCATCGTTATATGAGTAGTCATCATAGTTTCCCTCCAAACAGAGATTATGATTCAAACATCAGGTCTATCTCCACAGTCAGGTGTATGTGGGCAGTCTATGATGAAACAGAGATCCACACCCATAAACATAACAGTGTGCGTGTGAGACAGTGAGACAAGAAATCCAGACATTTCCATTTTGGCAGCTTATCAACAATTTTCTCAGATGTTAGTTCCTGGAATGATAGATGTCAAAATGGCTAAAAAATAGCTCAGACATAACAAAGATGTGGCATGGATTTGGCAATAAATAAAAACCAAAGTGTGAAAATTATCTTTCAAATGTCACCATCACCATTCAACATTTCACCATTCATCATATCAGAAAAACATACTCCTCCAGGAGTGAGAGTTCTAGTCACCGTCTGGGTTCTCCTTGGAATCCAAACCATTTCAATTCCAAATGTTTACTTACAGACACCAAGCAAATCTGAGCACAGGAAAAGCAGGTAAGATACTCTTTTGCAGGCAAGGCAAAGAAACTTTCAAAATTGTGAGGAGCCAATGGACTGATCCAGACTGCGAGACATGAAAAATATGGTGACTTTTCCTGTTCTGTGGTCATTTCAACCGGACAGAGACAGGAGTAATGATAGAGTCAACTCAAAGGGACAAGTATAATTCGATCCCAGTTTCTCAGTTCGTAAACGAATGTTTTTGTACACAACCAACCCTTCTGAGCCAATGTGTGAAAAAAGGCGTGGGTCAATATCACCACAGGTTTCAGGTGAAACCATTGTGAGACCTTGCATTACCCTATTAGGCGACCTATTGAGGTTACTTCACACTGTCAAGTAACCTCAATGGGAGTTGAGGTGCCTGGAAAGGAATCTCAAAACTGCACTGTAGAAAGTTGGTGTTTTACAGGGTCAGATTTGAGTTGTCCTTTAACCACAATGAAAACAAGGAATGAAACAGAGTATGTGTGAAACTCACATTTCTCACCGCTAACACAGAGCCAGTTCTTAAGATGGTGCTAGAGGACCAAACAGCCATGGCTTTAATGATGATGGAGGGTCTTAGAGGAAATGGGAATATCATCAAACTAAACAAAGACAAAGTGATAAATGAAGTATTGAAACACATTATTTCCAAGGGAATGGGAAACTGCCAGAGCACTGGTCAAACAAAATGCTATAACAAGGTATTCAAAGTGCGCAAGATGTGTTTGAATGCTGTTTTAAATTTGTCTCCCTCTTTAATCCTTACCAAGTAATAGGCATTACAAAGGTCCAGTTTAGTGAAAATGGTGTTGCCTTGTAGGAGTTCCAATTCAGTTTACAGGAGGGGTGAGGGGTACTTGTTTGTCACCTTGATTTTTTCTTTGTCATGAAAAAGAACCCAGCACCAAGCTTTGTCGAACACTTCTGCAAGATCGTGCTACACTTGAGGCATGGAGGGACGGGGTTCAGGTGTTTTGGCTCTAATGGAGGAATTGACCAAAGGGGTGGTGGATCTGAGGAAAAGTAGATGGCAATTTATACTCCACCTAGGGCAGCCCGCTCTCACTCCCGATGCGTAATATACAGATGATTTGTCACGTCCCGAGGCATTCCAGGGAATGCGAAAGGTTACCTTTCTGCGTTCCTATGTAATGTGCCGGATTGTGGATGAAATCTAATTGAATGATGCTCCCGCAGTAACACACATTCCAGCCTAACCCTAACCTTATCCCTAATTTTAACCACCACCTTAATCGTGTTAGACAGTGTTTTCCAAAGCGATTTAAGTCAAATAAATGTACATGTGTAGATTTATTCCAAACAGTTCTTATGTTTCCTCATTTTAATATAGGGATGTGTTAGGTGGCCAAAGGCGTAATATACTGACGATTTGTCACCTAGCATAAAATGTTACGCTTTGGGAGTGAAAACGTGTTGCCTGGAGATGCAATCTTTAGAACAATAGATATTGGGATTATGAGTACTAAGTCTGTGAGGACCGAAAACCAGGAGTGTTTAAGGTGCTTCGAATAGGAAAAGGCTAATTTGCTCTACATGGTTGCCTGAGAAAGTTAATGAAAAAAGTTGTAAATAATCTATGAACCATTGCGTCAAGAACCATTATTAAACATACTCAGAAACTTATTAACAAACTCTTCAGAAGACAGACTTGGGTACAATTTAAAAACTGTTTGTCCCTATCTAATCTATCTATCTATCTATCTATCTATCTATCTATCTATCTATCTATCTATCTATCTATCTATCTATCTATCTATCTATCTATCTATCTATCTATCTATCTATCTATCTATCTATCTATCTATCTATCTATCTATCTATCTATCTATCTATCTATCTACCTTGATGCTCTTCCCACTTCAGGGATTGGTAGAGGCCACTCTGGAGGCTTGAGAGGCAGCAACAGCCTTGAAACGATAGCCTGTGCAGGCCCCTGAGAGACAGGTGGGCTAAGCAGTTTCTGCTGAAACACTGGAAAACACTGGGTGAACCACCCAGGAACCTTGACAGTTTCATGGCCAGGTGAGCCATGTTTCCTCAATTTTTCAAGTTCATTCCCAGTGTTTTTGTTTGATATATTTGTGGGATGTTATGAGATGTGGATGTAAATGAAGGGCAAAACAGAACATTTAAGAGCTGCCAAATCAGACACATGCGGAGGTGGTAGTGTAAAGAGGCAAAACTACAAATAAACAAAAAACCTACAGACCTAACTGCATCATGGTCATGTGTCCTGGTAATATATTTTTGTGTTACCCCCCTTTTAAACTTTTATTGATATTCTTTCCACTCTTCAAAATTTCCCAGGCTTCCCTGCGATTCCTTGTCTTTGCTAGTTGCCTTTTCTTTCTTGTTCTGTAATGCTTAACCTGCCATTAACCTGATGATTGTATACTACTTGTTCTTTGTTCATTTTTGTTTTTGGCTGTTCTCTCTCCAACATTCATTCATTTATTCATAATCCATCAGTATGAATGGACGGTAATTGAAAATATGGCGCATGCATTCATCAATAGGATGACCTGTAACAAGGTTTTGAAATTAAAGTGGGCTGTGATGTGAATGAACTGGGAGGTTGTTGTATGGTGTTAGTTCAGCAGGCATTACACACACATGCAGGTAGGAACAGATGATCACCGGAGATAACTCCTTTCTTTATTTTTATTTTTCTTCTTTCAAATACCACAACCAGAACAACATACTCACTAGCGCCCTCTAGCGCTTCTGGTAAATGCATCTACAGAACAAATGCAATAGTATGTGGACACAACAGAGGTTACTTCAAATGCAACTTTTCAGCAGCTCAACAAATATGACCAAATAGGGCTGGGTATCGTCACTGATTTCTAGAATCGATTCAATTCCAAATCACAACGTCCCAATTTGATTTGATCAACGATTCGATTGAATTCGATTCAATTTTGAGTCAGACAGTCAGAAATATTACAATTCTGATCATTTATCAGTACCGACACTTCATCAGAGGTGTAAGCATCACAGCACATGGCTTTGTGTCACAGTAACTGAGGATAAAACCAAAAAAATATCATGAAGGAGATTTTCCCAGGGATCCCAGGGGCTATGTTGTCTGGGGGCTTTTGCCCCCTGGTAGGGTCTCCCATGGCAAATTGGCCCTGGGTGAGGGACCAGACAAAGAGCGATTCATAAGACCCTTATGAAAAGGACACCGAGGGAACAGTTTACCCTGCCCGGGATAGGGTTACCGGGGCCCCGCCCTGGAGCCAGGCCCGGGGAGGGTGCCCGAGGGCGAGCGTCTGGTGGCCGGGCCTTAGTCCATGGGGCCCGGCCGGGCACAGCCCGAAGAGGAGACATGGGCCTATCCACCCGCAGGCCCACCACCCGCAGGAGGCGCCATAGGGGTCGGGTGCATTGTGTGCCGGGTGGCGGCCAGGAGCGGAGGCCCTGGCGGACTGACCCCCGGCTGCCAAGACTGGCAATAGGGACATTGTCACCTCTCTGGTGGGGAAGGAGCCTGAGTTAGTGCGTGAGGTTGAGAGGTACCGGCTAGATATAGTCGGGCTCACCTCTACACATGGCTTGGGCTCTGGAACCAGTCTCCTGGAGAGGGGCTGGACTCTGTCTCAGTCTGGAATTGCCCCTGGTGAGAGGCGGCGGGCTGGGGTGGGTATTCTAATATCCCCTCGGCTGGAATGCTGGAGTCATTCAGGTTGAAAACACCTAAGAAATAAGATAAATTGTTATTTCCATAGCCCTTTTACACACAATGAAACACATAAACATAGAACCACAAAAGACCTGCAACATACCTGAGTGGTGAATTCATTGCGATCTGTCTGTCTAGTGGATTGAGGAATTTCCCTGCGAATCTTGTTGACTGTGCCGAGGATGGTGGTTTTCCGTCCAAGAAGTTTTTGCGCAAGTGAAAGCGATGTGAAAAAATTGTCCGTGGTAACATTTCTGCCCTTGTCTAGGAATGGTTCCATCAGCCTCATTACTACATTTTCAGAAAGTCTCTCCCCAGTGGGACGACTGGGGTCCTTGCCAAGATATGGGAAGACATTGCAAATGTACTTGGATTTTAGGTCGCAAGCCACCCAAAACTTGATCCCAAACTTGTCCGGTTTACTTGCAATATACTGCAGGAAACAGCACCGAGTCTTTGATGGGAAAAGCTGTTCATCAATGGTGATATGTAGACCAGGGTTGTAGCACGTGATGCAGTTGGTGACAAATGATCCCCACACACTGGAAATTGCAGCAAACTTGTCAGTCTTTGCGTGTACACTGTTAAGATATTTAAGAGGTAATCCTTCATTGTTTTGTAAGCGTTAGAAGCATTATTTTACAGTTTTGTGCACATGTGCGTGGTGGTTTTGAGCTGTGTTTTGTACTGTGTAATGGCCATTACGATAACTGCAGGAGCTAAAAATGCCGCGATTGTCAGCCATTTTGTCAGGAAACCTGCTCAAGTATATGTATAGTAAGCACTTTAGTATTTCGGTTTATTAATTAGTGTTTTTCTTCCACCATGTGACATTTAGCAGTACAGAATGTGAAACGTTTCTGCTCATTTTCACTGCAATAAACTACTGCATGAGAGACGCAAGTCATAATCACTCTCGTGATTCTTTTCCCCCTGTTTTCAGGGGTGTAACAGTGCTGTAAACAACAGTAGACTGGTGGGTAATAAGCAAGCGACAGCAGAGACACTCAGAGGCTGTGGCAAGAAATACAAACCATCACAGACTACAAGCCCACTCCACAGACTGCTGTCAGTTCCACCCCTTTATCAGATGAGCTAAACAAATTCTTTATTTGCTTTGAGGCACAGAACTTCTCCCCTGCAGAGAAGATTCAACCCCCCGCTCCCCGAACAATCAGGTGGTGACACTATCCCCAGACAGTTTGTGGAGATCCCTTGCCAGGATCAACACACGCAAGGCCCCAGGTCCTGACAACATCCCTGGACGAGCACTGAGGGACTGTGCTGCAAAACTCACAGATGTCTTCACAGACATCTTTAATACATCACTGACCCAGGCTTGCACATGCCTCAAAGCCTCCACCATCATTCCTGTACCAAAGAAGTCATCTCCCTCCTGCTTTAACGACTGCCATCCGGTGGCACTCCCCCCATCATTATGAAGTGCTTTGAACAGTTAGTCATGCATCAAATCAAGACATCTCTTCCCCCCCAACCTGGATCCATTTCAGTTCGCATACTGGTCAAACCACTCGACCATTAGAATGCTGTTCATAGGCTTCAGTTCAGCATTCCCCAGCAACTAATTCACAAACTGGATCTGCTGGGGATCAGCACCTCGCTTTGGCTGCTGGATTTCCTGACAGTAAGACAGCACGGGGTCAGCAGCAACACCTCCAGCACAAGAACACTGAATACAGGGGTTCCCCAAGGATTTGTGTTGAGCCCCCTACTCTTCACTCTGCTGACCCACAACTGCACACCATCTCACAGTTTCAAGCTTCTGTAATAAAACTGTTAGGGGCGCACCACCATTTGGAGATCCACGGCAATGTGTCATGCAGGACGCATCACCCTTCTAGAAGTATTGTGTAAGAGAATAAAGTGTGAAATGGTCTACTGAACAGTGTTTTGTCTTCCATCAGATGCCTCTGAGGGATCAGAAGAACTCGATGAAGTGTTGATATTTAACACTACTCAGTTATTAGTTCTCACATCCTGATATATGTTATAGGGGTGCAACGATACTCGTATCGATATTGAACCGTTCGATGCAGTGCTTTCGGTTCGGTACTCATATGTATTGAACAATACAAATTTTTAATTTATTTGATCAACTTTCCTTCTGACGATGCTGTCTGTGTTGAGCGCTCAGTGGATCTGCGCTCGACAGTGCAGCCTAGGCGGAGTAGTCGAACGCAGATTCACTGAGCGCAGGGCAAGCTAGCGAGACAGAAGTTTAGCTCTCCTTGCAACATGGCAAATTGAACCTCCCCCACCCTCATTCAGATCTGGCGTTTGGAACTATTTTGGTTTTCATGTGAAATATGACCCTGAAGGTAAGCGCGTCATGGACTAAAGTAAAACAGTATGTCGGATGTGCAATGCTCAATTACATTGGTGGGAACTACTGCGTTAGCGCAGTTAGCTCGTTAACGTGTTGGCTGTCCAGCCCCAGGCACGGGGCGATCCGCGGTAGCTCGTAAACTTGCCGTGTTGTGGCGTTAACGTCATTTCAACGAGATTAACGCTGACAGCACTAGTGGGAACACAACGAATATGACTGCACATTTACTCCGACATCATCCTCGTGCAAAGACAAGTGGAAGCAGACAAAAACATCAAGCACGCATGCTACAAACTTTACCCGAGTCATTTAGACAGCCGTTAGCACAGGATTCTCCTTATGGGGAACTGATATGTTTAATATGCTGCTGAGAATATAGCCCAGAAGAAGCGTATAGCTTTTATTTTGGTAAGAGCCATTTCTCTGTAATAAACTCTCTTTTCCAAAGATGAGTGATTCCTCAATCAGATATATATATATATATATTTTTTTTTTATTACTTTGTTGTTTCAGCAACATTAAATTTAAAAACTGTACTTTTGAGTTAAAATATATAGTTATAATTTTAATAAATGACAAATTAAAAAGGCATGAACATTTTTTTTGTATCGAAAAAATATCGAACCGTGACACCAAAGTATCGAACCGAACCGAACCGTGAATTTTGTGTATCGTTGCACCCCTAATATTTTAGTAGTCATTTATCTCTATATCACTTTTATTCTACCGACTCTACATTCGTAAGAACTTTCTATTGTATATTTTTATTATAATATGACTGAGTTTAAGTTAGCTAAAAATAACTCCAAAGAGATACTTTTTCTTTTATACTTGGATTATATATGAGAGGTAAGGAAGCACTTCTTCAACTTTTGCATCAGTATTTTGTAAATAAAAGATCTGTACTTATTCTTACATTACCAGTGTGTGTACTTTATCCACCTTTGGTTGTAACATTGTAACACAACAGTAACATACTTAAAATGAGCTTATTGATGATGTCAATTTAATTTTACTGCACTCCATTTGATCTTTTGTATACATAAAGTCACAGTAATTAAAGTTGAAAACACAACAAAAACAATTAGCGAGTGAAAGAATTACATAATGACTGTGCCATAAATAAAACAAAATAAAAAGGTGAACCTCAATGAAGCAATGATTAACATAACAAAAACAAAATTAAGTACATAAGCTGCTGGTAATTGTTCAACAATAATATTAGATATCCAAAATTATATTGATACAGTTTCTCTTTATTTTTTTTACTGTGCCTTATTTAACATTCAAAATCTTCTGTAAACAAGTTAGAAAACTGGCTTATAGTAGCAGGGCAAGAAGTAGTTGTTCGGCAGCACACGGTACAGCCTCCCGCTCCACATGGCATACTCAAACATTTGTGGTCCACTGTAGAGGTAGGTGTACCCTGCAGAACAGAGATGCTACATGTTAGTGCTGTATAACAGACCAGAGGGATTTTTAAACATGTTAAAATAGCAATCATTCATTACATGTAAACTCAAAAGATAAAAACAGAAATATAAAAAACAGATATCATTGTCTCGTTTCAGTGGTCTTCAAGCCTGAATTGCTGCTCACCTCCTTGCTGCAGAGCTGCAGTCACTTTGGAGGTCATTCGCAAGAAGGTCTCATCCACCTGTTTGGGGAATCCCTTATCCATCGTCTTTGTGGCCTCATTATAACTGGGAAAAGAAAAATGTATTTAGATTCATCTAACATTTGTAATACAACTTGTAAGCTGCTGTATGAAAATCAGTTGCCTAATTTTCTCAGGTCTTAGTGGAACACACCTGTAGTATTCACTGCCTACAAAGAACAGAGTCTTCCCACTTTGTTCGTCATAGAGGGCCGCATCAACTTTCTTCACTGTTTTGGGCAGACCAAAGCTGGATATTGGTTTAGGATAACCACTTACAAGATCATAGCCGCTGAAAGCCCACACCTGCTGACCTGTGAACAAATAAGAAGTAGACTTTATAGTAAAGCTATGTAAAGGCACAAAAATGCTGACTTCAAAGGAGTGCTGCATTAGGTGGACACTGAGAAAGCATACCTTTAAAAAGTAAGACACGGTCTAATTTTTGGCTCTCATAAGCAGCATCAATATTAACAGGGGCATCGGGCCAGTTAGCTGAGATGAGAGTTTGTACAGGTGTGCTGATCTGAGGGTGTTTGCGCCAGACTAATCTGTGAACACATGCACAAAATGTAAATTAATGTAAATGACCAATCAGCCAATGTCAGAAGCCAGCTCTGCTATGAGAGATTTCTCACTCAGGTATTCAAGCATTTATTTTGTGATACCTGTCCTTGAAGAAGAGCATCTCTCCTCGCATTGTGGCAACAGCATCCAAAACCATCGTTGAATCACAGGCATCAGGAGTAGTGGGCGCTGTAGGTCCAGGCTTAACGGGATCTGGATTTGGACCTGGAAGTAATTTAATAAATATCACACTGTTGTAAGTTGTAAAATTATTTATGCACAGGCTCTTCTAAGATTTTGGTCAACTCAAATATTTTTAATTGAATAAAACCAAAAAAAGAATTTAGCACTCACCATAGAGGGACTGGATGCCATTAACGTCATCCCGGGGAAGAACATAGGTGTCAGGGTTACTGTATGAGTACACTGGGTACATGAGAGCACCGGGGTCATTGGAGTGAGACAAGCCCAGAGAGTGACCAAATTCATGGGCAGCAACCATAAAGAGGGCGTAGCCTGAAGTAGAAAACACAGAATGACAATTGGTTACAGCTAAGGATAACTCAGGTCGCACACTACAGAGTAATAATTTGGACACCACAGTTCATAAAAGTAAACAAACTTACCCGTGTTTGAGCGGAACGTGAACGTTTCATCTTCATCAAAATGGGCATCCCCTCCAATGCCATCACCGGGAGCAAATGCGTGGGCAAGAATTTCATTAGGGCCATCAAAGGGGTAACCATCACCATGTGCTGTTAGAAGATAGTGGTATTAGACTTGGCCAAACAAAACAAAAAAAAACCACTAAAAAATATAGGTGAGATGGTGAGATAGGTGGGATGGTCATGTCTTGTGCAATAATACAATAAAAACGTTCAGTGATTATATTACTTAGTGTGTTTTTAGACTCACCCCAGCGACCAAAGGAGATCATAATATCAGCAATGCCGCTGTAGATCCTTGTGAACCTCAGTGGAGTGACTTTGGCCCACACCTGCAGAGCTTTGCCTATGGAGTCATCCACCTCTGCCACAGACATGTCAGGTGTGTAGTTCTCTATCCTGCAGAGCACAACAATATCCAAGAAAATCATTAGTGTGGTCACATTTTCTCACGTTGTGTGTTATGTTGTGTCTTTAGATCATTCACCTGTATGTGAGGCTGTTTTTCTTCCATTTGAGGTTGTTTTCAAAAGTGGAGAAACGAGCGACCTGTTCATCGGGAACCCCACAGCGGGGCTTCTTCATCATGGCCAAAGTGTCAGCATCCAGAGACCCGGTGATCTGGAGACCAAAGAATCTCTGCATCTCAGCCAGCTTCTTGTTCAGCGGGCTGATGCCCCTTCTGACAGCTGGACCCTCCTCCTCTGTGAGGTTGAAGAATTTCTTCAGGTAGTTCTGGAAGAGAGAAATATTCAGAGCTTTACACTCAAATATCTGTCAGCATGTTTAAGCTCAAGAAACAAGACAAATAACAACATGGGATGGACAATTAAAATAATCACAACGTTTGTCCACTCTAGCCTATGCCAAAAAATAAAAAACAGCCAAGTACACATACCTTTGCAAAACTTTCATCTTGCCTAGTAATCTGAGATACTGGCATGCAGTAAACTGCCACTGCCAGGCCAAGCAGAATGCTCAGAGTCAAAGTCTTCATGCTTCCTCGTTGTGTGCAACTTGTGTCTCAGTGCTGTGAGAAGCTGTTATATAGGCTGGAGTTTGGATGTGTTGAGTAACTACCTACCGTCAGTGACTAACGAAATGCTCCTTTTATGGTGAAGATGGGAACTCTGGCTTTGATTGCTCATGACGGTGTTACATGTACAAAAAACCCCAAAACACTGATGTTGAATCATTGTTGCAGTTTGCAGAGGAAATTGGTCATGAGATAATTAGAACAGCCCCAACATCTGTAATTATCAGATTTTAATAATAATAATAATAATAATAATAATGGATTGGATTTATATAGCTCAGTGAACTCAGGTTAAAGTTGTTTTCCCTCTTTATGAAAGTTGTAGAAATAAAATGTAAAACTATTCCTATTTTCAAGCTCTCAAACAAAGAAAACAAGCGTCCATTTTTCCTTTTCCAGAATTGACCTCATAGCTGATTTAAAGCAGATTTAATCACATATTTGAAGATTTTCTTTGTGTGTTTTTTCCACAATTATTATTATTGTTGTTGTTGTTGATTCACTTAATTTTAATATAGGGTTCAAAGCTGGTTTCCTTCTTTTAGCTTAGCTGTTATTATTTAAAACTTAGTTTCTAGTTTTCTTTCATATTTTCTCAGTGGTATTTGGTATCTGGACTTAATAATCTCAGAACAGTTCTTGTCTCATTAAACACTTTCACCTGTGTTTTCTTGTAATGGATGTGTTAACATAAATTTAATATTCTGTCAAACACTGCATTGAGGAATTGGAAGGTTTTTTTTCACTATGAACACTTTGGTTTTTGCACGATCCAACATGATTCCAAATGAAAAGAAGTATTTTGCCAGGAATTGGTCATGGAGGGTTTCAAGTGCTGCACATCACATACAGGAAAGGAAGATTAATGTTGACATTGCCACCATTTCTGTTACAATTGTGCAACCACATCTTCTACAATGAGCCACCTTTTGAGGTGCGTGGAACAAACCCGTGGACCAAGCTGAAGTCTATTAGCTGAAGTTCTTGAAAACCCTGTCCTTAATGCACAACATGTACTTTAAACGTGTGCCTCACACAGAGCCAAGACAAGATCAGATTCACTTTACTACCTGAAGTCTTGAAATTGCTACAGTGAAGTGTTAATGTTATCAGTGGGGTGGCTCAGATGGCAGAGCAGATCAGTTACTGATCAGAAGGTTGGTGGTTTGATTCTTGGCTTCCCCAGTCTGCGTGCCAAGCATCCTTGAGATACTAACCCCAAATTGTCCTCTGATGCATTCATCGGAGTGTGAATGTGTGTGAATGCAGATTAGTTTGCACTTGTGTTTAGAAGTGCTTGTATGAGTGGGTGTGAATGAGGCATGTTGTATAGAGCACTTTGAGTACTCCAGGAGAGTAGAAAAGCGCTATATAAGAATCAGTCCATTTACCAGAAACATTAAAGTCAGTTTATTCTACACATTCAATCGTGCCCAACCGCATAACATGTTGGAAACTGGAAAGTTTTTTTTTTCTGTGAGTCAACTGCAGGTGGGTGTTTTCCACCTTACCTGTAATTATCTCAAAACACTTTGTGTCAGTGTTACACAATACTGGACACAGGGATGAAGAGTTTTGACTTCATAAAGTAACGTTCAGCCTCAGGTAAATTAGGCAACAGCAGTAAAAAGACACACACACACACACACACACACACACAAACACACACACACACGCACGCACGCACACACGCACGCACGCACGCACGCACGCACACACACACAGTGAATATGTTTTAATAGAAAAGCAAAGATATTTTTTTTTATCAGGAAAATATCAAATTTTCTTTGCTAAGTAAAAAATAAATCCCTCTGATGGAACGACACGAGCTTAAAATAAATGTTACATTTGGCTGAATAGCTCTATATCACATGTTGATGTTTGTATAGAGAGATTTAAAATTAAAATTAGCAGCAAAAATAGATTAAAACACACATTTCAAATCATGAAAACTGTACAAATTCCAATGTTACATCACTGTATTACACACTGAGGTAAGACTAACCACACACTAACCACTTCTCTATTTTCTGTAAATTGTGGTTATTACTGGACGTAAAAGTTTGTGTATGCATGCACAGCACCGTCAAGCTCCAGGGAAAGCATTACTTCGCTTATCTCCTCTCTGTCACTGTTTCATTGCCTTCCTTCACTTCACATTCCAGCAGCTCATTAACACGACTGATGGAGTGCACACATTTGAAGTTGGAGTCGTATTTGTAGTCCACGTTTCCTTTGAAGAAGTGCACAGATCCTGTGGGGAAATCAATATTCATTTAGAATTTGAAACTTAAAATGTATTGTGGCAAACTGTGTTTGCTGTATGGGGCAAGGACTGTCTGTGTACAGTGCATTCAAAAGTATTCATCCCTGTGTCCAGTATTAGTACTGCCTTGGTTATAAACCTTTATACCTTACATTTTACTCTATGTCTATATGCAAGTATTTTCCAATCACAGTTAGTGAAGATATTCTATTAATCTGAGAGTCAAACAGCAAAGGAGCAGAAAACTATGAAGTGTTAGTGTAAATGTACTGTAAATTTTGTTGGATTGAATTTCTTTTTATGAGAAATTGACATTTTAAAGGGCTCTAAAAGAAAAGTGATGTAAGTACCATCATAGAAGACAGCAGCATCTATAGGCGTTGGGATCTCTGGCCACTGCTCCTCAACAGACATTGGTGATCCCTCCATCAACCTTTGTTCCTCGTTGTATCTACATTATCACATATATTAATAAAATATAATAGTTATTTTAGAAAAGCAGACATTAATGTCAGTATTTTCTTGTTTATGGATGACAACATTTCCATGGGAAGTGTGATAAACTACATGACTACTTTACTTAAAGCACCGTTTTGATGACAAATAGTCAAGTTGGTGACAACAGTTGATTCTGCAACCACTTGTACTAGAGATGTGTAATTTTGTATTACATCAAAGCGTAAGCAGGAAGCCTGTCTGGTTTAGACTGGTTCTCACGCAATGATGTTCTGTTTCTATGTGTGAAATAATAACAGCACTCACACATAGCCATACAAAATTCTTTAAAGAAAATTTTAAAACTGCGGAATGATGGCTGCTGTCAGTGCACCGCTACATAGATGAAATGTATTTGAATTAATCCATACCTGCTAGTGTTTTTTCATTTCCATCACAATGTTCTTAATCTGAAGGTTTAAAATAGATAAATGGGTCACAATCCTGTTTAGAGAGCTCTCTGTTTGACCCATTTACTAATGCAACCACGTCTTCACTGACCACCTTACCAACTTATCACCAACCTTGTTGTATTCTACAACGTGAAAATAATGACCAAAGTCCAAACGGGGAACTAAACTTCTAATTCAAGTTCCTATTTAGAACTGACGAACTGTGCTTCAAACCCAAGTAGGCCGCTTTACATAAACCTTGTGTAAAACATCTTTGGACACAATCTTTAAAAAGTAAATATATTCTCCCAAACCCATATGAAGGTGTAAGCAGTCTTTTCCACTTTATGTTGGCTGCAGCTTGTTGTTGTTTTATTATTACTCTTTAACATATTTTTGCTGGTTTTAACAGAAGAGGACAGTCTGGATCTCTTATATCTGATTGCTCTTTCATCTATCAGGAACACCCATCTATGTAAGATCTCAGCAGTGTGCAACTGCTTATACTAGATTGGGGAGCAGTGGCCAGGGATCCCAACGCCTATAGATGCATCTGTCTTCTGTGATGGTAGTTACATCACTTTTCCTGTCATCTCATTGCATAAAGGTGATGCCAGTACATAAACATGTCTCACACCTCTCCAGGTACATCAGTAAAATTTAAATGAAAAGGTTCAAGACGTGACAAATTAAAAATTAAAGGGTGGTTAATCAGCTTTCAACTCTACAAAAACAGAGCATGCACTTACAAAAATACATACATGGAATAGGCCTGCAAACAGTCAGACTAACCATCCATTACAAAACTACAGTACACTGGCACAGTGATGTACTGAAACATGTTTACTGTGGTAAAGTATGTAGTACAGTCATTGTACATATGTAATTGTTGTCAACATTTACATACTATGATGTCGAAAAAGGTAACTACCTGTGCTCTTCGGATCATGGTAGACACAGTGAATCTACTGTTTGGTTGTACCCTTAGTCTGGCCTCCTTCATTGTCATACTATGGACAAGAACATGGACAATCACAGTAGCTCTGATTTCATCTGATATTACTGTTCTTTGTCCTCGCTGACCACCTTGACCTCCTCTCATACGAACTCCTCTTCTTGGATTTCTAACCATTGTAGTGCCTCACAAACCAGTGATCTGGCTTATATGTATCCTTACATCATTAGCCACAAGTGTGATAAATTTTGAGTTGTGTTCAACCGGTGACACCTGAGCGTTAATTGTGTTTGACTTTTGCCACCAGTGCTCACCATTATGCAACACAGGTGCATCACAATGATAATATGTTGACAAGATGTGTCTAAACAGGTGAAAAGTGCTTATGGTTTTGCCAAAAGAGTGACTGATTCAATAAGTGGGTTCAGGCAACTGAGACTTTGGTTCAAACAATAGAGTTTTCGAGAAAAACTGTAACAAAGTGGAAACACTAGGAGTCAAAATGTATCACACACCAATCAGAAACTTTGATGGATAGACAAAAGTCAGCTCATTCAGGTTTGAAACAATGGATCCAAAGACATGCAGAGCAAGAGTTTGAGGAGGACGAGGAGGTCTAGGACACCAGGGAATGAGGAGGAGGTGGAGGTAAAGGAACATAATTGCCCATTGGCTTATTGTAAATGTCCCTGGTCAGCAAGGAGGGAATGTCACTCTGTGCGCAGCCATCAGCCAACGAGGGTTACTCCACTGCCATGCCATTCTAGGACCCTATAACGCTATGCTTCTCATTGCTTTTCTTGATAGTCTGAGATAACATATGTTCCAGCGGGACTGCAGGGAACCAGCACAAACCAGAGCAGTCCCACTGCGTTGTTGTTTGGGATTACATTAGCTTTCATCGCATTGCTATGGTTGATGACTGGTGTTCTAACATCTTTCTGCCTTCATACTCTCCGTTTCTAAACCTGATAGAGGAGTATTTTGGGCATGGCGGTGGAAAGTGTACGACAAAGAACCATATGTCCATGTGCACCTCCTCCAGGCCATGGAAGATGCCTACCTTGACATATCAGTATATGCATGCCAGTGTGGATCAGGCATGCATGAGGATTTTAACCCCGCTGCCTGGCTAGGGCCAATATAGCCTGTGATGTGGATGAGATTCTCTAGCCTGACCCAGACCACAGACAGGATGCTGAGGTGGACTAATGTTTTTGGTGTGTGTTATACTGTATGGTACATGAATAAAAATGTGCCACTGTATCTACATTGGTTTCATCTTTTTTGTTCATGATTTGAAAAGGTTTTTGAGGGGAAGAACCACAAGGAACATAACTTGGCAGTTTGGGGAATATTGTTTTACATTTATTGCACCAATGTGTAAGATTATGTTGTCATGTGTGTGTTTGGGGCCTTGTGAATGCTGTCTGTGGCAAAGTTTGGTTTTTCAGCAAGAGTGATTGGTTTTGAGTATAGAGCTTCATTTTGACCTAACAATACGGTGTTTGGGAAATTGGGTGAGACGTTATGGATTTGTGTTTACTGTTTTGGGAATACGAGGCATAGTTTCAAGAAATGTGTTTAAGCAATCAAGAAAAACTGTAATCAGCTACCATCTCTCCTATGGATTCTTTAATGTCTACAGTCTCAGATCAACACAGCCCTGCCCTTCAGCACTATCAGCAGCAGGAGCAGCAGCAACCCCTCAACAGCAACATTGTACCTAGGGCTGCCACAAACGATTATTTTGATAGTCGACTAGTCACTGATTATTTTTGATTAGTTGACTAATCAGATCATGCATCAAATGGATGTAAAACGTACAGCTTATTGCACCAGCAGCATCTGCTCTTATATAACTATCATTAGCTTACATCTTTAAGTGTTTAAGGTCTGTGCTAACTAAAAATAAAGACAAGATGATATTTCACTAAATTTTAATGAAATCTGCAGATAGTTTCGGTGAAGTTTATGAAAATATGTTAAACGTTTATTTTGTGACCCAGAAAGAATAATAAGAGTAATATTAAAACTAACTAGCTGCCGCCATTGTTGGAAACTGAGCTGGGCTGCGCTATGAATTGTGGGACACAGCTTCTTCTTCTTCGGGGTTTAACGGCAGCTGGCATCCTTGTACATGCAGTGCTGCCATCTTCTGTTTCAGTCCGTTATTACACTCTTAAATCCTGCTACTTATTCCTGCGTCTCTTGGGATCTTACAAAGCTTCAAACGACGCGTCGACTATTAAATTAGTCGTCGACGATTTTGATAGTCGACTAATCGTGGCAGCCCTGATGACAGTGATATAGTGTGATGAGATTCCATATTAGATTCTTGATGAATGTGTGTTGTTGTTCTTCACCCTGGTTCTATGTGCCCCTTTTTAACTTTGAGCACCCACCCCTTTCAACATCTCTGCACGGCCCTGGTGTTCAAAATTTTGCAAGCGAAGTCTCTGTACTAAGAATTGAGGGTTTTGTTATTCATAATTTCATTTAATTCTAGTTTTGTTTTGTGTATTTTGTTCAGCATTTCCTGTTCCCGATGGGACACGTAGGCTTCTTCTAAAGATTTTGGGGGTTTTTTCCAATTCCTGAATATTCTTTTTTTTTTTTCTTTTTATGTGATGAGAAAGAAATTATTTTACATCTCATCACAGCTTTCCCTGCTTCCCAGAGAACAGATGTTGATGTTCCAACGTCATTATAGTCTAAATATAAAGTCCACTCCTTTTATAAAATGTTGAATAAATTCTTCATCTTTGAGCAATGATGTATTAATCTCCAGTTTTTACTTGGTGGAATGTTCTTCTGATGTATTAGTGTTAACGACAGAGGAGCATGATCGCTGACAGCTATAGGGTGTATCTCAGTGTCTGAAATGTCACTCAACAGTGAGCTGCTGACTACAAAATAATCGTGATGAGAGTAGGAGTGATGGACATATGAGAAGAAAGTATATTCCTTATAGTTGGGGTGAAGGGAGCGCCATGCGTCGCCAAGACCAAAGTCGCTCATCTACTGTCTGATTATTATATTTGTGGACCGCAAATTGTGCTGAGTTCCTGCTGTATTGAGGCTATCCATTTCTTCATGTAGTCCAAAGTTGAGGTTGCCCCAAGAAGTGCGCAATCTGGGTGTTCAGAGAGTGCACTAAAAAAAAGTGGAAGAAGCTATGTACTTACATAGCTTTTTGTTAAGTATAGATAATTTAATGATTAGGAATCTACCCTCTGGATCTATAAATGTGAGTACTGAGAAATTAATATCTTTATGTATTAAAATTGCTTCTCCCCTTTGTCTAAAGCTGTAGGAGGCGAAGAACACAGTGGGAAACTCAGGTACTTTAAGTTCATTTATAGCTGTGACAGGTCTGTTTGTCTCTTGTAATAAAACAACGTCTGCCTGTAGTTTTTATATTTATATTCATTTTTCCTGCAGTGTATAAAAATTGGTGTATTTCAAAAATAAACCTATTAAGACACTCAAAATAAATTTCCTGTGGTGGGAAACTATTTTGTGCAACTTTTTTGTATTTACAGTTTTGAGAGATAAGCCTCTTAAATTTCTCTAACTAGAAATATATGTTAAAAAAACAAAAACGATTTTCAATCTTTTTGTAGTTTATTGCACTTTTCTGTTTATGTAGTTTACTATGCACTTAATGCAGACATATTATTAAAATTTGGGCTATAATGGTTGTATTGATGTACAGCAACTTGAAATGCTCCCAAAAATGGCTCCACAGCATGTAAAAATATAATATAAGCTCTGGCGGACTTGGTTCTATGGTAGGTCTTAAAGGGTTAATCTAGCCCTCAGATGTCCTTAGGGACATTTATTGTCTTTTGCATTTTTAATTTTAAACCATCTTCACTGTGTTGAGTGGAATATAGCCAAATTTGTCAAAGAATGTTTTTTTTACTTATTTTTTTTAATTGTGGTGTCAATTCATTAAATCAGCCTAAAATGGCTAAGTTACAGAAATCCATCCACCTTAGTCCCTTTGGACAAAAATGTCCACATTGAAACCCATTATAAACGCTATTTTTCACGCCAGAAAAATTACGGTCAAAGGGATCGTCAGGTTTCCAGCTTAGGTTTCGTTTTGGACTACAGGCCTTAGAGTTGTAATTTTTTTATTTGTCCACCGGGTGGCGCCCTTGCTTCACATTTGACCTCTGCTGGAAAACAGCGGGCTGCTTGGACAGACCTGCCGGAAATGAAGCCTCATTTCCGGCGTGCAGCAGCGGCTTCGCCCGCTGATCGGGCGGGACCATTTTTTGGTCCCTAGGACCATGAGAGGGTGCATTTTTTTTTTTAGTCAACAGGAAATGACGTATTTGTTGTCACGTGGTATCGGACGTGTGGGCTGGAAAAAGCAGTCCCCGGTGATCGTGCCCCGGTGATCGTCGCGACTTACCCCGGCAACATGCACTTATTTCGGCCTAGAGGAGGAGCATTTGCCGCCTGGAGACCATTTTCTGGTCCTGAAAAAAAAAAAAAAGGCGATCGAAATGACTGTTGCTGCCAATCTTTAGTCCATCTAAAGGCCTAATTATAATAACAATCAAATATTACTTCAAATGTTTTTTTGGGAAAATATTTAGTTTTTTAATTTTTTTTTTTTTAGTTTTTTTGTAATTTAAAGGGTTAAAACAACGAAAATATAATTAAAACTTTATATGAATATTTCAGGGAGAAGTAGTTTTAAAAGACTGACCAATTTAAAGTGAAAAAAAAAATTAATATTTAATATTTTTATTGCACTTTTTGGGGAATTGTCCTTAGGCATGCATTTTTTAATGTGCTCCTGCAAAAAAAATAATGGCAGGTCAAAATGAATTTTGGTGCCAATCTTTGACCCATCTAAAGGCCCAATTATAATAACAATCAAATATTACTTCAAATGTTATTTTTTTTAAATATTGAGTTTTTTTGTTTTTGGGGGCTAAAAAAACAGGGCGCTCATGAAGTAAAACTGGGGTTTAAAGGGTTAAAACAACGAAAATATAATTAAAACTTTATATGAATATTTCAGGGAGAAGTAGTTTTAAAAGACTGACCAATTTAAAGTGGAAAAAATATTAATATATAATATTTTTATTGCACTTTTTGGGGAATGGACATTTATGTCCATTAGGGACCAAGGTGGATGTCTTTTTTAGGGATCTTAGGTAGTATTCATTGTACTTTGCAATTGCACCTATATGCAATCTTAACTTATATTATTATATTACCGGAATAATCTTCCAGTTGATATTCCCGTGTCTGAATTATTTGATCTTTTAAATTACGATCAATAACTTATTTATTTAACTTAGCATTGCCGATTAATTAGTGCTTTGTTTCATCTGGTAGTGTTTTTTGCACTTTACTATTGCATCTGTTAGATTATAATATTATTTTATGCCATGTTATACCCCTAACTAAAGATTGTGAATTATTATGTAGTTTTAGTTTGCATTATTCTCCTGAATTAGAAGAAGCTGATAACTATTGCATTTGTTAAACTGATTTGCATTACATTAGACTGCTGATTTATCCTTTAATTTTATGTAATTTTATTTTTATTTCCTACTATTGTATTTAGAAGCACTTTGGTGTACCTCTGGGCCCTGTTTCAGGAAGCCGGTTTGGAAAACTCAGAGTGAAAAACGACACTCACGGTTGAGTAACCCCGAACTGTCCAACTCGGAATATTCGGTTTCAGAAAGGCTGATAACAATTAGTTCAGTCAACGCGGAGTTGCTTTAACCCCAAGTGAAGCGCGCGGACGAGGATACATAAAGCCCTGATAAGCGGAGCACAGATTAAGCGAGTCACCATGGAGACGGAGGGAAAGAAGGCGCGGTCAATGTATTTCACAGCGCTTGAGGCCGAAATTCTGATGGCAGCATATGCCGATAACATGCAAATTCCGCGGAAAAAAGTAACACAGCCACAGCTGCAAAAGCATGCATGGCAAAACATAGCCGACAGAGTCAATGCGTGAGTGTTAATTTAAACATTGATCGAGGGATTTCCACCCATTTAACACGTTATTTTATCATATGTTATTTTATTTGTTATTTTATACATTTTATTTTGTGACGTGATGTGAGCGCAGGTGCAACCCAACAGGCCCCAAACGTTCCTGGCAGCAAGTAAAAATGAAATATAAAAATATAGTCCAAACAGGTAAGGTGTAATTGTATTATGAGCCATAGTGCTTGGTCTGTTTGTCCGATGTAAATCAATTGCAGTTAGAGGCTACATTAATTTTCTTTCTGTAAGCACTTATTGAAATTATCTGAGCACATTACAAGTACATATTTGCTTACTCTGTATGCTCAAATGTGGCCCGTTATAGCCAACAGAAAAAAAGCGGAGGCCCGAAAAACAGGTGGGGGTCCTCCACCACCACCACTCACAGAGGCTGAGCAGTTGGCCCTCAGCCAAAACAGTGGGCGCCCTGTGGCCGAAGGCATCTCTGCGGGGACATCCTCTGAGGCAATAACCCCGCAAGACACAAGTGCCTATAGGGGGTAAATTCAAAATAATACATGATGTGCATACATCCTTTCTTCACAGTCACCTTCGCAGTGCTACTCATTCATTTGATAAACTCTTTACCATAATGGATTATTTTGTAGTGAAGTTATTTTCCTACTGATTTTGCCTTCCCTCAGTCTTGGTTGTCTTTGAGAGCATAATGACAATGAAGTGTAAGGTGATTGGTATGTTTGTTAATTGCCATTTGGTCCCTTGTAAGTTATAAGTGACCTGTATAAACCTCATATTCTATCAGTTGATGGTGATGGTGTACTGCATCTGGTGCAGCCTCCTGTTGAGCCAGACCAACATGCAGTTGTGAGTAATACTCCACAGATTATATGAGTTTACAGTAGAACAGCAATGTTGTTTATTTCCTTACTACAGGAAAATAATGAAGAAACATTGACAGCTGTTACAGAGGAGGAAGCAACAGAGACACTTTATGAGGTTTACATCTTTTAATACTTTGTGTACAGGAAATACAGGCGACCAATAAAGCCAGTTGAACAAAAAATCTGTTTATTCTTCTTTCAACATGTTGAGGTGATGGGTCAAAAGAAATGATTGTGACATATGGTGTCTCTGACTGCTCTTCCATCTTGTATGTCCGTGGGAGGGTCAGGATGTTCATGGTTTGGATCACTGCTGATGTTTGGTTCAGAAGGACAGTGTTCTCCTCTAATTGTGGCAATGTTGTGAAGAATCACACATGCCACAATAATGTCACATGCCCTTTCTGGGGTGACCCTGAGTCTTTGCAGGCACTGGAACCGGGCCTTAAGCATTCCGATAGTCATTTCAACTCTGGCTCTTGTCCTGCAATTAGCCAGATTATATCGCTGCTGTGGGCCCGGTTCAGGGTCAGAGTAAGGGGTAAGCAAATAGGGTAAACATGGATACCCCCTATCACCAAGCAAGTAGCCAGTGAACTCTCCTAAGACAGAAGGATACACTTCAGTTCAAATGTCCCTGAAGCAATTGGTCTTTATATATTTTAAAGTATTCTCAACTCACCATGTCCAAATTTTGTGCTCAGTGTACATTCACGGAATATTTGTGAGTCATGGACAGAGCCTGGCCACTTGGCTTCCACATTTGTGATAATGTTGGCAGCATCACATATGATCTTCACAGTGCAGAGAACACAAATTAGCATCCATTACTATGATGAAATAATTTGTTAGTTTGACATGCTACAGGGAACTATGTACCTGTACATTAATGCTGTGGAAAGACTTCCTGTTCACATAGTCTCCTTCATTTACTGAAGGAGCAATGATTGGAATGTGAGTGCCATCTGTACAGCCAATCACGCCTGGGAACCGTGAAAATAAATGTAAAATTTAAGTAGTAGTCCAAGTATCACCACATCATACATTAAGTTTTGGTCATCCTGATACCTGCAATTTTGTGGAATCCCTCTTTGATAAATCTTGTGGGTCTATGACCGGGGAACACCACAAATGAGTACAGGAGACGTTTCAGTGCAACTGTAACATTCCTGACTGCCCGACAGACGGTAGCCTTGGAAACGTACTCAGCGTCACCAATATTATACAGAAAGCTCCCGTTTGCAAGAAACCGAAGTGCAATACAAATAATATGCAATGAACTGAGAGCATGTCCGCGATGTGTCACATGCGTAATATATGGCCTGAGGATGTTATCCAAATAACTTATAGATTGTGCTGAGAAACGGTAACGTTCGCACAGAAAATCATCAGGAAATGATAAAATGTCCAAACGCGCTCTGATCACTCTCTCCCGGCGGAGAGCTCTGCGGAGAATTTGGGCTTCACGATCTACTGGCTCTTCAAGGAAGTGGTACGCCATGTCCGACACTTCCTACTGTCAGGTTTCCGACAAAGGGGCGGAGACAGTCAGGGTTAGTTGTAGTAAACCTGCTAGGGGGCAGGTTAGCTTCACGGCGTGTGTCGTCATAGTGACTCACTCAGGCTGCAGCTGAACTCGCTTTGTGAAACCGAAAACCCAGAGTTTTCGTTAACTCAGGCTATACTTACTCAGTTTTTCCACTAAACCGGCTTCCTGAAACAGGGCCCCGGTCTTTAAATAATAATAATAATAATAATAATAATAATAATAATAACAATAAACTTTATTTATAAAGCACACTTAAAAACCAAGGGTATGCCAAGGTGCTTAACAAGTAAGAGAGTATAGGAGGAGGATAATAGAAATAGGACCAAAGCAAGTAATACGTATGCAAGAAGATAACTGTCACTGATACATAGGAAAGCAACAGGTACAGAGCAAACAAGAATTTAAATGAGCATAAAAGTGCATGATATAAAGTCATAAAATAAATATTAACTAGAGGGAAAGGCAAGATTTCTAATGTGTTATAGAAATGAAGTTGTATTGTATTGTTCACTTCACCATCCTTCTTCGTTCGTCGCGAGCCGCCGCTGCAGGCCTGGGATTCAAACAGCAGAGAAGGTGGTGAGCTGGAGATTGGAGGAGTAGTGAATGTTGACAGGGAGCCTCCCATTCTGATCACCGGAGACTTGGACGAGGACCATGCAGTTGATTCATTTGGCCAGAGTCACGTGATCAGTGACGTCATTAAAAAGCTTCATTAAATGCTTTGGTTCTTGATTCGGTGGTTTATAAGGAAGTGAATCATTTGCGGGATTTGTGGAGTTTTTTGATGGTGAGAGACAGCAAACCAGTGATTATTCTGTTGAGAGATATGCAGCCAGCCAGGGTGGAAGGAGGTTCTGTCATGTGGGAGTATTTTGAGTTGATTTTGGTCACAACAGAAGCATACTCCATAATGAGTTGTGCATTTTTATATGTATATTATATGCAATTTTAATCTATTGTATTTACCAACATCAAGAAGTCACAAGCAAAGGAAGACCACACCGTGGCACAAGGAAAGTTTATTGATGAAAATTATTTATTAAACAAATAAACATAACAATTTCTTCACCCCCAAAAATACATGTTCAAAGCAACACAACGGTGGCCCAACATCAGATAGATCTGCTGTCAGAGTTATATTGTTGGATTGTTATTTTTGCTTAGAAACATATAATCATATATGCTTAGAGGTATTTAATCGATTGTATAATGACAGGATGTCTGATCCTTAGTAGTCTACAAAGACTCTGTGTGCGTTCCAGAGCACTCTGGCATACACACACATCCTAAGGTCATGAGAGAGGTCGTACCTTCTTTTTCTGATTTATAGTATAGGAGGACACCTACTCTGTGTCTGTTTAGGTGAACTGTTGGACTCACGGGCGCCAGCAGATCATTCACAGGGTCACATCTTGACACACACACACACATACCTACACTACACACAGACGAGGTACTCTTTGTTCACAATGTGTAAGATGTCATATGTTAAGGAACCTATGCATATTCATGTAACCACAATAAAAGGCAGTGCTACAGGGGAGCTGACTGAGAGTGACTGGGGTTCGAGCGGCAGGAACAGCGCTCGTCTCAGTCAGCAACAGGTTTGTGCCAACATAAACCTAACAACTGTGAACTCCACTCTGTAGCATGGGCAGTCATAATGAAGCAGTTCATTTTATTTTGTGGATTCAAGCTGCTCTTCATATTTTTGGCCACCAGATGTCACCAAAGACGACTGTGTTGAAAAGCTTTGAGTAATGAACACAAGCTTCAATGATTCAGAAAGCTTCATTTGGCCATCACTAACACTAGGAAGCTAGAAAACTAGAAACCTGAAAACTAGAGACTAAGGACGAGGATCACAGGGAGCTCAGAGGAAAAAACACAGCACAGTAAGGGTACAATGGAACAACTAACAGAGAAACAAAGGACTTAAATACACAAGCAGGACAATGAGACGATTGGGAACAGGTGGCAACACAGCTGGGACAAATAAGACCTAATGAGACAAGGGAAGCAAAATCAGACACACTGCACACAGGACAGGGACTATCAAAATAAAAGAGGAAACACACGACAGGCGCAGAGGCACGCCCTTGACACTGAATAGGACAAACACGGCGCACAGGGACAGGAGTAACAAACTGCGACATGAGACACAACTAGGGAGCAAGAAAATAAACATGACAGAATTAAACCTACACTTAACATCAGGGGCACAGGAACAAAACCTAAGAACTAGAAATCTTTGATAAATCTTTGTTTTTACTTGTGAACTATGTAAGCTGAGACCAATGAACTAATGATCACGGTATTCAAAATCAAAGCTGATATTTTCTGAATTTTTCTCTCAATAGTTAATATGATATTTTTTATATGATTTTACTGTAGTTCAGCCACTTCCATTATGAAATAATTAGAACTTAATTCGAATAAAAGTACTCAGAATGACTTGTAATATTTTTGGTGATCCTGTGACCTTCCCTCATCACATCAAAATGCTGACATATCATTTGTGTTTTGTGCAAATTAGCAAGCGTTAGCATGCTTGTGTACTAGCTAAAGCTATAGGGTTAAATGTGATAATTATTTTATTTTTATATACGCTAAATATTAAGCATAAGAATATGCTAAAGTCACCATTATCCATTAGCACAAAGCTGTAATAGTTTCAGGTGTAAAACTCGCAGATAGTTTTACTATTACCATTTTTCTTTATTTTCTGACTATCACTTCCTACATTTTTACAGAAATATCTCTATTTGTATAACTGCATTATCAAAACAGCTCATTACTTTAGGTTTAAGATATTTGAGGTGAGTTGTTTCCTGTCACTGTGCATCTATAAACACCAACTCTTTCAGTGTAGTTTGCTACATATATCTGTAAGTCGAAGGTGCAGCTGCTGTATTTTGTCTACTTATCTAGTCCAGTGTCAGGCTTCACCAGAGTCATTCATACCTATTTAGCATCACCAATTAACCCAACTACATGCATGTCTTTGGGCTGTTGGGAGAAATCTGAAGTACCTACAAAGGGAAAAGATCCCAGGATGGATTTAAAAATATAACCTTCTTGCTGTGAGGCAATAGCTCTAACCACTATATCACTGTGCTGTCACTGCTGAAGTTCTGTTTTTGCATATTGTGAAGCAACATTTAAAACAAAACAAAGTATGCTAACGTTGTGTTATTCAAAGGCTGCTTGAACAAAAGAGGCACTCTAGTGCAGGCTTTTTTTAGAATCATTTATCTCTTGTATTTTACTTTTATTCTACTTGTTCTGCTACCCTACATTCCTAAGAATTTAATTCCAAGTTAAAATACAAATTGTATTCTTTTCTGTTGTGGAATTTTATTATAATATGACCAACTGTGTTTCAGTTAGCTAAAAATCACGGGTCATTTACTCACCAGAGGGTTGGTGGTTTGATCCCAGGCTCCTCCAGTCTACATGCCAAATATCTTTGGGCAAGATACTAACCCCATGTTGCCCCCTGATGCATCCATTGGAGTGTGAATTCGAGTGAATGTCAGATAGAAGCACTAAAAACCTTAGATAATGTGCTTGTGTGAATGGGTATGATCGGGTGAATGCACCAGATGTAGAAAGCACTTTGAGTACTCAGTGAGAGTAGAAAAGTGCTATATAAGAACCAGTCCATTTACCATTTAAAGTCCTTTAATTTTTTATTTTTTATTTTTTTAAATCGACAGTGCACCATATAATCCTACGGAGCCCCGCAGGGGACATGGGAGAAAAAAAAGATTAAGACGGACTTTTGCGAGATCTCGCAAAACAAACTCGGGATCTCGCAAAACTTTTGCGAGATCTCACAAAAGTTGAATTCCAACAATGGCGGCAGCTACTTAGTTGTAATATTACTCTTTCTGGGTCACAAAATACACTTTTAAGATATTTTGAGGCGTGAATGTAGTTGGTTGGCTTCGAGCTGGCGGCCTCCGAAGAATGCGGCTAAAACTTTGGCGAGATCTCGCAAAACTTTTGCGAGATCCTGAGTTTGTTTTGCGAGATCTCACAAAAGTCCGTCTTAATTTTTTTTTTCTCCCATGTCCCCTGCGGGGCTCCGTATAATCCGGTGCGCCTTATGTATGAATTCTGGTTGTGCTTACTGACCTCAAACCGATTTTATGTGGTACAAAGCGCTCAAAAATCTGTCAAAAAACATTTTAGTACGACTTTGCTAAACTACGAAGCCACAGGCTTAATGGATTGTCGGAGCATTATGACTACTGTAGTCAGGAGCCTCGCAGAGTAATCTGGGTCCTAAACTCCGTCCATTTCAGGTCCCAAAGTCAAACAAACACTGCGGCATCAGTGAGAGTTAAAAACTGTCTAAATTCTTTCATCTTTAATAAAATGATCAGTGTTGCTGCTTTACCAGGTGTAACAATTAAGTTTAACATCCAGGCATCCATGAAAACAGAATTTAGTAAATTTAATGGAGTTAGAAGTTAGCAGGAAGTTAGCTCGCTAGCTTCCACCTAAACATGATATAGCATGTTCTGAATGAGAGATTTCTGAAAAAATTCAAACGTACAGCTCTGCTATCACTTCAAACATAAATGAAGACAGAAAACTAAACAGCAGTGGCGTTTGTAGGGTTACTGAAGTTGGGCTAGCTGGTATATAATGATGTGCAACATGATCGCTAGCGACACAGCTATGTTAGCATAACATAAACACAGTGAAGCTGGAGGATGAACGCTAACTTTTTTCCACTCGATAAAAGTTAACGTGAGGGTTCCTGATGGTTAGGGACAAATGCAATGGCATGGCAGAATGCTGTAAACGGACCAAACTTCAGTCAGGAGAACAACTGAGATAATCCATCCACAATACGAGGTTAGTCATTAATATACTGCAACAACACGGGAATAGAGCAGCTGCGACAGAATTCAGTATTAATGATTCAATGGTACGGAAGTGGAGGAAGCAAGAAGAATGAGTTGAGTAAAGTTTGACTTATATGACTGCTTTGTTTGCTTAATGCGCCTTATAATCCGGTGCGCTTTATGGTCCGAAAAATACGATACTATTACTTGAGTAAAGAAGCAGTTCTTCAACTTTTGCAGGAAGATCTGTACTTATACTTGAGTTACCAGTGTGTGTACTTTATCCACCTATGGTTGTAACATTGTAACACAACAGTAACACATTTAAAATGTGCTTATTGATGATGTCAATTTATTTTTACTGTACTCCATTTGACCTTTTGTGTACATAAATAGGTCAAAACACAACAACAACAATTAGCGAACGGAAAAATTAAATAATGAGTGTGACATAAATAAAACAAAATAAAAAGTTATGGTAAAGCTTAATAAAGTTAACATAACAATAACAGTATTAAGTACATACGCTGCTGTTAACTTTTTAACAATAAAATTAAATATCCAAAAATATATTGACACAGTTACTCTTCTTTCTTTTCTTTTTTTTTTACTGTGCCTTAGCATTCAAAATCTTTTCTAGTATTTGGTGCAGGGCAAGAAGTAGCTGTTCCTCAGCACACGGTACAGCCTCCCGCTCCACATGGCGTACTCAAACATTTGTGGTCCACTGTAGAGGTAGGTGTACCCTGCAGAACAGAGATGCTACATGTTAGTGCTGCATAACAGACCAGAGGGATTTTTAAACATGTTAAAATAGCAATCATTCATTACATGTAAACTCAAAAGATAAAAACAGAAATATCAAAAACAGAAATCATTGTCTCGTTTCAGTGGTCTTCAAGCCTGAATTGCTGCTCACCTCCTTGCTGCAGAGCTGCAGTCACTTTGGAGGTCATTCCCAAGAAGGTCTCATCCACCTGTTTGGGGAATCCCTTATCCATCTTCTTTGTGGCCTCATTATAACTGGGAAAAGAAAAATGTATTTAGATTCATCTAACATTTGTAATACAACTTGTAAGCTGCTGTATGAAAATCAGTTGCCTAATTTTCTCAGGTCTTAGTGGAACACACCTGTAGTATTCACTGCCTACAAAGAACAGAGTCTTCCCACTTTGTTCGTCATAGAGGGCCGCATCAACTTTCTTCACTTTTTTAGGCAGACCAAAGCTGGATATTGGTTTAGGATAGCCACTTACAAGATCATAGCCGCTGAAAGCCCACACCTGCTGACCTGTGAACAAATAAGAAGTAGACTTTATAGTAAAGCTATGTAAAGGCACAAAAATGCTGACTTCAAAGGAGTGCTGCATTAGGTGGACACTGAGAAAGCATACCTTTAAAAAGTAAGACACGGTCTGATTGTTGGCTCTCATAAGCAGCATCAATGTCAACAGGGGCATCGGGCCAGAAATTTGTGATGAGAGTTTGCTGAGGTGTGTTGCTCTGAGGGTGGTTGCGCCAGAAGAATCTGTGAAGACACACAGAAAATGTACATTAATGTAAATGATCAGTCAGCAAATCTCAGTAGCTCAGGTATTCATGCATTTATTTTGTGATACCTGTCCTTGAAGAAGAGCATCTCTCCTCGCAGTGTGGCAACAGCATCCAAAACCATCGTTGAATCACAGGCATCAGGAGTAGTGGGGGCTGTAGGTCCAGGTACAATGATATCCTCATTTGGACCTGGAGGTAATTTAATAAATATCACACTGTTGTAAGTTGTAAAATTATTTATGCACAGGCTCTTCTAAGATTTTTGTCAACTCAAATATTTTTAATTGAATAAAACCAAAAAAAGAATTTAGCACTCACCATAGAGGGACTGGATGCCATTAACGTCATCCCGGGGAAGAATATAGGTGTCAGGGTTACTGTATGAGTACACTGGGTACATGAGAGCACCGGGGTCATTGGAGTGAGACAAGCCCAGAGAGTGACCAAATTCATGGGCAGCAACCATAAAGAGGATGTAGCCTGAAGTAGAAAACACAGAATGACAATTGGTTACAGCTAAGGATAACTCAGGTCGCACACTACAGAGTAATAATTTGGACACCACAGTTCATAAAAGTAAACAAACTTACCCGTGTTTGAGCGGAACGTGAACGTTTCATCTTCATCAAAATGGGCATCCCCTCCAATGCCATCACCGGGAGCAAATGCGTGGGCGAGAGTGCCATCAGGGCCATCAAAGGGGTAATAATCACCATGTGCTGTTAGAAGATAGTAGTTTCAGGGTTGGCCAAACAAAACACAGACACTAAAAAAGCTTAGTGTTCCTGACTGATAGGTGGGATGATCCTGTCTTGTGCAATAATACAATAAAAACGTTCAGTGATTATATTACTTAGTGTGTTTTTAGACTCACCCCGGCGACCAAAGGAGATCATAATATCAGCAATGCCGCTGTAGATCCTTGTGAACCTCAGTGGAGTGACTTTGGCCCACACCTGCAGAGCTTTGTCTATGGAGTCATCCACCTCTGCCACAGACATGTCAGGTGTGTAGTTCTCTATCCTGCAGAGCACAACAATATCCAAGAAAATCATTAGTGTGGTCACATTTTCTCACGTTGTGTGTTATGTTGTGTCTTTAGATCATTCACCTGTATGTGAGGCTGTTTTTCTGCCATTTAGCGTTGTTATCAAAAGTGGAGAAACGAGCGACCTGTTCATCGGGAACCCCACAGCGGGGCTTCTTCATCATGGCCAAAGTGTCAGCATCCAGAGACCCGGTGATCTGGAGACCAAAGAATCTCTGCATCTCAGCCAGCTTCTTGTTCAGCGGGCTGATGCCCCTTCTGACAGCTGGACCCTCCTCCTCTGTGAGGTTGAAGAATTTCTTCAGGTAGTTCTGGAAGAGAGAAATATTCAGAGCTTTACACTCAAATATCTGTCAGCATGTTTAAGCTCAAGAAACAAGACAAATAACAACATGGGATGGACAATTAAAATAATCACAACGTTTGTCCACTCTAGCCTATGCCAAAAAATAAAAAACAGCCAAGTACACATACCTTTGCAAAACTTTCATCTTGCCCAGTAATCTGAGATACTGGCATGCAGTAAACTGCCACTGCCAGGCCAAGCAGAATGCTCAGAGTCAAAGTCTTCATGCTTCCTCGTTGTGTGCAACTTGTGTCTCAGTGCTGTGAGAAGCTGTTATATAGGCTGGAGTTTGGATGTGTTGAGTAACTACCTGCCGTCAGTGACTAACGAAATGCTCCTTTTATGGTGAAGAGGGGAACTCTGGCTTTGATTGCTCATGACGGTGTTACATGTACAAAAAACCCCAAAACACTGATGTTGAATCATTGTTGCAGTTTGCAGAGGAAATTGGTCATGAGATAATTAGAACAGCCCCAAATATGTAATTATCAGATTTTAGTTCATTTGATTTTTATTCAGATCTGACTTCCATATCCCACAGTGTGAAGAAAATCAAATTGATTTAATGATTTTATGAAGCTCACAGAAGCTCAGCTTTCAACTTTATGAAAGTTCTAGAAATAAAATTAAAACTATTCCTATTTTCAAGCTCTTGTGCAGAATTGACTTTATAGCTGATTTAAAGCAGATTTAAACATATTTGAGGATTTTCTTTGTGTGTATTTGTTCCAGAATTATTACTATTTTTATCACTTTATTGTAATTTAGTTTCCAGAGCTAGTTTCCTTCTTAGCTGTAATTATTTAAAAATTATTTTCTCAGTGGTAAATGGCCTGTATTTGTATAGCGCTTTACTTAGTCCCTAAGGACCCCAAAGCCCTTTACACTACATTCAGTCATTCACCCATTCACACACACACACATTCACACATGGTATTTGGTATCTGGACTTAATAAGCTCAGAACAGTTATCACAGTTAGATGTTCTTGTCACATTAAACACTTTCACCTGTGTTTTCTTGTAATGGATGTGTTAACATAAATTTAATATTCTGTCAAAGACTCAATAGAGGAATTGAAAGTGTTTTTTTTACTATGAACACTGGTTTTTGCACGATCCAACATGATTCCAAATGAAAAGAAGTATTTTGCCAGGAATTGGTCATGACATTGTCAACATTTCTATTATAAAAAAATTCAAGTCAGTTTATTCTACACATTCAATAGTGCCCAACCGCACAAAGTTTTGGAAACTGAAACTTTTTTTTTCTGTGAGTCGACTGCAGGTGGGTGTTTTACACCTTACCTGTAATTATCCCCAAACACTTTGTGTCAGTGTTATAGGAAAACTACATTTCTGTCAGTGTTACACAATACTGGACACAGGGATGAAGAGTTTTGACTTTATAAAGTAATGTTCAGCCTCAGGTAAATTAGGCAACAGCAGTAAAAAGACACACACACACACACACACACACACACACACACACACACACACACACACACACACACACACGCACGCACGCACGCACACACGCACGCACGCACGCACGCACACACACACAGTGAATATGTTTCAACATAAAAGCAAAGATATTTTTTTTTATCAGGAAACTATCAAATTTTCTTTGCTAAGTAAAAAATAAATCCCTCTGATGGAACGACACGAGCTTAAAATAAATGTTACATTTGGCTGAATAGCTCTATATCACATGTTGATGTTTGTATAGAGAGATTTAAAATTAAAATTAGCAGCAAAATTAGATTAAAACACACATTTCAAATCATGAAAACTGTACAAATTCCAATGTTACATCACTGTATTACACACTGAGGTAAGACTAACCACACACTAACCACTTCTCTATTTTCTGTTCAATACATTGTGGTTATTACTGGACGTAAAAGTTTGTGTATGCATGCACAGCACCGTCAAGCTCCAGGGAAAGCATTACTTCACTTATCTCCTCTCTGTCACTGTTTCATTGCCTTCCTTCACTTCACATTCCAGCAGCTCATTAACACGACTGATGGAGTGCACACGTTTGAAGTTGGAGTCGTATTTGTAGTCCACGTTTCCTTTGAAGAAGTGCACAGATCCTGTGGGGAAATCAATATTCATTTAGAATTTGAAACTTAAAATGTATTGTGGCAAACTGTGTTTGCTGTATGGGGCAAGGACTGTCTGTGTACAGTGCATTCAAAAGTATTCATAATGAAAAGGTTTAAGTACCTTGGATAGTACTGCCTTGGTTATAAACCTTTATACCTTACATTTTACTCTATGTCTATATGCAAGTATTTTCCAATCACAGTTAGTGAAGATATTCTATTAATCTGAGAGTCAAACAGCAAAGGAGCAGAAAACTATGAAGTGTTAGTGTAAATGTACTGTAAATTTTGTTGGATTGAATTTCTTTTTATGAGAAATTGACATTTTAAAGGGCTCTAAAAGAAAAGTGATGTAAGTACCATCATAGAAGACAGCAGCATCTATAGGCGTTGGGATCTCTGGCCACTGCTCCTCAACAGACATTGGTGATCCCTCCATCAACCTTTGTTCCTCGTTGTATCTACATTATCACATATAATAATAAAATATAATAGTTATTTTAGAAAAGCAGAGATTAATGTCAGTATTTTCTTGTTTATGGATGACAACATTTCCATGGGAAGTGTGATAAACTACATGACTACTTTACTTAAAGCACCGTTTTGATGACAAATAGTCAAGTTGGTGACAACAGTTGATTCTGCAACCACTTGTACTAGAGATGTGTAATTTTGTATTACATCAAAGCGTAAGCAGGAAGCCTGTCTGGTTTAGACTGGTTCTCACGCAATGATGTTCTGTTTCTATGTGTGAAATAATAACAGCACTCACACATAGCCATACAAAATTCTTTAAAGTAAATTTTACTTATTTTTTTTAAAGTTTTCAACAGAAGAGGACAGTCTGGATCTCATATATCTGATTGCTCTTTCATCTACTATCAGGAACACCCATCTATGTAAGATGCCAACAGTGGAAATAGTTTCCTGTCATCTCATTGCATAAAGGTGATTCCAGTACATAAACATGTCTCACACCTCTCCATCTACATCAGTCAGTAAAGATTAAATGAAATGGTTAAAGATCAGACAAGTCTTGCTACAGCCACGATCAAAAGTTTAAGACCACTTGTGAAATGACAAAAAAAATCATACTTTGCATATTTCAGTTTAAGCGTTGTTTTCAATAAATTACACGCTCAAAAAATGTTTTGTCTCACTCCCATTTCTTCTTGCTGCATGCTGAAGCTCCACTAGGAGCCTTATTAAGATCCAACTGTGCAAAATATGATTTTTTGCCATTTTACAAGTGGTCTTAAACTTTTGATCGTGGCTGTATATTGTTTTTAACTATTTTATGTATGGTGATCTTTCACGTTTTGAAGTAGGTAGGTGGTCAGCATAAAGACTGAAAACTGGACTAAAGAGCTTTATGATCTTACATACCTCCAACACTCATCACCAGTGAAGAACACAGTATAGCCCTCATCTCTGAAGTGAAGAGCAGCATCTACAGATTTTATTCTGGAAGGGAAGCCCAAGGTTGAGATGCTTCTAGGGAATCCTTCCTCAAGCTTTAACTGCCTCAGCATCCAGTACTGATTACCTGAAACAAAAACACTATAATAACACATGTACACATGTATTTTAATCTACTGCCAGACACTAAACCGATGGGTTTGTAGATTTTTTTTTACCCCTTTTTGTGTCTTTACCTTTAAAAAACACAACAACATTTTCCCACGTATTCTCGTAAACGGCATCCAAGTTGGCCGGTACAGTGTCTGGCCAAAGACTGCTAATCAAGGAGACACGCGTTTCCTCAAATTCAGGATGTTTGCGCCACATAAACCTGAAAAGCAGGAAGGCTATCTCAAATGAATATTCAGTTTTTCAGTTCAGTTTTCCTGTAATCCTCGGACCAAAGAGACACACTGAGAGAATTATGTCCAAGACTGCACAGATTTACATACCTGTCTTTGAAAAACAAAACTTCCTGTTGTAGTTCTGTTACTGCATCAAAGGACAAATACGGATCACATTTTGTAGGTGTTTTTGGAGGAGGCCTTTTTGAGGTCAGTGAAGTAAAATTGGGATTGACTCCTGTACACAGCAGAGAGGAATAGAAAAGGACACTTGATTACCCCTGAAAATAAAATATTGTAAATATCTTTTTTTAAAGGAAGAAAGAAAACAAAGAAAAAGGAAACAAGAATAAAAAGAAAATTACTTGAAATGTTTGTTTTACTGTTTCTGTCATATGTTTTACACCATGATGTCATTTTGCCATAATGATTTCAATCCGTTGTTCTTTAACCAAATTGTATTTAATCTTATAAGAAAACAAAATAAAACAATTGTTGTAATTGTCTAATAATGTCTAAAACTAATAACAATAATAATAATAATGAGGATTAAAAAATACTTAAACTATTGAAAAGAAACAGAATAATCTGAAATATAAGATATGAACGGATATTAAATAACTGATGGTGGCCAGTTTATAATGGTTTTGAGCAAATCAATATCACTGCAAGTTTTTGTTACACATAACAAAATTAAGCTTATGTGTGATTTCACTAAGGAAGATCTGTAATCACTGATCTGGCTGCTTTACTGGGTGATGAGCTTCTTTTCTGTTGTTTACATGTCTACAGCTTTCCCACACTGTCAATCTCAATATTCATGTTCTTAATCTAATCCAATCATCTTCTTGCCTGCCTCCTTCGAGCCAATCAACCTCTGCTTTTAGACCCTCTTTCTTACAACCCACCTCCTCCCCATCTCCATCACAGACACATTACTCAGACCTCCATTCAAGCCGGGGGGGTCCTGTCCTAACATCTAGTCTAATTGCCAAATATATTCATTTCTCTATTTCAATAAATTATGTTCAATTCTTCTAAATGACCTCTTGTTATTGAATTATTGCTGGATTGGATGTTTAATGCAAAACCAGCCAAAATTCTTGTGGCTGTTCTTTTGTCAGTATTATTATTATTTTATGTACAAACTTTCCATTTTAAAACTTCAAAGTTATTCTGAGGCTAGCGGGCTTTGCTTAATATCTTGTAATGAAACTGCGGCTAATGGTAAGCAACATTTCTGAGCTCAAGCATCGAAAGTATCCAGCAGCAACTCACCATACAGTTTTTGGATGTTTTTGACATCATCAAAGGAGAGCTGGGGCTCATAGTTGGGGTCAAAGTTATATGCTGGGTACATGATAGCTCCAGGATCAGATGAGTGGGACAAGCCAAGCGCATGGCCAAATTCATGGATTGCCACAGCAAACAGGTTGATACCTGGAGCAGGAGCGCACATCATGTTAGTACTCGTGTGATGCAGGAAGGCTGTAACACAAAAGTCCCACCCATGTTTCACTAAATCACTCCAGGTTAGGTCAAATTAATGTTCTCATTCAGTCCACCAAATATGTAACTTCTGTAAAGTGCACTGTATTTCAGTCATACAGCATCTTGACAATAAGCAAACAATTATGACACACAAAACACACCTGCTGCTGCTTTCTTACAAAAAGTTCATAAGAATGCAGGTACCACGTTGATTCTGTCTAGCTTCATGTTCAGAGAAAAATTTGTGACACATGTTTTTAAATTGTTGCTTTTTGGGGGGGTTTGCCCTGGTAATACCGGTAGAATTAAAACTCCAGTCTTCATCAGAATCAAAGTGGACATCTCCACCAATGTGAAGCCCAGGCATAAAGGCGTGAGCCAGGACTCCTCCTCTGCCATCAAAAGGTGAACTATCATTATGATCTGCAACAACACAGGGTGCTATTATTTTATTATTTAGTAAATCCTTTACGCCTCGCTTTACCATCTGCTTCATTATTATACATGGATGAGGAGAACAGTCTTTAAAGCTTACCTCCACTATAGAAAAAGATGTCAATGTCAGCCACGGTCATGATCCGGTTGCGAAATTTCAGAGGTGTGACGTTGGACCAAAGCTTCCATGCTCTTCTAAAGACTTTCTGAGCCTTCAGTGCTGGGATGGGGAGTTTCTTGCTAACTGTTCTAATGATAAAAATCACCATTAAATGGATTCACCTTTACTGATGTGACACATTGAATTTGAATGTTTTTTATGTTATTTTGAGAGACTGACACCCTTAAAATTCTGAACAGTCATTCATGGTATTCATTCAGCCCTACTTCAATCTGCTGTCTCCTGCCATAACATAGCTGAAACCTGGTAGATCATTTATTACCCTGCTCTATTTTTTAACCAGTACTGAGATTTATAACCAAAACAGCATCAGACTCATGTTTGAGGCTAACATTCTGATCAGCCTCAGCTGTACTTTGTTAACAGCTAAGCTAGTTAACGCTGTGAACGCTAATCTTGTGAAGTAGCATTTACCATATTGACTACAGAAATCAGTTTTATTGTTTCTAACCTGTAGCTGATCCTCTTCTTCGTCCAGCGAACTGTTTCTCCAACTTGCTCCACATCTGACAGTCCACAGCGTGGCTTCTTCATCACTGCTAGAGTCTCTTCTGTGAGCTCTCCACTTGGAAGCAAACCAAAATACCGTTGCATCTCCTGCACCTTTGTCTTCTTATCACAGGATCCGGTTGTCAAATCATCATCTTTACTTATGTCGGTGGTCCTCTTCTGTCTTTCTGCCTTGGGCTGGTAGCCATAGAAATGCCGCAGATATTCCTGAAGAAAAATAACCGGTATTGCTAAAGTAAATCAGTTGAAATAAACATCTTTACTTTGCTGTGAAAAAGTGTTTCCCCCCTTCATCATTACCTTTTTTGCATTTTTGACACACTTAAAGTTATAACACACCTGCCCATCACGCCTTAGCTGCTGCTAGCCAGTGTTAGCAAAACTTTCTATGAAGTGGATCTGACACTGCGGTGCTCTGAAACTTTGCAAATATACTCTCATATGATGTGAGAATGTGGCGTCACTTGGTGAAGCAGACCCTTCTCAGTTGATAAACCATACACTTCATATGTTGAAGTTCTGTTCTCCTCCACCTTTGGGGTATTACTGTATGTGGAGTATGTGGCTAGTCTCTAACCAGATATATAGGATGTGATTAGGAAGAATGACGATGTCAATCATTGCCACTGTATTCAAGATGGTGGGGCAACATGGTGGCTTCCACAAACTGGTGCCCACTCCTGGAGGAGTTAATTCAGAATGTAAAGCTGGTAGTTACACACTAGTCAATGAATATTTATGAGTATAACAACCTGTGTTGTATTTTTAACAACTGAGTTTATCATTAAAAAACTACATTTTGTATTCAGTTATTTTTTTTGTCTAACATCAAAATTCATTTGATGATCTGAAACATGTAAATATGACAAATACACAAAAAATAAGGAATGATGGCTGGGAAAATGCTTTTTTTCCATAGCACTGTATAAAGTACAAATGTTCACACATTGCCATTGTTGCTGTGGAGGAACACAAATGCGCAACCAGGCCTGAAGTAACTTTACAGTAAGAATTCCAGAAATGTCCTCAGACCTTTAATGATAGCACCGTGCAGAAACACTTTAGCACTCATGTAACTGCAGGTGTCAACATCAGACACACTCAGACTTACCTGTGTACAAGTAGCTGTGTTTCATACTCTCCCTCAGTAGAATCATTGTTATTAATATTATTAAAACTCCATAGAAGGACACCAGGAGCACACATCAAATTTATCTTTAAAATTGGTAGTAAGTAAATGGTTCATAAAGGATTTGATAAAGATGTCTTTTAAAGCTTGTTTGAAATAAAGCGTAAAACTTTCAAATGCACTTCATCAAATAGTAAAAATTCTGTTATTGAAATCAGCTTCAGCATGAACATGACAAGAGTTCTAACAGTGTTATTTATTCACTGCTGCTGTCTCCTGACTGCTGTGTTATCTTGCAGTCAATGTTTTCTTCAGAAGTGGTTCACAGGCATTCACAGGGCACCCTCATAAAGAATCATTATCAGTGCACCACATTTTTCCTCAGGCGAGGCATCAAAGGTGAAGAAGACAAACCAAAAATGAATTAGTTATCCAATCAAGTCACTATATCAAAGAGATTTCTAACAACTTATTATTTATTAAAAGAGAGAGAGAAGAGTTGGTTGGTTTAAGTCATTAAAATAATTAACTGTGTGCAATAATCTAAAAGTATAATCTAATTATATTTATGAAGCCGACTCTATGCAGTTTATAAAAAAAAAAACTTAAATTCAAGTCCAGGCAGGACCATTTATCAATATTAACTCTTATTTTCCAGTGTCTGTAATTCCAACCTAAAACGACAGTTTCTTAACGAAAAAAATATATTAAAAAATATATAGTAGAGCACAGATGTACAGTATAGTATTACTTGAAAAAAGTGTTGATAGTGTAATCTGCACAAATTGTCAGTCAGGTATAACTGCATGTCCTACCCATACACACTGAAATTAGGTTATTGGCTTTCTTCACAAAATGTCAGTTTGATAATGTTTTACTCCTTGAAATACACAGTGACCAGGCCCCACATACAGCAAATTCCTACAAGCAGCAGTCAATATTGCACTTGAAGTAGACAATAAAGTGGGGTTCCAGATTAAACCCCTCTATGAATAAAACAACAATATCGCAGTGCAAAGACCTACAAATATAGCAGCATGCCTTCTTTTCTCTTTTGTTTTTTCTTTTTTGTTACAGGGATCATATCCTTCCAAAAATGCACAATACCTCTGCAAACTCTTGGTCAGCTGCAGATGGTCCAGGAGGAGGTTTCTTTGGCAGATCTGCTATCCAGAGAGGCAAAGCCATCATTAGAGTTTGGCTGGACATCACAAGAGGCAGGAAATAAAACCAGAGCATCTTCTTTAACTGTCAAGTATCCCAGCAAGTCAGTATGTGTTTGAGATGCACAGCTGCTGATATACAGTGCTGTATGCAAAGCTGTGGCATGGGTCACATGTTAATTATGTGCTCTTGTCCCAACAAGAACAGGAAGGTGTTTCAGTACACAGCATGGTATTCCAGAAAGTTTCTTCAAAGAAACACCAGAGCCCTTATTTATAAAGCTTCTCAGGAAAGTGTAGGAAAACAGTCCTAACTGGCCCAAAATTCTTATGTATTCATTCTGCTTTTTTATCAACATTCCTGCCATAGTAGCTACTCCTATCACATCCTGCAAAATTAAAATCACAACGGATGCTACAAAGATTAAATTCAAAGTTCTTTAGAATGACTCCATTAAGCATAATCTTGCTATGGTATCTGAATAACACTGTCCATGCTACGAAGAAGAACTCCTTTCAGTTCCTGAGTTGGATAAAGTTCCAGTTAAAGCTGTTCAAATTTGAGACGCTACTACTCTCATATCATATCTCATATCTGTGTAATTTGCGTATATACTGTATATTCTGTGTATTTATTATCTCACTCTTATTGCCTGTTTATGCCCTGTCCTTATCTTCAACGTCATGCTGCTCTGTTGTATGTTAACTGCCCCTTGGGGATAAATAAAGTCTTTCTGATTCTGATATCACCACACTGAATAGGTTTTACTTGACTTGCCAGAGAACCAAAGCATCATGATTGGACAATGCAAATTATTATCCAGTTTTTCTTGTCCATAAAACCTTACACATATTATAATATCATTTGTGTGTTTTCTATTTGTTTACTTAATCCATTATCCATGAATTTGCATATTTGAAGCGCTATGGAACATCCATTTAATCATCGCGGTTAACCGAGAGTCAACAACTACGACAGCTAGCCCAGAGGCATGCATTAATGATAGTACTTACCTTTACTGAAATGTCTGCCAGTTAAAAAAACAGCTATGCTGTTATCCTGCATTGCTTTTATTTTTGTGCGCATGTCTCCTTTAAATAAAGAAAATGATAATGATGTCACAAATAAGACAATAAATCAGCTGAAGTGGAAAAAAATGATGTGAATGTAAGGACATGTATAGATTATGTGTCATATTAAAATTTTTGGCTAATGTTGTTGGAACATCAAGCTGACATTTTAAAAGGATTAACAATTCCAAAATAAAGTCAAATTTAAATGCACATGTCACTGTCAACGGGCGCCGACTGTGCGAGAGCGTGAAACAGAGGTGTGGACACAGAAGGAGGCGGAGCAGACTTGGACCAAAAGCAAACTGTTTTATTTAGGCCGGTAAACATGAAAAAAGGTGAACACAGGAGCGACAGCTAACCTGTAACCAGTACTGGGAAACATAAATAAGATAACTGTGACTAAACATCATAACTGTGATAACAATGACTCGACGTGGTAACACAGACGTTGTGACAAAGACAGAATAGAACACAGACTAAATACACACAAGGGGCGATCAGGGCAAGTGGAAACACAAGAGGAAACAGCTGACACAAATGAACATAATGACACCACAGGGGAAGTGTAAAAGTAAGCACATTCAAGAAGGGAACGCTAGACTTTCAAAATAAAACAAAAAACACAGAGACGTAGGCATGGGAGCACAAACGAGACAACATTAAACACACAGGCACGAAATACATGACAGACCACCCAGAGAAGACCAGAACAGACTTACAGTAGAGGACATAGATGGACCTAAACTAGAATAGACTCATCTAAAACCTAACTAATAATGCAACACCAGAACTACACATATATTTATAAGAAAACACAATTTACAAAACACACTCAAAATGCTGGGTCAGACCCAGCCCCTGACAGCACAAATGTTTCAACAGTGACTCAGTATTTGGTTGATTTTGATTGCTGTTATCTGCTGATGTTATTGTGTTGCCACAAGATAACGCTGGCTATGTGGATACGTTTAGAGTAATTGCTTTCTTGAGAAATTAGTGTAGTGTAGTCTGAAATGGGCGCCAAGTGTAACTTGACCTGGAGAGCGTTGCACAAGAATTCCAATGTGCATGGACTGTTGGTCCTAGGCGCCAATGGCAAATAAAAATCTTGAATCTTGAACTGGCAGAGATTCACAGGAGAGAAGGGATGAAAAATGTTTTGCTTCAGGTAAGCATTCAAAGGGCAAGACAGAGCAGAAATAAATTAGTCGTCTAATTCAGTTATTATACTTACTTGTTCATTTCTCAAATTTTTACTTAATTGAGTTTCATCAACAAAAATACGTAACTGTTCCCCTGTAATATTCGAAAATTTCCTGGCAGCTCCATTTGCTCACATTAAAGTGTTATTTCACAGTGTCTGTGACTGCAATCCAATAGTTCCTTATTGTAACTTTATGTTACAATGCTTTTAGCGATTTGCTTTTCATTTGACTTTATTTCAGTGTTCAAAGTGGAGTCTCCAGCAAGAGTTTATTATAACTGCATGTCTTATCCCCAATTTCAGGTTTCTTGCTTTCTTGAGTGTGCGAGTTTGGCATGAGTCAGTCACTGCTTGCATCACACACGACTCATTTTTAAAACTGCCACTGTTGACAGCAGCTAAATATTGTTCTTGGCCCCATAAACACTGGAAACCACGCAACACAGTATAAACACAAAGCAACAATCATCAAAGTACTTCAAAGAGTCCATACGATACTAACAACAAAATCAATAATTGTAGGGCTATGATTATTACTTTTGATCATTTAAATATATTTTGCAAGCAATTAATGTGCAGTGATATAGTGCTGTTATTACAATGAAAGACTGCAGCAGCACTTACAATACATTACTGATAATGTTGTTATTTTACAGTGTATCTAGTGTAAAGTGTCACAGTATGATACTGTCAGCTGATTGTTGTCACTGTAGTGTTCTTGCTTTGTTTTTTTAAACTGTAACAACATACCAGCTTTGTCATAACTGCTTCACTATGTGCATCCCATAATTATACTACTGCCGCTGTATTCATTTTAACAGCTACGCTGAATGTGAACACAGCCCGGATGTGATTCATCACTACAGTAATCTTGGCTATGTTTGCACAATACCAGTTAAACCCTAACACAGGGACACTGGAAACCACAACTAAAAAAATAACAATAATAGTACTATCGGTGTTTCTTCTTTTCTCATTATTTTTTATTTAAGCCCAGTAGGAAAAGTTAAAATATTATTCATGAACAGACAAAGAACAACTGCACATGTATTCAGTAATAAAAAGTGTGTCAGGTTCCTGGATGACGTCAAAGCCAGCAGACATGCTGGAGGTGCTCTCAGCTCTTTTTAGCTGTTGGGCATTTACAGCAACTCAGGCATTCCCAACATGAGTCATCTTGGCTTGACAATGCCTCACCCAGAAGTAATCTGTGGGACGCCCACCTGAACCGGCACCACAGCCACCATGCCAGCCAGCTTTTGAGGAGCAATTACTGAGTCAGAGGGAATGGGAAACTTGGGAAAAGTTGTAAATCACGCTCATTAGGGCTCGATTACACATCATGATACTGGCTCAGATATCTTCTTGCTGTCCCCATGCACAGGCTTAAACCTCTTCTTGTTGTTCTTTGGAAATATCTGGTGATTGATCCTGATTTAAAGTTAGCCCTTTGTCTAACTGATAGTATATAACGTGTGTTATGAATGCATGGTGCACATTATGTTGCGCATGACTTTGAGAAAGATGAACATATGGAAATAATTTATAGTTCTTTCTTTCTGACAGTATAACAGAGACTATTTAGAACTATCCATCCATCCATCCATCTTCATCCGCTTTATCCGAGGCTGGGTCGCGGGGGCAGCAGCCTAAGCAAAGAGGCCCAGACCTCCCTCTCCCCAGCCACCTCCTCCAGCTATTTAGAACTATCTGTATTTATTTAACGTCAGCTATTAATATCAAAAAGAGTCTTTGAAACTTGAAAGAAACAGAGAAATTATACATCCCAGCCAACAGGATAAGAGTGGGAATTTTTACAGACTGCTCACTTCAGTTGAGTGGTGTTTTCGCCTCTCTGTCACCACACTAGTGGTGCCAGATGTATCCATAAAACTTAGTGGAATTCCCCTATGGGTCTTTTTACAGCTTATGATGAGGATAATATGACAGTTTCTTCAGTAACATCCCACATACCACAACCCTACTGAAAATGAGCTGACTCTAGAAGGATACCTCAATACCACAGTGTTTGTGGATGATACCCAAACACTTATTGTCACAACGGGACTGCACGGACTCACGCGCAGGCTCTAAGTTTTGAAAACACAAGAGTCTTTATTACAGCAACACCAGGTGATCTATTTACAAAGGTGAGGGGAAAGCTAGGCTCCGGGGGTCCACACACAAATGGGGAAAGATGCTGAAAGTCCACACACACTCCATCCACGCTTCACGCTCCTCTTCACACTCCACGCACACTCGATCGCTCGGGAAACACAAGGGTTGGTCCAGGGAATCTGGACACAGAGACATGAAGGGATTACAAAGGAAGATCGCTGAGAAACACTCTAGAGTGAACTGAGCTGGGGTTACACTGACGAGGGTCGGCAACGGTCCAGCGACGAGAAACACAGAGCTGCCATCTTAAAAAGGAGCTGGAACACTCTCAGGTGATGAGCCACAGGTGCGTGATTGCGACCAGGTGCGTGGGCCAAGGGCAGGAGCCCACAGGTGAGCTCCGCCCAGGCAGAGGGAGGAGGGAGAGAGAGGAAGGGAGAGAGCAGGAACAAAAATGAAAATAAAAACATATGTAGCCATACTGAGCCAACCGGGTAGGCACAGGGACCCTGACACTTATTCAGTGAAGCTGAGGTTGTAATTATGAAGCTGAGGTTATAGTTATGTTGTAATATAGAATATAACAGTCCATTCCAAGTACAATGCAGTCAAATAAATGTGGGCACACTGACCTACTTACGTGCTGTTAAATATCAGGATTTAACTCATCTTCCTTGCAAAAGTAATTTAAAGAAAATGGAATTAGATGTACCCAGTTTAACAGTAAGAGGTCTTAGACAGTTAAAATATTGGGCAAAAGACAACATCAAAGAAGACACTCTTCTGGCTCGGTATTTGGACAAGGACATTTTTGGAGTTTCCTCATTAGTGTGTTTATAAATCAAAGAAAAAGGGAGACTTTGTGCCAGGCCTTAACTACATCCTCACTCAGTTTGTGCTTATATCTGGATGGGTTGTAAAAGTGTCCCGATATCAAAGATCAAGGGGAATGTGCGGAGCTTTATTAACTACAGATATAAAGTTAATGAGTCATATCCTGAAGCTATGTGAAAGACTTGTTGAATCTAGGTTAAGGAGAGAGGTGACAATCAGCAAGCAGCAGCATGGCCTAATGCCAAGAAAGAGCACTACAGATGTGATGTTTGCCTTATGAGCATTGATGGACTATAGAGAAAGTCAGGAGTAGTTGCACTGTCTTTTTGGATCTACACAAAGCATAAGATAAGATTTTCACTGGGAGTGAGCAGACAAGGCTGAGATGACTTGGACATGTGCAAAGGAGGGATAGTGGACACACTGAACAAAGGATGGTGATTATGGAGCTGCCAGGCAGCTGAAAAATAGACCTCACAGGAGGTTCATGGATGTAGTGAAGGAGGATATGCAGAAGATGCTAGGGATTGGTTGAAATAAAGGCAGATGACTGACTGAGGCAACCTGTAAACACAAAAACTAGAAGGTTGCTTTTGAGGTATGTTTCTAGGTTATTGTCCATCTGTAGTGTAAAGTGTTTTCTGAACCTGAATTTGAGCAAAACATAAACTTCCAAACTGAGTGTGTTACTTCCTATGGCAGACACAGCATAAATAAACTCCTGTGAGCCAGTTCCATTGGAAAGGATATCACATCATCACACTGCCCATACAAGTTTGATGGTGTGATATACTTTAGATCGTCTTGGTATTCGGTAGTATAGAATTTAATCTTGATTCCTTGTTGTTGCATGACTAATCTGAAAGCTTATGTAATCTTGCCTTTCTGTTCTTGAGTATTGTTTGTGTTTTGAGGTAAAGTGACTGTAGTTATATTTATAAGGAAATCTCTCAATTTCTGACTTTAGTTGCCTTCAATGGGCTTCCTGGCCTAGTGTTCCTGATTAGGCCTTGAGTTAAGTTTATGCTGCAGACAGCTGTGTTTGTTTGTTTGTTTGTTTGTTTGTTTGTTTGTTTGTTTGTTTGTTTGTTTGTTTGTTTGTTTGTTTGTTTGTTTGTTTGTTTGTTTGTTTGTTTGTTTGTTTGTTTTGCCCGATATTGATCTTTAATTCTTGCCTTAACACATTTTGGAAACTCGTGTTTCACACTTTGCATCAACTCAGGTCCTTTCATCACCTTAATGTATCATGAATTAAGAAGAAAACTTGTCACAGTTGACTATCATTGTCATACACTGGGTTATGTTAGTGTTTACATTGAGCCGTGGTGTATTGCGGCTTTACGCCATCTGATATGCTTTTGCGGCAGGGTGGCCTAGTGGCAGTTTTTTTGATGCCGAGCACATGTTCAATAAAGCAGCGTTATAAGGAGAGCTACCGAGTGGCCATTCTACAATCATACTTCGTAACTGTCAGTTTTCCAATTACTCATCTGCAACACAGCTGCCAATAGAGCAGTATTGTGGTGTGCTACACAGTCAAAATTATAATAATTGTGTCACTGTCACCTTGGACATGATTATATATGGCAACACCACATCACACATCCTGTACTATCCTAAATAGTCCTTCATTAATTGCTGACCTTTTTAGAGACTAATGGAATCAGTGAGAAATTCTGGGTTTAAACCGCGCCACAGTACCGATACAGCGCTATTAAGAGTTTTTAATGAACTGCTTTTAACTGCTGATTCAGGGCGCTCAGTGGTCCTAGTTTTATTAGACTTAACGTCGGCTTTCGAAACGGTTGATCACAATATTCTCCTGGCAAGGCTAGAACATGTAGCTGGACTTAAAGGTAATGTCCTTTCATGGTTTAAATCATACTTATCTGAGAGGTCTTTCTCCGTCACAATGAGGAAATACTCTTCCTCTTCTGCCCCTTTCCATTGCGGTGTCCCCCAGGGCTCGGTGCTAAGTCCTACATTATGTTCTTTGTACATGCTGCCCTTGAGACTCATTTTCAGAAAGCATAATATCTCGTTTCACTGCTACATCCAAATTGACTCCCCCCAGAATCAGGATGTCCAGTCCTCATTAGTGCCTTTGTTCAACTATCTGCGGGAAGTTAAAGCTTGGCTATTACAAAACTCTCTAACTCTAAATGATAATTATTGTTTTTGACAGTCCCATTCCCCTGGACCAGCTAACTAATACACTGGGGTCCTATGCCAGCCATCTCTCTTATACTGTTAGAAATCTTGGCGTGGTCCTGGGCAGCTCACTCAAGTTAGACAAACAAGTTGCCTCAGTTGTGAAAACGAGTTTTTACCAGCTACGTCAAATCTCCAAAGCAAAGCCCTGTATTCCACATAAAGACCTTGAAAAGCTTATCCATGCCTTCATTACTTTGAGACTAGACTATTGCAATTCTCTGTACACGGGCCTCCAATTCTCTCCCCTCCAACGTTTGCAATTAGTTCAAAATGCCGCAGCACGCCTCTTAACTGGCACCCGAAGGCATGATCCCATCCCCCCACTTCTAGCCAATCTACACTGGCTCCCTGTTAAATACCATATTAAAATCCTTTTGTATACTTTAAAATTTTAAATAACCTGGCACCCAGTTACCTAACAGGCCTTCTCAACGTGTAGAGCCCCAAGAGAGCGCTCAGATCCTCTAACCAACTGCTCTTAGTGCAACAAAGGCCCCGACGAAAGACTAGAGGGGACCGAGCTTTTGCAATTGCTGCACCCAAACTCTGGAATAATCTTCCTATCGATGTCCGCATGTCAGATTCCATTCAATTGGAATCTAGACTTTGAAGCAAATTAGTTTGGACATCCACCTGGTCTGCAGATGTGCTATGTAACTGTAACTATAACTGTTTTTAAATGTTTTTAACTGTTCTTGTTGCCTTTGTTGTAATCTGCTTTGCTACCTTGTGTGAAGCACTTTGATGGACACTGTCCTTTTTAAATGTGCTATAGCAATCAAAGATTGATTGATTGATACTGAGAGTCAAATTCCTCCGTGTAAACTACGCTGAGAAGAAAGACAAGTATCTGTTTTGTTTTGTTGTTGCTGTTTGTTTTTTATGGACACATTTGGGCTGTGTGTTACTGATCAAGCACTTAGCGCGTACAGAGCAGTAAAGAAAAGGTGAAACCAGCTTTACACTAAGTTCAGACACTTTATTCAGAGATGCAGTTTTACATTTATATTACTATAACTATGCCAAATTTTTATGACATGTGGCTGAACTGCTTTTTTTTGGCGCATGCTCTGCCACATACAAACACAGACACACACCTTTATTAGATTTCTGGAACCTGTTGGCACTTCACTGAAACAGGCTCAAGTGACTAACAAAGGACTCGTTGACTAATGGAGCAAATCAGTGACCTCAATCAGCGCAGAAAAGTGGTGACGTGTTTTGAGATCTGTCACCTTCTTTAACCCAGACCAAGCCTTCTTTTACTATTATGCCTTACACAGAGGTACAATAGCAAACATTCTTCCTCAATGTACTGAAAGGTTTCTCAGCTTCTGCATAGTTTGGACTGTCAACATTTGGTTATGCTGTGTCAGCTATTACATGTCTTTTATTTTACGAGGTTCCATTTTTTATATGCCATGTTTTACGTATCAAAAAATGATTTGAAAAAAATAATCAGGTCCTTTCCAAGTATTAACATTAGCTCAGTGCAACTCCAGATGTACAACAACACATGACCTATTACACTATGCAGTTATTATTTAACAAAAAATAAGCCAAAATGCAGAAGAAGTGTGTAAAAAACTAACTTCACTTGCAGCCAGATACTGTCAAAGGAGGTAACACCTCAAATCTGATGAAACACCTGGCGACACATAGCGTTTTTTTAAAAGCCGAGAAATGCGCCGTATTTGATAGTTTGCTGCAAGACCTCACACCGTGCACATCTACTGCGGGTGGGTTGCCTGTTATCGGACCCGGAGTTAGCAACATCCCCCAAAAACACGTCCTGGCCCCTAGCCCTGCCAGTGTAGCAGAAATGATGACGGATGATGATGGCAGCAGCAGCAGCCGTTCTTCTCTGCGTGAGTAGCTTTTCTCTCTAAAATTATTACCACTAATGGTGATAATCCACGAATTCTATTTAAAATTTTTAACTCTGTGGTGAACCCCCGTCCCTCTATGCCACTGCTGTCTTCCCCGGGTCTTTGTGGAAAATTCTCAAACTATTTTTTAGATAAAGTTTTATCCCTTAGATCTACTCTTCCTCTGGTGACTGATTGTATGTCTACTCCTGATTGTTCGGCCACTTTTTATCAATTTGAACCCGTTTCTCTCTCCACTCTGAAGCGTCTAATTGATAAATTGAACAATACTAACTGTGTACATGATGCTCTCCCATCCCGTATTGTTAAGGATTGTTTCAGTGTAATTGGACCTTGTTTATTGTCCATATTGAACTTCTCCTTGCTTTCTGGCTACGTACCTTCAGCTCTCAAGCATGCCATAATCCAACCTGTTCTAAAAAAAAGGAACCTTGAGCTTAGTGATTTTGCCAATTTTAGGCCAATTTCTAAGCTTCCCTTTCTGGCTAAAATACTTGAGAAGGTGGTTCTGCTCCAACTGCAGACCTACCTTGATGAGAATAATATAAATGATAAATTTCAATCGGCCTTCAAACAACATCACAGCACAGAATCAGCATTGCTTCGTGTTTTCAATGATCTCCTACTAATGGCTGACAACGGACGCCCCTCAGTCTTAGTGCTTTTGGATCTATCATCGGCATTTGACATGGTTGACCATAATATCTTATTAGCGAGACTTGAGCACACTGTAGGCATCAAGGGCGCTGCCCTGGATTGGTTTAAATCCTATCTCTCCAATCGGCTCTCTACGGTACATCTGGCTACATCCTCTTCCTCGGCTGTACCTGTTTGCTGTGGTGTCCCCCAGGGATCTGTGCTGGGCCCTACCCTTTTCTCATTATATTTGCTTCCTTTAAGTGCCATCTTTGAGAAATACCATATTGCTTATCACTATTATGCAGATGATATCCAGCTCTATTTTGAGCTAAACGACGATCTTGCTCTGTCTCTGAATAGCCTCCGAGAATGCATGTCTGAGGCCAAGAAGTGGTTGTTGTCGAATTCTCTTATCCTTAATGAGAAGAAAACCGAGATTATGATTTTTGGTAGTAATGCCCTTCGTGCCAAACTCCGCGATGCCTTTGGTTTTCTTAGTTGTTCTCTCTCTGATACTGTCAGGAATCTGGGTGTCTTATTTGACAGCTCCTTTTCACTTGACAAACAAGTGTCTGCTGTTGTCAGATCTAGTTTTTACCAGCTTCGTCTTATCTCTAAGGCTAGGCGCTATATCCCGCATAAAGACCTCGAAAAGCTCATCCACGCCTTTGTAACGTCGAGGCTAGACTATTGTAATTCACTTTATTGTGGTCTCCACTCTTCCCTTTTACAGAGATTACAGACAGTTCAGAATGCTGCAGCTCGCATTCTAACTAAAACCAGCAAGTTTGCCCACATTACTCCTGTCCTTGCCGATCTGCACTGGTTGCCTGTCAAATATCGTATTCAATTTAAAATTTTGTTGTTTACTTTTAAAATTACTAACAACACTGCACCCAGCTACCTTAAGGACCTTTTAAACCCTTATGCTCCTGCTAGGGCTTTAAGGTCATCGTCACAGTTACTGCTGGCTCAGCCCAGATCTCGACTTAAGACTAGAGGTGATCGATCGTTTGCTCTTGTCGCACCTGTGCTGTGGAACAATCTCCCGATTGGCATCCGGGCATCTGATTCTATTCATTCTTTTAAATCACAGCTTAAAACATATCTTTTTAAACTTGCCTTCTCCACCTTTTAATTGCTGGTTTGTTTGTTTGTTTGTTTGTTTGGTTGCTGTGACCTATTGACCTCTTGTATTAATTCCCTCCTATCTTTCTATTGGTGTCTTTTATTATGGAATGTGCTGTAGTCATTCTTATTGGTAGCTTTTATCTATGAACATAACTCGTTATTTTTATTTATCCGTTATCAATGTTTGAACCTTTTATTGTTTTATGTAAAGCACTTTGGTATGCCCAAGGCTTTTAAATGTGCTCTATAAATAAAGATTGTTGTTGTTGTTGTTAGCTTAATGTTGTTTGTGTGTAATTTACGTTGAGTAGGCTAACCACGTTATTACATTAATGCATGTAAGGTGAACTAGCAAACATCATCATAGCTACATGCGGCTGTCTTCTTGTTTGATGGCAGATACTCCCTTCACCCTGGCCAAAAAGGCTAAAATGACCAAAGAAAAAGTGGAAAACAGCTGAACATGAGAGGTTTTTGGACAAAGTTTGTGTTTTTTCCATTGTTTAAGCACTGCTTCCAGCCAGGTGGTTCTCATCACAAGCACTACAAAAGCAAACGTTTTGGCAGTTTGCTGGTCTGAAGCATTCAGCTGTGTGTTACCACAATGCCAAGCAGGAAAGACACCAGTGATGATCTTAGAGAACAAATCCCTCAGTGCTCATTAATCTGGAAAGGGTCATTTCCAAACATTTTTTTGGAAATTGTTTTCATTTTAAGTCTTTCATTTTACAGAAAAAAAATTATCCCAAAGTCAGACAAAGTGAAACTGAATGTCAAAAAATACATGAGCGACATGTTAAAGTTTAGAATGTCACACTAAGACTGATCAAAAATAACTTGTTTGAAAAGGCTGCCAGCAGAAAGCCTCTTTTTGGCACAGCCTAGGTTTGCAAAGTTACATCAGATGTCTGACCACATAGCACAGAAAAACATGGGGTGGGCATGATTTGGGCAACTTGCAGTCTTTTAGTCCACCATGATCTCTGCTATATAACAAAGTATTCTAGAGTCAAAAAAGGTTGTCAAACAGTGACAAGCGAAGCTTAGCCAAAACACAAAAAAACCTAAATGTAGCAATGACAAAGTCCAAAACTCAGCCTCACTGAAATATGTTAATAAATTGCTGCAAAAGGTGGTTGTGCAAGCTACTGAATAATGGGGTGTACTTCCATATTGTGTTTTGTCCTAATGACAGTGTTTAATATGCTGTGCATTCTTCACCTGAGGATGTATTTACCACATTTTCCAGTGTATATGCGTCACAGTAAATTACTGCTTTACTCTAGGTTTGAATGACTCCAACCGACTGACTAACAACATGCCAATAACACACAATACTCACGATCCACATGGTATATGGTGATGGAAGTTTGACATTTCTTTTATTTGACAATACATGACACCGTAAAAGACTGGCACATAATCAGGGGAAGGGCACACTGCAGAACACAAACTGAATGGTTTATCACAAACATCAAGGCAACTCGGATTACACTGCTAGGAAAACGATAAGGCACCTTCTTTGACACCTGATCACCCATACTGATGAGCAACGTTTTCAAGCTATATCATACAGTGATGTTTCCAAACACGCATGTGGACAACGGTAATACTTTTCTTTTGTACATTGTGCTTGCGAATGTTTTTCCGAGACTGGGTCTGTGTACTTATTAGACCCAAGCATGAGTTGGTGACACAGCGTTTAATTATGACAACAACACCAAAAAAATGAAAATACTACATGTTGTCTCAAGATCCAGTGCACAGCAGTTGAGGCCACAGCAAATGCCAAAGAATCTCTCACTACTGTAGTGTTGTGCATCTTCCAGTTTTACATACATCTCCATGGTTTCACAGTAACCGAACAAAAACATTGGAAAGAAAAAAGCCCTTCATTTCACCACACAAATGTAAGCATGGATCCTAACAGCCAGATCTAGAGCAGATAGGTAGTTCTTCATACACTTAATGACAAGCTTGGCAATGTCTGAAATATGCTGGAAATTTACAGCCACCTAGTGGTTGCATGAGAAACTGTATCACAAGGCGTCTGTAGATGTGCATTTGCACACTTTGCCTCGTCATTATAAAGTCATGTTGTTGTTTTTTAAATAAAATGTATTGTTTGGCTATAATTTAAAAGATGGGACTTTGAAAGTTTTCTCAGAATTACTATGGACACTTAGCCATATTACTGTTCTTTAACATAATGATCAATGAACATTGAGGGGATTATCCGGTCTTTAAGTGATGGCCTGATGAATCCTGCTTCTGGGCCCAAACTACTCTGCGTTTAATAAGGCTTTTGTGCTTTTTACATGTTTTAATGCTTTGTATCTTGTTCTATTTAATCTCAACAAGCTTATCTCAGTTGTTCTCCTGACTGAAGTTCAGTCCGTTTACAGCATCCTGCCAAAAGATTGCATTTGTCCCTAACCTTCGGGAACCCTCACGTTAACTTTTATTGAGTGGAAAAAAGTTGATTTATCCTCTAGCTTTACTGTTTATGTTATGCTAACATAGCTGTGTCGCTAGCGATCAAGTAGCACATCATTATATACCAGCTAGCCAAACTTCAGTAACCCTACAAACGTCACTGCTGTTTAGTTTTGTCTTCATTTATGTTAAAAGTGATAGCAGAGCTGTACGTCTTAATTTGTTTCTGAAATCCCTCACTCAGAACATGCTATATTATATTTAGATGGAAGCTAGCGAGCTAACTTCCTGCTAACTTCTAACTGTTAAATTTCATAAATTCTGTTTTCATGGATGCCTGGATGTTAAACTTATTTGTTACACCTGGTAAAGCAGCAACACTGATTATTTTATTAAAGATGAAAGAATTTAGACAGTTTTAACTCTCACTGATGCCGCAGTGATCTTGTGACTTTGAGACCTGCAGTGGAGTTTGGGCCCAGGCACGGCTAATGACTCAGACTCAAGCTTAAAGACCGGATAGCTAATGCAGAAGGAGATATTTAGCAAGCCAGAAGTGGACAAGTCCAGTTCTTCATTCACCGCAGCTCATAAAGATGTAACAACTCAGACATGTTCCAGTCATTCACTTGGTCCTTTGATTCACTTTCAACAACTAAAGTTCTACTGACAGACTTTTAACTAGTTTCACTATCAACGTTTCAAGTATGACTGTCCTGTACTGTATAACAACCCTGAGGTAGTCTCATTATGGTTCCACTACACCTACCCCCGTGGTGGCTGTAGTTCTTCATAAAGCACAAATTAGTTCAGAGTATCGCTTTAGCAGGAAGAGGAAGCTTTCTGTCTGTTCAGAGAAACTGGAGATGTAGAAAGTGATTTGTCTTGCGCCTTGCACCAGGAAAAATCTTAACTTCGTCAATAATTTTTTTGTTTTGTACGAGCACTGAACTATTAAAATACCTCACACATCACACGTGTGTTTTGATTCCCAGTGTAACTTAAAACGTTAGAATATTAAAAAACAAACAAGCAAATGAGTGAACAACTATGATGAGTTGAGACATCTGAGCTACACCGCATCAGATTTCTAGCTGGCATTTACTCCATTTGTAGTAAGCATATCCCGAAACTACATTAGGGACAGGATGTGCTGTAAGTAGTGTTCTCTCAGCTACCGATAAGCAAAGTACTCTGATCTATACTTGCTACTAACAGGGATGCATTTGAAGGGGATTTAAACATTCACAGGACTGAACATACAAAGGCAATGTCATGTGACTTTTGCATTAATGACACTCATTACCCCATTCCCAAACCCTACCCAAGCTAAAGTCCAAAACCCTTTAAGCATTAGTCACTTCAACAGATCACTTCATTGCATCCAAAATTAATAACCAAATAAAATACTACACTCCAATAAAATTACAGAAAAACTAGTCTAATAAATTATGGTGATTAAAAAATAATAATTTCTTAGAACTGATCTCAGTGCTATACTGTACTTAATCCCCACTGTGCAGAGCTGAAGGGTCCCTGGGGTGGTGTCTTGGGGCCCACCCTCCCCCTGGCTGGGTCCCCCCAGCAGCTGCAGGGTGACATTGGCAGGTCCCGGTGCCGAGGATGTCTGCCTTTGGCAGTCACAATCCTTCGGTTGGTCCCCTTTCCTTCATTCAGCTTGTCCTCTGTGGTTCAATGTGCAATGTGGGCCACACTCCACATAGAAACTGTACAATGTTAAGATACAGCCACAGGTCACCAGTGAGATAACAAATATTCAAACAAACACGTGACACTACATAACATACACAATATCCTGCAGACAAAGAGTTGGGTGTACCTTTACTTTTGGCCTGTACTTGAGGTAGGTTGATCTGATCTGCAAACTAAAAAACAAGAACAATTGATTTGAATCCATGTGGACAATAAACCGCACTGCAGCTGTAATCTCCTGTGACTGAAGCTTACCTGAAAAGTATGTGTAGGTAAGACCCCAGACCTGTAAATATGTGCCACCACGCATGGAACTGTGTTACCACTCCAACACCAGGGGGCAGTGTTTGTCTACTGGCTCTGGGATTCAAAAGTAAGTGTTTACCCAACAACTCGAGACATTAACAAAGTGAAACATTTTTATCAACTACAACAAAAAATGATAAGAAATTGACCCAAAGATCGTGATTTAACAGCTGCATGGACATTTAAACCTAAACATGCATTTTTTTTTTTTAGAGAAACAGTGTCGGTTGGTTTGATTGCAGTAACATCGGAGTTACAGTTTATGACTTTGAAGTGAACACTTTTACCATTGCAACTGTTAGGTGGAGAATAATTAACTTGGTTCTCAGAATTTCACAATTAACCTTAACTTCCACTACTCACCTTAAAGAGTCACAGAAGATATTGTCGATGTTCCAAAGAAGGAAACCCAACAAAAAGATAGCTAAAGAGGTGTAGAACAGTGGCTTGTGCCATGGGTACACCCTGAAAGAAAATCAAACAACAACAACAAAAAACACCCTTCAGCATGTTGTTGCCTTACTGAATATTAATGAATAACACGTCTTTTGATATGTTAATGTTTCTTATTTAATGGACCTTGTGGCAAACTTACCATGTAACAATGAAGATAGAACGCAATACTAGGCAAGCTACTAGAGCACCATACATGACCTGGAAACAAGGGCAGGTGTTTGGATTTGAAACAGAGTTGGATCATGCATGATATGGATACAGATACAATCTTTCAGTAATTATACATTTCCACTGAGTCAGCAGAGTTCAACTGACAGGAAATTCCTCCGATGGAAACAGCCCGAGCTTGTGCACAACAAATAATAGCACAGCTTATTAGCATATGATGTTGGTCATGTAAAATCTCCTTTCATCTAACATTTTTGTTTTCTGGTGTTTCATGCACATTGTAGCCAACTGCTAACCTTTTGTGATATAAATCATTTGAGCTTTCTAATCAGAATTGTCAGCAGTTTTATTTCTGCTCAGGAAGTGGCATATCTGAGAAGTTCCTTATAATCGAAAAAGAACATGCAGCCAGAAAGATTTCTAATACTAAATCTAGCCAAGCCCAATAATCATATTCAAGTTCTGTTTCATGTTGGCTTTAGCTGAGCTGTGAAAAGCATGGACACATTTATTAAAAGGTCTAACACTGCACTAGCTTTGTGCAGGGATCGACCCTCCGCTCTAACTCTGAGCAACAGCTGCTCACCAGAAGGCAGAAAAAGCCTGTTGGAAACAGAAGTCTGTAAATGTGTCACACACCCAATCATAAAAAGGTAATTTTAGCATTTTTCATTAATTTAACTGAAAAACAAATGGGAACATCTTCTGTGTTTTTCCAACAGTCTGCTAGTAACACAGTGCCTAAAGATACAATTTAAAACAGGTTCTTTAGGTGTCAGGTGTCTTTTTATACTTGAATGATCATAGGTCATTTTTTGTTAAGCTGATAAAGAAACATTTCCTTGAAAATGGTCAGGGACAACAAGTCGGTGACAAAGTTAAACATTTGAAAGACCTTCACAAAGCCTGGAGAACAATTACTGAAGAACAGTTCAAAAAGTTATACGTCTGGTTCCTTGAAAGCAAAATATAAAGAAATTAAGGGTGGCTCAAGACTTTTAGACAGAACTGTAACTAACAGGTAATTGAGGCCCATAATTCAGGACTCACTAATCCCTGTTAGACTGTGTTGTGTTTGACCTGTAGCATTATTGACTTGGCTCTTTTTTAACAACAGATAAAAAGGAACAATATGGTAGCAAATTAGAATATAACTAAAGAAAGGAACCAGTATATACAGCTAGGTCCATAAGTATTTGGACAATTCTAATTCTATTTTTTCTAGTTGGAGGTTATACAGAGCTCTGTTTACCCTCCACAGTGGAATTTAAAAACAAAACAGCCTAATGTGATTCAGATGCAAAAATTTAACTTTAACTCTAAGGCTCAAAAATATATTGACAACTGGCTAGCAAGCTGTATCAGGTAAAGATATAGGAATTAAGTTGATTTAAAGTGTTCAAGTGTTTTCACTGGAATGGTTAATATGAGGTCAAAAGAAATGCTGATGCAAGTGAAAGAGGCCAGCATCAGGCTGGAAATACTAAATAAACCAGACAGATAGGAAAAGCTCATAGTCCACAGCATACTACATCATCTGTTACATTTGGTGGAGGCTGTGTATGGCTGCCAGTGGAACTGGGCCAGTAGCAGGCCTGGGTTAATTACCATTTATTATTATTACTATTACTAGCAATAGCAGTAGTTGTAGCAATAGTATATCACTGTCAGATTTTTGAGTAAGATTTAAAAATAAAGCAAACATTCTTCAGCTAAGCAGCACACAACTGTTAACTAAACTGACATCATGTTTCTGTGCATGTTTATGGATGTGTTGGCTCACCATGCTAGAACAGAGGGAGTGTTATCACAACCACTACAGACCAGTGTGATTAGTAAACAAATACAGCTCCAGGGACTAAACAAAGGCCACTTTGTCACATTGTCTTTATTGCTGTAACACAGCACATTACCTGAGACTATAACAGGTACAGACAAACACTAACAGCAGCCCTACATACTTGGCTATGCTTATCTTTAATGGTTTTTAGGGTTAGGCGTATTAGATTTATCTCTTTCCTGGCAACAAGTGTTTGACGTGTTTAATGCCACAGTTAAAGGTTTGTTTCTTTTTCAGGGCTCTGGATCATTTTTCTTAATGGTACACTTGAAATTCCTCTGCTTTGGTGTGAAATGCTGCCATACATTTAACACCCACAATGCACCAAGCTGAGTTTGCATGCCGCATTGGCAAGCTCAGTGTTTACACAAGCCAAAGTAGACCTAAGGCACCCTAATTGCAAACAATGAGCAACATGAGTCAGGTGAACATAATGCAAAACACTCCCTTACCTGGTGAAACACTGGCTCCTTCCACTGCAAATATACCTACACAAGTAACAGTCAACAGGGACAGGACGATCGTTAATGCTTTCTTCCTGAGTTCAGTTTCAGAGTAAACTGGTAATGAAAACATGTATACTCACCACAGTGACTGAGACACTGAAGATAAATAATACTGCAATAGGAAATAAACTGACACCTTTCTCCTGCTTGAAACACTCATATCTGAAAAACAAATTAATATTTATCTTTTATATTGATCTTGATAAGAAGAGAACCAAAGGGCAAAGGGCAAATATAAGCTGAGCTAAAATGAAAGTGAAATCTAGAAACAAATCTTCAAAAACAGGCTGGTTTTTTTTAAGGCATCAAGTTATCAGTAAAGGATTCACTGGTTCATTTTACAGTGATACTGGATTTGTTCTCAGGTGAGTGCTGCAACAATTGATCCAAAAAGATGAAGGCACTTACATACAGTAGACAAAAACGCAGGTACTGTAAATCATAGGCAACTCATCCAGTAACTGCAAATGACGAGACAGAAAAGAAAAGAAACACGCATTACTACATCACTGTACAAGCAAGCATTTGGTCAAGTAGCAAATGCTCATGAGTTCAGTTTATGCCCGCTTTTGCTGACATGTTCAGATTTGCAGCCCACCTGCATCTCATACAGCAGCGTCATGTGGAAGCACCAGGAACCAACACCAACAGCTTGGGTGTGGGGGAAGAGTACACACAAGACACAAAAATTCAAAGTTAGGACATTCGGCCGGAGGCGTTTGCTGTAAATACTGAGCCACTACTCTCAATAACTGTCACAAGCACGTTCTCGCAACAATCACAGCATTAATGCAGAGCCAGTGCACCAACCTGCCAGTCCGAGAAAAGAGCAGATGTAGCGGGACTCGAGGCCGTCACGGAATGTCTGGATGGCCCCGTAAATGGGAGGGAGAATCATGATCAGGTTGCTGACAGTGTTCCCTGTCAGCAAAGACAGCATAGATAAATGAAAGTCGGGTGACATGACCTTTAAGATAACTGCACATCTCTGAAAAGCTCAGAGAAAACGTGACATGGCCGCAACGAGTGTTATGCATGGTATCGCATTACCACGGTTGCAGCATAAAATTCAAAGGGTGCACAGCTATAAAATCTCTATTATACGATATAGAAGCAGTAGCACTAGGTTTCGTTTATTTAAACTGTTCAAATATGCAAATAGTTTGAATTTAGACTGATCTGGGTTTTTGCTTCTTAGCTAGTCAAAACTAAAACTACCCGACCCCTTTACTGACAAATTAATATGACACCTATACACTCAAACCTGAAATCACATTTTTCACACAGCATGTTACAATCTTGTGTTTTAGATCCTAATTTTATAGGCTGTGTTTTCCCCACTATGTTTTACAGTGTGGCACAGACAGATGAGGGCGACCTGTAGTAGGGTTGTAGTGGTCAGTTCTGATTCAAATGATTCAACCAATTACGCCGAGCAAAACTACGCTTGATATACAAATGTGTCCTCTGACTGAACCGGTGTCACTGTTCAGGCAGAGAACCTCCCTCCCCCCATAGGTCATTAACGTGTGCATGGAGCACTGCTTGCACATCATCTAGTCCACAGGGAACCTGACAAAACAGAGCTCAACTCTGAACACAACCTTGCACTTTGTGGGTGTGGCTATGTATGCACTGAGGCGTGGAAAACAATCAGACTTACCAGGACATTGCATTGTTTGAAAACTAACTTACTAGAATCTCCAGAAACCAGCATGCCTTTATCTGCAGATTCCTGATTAAAGCCACCAAAATATGCAGATTTTGGCTACTGATAAAAATTACCCATACCAGAAGTGCAGTCTACTATAAAGGACACACGAAACTATAGCAGAAAACCTGCAGCTAGGCAGATGTGTGTCAGACAGAGGAAGACAGATGACAAAGGAGTCCAAACTGCAACGCTTAAGATCACTTTGAGCCAACTTTGGATCAACTGTTGCACCATACAGTAACTCTGAACACCGCTGACAACAGCAAGTGAACCTTTTCCCTTCAAAGGAGAAGTACTGTAACAGTTACAATGTATTACAATGAACTTGCTGGACACATGGATTTTGCACTGTGTCACACATGACGACAGTCATTTGTATCACTTTATGTTACGAACTGTCGCCATGAACTATTAATAGGCTGGGTAAACATTTTTGTTTGCTGCACAGGAATGGGTCATTCTTCTGTTCGCTTGTTTGGCTAGAGTAAATTATTTCGAAGAGTTTTACTGTCTCCTTAATGTTCAAGCCTTTGTCCTGTCATTTCTGCTGATACAACAGCTTTTTGATAAGACTGATGGAAACAGCGGTTTAATCTAAGATTACGGTTCCAGAGGAACAGGTTTTTTTTATCGGTGGACAAGGCAGAGAGGCGCCCTGATAATGTGAAGGGAATGTTTTATCAAGTTTCCAGTGGTGCCCGTGACTGACTAACGTACTGTCTTACAGGAAGAACACGTTCAACAGCGGACTTGTAACACAAATGGCTGGCAACGTGAAATAATATGAAGTGAGCCGTTTGTGCTGAGCTGCTTTGCATACAGGTTTAAAGGTTGTTCGATACGTGTAGCGAGTGCTGGCTAGCGTTACGATGCACAGAACAGGTTGACAATATATCCGCTGTAAACAGCGTATCTTTTTCCTCATTTACTTACAGCTCCGGTAGCCGTACAGATTAACGTTTACACTACACGGAGAAAATCATGTTATTAGCCGAGATAACACAATAATAGATATGCACTACATTACAGTTACACCAGTTCTTCCTATGTTTACCTTAGAGGGGCGAAGTACTACGACTCTCCCAGTCTAAAGCCTCATTAAACGAACCCCCAAATTCACCGTTTTTAGAGTAAATGATGGTGCGGGCAGATTTTTACTTACAGAATTCCGCGATGTAAAAGGACACGACATAATTTTCCTCACACCAGTCCAGTGTTGAGGTCGGCCGCCCCCAGTATCCTTGCCTGTCTATCGAGGGAGCCATGATGAAAGAGGAGGAGGCTGTAGGCGCTAACGGATTTGTAGTCCCATCATAGTGCACGAGCGCTCCGCGAGCCCTCCTCCACGCGCGATGGAGAGGGCGATAGCGAGAGCCAGTTGAGCTGCTGCTAAAAAAAACACACACGAAAATACACACTACAAATACACAAAAGTGAAAGCACACCCTGAAGGTATTAAAAACGAAGGTTTCATGTAACGTATAAGTGCACATTTCGTGTATATTTTATATATTTTCTTTGTAAATATGTAAACATCATAGTACTTTTTAGACTTGTAACCTAAAAAAGATTGCAATGGCAAAATGCTATTGCTGGTTCACTCCATAAATATACACAATCCCACCATTCTACTACCAAAACAAGGTTAGGGTTGGCATGGTGGGCTGTTCTCTTCCCGTACACATTAAAGTGTGGACTATGTTAAGTCATAGCAACAATAAACAGTATCAAGACGTTATTACTACGTCAGCAACAATTAGACAGAAATGTGTCACACAGCTCAAGCAAAGAGGAACCACTGAACGACACAGTCTGAACAAATCAGTAACACAATGTAAACAGTGTGTACAGTGACGATAAAACAATAGGCGGGGCGGGGACTGATACTTCCACTGTTATATAAATCTCTACATGGCTGTGTTTCTATATGAAAGGCAGAGCAATTAACCACCCGTTCACCATTGACTTTAAGTAAGCTACAGTGCAATCCATGTTAAAGAACTGTGTTCAATATATTAAAAATGGCATGCACACACTGCAACAGAAAGGAAACACATGTCTTTTGTCTAATTGTTATTTTTCTTTGTGCATGTGTCATAAATACAGATGGCCTTTAGGTGGTGTGTTGAGCTGTGCTGTGCTGTTGACAATGACAGTGTTTATCTTTAGTATTGATTCTTGCATGCTTTCTTAGGCCCTACTTACTTACCTAACCGGTTTTCTAGCCAATCAAATGATGGATCATCCATTAATTTTATGTTTTGGAGCAGTTGTTATTAGGAAATTGCTGATGTGACGATAACCATGTCCTGGAGCAGCAGCCACGTGTTTATACCAGAATATTTTGTCAAATATTTAGTTGAGGTCTAAATATCCTAAGTTTGTGCATTCAGAAGCCAGGTCTCGTCCCCTTTGAAGGTAGAGCTGTCCAAAACGCTATATGATCACCTCCAATGGATTTTTCCAGTTGTTATATCCTACTAAAACTCTGCACGCCTAAGGCCAAATTCCTACTCTTGACAAGCAAACCAGATGTTATTTAGGTCACAAAGTAAAGGGCAGCATCCTAAAATAAGGATAAAACCTGCTAGTTCTTTTTTTTATACTTTTATTGCAAAAACCGGACATTTACAATAGCTCAATCATATTTTGCTTTGCTAAACCATGTGCGCACAAATCGAACTGCATTCAGGGTGACTCCAAACAAAGACAAGTGGACACAAAAAGGTAAGGAAGCTTGTAGGATGTGCACATTTTACATAATTTTTTAAGACTTAATGACACCAGAAACCTTTTTCGTGCACAAATTCTGATGTTACTGCTACTTTATTAAAACAAAGTGTGCTTTAACAAAAACTTTAATATGTCATACTTAATGTAAGTATTCAGTCCATAATGTGACATGCCAACATACAAACAAACACACACACACTGAAATATTAACAACTGTCCCAAATTCAAAGATGTGCACATCGCCTCATACAGTAATTACAAGACAAATGTTTAAGTTGTGTATTATGGAATGTTGTTGCCATGTGACATAAAAGAGTGCTCTTACATAGTATCAGATGTACTCTTCATTTCTCAACATGCTGCAGTATAAAATCTACACTCATGATAACAGCCAAACATCTAACTTACACACATGGTTACAGTTCATCTCTCATCTTTTCACCCTTTGGTCGGACCATCCTGCCAATGAACAAGATGGAGCTTGTTTTCTGGTCCTTTACTAGGAAAATAAAGGGGTGGTCAGCGTAGAACAGTTTAGGGTTTTTCAGCTTGTCTGTGCCAAAGATACTGGTATCAATTTCATTTCCATCAGTGTCCCATTCCAAAGCAGAGGCGTGGAACACACTTGACAAGTAGAGGTCCTTCTTCCCAGAGATGTTGGAAAAGTCAGCTTTAGATTTGTCCACAGCCTCGGTCAGGCCCAGCTCCTGGAGGTGTTTCTGAGGAGTAACATGAAATGTTTATAGTGACAATGTAAAAGAGTGTTCTGTGGTAAGGCACAAACTCTTAAATTGTTTACCTGCAGATCATGACTGACTTCCATGCTGACTTTGGGCAGAGACACAGCTATAGCTGTCTCCTGTAGCAAACCAATCCATTTATCCACCTGCTTCTTGGTCAGCATCTTTTCCAGTCTATCCAAAGGTTCCACATGGTAGGGCATGATGAATACCACAGTGGACTTCTTATGAGATAGAGGCATGCTCAGGATAGATAACTTATTGTCTTTGTCATCATAGAAGCCAAAGAGACCTGATGAAACAAATTAATTACAAATATCATCAATCTGTCCATGAGAGTCTCTTAAAATTTCTGCTGGTTACAGTTTTCAAAAAAAGAAAGTGTTACATTTATTACTCATATTTAGTTTTGCATAATGTTGGATATTGAACCGGTAAATGCACAGCTGTTAACCACAGTTTTTACAAACTCCCTAGATAGTATATACTGGAAATTGTTTCTGTATAAATGGGAAGAAATAATCTTACTGTGCCCGGCATTTGTAACTACTCAAACCATTTACTAGTGAGTTGAAAATTCAGCGAGTTATGATCTTTTTTTTTTTTTGTGAATCAAGTTCCTACCTACAGATACAGTATGATAATAATATTTCCCCAGACATTATTGCAGTTATTTGGACTCATCTCCCCAGTAAACAGTAGTGAGAAATATCAGATTTACTCATCAATATCTATGTTTAATTAACATGTGTTGTGATCTTAAAGTTGTAGTAGTATCAGTAATGGTAGTACCTATAAATACTTTCACATTTTTCGAAAAAGACTGATTTTATAGGTCACTGCACTTATGTTTTAGCTGAATTTGGCATAAAGACTAAACAGAAAGCTAGCTTAGCTATGCTAGCTAAAAATCCTTCTACCGGAAGTTTTGTGGCAGAGACTTGATGTCTCTATTCAAGGCAATGAGTCCCTAGTCACTCCCTCATTCACTAGTGAAACATGCACATGTAAAGAGTGGAGTTATATTGTTTGTGGGTTTGCGGGTGCTACTTTTTCAAGCCCTGTGATCCTCTGGAGCAGTAACTTTTCGATTTTCCCAAAATGTTCTACCATTCCTAGTCTCAAACTGTGTTTCTGAACAAGCTGATAGGAATGTCTCCAGCTACCTGTGCGATGCATCATCTGTACTGAAACAGTGTAGCTACGTGACACCATGAATCCACGGTTATCCACCATCTTATGATGGAACTGCTCATCCCAGTGACCTGAGAGAAAAAACATTCAGTTAATTTTAGGTGTCTTTTAGGGAACAGTATAGAATACTACATGTATACACAGCCTTATCCACTCACATTTGAAAAACATGGCACTGATGATCATCGCCCCATCAGTCTTTTCTACATTCTTGGTCACCTCAGGCAGTTTGCCATCAGTAGACTTGGCTGCCCATTCGTTGATGGAGTTCACAGCATTCTTCTTGTCTCGGAAATTGATCTTTGAGTGCTCACAATTATAGTGCTTTTTGCTGCTTTTGACAAAGTCTTCCACAAAAGTGACAGAGCTGGGTCCATACAGGCGGTTGCTAATCTTCCAGGTGATGTTGCGAGTCTTTGGGTCGCTCAACTCTATGAGCAGCTCAGCCAAACTGGGGTGGAGATGCTCATCTTTAACTTTAGCTACATTCAGGATGGTTTTTACCTGAGAGGCAGTGGAGGCCTTTCCCCCAAGAGCCACAAGACCCAGAGAGGAGGCCACGACGACAGGGGAAATGATAATGTTCTCTACATTTTTGTCTTTTACCATGCTCTGGTAGACACTGAAAGCCAAATTGGCAGTGCTGTCAGCCAGGATGGTGGCATGGTTACTCAACACTTTGTCTTTTGATGTGGAGGTTGCTGCCGAGGCTGCAGTTGTCAGAAGGACGAGAGATACGAGGTTTGTTGCCCACATGGTGTAATGTTACTAAAAGACAAAACCTAAGAGAAGACATGAAGACAAACAGTACATACTTAGGGTTTACTCTTGAGATTTAGAAGATGCAAGCTGTGGTAGGCTAGTAAGTGTGGTTTAGCCCATGCCATTTAAAGCAGCTCTCTGTGCAAACCTCAAGCAATGACTTGTATAACAGCCACGTAGGCAGCTTCAGGGTGCACTGTGTCTAAGCCAAAACATTGGTCAGCAAGATTTGAGTTGTTCATGACTTGGGAGTGGGAAAAAACTTAACATACATAACATTCTCTAATGGAGGACTAAGTCTGGTTGATGCTCATTGGTTACTTGTGGTGAGGGAAAAGTGGCCACTCACTGACGCATGACACACCCCTACAGCAAAAGACGCGTTTTTTAGAGCAGTTCATGTACATAGAGCGAACGTGTACTTTAGGGAGGACAGGCTTTATGCATATCACCACTTAGAGATGTAGTTCAGAGATGTTTACATCAGTCTAATTGAGCAGGTCACAAGCAGTTCATTTTTCTGGACATGTGACTTAGTATGAATGACACTGGCATTTAAAACATGTAGATAAAAGAAGGAGAGGCATCCCTTGTTACAGATTAAATCAGGTCAAAAGGTGTAGCCAACTCCCTGAAAGTCTGGACTGTCATGCAGTTCTAGTTATGTGCAGCAGTTGCTTTGCTTTCGCACTACTTGGAGGAACTACATGGCTGTAAAGGAATCTTTAACCATGTTAAAGATAGACAGACTTTTTGGCCTCTTTTCACATGCCTGGACATTTCCCACCAGTTGATGGACGCCCTCTACTCTCTCCCTCCCTCTCCATACTTCCCGTGCTCCGAGCACATTCATCTTACCTTATTGGGTCCTTTGAATAACTCGGCAGGTTTATCGTCAAGCTGCTTACAAAAAGATCCCCCCAGCACTGACCTGACCGGTATTAAGTGAAAGTATCTGATGGCAAAGACAGAAGTGTATGAGACGATTTCCCAGGCCCCAGAGCATGAAAATCTCTGCCCTGGAATCAGATTTCCAGGCCAGTCCCGCCCATGTGGATGAGTGGGTGAAGAATCCTCACCCTCCCAGGTCCTAAAGCCTAAAACTTTATTTCACGGAGAGTAATCAAACAGTTAACACTTAAATACTCAACTTACCATCTCATGACCTCTACTAAAGTTACTCCCCGTGGCTAACTGTATAAGACCTCCCAATCATTAACAAAATCTGCATAATGTATGTTGTACTTTCAGTAACAGAGAGGCGTCTGGCTGAAGAAACCAGTATGCATAAATATAGTCCTGTTTATGTGGTAGCTTCATTACTGTTCTTCTTCACGATAAAACGACATGCCTGCCAGCGCAGGTGTTTTTGCCATAGTGGCAATTAACTGTCTTTATAATTATCTCAGTATTTGCCCCCTGATAGGTTTGAAGCATAAATGACAATCAACAATACAAATCTAACACCCCCCCTCAACTTTTTTTCTCTCTCTTCCTCATCCTGTTCTTTCCTCCTCTGTTGCATGATTTGAAAGCCGCACAGACCACTGGGCAGCGGAATGTGGAGAACACCACTGAATACAACAGGAAGTTCTGTGAAGCAGTACAACTGCAACTAAAATCAACATTAACTAGATATAACTGCCGGGTACATATTACACAATAAGAAGACTGACTGTCCAGAAAGTAGTTTGGCAGGCGTTTGCACTTTAGTATTGCTGTAAGTGGTGAACTCTGTACACAATACCGTCAGATTAAATCTGCAGAGATGGTCTGATTTTCAGAACAAGCTTCACTAAATACCATATCTGATTCTTTCTGATAGCTGTGTCAGTAGTCAAAACAGTATTTAGGCCTCATACTGTCTGAGCTTTTTCCCCCATGAATCCTTCCTTCTTCCTCGTGTCATGTGCACTCTCACACTCCCACTTCTGTGTTTAGAAGTGGATCAGACAGCAGGAAGTTACAGAAGCAGTGGAAGCACGTCCGGTATAACACTCTCCTTGTGCTTTTACAGCACGCTGTTCTTTCTTGGCAGCGTTTTTCGATATGAATGGTTTGCAGAGAGACGCGGTCATATCAATAGGTAGATCACTCTCATTAAAACATTGCTATTTTAAATACATAAGCTGAGAAAGTCCTTGCAACTATCATTTTTATTACCATTCAAATAAGACAGGATAACAGTAACTGTATCTTTCTCGTGTTTGAGAGACTCTCTTGTTACAGCTGTTGAAATAATAATGTAATAATAATAATAACGACAAAACTCTGAGTTGGCAGAGTTGTACACCAGATGCTGTTACTGATGCAAACCTAAAGGGGATTTGTGTCTCTGGCTTGAATCAAACCAGTGACCTTCCGCTTGTGGATTGAATGTGTTACGACTAATGGCGGCAGAAAGATTTCAAATTGACAGTCCTTGTACTTTCCATGGCCACTAGAGGCCAACAAAGAGCTAGTTATAGATAGGAGATGAAAATAAATCCTCTTATTAAGCGTTCCTGCTGTCACTGCCACTACAACCACTTACTCAGCACAGTTTTGTTAATTCATTTCTATACACAAAAACGTGTAGTAGGTTTTCTTTTGTGTGTGTTCATGTGTGTGTTTTAAGCATCACAAATATCAGGCTTTACAAAATCCCTCTCATGGCATTTGTTCACATTCCAATAAAGTTCTTGTCGTCCTCAACATTTGGTTAAAAACGCTGCACCTGAGCGTGCATTTCATGTGCAAAGAAGTTCTAGCTGAGGTACCTTCATTGCCACTGCTAAATTGCCAAGGATTAAAGGGATCTTATGTAATTATCCAAAGCCAAGGGTTAATCTCTGACTGCTGGGCCTGGAATAGCCAGATCTCTTACAAGACTTTACTCATCTCCTCTCCCGCTTTGCCAGGTGTTTAGGTAAGGCACTGCTGCCATAGTCCTCTGTGGCCGTGTACATAATTATGTTCATATTACAACAATCGTTTCAATTGCTTGAACAGTCTGAAAGGAGAATGGAGAGAGGAGTACTGGTGTGTTTCATTCCATGCGTCTCTTTATGCTGAGAGCTTTTTCTGAACACTTAAACTTACAAAAGGCTTTAAAAGGAACTGAATGATGTGAGAAATGTAATGCAGATGCAAATGTCGTGTTACTTTCTAGTTTTTGCTGATAACTCATTTTATCAGTGTGTTTTACAGTCAGTCTTAGCAGGAATTTTACAAATGGTAAAATAGCAGGGATGGGGAAAAATGGTACAATTACAAGAATGATTATGACTCCCTACTTCTGCACCTGCATGTCATCCTTTGAGCCTGAGATCTGGCGGCCGCCCGACCCTGACCCTGTTGTCTGGTAAATTCCAGGAAACGTGGACATTTCCATGAGCCTGATGTCACGCTTCCCTCCTTGGCAACCTCAGAACCCTCCCCTGCAGAGGTTTAATTAAGTCATTTCTCTCACTATGAGCTCTTATCTTGAGCCTCCTTTCCTGAGATCTCCACCCACACTTTAAATGTGCAAATGTCCCTCAACTCCCTGAGAAATGTGAGATAATTCCTGTCACATTTTTCCTCTTTGTCCGATGATCTCTCCCAGTAACCAAATGTGTGCATCTTGGTTGATTCAAGATACCTTGTCGTCCCCTTCTGCATCTCCCTCTGCCCTCAGCAAATTCTAATGTGTTACATTTTGCTTTGTTTTTGTGTGCAGAGAAGAAGTAAAGATGCACATTTGTAGCCACAAATTGTGAACAATAATCCTAAAGCTTGTAGTCTTAAAGTCCTCTGAAATTATTGAAGAGAATATTTTTACATAGTTTGATTTTTGTATCATTACAAAGTATTTCTTGTCATATTTATGGAAAGTCTGCACTAAAAGAAAACTCAATCTGAAGCCTTCTCAGCTTGGAACGAAGGACTATTTGGATAGTTTTCAGTTTAAATTTTGAGAGAAATAAAAAATTAAATTCATTACTGTGGATTTAAAAATCTCAGATTTATTTCATTTGTAAAATGTAAATTCCAAAGGTGTTTTTTTATATAGAAGACATACACTATATATTTATATTACATATAAGGTATTATTTCAGTAAACCCCCTTGAATTAAAACCGAAAACCTGAACTTTATTCGCATCTTGATTGTTTCATTTAAAATCCACAGCAGTGATGCACAGAGGGAAAACTACAGACACTGTAAAACTTTGTCCAACAGATTATGGACCTAATTGTTGTTCAGATAAGAGGATTTTTATATCCAGCACATTTGGCTTTTAGCATTAGCATTTTGGGCTATCAGTTGCCCAAAAATGTGCAGCAAATTTCTCACTGGGATCCACTGACCGGGATCTCCAGACCCACTCAGAGTGAAAGTGCTGCTCAGGTCCACTTACCCGACAGAGAGAGAGAAGTTACCCCACTGCAAGAAATACCCCACATTTCAACAGGTGCTGCCGTGCATTGGTCAGGTGTAAAAACTGCGGAGACAGGATGTTTCTTGCAGTGTGGGCCACAGTTCCGCCCACGAGTGTCACAGGGATTACAGTTAGTATTCACTCTGCTATGAACGCTAATGTAGGTGCATCTGTATCCAAGCAGAGGCAAGCCTTCCATTTATTACAAGGGTTGTTTTTTCCCCTCTCCTTTCTCCATTAGCTCTCTTGTCCGGATATAAAACACACTGATGCCGCTGCGTCTCTCACACTGCCACTCAAAGTAACCTGAAAGTCTTGTGTGGATCCATAAACTGCGAAGAGACGGCGTTATGTCAGCATCCATGGAAATACTGACTAACTAACAGAGGGACTGAGACTTTTCCAGCAGTGCCAGTGAAAAACAGCCTGTAGTGAAGACGAGGTGAGTGTTTGTGCGCTTTATGGGATTATTGTCGTGTAAGCCAAGTGACTGCTCCTCAGAACTGTCACTTGCATCGCTTTGTTTCTGTTGTGCGATCAGTTGGTGACACTAAATTGAGTGATCTGTCCCGTTTGTCCCCCACAAATAATCTATTTTTCCAATACATGCTTATGTTAATTTCGTGTAATTTCGACATAGGCACAGATAAATGGCAGATGAGGCAGCTAAAGATGAACATACAGTCTGTGCGTGATATTAATCGAGTAAACTGTAATGAATTGACAGGCTAGAGCCAGAAGTCCACAGGTGAATACTTTCAAACTATTTGGATAACTGAATAATTACTTTCTTTCTTTGAATGCTGAGCCCAGCGTCCCAGTTATGGCGCATTACTTTAATAGAACTGGAAGTATTATAGCCTTTTAAAGACTTTCATGGACAAAATGATTAAATGATCTGAATGTCAGATTAATAAACAGTGAAAATAATAGATTCATGTCTAACTGACATTGAATTAGGTATGAAACATTGAATTGTGTTGTTGTGCTGTCTTTACCTTCGAATATAAGGCGACTTTAGAATGTGAGGCGACTGTTGTTGTGATTTGGGGCTACATACTGAATTGAATTGAATTCTTGAAAGCCATTGGACCAGGTTTAGTAAATGTTGTGAGACTGTAAATTACAAAACTGTTAAGCTAATTTTTCCCAAGTGAAGCTTTAAAGTTACAACATCATCATCTATCGAACTTCATAAACTTTAATTGCACCTGTTTCTTTCTCTTTGTGCTTCCAAATGTGAGTGGAAGACATATCTGACCATCAGTTTTTATCTGTCGGTGTATCCTGGCCATCCTGCAGCATTACCTCCGTTATTTGTCACATTTAAATCACATTTAACAAATTAAAGACTGCCTCGTGAGACTAGCAGGTGCTGCTTGGATAGGAGAACTAGATCTCACTCTAAAAGATGTTTTTTCTGATCACCTGATGATCAGAGCTCACTGGTTACCAGAGAGGCTTTGTTTCTAGCCCTTGCCCCACTCCTCCTCCTTTTGAGTGCATAACATGTATGTGACACTAATGGAAATTCTATTTTGGGCAAAACCCACTGAAAGATTAGAGTATTATTAATGAATGCATATATAAATTTCATGAAGGAGTGAAGAATGGAAGCTTAAAAAAAGGAAACAGTGACCGAGATAAAGGGCTAATAATAGGCAGATATGGTAGTGGCTCTGTGGCAGTTGGTGGATTGAGATTTAGTGGATTATTGTATTGTTATTCAATGAGCGCATGTGTCCAACTCAACAGACAACCTGTGGCCTCACAGGCTTCCAGAAAGTAACCAAGCTACTTCTAGAAGCTGGCAACAAAGCAAAGAGAGGAGTAAAGTCCTCTCAGGTGAAGGGAATGTGCATGGGAGAAAATTCGCCCAAAGCCATCTGAAAGGCTGGCGAGAAGGAGAGCTGATGATAGAAGGACCCGGGTGCATTACAGATTTAAAATGAGACGTTTCCAGGCTTGTGCTGTCCTGAAACAATGGACACACTGTGACACACAGTAATATGTAACAGAAGTTAAAAGAAACAAGAGAAGTTTCATTAATATTTAATAACATATTAGACCAGCGAGTCCAGCAGCACAGCACCTGCTGCTGTAAGTATCAGCAGGATGCAGCTGCTGTAATGAGCTAATACTGATGACTCATTACAGCCCATTTTCTATAGACAATGTCATAAACCACACTGCACTCCTAATTATCATTTAACTAGTGAAAATAACTAGTAGTGAGTCAATGCAGTTTCATCAGAATTTACATTTACTAGTCAGGACTGTTGTTGTGTGCTTGTTCACACTGTTTTTACTCAAACTTTAGTCAAACTTTCACTGCAAACATTTAACTGAAGGAGTATTCAAAGCTGTCTTTTGTTTCCCCTTGAACGATGGTTAAAGTCATTATTGGGGGACTACGTTACCTGTTGCCTGGCTCCAGACCTTTGAACGTTTCATATCTATTGAGATTACTGCTTTTATCTTGTGTCGTGTCACAAAACAGCAATTTTTAGGTTTTAAAAAAATAGATGAATAGATAAATACATAAAATATAAAATAAAAAGTCTGTCCAATAAGTGTCAAAGCAAACGGTGAAACACCCCTGAAAACAGAGTAATAGCAGAATTCAGGTGAGGCTGCTCATCAGTGTTGGTCTCTGTTTTAAATCGAGTGAAAATGTGTTTCCACGTATGCAGTGTCAGAGTGAACTGCATGTGATATGCTCACAATTCTGTCTGTCATCAGGCTACTTTACTTTGGTTGCACCGACTCTACCTTTTGTTGGAGCTCTGTTAGGATATCTTTTGTTCTGCTGAGCATGGCATTTGTTCTTTGTAATGATTAGCTTGGTCAGAAATATCAGACCACAGTGCTTTAAGCCAGACATCAGCCCATAGACTCTTTATAAACGTTGGACTGTGACATGGGACGTTTTTTTATTACAGGTTTTGAAGCCTCGGTGTTATCAGCTTTTCTTTTTCTTTTTATTTGATAATTTAAAAAAAAAAGATGTTGGAGGGCTGAGTTATCACAAACGGCTCGTGACCTGAATTCATAAGATGAAGGTACCTGCTAATTAGTGCTAAGTAACAGACTAATCACTACTTTTGGTTACTTAACTTTTCCAAAGTAAACCCCTTTGATATATTATTTGTTATATAATTACATTAAAAATGTTCCAAATGGCACCAACACCACAAACTAAGTAGAGAGGCCCAGCGCGGTGACTTGAATTAGTGGAGACAGCTGTAAAAAAAAAAAAAAAAAAAAAAAAGCAGTATTGAATAACTGAGCTGTAAGTGGACATTAGAAGATGTGCAGTTTTTGTTGCTTTCACCGTGGCTTAGTTTTCTGTTCCCACATCACTGCTGCTTGTGTCAGAAACAGTTTTCCCTTTTAGCGCACGTACTGAGGCACCACTTCTTGCCAGCAAAGTTTTATTTACTTATGCCCCGTTTATGCCTATGTCACATACAGTATGTGGGTGAATATGAGAAGAGAAAGTATAGTAATTCTGTCCTTCAACCCTCAGAGGTCCAAGCCATCATGGGTGGAAACCCTAAACCATAAATAAAATGCAAGGAGTTATGGAAAATTTTTGAACGTCAGTTACAAATTATTATATAATTTTCCCCCATATTCCTGATAACTGTGAGAGGTGTCTGAATGGTGTCCAAAACTATGAGGAAATATTTTCTCTCTAAAGGAGGGTGAACTCACTGAGAAACTGCACCCAGAATCTGACCGATGTAGGCCGTCCTTAGTTTACTTCATAATGACCACAGCTCTGTGATGATAGCACCACGGTGACGCAGACAGACAATAGGCTAACCTGGCTGGAATAAGCCCACTGTGATTTCAGCTCCAGTTGGCCCTTGTCTGAGGACAGGGTGAGATTATGAATGCTGGAAATCTGCCAGCGCAAGCCTTCTTCAGGCCTGGGAGTTTCCATGTAATAGCCAGGCAGCAATAAAAGGACAGAGATATGTGAACAATTTCCTCTTTAAATACTGTTTATAGTTTTAAATTAGCAGTAAATGGTAGACAAATATTCACACTTAAACACTGAGAAGCCCTGAATACACAGCTCACAGTCCTTAGCGTAAGACACTTTCATTACTCAACAAGTATAGTTTAATGGGGGGGGGTATTATGCTGGCTCCAGCTCCACATACAGTTGCTGAGAAGTTTACACAGACTCATCATGGACATGAATGTCATGGTAATTTGCGGCTTTGTTGAACAGCTCTTTCCTGGAATGACTGTAAAGCATGAATCTATAATATAATCTCTAATCTAATCTCTTAATTTCTCCACAACGCCTATTAACCTACTGGTTAATAGTAGTTAATGCTCTTTGTCATCATAAAAAGAATTGGTTTTGGTCTTTTGAACTTATTGAACTGACCAATACTCAGAGCAAAGGGAAAGTCCAAGAAACTCAGTGAAGATCTACACAAGTTTGGAAGGTCTGACGGAGCCATTTCTAAATAATGGCTCCATCAGACAGACAATTATACATAAGTGCAAGACATTCAGATGTGCCATAGCTTTGCTAAGGCCTGGAAAAAGACCCAAACCATCTCCTCAGATGAGAAGCAATTAGTTTATGCATGCAATGGACCGGAAACTGTCTGAACACCAGTGTAACTGTCCACTGTGAACTCTGAGTTTTACATTGCTATGTGTGCCAACCACGAAAGAAGCATCAGTATAATCTGGGACTGTTTTCTTGCTAGTGGTACTGGTGCTTTCTACAGAGGAGACAGACAAAATGCACACACTTAGACACAACTGCGTTTGGGACAATGATCCCAAACACACTTCAAAACTAGTTTTGAAATAGATAAAGAAGGCTAACATTAAGATTCTGGATTCTTCCTAAAGGCACTTAAACTCTGTTAAAAAGAGGACTGTGTTTAAAACTTAGTTCCATCCCAGGAACCCCAGTTAAATGAACTCTACCAATTCTGCCAAGAAGACTGGTTAATTAACCTGGCAGAATTATGCCCAAAGCTTTTTGGTGGCTGTCAAAAGTACAATAAAAAAAGTATGACTTGTTTGAAAGTAGTCTTCTAAAAAAATCTATGTTGAAATCAACTGATTACTAAAACTGTCATGGTCCTGCGGCCATGACTGAGTGACTTTGTGTTTGTGTCCCTTATTGTTATTATTCTCTTTATTATTCATGGCTGTTTTGGGATGGTTTGTGTTTTGGGATTTTAGATACTGGGTTTTGGGTTTGTGCTCCCTCTATTGGTCCCTGGTGTTAGTGTTCCCCTGTCTTGTCAGGTTAATCAGGTCCAGCTGTGTCTCCCACCTGTGTGTGATTTCCCAGTGTCTCTCTGTGTACTTATAGTGTGTGTTTGCCTCTGTTCCTCGTCGCGTCGTCTGTGTTCATACCTGGTGTAATCCCCTGCGTGCTCTCCCTGCTGTTCTCCCTTCATGCTCAGGTTTGCTATTTCTTTGTGTAGTTTCTCCCAGTTAGTTCATCCTTAGTTCTGTTTTACCATCCCCACTTTATATTTGATATTATCAATAAATCACCCTCACACCTGAATAAGTGCTGCGTTTTGAGTCCTCCTTCCACTCTCCACACGGCCGCTGCCCCGGACCGTGACAGTACGACGCGACCACAACATGGACCCAGCAGCGCTTAACCCGTCCAGGGAGCTACGGGAAAATCTCATCGATGCCACACAGGAGCTCATCGACCGGTGGCTGGAAAACCCGGGTGGCACGTCCCAGCGCGCTATAGAGAGGCGGCTACAGCGTCTGGTGACCGGTCTCCCATGGCTTCTGGGCTCGCTTTGTTCGTGGGAGCGGGAGTTCCTCCTTTTGGACCTCGGACTTCACCCCCCGTCTGCTTTTACTTTCGAGCAGCCTGAGGCGGTGAGCGAGCGACATGTTCTGGCTTCCCCAGATTCCGGGACTCTGTTTTCTGGGGCTATTCAGAGCGGGATGAGAGACAGTGTAGATAGCTTACCTACCTTCGTGGTAACGGATCCTTCGCAAGTGGGCGTCTACAAACCCTCTGTAAAACCGAGAGACTTTTTCTCTGCCGCTCCTTCTGAGCCAGGACTTTATCACCATTCTCCGGCTCAGTTCTGTGTCCGGCCACAAGCTCTCAGGTCTGTGGCTCAACCGTTAGCCTCCCTAAGGGCTCAATTACCCGTTCTGCCGCCGCTCCGGTTAGCCACTCAGCCACCACCACCGCTAGCATCGCTACAGCCCACAGTTCCGGTAATGGCTGAGCCACAATTTTCGCACTGTTTTTCCACCGCTGTTTCTGGGCAGGGAGACAAACTGTTTCGCTACGGATCTGTTCCTCAACAGCTGGCAACATTAGTGGCTGGGTTACTGCCCTCAGCTTACTCTGGACCCCTGGAGGCCAAGATGCCAGCTGTGAACTGCACCGGGCTGTCACTGCCTGAGCAGGGTCAGTGCTCTGCGCAGCTGCAGCCCTCCGTACGTGCGCCAGAGGCCCACGTGCCTACTGGTTTTGTTTCATGTGTGCCAGAGGCCCATGTGCCTACTGGTTTTGTTTCGTGTGTGCCGGAGGCCCACGTGCCCGCTGGTTCTGCGGCTGTTTTCGCTGGGGGGCCCAAGGACCCGGTCCGGCCTCCTGCTTCGCCTGCTGGGGGGCCCGAGGAGCCCGTCCAGCCTCCTGCTTTGCCTGCTGGGGGGCCCGAGGAGCCCGTCCAGCCTCCTGTTTCGCCTGCTGGGGGGCCCGAGGAGCCCGTCCAGCCTCCTGCTTCTCCACCTGTGGCTGCTTCTCCACCTGTGGCTGCTTCTCCACCTGTGACTGCAGCGCCGCCTCCTGCAGTACCACCACTGGCAGTGCTACCGCCTGCTACGGCCACACCTCAGCCTGAGGACGCATCCTCACCTGGCCCGGCTTCATCCTCGCCTGGTCCAGCTTCAGTTTCATCCTCACCTGGCCCGGCTTCATCCTCGCCTGGTCCAGCTTCAGTTTCATCCTCGCCTGGCCCGGCTTCATCCTCGCCTGGTCCAGCTGCAGCTTCATCCTCGCCTGGCCCGGCTTCATCCTCGCCTGGCCCGGCCTCATCCACGCCTGGCCCGGCCTCATCCACGCCTGGCCCGGTTTCATCCTCAGCTTCATCCTCGCCTGATTCTGGCCCAGCTTCAGCTACAGCTTCGCCCGGCCCAGCTTCAGCTACAGCTTCATCCTCGCCCGGTCCGGCTTCAGCCTCGTCTGGTCCAGCCTTCGTGTCTGCATCCTCGTCTGGTCCAGCTTCAGTCTCGCCCGGTCCTGGTCCGGCTTCGTCCCTGCCTGGTCCGGCTTCATCCTCGTCTGGTCCAGCCTTCGTGCCCGCATCCTCGGCCACAGCATCCTCATCTTCACCCGCAGCGCCTGGTCCAGCCTCCGCTTCAGCGTCCTCTTCAGCTTCGCCTGGTCCAGCTTCAGCTTCATCCTCAACTGGCCCAGCTTCAGCTTCTGCTTCAGCCTCGCCCGGCCCGGCTTCAGCCTCGCCTGGTCCAACTTCATCCTCGCCTGGTCCAGCTTCAGCTTCATCCTCGCCTGGCCCAGCTTCAGCTTCTGCTTCAGCCTCGCCCGGCCCGGCTTCACCCTCGTCTGGTCCAGCCTTCGTGTCTGCATCCTCGTCTGGTCCAGCCTTCGTGTCTGCATCTTCGTCTGGTCCAGCCTTCGTGTCTGCATCATCGCCTGACTGGCCTTCGTGTCTGCATCATCGCCTGAGCGGCCGCCGTTGCCTTCCGCACGGCCGGCCCCCGGACCGCCATCGCCTGAGCGGCCGCCGTTGCCTTCCGCACGGCCGGCCCCCGGACCGCCTTCGCCTGAGCGGCCGCCGTTGCCTTCCCATGACTGAGTGACTTTGTGTTTGTGTCCCTTATTGTTATTATTCTCTTTATTATTAATTATGGGCTGTTTTGGGATGGTTTGTGTTTTGGGATTTTAGATACTGGGTTTTGGGTTTGTGCTCCCTCTATTGGTCCCTGGTGTTAGTGTTCCCCTGTCTCGTCAGGTTAATCAGGTCCAGCTGTGTCTCCCACCTGTGTGTGATTTCCCAGTGTCTCTCTGTGTACTTATAGTGTGTGTTTGCCTCTGTTCCTCGTCGCGTCGTCTGTGTTCATACCTGGTGTAATCCCCTGCGTGCTCTCCCTGCTGTTCTCCCTTCATGCTCAGGTTTGCTATTTCTTTGTGTAGTTTCTCCCAGTTAGTTCATCCTTAGTTCTGTTTTACCATCCCCACTTTATATTTGATATTATCAATAAATCACCCTCACACCTGAATAAGTGCTGCGTTTTGAGTCCTCCTTCCACTCTCCACACGGCCGCTGCCCCGGACCGTGACAAAAACAGCATAAAACTGCATTCATAACACTGAGCAACACTTAGGAGGACTACAAAAAGGTCTGTGAAGCTCCATATTCAGATACATCGAAGTATTAAGGAGTTAAATTATATATTTTGACCTGACCAGCGCACATGTCACCATTAGCTGTTCCACTATTAGCAATTACCAGTTAGCCACATTAGCCCCTTGTTATCGTTAAGCAGTTATCAGTGGGACATCTGGCTTGAGATTTATAGGCAGTGTGAGAATCTTGTAAGTCTTTTGCGAGGCCACTGATAAAGCTGATGAATGCAGAGGGCTCTGCTCTACAGTCGCACTTTCTAGGAATCTTTTCTAAGACTGAAATGACTGAATTCGTTGTTTTATAAAGCAGGAGAATGACCCTATCCATTGGGCTGTACACCTTTTGAAGAATGGGGTCATTTAGGACCCAAATCCTGTATTATTTGGATATTTATTGAGTATTTGGTTTGAAGGTTTGGGCGTCAGATATTCACTTTATAGTTGCTCACTTGGAGACTTTGTTATTAGATTTAAGCACTTACCTCTTTATCGTTACAAAAAAGACTTACTGGTACTACTTCACAACCACTTATTGCTCTCCTGGGAAAATTTATATTTTTCTTTCTCTCTGCTGTGACAAACCATCTGAAGACATTTCATTCTCTAGAGCACCAATGTTAGGTGTTTTATAAACCTAAAGGGCCTAAGATCACATGCTTAGAACATAAACCTATTCCCAGGATCCAGGTTTAATTATAGATAGAATTGACACACCTTAGGTTACCTGATTCATTATAGTAAATGGAGGTTATTCCATGGAGAAACCATCTGAAAATTCTAATTAAAAAATCCCGGAAAAATGCGACAAAGAGACCAACTCCTCGAGAGCCTTAAAAAAACAGTGCTTTCTATGGCAGCATTTTTAGCTAGCACCAAAGCAGAAAGATGTTCTCTGAACCAGACGTGAGTTGAGTGCAACACGCTGTCTCCTTCTGACTCTTTTTTTTTACAGATGTTCAAGGGCTCAGACTATACCACACAGACATGTGGTACCAGCCTTCTCAGTTCTATTTGCCACTCTTAAACAACCATAAATCCTCACATGTGTAAAGACTGACTCAGCAACTGTAATTCATGCACCATATTATTATGGCTGTTTGAGACAAGGCTTACTATTGACTGGTGTATTGACGGTCTCTCACAGGTGTTGTGACTCCAAACAGGGTGCAGGGCTGTCAACATCTTCTTGTTGTTTTGTGAAAATATACCTCAGCGACATGACATGACACGGCATGTTGCTGAAAAGGGTAATTACATATGTGAAGTCTGAGCTAATGTTCGAAGGCTTGTTTTGTTTAGTAACAGTTCTTATTCTTCTTCAGGTTCCCAGTCCTGTGTGGGATGTTAACAGACTGGTGTCACGTTAAGGCTGAAGGAGCATGGTGAAGCACCAACCCTTACAGGTCTATGAGAAGCAAGTCTTTGTCTCCTTTGTCACTGGGATCTATGGTTGCCGCTGGAAGCGATACCAGCGTTCCCAGGATGAAAGCTCCAGGGTAAGAATATAGCTCTAACCATAAAGTATGGATGCTATAATAATAGTTAGAACATTGCAAATGCTGTCTTCGAAGTGTGCTATCAACAACATGACCTTTGTGCAAACAGTGTTGCCAACTTAGCGACTTTGTCGCAATATTTAGCGAGTTTTCAGACCCCCTTAGCGACTATTTTTTCTAAAAAGCGACTAGCGACAAATCTGGCGACTTTTTCTGGTATTATTGGAGACTTATTTATGACGACTTTTTGACGTGAAAAGCGTATCGCTCTTACTCTCAACAAGCAGCGGTGGTGCCTTGGGCACCTCACCCGTGCCAAAGCGCTCACAGGCGGAGGACAGTCCTCCCCCAGCTGCTATCAGAGCAGGAGACGTTCACACCTGTGCATCCAAACGGCAAATGAATCGTGCATGAGCGAAGCCGCTGCTCCGCACTGACTATAACGCAGTCAGTTCTTCCTTTACTGTTATGCTGTTTTGTGGATCACAAGGTTTAAAACTACTTATAAACACACACACACACAAAGTAACTCCACCAGAGTGCCAATTTCGGGTCACTTTTGCCGGTCCAGGCCTGGATAAAGGAACAGGGTTGGAATTGTGACATTAAAAAACTGTCAGGAATCGCTGTGCGGCAGGCAGGAGTAGGACCCAAAATGCAGGACTCACAGGCACGAGGGAATGAACTCAAAACTCAGCTTTATTTGCTGGCAGAACAAATATACAAACTAAACTAAACTGGGAAACCACAAACTAAGAACTCACAGAGAGACACAGGGAGATCCACACAGCATGAGGGACGACGTCACGCTGAACAGAGGGAGACGCAGACAGAAATACACAGAGGGTTAACGAGGAAAGTGGGAACACACGGGGAACACAGGTGACACTGATAATCATAACGAGACAGGGCGGGGTGAACTGAACATGACATGTACGGGCGTGAGAGTCACAAAGTAAACAGGAAGTGCACAGAGGTTCAGACAGGAGGAGAGAGAGCACGGGGAAAACACAGACATAACGGGCTGGGGAAACATGAAACAACCACAAAGGGAGACGAGGGCTCATAAATACATAGAGGGCACACAGGGGGAAGAGAGAGCACGGGGAGAACTTAGACATAATGGGCAGGGGAAACATGGAATAAAACATAAGGAGAGACGAGGGCTCACAGATACACAGAGGGGCACACAGGGGGTAAAAGCCATGAAGGGAAAACACTTAGGGAACAACACAACAGGGCAACTCAGAAAACATGGCCTAAGCAAGGAACAAAATACAAACATACAAGAAAACTAAGAACACTGGGCCAACATGGCCCAGGACCATGACAAAAACAATAATTGCTAAAAGAAATTTAATTTGTAGTTCTAAATAAATTCAAACTGCATTTAGGACGTTTTTTACTCACTTTATGTCTCTTCCACGATGTTATTTCTCTCTCCAACAGCGTAGGTTACAATTCCATTAGCATGACCAATTATGCAAATTAGGCGATGACGTCATTTGGCGACTTCTAGCGACTTTTAGGACAGCCGATAGCGATTTTCCTTACTGAGGAGTTGGCAACACTGTGTGCAAACCTTTATGTAACCTTATTCTAATATGCCAATTATCACATAACAGACTGGTAATCACATAACACAGTCCTGCCTAGGCTGCACTGACACTGAGCACACCTCAGGCATAAATGAACTATTTTCAATGTTGTGGTTTCTAAGGCCAGATAAGTAGATCAGGCTGTCAAAAAGGTGACTACACAACGGGAGCCTAATATGTAATGTTCATCTAGGGTCCTGTTGTATTTATACCCTTATCACCCTTTATCTTTAGGCATTAGTCATTGTTAAAAAACAATATAATTTTTGACAACTTTACAGGCAATGTAATTCTTTTTTGAAATTCCAGGAAGTTCTTTGAATATGAAGTTCAAATCATGGTTTGTACATACAAACCACATGCGTACAAATACATAATGTGTATTTTCTATAAATGTGCAATAGCACACTGATGGAAGCAGTATAGAGTTTTTATGCAGACTAAATAGCATCTGCTGAAGATCTTTCAGGCTCAGTGACTCTTATATCTTGTATGGATGAATTATCAAGTGCATTATACTGTACAATCCATACACTCTCATCCAAAGTATGGTGTATGTCGAATTAGTTGCCACTTAAAATGATAATAATTATTCATTGTTATATATTACTAAAAACTAACACAATCTTAAACTAGCATGTATTCTTATTTGTCTCACTGGCATCTTCCTGCTCAGTGTGTCAAACGGGAGTTTGTTTGTACCTTTGGACACCAGGCTCAGTGAATTAGAGACCCAGGTCTACACCGCTGCAAATAATCCTGTAACTAGCCTAACCCCAGTAGCCATTGTAGCCAAAACCAGTAGCTTTGTACCCGTTAGCTGTCCCTCAGCGTGTCGTCCAGAGTGAGGAGGCGTATTTCATGGAATCGTTTACATTTCCACTCAGTTTTGTCAGGTTTGGCTGTGTGGCAGGCAAGAGTAGGACCCAAATGCAGAACTCATAAAGGGAAGAAATGAACCCAAAGCAGCAGCTTTATTTGTTGTGTAAACCAGCGGTCCCCAACCTTTTTTGTGCCACGGACCGGTTTATGCCCGACAATATTTTCACGGACCAGCCTTTAAGGTGTCGCGGATAAATACAACAAAATAAAACTAGTACCGGTACCGAAAAAAAGAAGATTTATTCATAACACACGTGAAAAGACCCAGGAAAACCGAGTTAACGATAAAAACGATAACAAAATAACGCTGAAAACCGATAAAAACCCTGAAAACCAGACATTTAACACCTGAGCCTCAACTCTCGCGGCCCGGTACCAAACGACTCACGGACCGGTACTGGTCCGAGGCCCGGGGGTTGGGGACCGCTGGTGTAAACGAACTACAAAGTACAAAGAAACACTAAAAGAAGCAAACAAAAGATAAAATAGAAACAAAGACTCTTCCAACTAAGGAGCTTATGACTTGATGTAAACGAGAGACCATGAACCACTCCCTTTAACACACAGCTAATGTCAAGGACTTGGGAACAAGCAAGACAAGACAGTGGACTAAATACACATAACGAGGGGATGGGAAACAGGAGGGAAACACAGCTGAAACGAATCCGATGTAACGAGACGGTGAGGAAGCAACACTGGATACGCTGAACACAGGACAAGAAACGATCAAAATTAAACAGGAAACATGAGACACACATTCATGAGACATTGACTGAATCCAGGGAACAGAAACAAGAACCTAAGAGAACCTAAAATGTCCAAAAACTAGAAAACATGGGGTCACAGATAAATGGTAAATGGCCTGTATTTGTATAGCGCTTTACTAGTCCCTAAGGACCCCAAAGCACTTTACACATCAAGTCATCCACCCATTCACACACACATTCACACACTGGTGATGGCAGCTACGTTGTAGCCACAGCCACCCTGGGGCGCACTGACAGAGGCGAGGCTGCCGGACACTGGCACCATCGGCCCCTGACCTCCACCAGTAGGCAACGGGTGAAGTGTCTTGCCCAAGGACACAACGACTGAGACTGTCCAAGCCGGGGCTCAAACCGGCAACCTTCCGATTACAAAGCGAACTCCCAACTCTTGAGCCACGATCGCCCCTAAACTAAGATCCAGCGCCATGACAGGCTTACTTGTTAAACTGCAACAGGCTTTTGTGGGGTTTTCCATGATCCACTGAGTATTTCTCATTCACTCATCTCTTTTAACTTTCTATATTTATTCAACAGGACTGTGTTGAATCATTAGCAATGATTAAACTGTGGCTGTCTCTCCCATAGTTTGCCTTTCATTTGCTCTCATCTTGGTCCCCTCACCTCGAAAAGGTCATTTCAGATGGGTGCACCTCTCTGAGCCTGATTTTGCCAGAGGTTTCTTTCTGTTAGAAAGCAGTTTTTTCTCCCAGCTGTGACCAAGTGCTTGCTCACAGGGAGTTGTGTGATTGTTGGAATTTCCATCTAATATTGTAACAGCTTTACAATTCAATTACAATTACAGTTTTTTATTCCTAAAGGTTGAAGATAAATCTATTAGTCATTCCACTCTTTTCAGTTGAATTCCTAAGAGACTTCTAGACCAAGCCCTAGTAACTGGGGAAAACAATCTTCACTGCAAAGCAAGTGATAGAATCAGTGCAGTGTTGGAATGTGAAGAGCAGAGTCAGACACCCAGCTGTATTGGATACCCACTGGGCAGCCACAGCTCCTGCTGCTGGATGTCGTCTTTATCACAAAGAGCCAGTGGCTCACCCATAAATTAGTCTATTTACTGAATGTGTGAGCCGGGCACTGATGATGTGCTGAGCAAGAGGATAAAAAACAAGCCCACAGCTGCCTCTCTCCCCGCTCTGTCTCATTTACAAAGCTTCATGTAGTGACACACACTGTGCTTGAATATAACTAGAGAAGTTTGAATTTATTAAGTTTAAGGCTGTCTGCTTAGTCTGCTACACACGCTTTGATTGTATTTTGTTGGTAGACAGTCTTTCGATTCATGAACTTCTGTTTTGTTTAGTTTTTTTACTATGGGCTCTCTGAGTTTTACAATTTGACATGGTTAAAGGTGTGTGAAGCAAAAATGTAATAGTAGGTATTAAATCATATTGGTGGAGTCTTTCTGTTCTCATTAGCCTCAGAAGGCCTGTGTTTCAGTGTAAAAGCTCTCATACCTGCCCATTAACATACAGCAAGGTTTGTTAAAAAGTAGAACAGTTAACATATTAATAATAGTGGATTGCATTTATATAGCGCTTTTTGGGACCCCTCAAAGCGCTTTACAATACCACTATTAATTCACACACTGGTGGAGGCAGCTACAGTTGTAGCCACAGCTGCCCTGGGGCAGACTGACAGAGGCGAGGCTGCCATATCGCGCCATCGGCCCCTCTGGCCATCATCAGTAGGCGGTAGGTGAAGTGTGTTGCCCAAGGACACAACGACCGAGACTGTCTGAGCCGGGGCTCGAACCGGCAACCTTCTGATTACAAGACGAACACCCAACTCTTGAGCCACGATCGCCCGAACATTTAGCTAATGAACCTGAGACCAAACCACATCTAATATGAGAATAAATATTAGGTCTACCCTGCCCAGACAGCCACATACAAATAAACATCGCTATGTATCTGGTAGCTGAAAATGATGGTGCTGGATGATAAAAATCAAAAACCTTATCTGAGTTAATCTGGCTGACATCCCATTAAGGATCATTTTTCAGCCTGTTAGCTATTTTAAGCTCCATCTGTGGAAGTCTCATTATGTCCTCTTGCACTTCTGCCTCTATAGCGGACGCTGAAACTCCTCCACGGTTTATCCTTCAGTTTGATTTAATGTTGCCTTTGATGTCGGAAACGGGACGTTTAGGCTAAAGACTGTTTGGTAGCTGAATGGATGTCCACGTGAAATTTGTGTCAGTTTGTAAGAGAAGAATTGTACAAATTTAAGGTTCATGGTGAAATTACAGAGCACGCAGAGTAAGTGATCAGAGCTGGAACAATCTACCAAAATCATGCACACCGGATGGTGTCTGGACTTGGCTGAAAAGCTGATATTGAATGGTAGCTTTTAATTGAGCAAGGTCAGTGGTATGTTTACAGTTTGCTATACTGTCTTTGGCCAAAAGAGTTCTTGACTTTTGATCAGAATAATAAATTATAATAGTTTATATAATTTGCTTACTGCTTCTTTTTGTTTGCTCACTTTTTCACATTTTACCAAAAATCGTTGACTCCTCAGAATGAAACAACTGCTTTAAATTGAGGGGAAAAAAATAAAACCTGTTCTTTATTTGTATACAAATTGTTCAGTTTTCCTTTTTTTAAAATTTTTTTTGAGGGTATATGTGTCCTTGCATTGTCAGTGACTATGTTCAGCTCATACTGGTCTGATATAGACCAGTCTGTAGTGTATATAAATACCTTCTCCAACTTCCAACTGTAAGAGGTTCAGAGATTATTACATGGGCGTGCAGGTAAAGACCAAATGGCCGCACTAATGAATGTGTTGAGCCATCAGTGAAAAGCCTGTGAAAGGTTTTAGCCAGGAGAAGAGAGGCCATCCATCAGTGAAAATCTTCTTGGCCACAAAAACATGACAGCAAGGCGGAAATATCACAACAGCCAGAGGATCTTTTTAGTTTGTGTAGCAGCTACCGGGATCTTAAAGTTCCCTACTAGACCCCCACCATTTGTCTTACTGTATGAGTGCGAGACATGTTAAAATCCAGTGGCACCAAGGCATCATACAATAAAATAATGTGATTAATACATAAGTAAAAGAAATTCCTATACATGCCCCTTCCTGATTTCTTATGTTTTAACATGTTTGTTACACTTACATGTTTCCAATTTCAAATGTTAACACAGATGTTCAGAGTAAATACAGATTGTAGTTTTTTAAATGATGATTTTATTTAGTTTGGGGAAACAGCTCCAACTTTACCTCATGTAGAAAAAGTCATTTCCTTCTAAACCTAATAAGTGGTTTTGTCATCTAGCAAGAACTGCAATCAAGCATTTGCAATAACTAATAAAAAAAGCACTTGGGACAATTGTGTTGGTGACAGCTTTTGTTATAATATCAATAATATTCATATGAATATGGGATACTGTTACATGTTTGCACAGACTTTTGTGAAATATGGAGACACTCCTGGCATTATATGAGCAAAGTGAGACTCATTTTTTAGGGTTGGTGGAGATGAGTGTGAAGATCCAAACAATCCCTGTCAGTGATGGAGAAGCTTTGATGGAAATATTTGGTAAAAAGTTCACCAGCATGAAGGAAATGAAGTTTCAAACTTTCCTTAGGAGGAGCCCAGCACGCCTGCTTAAAGAAAAGTGAGTGTGGCGATGTGGATGCTTGCAGCGACTGCTGTATAGAGGCCATCCTGCTACACATGAAACACATCAGAGTCATAACTGTTATTTTAGTCACGTGTTTGTTTATTATCCTTATTGTTTTATCTGGGACTGTTTGCAGACATCTCAGAGAGAGGAGACACCAGCATCTGAACAGAGACTCAAACCAGCAACCTGCAGCTCCCTGCTTGGCTGCTCCAGTTTTCTCCTCACTCATGTTGCCCACCAGTGATTTCTAGCTGCCCACCCACACAGCAGGCTAGAATATGCGCTGAGCCTCAGCACCCAGTACTTGGACATGTTTTCTTTATTAAATAATGAACCAGACCCCAAAAGTAAACAGCTGTTATTGCTAGGCAACGGGAGCAGCATTTGGTGATGCAGCACCTGACATTCCTGACCATGTGGGCGGAGCATGCATGAAATGGAATGTTTAGTAGAACTGTGCAACACAAGCACTTAGTTCCAGCATGTTTCATTGTATCCAGACACAGCTAGAGACACATCTACAGCAGCATCTCTGAGCAGGACAAACGACAGTTGACGAAGAAAACATCGAAAACTTCACTTCACTCCTCTACAAAACGTTGGCTCCTTTGTTTAAAAGGCCAAAATGAATCGAGGGAGAACGAGAAGAGGATCGGCGAGTGCTTCACCTCACAATTCAGTACAGCTGATTAACCTGCAAGAAGAACTTCAAATGATACAGGCTGAAAATGTCAAATTAAAAGAAGAGGCAGAAAAATCAAGAGGAGAAGCTAAAGATTCACAGTTTGAAACTGAAGTAGTATTGCAGGAATTACTGCATGTGGGTCTCAAACTTAAAGGAGAGAAAATGGGAAAACAACAGGCAGAAAATGAGAATGAAAAGATGAAGAAAGAACTGTTGGAAGCTCAAAAAGCATTGGAGGAAGAGAAAAGCACAGCACAAGAAGCCAAAAATAAATATCAAACTGCAAAGAAGGAGGCAGGAAATGTGATTCAGGAATTACAGGAGGTGCAGGAAGCTTTTGAAGAGGGAAAAAAGAAAATGCAGTTGGCAACACAAGAAGCTGCAAATGTAACGGCTGAAGCTGAAACACTAAGGAAGGAATTACTGCATGTGAAGCAACAACTTGAAGAGGAGAAAAAACGTAAACACGAGGCAGAAAATGAGATTGAAAATTTGAAGAAGGAATTGTTGGAAGCTCAAAAAGTGTTGGAGGAAGAGAAAATTAAAATACAGGAAGCAAAGAAAGAAATGGAAGATACAAAGAGTCACACTGAAAACATGAAGAAGGAACTGATGAAAGTGCAAGAAGAACTTGCAGAAGAGAAAATTGAGGTGAAGGTATTCAAGAAAGAAATGACGGTGACCAAGAAAGACTGCAAAGACGCACTGAAAGAAATGCGAAAGCACAAAAAGGAAGCTAAAGAGCTCCTCAAACACAAAGGGAAACTGGCCAAACAGCAGCTGAAAGACAAATTTAAAGATGCCGAGGAGCAGCTCAACAAAACCTTAAATGAACTGAAGGCAAAAGAAAAAGAAAAGAAAGCCGAGGACAGGAGGGGATTCTGGAGCAGACTGCTGAGAAAGAACTGACCCAGCAGCATCAAGTTTGAGGAGATCAATAGTTTCTTCCTCCTCTCTCCACTTTTCTTTCTCCCCATCCTTCTTCTTGTGACATTTGTTTGTTTTTGAAAAACTCTAATCTACATGTACTGAAATACAAAAATAAAATTGCCATAACTTGACCTCATGTTGCCTGCTTCTTTTCTTGTGTGTCTGTGGATGTAAAACAGTAACACACTTTCTGCTCTGTGTCTTTAATTGTAAATAAATGCAATATGTTTTCATTTTAAAATTCAGTGCAAAAAAACTTCTGCTCTAAATCTTTTTTTTTAGCAAAAAGCTTTTTTTTGCCTGTTGTGGAAGTTTTCCATTTAAATAAAGCCTGCAGACGAGCGGTGAGCGGTAGCTAACATTCTTTAACTGGCTGCGTTGCAACGTTTAGGTAACACTCCCATGACCGCACTGCCACTTCCACAAGAACTGCTTCTCGATTTCCTTCCTTAACCCTTTCGTTTGGAGCTGATCTGACCCACTCAGATCAATACTTTGATTCCATTCAATCGATAAGCGATAGCTCTCACTCCACCTAGTTTGTATGTTGTTGTACATTTAGGTTTCCCAATATGAATTACCTTAAAAACAGAGGTTTGTGGTGTTGTGAAGTCAAGTGGAGTAAGAAGATCAGGACCTATAAGCACTGTCAGTGGATGGGTACCAGCAGTGCTAAATGGAGACTTGGAGGGATCTTTGAAAGCCATATATCACTCAGGAGAAAGCACCATGTGCTGGACAGCTAGACTTCAAAGTAAATTGAAACTGCACAATGAGAATGACTTGTTAAAGGTTACAAAGTGAAAACAACAACCAGGCTTTGGAAGAGTGGATGAAAAGAAATATGTTTAATAGAAGCTATATAACAAAGAAGGTCTCTCTATTTTATTTATTCAGTTCAGTTCAGTTTTGTTTACATATAAATAAAACAAATTCCATCATCTTCATTACTTTGTCCATTAACTTTACATAAAATACTGTTATATGTTGTCTGTTGTACACTGATGGTACACTTGGCTTAGGCCCTTACCTAGGGCAATTTTGCCACGCTTGTCTCTATTACCATTTTCATTACCAAGGACTTTTCTCAGCCGGAGATTACTTCAGCTGCTGGTCACAACCCTTTTCTGACCCCATGAGTGACCCCTTAATCCTACCAACAGCGGGTGGTAGATTAAGGAACTAGAACCCTTGTCCAGCAAATATATGGTTGTTTTTTATAGAGGTGAGGACTGGATATTGCTTTGGATGCTGTATTTTTGTAAAGAGATCATTTTGACTCCATAACAATGACTCATAGCTTGGACTGCGTTTCCACGGGAGCACGAGGTAAATGTGACGTTGGCTCAGTGTCACATAGTTCTTTATTATATGCTCACTACTTTAAGATCCCGGTAGCTGCTACACAAACTAAAAAGATCCTCTGGCTGTTGTGATATTTCCGCCTTGCTGTCATGTTTTTGTGGCCAAGAAGATTTTCACTGATGGATGGCCTCTCTTCCCCTGGCTAAAACCTTTCACAGGCTTTTCACTGATGGCTCAACACATTCATTAGTGCGGCCATTTGGTCTCTACCTGCACGCCCATGTAATAATCTCTGAACCTCTTACATAAGCCACTGGAAATGGTGAGTCCAGGCACGGTGTGATGCAAAGCTGATCAGTGCTCAATAGGATCTGTTGACTGGCCTATCATACTCTACACCTCCCCTTATATGGAATTAGCTCCTTAGCCTGTTAACTAGTGAAGGGAAGAGTCCTTGACTGGCTGCTCAGGCTCTCCTCTCTGTTTTTGCCCCACATGCCCCAGCAAGCATGTAGATTAAGATTAGGCTTAAAACGTTCCTTTCTGATAAAGCTTACAGTTAGTGCTGGATCAGGTGACCCTGAACCCTCACTTAGTTACACTGCAATATGCCTTGTCTGCTGGGGGCTTCCCATGATGAGTGTGTCTTCTTCATTCACCTCTTTTTACTCTTTATGTGCTCATAAACCATTTGCATTTAATCTCTGGCTCTCGTCCACGGTGTGTCTTTGTCCTGTCTCCCTCCCCTCACCCTCAATCGGTCACGGCAGATGGCTGCCCCATGCTGAGCTTGGTTCTGCCAGATGTTCTTCCTGTTAAAGGGGGGTTTTTCCTACTACTGTGGAAACCCTGAAATATTTGGGTCTACTTATGTCTTTAACCACTGCAGTTTCCAAATGGGCCATTAGTTAGTTTAAGATCTATTCAGGTTCACAAAAAGGTGTGCAAAAAATGCAAAAGATTGAAAATTAATAATAATAAAAAAGAAGTATCTTTTGGAGTTGCATATATGGCGACTGGATGAACATGATTTCGTCTAAGCAAGACTTTGATAGTTAGAAAGAAAAACATCTGTCAATTTTAACTCTTCAGATTTATTTGTGTAGCACTTTTCAAAACCAATGTTACAAATGTTTCCCAGAAACAATGAATAAAAGAACAAATTGAAGAGAAATTATGTCCACATAGTCCACAATCAGCTGTTTGTGTCCTCTTCCAGTGGGAGTGTACGTGGTTCGTCATCCTGTGCAGCTCCTTTCTTCTGCTTCTCTTTTGGGGTTACTTCTGGTTGATGGCTCGAAATGATTTTAATGACTTCAATTGGTGAGTCGTATTTTTCATTATATTACTTTCGCTGAAAAGCTGTTTAAGACTTGCATGTTTGGTAATGGTTGATCAAGGACAGCAGAGTGGTGACCTTACCACAGTGGGGTGGCAGCAAGCCCCTTCAGCATGTGTATTTTAAATAAATACCACGGACAAATAGGTTGATGCATGCAGGTAAGTAAATCCCACAGTCTTTCAGTGATGAGGAGTGTCCACGTGGACACTTTCAAGGATGAGGATGTACACATCCTGGACAGGGAGCATCATGAGTGTCACGATGTCATGTGCAATTAAGGCAAATTACTCTATTTGACAAAACTGAATTAGTCATACCACCAACATTCGTTCTGTTCATTCCAGGCTGGTGTACAACCGTTCTGGAGAATGGAGAGATGAGACAATGCCCATCCTCGCTTCCACCACCGTGGGATTCAGCTACGTCACATTCTTATTGGTAAAACTCGCAAATGTTAGCAGACTTGTTCATTGATCAGTTAAGACATACAACTTAACGAATCTTACTCTTTTTGCAGATCTTAGCACTTTTCCACATATCTTTGGGCCAGCAGCTGAATCTCTATTGGGTTCACAAGGTACGGTGTGAAAAAACAATCCTGCCATTGATTTGCTCCTCTGATGCTTTCAAAGCAAAGTCAGGTTCATCGAGGTGTCCGTTCTCCACAGATGGGGGTGCTGGCTACACTCCTCACCACTATCTCTGGTGTCATTTTTGTCGATGACTTATGGGGAGACGAGTGGGACATTCTGCTTGCGTCACTGCAGGTTCGTCTACAGTTAACAACACTGTACTAAAAGTTGATTATATTCTCTACTTTTCCGATCCAATTGGCTAAAATTATATATTTAATGCTCCATGAAAATAATTCAATTGTAAATAAACAATAAACTGAGTTGAACTGCTTCAGCATATATTATTTGGAATTTATACTGGGATGGTGAGGTCTGCATTTTCAAAAACATTATTGCAAAAAAAGAATTTCCAAATAAAAAATCTCTGCACTGGATTCATGTTTCAAGCTCTGCCAGGTCTACAGGCAAGTGGTGTTAGGGTGAGGTGGGTCAAATATGGCCAAATATGCAAATATGCTCAATTAATTCTATGCAGTTTTCTGGATCAGATAACTTTCATTACAAAAATATAAACATGTAGGTTTCATAAACATCTTCTCAATTGTTCTCTGATCGGTGACTTTGAGGCATTGATATGATGTCAAGTGTGTTACAGATGTCCTGTCCAAGTGTTTAGAATCCATATCAACTCCTCCCCTACTATTTGTTATTTAGTTAGTCCCCCTGAGCCTGGTTCTGTCGGAGGTTTCTTTCCTGTTAAAAGGGAGTTTTTCCTTCCCACTGTTGCCAAGTGTTTGCTCGTAAGTGTTCATTTGATTGTTGGTGTTTTCTCTCTGTTATTGTAGGGCCTTCACCTTACAATGCAAAGTTATTTGTTCTATGGAACGTAACATTTGATATTTTCTCCTGTTCAATCATTATACTGTGTGTGTATTTATCATAACAATGTGGCAAAGCTTTGCTCTGATGCTGTGTAATGACTAACCATCTTTTAAGGCCAGCATTTCACATTTACGCTTTGTTATCAGTACACAGCACCTTTCCTGCATCTTGGCGCCCTGGTAACAGTGACAGCTATCAGCTGGCTGGTAGCTGGATATGTTGTCCGCAGAGAGAAATCCAGTAAGTGCTGCCTTGTGTTTCAAGTAAATATCATGTTGGGGATTGCTTTTGATGTTCCTATTTGAAACGTAAAGTTGCATTCAGTATTATTTGTCTGTACACGTATGTCATTGTCTAATTTACCCTGCTTTAGTGGATTGTTTTTCCTTATTCAAGCAGCTGCCTGCACTCTTACCACCCATCAAAGCACACAAAGCTAACTACTGTTTGTTATTAGGAGTAGATGGAATGAGCTAAAGTTGCATTATGACACTAACAACCCTTTTTGCACTCTCTTAGATATCCAGGTGATGGTGTTGTTTATCTACATTGTAGTCCTCGTTGCTCTCTGTTTGGCACCGCTCACATTCACCTGCCCCTGCATCATGGACCGTCATAGCCTCAAACCGCGACCAAGCGTCATTGGCCGAAGAGGAGCTCCTATGGTAAGTTGGGGCTTTGCCAGACTTTACTACCTGATCCACTTAATTGTTCAAATCGGCTCTTTGTGGAGAGGCGTGGCTGCCAGGAGTACCAAGTGTTCGGTTTTTGCTGGGTTCCACAAAGCTGTTTGGGTAATAACAAAGAAAGGAAAAAACAGAAAGAAGAAGATGCAAGAATTTTTCTGTACACTCTGTACAACAAATGCGGTGTATAGCTACAGAACACAAGTGATAGTGTCAGGCTCAGTGTGAGAGTGCGTCAGCAACATACTGTCATTTCACAGCTGGGCAGGTAGATAAGAGATGCACAGAGACATTCAGAGCTGTGTTTGCTTTCCTTCTCGAGGCACACGCGCTCTACAAACAGTGATATTCACAGATATGCCTTGCTTTCACCTCAGTGCAGTGTACCAAAACTGCACGTAGGTTTTAGATAAATCAACACAGACTAATATAAAATGCATCTCTCTCTCTGTAAGTGGACGCTCACATTGATCGTGCTGCTGCACATAACCCTCGTATGTAACGAACAGCATGCGTTGATATGATAATGAAGAACTCTTATATTTCTTCTGCCTGTCCCTTACTCCAATTGTAATGTAATTTATGGAACTAAACTATGATGTGTTGTGTAGGTGTCATAGTAAAACCAAGGCAATGTTGCTGACATACCATTTGCACACATCTGTTTGAAACAGCCTTAACAATTCATAATTCACAGGACTGTTTACAGACTAAATAATGTATCAGTTTTGCAAGGTGTATGTCTGAGCCTGTCATCATTTATATAGAAACAAAATACAGTAAAAACATTAGTGTGTGATTCAGGTTTAGCTCAACTACACCACATACTGTACTGTACATCTCAGTGTTATTATCTCCATCACGTTTGTGTGTGTGCGTGTCATTCTGTCTGTAAACATGATAGCTTGAAAAGCTTTGAATGAATACTGGTAAAACTTTGAGTTGGGTCATGGTAACAATCCATTCAAACTTGGCTTAGATCCTCCAAGGTCTTCAATGTCTACTTGATGATTTATTGGTCAAAATTTTACAAAAAGCCTTAGAACTATTATTAAACTATGATTCGGTTTGTGCTCATGGAGCGCTATAATTTGTTATGTTATTTGTATTTCATACTTAAATCTTTTAGTGTTTTTGCAAATGAGTTTATGTCGCACTCTAAGGACCTGAGGGGGGTCCCACAGGGTTCATGTTGGAGTCAATTTGTTGAATGTTGTCATTGTGTTTCTTAAATTTGTAAAGTCTTAGTGCGAGCAGCAGGATCAAAGACATTCCTTTGTCTCTGACCACCTCTCCAGCTACTCTGGAGCTGGGGGAGGCTGAAGAGGCTTCATTTTAGGCACATCCTATATGAAAGATCTGTTTCTTGTGTTGTAAGCTTCCTGTTGTTATGATCCTTTTGGTGAGCAGGAGGTCACACCTATGACACACACATTCTCACATACACACACACGTTCTTGCACATGCATACAGGTGCTTACACATACACACACATACTGCCTTATCTTTTAGAACCATAGGGGGGTTTTATGAGGGGAGGTGCTTGTGTTGTGCAAACTGTAACTGTCATGGGAATAAAAGGCTACGAGGAGGGCTGCTCTTTGAAGAAGCTGGTTTAAAGACAGGTGAGGAGCGTTGAGCCCCAAGAGCCTGGTTCCGACCAGTCTTCCATCGCTAGCAAGTAAAAGACCGGTTGAAGATGTTCTGTCTTGTTTTTGTCCTTCACGAGAATAAGTCTCTAAACTAGCGGAGCCTGTGGAAGCGCAGACCCAGCAGTTCAGTTCTGGGACCTTTTTCTCCTGTACATGTTACCCCTAGGACTTACCATTAGGCAATTCCCTAATGCAGGGGTGGGCAACTCCAGGCCCCGAGGGCCGGTGTCCTGCAGGTTTTAGATCTCACCTTGGGTCAACACACCTGAATCACATGATTAGTTCGTTACCAGGCCTCTGGAGAACTGCAGGAGCTAATTTAGCCATTTAAATCAGCTGTGTTGGTTCAAGGACACATCTAAAACCTGCAGGGACACCAGCCCTCGAGGCCTGGAGTTGCCCACCCCTGCCCTAATGTGTCTTATCACTTCTATGCTGTTGATATTCAGCTTTACTGCTCTTTTAAGCCGATGGAAGTCCATAAACTGTCTTCTTGAATAAAATGTTTAGCTTCCATTAAACAGTGGCTTGGAGACAACTACTTGCAGTTGAACTCTGAGAAGTCAGAAACATTAATTATTGCCCCTGACAGCCAGATATCTATAATCAAACAGCATCTTGGTTCTCTTGGATCATCTGTTCACATGAGCCTCAGGTATCTCGGTGTTGTTTTTGATTCTGCCATGTCTCTAGAGCAATACTCTCAACAGTTAATTAGGAACTGCCTTTTTCAGCTTAGAAATATCTCCAAACTGGAAACTTTTTTGTCTAAATCTGAGTTAGAAATGATTATTCATGCTTTTATTTCTTCTCGTTTAGATTATTGTAACAGTCTTTTTCTTTGCCAGTCAGTCCAGAATGCTCCTGCAAGGCTTTTAATAAAGACACGAAAAAGAGAGCACATTACACCAGTGTTACGCTCATTACACTGGCTTCCAGTACATTTTAGAATTCATTTTCACTTAACACAGACCTTTAAAGCTTTGAATCGTGACGCTCCTGTCTATATTTCTGATGTTTTAGAACCTCACGCTCCCTCTCGCAGCCTAAGATCATCTAATCAAAGGCTGTTGGTCGTCCCCCGAACATGTTTTAAAACCAGAGGTAACAGATCTTTTAGATCAGTGGCCCCCAGGTTGTGGAATTCTCTCCCTCCATCTTTACGTTGCCTGGATTGTATTTATTCTTTTAAGCATCATCTTAAGACTTATTTATTTAGACTAGCTTTTAATTAGATTTGTGCTGTTTTATGTTTATGTTTTATATTATTGTGAAGCACTTTGTGGTTTTTATCCTGTGAAGAACAAGTATTATCTCTACATATGAGAAGAATGTGAGAAAGTTGTGATATTAACATTTAAACATAGGATTGTGAAAATAATGAGCTGCTTGGCTCATAAAGAATGTTTGATGACTAGATTTAAGATAAGATAAGATAAGATAAGCTTTATTAGTCCCACACGTGGGAAATTTGTTTTTTTTTTTTGTTTTGTTTTTTTTTAATTTGAAGGGAAGGAAGCCTTTTGCACAAGTCGAACATAATGTTCTTATAATTCTATTATTTCCTCTTGGTGTGTGTTTTGTGACTGACAGTGACTGACATCAAGTGACTGACAGTAGTCTTTCTGTGATCTCTTTGCTCTAGCTGGCTCCAGAGAACACCGTGGTGTCCTTTAACAGAGCCCTGCAGCATGGTGCCAGCTCCTTGGAGGCTGATGTCACCATAAGGTTATAAATCACACATTCACTTTTGTTTGCATTTAATGCATGTAGCTGAAGGTTGTGTGGTAGAAATAATTACAGTTAATGGGAAATTACGAGAGAAATGTGTGATTCAGATCTGTTGCCCTTCAGTGTTTGGTGATTATTAACACATTTCGCTGCTGCTTTTTCATTTAAACTATGTTATGTTTAGTTTTCCTATAAATTTTAAAGTGCTTTACTTCTTCCAGTGTCGATGGGGTTCCCTTCCTCATGCGAGACCACACTCTGAGGCGGACCACAGATGTCACTAAGGTGTTTCCAGCCAGACAGTATGAAGATGCCTCCTTTTTCAACTGGACAGAGATACGCTCTCTCAATGCAGGCCAGTGGTTTTTGGAGGTACTAAAATCCACTTCATCTAAAGCCACCTCAAGTCCATCAGCTCTAAAATAAATTTTGCCCTCAAATAGCAAAACTGTGTGTCTCATTTTCCTTTTAGAATTTAAAGGATTAAGATCTAAAATCTGCAGACTCTTTAAAATTTTTCTAGAACATTTTATCAAACATAATTTAATGCCAATTTCAAACTGCTACAATAAGCTGCATATAATGTGGAAAGATAAACAAATATGCTCCACCTCAGTGTCTACCTCGCTCTTGTTTCTTTCCTCTGCTTGTAGAGTGACCCCTACTGGACAGCAGCATCACTGACAGCGAAGGAGCGGAGCAGAATAGGCAACCAGACGGTTTGCAGTCTGGTGGAAATGCTTCGTCTGGCAGCCAAGGCCAACAGCTCCGCGCTGCTCAACATTCACAAACCTCCACCAGAGCACCCACGCTACCGCAGCTGGTTCATGGACACGCTGCGGGCTGTGCAGAAAGCGGGGATTCCCCTGAAGAGGGTGAGGACTGTAGGTCCCTCCACAATAATCCTTAAATGAATTTAGCTGTTGCCTGTAGTAGTGTTCCCCCTTTAAACACACTAAATATTAAATATTATAAATATTCCAATGAGGAATTGATTCTGTGAATTGTTGTGACAAATCTTTCGTCCTTAGCAAGTGTGACAAATATTTTAATTGTTTTCCTTAAATACTGTATACCAGTGTATGACAGCTTACGATATTATAATAAGCACCTTCACGCAAAGCAATTAAAACTACATTTTATCTGATCTGAGTCTTTCCATGTGATATGTGTTTGTCCCAGGTGACGTGGACCCCCGACACAGACAGGGGGAGGGTGCGAGGGCTTCACCAGACCACAAGTGAGAAGCTGTCAGTGGAAGCGATAAGGCAGAGAGGAATTACAAGTCTGACCCTCCACTACAGCAAGGCTAGCCACAAAGAGCTACAGTAAGAGCAAGCAGCTGCTACTAAGCAAAGGAAAAAAGGCTCAGAAGAACTCTAAAGACATGTCAAAGGAGGCGTTTTGTGTTATTTTAAGCAAAATAAAAAAAACAACAACAATTTACAAACCTAATTGTTTGCTTAACTTGTTCTGTAGCTTGATAAAGTGTATTTAAAAGGGGAACTAATCCCTGAAACAGTTAAATATAGTTAACACTAAAGGGAATATCTTCTGACTGGTTTTGGATTTAAAAAGCTCACTATTTCTGCTCGAGGTTAGCTGCTTCAAGTGACATTTATCAGTACCAAGCTCAGGGCTCCAGGGCTGAAGAATTACACCAAGAATGACCTAAAAGTGCTAAAATCTGAACTTCCTCTAGTGGTTAACGTTAAGCTGGCTCCAAAGGTGAGTCAGTCCTCAGAGACTCTCATGTCATCATTAAAAAGTGGTAGAGTTAGTGCCCCGTTCATTGACAGCTGTAGCAGTGTTGCAGTCTACTGGGTGCTGTGTCTTCTACACATTAAACAGGAGAGTTAAACTGCCAACTACCAAGACACTGGTTACTTCGCATTACATTTGCTCTACAATGTTAAACTTGGAGGATGGATTCTACACAGCACCTAAGAAAAAAAAGACAGTTTTCTTTGAATTAGCAAAAACTTGTTTTATAAAAACAGGACAGTCTGGTCAATGAGCTACAATACCCAAGTAAGCCCAGCACACTTCTAATTGCAGAATTACACTGTTATGGTCCTTGAACACAAGCTCTACCCTCCTCTGGGACCTCTGTTGCAGCTTTAGATGAAACAAAGTCAGCTTCACGATGCACACAATATTTTCCAGTGGCTGCAGAATGATAAGAGGTGAATGTTGACAAGGGAGTAAAGAGGTGAAATGAAGTGGACCTCTCTTTCTCTCTTTTCAGTGCTGACTTGTATTTTTCTTTCCCCCAGGGAGTACCTGGCCAATAATGTGAGTGTGACTGTCTACCCGGTGAATGAGCCCTGGCTCTACTCCATTCTGTGGTGTAGTGGGGTGCCTTCTGTGTCTTCTGATGCCCCCCATGTCCTCCGAAAGGTGCCTTATCCCATCTGGCTCATGGTAAACAGCTCTCCGTTCTTTCAATAGATGCAACACACACACGCACAGTGCACAAGCAAACAAGGTCACACATCGAGATGAAAGGACAGCAGGAGAGCGGACAGAGACTGACGATGGCCCAGCAAGACTTGAGGGCTAAGGCGCAGAGAAATATGAGCCCAGCAGCGGGCTTTAGGTGCACTGTGACATTATAGAACAAAAGGACCCTGGCAAAAAAGTCTGAGAAAATCTAAGACAAGGGCACAGATCTGAAGAAAACTGCAGCCTTACTCACTGCTCTAGAAGACATCAGTGTTTATGGGGACCTCTGATGGCAATGAGCAGAAACTACTCTTCTTCTCCTGTCTTGCAGAGCCAGAGCGCTTACAACTTCATCTGGATGACTTCAGATCTAGTGTCCGTCGCCATAGTCATAGGGGTTTTCTTTTTTCAGAAGTAAGTACAACACATACATGTAATGAACAGGGACTTTAAACACAGTATAACGCAATAATAATTTAATGAATACCATCCAAGTGACTCATGCATGCTCCATAATACATGAGATACCAGCCTAAGAATGGTTCTTTACAAAGACATAGATGTCTGGGTGATGACAGCAGATGATTTACGGGACAAGAAATATTACTGCTATTCTGTCAGTCCTATAAATGAATGATTGAAACAACTGGGTGGGAAAGGAGTACAGAATTCCCAATACAGCGGTCCCTCGCTATAACGCGGTTCACCTTTCGTGGCCTTGCTGTTTCACGGATATTTTTTTTGTGCAATTTTCCATGTTTTTTTTTTTTCTTACAGCGCATTGTGTTCTGCGTCCTGATTGGCTGTAGACCATTGTCAATCAATCTCGTGCCGTGTCTCCTGTACAGTACAGAATGTCAGCTTGTCAAATTTACATACATCTGCAATCGCTAGCAGTGTGACTCTGTGCTGTACTGTATGTTGTACGTTTTCTCCCATCAAACACAACGACGCCGATGAAACGTTTTGCACCGTCAGAGGCTCCTGCCTTTGGTTTCATTCTATAATACTGGACTTATGTTTCTACAAGGTTTGAACTTTGAGAGTTTAAACAAAAGAGAAAAGTGTATAAAGTGTGTAGTGAGAGGTTTTCCAGCCTTAAAGCATCTATAATAATTGTAAAAAATAAAGTTGACTACTTCGCGGATTTCACCTATAGCAGGTTATTTTTAGGATGTAACTCCCGCGATAAATGAGGGACCGCTGTACTGAATTATTTTAATAATAGTATTATTTTATTTTAAGGTCACTATCTAAAATGACTCATGGTTGTTAAAAATTATACAGCTTTTTTTGGTTTTTCTGCCCCCAAAATGGAGATTAATACAATTTTATTTGCAGTGCAGAGTTTGAAATGAAACTAAAGAGGCATTAGTAGAGGGCCCTGAGAAAACATACATTTGGGTAAACTGGATATGTGACATCATTAGATCAGTGTTGTGTGTGGGAGTATAGTTGTTCATAATAATCACTTCATTTACTTTGCAGTTTTGAAATGTAAAATTCAAACCTCTGAACGATTCGGTGTGTCTAAATGTTTGTCGGTGTTGTGAATGCATTCACCGTGTTAACATCAGCCGGGTTGAGTCGTGGCTTTGTCTGGTCTGCTGCTTCGACACTGACTGTTCATTCTACTCTTTCTTTTTTCTCCTTGTCCTCTGGGTATTTCCATGTTTCTTCTCCTTTCTACAACCTCTCCCTGTCTTACTGTCCTCTCTTTCTCCTCTGACATTCTTTCTTTGTCCTGTGCTCTACCTGATCTGCATGCAACCTTCCTCTGCTGCCTTCTGGCATCTGTCAGCTATCATATGATCAGGTAACTGCTATGTCTGCCTTGGCCTTTGTTTCTGCCTCCTTGTCTGTCCTCCTTGTGCTTTTTGCGCCCAACACCCCAAAGCTGGTCCCCTTCCTATCTTTCACTGCACTGCCTTGCCTTTTACACTGGGGGAAGTAATTATTTGATCCCCTGCTAGATTTGTACATTTGCTCACTTGCAAAGAAATACAGTCTTTAATTTTGTAGTAGTTTCATTTTAACGGAGAGAGAGAGAATAGCAATCAAAAACAGAAAGTTATAAATGGATTTACATATCACTGAGTGAAACATCCTACAACGCATCTGGAGCTTTGGCTCGCACTGACTGGCTGTGTGCACATGTGTGCACACGTCCTTCCCTCAGCCACAACACTAAGATGGGTCATGATGATGAGTCTTTCCAGCATCAAAAACAAGTCCAAGGCAAGTGACTAAAGAAGAAGCGCATTACGGTCATGGGGTGGCTTCAGTCTCCAACTACAATAAACTTACTGCTTTTGCTTGCCAACAAGGGTTTCTCAGCCAAATACTAAGTGTTGTTTTGCTTGGGGATAAAATACTTAAGTGACATGCAGGTCAATTTATGACTTTTATGTGTTTTTTTTTTCTTGATTGTTGTTTGATATTCTGTCTCTCTCAATTAAAAAAAAACTGCCATAAAAATTAGAAACTGTTCATTTCTTTAAAAGTTGATTCTGTTCATCTGGATGTGGAGCTTTCAGTGAGAGAAACGCTTATCACTCGTGCGAGTGACTGACTGAAGAAGACATTCGGATGAGAGTGGGATTTCTTTACCTGGATGATCGAGCACAGACCAACACAAGTGCATTTCTTTGTAACTGAGCGAACTTACAAATTCAGCAGGGCTTCAGTAATTATTCTAAGTGTATATATTATGTGTAAAAATATTACTGAATTAAAGGATGTCTTGATCAGTGTTGGTCAAGTTACTTGAAAAAAGTAATCAGTAACTAATTACTGATTACTTCCCCAAAAAAGTAATCCCGTTACTTTACTGATTACTTATTTTCAAAAGTAATTAATTACTTAGTTACTAACACGATTTACAACCTGAATAGGTAATAAAGCGATAGATCTTTCAGCCCAATTCTACTTTTTCTGCGTAATCCATCATAGAAAATGTAATCAAATGGAAAAGTCTCTTTTTAAAACTTGTTTTATTAGTTTTAACCTTTTAACTTATTTTCTGCACATTCCAGCACATAAAATAAAATATTTTTTTTGTGTTTACACTCACTCTTTCGGTAATCTAATTACCGTTTCTACAATAGTAATCCCGTACTTTACTCGTTACTTGAAAAAAGTAATCGGATTACAGTAACGCGTTACTGCCCATCTCTGGTCTTGATAACAGCTGCAGTTGCTGCCTTTCATGCGATGTAAGAATCTATCTGTGTGTGTGCTGTAACAGGTGGAGGATGAGCGGGATGCAAAACTATAACCCAGAACACATCATGCTGAGCGCTGTAGCACGAAGGTCCAGTCGTGACGTCAACATCATGAAGGAGAAGCTCATATTCTCAGGTGAAGCTTAGATAGCAGTCGCACATCATCACAACTTATCGAGTCAGCTCCTGTGGGAGGCACACACTGTTTTTATTATAGCCTGTAGAGATTTGTTTATAATGCGAAAACACACCTTCAATAGCAAGGCAAGAGCAGCAGCAAAAGAATGAGCTGTAACTCTGTTTGTCTGGGTTTAAGTGGGCTATGTTTTTGTAAGCTGTTCGTTTAATTTTCATAGAAGCCCAAGAATGAACTTCAGAGTTTTTGTATTGTAGCCTTCGAACCTGGTGGATTAAAAAAAAAACACTTTTTGTTTGTGGATACTGTTGTTGGTATTAATTTGGCCCATATTGACCAAAAGTCTTTGGATATGTGATGACCTAAACTTAATTCTAGACCAGGGGTGAGGAACTCCAGGCCTCAAGAGCCGGTGTCCTGCAGGTTTTAGATGTGTCTTTGATCCAACACAGCTGATTTAAATGGCTAAATGACCTCCTCAACAAGTCTTGAAGTTCTCCAGAGGCCTGGTAATGAACTACTCATTTGATTCAGGTGTGTTGACCCAGGGTGAGATCTAAAACCTGCAGGACAGCGGCCTTTGAGGCCTGGAGTTTGCCACCCCTAGTACACCTATTAAGTACAAATCCAGCTAACACGCTTTGCCAATGCGTGTTCATGCTGTGGCCTGACTGAAGGTGACTTTGCAGTGTGTATGAATCCTGTTTGTTGTTGTTATTTCCAGAGCTTAACAATGGGCTCAGCAGTACAGAGGAACTTTCTCTGTATCCCGAGAATGGCTACGTCAGATATTCTCATGGAGGCCTCAGTCGCTGACCAGAACAGCCACAGCTGCAAACTTGAGTTTGACGTCAGAGATCTGACACGTCTTCTTTCATCAGGGTACTGATCTGCTGAGCACATATCACGTTTAAGTCCTGACAATTAAAAGTTTTCCATTTATGGCCTGTTGCTTACTTTTCTTAATCTTCCATCATAATTGTCCACTGGGTAGTGATTTCTCCATGATGACAAACTTGGGAGTGTTTTAATATCATGTATTTGGGGGTTTTCTCAGTTGTTCTATGTACTATTACCAGTTTCAGCCAAATTCTTCTGATATGGTTAGCCATTAACATTTATGTTCTAAGAAGATATTTGTTTGGCTTAAATTACCGTATTTTTCGGACCATACGGCGCACCGGATTATAAGGCGCATTAAGCGAAACAAAACAGTCAGAAAACTAAACAGCAGTGACGTTTGTAGGGTTACTGACGTTGGGCTAGCTTGTTTAACGAATCAATGGTACGGAAGTGGAGGAAGCAAGAAGAATGAGTAAAGTTTGACTTATCTGTCTTCATTTATGTTGGAAGTGATAGCAGAGCTGTACGTTTAATTTTCAGAAATCTCTCAGTCAGATCATGCTATATCATGTTTAGGTGGAAACTAGCAAGCTAACTGCCTGGATGTTAAACTTAATTGTTACACCTGGTAAAGCAGCAACGCTGATCATTTTATTAAAGATGAAAGAATTTAGACAGTTTTTAACTCTCAGTGATCATTTGACTTTGAGACCTGAAATGGACGGAGTTTAGGACCCAGATTACTCCGCGAGGCTCCTGACTACGGTAGCCGTGATGTTTGAAGAAAATATAATCTGATCAAACATTATTCAGCTTTAAATATTGTTCAGCTTTAAAGTTACTGTGCAACTGTGTAATAAAAATGTGCTCACAGCTTTAAAGTTACTGTGCAACTGTGTGCTCACGACTTTGGCCTTGAGAGCGATAAGAAGCGATCGCCTCATCCTGCAGGCGAAAGATATCTGCAAGCGAAGAGACTAGAACACTCAAGGCCGCTTTCCTTTTATGGAGTTGTTTTTCTGCTAATGCAGCACTTTCCTCACAACCCCCTCCTGTAAGTTTTAGAGAATATATACCCATCCTCACAGAAAATATGAGGAATCTCTTGATGTGAGCTGTTTTTGAGAGGTTGTCTCTGTCTCAATAAAAGTTCACTGATTCCCCCATCTGCTGCAGGTGTCCGGTTGTCTTCATTCTCCGCCAGCCTGGTTAAGTCAATTCCTCCTTAACATCTAAAAGAACCTATTTAATGAAGGAAGACGGGTTCACTTTGTGTTTAATATTATTCTATTGCTGTTGTTGTTTTTTTTATATCCTTCAATTGGCGTCACGGAACAGGATCCGCTCCAGGCCAAACTGGAACGGGGGGGAGGACATCAGCCGTGGTCTGAGTGAACGGAGTTTGGACAAAAGCTGTGTGCACACAAAAACAAGGTAAGCAGACCTTTTATTTCTGCTATATTGAACATTATAAAAATACTTAGTGTCCAAACTCCTAGTAATTCATAACCAAAATTGTCTGGCTTACTTAAGGCTTGCTGAGAATCAGACAAGTGAATAAGAGATAAGTGAATAAGAAATAAGTGAATAAGTGAATAAAGATAAGAGTGAACTGAGGTCTGACCACGGTTGCGGCCGACGGGTCGCTCTCCGGTGTCGGATAAATACCTCAGCAGGTCTGGGACCTTGAAAGGGTTTATTAGTAACGCCTTTCTAAACAAATTAAAAGGTTAAAGGCCTTGAGAATATTTTTTAGTAATATTCTCTAAACTACAGAAGGGTTAGGAAGGCCCAGAGGACTTTATTAGAAAAGATCCTCTAAAACTTAAAAAAGAGAAGTACTGGTTGGAGTCCAAAAGGAGAGGTCCCTTTGATCAATAGGAGAAAACGGATCTCTTCTTAAAACCCCGATGATTTTAGTGTTTTAAATGTTTTGATGTTCTGTTTGATATTGGACACACATAAATACACGCTGAATGCTTGCTGTGGAACACTGGGCAGGACAGTTTGGTTCTCCGTGTTCACAGATTACACAATTAAAGGAACTAGGTTCCTCTTTTGGTTAAAATAATACACCACACATAGAATTTTTTTACACATTTATTACATACATAAGGAGGGTAATGAGTGACTGCAGGTAATGTATGAAGTGTGAATGAGACGTGTGAACAAGGTGACAACCAACTAGCACCCCTATCAGGAAGCTCTAGGCAAGGTTACCCGCCAGACTCCGGTTTGGTAGAAGCTTGGTAACACCTGAAGGGATATTTCAGTGCTGACTCACCTTTAAAGCAGCGCCCCAGCTGATTAGTGCCTAACAGAGGCAGAAACCCAGCTGGCCCAAATTCTCCTTTAAAATCAATAAAAGAACACTCCTCCATTGACAGTAAAATGGATGGAGAATTAGATCGACAAACTAATGATGATGGTTGGGGTCCCGGTGTTATTCTTAGCACATTGGGAGAACAATTAACATGTGTTGAGACAGTCATCAACTCCACACACCAGCCTAAAGAAGCAAAAAAGCAGAAAGAGTCATTGAGGAAAACAGCTGAAAGGTTAATGAAAGAAAAGGGAAAGAATGAGGGGAGTAGTGGTAATTGGGGAATAATTTGGCAGAATAAGGCTATGCAGGCAAAAGAGAAAGAGGAAGAAGCCAACTCAGCAGCAGCAGGTGCAGGTGTGATAAGCGGGGTGAGACACAGAAAGGAAGCAGATAAGCACGCAGGCCGCAAAGCTAAATTTAATCACTGGGTGTGTTTATGGGAAACTGCAAAACCACACATGAAGAAAAATAGGTCTCAGCCACCTCCCTATTCTGCCTCAGTCCAGACTCCTCCCTCGGCAGGCATATATCCGGTACTTAATATCTCTGGTGGAATAATGACTATTGGAGAAGAACCGCCCGTAGCTCCAACTCCCATAGATACCAAGCATTTTTGCCCAGGAAGCTCCTCTCTGTCGGCGACACCCTCAGCTAGTAGTAGAGCCCCCTCTTCCATCTCCCATTGTTCTGGAACCGGATCTGAGGGCCTAACTGACCCATTTGCGAGCGCACCATTTGCGGTTCGAATGAACAGACAGGAACCCACTGAACAACAATTAACTGATCTAGAAGCAGCATTACGCAGCTGCTTAAATGAACGTAGGTCAGTGGTCCAGGTGAATAATCGTGTTGCGTCAGCCCCTCTTTCCCGGTCCAACCCATTTGCCAGCACTCCCGTCGCTGTTAAAGGAGATCTGACCGCTACTGCAAAAACTGAGCCTGGCACTTCACCAAATGTCACAGTTAACATGTCTTTGGTGGGCCGTCAGGATCCGGAAACACAGATGAGTTTAGCCCACGTTTTTGCTGACACTGCTACCCCACCAGGCGGGGGAAAAACTGAGGATACTGATGATGAACTCAGTGACCTTAACAATACACCCCCCTCTACCCCTCACAGTTTAGGATATCAGACTAGATCTAAGGGCCCTGTGCCTCAGCCTCCAGGCATGTTTCCCCTGGTCCAGACTAAAGCGCAACGTAGACCAGTGTATCAACCTTATTCATTCGGAGATGTCCAGGCCCTAGTGGACAAACTCCCTGACATAATGGAGGGAGGGAATGCCTGGTTAGCTGGTTTGGATAAATACACAGCTGGACAGGACCTCGCACTGGGAGATTTTAGAGCTATTATAACTAGGTGCACATCCCGATCTCAGGCAGCGGATCTGGAACAAAATGCGGGTACTACCACGCATGAGAACGAGGTGCCACTAATGCAGGCCTTGAGGTTTATTGGACCGGCCCTGCGCAAACAATTCCCACCCAAAAATCAAGGCACCTTACAGAAATTTAAATGGGAGGAAAAGCAAAATCCCACCCATTATCTAAATCAGGCTGTTGAAGACTGGGTGAACCATACAGGTCATCACCCCAGTAGGACTTGTTCACAGAGCATGTGGTTTAGAAGGGCGGTGCTGAGGGGCATTCCGGAGTCAGTAAGCCAGAAAATGGAGGATAATCCTGATTTGCAGGACTGTGACTTTGCAATCTGGAAGAAACATTTGATTTTTAATCTTAACAAAGTGCAGATTAAGTCTGATGATAAAGCGGAGAGCGTCGAAGATTTACAGTTGCAACTGTTGAAGGTTCAGCTGCAGAAAGCGAAAAACGACCTGGGTGGAAAAGGTGACAAGCCTAAAAAGCAGCTTGTGGCCGCTGCGGCTCCCCCTCCTGGTCCAGTTGCCCCTGATTTGTATCCGAACCCGTGGCCAGCTGATCCACAGCCCCCCCAGTATGGTGCTTATCACTCACCGGCCCCTTATGGGCAGAGAGGTTCCCCATTTGGAGGAAACAGAGGTGGTTTCAGGGGAAGAGGTCAGATGGGAGGTGGTAGGGGAGGCCAGATGTATGTTTGTTTCCGGTGTGGACAACCTGGACACTGGGCTAAAGCGTGCCCTTTGAACCCGGCTGCTGGAAGAGGCAGGGGAGCCCGTGGTGGGCCCTATCAGCATCCTGGCCACAGAGGTGGACCTCGTGGTGCTTTAGTTGAAGTGCCCCCGGCCCCACAGATGCCTGTGATGGGGTGGGAGTACTACGAGGGTGGTCCCCAGCTATAGGACACCCCACAGACTGCCCAGGACAGTGAAGGGACAACGGCGGACCCTATGCTGTCCGTAACTGTAGATAAAAGAAGAAGCAGCTTTTTAGTGGACACTGGAGCTACGTACTCCACCATTAAGGATGTTGCTCGTGAAAGACTTACTGACAGAGTGACTACAGTGGTGGGCATATCTGGGGAACCTAAAACTCTGCCTTACACCGTGCCTCTCCCCACAACGGTTGGAGATCAGACTTTGTTACACAGCTATGTTTGTTCAAAACAGGCGCCTGTGAATTTACTGGGAAGAGACTTGTTGATTAAATTAGGAGCCACAATACTCTGCTCTTCACAAGGCCTAACTGTGACTCTCCCTACTGGTGTTGTGCTTCCCTGTTCTAATGGGCCAGAGGGAGGTGGTCAGTTTCTGCTGCAACCCTCCTCCTGTTTAGCGGACTCTGCTGACATCTACTGGGCATTATTGGAAGTTGAAACACCTGCTGAACCAGGAGTTTGGACTGCTTTTCAGCAATGGCGGCCGTGGCTCTCACTCCTGCATCCTTATGTCCCTCCCCCTGACCCACCTCATGTTACACTGTTTTATGACAGGCATGACACCACCTGGTACCAGCACATGTTCCAAGAGCAGTGTGAGGGGCGGGCTTGGTCTTTGAACATGTCATGCATTTTTGCGGCACCGGAGGGAGTGGCAGCAGCGGTTACTTTTACAACAGATCAATTACAGTGGTACATGATGTCTGATGAGGCAGCTCCCCATGTGTCACTGGCCTTACATCCTGGACACCAGGCTAAGGAGCTGGGTGGAATGGTTAAACGTTCCCTTGCGGCCACTGACTGGACACCTACAAAACTCCCACAGGTTTTGTTTTCTCCATCTACCAACACATACCAAATTTTAAATGATTGCTTTAATTCCTCAACACTGCAACATAGAGTGGTCAGCGGGTCACATGGCAGAGAACACACAGACCACTGTGATGCTGCGCCTTTACTCGACTCTCTTCCAGATTGTTTGTGGTCCCTTGGACCCACAGATGTAGGTTTAGTTGATGTGGAGCCAGTCTCTTTTCAACTGTCATCTGCTACCCCTTTGTGGCAGCCTCAGTACCCACACAAACCGGAGGCTGAGGCTGGGATTGCAGAAACAATTTCTGGTTTGGTCACTGCCGGTGTCCTGGAGCCCTCCTGCTCTAAGTGGAACACGCCCATCCTACCCGTTGAGAAAAAAGGCACGGGGAAGTTCAGAATGGCACATGATTTGAGAAGGATTAATGCCTTACTTGGCACTCCTACTTTGCCTGTGCCTAATCCTTATGTTGCCTTGACCAACCTCCCACCATCTCATGCCTGGTTCACCTGCATTGACTTGGCTAATGCCTTTTTCTGCCTCCCACTTCGTGAGTCACTGCGTGACATTTTCTCATTTACATTTAGAGGCCGACAATGGCGTTACACTCGCTTACCACAGGGATTTGCCCTCTCCCCAGGTCTGTTTAATCAGTGTTTGAAAGAACTTTTACAAACCTGCCCACTACCATCTGACTGTATGTTAATACAATATGTGGATGACATTTTGCTGTCTGCCCCCACGGCTGACATCTGTTTGGAGGCCACGAGAGTGGTACTTCAACACCTGGCCAACACAGGTTTTAAAGTGAGCAAAACCAAACTACAGATTGCAAGAAAACAGGTTTCTTTTCTAGGCCGCATGGTCTCACAGTCCGGTATTTCCTTGTCCCCAGAACACAGGAACTCCATTTTGCACCATCCAAAACCTCTAACTGTAAAAGACATGTTGTCATTTTTGGGCCTGACTGGTTACAGCAGGACCTATGTCCCAGACTATGTTGGCCTTACTTCCCCTTTGCGCGCTTTGGTAAATGAACAAGGCATGAGAAACCTCTCCGCTCCCCTCTCATGGACTACAGAAACAGAACAGGCGTTTATAAAGTTAAAACAACAGCTTTCTGTGGCCTCTGACCTTGCTGTGCCGGATTATGCTTTGCCTTTTCATCTTGATGTTTCTGGAACTGGAACCCATATTAATGGTATCCTGTTCCAGAAAAAAGGGGGAGAGAGAAAAGTGTTGACATATGTAAGCGTAATGCTTGACAACACTGAAAAACGCCACCCACCGTGCACACAACACGTTTCTGGACTTGCAAAAATCATTCAGAAAACAGCACACATAGTGATGAACCACCCACTAAAAATTTTGACATCACACAGTGTGGTGGCCTACGTCTCCTCACAGGCCTTCACACTCACTTCACTCAGGCAGAGACGCCTCAGTACCATTTTGGAAGCACCACACATCACCTACTCACATGAAGGCATAAACATGGCTGATCACATGGGATCGGGGGAACCACATATGTGTGAAGAGGTTGTGCAGGTACAGGAGAAAATCAGGCCAGATTTGCAGGCAGAACCTCTAATGGATGCAGAAAAAGATTGGTTCACAGATGGATGTTGTTTCAGAACTGAAAGTGGAATGTTGAAGGCTGCATGGGCAATAGTGGAACAGACAGACATGAGATGGAAAACAGTGAAGGCAGAGCAGTTGACAGGACAACAGTCTGCACAGAGAGCTGAACTGAGAGCGGTGATTGAAGCCTTAAGGATGGGAAAGGGACAGAAAGTGAATATATACAGTGATTCAGCTTATGCTGTGGGAGCAGTGCATGTGGAGCTCAAGCAGTGGCTAAGAGCTGGTTTTTTGACAGCCAGCGGAAAGCCTATTAAACATGAGATGGAAATGAGGGAATTAGCGGAAGCACTGTTGTTACCTGTTAAGGTGGCAGTGGTAAAATGCAAAGGACACAGTGCCGGATTGGATTTAGTGGCATTAGGTAACAAACAGGCCGACTTAGTAGCTAAGCAGACAGCTGGTTACTTACCCTCCCTGATTATGGTAATGGACCCAGAAGCCACACCCCCTCCAGAAAGACCACCCATACAACTAGGCCTAGCCACAATCAGAGAGTTACAGGACAAAGCCAGCCCCCAGGAAAAATCATTATGGGTAACAAGAGGGGCCACAAACACAGACGTCTGGCGTGGCCCAGATGGAAGGCCCATTCTACCGCCAGGGGTCAGACAGACAGCAATGGAAGAGGCACATGGAGTGGGGCATGTGGGACCTGCACAAATGATGAGAAATTTAGCCGTCTGGTGGCACCCTTATTTAAAAGACATGACAAAATACATGGTTAAAACCTGTAAGGAGTGCAACCAATTTGGAATCAAGCCCGCCTTCAAGCCAATAGCAGGGTACTTCCCCATCCCACTTTGCCCAGGGAAAGAAATAATCATTGATTACACAGACATGGTGGACAGAGTAGGTAGTTACAGGTACCTGCTGGTGGCTGTGGATGCATTTTCAGGTTGGCCAGAAGCCTGGCCGACAGCAAGTGAAAACAGTAGAACTGTGGTGAAGTGTCTGATTAATCATTATATACCACAGCATGGGTTTCCCGAGGTCATAAGGTCGGACAATGGTTCACATTTCAGGAACCACGATCTGCAGAGGGTTGAAGCCGCATTAGGTTTGAAACATAAGTTTGGCTCAGTTTACCACCCCCAGTCCCAGGGGAAAGTGGAAAGGATGAATCAAACTCTAAAAACTAAATTGGCTAAAATCTGTGCACAGACCAAATTAGATTGGGTTAAAGCATTGCCTCTTGCATTAATGTCCATAAGATGCTCAGTAAATCAAACCTCTGGTTACACTCCATTTGAGTTGGAGCATGGCAGGCCTTTTCCTGGCCCCTCCTCTCGCCTGTTAATGTCGGATGAAGCTGATTCAGACCTCGATCCGAGGACATATTATAACATGCTCCGCAGTTTTGTTGCCCAGTATTCCTCACAGGTCGCTGAAAGAAACCAGCAAGAGCTGAAAGAGGCGGCTACACCTGGAATGGACTACGTCCTCCTGAAAGTCACAAAGAGAAAGTGGGCTGAGCCTCGCTGGACAGGCCCTTACCGCATAACAGAGCGGACCTCCCACGCTGTCAGGCTCGAAGGTAAAGGTGACACCTGGTTTCATTACACACAGTGCGCTGCTGCCACCGAACCAGGAAGAACCTTGAGAGAGGTGCAGAAGGACCTGTCAGAAGGGGCTGCAACAGCATCACCAACCACTTGAGGGAGCCAAAGCTCAACCTACAAGCCGGCTGGTTACAAAAGGGGGTGTTCTTCACACTGAACTAAACATTTTTATTTTTTTTTATTTTTAACATCTTTTATGACTTTGCTTTTATATTGGCTTGAGTTTTTAAGATTTACATTTTACATTGCAATAGTTTTAACCGCTGAAAGCTCATTTAAAGTTGTGTCACTGATACTTTTTGTTGCTCTTTAACTCCTAGAACACGCCCTTGGCGAGGTGGGGGGAACTGGACCACCTTTCTCTGCCCCATCATCCTCTATTGGACGACATCCAAGCTAAGTAAACATGTCTTGGCCCTTTCCCCCTGAAATGACAGGCAGGCAAAGATGTTGCGTCTTTGTTTCCTTCCTGGCCCTGGGTCTCATTCCCATTGGCATAATCCTGATCTGTGAAGGGCCCCCGACACTTCTGACACCTTCAAGTTCAAAAGCTTCGCCCCTTTCTGAAAGTTCCAATCTGACAAATGTAGCCCCTAGGGTCTTGCCCACCACTTCCTCTCCAGTTTTGCCCACGCCCGATCCAGTTAGAAAGAAACGAGACACGGTTACCTCCTGTACCCCAAGCACGACTAGAATGATTACTCTTTGTGTCCCCAACAATAAAAGTTGGGTAGTTGAAATAGATTTCGCTAGCTTCCCAGTCACTCCCGTCACCAAAGACCAAGGGGGGGATCTTTTTAACCTGGCAGTACATCTCTCCTCCTCAGTGTGGTATATAACCCTGGGAGGTTGGCATCAGTGGAAGTGGTCCAGTTTAGTGTCAGAAACGGACCTGGATTGGTCAAAGTACTCTAGGGGTCAGGCTTTGCACTGGAGAAACCAAAATATGCTCAGAATAGCAAAAAAACCGGATCTTTCAGGCTTAATTTTTACCCTAAAGGATCTGGCCTTGACCTCCTGTCAACAATTTATAATTGCCCCTTGGACTGATCGCACCGCCCTGTATTGGCAAATGGAAATATGCCCTAGCGTTGCTGCAGTTCCAAGCTCTGTAGTTAAAGATGATAATCCCACCTTTAATGGCCCTCCGGTGACATATACAAACGGGGGGAGAAATGGCCGAATACGCATTGTAGACACAAATAAAATGTCTAAAGATGACCTCTTCCAAATTCTAACCGGTATTTCTGGAGCAACAAACAACTGGTTACTACTAGCTGAACAAGCTGCTGACACGACGGCTTCCGACTGCATAGTATGTATGGGAGCCCGCCCCACTTTACGAGTTGTACCGGCGCCAGTCAATAGTGCATGCCTCCTGCATCTTATGAACAATACAAAACGAGGTCATTGCTCATATCTGGAAAATCACTTTCCTAAAACTCAACGCTCAGTCTCTAATAAACCACCTTTCTTTTCTTCAGATGTAGCTGTGAACAATTTCACTTGTATTAACCTGACTGGCAATGCAGTAAAACTAGGTAGCTTGAACTCTTCTTGGTGCACTGAGATGACTGTTATGAAACCAAACTTCCGACCTACGGCTAGGGCTGATTTGTGGTGGTGGTGTGGCAATAACAAGTTATATGATGGTTTCTCTCGGGATGCGTCAGGTCTTTGCGCTCTCATAACTCTTATTTTACCTGTTTTAGTCACTCCAGTGGATCTCTCTATAGAAGTACACGAAGTTAGCCTCCCATCCTCCTCTGAACGCCGCTCTAAACGTTCTCTAATCCCAGGTTCAGCTCATAATCCAACCTATATTGATGCTGTAGGTATACCCCGTGGGGTCCCCGATGAATATAAACTGCGAGACCAGGTTAAAGCAGGATGGGCCTCGATACTTTGGATGGTTGAAATAAATGCGAATGTAGACAGAATTAACTACATTCACTTTAATGTGCAACTGTTGGCTAATTACACTCGAGATGGTTTTGAAGCTGTGCATGCACAGTTATCTGCCACTTCCCTAATGGCTTTCCAAAACAGGGTCGCAACGGATTTTCTCCTCGCAGAAAAAGGCGGAGTCTGCAGCCTTTTTGGTCAGGAGTGCTGTACCTATATCCCCAATAACACAGCTCCTGATGGTTCCCTCACTAAAGCTATTACTGGTCTCACAGCTCTTACTGTTAAAATGAAGGAACACTCGGGCGTTGATACTGCCATGTGGGACTCTTGGCTTAACATGTTTGGCAAATATAAGGCCCTTGTAGCTTCCATCCTAGTTTCCATCTCAGTTTTTGTTGCTATCCTAGTCACCTGCGGTTGCTGTTGTATTCCATGCATTCGATCCCTCTTCCAGAGACTGATTGTTACAGCTTTCACTCCTGAGGATAAGGATCTCGCCCGGCAGATGCCTTTATTGGCTAGTCAACTTCCCACCTCCTCGCCAACGGATGATGAAAACTCTGATCGTGAGGGTGACGAACATTATCGTCTTTCTCTTGTTTAAATGCTTCTAGAATGGTTGTTTCTCTGTGGTGTTTTGTATTAGGTTTGTTATTAATTGTTTCCCTCACCCAATTCCTATTGAAGGATATATCTGGTTGAACTGTGTCTGGTCGGGTTGTGAGGGTTAAGCGATGTTCTCAGGGTCTCCGGACTTAAGCCTGAGCGAATATGTACTCCCACAAATGGATATGAATTGTTTTATTCCACACCCATTCCTCACATTTTACCATATTCACTTTTGAATGTCCTTAGCAGTTACCGTTCTGAGTTTATTTTACAGTTGATTTATTCTTTCACATTTTCACGTTTATATCTCTCATTATTATAGTATACTCTGTACTCTCCACATTTTTATCATTACTTATGCTTTTTGGTTGCTGAGTTACAGGAACTGTTAATTTTGTGTCACTACCCTGGTTGCACTAACTCGTTGTATCCGTGTGTGCAGGACAGCTGTTACTGCTTTCATCGGGAACCGAGACTGCTTGCAGCCGACCCCTGGGCAGGGTGGTGCCTGGACTCTTTTCTCCTCATCTGCAATGACAGATAAATACAAATGATAAGACCCGAGGAGTTTTTCGAGCCAGGCTTCGACACGTCTCTGTGTTCCTTTGAATGTTACTTATTTTTGTGTGTTGACCCATTTAAGATGGGTCAAAAGGGGGATTTGAAGAAAATATAATCTGATCAAACATTATTCAGCTTTAAATATTGTTCAGCTTTAAAGTTACTGTGCAACTGTGTAATAAAAATGTGCTCACAGCTTTAAAGTTACTGTGCAACTGTGTGCTCACGACTTTGGCCTTGAGAGCGATAAGAAGCGATCGCCTCATCCTGCAGGCGAAAGATATCTGCAAGCGAAGAGACTAGAACACTCAAGGCCGCTTTCCTTTTATGGAGTTGTTTTTCTGCTAATGCAGCACTTTCCTCACAACCCCCTCCTGTAAGTTTTAGAGAATATATACCCATCCTCACAGAAAATATGAGGAATCTCTTGATGTGAGCTGTTTTTGAGAGGTTGTCTCTGTCTCAATAAAAGTTCACTGATTCCCCCATCTGCTGCAGGTGTCCGGTTGTCTTCATTCTCCGCCAGCCTGGTTAAGTCAATTCCTCCTTAACATCTAAAAGAACCTATTTAATGAAGGAAGACGGGTTCACTTTGTGTTTAATATTATTCTATTGCTGTTGTTGTTTTTTTTATATCCTTCATGTTCCAACAATCCATCAAGCGGTGCGGCTTCGTAGCTTAGCAAAGTCGTACTAAAACATTTTTTGACAGATTTTTGAGCACTGTGCAGCACATAAAATCAGTTCGAGGGTTAGTAAGCACAACCAGAATTCATACATAAGGTGCACCAGATCACTGTGGATTTTTGTGAAAATTAAAGGATTTTAAGTGCGCCTTATTGTGCAGAAAATACGGTATTTAAAATCTGTTTACAAAAGTTAAAATAGAACACGAGTTTATCATTGGCTGATATGTGCCTGTGGGGTTAATTAATGGGCAAAAGCTCTCAAAACATTATGGTACCAGAGTTAGAAAGGAATTCTTATTTTATTTATTTGTTTCATTTTAGCCAGTTATGTCAAAATTGGTTTTTAAAAAAAAGAAAAGATTTGAAAAAAAAATCCCTGATTAGTCTCACTCATACTTATAAAGCTGTACAGCTGGATTGTTCCACGACACTTACCTTACTCTGGTTTTATAAGAGGACACAGACTGGAGAGTGGTCTTTACATGTTTCTATTGTAATTCCCCCTCTGAGAGGACTCGGACTTATTTGAAATTGTATATTTTATCCTTGTGTGACAGACAGAATAAGGCACATGTGGAAACCTGTTTCCTTGCTAATCCAATCTGCCTCTGCCTCTTCTGTTACGCCATTATTGGTTTTTTTTCTAGACGTATCAAGTATTATAACTTTCACATGGCTGCCTTTTTGTTAGAATATTTTCATCTTAGTTTTATAATAGGGCAAAATGTTGAAGTGACAACTACAGATTTAGCTACAGGTGAGTTGACTGTTCAATAAAAGTGAGAAATTCTTGAAAAATGATCTGTTTTGTGGATTCTTCTTGAGTGAGACAACAAACTTCCATTTGTGTGTTTTGGGTGCTTGACTGCAACTTTTATTTTTATATGATAGTCATTACGTTAATATCGTGTGATAATTCTGGATTTGTTTTCTGCTGCCTACTGGTTAGAGTTACCAGTATAGGAGGAAGGCACATTTTACATGCATATATACACTTACCAGGCTAAATTTCACATAGTTGTTTACCTTGATTCACAGACCAATAGCCGCTCAGTTTGTTCGTTTTTGCCATTTGCACATTTCATGGAGTGTTTCTCTCTGATTCTGAGTCATTTCCATAAAAATGGTAACTATGGTGAAAAAAATTAAATGGTTTATAAAATGTCTTACTTTAGAAATCAAGCCAACACATAGCGGAGGTATTGGGTCAAAGTGTGCCTTTTATTGTATGTTTCCATGTTTCACAGCTGTGGGAAAAACAAGTCAACAGCAACAGAAGAAATAAAACAAGCATGTCAAGGAATAGTTTTCTCTTATTAAGCCGTCACGTTGGCTGGTAAAGCATGGTCAGAGAGAAAATGAAGGTCTGCTTCCTCTGTGATGCTGTCAGGGCTGTCAGATGGCATGGGGCAGCCAGAGTCTCTGGGGCAGTTACTCACATCTGCCTTCATGTTCTCAGTGGAGCTCTCGGCCTTTTGATCAGCTTCATTCTCCAACTGACAATCAGCTGCAAAGTAGAGAAGACTGCTTGGTCGCACGTACTGCTGCAGAGCTCAATTGACGAGCAGTCGGTAATCATTCAGTCACTTTTATTTCTGTGAATTAGGATCGAACAGGTTATCTGTCTCCTTTATTCTTAGAGCTACTACTCAAAGACCTGTTGTCTTTAATCTCTTTAACTTTGGTACCTTTCCAGTCTCGTCTAGGAAAGGATTAATGTGTCTTGTTCTTTTTCCTTTCTGGATCCAAACATCCCAGCATATTTCTTTGTGGTTCTATTATAGCACATCTGTCCTTCAATGACCTTGTCTGGGGTTCATTACTCACAGCGCAGTTGCTGCAGGGAGTTGACAGCAGCGAGCAGACGCTGCCTGTGCTCTGGATCAGTCACATTCAGCTCCATCAGATGATTCTCCCTCAGCCTCATCAAGTCGTCTACAGTTTGGTAACCACCCAGCTGCAAACATGTGTAATATTCCTGAAAAAGAAAAAATGGTACCATTCAGAAGAAAGCTGAAGGAACAGCTTCCTGTTGGAAGGATGGTTGGGTTACCACTGAAATCAGTTCAAATAAGAGCAAAATACCTCAAGACTGAGACGCTTCAGCACTTCCTGGACAGTTGATTTGTGTCTCACTCTGTGGATTTGTGTTTCCAAGTTCTCCTTCCTCAGTATGTCCACGTAGATGAACTTGAAATTTCCTATTCTCCCATTCAGCATGCCTGTCCATATTCCCATGGAAGGCTTGGTTATGATGTCAATGACATCTCCCACCTGAGTAAAATCATTCCATTTTATTACATTTCTTAATAGATAATAGTACGTATAGAACATTGATAAAGATTCAAACTTTAATCTCAAAGATAAGGGAGCAAGTACACGTTTTGGGCCAATCATTGTTGAGATATTTCAGAAAGGACCAAGGTGATAAAACTGTAGCCAGCATGGCTCAAAATCCAGCAGAGATTGCCCTAAAATTAGCACCTGAATATCAGTCATAACTTAAATCCACAAATATCAAAGATAATATAGTAATATAATAATTTTCCATTTGCTTGCCGTACTTGTTTACCTTGAGTTTGAGGGACTCGGTGTCGTATGGACTTGGCACATACTCTGTATGGACTCTGGCTCTGCCACAAAACTGTCTTGTGCATAGCAGATCGTCCTCTAGCTTCAGACTGTTTCTGTTACTGGAATAGTCTGACCCACTGGTGACTCCACCTGGGAAACAGAACACAAGAGGCTTCAGCAAAGGGCAGCAGAATTAAAATGCTCATCCACATTTCAGTAACACAGCAGCACAAGTGTGAGATGGGGATTCTGTTTTTGATATGTCAGCGGTCAGTGTAGCTGGACAAATTAGTGCATCAGAAGAGGGGTAATAGGATACTCAGAACACAAGGATTGCATAATTCATTGGGTTGTGGTGTGAAGGATGTGCTTGGGTCTGTGCCCAGAGGTGCTTACTTGAGGAGCTTTGTCTGCTGTTGAGGCTGTAGAGGCTTTCCAGAGAGATACTGGACCTATGGTGCGCTTTAGTAATTGGTCTCCCATGGTCAGCATCCGTCTTCTCTGCTTCACCTTTCTGCATGTCTCTGCTCTGCACAGTAAAAACATTCATTCGTGTTGTTATCTCCAATGCAGTATATGCTTTTGGTTCTCTGTCATGTTCTCTGTCGATTTTGTGCCACAGGAATTTTAGGATAAATAAAAGACAAAGCTAACCAAGCAGAAAGCTGAGTCAGGGCCCTAGGCTGCTGTGTTTGATTCCTCATGTGACTGAACAGCTCAGTATCCCAGACACGTCAGCTCCTCTGGCAAGCAAAATACCTAATCCTGCAAACACTGCTTTGCTTTTTATAGCAGAAGTCCAGGAGCTGTGCGGTGAGCTTAATCCCCAACTTCCTGTGCTCAGCTTTTAACATCCTGCTTCTCTTAGTCTGAAATCTAAATGAGTTTGGCTAAACTGTATACTGCACATCATCTTTAAGTGATTTCTTTAAACTGCACTTTTTACAGGGTGCAATGGTTGTACTGCATACATGTCAAAATGATTAAAAAAACAACAAGAATTGGGTACACAAGTGTACATTTTGGGGGATTTTATCTTAATACACATGGTCAAAAATACATATCCATACAACCCCACTAATAGTCAGTTAGTAACCTTTAGCAAGTTCCACCAGATGCTTTTGGTAGCCATCAACAAGCGTCTGAAATAATTTGGCTGGATATTTGAGGTTGTGGTCGGGGCTTGGGGAAAGTCATTGCAGAAGCTTAACTTTAGCCTTTAACCAGTTCTGATGTGAGTTTGGGATCACTGTCTGTTAGAAAACCCAGTTGTGTCAAGTTTCAACCATGTAGCTGCAATTTGTGGTGAAGTTGAAAAATTTTGAGGTACTCCTTGTCCTTTATTATTTCATTTACTTTGTGCATTATACCTGTACTACTGGCAGCCAAACACAGCATAATGCTTGACAGTGGGGACAAAGCCTCATCTTTACACCTCCAAATATACGTCTTATAAGTATCTGGCTCCCAACATGTGCAAATCTACAATTCTCTTTCACACTGTTCTGAGTTTTGGTCAGTTAAATAAGTGCTGTGAAGGTAATCCTAAAGAAACTACCTATAAGTACTGATCACTATGCATTCATCGTGTGTCTATGATCAATGCAAAGAAAAATTCTGGGGCGCTAACAAGAATTTAAGTTCCCTCAGAAGGCTAACCTGGCCCAGCATTGTCCAATCATACTGAGCTGAAAATGTTAGTAATGCTAGCTGATGATAGGATGTCATTTAATGCATTTAAACAGAAAAATTATTTTCATATTGGAGTGTGAAGATGTGTTTCACAGCTGAGCCTGGATAACTAGATCATTTTGGTCCCTCTCCTACTATTGTTTGTTATTTCATTACATGAAGCCATGAACAAATTTCTGCATTAACACAACATTTGCAGATGCATGACTTACAGAGATGATAGTTTGTGTTCCCTCTGGTGAGGCCTCGATGTGTTTCCTGTCACTCTGAGATAGATGTTCCAGCTCTGTCCTCCGCACTCTCGATGTGGTCAGCTCACCGTTCTGCTCCCGCGTTCGCTTGAATAACAAAGCACACTGTAAACAGAAGGATCCAACACAGCTCCTGAAAATAAACATTTAAGAAAGAAAGTTTGAATCCGTAGACGAACGAGCTGGCAGGACGAGGAGGCTGGGCTCTCTTACCAGACAACTTTCATTATCCTGTGGTTTCATTAAAGGCGAGTGCTGTCTTAAGGCTTCAAATCTCTCAAATCTGGTCAACTGTTTGAATAAAAGACAGATTAAAATGTGTGTTTTCTGGTGGGCAACATGAACACCAACAATATAAAACCTGTGTTCTGAATTAGGCTAAACCCTGGAAGCTACACAGCTTGCAGAAATGCTATTTTTGTTGTGGTTGGAGTTTCTTAAATATACATTTTACAAGTTATTAATTACATGTGCTTATTTTTGATCAGCTGCATATATTTTCTAAAGTGTCACTGAAGCTGGTGAAGCATGAAGCAAAGCATCCTTTCTTATACAGGTTGCCCATTAGCATCAGCTTAGCAGTAATTCGGTGCTGCTCTCAGAAATCTGTTACAGTGTGTGTTGGCTAATTTCCCAACAAGGACGTAAACTGAGCCCTCGCTGTCATGCACTGAGTGGTTGGATAAGCACCTCTTAATACCACATACAGGAAACAAGTATAATAAGGCAGATGTTTCTGAAAAGTAAATATCTGCCTCTCCTGACCGTCCTGCTGCTTCATCAGTACTGCTCTCTGAACTATGTGCTCTGATGTATGATGTTGAGTCTGATTTCAGTCAGTAATTTGGCCACATTGGCAAAATTATATTGCTGTAGTCTCGAGAGTCACTCTAACTCAATTCTAAAGAACCACTTGATAATTTAAATGTAGGCTGAAGCCACTGAACAAGATTTGTGGTTACTGTCACAGCCTGAGGTGCTGTGTGGTAGACTTTAAAAATAATTCATTACTAGTTACTTGATTGCATCACGATCTCGAGTCTTCAATGAATGTGTCATTTACCATTATAGATTTTTGGTGTTGGCACAGAGGGAACTGAAAGATATCTGAGAGTGTTTGTAAGTCTGGATGCAAGTTGAAGCTGTTCAAAAAACTCCACTAAGTTGCCAAATTATACGGACAAATTAAGTCTACATAGTCGATGTCTAAAACGAGCACAGGCTAATATCTTGCAGTATTAGAATAGATTAGGTTTACTTAAATGACAACAGACTGTATAAACTGCAGAGTGATAATATTACTTTGATATTGTGAAATTAAGCGTTTCAGTGTACACTACTGATAAAATTGTATGTAATGCTACTATCACATCAATCACAACATGCACATTAACAACAACAAAAATGAATTGTGGAAATCAAAATAGCAGCAAGATTTGCAGGTTTAGGCTTCAGTGGGAGTCAAATGGCAAATCTACCCTACCCACAATGCAGTGCAGCTTTTTCCTGATTACAAACTTAGGCTATGTCCACACGTACACGGGTATTTTTGAAAACAGAGATTTTCTGTTTTCGTTTTAAAAAATAATCCCGTCCACACATAAAGGCAGAAATGAAGGAAAACACTGCTAGGAACATGCCAAAGCAACAGGTGGCGATATATTCCTAACCGTGCAGAAATGTTGGCCAATCAGAAGTTTAGAAGCCTCGGTGGGAAAAAGTAAACAAAGCTGGGGCATAGAAGCAGAACCGAGTCGTATGTGTGGAGGGACAGTAACTGTGTGTGTATATGTAAGCATTTAAACACTGCAGAGAGTAGAATTAACAGTAACAGTATTGTAGAAATTCATTTCACCGAAACAATAACGTGGCGCACTGTGTGACGTCAAAAAAGGCGCACACCTTTGACGCTGCGTTTTCTGCGTTTTTCTCATCCACACGTAAATGCAAAAACGGAGTTTTAAAAAAAAATCCACCCTGGCTGGAGTTTTTAAAAATCTCAGTTTTCAGTGACCAAAAACGCCGTTTACGTGTGGACGAAAGGTGCAAACGCATAGAAAAATCTGCGTTTTCAAAAATACCCGGGTACGTGTGGACGTAGCCTAAATGTGTAAACATTACATTCTGAACCAGCCACTTTCAACACTGTGTGGAATCCCTTCATAGAAACAGTCCATTATTGATTTATTTTAAAAAATTATGATTATGATGTTTTGAAGAGCTAACAAAACATTAATGATAACTGAGGCTGGAAATTAAAACCAGTACTTAAAAACCTCCTGATTTCATTAAAACAATGATGAAACACAAGCGCTAAGCGCTAATTTCAGTTACAGTTCAGTTAGCTTAAATGTTCCCAAAAGAGCCCTGAAGCACATTTAGAACGGTGAGCAGTGTTGCCAACTCCTCAGTAAGGAAAATCGCTATTGGTTGTCCTAAAAGTCGCTAGAAGTTGCCAAATGACGTCATCGCCTAATTTGCATAATTGATCATGCTAATCTAATTGTAACCTTTGTTGTTGGAGAGAGAAATAACATCGTGGAAGAGACATAAAGTGAGTAAAAAACGTCCTAAATGCATTTAGAGTTTATTTAGAACTACAAATTAAATTTCTTTTAGCAATTATTGTTTTTTTTAATGTCACAATTCCAACCCTGCTCCTTTACCCGGGCTTGGACCGGCAAGTGACCCGAAATAGACACTCTGGTGGAGTTACTTTGTGTGTGTGTTTATAAGTAGTTTTAAACCTTGTGATCCACAAAACAGCATAAGAGTAAAAGAAGAACTGACTGCGTTACAGCACCCGCTGCTTGTTGAGAGTAAAAGCGATACGAGCTTTCATGTCTTTTTTTAGCGACTTTCTTTAGAAAAAAAGTCGCTAAGGGGTCTGAAAACTCGCTAAATATAGCGACAAAGTCGCTAAGTTGGCAACACTGATGGCGAGCCCTGAAAAGCACAGAATAATGATACTTAGGAGAGCTGGGAGGAGGAAGTAGGTATCTTGGATTGGTTTGCTCATTCAAACAGAAAGTTTCATTGGCTGACAGGAAGACATAACTCCATCAGTGTATCTTGATGCATGCTCAATCATCCAGGTAAGGACATCACAATTATGGGGATTTGGGGGGTTTCCAAAAATATAAAAAAGAAAAAGAGATTTAAATTCATAATCATTTGGGGAAAATTACATTTGATAAAAAAAATTCTGCCAGTCTGGTAAATACTTGTACCACTGTAAGCTACTAGTTAGTTTAGCATAAAGTAATGGAACAGGGAAACTGCTTTATTATACCATATGCTCCCAAATAATCTGGTATAAGGACTTTAAAACACAACTTGTTGTTATTTTTATGGATTTAATTTAAAAAAAAAAACATTATGCTTTAAGTTAACAATTATTACAAATTATTAATAAAGTTAATGATGCACCAATGTTCTCAGCTAACGAGTTGCCAGGAGGTAAATAAGCCGACCTTCTAAAGTGTTGCATTGAATTGGATAAATTACTCTAGACTTTCCTAAAGAGCTTTTGGTCAAGTTTCAAGTCTTATTAAATGCAAGTTGATGTTCATTGTGTAAATTATGGTCTGGATATGATAGTATATAATTTAGGACATGGCATTTGACTACGAGCCGTAATATCCTGGCCCATATCACAGATACTCCCAATCAAATGTTGTTAGTTCCTGATTTACAGCTTTTTTTTCTCTCATTTGCTTAGAAGCTTCACTGATGGATGGTAATAATGACAAGGTTATAACTTACAGTGTTTTGGTAGAGATGCAAATCTGTGATGGAGCGGATCATTTGGGGAGGAGACAGACCCGACTGTTTTCTATCCAGCTCTGTCCAGTGTACGAGGGTCTCAAAACGATCCCATTCTGTGGTCTGTGGCAGCTCACAAAGTCCATGTCGAGGTTGGTAGCAAGTCTGAGAGAAGAAAGTCTGTGGATAGTCAAAAGGGCTCCACAGGTAATTTCCAACCCTTGTGCTCCAAGCTTCATCCTCCTCTGGATCTTTATGGAGATTCCTGGCGTGTTGCTGTAACAGCTGCTGTGGCAGCGGAGCAGTTTTGGAGAGCCTCCTCTCAGTCTTCCTCCTCCGGCCGATGCAGGTTAGGACTGAGTTGTTGTTGCTCACAATTTCTGCATCTGCTACATGAGATCACCAGATATTGCATGTATTATAAACAGATTCATTGAAAAACTGGAAAGCATCCTCACGAGTAGCTCACCGTTACTCTTAGATGTGCTCTTTCCCTTTCCACTTCTTGCTTGCACAAAATTTTGTAATTTCCTTAGTCTTGCTGTAGTTTTTATTGATTCCAATGCATCAGCTGATGTCTTACTCTCCTAGATTAAAGCAAATAAAAACAAATGCATACATTCAGTGCAGTGTACAAATATTCAACACCAACCATGTCTCCAGAACAGATAGAACAACACTAAATACTAGAGTAATAGGGTTTTTAGTTTTATGAGGTCTTCCACCTTACTGCCAGTAAAGTATAATACTTTCTATGTTTAACATAAAGTCTATGCCAGGGTGCTGGAAAGGAGAGTTCGTCCGTTGGTCGAACCTCGGATACAGGAGGAACAATGCGGTTTTCGTCCTGGTCGCGGAACACTGGACCAGCTCTTTATCCTCTCCAGGATACTTGAGGGTGCATGGGAGTTTGCCCAACCAGTCTACATGTGTTTTGTGGACTTGGAGAAGGCATTCGACCGTGTCCCTCGGGGTGTCCTGTGGGAGGTGTTGCGGGAATATGGGGTGTCTGGCCCATTGCTACGGGCCATTCGATCCCTATACAACCGTTGCAAGAGCTTGGTTCGCATTGCCGGCAATAAGTCGGACTCGTTCCCGGTGGGTGATGGGCTCCGCCAGGGCTGCCCTTTGTCTCCGGTTCTGTTCATAATTTTTATGGACAGGATTTCTAGGTGCAGCCAAGTGGCGGAGGGCTTTCGCTTTGGTGGCCTCAGAATCTCATCTCTGATTTTTGCAGACGATGTGGTTCTGTTGGCTTCATCGGGTGAGGGCCTCCAGCTCGCACTGGAGCGGTTCGCAGCTGAGTGTGAAGCAGCGGGAATGAGGATCAGCACCTCCAAATCTGAGGCCATGGTTCTCAGCCGGAAAAGGGTGGAGTGCCCACTCCGGGTCGGGGATGAGTTCCTGCCCCAAGTGGAGGAGTTCAAGTATCTCGGGGTCTTGTTCTCGAGTGATGGGAGAAGGGAGCCGGAGATCGACAGACGGATTGGGGCTGCAGCTGCAGTAATGCGGACGCTGCACCGGTCCGTCGTGGTGAAGAGGGAGCTGAGTGTAAAAGCGAAGCTCTCAATTTACCGGTCGATCTACGTCCCTACCCTCACCTATGGCCACGAGCTGTGGGTAGTGACCGAAAGAATGAGATCGCGGATACAAGCGGCAGAAATGAGCTTCCTCCGAAGGGTGGCTGGCCTCTCCCTTAGAGATAGGGTGAGAAGTTCGGCCATCCGGGAGGGGCTCAGAGTAGAGCAGCTGCTGCTCCACATCGAAAGGAGCCAGCTGAGGTGGTTCGGGCATCTGACAAGGATGCCCCCTGGGCGCCTCCTGGGTGAGGTGTTCCAGGCATGTCCCACCGGGAGGAGGCCCCGGGGCAGACCCAGGACACGCTGGAGAGATTATATCTCTCGGCTGGCCTGGGAACGCCTTGGTATTCCCCCGGATAAGCTGGAGGAGGTGGCTGGGGAGAGGGAGGTCTGGGCCTCTTTGCTTAGGCTGCTGCCCCCGCGACCCGGCCCCGGATAAAGCGGATGAAGATGGATGGATGGATGGATGGATGTTTAACAATGATTTACTTCATGCTAAACGACTGCTGCCGAACCTATTCATGTTAATTTTCGAATCATACTAAGAAGATTAAAATCTGTGGCCCACATTGTAATTTGTTTCAGTACAGCTTTGATTTGAATCCACTATATACAGTTTAGTCAACTATATTTATAGCACATATAGGTAATATATATCATATCTCTACACTGGATCAATGGATCCCACCTGCCTGGCTTTCCTGACAGCCTCAGGATTTTCTCAGCTGTTCCCCAGCACTATGATTATAAGACATGACAGCGTGGCTGGTAGTGTTTCTAGTTTGTAGAAACACTACCAGCTGCATCGTGGAATATGTCTAGAAACCTACTGTACCATAAACCACTACTGTTCCTCCAAATGAAAGCGACATCTGTGTTAAAGCACCTTTTTTGCATTGAATTGCTGGTACACCTGACATTCAGTTTGAGGCTACATCTCATTCCCACAAACAACTACAGGGCTTGAGATCATTCCAGTGATCTTGGTATGCTCATTTTATACCGCAGCCAAACTGCTGCTTCCTCACATCTGCCCAAAACAAGGAAAAAACAGTCAGAGCTGGTCAGACTAGTGTGCAGGTGTGACTGCACCAACTGCATGTCCCGTTTCCAGGTTTTCAATTTTTGCAAAATGTGATATTTTGACTCGCTACTGCTTATGTGAAAGTGAGATCTAACTGAGGCTCATTCATTAGACTTTGTCCCATTAAACCTCGGGGTGACACTCTTTAATAACCGTTATAAATATGTGTATATTTTTTACTGGTACTAATTACACAAAATGTAAGGTATTATTTGGATGATATTGTAAATTTACAACTGGTTTATAAAGATGACTGGTTGGGGGTCATCTGCCTGAGCCTGGTTCTGCCGGAGGTTTCTTCCTGTTCAAAGGGAGTGTTTCCTTCCTTCTGTCACCAGGTACGTGCTCATAGGTGGGGATCTTTATTATAAGGTGTTACAATCTTCTGGATTAATTAAATCTAAAGACTACTTTGTCATGTTGCAGTTACAGTCACTTAAAGCACTGAAGGGACAAAAACTCCATAGGTTGGTAACCACTGGAACAACTGCTAAAGTAAAAGATCCGAGCATTTCCTGCCTACGTTCCAGTTATATCATTCAAAAAGTGTAGCCGTGGTGTACACAGGTCTCTTTTGATGCATATGCTGCCTCATTGTGTATTTGTTTTTTCTGTGATGTTAGCAATGTTCCATGCTCCACTACTTTATCAGCAGCTGGCATGAAATGCGGTAAACGGTATCAAATTCAGGTGTTCTAAAGACCTCGGGGAAGATATAAAAGGTCCTTATAAAGGAGATTAAAGATTACAGAGCAGATTACAGTGGACTCTGTATCTGATTTGGTTGACATACATTTGACCTCTCAGAGATTTTTTTGAGATGTTGAGTTCTTACCTCCATCCGAACCTACGAAGCGTATCTTTTGTTATAATTTAATTATTATCTGACAGATGTATTATATTCTTATATCTTTATTGGTACTTGACACTGTTTTTATCGAATCCCGCTTTTTCCTTGGTTACATAAGCAGAGCGTGGATCGTGAGCAAGGATAAACATGCACAGTCGTTTTGCTCACATGCACACATGGCAAGTGCACAAACATCCAGGAATGCCAGGTATTTGTAAGCCTGTCTGGCACTCGCATCCATGTGGGTACAGGATTACGAGACCTTTAACTCTGCCATCTGCACGGCTTTGCAAATAACTATCATTTGTGGTGCTAAAGTGATTGCCTCCTTATCAGAAGACGAGTGTGAGAGTCCCTATTATACAACGTACTGCCCTGTGTGCTCTGGCTCCATTTCAAAATGTAATCATTATAGAGAGACTACAGAGTTGTGTTTTCATGGCTTTTGTCTTATACTCATCATAAATGTGCTGTAAAGTGATGTGGTTGTACCTGAGTAGTCTGTGTCCTGTCAGACCTCACATCCTTCACTTTGTCTTCTGTTGTCAGTTTGCTGCTGTCACACATCTCTGCAGGATCAATCCACATATTGCATAATAATTTATTCACCTTAATTTGTATGAAGTCCAACAATCAAGTGAGTAATGCAGTTTAACAAATTGCTTTTCATCATACATATCGAAGAGGAGCTGATTCTCCTTACTTTGCTATTTTACCCCAGCCATTGCTGCCAGTGGTAAATTCTCCTGTAATGCATCAGCTGTTTGGTAAACCTCACTGGACTTCTGGTTTCTGCTAAGTGCTATGTTTTAGGCGATGTGCACACACACACACACACACACACACGCACACACACACACACACACACATATATACATATTTTTTTTTCTTTTTTTGTACCTTTTTCTTGGACTTTCATTTGATGAAACAAGTCCTTCTTGTCACCACATGACAACCAGCAGGTATGATGAATGTCTGTTTCTGCAACACACGGGGTGGAGAGGGAAGAAGCTGTCACATTGTAGCCATATAGAAAGGTACAGCTACGATTAGAAATAGAAATGTGAACATCTGAGACGTGATCGTTTTGCACCAACCTAACATTTCATTGTCCAAGGCTGATTTTGGCACGCATGATCTAAAATCACAAGTAAATAATTATTGCCTGAATGAAATTGAAAATTGAGATAAACTCAAGATGATAATAAAAATATATGTAAAACTCACCTTTTGCTCTCTCTTTTAAACTTCATCTTTCCCAGGGGTCGGTTCTTGGTAAAACAAAGAACACAACTTTTAGTAAGCAAATGTGCACAAAAATTGTGAACACACTTATTCCATGTGTTTTGCATTGTGTGTTTATAAGTTAAATGTAACAGTGAACGTTTGAGTATTTGATTACGTCTATAAAAGCTCAGAGGCAGCAGACTTACGGAAGTAATTGAAGGATCTGAGCCGCCCCAGTCAGCATTGCGCCTCAGAAGAACAGGACTGCAGTGGTACTTGGGCAGGACTTCCTTGAGCTTTTGGTTGTTTGCTGGTTCATACATGCTTTCTGTGGAGCCCTCCTAAACAGAAAGCCAGCACGCATGTTGTTAAGTACTGTAGTATTTGACCCACCTAAGAACTTTAATAATAATCAGGACAAGTTCATAATCAGTCACAAGGCTAACAAATAGAGACAGACAACCATTCCCACTCACAGTCAGTTTAGAATCACCAGTTAACCTGTCTCAGTCATTGTCTTTGGATTGTAGGAGGAAACTGGAAACCCAGAGAGAGAGAATACAGGCCCCAGGCGGGATTTGAACCTTTTTTGTGTACGCAGGTTAGCACGGGGCTTCCTCTTTTTGCTACAGGCTATGCAAAAACCACTCGTATTAATTCAAACAAAATTCAGTCGTGGATACAAATGTTGGTGGCCGTTACGTTATGTACGGGCTCACTTAAAAAATAAAAATAAATAAATGGGGAACACGACATTACATTCCCAGAGAGATGATGAAATGAAAATATTATATTGGAAAATCAAACAGCTGCTCCCTGTGTGCTGATGTCTGTTTAGTTCAGACTGACCCACCTGTTAAGGCAACAATAGGATATATGCAGACATATACGCACTAATCATTCATTATAATAAGATAATACAACATTTGAAAAAAGTCATCTACAGATAGAGTTACTGCCCCCTCGGTGTGTGAGATCAGCTACACCATATAATGTTCCCACTCATGAAGGTCTCACTTCCAACAACAAATAAAATTTGACACATGATGATTTCCCTGCTCCTTAATATTAATATTTATTTTATATGAAACATCAAGACCAACTATAAGCTCATCTGTTGATATGATAATCAATTCTCTAACGCTGTTGTAATAATGGAATCATTTATCCAACAAAATGCACAAAATGCAGGAAATAGAAGGATAGTAAAGAAGAAAAAGACTGCATCAAAGAAATCGGAACGAATCTTGGAGGAAAGTTGTTTGCTGTATTGTCTCATCCCGCAGAGAGACCTGTCAACAATAATAACATCAGCAGTGTCTCCCATAAGAGTACCATGACTTTCCTCTGTTCACCAGTTCCTTTAAGTGTCTCCTCACAGGCTAACCTCAAGTTTAGAGCAGTTCAAAAGATGAATCTTACCAGTGTGAAGCAGAACAGGTTCATGGCTGATGGTCTGGGTCGAAGACAACGAAACCAAGTGGAGACAGGCTTAGCCTCCGGGTCACGTAAGCGCACTTTCACGCGCCATCCTCCATCTCAAACCCACACAAGCACCCTACCACACCCCCGTGATGCAAAGGCTCACGCAGCCCCTGTGCTGTCTCCAGCCTGTGGCCTATTCCTAGAGTCAAATCCCTCACCTAATCCAATAGATGCAGTGAGCCGTTACTGTCCAACGCTGGCCTCAGAAAGCATCAGGACACCTATAGCAAGAAGACAATAAACCACACAGGCTGCCTTTGTTTTGCTCGTGTCTAAAATGATTATGATAATGACTTCATGGAGATTATGTAATCGCTGAGTGAGGTTAAACTTCCAGTGACCTTTTTTACTCAGTTAAAAAGTGTTTTGGATGTAATTCAGGGAGAATATCAGGATTTATCGCATTATCAAATGTGTCTTTATGTCTGCACACATGCTGAAGTCAAGCATGCTTTACACAGATGATAATCACTTAGGTAATACTTTAACCTTGTGTTACTCAAGTACGCAGCTACAATTTTATTTTGATTTTATTGTACTCTGTTTATTAGACAATGAGAAACTACTTACTCTCATAGACATCAGAAATATGGCATTTTTTATGGAAGCGCACATGTGCAATACTGGGAGCTGTGTATGTCTGTGAAATTTCAGTCCAGTTTGTTGTCATTTGTCCATCAGAGATTTTTAATATGCTACTTATGTAACAATACAAAAATAAGCAAATAAATACAGCAGATTTTGGTAAAACCAAACAACAGCTTTGCTTTTTGTCACAATCAGCAGGAGCTGATTCTTTGTGGAGAGAATACTAGACTCAAATGCAGACCAAAAACAGGGCGTGAAACGTGACTAGAACAAAAAGTGAGCCGTTTGTTGTGGCTGATAACAAGAGTACATAAACAAAGCAAAGGCGACAACTAAACTAGAACCTAAACTGGAAAAACTCAACTATGATAACTGTGACAAAAACATGAACATGATTCATAACAGGTGCATGCGGGAAACATGACCTGAACAGAATCATGAATTACCTGAAACTTGACATGATATGAAGGGAAGAACACAGACAGCCTGACAATGGCTACGTTCACACTGCAGGCGAAAGCGCATCAAATCCGATTTTTTTGACCCTATGCGACCCATCTATCCGATCATGGTGTGACAGTGTGAACAGCACAAATCCAATATTTTCAAATCCGATCTGGGTCACTTTCGTATGTGGTCCTGAATCCGATACATATCCGATGTTTTAGAAAGCGACTGCTGTTTGATGGTCAAGTCGCATTAAATCCGTCTTTTACGTCACTGACACAAGACAGATGCCAATTATCAGCGCCGGAGAAGCGCCCGAGAAGACATCGTGAACGCTTCCTGGCCATCCAGTGTAGATGTCAGTGAAACTGTTGGGAAGATAACGTTGGAGAAACGTGAACATTTTCTTTGTACTGTATAATCTGCAGATTCTGACAGAAATCTGCAGCTATCCTTTGAAGCACCGCTCCTCTAAAACAGCAATAAGGATCATTATTAGGTTATTTACATTATTATGTAAATAACAAAATAACTTAAAGCAAAAATTGGGAAACGTAAAGTTCGAAGTCTTTATATTAAGGCCATCGGTCAAACAATACTGTTTGCTCTGGGTCTAAACAGAGCGCGTTGTGTGTGACGTCTTCTTTTGCGCATGCGGCCGCTTTGAGCGTTCACACTAGAGTGCGTTTGCTGTCGCATTTTATTTGTAGTGTGAACGAGCAGACAAAAAAATCGGATTTGATCAAAAAATCGGAATTGAGCATCAAGACCTGCAGTGTGAACGTAGCCTAAGACTGAATGAAACACACAGACTCAATACACACAGGGGAAGTGGAAACACGTTGGGAAACAGCTGAAACAAATGAAACAAATGATGGGAGTAAAACTTGAACAAAGAAGCACAAGACTTTCAAAATAAAACAGGAAACATGGAGAGACGTAGACATGACAACACAGGCTTGACAACATAAAACGAGCGGATGAGAAATACATAACAACTAGCACAGAAGGCCTGGGTGAAACAGACTAAATTTAAATTCAATGAATAATAATCCCAAACTCCACATTATCTTCAAAATATAACATAAGAGATCAAAACCAACTGAAATCACGGGGTCACAGACTTTGACACTTTTCTTTCCTCTTGCATTTGCTTCCTGTCACTAAAGTGATTTTTAAATTTTGATTGTTTTTTAAAATTATTTTATTTCTTTTCCCGGGTTACTTTTGTACTTTGTTGTTTCATTGTATGTCCTTAACTAACAGTATTAGTATAACTTTTGCAGTTTGTCTTTCTGTCAGTGCCATCACCTGGTGACGTGGTGAAAATAAATATTAGTGAAAGTGGTGTTTCTTACCAGGCTGGTGGAAAATGCACTACTTCCCCTCTGAATATCAAAAAACACTCAGTCTTCTTTTGCTAATCTATCATCTGGTGGGCACTCGCTCACTGCTCTCAGCTAACAGTTCTTTTTTTTCAAAGACCCCCAAAACTGACAAATATCACTGCAGCTCTTCTTCTTTCTCACAGTGTCACTGAATGAAATCGGTCTATAATAAAACAGCTTGGACTTCAATAAAACCCAAACAGGCCTAATGCTGTTCACTGCAAATTAAATAGCTGCAAAGCATATTACACAAGTATGTGATAAATCAAAGGTACTGCTGTCTTCACAAATTAGACACTAGACTAAGTCATTTTCCAGATAATTGAGCTATGATACGGAATATAAGTGAGGGTTCATTAAAGTTTTTTTTTTCACTTTCTTAATACATTTGGAAGAAATGGAATAGACAGACACATCAGGCCTGGATTACACCTACACACACAAACAGGTGAACCCAGGTGCATGAAAACACCGTCACAGAGGAGAAAGACCTAACTGATTTATTATTGATTTCTACTGAAAGGGCTGTGGATTGCCAGCAGACAAGAGGAAACCACACGTGATGACTTGGCTGATGACTGAGAACTGGGAAAGGCAAGTGTGTGCAGAGATAGAATGTGAAGGCAGAAGTTTGAGAGAGATGCTGATGCTGAAGAAGTGCAGCATAACAGAGTGGAGCAGGGCAGCAATCAGAAATGGAGACTGATGGAGAGACTACAGTCTGGCAGCATGTTTGAATACAGAGTTGTTCCAGTATAGAGTGTGTTTACTGCCTGGACCTTGGAGATATAAATCTGTAGGAATGGCCTCACGCAAAACAGTGCCACCTTAAACAACAGTGCTGATGCATATTTACAGTCATATACAGGCAAGTGAAAAAGACACTTTTCACAGGACTCTATACAGGCCTATGTAAAACTAATTACATATCTAAGGTGTGCAAAGTTTGATTTGTCTTCTGAACAGTGTTCTTTGGACAGACCAAAGTGGAGATGTTTGGCCATAAAGTACAGAGGGATATTTGGCAAAAAAAATCAACAACAACAACAACAACAAAAAACACCTCATATACAGTATTAAACATAAAGGTAAAGGAATAATAATGTGTTCTTGTAGCCACAGAGTTAGGAAACCTGGGTCGTCGCCCCAGAGTTTCGAGTTGTCATTATTGTTGAACTTTGATTTGGCCATTATTTATCATTTCTAGTCTTTTGGTTTCTTTTCTGCCTTCTGGTTTCTGTCTGTGTTCCTTAGTTACCCTGTCTCCCCTGTCTGCTGTATCCCCTTGTCAAGTCCGCGTCTCTGTGTTCTGTTTCCTGTTTTACTTTGAAAGTCTGTGTCCTATGTTAAAGTATCTGGTTTTGCCTCCCTTGTCTTGTTAGGCCTGATTTGTCCCATTTGTTTCCCTCCTGTCTCTCATTCCCTGACTGCTCCCTCTGTGTATTGAAGCCCTGTGTTTTCCTCTGTCCGTGTTGCGATCTACCCTCATCCTATGCTGTGTGTTCTGTCTGCCTGTGTAAGTTTATTTGTATTCTCAGTTTGGTTATATTTGAGTTCAGCATTAAAGTTGTTTTCAGTTCATGTTTTTGCCTCCAAGTGTCTGCACTAGGGATGGGTACCGGTGTCCGGTGCCATGATGGCACCGGTTCTGACATAAACGGTAGTAACCAGACCGAAAAGCAGCGCACATTTCGGTGCTTTTTTTTCCTGAGCTGTGATACACTTTAGATTCTAGCCAATCATTTTACGTTTCCGAGGATAGTAGGCGGGGCCAGGTACGTACGTTCTGTTAGAGCAGAGCTACAGATTAAAAATGTCCAAGGCGAAGCGGTCAAAAGTCTGGCTGTACTTCACAGCAAAATATGCAAACTCAGCAGCAACAAGTGCTTTAAGCTGATACTGTGATACTGTCAAAGGAGGTAACACCAAGAATCCGATGAAACACCTGGCGACGCATAGCGTTTTTTTTAAAAGCCCAGAAATGCGCCGTATTTGATAGCTTGCTGCGAGACCTCACACCGAGTGCATCTACTGCGGGTGGGTTGGCTGTTATGCAACATCCCCCAAAAACACGAAGAGGAGAGTCCTGGCCCCTAGCCCTGCCAGTGTAGCAGAAATGATGATGCAGCAGCAGCCGTTCTTCTCTGCGTGAGTAGCTAATTTACGTTGAGTAGGCTAACCACGTTATTACATTAATGCAGGTAAGGTGAACTAGCAAACATCATCATAGCTACATGCGGCTGTCTTCTTGTTTGATGGCAGATACTCCCTTCACCCTGGCTAAAAAGGCTAAAATGACCAAAGAAAAAGTGGAAAACAGCTAAACATGAGAGGTTTTTGGACAAAGTTTGTGTTTTTTCCATTGTTTAAGCACTGCTTCCAGCCAAGAGTGATACCATATATGCCCCATAGCTGCAGAAAAGGCTAACATTGTTATATTTTTACAAAAAACAGCTGAACATGAGAGGTTTTAGGACCAATTTTGTGTTCTCCATTCTTTAAGCACCGGTTTAAGCACCGTTTGAGCACCGGCACCGTTTCAAAAGTACCGATTTGGCAGCGGTATCGGATAAAACCTAAACGCTACCCATCCCTAGTCTGCACATTGGATCCTCCTTTCTACCACTCCTGCCTGCACACAGCCCTCACATGACACACAGGACCTGGGCATCTTGCAGTCACCATGAATTCCTCTTCATACCAAAATATTTTAGAGTCAAATGTAAGGCCATCTGTCTGACAGCTAAAGCCAAACTGGCTCATGTTTGGGACAATTAACCCAAGCAGAGGACCGAATCTATAAAAAAAGAAAAGAAAGAAGGTGTCGCACTGGCCCAGTGCAGACCTCAATCCAATTAAAATGCTGTGGCAGGATCTTAAGAGAGCTGTAAATAAACGAATGCCTGAAAATAACATAGAAAAAAATTAATATGAATAGATAAAGTCATACAGAAAGGGATTACTCCAAGTTGCTGGTAAAGGTGGTTTTACGTGTTACTGAATCATTGGGTATACACTTTGTTTTTCACAGGACTGTATCAACCAGCCAGGAATATGTATTTTTTTTCTACAACACTACTACTTTTACTTTTCTAAAAATATTTCTGTGATTTTGAATGGAACAGGGCTCCATTTAACAGAACAGAAATACAAAAAAAGGTGAAAACGAATGAATTAGAAATGTCGAAGAGAAAGAAAATCAGGAGGAAAAAAGCATAATTTCAGTAGTTTATCATACTGTATGAGACGGGGGAGCTTCACTGGCATGAACCTATTTTCATAACTGTGCCACTTGCAAAATAACTATGCTTCACTCTGACAAATCCCATAAATCCTTAAATATAAACCTCTTATTCCTGTCACTCCTTCTCATCTATTCTGAGGATAAACATCGTTTCAGATCTTGAGGTTGGTCTCATTCTCTGCAGGTGGCTGTCCCATGGAATCAGCTTCTAACAATGACGTTGTTACAATTACTACTGATGTCTGGATTTAAAGCCCCGTCCCCCGTTGCTCCACGGTACAGTTGTCTGCGACTTCTCCTACCCTGCTGTCTTTTTGTCTCTCATCCAGAGATAAAGAAGAGCTTTCATGTTGCTGTGATCGGGGCTGGGCTGAAAATTAGGTCAGAAAATGAGGACAATATTTCTCTGCTAATAAGAAACAACGATGCTACTCACAGTTTGTTCTCTTTTCAGAAAGAATACTGAAGAATCTTGTAGAACATTTACATTTTAAAACCATTTATTTTATACAGATAGTAACGCAAATCAGATCAGTGTCATTCTTTTAGTTATAGTTCACAGACTGCAATAATGGCTTTTCCTGATGCCCAGCATCATCTTCTTTCACACCAAGCCTCTGCATGTCCTCCTTCACTACATCCATGAATCTTCTCTGTAGTCTTCCTGTCTTCCTCCTGTCTCGTGTCTCCATACTCAGCATCTTTTTTCCAATATATTGACTTTCTCTTCTCTGCACATGTCCAAACCACCTCAGCCTCGCCTCTCTAACTCTTTCTCCAAACTGCTCAACCTGAGCTGTCCCTCTGAAGTACTAGTTTCTAATCTTGCCCATCTCTGTCACTCTCAATGAAGAGCAGAACATGTTCAGGTCAGCGTCCTGTCTTTTTTGTCAGCACCACCGTCTCCAAACCTTCTCCTTCACCAGGGTTAAAATCGTCTGCCCTCACTACATCTTTATTGTTACTGCTGTTTAACTGTATAACTGTTTCCCTCTTATTTACACACCTGTATTGTGTCCTGCTTTTAATGAAGCTTATGTGTAAGCTGGGTGTTCCTGGATTTTTTTCTGTTAGTGTATTCTTCACATTACTTCAACTTTCCCACACTCATTGCTCTAGTGCAGGGGTGCCCAATCCCGGTCCTTGAGAGCTACCGTCCTGCAGCTTTTAGATGCATCCTTGTTCCCACACACCTGAATCAAATGAATGGCTTGTTATCAGGCCTTTGCCAAACATGATGGCATGCTGAAGAGATCAAACCATTTGATTCAGCTGTGTTGGAGTAGGGATGCATCTAAAAGCTGCAGGACGGTAGCTCTCGAGGACCGGGATTGGGCACCCCTGCTCTAGTGCAATAATTGCCTTGCCCACCTTCTCCAAGCCAATCAGCATCCATTCTGCATGGTTTAAATCTCAGTGCTCTTTCCTCATTCTGCCATTCAGGCTCTCGCAAACTGTTTATAATATCACGGTCCCGTGTCTCTCTGGCTGGCCCACACTGGCAGCAGGGTTTGTTTGTGTTTTTCTCTCTCCCCCTGTCGCCTGGGCGGAACTCATTACGGGTTCCTGCCTTTGGCCTACACACCTGAGAAGGATGATGTTCACCTGTACCTCATTTGCCTGCCACTATTTAAAGGGAAGAAGCACGGTACTCCTCGCTGGATCACGTTAATGAAAGCCTGGTTAGAAACCATCAAAAATGAATGCCTAATCCTAACCATATTATCTACCATAACCTAACCATAACCTAGTTATACCCCTAAAACTAAAATCACATTTTGAGCCTCAAAAAAGCCTTCAAACTTATGGGGACGGCATTTTGTCCCCATAAGTATAATACCATGCCAATTTTCTGTCCTCACAAAGATGTCTAAACATGTACACACACACACACACACACACACACACACACACACACACACACACACACACACACACACACACACACACACACACACACACATATATTCCTCACTTTTTCCTTGCTGTTGTAAGGGTCAGCTCAGTGAGCATGAAAGCTGTTTTCCATCCTACTTCACACTCACCCAGTTGAACACACTCACACCTGGGAGCACCCATTCAGCAACAATCTGGTTTCTGTAGCATGCGCAGATTACAACATGTGCCTTGCACCTGGATTTGGATGCTTGCTACAGAACACCTGCCACAGGCAGAAGGACATTTGGTGTAGAAATCGTGGTTTAGAGTCTTGAATTTAAACTGTGTCACTGATCTATTTTGCTGCATTCAGCTTTTATGCTCCTTATATCTGGAACAAACTCCCAGAAAGCCTCAGATCAGCTGAAACACTCAGTTTATTTAAATCCAGGTTGAAGACTCACCTGTTCTCAGCTGCATTTGAATAAAGCACCAAATCCGCACTTAAGCTTAAATTTCAAAACTTACATTTTAACTACTGATTTTATCTACTGTTCTGATTTTATCTGTTTTGATTTTTGATTTTATAAACTGTTTTGTATGTTTGTTTGTTTGTTTGTTTGTTTGCTTGTTTTAATCAATTTTAAATCATGCCTTTTATTTGTTTTTGTTTCTAATGTCTCTGTAAAGCACTTTGAATCACCTTGTTGTTGAATTGTGCTATACAAATAAACTTGCCTTGCCTTGCTTTTTTATTCTCTTCTCTTTCTCCTGACTTACCAGCCAGCTGAGGCAGATGACTGCCCCTCTCAGATTCTGCTAGAGCTCCTGTTAAAAAGAAGTCTGGAATTTCTTCCTCTCCATTGTCACCAAGTGTTTGTTCAAAGGGGCTCATCTAATGTTGAAGTTCTCTTGGTGATGTTGCAGAGTCTCAGCACTCTGAGATCAGATCAGATAAGCCGTGTTGAACTTTGTACTTTACCTCTCTGACCTGTGACCAGGTGAAACATTTGCTGTGTCATGAAATAAAATAGATGACATAAAAGTCGCAGGACTGCAAGAATCCTCTATCAGAGAAGACTGTCCCCAAACTCCAGCAACTAACCAGTTCCCAGATGTTTATGGCCACAGTGGTAAACACAGTTTTCTGAGGTGAGCTGCTGCCATCAAATTCAAAGTTTTAAAACTTGCTAGTTTTGACATCGGATGTGTTTTCTGTGTTCTATTACAAAAAAAAAAAGTTATAAGATTTGCAAATCATTACATTCTGTTTTTTTTCTTTTTGTTTGTTTGTTTTTTCAGTGTCCCAAAGTTTTGGAATTGAGTCAGTAAACAAAATAGAATCACAAAGTTTACTGAGTACAGCGACGTAAATGAGCACCTCTCCAAATGTCTGATGAATTGTTGGTGTAACTGAAATTAAATTGTATCGTATCAAAACCAAATATTACTGCATAATAGAGATTTTCTATCTGATTGCTAAAAATCTGTATTTACAAACAAACATTTTTTTAATCTTCATGACTTTTTCATTTGACCTTTATATCAGATTTATTACCTCCAGAAAGGAGGTTATGTTTGTACACATGTTATTCTTTCTGTCTGTAAAAATGATAACGTAAAAAGTTTAGAATAAATTCCGAGAAAACCTCGTAAGGGTGTAGAGTGGGATCATGTTAACAATCAATTAAAATCTGGCGTATAGTAGCTTATAAAGATTTAAAATATCATGTAACATTTGACCTCTGACCTCTCCTTCAGGGCCAATAGATTGATCTGATTTAATAATCCTATATACAGCTATGTTAAAACTATGTCTCTTATAGTCATTGTTTGTATTGACAACATATAAGGGATGATATATGGGGATTCTAAATATCGCCTTACTTTGGACCTCTGACCTCTTCTTTGAGGTTGAAAAAGGTCAAACTTTCATAAAATGTCTTTTATCTTTAAAACTATGTTTAAAATTCTACTGCTTTTGTTTGTATTGGCAACATTTAGAAAATGATGCTGGTATATGTGGGAATTTTAAATATCACATTTGACCTCTGATCTCATCTGCCTTTCTTTTCAAGCTGACACAAAATGTGTTCTGTCTTTAAAAAAGTATTGTCAAGAAAAAGAGAATGAGCTGCCTGGTTAGTTAGAAAGATACCGTAGTATAATATTATATAATGAGCTTGAAGTTATTCATGTTCAGGTATTTACAAAGCTATTATCCATTACTTACTCCTGCATAAAGTTTGTGTATTCAAAGCAAACATCTGTCATGCTACACTTATCTGATTTGTACGGCACTATAAACTTATTAAAGTACATTTATAAAGAACAAAGAAAACAAAATCAAGTTTACTGAATACAATATTCTTCCCATAAACAGAAATACTGCCCAGAGAGTGAGAAACAACAACTTTTTTAAAGCTGTTCTTGTATAGTGTTACTATTTTTGCACAATGGTGTGAGCTATGATTTGTAATGCTTTGATGTTGTTTTATATGGACTCTTATATGAATATTAAAGCCTAAACACATCAAAATGCAGCTTTTAGCCATTTTCATCTCATGTTGAATATTTGTGTATTGCCCTCTAGTGGAACAAGTTGGGAATGCAACTTCAAAAATTCCCAACCTCAGTAGCTTTAATCCTTGAATCTTCCAACCTAATAATCAGCAATGACAAAAATAGCCTTTGTTGTTTTTTTCTGTCCGGATGAGGCTCGAGCACAGATTTGAGATCAGCCTCTGGGTTTTAGAGCACAATCTATCAGTTATAAGTGTTAAATGTAACATTTTAGCCATTATTGACTGTAGCTGAGTGAATAAGGAGCAGTTTGGTGTCTGGGTTTTCTTATAGCGAGAACAGAGAGATCTACATCTGAAAGCAGGGTCTAATTAACACGTTAAATCACCGCGATTCACATTTTCAGTCACTCTGCTGCAGCCTTCTTGTTTTGTGTCACCACATTAAACTCTCCTAGAAAAGTAATGTTCTGTAGAGCTCACTGGTACAGTGTGTAACAAAGCTGGCACCACCCTGGCTGTTTCATGTTGCTCCTGCAGGTGGCAGTATCACACCTACTCATTCCACTGCAGCTTTGAGCCTGTCTCAGCGAGATGGATCTCACAGCCTTCTGCTGTTATAAGTGATGTTCAGAGAACATCTGAGGAGTGTATCTATCTACTTTATTGTCCACTATCTTAAACCTTTTACATGTTTTCTGAATTATTGAATAGCCTTGGTCTTGCAATAAGTTATGCAACCCACTAGAATCTTGTAAGAATGGCTGTCGAGGGATCTTATATTAACTGCATAAATTTTATCCAATGCAGCAACAGTTAATCCTGAAAGGTTTAATTAAACACTGTAATTCTTCTTTTGACAGATTAAATATAATGTGATCCATCAATTCCCATAATATACCTTCCACTGTGTGTAATTATTAAAGATTAAATCCCAGTTACACCTTCAGCCTAAACCTGCTGCTGCTGTAGGTAAAGTTTGATCTCCACTTGCAAGAATAACACCGAGTTCAGTTCTCACTCACTCAGACATGTTCATCCAAACGGGGAATGGAGACCACAGCTCTGACCCGGCTCACAGCTTCTGGTTTTCCCGGCATTCCTGCGCCGACCTCTGACCCCAGGACGCATAGAATCGCAGCCCAGAGGCTACGACCTTGTGCTCTTTATTGTGACCTTTTGAACTTTCAACACCCCACAGCCAAAAAGCGAAACACTCTGTTCCCCTTGGAATAAATGACCTCTCATCCCTTTGCCTGGCAAAGGTATGCGAGTTTGCTGACCTCGCTCAACCTTTCATTAGCGCTTCCTTTTATTACGCCGCTTCCTCCCTGCTGCCTCATCAGCAGAGCGGGGGATGGCGGAAGGAGGGAGAGGTGGAGGGGGAGCAAAATGAGAAAGAGGAGGAAAGCAGAAGAACAGTGGCAAAAAAAAGAAAAAGTAATGCAGAGACAGCGAGAGGCAGAGAGGACGAGATAGGGATGCAAAATGAGAGCAGGAGATGGAGCCCAGCTATGACAGATTGGCAGCATCTGCTGGGTTGACTGAAATGTCACCTTTAAATGGCTTCCCTGTCCTTGATGCCGGACCTCCCTATCTGATCTCTATTCTCCTTGGGAGTTGTAGTTCTGATGACTTATATAGGACACAAAACAGATCTCTTACAAAATGTAACCCCTGTTCAAGATAAGCTTTCGGCACAAGGCAAAACAATTTCTCCAGCCTCCCGTGGCGCTGCGAGTTCTGCAGAAATGGACCATTTGAATGTTAGGTCAAAGGTCGTTGTGTCACGTATGAATAAGATAATTGGATTTTGTGGTTTGCTGATACTCCAAGCTTACCCGGTGATGCAGCTATTCACCCCGACAACTGTAACTCATTTCCTGCCGTTTTGATCTCACATGATATAAAATCTGTTTTCCTGAGCACGGCTGTTACAGTAACACCTCTGCTCATACTCAGCCTATTTAGCTTAAGTTTAGCTGAATACAGCGGTCGCGTATGTGCTGTTAAACACAACAGTCTGAGCTTTACTTTAATGCTCCAAATATTTAAAAAATAACAAATATAAGAAAAAAGCCCAAAAAGCATACTTCATGTAAATATCATGCAGCTAAATCCGCCTCAAGGGGAGAGCGGCACATACACATCTGGAAGGTGGCACATCTTGTTAAGTGTCACTTGACATGAGAAGCAGCTGACATGTGTAAGAGAAATGTGCATGTGTGTGTGTGGGTGTGTTCACGGCATCACAGGGGGTGGGAGTCCATAGCATTTTGGGGCTAAGTCAGATCACGCTGACATTGTCTCCATGTGGTGGCTTGCCGCAGGGCACAGCAGTACCGTACTTGATGTCATTTCTATCTTAAATGTCACTCTCAGTAAGCCCATCACCATCTATTGGCTCGCGTCCCTGGGGCCACGTTCACCCATCAACCTTACAGTATTCGAGCAGAGGAGAGGGCAGCCAGAACTCCTCTCCGGCTCTCTTAAGATCGCTGTTTACTGCTCTTTTACATAATTCATCGTGTCACTGTAGGACAGTAAACTGAGAGATACACTGAGAAAAATATAATGAGGTACAGCAGACCTAAGACATCCATACAGTGTGAAATTAGGTGGACACTTGATGTTTGCTCACCACTCATACTGTTAGCCCTAAAGTGACCCTTGATCCAGAGTGACCCAGGGGTCATGCAGGGTCTTTATATGGTGACAGCAGGGCTAATTACCTACACTGTGCGTCTGTGAGCGCCATAAAAGCAGTTATGGCTGTAAGATGACAAAGGTGTTTGCGTGGGAGGGAACCCACGCAAACACAGGGAGAACATGCAAACTCCACACAGAAAGACCCCGGCCTGATGGTGGAATTGAACTCAGGACCTTCTTGCTGTGCGGCAACAGTGCTAACCACCGTGCTGCCTAGCTAAAGAACCAGTAGAAGACAAACAGGATCCTTTTACATGTTTATGCTTTTATGAAGAAACCAAGTTGTAGTTTAAATCTACGCACATCTCATTAAATGTGCTGTATCTCATGAGGACTTTGAGGCGTCTAAATTCATTGAGAAATAAAATTCTTCATATATGCTCACATTCCTGGCATGTAGAGTTGACTGTTATATAACACAAACTTGTAGCCATAACAATAGACAGCTTCTAATATGGGTGATACTGCAAAGAACAGCTGATTACATGTTTCTAAGGTCCATGATTACATGTTTCTGGTTATATGTGTGGAATCTCGTGTGACAATTTTTCACTTTAATGTAATGGCGTACTTGGTAACAGATGGTCACTTTCTGCCCAAAATCCTTACATGCACCTCTTAGAACTGGAACACGCAGAGAAAACCCACCAGAGAGAACAAAGGACCTTGAACCCGGAACCTTCCTGCTTGCAGACAAAAGTGCAGAACTTTGCAGCACCCGTCAGCACACGGGGCAGAAATACAGTGAAACTTGTCAGGATGTCACCACAGCAGATGGATTTGCATTTATGATTTCACACAGATTACTCCGGATGACGCAATGCGATGTATCCAGGCTTGGGATGTGGTGCTGTTCAATGTTTTACACACTCTAACTCGATGGATTTAGACATGTAGACGTGGTCAAGAATGAGGAGGTAACGTGATTTAAACTAAACCTACACTTTACACAAGCTCGCCAAAATAAGACTCCAATGTGAAGATAATAAACATGAAAGCACGCTAAGTGTGAGCATATAGTATAAGTACCTTTTATACTTTTAGATAGACACTTGAAAAGTTACCTCTAGGTCCAATAATGTGCCCTTTGAGGTGCATTCATATAGATTGAAACTGTGTGCATGGAAAGTGAATTTTACTGTCCCCTTATTTTTGAGAATGTAGTTTTATATGAGCATCACATTGATCTGTATCAAACTTAACACAGCTGTTTGCTAGCTCACGATAATACATCAAATTATAATTATTTTACAGCTTGTTATGGCAATCTAAAAAAGAAGATGTAAAACATTATGTAAATCCCTAAACATTCAGAACTATGAGCTTTCACGTTAGTTAAGCAGTCCGTTCCACATTCACACTTTTATTTGTCCTCTACAAAGGGCTGCTCCTACATTCACATTGCATCAATTCCTGAATAACACCAGTGATCAATTTATCAATATTCCCTCCTGTTGTAAGTTGGCTGTGATTGGATGGATATTTCCTAGCTATTTGTGTGTGTTATTCATAACAGATATGGTTTTCAATATGCAGAAGCACGAGGTTCTCTGTACAACTGTCTTTGTAAATGTGGTTCAGGTCGACTGTCGTGAAAACAGAATTTGGTGACTTGTATCATTGTTTAACCCTGCAGGCTGGCTGTTGGGCTCTGATGGACCTATTTTCATTGTCTGCAGAAATGATGCTTGATGATGATCTTGATATGCACTGTCCTTGGCTTTTTTTCTTTCTTTCTTTTTTAGTAAAGAAAGGACGTTTGACTGAATTTATAGTGTGCAACTCCTGAACACATTGATGTGCTATATGTAGGACCTATAAGAATGATCACAGTGTGAGGAACTGTAATATTACAAATGAGCAGACTGCACATGAAGGTGTAGCCTCATGAATGTGGCATGTCCACCCTATGAGACCAAAAACAAAAAATCCCCATGACATGAGAAATTTTATGTTGAGAACGTGTTAAAGGTTTGGATTAGGGTTGGGGTTAGGTAAAGATATGGTTAAGATATGGGGTATGGTTAAGAAGGAGAAGTATGGTAAAGGTTTGCACACAGGAAATGTGTTTTCTTTAGATTTTGAACACAAGAGCCATCATCAGGCTCCACACTCTTTCCACTGTGTAGTGTGTGACAGTACAGCCTGAATCAAAGCTGGAAAAATTGTTATGTTTAAAACAGTAAGAGCTGTCTGCTCACAAACACACTCTACGCAAAACTACAAACTAGATAGATAGATAGTATAGATAGACATAAACTGTATTAAGGCTTTAAGTCATATAAATATAAATATTAAAAATGTGGTTCACTCATCCTAAAAGACTCTTGTAACCCTAATGAAGTCAGCAGTTAAATTTGTGTAATAAGTAACCAGGGCAGACTGACACAATAAATCTGGGTGGGACATCACACACTTCTCGTAGTCAAATTAATTTTCAAATAGAAAATGAAAATGCATTTTAAGACTGAAAATACAAAGATTAAGAAGATGAGGATCAGTACAAAATATTTCAAAAGCTATACAAAACAACAACGATTAGCACAACATAACAAGGTGGTCTTCATTTTCTCCCAGGGAGAGTGCGAGAGAGTGATGGCTGTCAGAGCTGGTAAGAACACTTTGTATTGCTAGCAGGCAGCTAGCTAGCAATGCTCTGATCAGAACAAAGGAGCACAAAGGCATAAAGTTAGCAATTAGCAGGTAACCATTATATGCAACTATTTGGCTACAACCTCAAGCGGTTGTTTAGACCCCTCAACCAAAAAATAGTGTAAGAGTACAATTCTAAAGAGTGATTTTTCTTGATCATGTGACCACAAATACGATTGGAGAATGCTAATTTTGCTTCATAACAAAGTTACCTGCTGCAAGTTTAAGTAAGCAGATATCTGTACCAAATGTATAAATATGATTTAAAGCCCAAAATACAGACAGTTTAACCTAACAAAGCCAACGGCTCATGTATCATGTATGATGAATAATGCATGCATGCAATTTTCAGAACTAATGCATAATTGAAGGCATCGGCTGGAGCAGATAACTTTTCGTAGCACAAAATAATCAATCAATACTTTTCCCCAAGCAGAGCGATGTGACTTAAGGGTGTTTACGTTTTACTGTAAAATTCATGTCATAAGAGTGTCTGTGTTTTTATTTCACCACTTAAAGCAACTGGGCCGCTCAGCTCAGCTAGCGCTTTATCAAAGGCGCAATAATGAAATGCATCCTTACATCTAAATATAGAACGCAATGAAAGTGGTGTCAAAAAACAAACAAACACAAAATAGATAATCCATTTGTGACCTATTTCTGTCCCTGTGTGAGCGCCATTGTTTGGAATCATAAAAATAAAAAATAAAAAAATTTCCTTCCCCAGGCACCTAAATATGTACAAAGCCCTCAGAGCAGACAAAGAGTTTGCCACTGTGGGACTGTGTGGAAATGAGGACTCCTGCGCGAGAGGCTTGTTCAGCAACCAACACCCCTCATAAAAAAAGATAAAAGAGAAGAACTGTCACTTATTATACCACCAGTGTGATCCCACTTCTAATTTTGAGATTCCCACCCCTACGTGTGCATCCAAGAGTGTGAAGCCGAGAGCATTAGTGCTGCTTCTCTGATTGTGCACTGGCACAGGAAGGACATTGTCACCATGTGTGTTTTTAATAGGATAGCAAAATAAACCTGTTTTCTGGTCAGCAATTAGCCATTCTTCTAGCTCAGTGTAAATTAGGAAAAGCTCCAGAAAAGAGGCTTTGAAGGCTAGAAGAAGGAGGGGAAGACATAGACAGGATCTCAAATTAAATCCTGGTTCATTTTATTATTACTGTGGCTTACACTCGAGCTCCATCGAGTCCCCCTAACTCCTGTGTGAGCTGTGCTGCAGCGTCCTGTGCTCCCTAAACACCGCCAGGTTTCGGGTCTCGAGTCATCGCCTAGTTCCATGTGATTGCTTGTTATCAAATGTGTTTGCTGGCTTTGTGTTTTTTCTTTTTCTTTTTTTTAGGCGGTTATGCTGCTGGCAAGGGGGAAATCAAACACCTTTCTCTCCTGGCAAACCACAGAAAACTGGAGCCCCACCTCCCCCACTGCTAACTGCTGAAGAGCAATGCACAGATTTCTGATCGCATCACGATTTGGCTTTCTGTACAGGAGTTACAAACTGATTTCTTTAAAGTGATGATGCTGCAGTCAGGGTTTAGAAAAGGTGTTCGATCACACTCCAAATAAGGCCATCGCTCAAAGCCTGGTGGAGACAGTATGGACACAATGCATGTGATGTATGTCACTTGGGAAGTCTTTGGATAGAGGTTGTTCATAAAAAAGCAACTACATAGAGAGGCCTCAGGGGCAGGTGATGTGCCACTGTGATGCCACCTGACATCTTCCTCAGAGGTGTTTCAGGCAACAAATAGCAGGTCTGTCTGCTGTCAGCCTGTAGGCCACCTAGGAGGTCAGTCCTGACACTCTGCACCATGACAGCACAAGCGTCATCCCTCCCCCACCCGTCTTCTCGCAGTCCAGGGCAAGGCCGCAGCCCCCAGAATGCACCGTGAGCCGTCATGACCGATGAGGAGTGATGTCCGTGAGGAGGGAGAAAAATCCCTCTTTCCTTAAGGTGCAACAAAAGGTCAGAAGCCCGGTATCACTGGGAGAATTACTCACCACGCTGCCTACCTTGACATCGACAGAGAGCTGACCTGCAGGGAGCGAGTGAGAATGAGAGGAGGAGAGAACAGGTGGAGGGCCGGAGCGCGGCAGCAGATAGGTGGTGAGGGAGTAATGAGTCGGGGTGGGGGGGGGATGACAGGGTCAGGAGGAGGTAGGGAGGCAGGCTGAGGTAATGGGCTATAAGAAGTGTGTATGTGTGTCCTGATGTTTTGAAATTCCACTGTGCGCGTGAGCTCTACTCGGAGGTTAGGCGCGGATGGGTGGTGACGGTGGTGGAGGGGGTCGTAGAAGACGTCTTGCCCTTGCAGCACTTCATCACATTCAGTTTTTTAGCCACGCTTTCTGAACTTCCACTGCCTTTTTCCGCTCCAGTTGGCTCTCAGCGGACAATGCGATCAGAGTGTCCCTGCGTGTGCATTGTGTAAGCATGTTCCGCTCTTTAGTTAAGATGTCAGTGGTGCGTGCACCTCCCCAAGGTCACCACCCTAATGAGAAATCTCTAAGGACGCCTGTAATTATCAAATAACGAAGTGCTAAGCCAGTCAAATTGTGATAATTATTCCCGAGTTTACCCTTGAAAAAGATCTATTGTATCCCCACTTTCCCCCCCAAATTCTTTCTCAACCAAGTCTGCGTGGATGTCACACACTCGCAGCTTGTTATGGCTCGCCACATTGGAATTCTGAGACCATCTGCTAATTCATACATCCCCACTAATAGCTTTCCCTTTTCCATCAGGGCTGTCTCACTATCTGACACAGTGTAGTTTTACAGAAGACGCCCACTCAATATTCAACAAAACACTGTGTGGCATTCTCTCAACCTGCCCGCCCCAGAACATAATAAGAATTTAAGCATATGAGCGCTTGGTATTTGACTGCTCTGGAGTCTGAATAGGCTGGAGGAGAGCTGAATGGAGGACTGAGATTGATCAGCATTGAGACAGTGGTTGTGCCGCTCGCTGAGTGTCTCAGATTTTTTAAGGTCACCCTCACTAAAGCCAAAAGGGCACATCAATTTTAGAGCCCTCACGAGGAGGCACCGCGTCTCCTCCTCGATCACTCAGCCCCCCGTGGAGAAACGACATCTGAAGGTGCACTTGATTTGTGTGGATCCCAGAAGCGTGCATGATCAGAATGAAGAATAAACAGGCACAACCGAGGTAAACAGATGGATACACCCCAACATCCGGTGCTACACGGCTTGCAACAACTGGATGGTGGCTGATTAGCAACTTGGCAGTTGTCAAAAGCAATATGGACCTTTCGTACTTGCAAAATATAATACGTGTGGAGACAGCTGCATATACGTGTGTTTAAAAGTCAGCAAGGGATGTAGCTGAACAGTTGAACTTTTCTCTGCCAGATACTCCCACTGAGCGATAGTTCAGTTATCAGAACAAAAGCGTGTTTAAGTCTTTATGTCATCGAGACAAAAAGACGGCAAAACAGCAAAAAGGTTTGTTGAGCACTGCCAGGGTGTTATATATAATGACTGAGTCAAAACTAATTAAATTACTTTTAATATTTGCAGTGGGTTTTGGTGTAGTACGAGCTTGTATCAGCATCAGCTGTGTCAAGTCAAGTACACTTGTTTGTAAGGGTTTGCAGTACAAGCAGGCAGCTCGTACAGCTACAGGAAGCCCTGAGGGGGAAACACAGATAAGCCAGTCCCCAGCTGCACTGCGTAAAGCTAAACTTTAAGTAAAAAAAGTGAGTTTTTGACACCATTTAAAATTCTGTATAATTACATTTGGACAGCTGGTTAAAAAAAGAAGGAAAAACAACTGGGAACATGGGACAACCAGTCTCCAGTAATAAGCCTCATGACTGTAAGTGAATTTATCCATGTTTACAGGCAAATATATAATTGCATAAAGTGTAATTGGCCTAGACACGACCTCCCCTCCCTTGAAAACAAAAAGGTCAAACAGAGTGCAAAGCTGCTCAAAGTTCACATCCAGGAACGCACTTTTGGAAAGCGGTGCAAGGACAAAAACAATGAGGCGTTCATCCCCGAGACAGCTTCAGGGAACAGCAGTGAGTGGGAGGAGAGTGACAAGATAACATCACAAAAAAAAAAAAAAAAAATACAGACAAGAAGAGGGAGAACGCAGGCAAGAGCAGGAGGAGGAGGAGGAGGAGAGTCATCAGAGATCAGGGTGACCCTGCGCCACTCAGGAACATGTTCTGCCTATAAGCTAAGGGAGAGGCCCAAAGTTTGCCACCGAGTAATCTCTCCACTGTCAGTGTCCCGGAGATTCGGCCTTGACAGTGTCCCAGCAGCACAGGGCCACACTCCTCTCAAAACTCTTCCTGCCATGAGTGAAGCATGTTTTGGCAGAAATGTTTAGTCACGTCTCTGTGACCTGACAGGAGAGACTAGACACACATACATAAGGGTGTTATTAAAGTCACCACAGGCTGACGATATCTCAAAACTAATATTTCTATGGTGGTGTCAGAGCACAGGGAGATTAAGAAGCCTACACAACATCACTGCAAACAATGTTTGCTTGTATATAGGTGTGTCAGGTTTAATAAAGTCTATCTGCCAGGTTGAATATACCTCACCAAGATCTACAGGGAGGGAGCTGTATATGGTCACAATAGCAGTGTTAACAAATTATGAAGAAATTCAGCCTAAAGTAACATTCAGAGTTCACTTTGAGTGATGTTTACATGTTTCAGATGATGGGTTCATCCTTTCCCATTTTGCAAACGCTGTGGTTTGTTTGATTTTGTATCATTTTTATAGGTGCTACCTTTAGTTTCACGATTAACCACATAAGGAGAGACTGTATGGCTATATTAAAATAAAATTTAAAAAGTCTGGAATTGTGCTTGGACCACGACGGATCTCTATAACACAGAGAAAAAAGACATACTTTGGCTGTTATGGGATGGATTCATGGCCTAAAGACGAAGGTGAAAATTTGACATGACAAGACTGGAATCATTTGCTTAATGTAAGAAAACAGGTTAAATATGATGATTTGTCTGTAAAGCAAAATCTAAAATTCTTCAGGGGTGCAGACCTTCATGCTGCTCTGGAGGAAGCTGAACTACGACATTATGCAAGATGGACAGAATTACAAGAAGATTACAAAGAAAAGTGTTTGAAACATGTTTTAATAAAACCAATATTATGAACACATAATCAAATCGAGTCTTTAATCTTGAACCTTGTTAGAGCCAAATTGTATCGAGGAGTTGAATAAATGTGAAACCCTTCCTGATGCCCTGGAAACAGGCAGACTTGCAAACATCAAGGACATCAGGTTGTGTGAATTATGTGAACAAAAAAAGGAGAAAAATAGTCAGATTTTCTTTTATTTTCCTTATTGTGATGAAATAAGAATATTTTCTAAAATGTCTTTTAAAAATTCCAAACCGTTTTAGTGATTTTGATGAGCTGCCTTTGTTTTTCAAAGCTTAAAGGACTTCAGGTTGGATTCTTCAGTATTATAATTTAAAACTTGTTTCTTTTTAATGATGTTTTGTAAGGTGATGTTTTATGCATGGCACAGTAATCAAATCAGTCGATCATTCAGTCACCTATAGTTACTGACAACATTTTTTAAATATGTACTTTCATCCTGATACATTTGGATTTCCTCCACTGTGTTTTTAAAGAGCTGAAATGATTGAAGATTATACTAAAAAAAGACTTCTATAAATCACACATTTTAAAAAATCATTCCAATAAGTGATTTTCATGAGTTAATACCACTGGGTGTTATTAAATACAGTCTTTTCAGCTCTAACCTGATTGTAAATGATGATTATAGTTACTTGTATTTTTCTAATCTGATGACGTAATCCTAATTAGGTTCCATGCCCTCCGTCACTACACAAGTCTGTTATATATATAGTCGATGTTGGATTGGACATTTTGTTTTCTATAAATAGAAGCATATCTAAGATTGAAACTGGAATCTTGGCATGCTGTTTTAAGCTATAAAGCATCCAGCTGTCTATCCTTTCCACTGCATTGTGAACATCCCATAGTCCTTACCTCTCCCTGTCAGATCTCTTTTAATTTAAATTCAGTATTTGAAGTTGCATCTGATTATTTGAAATGCTCTTTTAGCCCACTTCTTCGAACTGTTGCATATTTATGCTGCTCTTTAAAGTTTTTTTTTACACAATGTCTGATAAATGGATTAAAAGCTGACTGTCTTCCAAAACATAATCTCATATACTTCATAGTTCACCTCTGCAGTACCCTCCCTCTGCTCCTATGCAAACTAATAAAGCTGCTAAAGCCAAACAAGGGCGGCTTAAAACGGATAACCCCAGCAGAAATGACTGGCCCATACTGACCTGATACATAAACAACATGGGTGCTGAGACCTGGGGACATGCTGAAATCTGTCTAGTTAGGATTTAATGCGGCGGCCATCCCTCCTTTGCCTGACCTCTCTGAAACACTGCTGACCTCTCCCTTAGGTCCTTTGTTAGTACAGCAGCTCTTGAGTGTATACAGTCATTTGCATTTTAGAGTTGTTAAACAAATACCCACCCATGGCTCCTTCTCCCTGTCACCCACTGTGACCCTCCACCCACACTCTTCTCAAGCCGGCCAAAGGTAATGCAGTCATATGGTGCTGTGAGATGAGGGAGGGCTGCTCCAAATGTTAGTCAGAGGGAGTGGAGTCAGCGGCTGAATAATTTGTATGAGTAAAAGAAAGAAATACTCAACATAAGGGAAGAGTTGAAGAAGCTATCCAGCATCACCAACTTGCCAGAGTCCTCAACTTGACAGCAAATGACTCAAATGACATGGAGTCATGTTGTTTCATTTATTAAAGAGCTCACTGCAGCACTGCAGACATGGACCTGTTAAACTATTGCAGTATCGAGCAGGGGCCGTGTGGGTTTGACATGACACATTGGGCGATGATGTCACGGACAGGGAAACGTGTTTTTGCCACTTGGCATTTTGGAAACGCCGTACGGCTAATGCTGTCACGGCCCGAGTGCGTGGGACTGCGGATCAATAGCACAGCTATTGGGTAGACAGTGGCAGTGCACTGTGGTGCAATCTGGGAGTTTCCTCTGGGGAGGAATAGGTCACATGGGGTACAGAGCTTCAGGCTGCTCATGTTGTTTAAGATGGGAGTACAGGCTAGTACTGTGTGTTTGTGTTGCAGCTGCTGATGCGTGAAATGGAACTCAGGTAGCTGGGCGGGCCTCGGGCCTTCGCTGTATCTTCCGCCAAGTGATTACTTTACTCCATTGATTTTTCTTCCTCCTCCACTGATCTGAGAAGATCACTGGAAAGAGAGTTAGGCAGAGAGACGGGATGGGGGGGGGGGGGGGGGGGGACTGAGTGACCTAGTAGCAAAATTCAACGACTGAGAGCAGAACCTGAGATCCCTGCTGCACTCACAAGTCGTGTTTGGAAATCCTTACAGATGGAGGCCAAACCTTTCATATCCAAACATGTTGAGGTGCAGAAAAATGAAGCTGTATTTGATAAACGCATCTCCATCACATGGTCTTGGGAGAAGGTTGCATTTACTGCACATTATAGTTTCTTTCTTTCACAGTCTTATCTGTGTTGACCTGACAGCACTGAGGAAATATATTCATGAGTTTTTGAAATGTTTATTTTATTTTCATCTTGCAGTGCATCTCTGAGACAGCACGTCATCTCCAGGTATCTAAACCATTCTTCATTTTCACATAAGACAGATAGCATGAACATATATGCAAAATGAGCATGTCAGGCCATGTGATGGCCAGTGATGGGTATAAACATTACATAACTGCGTCACTGTAATCACATATGCGTTAATAAAACATATTTTACTAAATTCAATTAAAGTCACATGGCTTAGACTACATGCAGTCTTTCAATTTAATTCAATTCAATTTACTTTTCTTTATATAACACCAAATCACAGCAACAGTTGCCTCAAGGCACTTTGTAAGGTAAAACCCCTGCAATAATAGAAAGAAGCCCCAACAATCGCATGACCAGCTATGAGTAAGCACTTGGCAACAGTGGGAAGGAAAAACTCCCTTTTAACAGGAAGAAGGGATCGCCAGCAGAACGAGGCTCAGGGAGTGGCAAGCGTCTTAATCATCACTAATGATTAAATACAGCAGTGGTGTGTAAACATGCTGAGAGTAAAAAGAGATGAGTGAAGAAGAAACGAATGCAGTTAGACTTCAGTGTGGAACATCTGCAGAGCCACATTTATGCTTATATCTGGTTCATTATGTATTGGTTTCCATGTGGTCACTTCCCAATGCTTTTAATATTTGTCAGGGGCTACTTTTCTTTAAAAAATGTAAATACCTTCTTTTAAATGTTCTTGGAATGCATTTAAAAATGGCTCGTTTCATGCACAAACATCCTGAGATCTCAGTTCATACTGGAGAATAATCGCCAACGTTTAAGGAGTGACAATATGTACATTTGTTCTAATTTAGTGCACTAAGTGATGTGACAGCAATCATGTGATGAGTCCAGTACCAAGTAACAGGACCAAAGTTCTACAAGCCCCTCTGAATGCAACTAAAGATGCATGAAACATGAAGAAGCTTGAGGGATTAACATAAATAAATACATTTTATGTGAAACATAAACTTTGGGCTGTGTCTTACTCACTTTCCAGGCAGGTTTGTGGTAATAAACCTGTGCCCCGTTTAGCTGGTTTGGAAGTCGTGCTCATATCGAAGAAGACAAAGCGTTAACTGTTAGTTTGTTAATTGGCAATTACACAGGCAAGGTTATAAAAAAGTAGGAAAATTAGTGCAGCGAAGTTCTTTTGACAGTCAGAAAAGAAATAAAGATAAAAGTGCAATAAATAAACTTTGTGTGCATTAAAAGATGGATGCATTTAATTTGATAATTGTGTTTAATTGAGTCTAGGGGGAGGGGCATCTTCTGCCAAGGTATCAGTCTGAGCAGAGGTGAAGTTGAAGAGTCTGTAATGTTGACACAGGTTGACACAGCAGACAAAGCAGACAGAGTCAAAAACACTTTTCTAGGGAGTGCAATGTGCAGTGTGAGGCTATGAGCCACTTTAATTACATCTTACTGTTTCTAAAATCTGCAAGTCTGCTTGTCCGGTAACATTCTGTAATATTCTCCTAGTCAACCAACACCAACACAAAAGACGACAATGATTATGAAATGATTGAACTGCTTCTACTGTATATACATCATTGAGTGTTTGAAGATGCATATTAGTTTTATTAAACACTTGCACTGAAATATATTACTTATTAATATAAAGGTGTCACTTCAGGATTTGATCAACTTTTTAGTTTCTTTAGTTTGTGGAATTTTGCAATAATGAATATAATGTATACTATGGTGGATCAAGGCTTAATCACAAACAGTCTGCCTTCACTCTTACCTCTAATATGTTCCTTATTTTCCCATATGCAATGTAAAGATTAATAAAATAAAAGTTACAATTAAAATAGATTAAAAATAGCTTGATAAATACATGTGCAAAGCTTTTATCGTTAAAATATGCCTGAAATATCTAAAGTTTGGTTTATATGGAACTGCCTTTTTAACTGTAGTACATGTCACTTTATTTGAATATTGTTAGCAGTACATTAACACTTATTACAATTATTTTGGAGTTTATTGTAGTGACGTTATTAAGCAGTGGACAATGTAGTCTATTGGTGACAAATGATCATTTATAACAGCAGATCATGTGTGTAAACGCTCCGTGTTCTCAGGTGTTTTGGATCTGGGTGTACACAGCAGAAGTAGAGAGGGCACAAATATGAAAAGTATAACAAAGACTGGAATCGCTGAACAGAAAATTTAATTTTGTTGCAAGAACGGCACCTTTTCCACGCCAGCTCACAGGGAAGGTCAAACGTAGCAATGTTATTGGAGCATCATTAGACAAGGAACCATGTAAAGGCCACTATCGTAATTAAGACCTGAGACCTGCGCTTAACACTGCCACACTCTGGGTCTGGAGAGTGATAAGTGCTTGATCCTGATCAATAAGATGCACAGCCCCGTTGCCACTTGCAAAATCAATATTGTTTTATTTGCTGTTACAATGGGCTTGTCTGGTTGCAAATGAGCTCTGAGCCGCAGAGTTACTTTGGAAATGGAGACCTTACCCTAGACTTCTGGCCCAGTGCTCCTTAATGAATAGGCCAATAAAAGGCTGCACTGGTGACCTCTTCGGTCATATGCATGGGTGAAGTCCTAAAGGAGAAATCCACCAAGGAGGATGTCATCATCTGTACACACACAAACCTCAGCTCAAAAACGGTAAAAATAAATAAATAAAAAACTAAATGCAATGATTTGCTCATAAACGCATATTTTATTACAAACAAAACACAGAAAGCATTTCCTGGGAGTCCCATAGGCCTCATCCCACTGTAAATGCAGGCTTTTTAAGCAGGTGCTGATAACAAGCTCAATGGTCCTCACAGTTTTTTGCAGATTCGTAAAACCCTCCTCGTCTTTACTCCTAACTCTGCCTCTCTAAGATGCTCTTTTCATACCCAATCATGTTACTGACCTGTTGTCTAGAACCTTGTTTCTCCACTTGTTCCTTTTTGGTACCTCTTATTTTTCCAGCCTTTAGTTGGCCACAAGCCATCTTTTTCCATCGTTGCCGCCATCAAATTCAAAATAATTTTTGAATTAATAAACATCTGGTGTCAGTGTGACAAGAGGGGAACCTCTATCAGCTTTATTTCATATTTCAGTTTTGTATAATATAATGGTATATTTATATATTAGTGCCATTTGTTTTATTAGAGCTAGTTGCTATGTTTTGTACTATATTGTATAATAACTACTATGGGTTTATGAGACTTGCAAAGCATTGTATCCTTGCACATAGTCACTTTTTGCATTTTATGGCATCTGTGCAACACATATAGAGGAGCAGGAAGTCCCATTTGTGTAATGTCAGGGATGAAAAAGCACCACAACACAGTCTCAAGTAATGGATGGTATTGTAACCATTAATCCTCCTCATATGTGCTATATGTGAGTTAATCTGGATTAAGCAAACACGGATCCTAGCATTGAACCTAATTGTCACGATAGTGCAAAGATGAAAGAGAGGAACAATGATTTATAAGATAGGAATCAGCCAGGTTATGGATGGCTCTGGACAGTTCAGATAATAGGGAAAGAGGTCTAGAATAGAAGGTCATTAACAGACTCAACAAATCTGTTCATTCAGAGAAAAAGTGCCGTGTCCTTCCACCAGTCCAATCATAGATCATGCTAATGCCCTGGCAGATTTCACCTCCTTTCATGATTTGCTCTCTGCTGTTTAATTTTGGATGATATCAGCTTCATCAGCTCCCCCTGACGCACTCTTACATGTGCTGATTTCAAAGCAACATTGTTTCTGTGGGTTTTTTCTCATTCAGCTACAATTAAATGGTGGCGGAAGCTTCTTTCATGGGCAGTGCCTGAGCAATATCACAAAAACTGTGTCAGTGCGTATGTTATTATCATTGTGTGCTAACCTAAGAATCTGATTTAAAAGTGTTTTTTTCCTGGTTTGTTTGTTTGGACTTGGTGGAAATGCAGAATTATTTTTTTTAAACTGCAATATTTAATCCACTAGGGGTCTCTGAATCGAAACAATAGTAAAACTTACTTTAATAAAATAATGTGAGATAATGGTCTTCTTCGCCATCAAGGCTGAGCGCACGTTGCTGTAATCTTAGAACTATAGCTTAATCCGAACCCTAGCTTAATGGCTAAGTAGGTTGATGGTTGTATGACACATAACCTGTGTACAAAGCACAGATGCAGCCATGATTATGTCAACACGTCGTTTGGCTCTAAATTTCGAAGTGTTTGTGCTTGACTGCTGCCCTTATATTGTTTTGGAGCCACAATAAGACCAAAGCGGGAAGTGCCAAGTTATCAGCCAACGTTAGCTTGACTAACAAGAGCCATCAGTAAACTTTGTGGGTGCAATGCATAGACAAACATAGCTGCCATTTAGTGCTACATAACAGGCTAATAATACTAGAATTTCACTAACAAAAAATAAAGTAAAAACGTGTTTGGACCACACCACACACCAGCCCATGTCTAAGGTAATTCCATTAGAAATACTCTTCTTAAAGGCACCAGTAGTATTCACGGTGGAGAACTCCTGTTTAGCACCTCCTAGTGGAGGGGAGGCCTAGCAGAAAAAATATTAGTTACAGCTGTCTGCATTAGAGCGCCTGCCAACCACCAAAAGTTTTGTTATGGGGAATTTTTCCATCACGGCCAATGTACCAGTCTGCTTGTATTAAAGCTAAGTTTAACCATGGAACCCTACTCTAAAACTGGATTTAAGAAATAAGTGTTTAAAGTTAACCTGATTAACTTTAAAGCATTCGTATTCTACTTTTATCTTATTGTATATTTTTATTCTATTTTATTCTACTGTATATAGTATATTATTTTATGCTATTCTGTACAGCTGTGTACTGTATTTATTCTTATTGTATTCTAATTTTTGCGTCATAACTTTTGCACTGTCCACTACCTGCTGTGACAAAACAAATTTCCCACGTGTGGGACTAATAAAGGTTATCTTATCTTATCTTATCTTATCTTATCTTATTAGAGCATGCGTAGCACCAACCCTGTACGTTTCAGTGCAGAATGTGATGTCACTGTGTTTACTGGTTGGTTAGCTAGTGATAGAGCCAATAACCCAGTGGAAAACAAGGAAACTGAAAGGGAAGATACACTTGTTCGCCATAATGCTTGAGTTTGCAGAGTACTTTATAAATGAGGACTGTGTGGAGGAGAGGCTGCGCCACATGCTGAAGTCTAACACTGTCCCATCTAAGTTTGATTGTTAATTGATGATTGAAAACACTGTACAAACGTAAAAATGCACATTCAAACATTTTTGTCATTTTGGGGCCTAAATGGTAAAATGCAGCATATTGGAAGTTTTTCAGGTGTTTGATATTTTTAACAGATTCTGAAGATGACAGCTGGTAATATAACTGGTCACACAGCATGTGGATAACTCACATTTTAGTTTAAAATGAACACATGTGACATTGATATCTATTTCTTAGTTTTCTAGTAGTTATTTCTTTAATAAAGGCTAGTGTGTTATCTATTGAACACTTGGTGTTTGTTTGTTAATAATGCCATTTTTGCATTATTTTGTAGAAGGATGATATATTTTGCAACCACTGAATATCTACATGGATATCGGACCTGTAATACATGACTGATAACCCTGTCATTAGCTGTCTCCAGCGTCTGACAAGCGTAGGCCCTGTGTGGTTTTCAGACTCACCTTGTAGTGACCCTCCTCATGCAAACTATTCCAGGAAAAGGATAAGCGTGAAACAGACTGCAGCTCACCCTTGACTACGGCACCTTTTCTGCCACCCTCATCTGCCTGTCATTGCTTTGCCTCCTGGATTCTCCATTATCACCAGCACACATACAATCCAATCAATAATTCTGCACTTAAGGCTTCTTCAGCCCTTGAAGATTTAAATTCTGTGCTTTTTATTCACACAGACTCTGGCAGCTTCATTACAGCACCATGCCAGAATATATCTGCGACCACTGCTGTAATGCTTTCTGTCCTCCTGCCGTAATTCACCTGGGTTTCACCTATGGGGCGCCATTTTGTCTCAGCCAAACGGCAGCGCTAATAAGGCTCCATAGCTCTCTGTGATTATTATCAGTGACAGGCACGGCCAGGCTACAGCAGCTCTCTACTGCCCCCGATCTACATCAGACGCTGTAGGCCACTTGCCCCTTTGGCTCTGGCCTACTCACCCTCTTGCCTCTTGCCTGACACACCAGTGCACCACATAGGCTTGTGTAGGGGCAGAAGAGGTGCAGAGGTTGGCTGCTACTGGTGCCCAATGCACTGCCTGCTACAGCCAGGCCCTCCAAGGCCCTGAGGCTGTTCTGTCTGTTCAGCATCTCCCTTTAACCTTCATCTAGGAAACAATAAAACAAGAACAGAGTGGAGGAGGAAGAGGAGGAGGGAAAGAGAGGGTGTGAATTTGTGTGTGTGTGTGTTCGTGCTCAGAGAATGTGTGGGAGGAGATAGGGAGAGATGCTGTGGACATTTGACACATCTCCTTAAGCCAATGTCTACTTTATTATCTTTGGCAGTCCTTATTGGTTGCACTAATCAAGTGGAAGGCAGTAGTGCTGTGTCGGGGGCTAACACACTGCGTGTGACAAATATATTATTAACTGGAGGGAGACGAGTGACCTTGGCCGTGTCACCTGAGGACCCCGCCGGCACTTGCTCTGCCAGCAGGAAACGACCTTCATATTAAATCCCCACAGAGGTCAATAAACTAAATAATTCACAAAGGTTATATGCTTTGCACTGAAATCTGCTAAAAGAGAGAGACAGAGAGAAAGAGGGGAAGAGGGAGGGGAGATGGCAAATCTTTTAACTTGTGAGCAGCTAAACGAGGACCGCTGTCCTTGTCAGAGTCTAGTCTCTTTATCATGGGGGGCGTTTATATGAGCGTGTCAGAGGACAATGTAAATCCCGAATCTCTCTCTATTTCCTCACTGCTGTCACTCTTCAATCGATCCGTCATTCTGTGGCAGTGGGAGAGCTGGTGGGGGTTGGCCAGGAGTTAGTGGGGGGTCAGTGATGTCTAATAATATGATGGGCTTTTTTAACATAACACACAGCGCTCTATTTATAACCACACTGAAAATCTGTAGCTAATTGATCTTTGCTTTAACCATGTCTGCAGAAATCTATAGGGAAAAGCTGTTTGGCTATTCAATGCTATTTCCTGCTCAACATACACCTCATGCAGCTTTTCACAGTGGTGCATGAGGTAAAACCTGGAAATGAGTTAGTATTTTTGCACTTCTGGCTCCTGTATCTACAATAATACATACAGACAAAAACCAACAATTATATGACCCCCTATGAGCAAGCACTTTGGCGACAGTGGGAAGGAAAAACTCCCTTTTGACAGGAAGAAACCTCCAGCAGAACCAGGCTCAGGGAGGGGCGGGGCCATCTGCTGCGACCGGTTGGGGTGAGAGAAGGAAGACAGGATAAAGACATGCTGTGGAAGAGAGACAGAGATTAATAACAGATATGATTCAGTGCAGAGAGGTCTGTTAACACATAGTGAGTGAGAAAGGTGACTGAAGAAGAAACACTCAATGCATCATGGGAATCCCCCAGCAGCCTACACCTATTGCTGCTTAACTAAGGGAGGATTCAGGGTCACCTGATCCAGCCTGAACTATATGCATAAGCAAAGAGGAAAGTTTGAAGCCTGATCTTAAAAGTAGCGATGATGTCTGTCAGAAAGGACTCCAAGGTTCCTCACAGTGTTATTGGAGGCCAAGGTAAGAGTAAGAATCTGCTTAGATAGCATATTTCTAAGATTTTCAGGGCCGAGTACAATAACCTCATTGTATCTGAATTTAGAAGCAGGAATTTAGGAGGTCATCCAGGTCTTTATGTCTTTGTCTGCAGTTTAACTAATAGGTGTGTGTTATCTGGCTTCATGTATACACAAAGTTGTTTGTCAAAAAACCTAAGTAAATAGCTCCCTTGGGAATCCGGACTGTTTTTTAGAGTCCAACAAAGACATTTGCTAACAAGTGGCTAAAAGATGTTATGAAGAACATGTAACGATCAACACAGGAGCTTAGAGGTGGTTCCACTGAAGCTGTATAACTATGACATCCTGACATCAGTGTTTTAGTTTTGGCAATTCAAAATATCCAAAACCTTTATTTTCCACAAATTTTATTTCAATAATTGAAAAACCTGTATGTGGCCAAGAGATGAGGCTGAATATTTCTGACTACAAAATCTGGCCATCAGTGTAGCATGATCACACTCGAGCATAATGTGACCTGAGGCCAAAACTGGGATGAACACCTCAGTCCACCTACAAAGTACCGAGACAAGCCCTGAAAAATCAATAAAAGGCAGCATTATGTTAGTGACTCTCAAGGAGAAGGACTGTAATTAGTCTGTATGGCTACATGGGTTGATTCCAAAAGACGGAGCTCCTACAAAACCTGATGGATAGAAGTGTATCCTCTGTACTGTGCTGCTTAATTTAAGATCTTAACATCAGACTTTACACTAGACTTTGAAGCTCTTGCAAACAGTCATTTATAGTCTCATTAAGACATTCAACACAGTAAATACTTAAGAACTTTATTTAATTGTGATGTAGGTCTGCACTGTAATGCACGGTGGCTCCGAGAGCTCAAATGCATTACAACTTTTTCTTAAAAACCCACTGGCAAAAAGAAATCTGCTGCAAAAGCACACAAACCAGAGTGGAAGTATCATAGTGGGCATTGGTTTGTTTTGAGTTCCTCTCTCCTCCAACTTGACCATCCTACTCTCTCTCTGCTCCTTCCTCTCCTTTCAGTCGAGCTCTTCAGCAGCACACATCTCATTGTCCTCCACTTCATCAATGTCAATATGAAAGTATCAGCTTTATCAGCCAGTCTCTGCCAGATAGTCTGCTTCCAGTGAGTGGTAAACAGCCAAAAGCTTGTTCTGGCTACCTTGTGTTTTTGCTCTTATGTGCCTCTCCCTGTTCTTAGTGTTCCTCCTCCCGGCTCAAATGCCTCCTGTCTTCAGTCTTTGCCATTGCGAGCAAGCAAGCTGCTTCACCCATCAAACCAACCTGGATCATCCTCCACAACTTCTCCACCTGCCTGCTTACCCTCTTAAAGTAACACGTTTCCCTCTCTGGAAAGCCTTCCCCTTCTCAAAGTAAAGTAATTCTGTTCCTCACTAACCAACCTCTGTGATTACTATAGATCTGGATTTAACACTTGTCTCCTTTCAGTAGATATCTTACTTGGAAAAAAAAACCCCAAGCAACCTCCCTGTACTCACCTCCACCTTTTTTGTCTCCACTGGTTCTGCTTTTGGGTCCACCTTTGCTATTCAGCCAATGGCCACAGCACAAAGTTGATTTTAAAAAAACTATTTATTGTGTGTTTTAGTGACATTTCTTATGTTTTATTCAACTTCTGTTGTATTATGTGTACCTTTCCAGGGTTTCTTCAAAAATTGCTGGTATCGCAGGACCATTATAGCAATGGAATAATGATAATAATAATAATAATAATAATAATAATAATAATAACAATAACAACAATAATAATAATAATAATAACAATAACAATAATAGTGGCCCTGACAGTTTGATTTAGCTATACAAGTAAACATAGTCTCTGAAGCAATAATAGAATATATTCATGAATGTAACATTATTATTATGTTTTACTATAAAACAGTAGACATTTTGGCTATTTGTCTATTTCAAAACATAGAGTGTGTTTTATTAGTGATTAAATCAGTCCAGCCTGTGGCCCTTTGCTTACTTTAGTTTAGTCAGAAGAGCCCTCCAGAAAATAAGAAAGAAAAAGTATCTCATCTCTGCTGAGGTGTTGCTTTGTTTTTTATGTGTCTGCACCGTCTATATCTGTGGCCACAGGCATTATATTTACAGACTGTTGATCGCAGCTCATGACTGCAAGATGTCAAAAATGCCTAGTAGGAATTTCTTTAAATTTAGCATAAATATTCATTTGACTCAAGGATGAACTGATCACGTTTTAGTGGTTGCTGCTGTCATGGAGCAACTTTAAGTTAAATGTTACAAATTTCATCTCTCTTTTGTTGTGGTTAAAATATTTATCAAGCACACATGGAAGGAATGTAATTATGTCTGGCACATATGCCCTGTTGAAGTCACGGTGGAACCACAGCGGTTAGAAAAGATGGACATAGCTACCAGTAGAATGCTCATCTGGATCCTCCAGCTGAGCATATGTTGCTTAAATTTGTTGGTCAAAGGTCGTTGATTGTTGGGATTCACAAAGTACATTTTTGTTAATTATAATGACATTTCACAATAATAAATAAAAAATGAGGACGTTTCATATTCAAAAGGTAAAGGTCATCTTGTGACACACTGTGACATCATCGTGTTCCCAAACAAAACAAATCTGGCCGTCCTACGATGATATAACTCCGAAACAGAGACTGTGGCCATATTTCATGTAAGGCTCGATACTGAATCGCTAATCTTGTGCACCCACCTTGAAAATGTGCTGATTGTGTAGATCTTCTCTGCCACTCAAGGTTTGTGTGAAGCAGTCATGTTTTACAGTGTTTCCTGTACTGCCATAACTACAACCTTGTATTCGTTAGAACCAGCTTTACTGGCTAAGTATGTGAGCACATCCAAGCAATTTAGCTTGTTTTGCTCTTCAAGTCTTAGTGATCCTAAACGCTGGTACAATGGGCACACAGCACAATTCAAGTCATACACATACACATGGCACACACATGCAACTGCAATGTGATAATTCTAGTTTGTTTTATGCATTTCAGAGTGACAGGAGTCTTCTTTTTGTGGTATATGTGCCAATATGACACATGTAAAGGTCACAGCTTGAAAAATAAATGCCTCGATTGCAAGGCTACAAAAAGAGTGTGCTGATGTTTAATCGGTGACATCATAGAATTCAAAAATACTGCAAATCTGTTTTTAAAAAAGCCCCGTTCTCTGTAAATATCAGGAATATCTTCTAGATTTTATATTTACATGGAAATGATCCTGTGATACCCCCCTGGCAGTAGTGGACATGTGCATATGCACTGGAAATAAATTCGATGCTTAGATCTAACAGAAGTAGTAGTACACAGACTACTGCAACCAAGTCAGCTTTAGCTAGTAAAACAGGTCTACAGCCAGTGAGTGGCTCAGTGACACCGAGTGCAAACCTGTGATGGCATATTTGAGCCAATCGAGGTCAAAAAGGTCAACTCTTTAAAATAAATGTGCAAGTGCACGCTCACACACACACACACACACACACACACACACACACACACACACACGTTTTCACATCTTTCCCTAGCCGCTTACCCTAACCATCAAAAATAAATGCCTAACCCTAACCATAACCTAAAAGTAACCCTGACACTAAAACCACATATCGAGCCTTCAAAGCCGTGGGGACGGCATAAGTGACTGTTGGTCCCCACAAGTATAGTAGCATGCCAATTTTCTGTCCTCACAAAGATGTCTAAACATGTACACACACACACCAAATAAAATTAGAACGGACCACACTGCTTTTCAGCTTGAATGAACTTTGTGACACCACGTGTCTGAAGTGATGACCTAATCAAACTTTGTAATCAGCTATGTCAGTAAAGGTCTTGTGATTTTGTTTAACTTTTCATTTTTTGCCAAGAATTTAAAAGGAACCCCGCCTATTAAGACATGTTTGCGCTAAAATATGCACTGTGCTTTCAGTAATATATACGTGGTATTAAAATACGGCAAATGTTTTCCTTTTAAGCACTTTTTTGTTTTTACTTCTCAATGCACTCTGGGTAGTGACGTCATACGGTTGCACCGCATCGAGTTCACAGTTGGCTTCTGTTGAACCGTTCCAGTTTGAACCAGAGCAATCTGAGGGAAAAGATGAAAATAGTCAACCAGTACTTAGTTTAGATAAAGATGAAAACAATCCGTCACACGAGGACGCGAGAGTGAGGGAAAACTACTGGTGTCTATGCGGCTACTGAGAGCATCTGTTGTAAAGAGCTCAATTTTATGGCAGCAGCTATCCATGGTATCACATAACCGCATGATAACAACATTAATAGAATTCTGATTTTTATTATACAGTGAAATTACGATATCGTCATTTTTACAGATTCTCCATGCAACACAGTGCACCAAACTTTGAAGCCGTATGTCTTAATCCAGATGTTCTTCGGGCAGCCCTTGTTAGCCTCCATGACCGGTATAGTGCTGGTCTACCAAGTCGTAACCAGGTCACTAATAGGCAAATTAATTAATATCGTTGCTACACTATAAAAAACAAAACAGGTTAGCTGAACGAAAGCACCTATACTGCTGACAACAAATACATGTCATCGTTCCAGAATGCATTGTGTGCAAAAAAACATGGCCACTCCCACGGCTCCAAAAAATTGTAGTTATTCTCAAGTATGTTTTTATGTAGTGGAGATCATTTGTTACATATTTAGAGTAATTTGTCATAATAGTCGGGGTTCCTTTAAAAAAAAAATTGGATTCAAATTTGTTTTTCATCAACAATTTCACTTTCTGCTTTGTGCTTGTGTTGATTCAACTATTTAAAGTGAAGCGATGTGGTTCACAGAAACCAGAACGACAGTGGCATAGTAACTCATCCGGTTCACCATTAATCACACTCCGCAGGTTAGTGTAGTGTGTAAAGTACAGAAGGAAAGTGACTCAGCGGTTGGCTGTATTCCACGAACTAATGAGAACCAAATCCCAACGAGGAGTCAAGAAGGCTCACAAACAGTCTCATTCAGGGCAAATTAATCAACAGCATATGAAGGTATTTAAGTTTAGGAGTAGTATGATCACATGGTCAGTAGTACCCATGAATAAAAATGGCATGAAAATATTTGAACATGTCAGGGTGTCACAGCGTATTACTGATATTAAAATAATGGTGATAGGAGGCCCTAATTACACCTTTGTAATGTGGGAGGCAGACAGCACAATCTCTGCTTCCATGATCATGACCATTTAATCATTTATCACCATGTAACAGGATATAAGTGGCATGCAACATGTTTGTCAGAGCGATAGCCCAAGCTTTTAAATTTTTCCACATTTAATGAAGATTTTTCTTTTGTGTCATTTTGTGTATACAAAATGTATCACTACGAAGCATGTTAGGTTAGCCACTAAATTCATAAAAGTGACTTTGACCTTGGTCTTAAGCAGATTTTGGATGAAGGCTCATTAGGTGATCAGTGTTTTTAAGACTGGTTAAATTCTGAGTAATGATTCTGGTGAACCACAGCTGGACGAACCAACACCTCACAACAGCGTGAGCTCATTGGTCCTTTCATGAGAAGGTAAAAACAATTTTACAAAATAAGTTAAATTTGTATCAGTACTCCCTCAGAGTGCTTGTGATACACTAGTAAGCTTAAAATACAATTAATTCTTATTCTTAATGTGGATCAAGACCAAGAGTCTACAGCTGTGTACTCAGACATTTTTAAAGCTAGATGTCAAGCAAAGTGCTTACAATACCGCTAGCATGCTAATGCTTAGCATCTTTATTCAGTGTGCTTTGCTTCTATGTAAATGCAAAAATACATATATTTATTTGACTAATTATATGAAACATGTCTGCTTAAAATTATAGCTCAGTTCACGCAGTGGTTGCTGAGACATTTTTAGGCTGATTGCACATTTTGACAGATAAAGAAATCAGAAGATCAAAGTAAAAATGCATCACAGGAATATTTTAATGTCTCAACAACTGCAGTTCTTTAAATCAGGAAGTGCCTTTTATGACAGGAGGCGTACTTTTTGTTTTAGTCCTAATGGCAATGCTATTAAACTTCAAATACCCCTTGCCATTGTTGTCATATACTTTCTAAATATTACTCGCCCGTTCAGTTTTAAAGAGATCTACAATGTGACATGCTCTGTGCTGTTAGGAGTAACTGTTAATACAAATACAACCGACTGTCATCTTCCTAAGGAAAACGGTAAATAGAGATTATCTACCTTTGAAAAAGTGTACAGTACTGTATCTTTTTATCTAATAGGCTTTATAACAAGATACCGATAAGCTATAAGTAAGGTATGCTAATAGGCCTTAGAGATCTGGGGATTAACCTCTCACTGCTTTATTCACCCCAGTTAACCTCAGATGCTGTGATAAATCTTGCACCGTATATCCTGTTATTTATTCAGCAGCTCAGAGAAAAATAACTGTTGCACAGCTGCTGGTTGGCTTGCAAATCTTTCCATTCAGTTTTATGGCCCTGACAAATGTTAAAAGTGTGAAAATATCAGTGCAAATTCACCATCATGAATCCCTCGTTGGGTTTTTGCAGTTCCAGAACATAATCGGTAAAATGCGCGCTTTACTTTTAGAGTGAACGAAGCTGTGGGCTGAGACAATGACTTCCAAAATTCTCGTGAATTCAATGTGTACTTGTAGCAGATTTAAAATGCAAAAGAGACCAACAGAATTCAAAAGGCACCCTGTCTATTTGAAATGCAAACTTCAGTGACCCGTCATTTAAAGGAGCACATGTGCACACGGGAGCACACGCATCATCTAGGTAACGCTTGCTGTAATTAAACATCATTGCATAACTGACATCTGGAACTTGCTGACACAGTTGCAATTTCCAGTGACTGCAGCAGCGAGCGAAGCATCCTATATAAGAAACGGGAGGGGGCGCAGATAGGGATGAGAGGGGGTTGCCAGCTCTCACCTGGCAACCTGCTTTGGCTGCTCTCTTAAAGCGTCAAACATTTCACAGCTCAAAGAGTTTGCGGGGGAAGTCTTTAATATGGCTGGTAGTATCTGCTGCTGCCGCCTTTGCGTCTTGCTCGTCTGCCTTTGAGGCGTAGCGGCGGATCAGACACATCAGTGCCATCGTTGCTTGTCATGAGGAACAATCACGTCTTGAAAAAACACAAACAGCCATGTTCAAAGAGCAGACATGAAAAGATGACATGCATATCAAGAGTTCTGAATGCCTTTGTGTGTGTGTGTGTGTGTGTGTGTGTGTGTGTGTGTGTGTGTGTGTGTGTGTGTGTGTGTGTGTGTGTGTGTGTGTGTGTGTGTGAGCAAGAGAGAGAGAAAGAGAGCGTGCCTATATGTGTGTGTGTGTCACTTTAAGACGAGCAGATGTGCAGGCACAGACAATATAGAGAATAAGTTCTGCATAAGGTGCAGAAAATAAGGGATTTAATGTGAATACAAGTGTTGTAGAAGAAAGGGAAAGAAAGAGAGGGAGAGAGGAAGGAAAGAGTGAGGCAGGCAGGTGGGAGTGAGGGAGGGAGGGAGGGGATGAGAAGGATAGACTTTAACTGTCTGAAGGACAAAGCTACTGACCCGCGGATCATTCAGAGGATTGCCTTTCAGTTTCAGAGCAAGGTCAGGCTGCTTATTTTACCTCAGTGTTTTCACTAATCTGTTTTTTGTGTGACACAAACAAACACTGAGCCCGTGTACACGTACATAGACACACGCACACACACATGCATGCATGCAGACACTGACACTAAGCCTTCCCATACTTGCCTTGAAATAATAACAGCCTATGTAGGCTTTGCTATCAATAAACATGTGCAGGCTTTGTGCCTACATGAGTATCACACTACCTCGGACCTGTCATGAATTTCAATTGCTGGAAGGGGGCCGTCACAGACTCCACACGACCACACTGCATTCTAATGCCTTTAAGATGGTTTCCTAGCTAATGATGTGGCCTTCAGATGAATACAATACTGTGAGCTTTAATCTATTGTTAGACATCCTTGTGTAATGAGCTAAAATCAGCCTCCGTTTTGTATTGACAGGTCTTAAGAAGCTGACAGTGGCTGCTGGTTGCCAGCTCATTAGTAGCCACACTACATTTATGTCGACACATTAACTGACAATCAGCGTGGTATGGAGGGAAACAGTGGCCATCCCACGGGGCCTGCCAGCATCTGTGGAGGAGACTTACCGGTGGGTGTTGAGCTCCTGGTGGATCGCTCTGTAGAAACACAACAACAAGAAGGAACGATCACTGAAACCAGCTCAGGGTCCTGCTGCGGGCTTGACGATAGGGTTGCTGCGAAGCAGCGGGCCCAAATAACGTCGTGAGACCAGCGTGGAGTTTGAGGGTGTTTGTGTGTGCGCGTATGGGGCGGCTAAAGCGCCCCAGTGTGTTCTGTGCTGATCTGATAATGAGTGAGCAGGGTCAATAGGATGTTAACAGCCCCGTGGGAACAACTGGCTGGTGGTGGATGGGTGGAGCAAGGACGAGGGCCCAGGGACACAGAGCTGTTTTCACTGTCCTCACTCGCCACCATCTGTGTGCGCGAGTGCGGCGGGGACAGTAAGGTGCCTCTGTCCCTGATATCTGACTCTTTAGCTCTGCCCCCACTGTGCCTTCCCAGCAAAGCCTCATTCAAACAAAGCAGCTTGTCCAGCCCAAAACTAACATCATCGCAGCAGCTTTGACTAAGGATTAGTGGCAGCTCTGCTGCTACATTTGTCACACAAATGTTAGCAAACATACACATACATACATATCATAAAACAGTGGCAGGAACTTTGTCCTGGCATTAAAATTAGGCCTTTTTTTGCACTTTCACTCCTGGCTTGAGATCATTCTGAAAGTGTGTGGACTGATAGCATATCTGTGACTCATTACTGTTGCAAATGGCCCATACTGAGTGAATGAGTGTGTGAGAAGAGCCAATGAGTAATTGGATCACCCACATATAGAAAAAGACAGCATGTCAGCTGCAGCATAACTCCTGTCGCACATGGCACATGGATGGCTACGTGATTAGGACTACAACCAGGGCCTTTAATTGTTCCGAAAACACACACACACAAACACAATGAGCATATCGGTGTCGCTTTGAATCAGTGGGTCAATATGGGCAGAAAATAGGACTGCCTTTTATGTCAGACAAGTGGATGAAAGAAGGAGACCTGTGATAGCACACAAGAGAGAGCAGGAGGAGGAGGAGAAGGTGCAGGGAGCACTAAAAAAACATTCCATGTTGTGTTGGCAGGCGCTCCAGTCAAATCCCTTGGCAGTTTAGATTTTTTTTTCCAGGCCCCGCCTTTGCCATCTGATATTCAAATGCAGAGGAAACTGGAGGAGAGCTCCTCCCAGACCACCCACAGTATCATCAGGGATTAGTCAAAGAGCACCAACTAGGTCAACAAGATGCAGGGCCGGTGCATGTTCAGGGGGACGCGATGCAATCCACGCACACACACAGTAGAGTCAGCCTAGTCTTGCCTGTGCTCCCGTCTCTCTCGCTCTCAAACACACACATGTACACACAAACACGCAGAGGCAGCCACGCTTACGCAGTGACCTGTTTTCCCATACTTTGACAGTTATCCAAAAACAACTCCAAAATTCCTCTTGATTTTTGTGTTTCACAGCAAGTGGGTATGGGTTAAGCATCAGATATGAGGCCAGGCGTAGGGAGATGTAAACATTCCCACTGCTGTCAGCAGCCCTACAATTGATTCCCTGGCAGAACATTTGCTTTGCTTGGTAAAAAGCAAAATGATAATATGATGAAACTGGTTTAAAGAGTGAGAATGTCCTTTATCGGAGCAGATTAGTTGCTTCAACTCTAAACTGTACATGCTCTGTGTCTTCGGGTCATGTAGACTGTTAAATAGCATCTCTGTAGTTTCACAGTCACACCTTAACAAAACAGCTCCAGGCAGATTGGCCTTGGAGATTTTTTTTTTGTTGAAACAACCATAGTTGTTTATGAAGCCTGTTCTGCTCTGTGCCACTAGTAGACTGAAGAAACTGTTGAATGGGAAAGCAGACACCATCCCCATTGTGAGGCCAACATAATGATATCCCTTCGGTAGGGCGCAGCACTCTATGCGGATCCTTTTAGTTAGATCTCTGGCCCCCTAGAGAAACTCAGCACAGAGCTGTTGCAATAAATAACACTGACATAGCTGGACAGGGAACATAGTCTCAACCGTCTGAGCCTCAGTACCCCAGGAGACATTTCTTAACATCCTATAGTGACCTTAGTCAAATGTAATGTTGCTTTATTCAAGGACCGGCAGCTCAAATTCAAATTACTCACTCATTGTGAGTCTGATGAGGAAAATAATGTGAAGCAGGAGAGATGGAGGTCATCACACTGAATCAGTAGCTTGGTGCACCTTTTCTGAATGTGGCAGCTGTGACTTTCATGTCTCTCCTCTGTTAGCGCGGTGCTACGTTGAACTGGAATTATCTGTCTTGTCTATCAGGCGCAGTTTCATCTCCCTGACACACTTCAAGGACAAAAGTGGAATATTTACTGAGATGGCTGTTTAGCATGTCTGCCATAATCCACTCATAATCACTCTTGTCTGTTTATTTTGAGCAGAGGTCATGCATTTCTTCTGCATCCGTAGTTTGTTGGGCCAATAAAGACAGTTTCACTTGTTAATGAATAATCCACGCATCTCAAGGCTCGAGTTGAGTCTGTAAAAGAGGATGGCAGTTTCACAGCGTAGTTACGACGCTGACCTTGTCATTATTACTTGTGAATGTAGATTTGGTTCATTGGTTTATAGCTGTATGAATTGGGTTCATACATATAGATACATGGAAGGAAGCAAACAAGTGGAAATGGAAGGAGCAAAATAACATATAACATTTAATTATTAAAATAGAATAGAAATAGAAACATGGGGGAGAATAATAGTTTCTTCCTCATTGCACAGCTGTGTTGGTTGGTTTTTCCAGCAGCACTGATATGTAGACGGCTAACTGTTGTAATAACAAATCTGCAAAGTTGGCTTCTTAAATAATCTGTTAGTAAAACTAGAGGGATTCAGTTCAGTGTGTCAAATTAGCTGAAGTGAAGGCAGAAACCTGTCAGTCAAAGAATCCACAACTGTAATGAGTTTCAGACTTCTAATTTTAAAAGGTGCTTCCGCTGTAATGTGTCGGAATGTAAACGCTGTTATAAAATGCACATCAGTGTTAATGTTAACAGAAAACTTGGATTTATTTACTATTTATTTTTAGTCATAATTTGGGCATCTAAATAATTTTACTTTTAATCTAATTTTAGTCGACTTAAGATGATAAAATTAAATCTAAAGTTGGTTCAGTTGACCACAAGTGTAAAAGTTTGTTGTTTTTCCTCCACGTGGTTTGCAGCGTCTTATTTTTATTGACATTTTATTGCAAAATGTCTCCACTTGCCTTTTCTTGTCTTCCTTCCAAGCGTTGGCATGTTGTTGCATTTTCATGAGAAAATGAGTTAGTTGTATCTTTTCCCAATTTTTATTCTATTTTTATTTTTTACACTGTACCGTTTCCCAGTGAACGGATGCGTGCATTTATCTACGTTTCGATACATTTTATCATCGTTTTTGTCCTTGTGTATTCGTTTTTATGTAGTCATCTTCTTAGAGAATAAACAGTACAAAAAAATATCATTAAATGAAATTAACGCAGGATTTTATGGGGAATTGGCTTTTTGCCTCTAGTGGCCATTTCAGGAACTGCAGTTTTGGTATCACACCTGAACCCTCAGGTTCCTGCTTGTTCCAAACCTACAGTGATATCAGTGATAGAGGTTTGGAGCATGACTGTATCTGATCACCGCTCTGTTATACTTTATTGTTTAATAAGTGAAAAGTGCATTTCACATATACAGTAATGAAAGGTTATGTGCTTTTTTGTCCTCCATAATTTGTGATGTTGTTGTTGTTGTTGTTTAATTCTATATCTATTAGTTGAAACCAGCTAGTGTTGTATTATTCCACATTCATAACACAGCATTCCCTTGTAAATTGCAGGCTGTGGCACATAAAGCTTTAATATTTTCTTTGTTTGTTTTGTTGACCTCAATCATTCAAGCAGAACAGTTAAGCAATCCAAATACGCCTCATGTGTCTGTGTGCAGGCAGGTTTTGCTGTCTCATATGGTTTTAGTAAAACCTCCCCTGCAGCTGTATACGTGGGGAATGTCACAACCATTTCGTACGCATTCCAGTTCAAAGGTTACAGTATGGTGTGACTTCCAGCAGGCCCTCCCACCGCAGCTCGCACCTGCCTCCTCCCCGAGAGGGCTTTAGCTCACTCCAAACCTTAGGAGATACTGCAGCTGAAATTGGGGAGTAGAGGTCAAAGGTGGAGGGTTAATGTCTGCTGACTCTCCACCTCCCTCCTTCTGAGACAATCGGGCGTCTGATTCTAAACTCTCCTCTGATTGTACTGCAGGGCCGGGAGGACGCCGGTGCAGAGCTGACCCTTGGCCGCGGATTCATATGTTTTCCATCTATGTTTTTCCTTTACCTTGAAATATGCACTGGGATACAGTTTAAATGTATGGGAAACCAATTCCAAAGGGTCCTGCGGGGTCAGATTACTTCATTTCTGAAGAGATGAACAAATCAAATCTGCATATCCCATCCAAAGATTTGAATGATAATCTGCCCCAGTGACCACTCAGTGAACTCATGCAGACCGACAAAAGATGAGTCACAGATGAACCGTCTACACTACCAGATTTTACACTAAGAACATAGTGCAAACTTTGGAATATATGTTTGCCAATGAGATCTTCTTTTTCACTAATTACTGCCAAGTATTTGCTTGTTTAATTAGAGAAACAACCTTCTAGAAGAGGCCGAAGTTATGGCACAAAAAAAGTCTGAAATCGGAAAAACTTTTATTGCTTCCTACAGTTGTTGAATATTTAATATTTAATTTAATATCTAGATAATATCGTATTTCAAAATGACAGCTCAGCACTTTTGAACACACTAAAGAAGACACCACGTTAACGAGACAATAAAGTTAGTCTTGTAAAACAGCAACTTCCATTTCCTAATGTCTTTCAAACACTTGGTGAGCTTCCTTTTTTTTTAAAGCTTTTGCCATTTTCTGCACTTCTATTTCCCTCACACAGCTGCAACCAGCCCGTGAGCATCTGTAACCAACCTTCACCACACAATGTGTTAAATCCCATACATAAATAACATCAAGACAAACTGTTTTCACATGAGGACCTCAGACTTTTTTCTTTTTTTTCTTCTTCGTCAGTCACAATCTGTCCCTGTAATTCAGGGTCAAAGGACAGAGTTTCCTGAAACCCATTTCTGTGAAAAGCTTCAGGGGCAAAGTTCGTGGAGGGGGAGGGGGAGGGAATGAAAGGGAGAATATTGTATCTCCATTTATGTGGCATTCGGGGTCAGAGTTCAAAGATGAAAGGTCACACCAGTTCAGAGGTTACAAGGTACAAGATACCGTCCAGATTGCCGAGCGGAGCCTGCTCGTCCAACTTTTGACGTCTCGACAAAATCGCGATCCTGAGCGGCACTCGTGGTGCAATCAGACGGCAACAATAAAAACAGCAGCAACATCAACTTTTTATGAATAGCACTTTGGCGAGGACTTTGCTCAGACTTTTAACTGCTGCTACACTCAAAATGCAAATTGCAGGTAACACCTATTGTGAACAACAGCCTTGTAAAAGAAAACTATCCAATTTACCTGACTGACATGTTGAGTGCCGCCTCTGTTTATACTACTGGCAATGAACTGAATTACTGTTTAAACACCACAGTGGGGTTACCGCAGGTTAGAAGGCACAGTATCCAGCTGGCTGAATACAAGTGGCCAATAACACAGCATGATGTGATAACACAGCAGTGGGAGGAGGAGGAGGAGCAACCCCCCCCCCCACACACACACACACACACACCCTTCTGTCTCGCTCACATTCTCACCCACACAAACACACACTGCCCCCCCCCGATCCTGGATTTGAAAAGGGGAAATAGAGACAGGAATGGCTGGAAGTAGGTTATGTTGTTGTGTTCTCATTCACCAGAACACTGATGTTCCCCAGGTCCTTAGAGACATTTTGTTCAAGGCCATGTTGAGTTGACAGACTGCAGGCCAGTGGACCAGATAGCACAGATTAGCACAAGATGACACAAAGAAAAGGGGGGGGGGGGGGGGGGGTTATTTGGAAGCATAAGGTGCGTAATCATTGGTTTAGATTTACAATGTTTACAATAATGGCGAGCGAGAAACATTTTAAAAGTTTCCATGAGCGCATCTTCTGCTCGGTGAATGGCTCCCTGCTTCACAGTCAAGTGACACACCTGGGAGACGTCTCATATATCCAAAGGTGCTTTGATGCCATTTATGTTGTTCTTTTCCCCCACTTGGTCACTGTGAGGCAGACAGTAGAGCTCCAGCACTATGGCAGTCTCATATGGAGCAACCTAATGATTTGTTTAGGAATGCTCACAACAAGGTTATTTAGGGTACTTCTTACTTAATCCTCCATCCAACTGAAGAGCTATAATTGAACCTGCTTTAGATGGCTAGATTAAGAAATGTTAGTCTTTTAGATTTACTGTAGTCTGCCTGTGACTGTTTCTGTTAACTCATCTAAAGGGGAAAGCAATTTTTATTCCAAAGCAAAATGTGAATCGTGGATTATCTTTTACTACAATGCTATTTTTAAGGAGAATTTAAAAGCACTTCCTTAAAGGGGAAATTCACCAATTTAGTATTGCAATTTGACAAAGTAAGGAGACTTGAAGTTCTTGCTTTCAGGCTCATACATTTCCTGTAATGCTAATTTCTCTCAATACATTTTAACCAGACTTCTCTGGCCACCTAAGTGCTCCAGGCATGAGCATCCAGGCTTTATGTTCTAGTCTTTCTAATTTTTCCCCTTTTTTCTTTTTTAGCTCTTTTTTCCCTGCATGTCAATTCTGGCATTGCCATATTACACATGCACTTCTGTGAATAACAATAGAAAATAATAAATAAGAAAATAAAATAAAATGTGGCACTCATGGTGACAAATAAACCAGTTTTTGTACAGTAAAGTCCCTCTTTAAGAATTGCTGTTGTTTTAAAAAAATTATTATTATTATTATTATTATCATTTTAAAGGACCTTTTGGAGATTATTACATATCCAGCTGCTGTTACATTTAAAACTGCAACTGTTACCACTATGGTTGATGTTAATGTAGCATTTGTTACTACAAGCATGATTCTGTTAACCCTTTGGAACAAATTATATTGATAGTATTAAATAATTAGATTACAAATTATACATCCAAATACAGTTAAATAAAACAAAGACTTTAAGAAGGTAACACAGGCCAAATACTGAACAAGTGGCAACCCTGAGGGCTGCAAAGTGGGGTGGCTGTAGCTCAGGTGGTAGAGCAGGTCATCTACTGGTCGGAAGGTTGGTGGTTCGATTCCTGGCTTCCCCTAGTCTGCGTGCCAAATATCCTTGGGCAAGATATTAACCCCAGTTTGCTCTCCGATGCATCCATCCAATGTACTTAGAACAATGTGGTTGTGTGAATGTACAAGTTTTGAGTGCTCAGAAGAGTAGAAAAGCGCTATATAAGAACCAGTCCATTTACCAAAGTGAAGCCAGTGCCAAAAACTGCAGTTCTTCTAGTGACCACATGGGGCTGGCTCCGATGGTGAATTGGTCAACTCCCATGTTAAAATGTCCACTTCTGTATCATTAAGAAAGCATTTTTTTAACATTATAATGTGTTTAAAATGGCAGGTTTAGGCCCTGGGATGTGCCACGATAAGCAGCTGTTACCGTCACTTATGTGAAACATTCAACTCGACCTCTCAGCCATATTTGCACCATGTTGGTGCCTTATGGAACTTTTTTAATTGAACTACCAGGCAAATAATATGTCATGATGCGTGGTACTGGCCGTCCACAAAGTTATTGTTATTGAAATTCTAGTATAGTAGTCTGAAACCATCAACCACCAATTTAAAACTCAAGTTTGCGAGCTAGCTAATAACATATCACTCCACTGCTTTGTCCAAGAAGGGTCACTTCAAAATGGTCATGGCTGAAATGCTAACACTGAGGGTTCAATATGTAGAATCCAGTTAATATACTTGGACTAGAGTAAGGCTAGCAAGCAGCATTCATAATTTGTATGGGTGCAAGAACACATACAGATATGTGCTTATTAGTCCTAAGTCACAGGCTAATAAAAAGCACCAATGGACTTGAGATGTTGTGTGCCTTGCAGAAAGGCCACACCTGTTAAAGAAAGCACCCTTATGTTAAGCTACAGAAAAAAAGGTCATGAAAAAAATCACCCAGCATAATAGTTACGATGGTGAAAGCTATCCGCAGGCTGTAAAAATGGTGATTTTTGTTGTAAAGTCAGCCATTTTTATTAAGGATGTTAAACTGGGACTTGACCGTCTTCTGAGGCAGCCTCAAGTGGCCATTTGAGGAATTACACTCTCTATTTACATAGACATGCTTTTATTTAAAAGAAGAAGAAGAAGCAAAAATAATAATAAAAAGAATGAATCTGAGAATGATCACTCACTCTGTGGGCAGTATTTACTTTTAAGAGAAAAGTGCTGTATTTTGTATGTAAGCATTATGTAGCAGTAGGTAATGGATAACAGGTATTGATTATTATATAACATTATAGTACAGTATGTATCTAACTCACCAGGCAGCTCATTCTCCTTCTCTTGACAGTTCTTTCTTTAAAGATAGAACACACTTTGGATGCAAGCTATAATGTGATATTGAGAATCTCCATATACCAGTATAATTTCTTAGTTGTTGACAGACAAACACGGGCAGTAGGTTTTAAAGAAAACAGATATTTTATGAAAGTCTGACCTTGTTTGACATTGAAGAAGAGGTCAGAGGTCCAACGTAACGTGATATGTAGAATCTCCTTATATCATTGCCTTTTTGCCTATGTGTGGTCAATACAAACGCTGACAGTAAGAAATGTAGTTTTTAATAGGTGTGAATACGATTATTAGTACTTTTCAGATCAATCTATTGACCCAGAGAGGTCAGAGGTCAAATGAGATATGATATGACATATAAGATATTTTAAATCTTTACATGTTAATACACACCACACTTGTAAGAATCATAGTTTCTAAGTTATAAGACTTTTTTTTTCCAGTTTTCAACCAACAAATCGTTAACTTGACCTCGAAGACCTTTGAGGATGTTGGTGGAAATTTTGGATTATTACCATGACCCCACTCCACACACCTACAAAGTTTTATCAGCATTTATTCATAACTTTTTGAACATTCCTTTTTAAAGTGAGACAGAATGAGACGTAACCAAAAAGATCCCCTCCTTGGTAGGTTATTTTAGCCCAGCTTATTCTTAATAATTGAAATGATTAAATAATAATCTGCTAATTAAGCATTTCCATTGTATGTCCCTTGGTGTGAGACAAACCGTAGGCGGTGTATATTACTTAGTTTAAAATGGGGAAAAAAACAGCGTTAAGACCATTTGCTGTACATCTAATGTTAAAAAGTGCTTCCTTGTTGGCAGAGGGAGTATGTGGGCAGCGGTGAAGGCTTGTTCCTTTAAGGGTGGTGTCAGCGGCAGGCGGAGGAGGAGGAGTGTAGCTGTCTGCGCTCACTTCTCCACAGCGAGGGGACTCCGAGAATAAACAATTTCCACAGACTACGCACTCCACACCTCGGCTCGCTCACAGGCGCAGCATTCATTTGTAGAATTAAAAAATCAAATCAAAAGGAGGCTTTTTAGAAATTATTTCGGACTTGATTTTTTCCTCCCTCGAAGCCTGCCTCGCCATTTCTGCTTCCTGCCAAAAGTGTCGCGACCGTTTTCATTGGATTTGCCTCCTCCTGTCGAATGATAACGATGCGCCTCTGTGGGGTGGACGAACGCAGGTAAGGGGATCTGTAAGCGAGCGCACTGTTACGTCTGGACAATATTATTCTTATACTGCTGCGGGTGGAAACGTACACGGGTGCGCGTATGTCGGGCAGTGGTTAGATCGTGCGCTTTTTTTCTGTGTGTGTATGTGTGCGTTTGTGTCGGGGATCGGTAACGCTGTTTGTGTGTCGCACGGCGACCAGGGGCGCTTATGGATGTGTCGCTGAAATCGCTGCATAAAGAAGCGGGGAATAAACCTGCCCGTGTGGCTTTCCATTTAGCCGCACAGCCGCTCAGTGACGGCAGCCAGTGCCCGTATCCTTCGGATCAGTGACTCAAATTAGGCCCACGATAGAGGCATTTCTCTATAAATGTTCTCCCCATACACGCACACACCGCCTCTGAATCTCTTGAAACCCTCCAGCTAATTTTCACAGTGTATTCTGGGCTGTCAGGCTGCTTGGCAGTACGAACACCGAATGACTAATGTCACCGTTGGCTTAATTTAATAACAGTGCGCACCGTCTTCTGCTTGGAGCGCGGCAGCTGTAATGTAACGTTAGTACAGTTAATGTAGTTCATCACGTCGGGTCAAAACACTGCACAGCCCCCCATCTTGTAGTTTTAGCACCACCAAAGGGAAACGCTTCACAGTTGCACCGGTGTGTAGATTACAGTTGGCAAGTCTTAAGGGGTTTTTAATGGCCCTCCGAGCGTAAAGGGTCTTATACGTTGACTCATATGTGATTGTTTCAAGGTGCTAAAAGCCACCTGGGCCCACTGGGTGTAAAAATGAGTTTGGGTTGAATATTCATTGAGCAAGACTTTGCATGTGTCACTGCAGTAGCACTCAGGGGAAAGCAGGGACAGTGACACTAACCCCTGAGCATGTACAGTAAACACAGTGTAGGCGAAGGTTGTTAAAAATGTTGCAAAGCAGTGTTGCTACAACAACTTTATTACACAGTCAGGATCAAGGTAATGCTTTTTTTAATGCACTCAAAAAGGTGTGCACTTGATGTGTGGCTTAGTTGGTGATTCCCATTAATACTCTTTTTCCACCTCTGAAAATGTCTGAATGTCTCTACCCTCCCCAGGGTCCTCTGATAGAGATTAGTCTAGTCTGCAGACTAAAACACCCATCATTTCAAGTTGGTCTGTTGCAGCCTGTCACATCACCCGACCGTCATGTCAGATGTGTTTTGATAGATCTCAAAGGCTTGGATGTTTTCTCGGCGAGAGTTTCTGAGTGGCCTTTACGTAGGTGTTCCTTTTTTTCACAAATATCTTATTGCTTCATTGGACTTTGGATCCGTGTGGAGGCAAAAGGTCAGGGGCTGAAGTTTTCTGAGACTTACCGGAAAGAGGGCAGAGTACAAGCTGCAGTTCAGCTTCTGAAATAACCTGTTTGGATGTTGGAATATGAGGCTTTTTAAAAAGGGTTCAGTTAATTTCCTGCCTTCCACATAACTACTTAGGCTACCAATCTAAAGTAACGCAGAGAAGAGTCAAACTTTTTTAAAGCCTTCTAAATACTGCCTGTGTCTGGGGGTCTGCCTCTTAGCCTCTCTTTTGTTGAACATTTAAGCTGCTTAATTATTTGACCTGAACTTACACAAGATGTTCAAGGTAGTTCGGCTTGTCCTCTGTTGCCACAGATAACGTAAAACCTCCACGTTTGTAGCCCAACTTTTTAAGTTGTGCTTTATGAGTGTTTGAGTGCTGCAATTCATAGGATCCTCTGTGTTGGACGGGGCTTGATTTGACTCTGCCATCTGCTATTGTCCCGGGAGCTGCTGTTGAGTGATGTGCAGTAGCCTGCAACAGAACCAGAGGACATTCAAATGGCCAAATGCAAATGATGCCGAGGCTGCTCAACAGTCACAAGACTGGACTCTGAACTCTCTCCTCTCTTGTCCACTGGCTGCCTTTCATTACTGCAGAATCTTATCTGCCATCAAAACACTGCTGCCGCCGCCGCCACTGCTGTATGAACGTGGCAAGTTTTGACATGAGTGTTTATGTGTGTGTGTGTGTGTGTGTGTGTGTGTGTGTGTGTGTGTGTGTGTGTGTGTGTGTGTGTGTGCTCTTGCAGGTGTGTTCTGCACATCTCTTTTGCACATTGTGGAAAACACAGAGTAATTTCAGAATCCACCTGCTTGTTGCTACTTTGTGACTTTGAATTATGTAAAGGAGAAATCGCTGTAAAAAATGTATTTTTTTTTCACACAATGACTCCACAGAGTACTTGCCCAGCCACTTACCTCTACTAACAGCTTCTCTAACTACTGCCACTGTGCCAGCTCAAACCCTTAGTGTTTGTAAATCTGTCATAGACCACAGCACGAGCACAGGGCGGACAGAAATTGAGAGTGGCGTCCCGCTTTTTGATTGCTGAGATACTCGGCAGCAAGAAAAAAAAAGAAAAACTAATGTGCAATCTACCAGAACAAGTGTCATGCATTTACTGCAGAGTTTTTGATTTATTATAGACCTGGGAGATGCCCAGCACTTGTGTTGTTGGCCACCGAACATTGTTCAAGGGCACTTTGACAGTAGATGTGAGGAGCAGAAGTGCATTTCTCATCTACTTACAGGCCCGCGCTCTTGTCAGCCCACTGAGGATTCGAAACCAGACACCTTTGGGCCACAAACTCATTTCTCTAATTGTTTGGGCTCCATAATGCCAGTGCGGGGCGTGCATTAAACCAAATCATTTTATTGTTCCATTTATCGTTTGTTTGTTCAGCAGACACTCTTCTAATAACAATGGTCAGAAGTGCTGCTGTAACAGGAAAAAGATTTACACCGTGACAGTTGTGCTGTAAATTTCACAGTCAGAATGAAACATTTATCTCTAATTAACAAGACAGAAGTCAGTGTTGTGTTCAATCAACAAACTGAAATGATCACTTCTCTCTGATTTACTATTAAGTACTGGTAATCTTCTGTCCTCTCTTCCATACAAATTCTTGCCCAGTGCCTGTGTCACAAATAAAGGTTTGCCTGATACTCCATATTTATACTGTTTCAGTCCTATTTTGTTATGTTTACCATTTTTTAGAGAAATGCACCAACCTTACCCACACGCCAAACCCCCTCCAACCTGTAATCTGTAATGACATTTCTCCTTCTCCCCTTTTTCTTCCTGTCTTATAATGTGATTATTTTTCATACTAAATTCAAAATCTGAGTAACTACAGCCTGAAAACCCCCCAAAATTAAATGCTCAAACTGATATCAGTAAATGCAGACTTATCTGCTGTAGGGCTGCCACGATTTGTCGACTAGTCACGATTACGTCGACTATCAAAATCGTCGACGACTGATTTAATAGTCGACGCGTCGTTTGAAGCTTTGTAAGATCCCAAAAGACGCAGGAATAATAGCAGGATTTAAGAGTGTAATAACGGACTGAAACAGAAGATGGCAGCACTGCATGTACAAGGATGCCAGCTGCCGTTAAACCCCGAAGAAGAAGAAGAAGCAGCTGTGTCCCAGAATTCATAGCGCGGCCCAGCTCAGTTTCCAACAATGGCGGCAGCTAGTTAGTTTTAATGTTACTCTTATTATTCTTTCTGGGTCACAAAATAAACGTTTAACATATTTTCAGCCGAGAATGTAGCTGTGTAAACCTCAAATATCTGCTCAGTTTATCAGGACACCGCATATTTTCAAAAGCGCTCCGACGTTTTCGGAGACGTCTGTTACCCACCAGCTCGATAGCGAGCCGGGGCTAGGTCACTAGCGCGGTGAGAACACCGGACTCCCGGCAAATTGTTTTCAAACCCACCGCCGTCTTTCGCGACTCAGGTTAAACATGATATATGAGTCACTTAGATAACTTAAAATGTTATTGTTTGGCTTTTTTTTTTTTTTGTATTTTATTTGTTCCTGAGTAAATCGGTTTGTCTGAGATTAAAGTTATAGTTTTTACACAGCTGAATAAACGTCAAGCAGACAGCTGATTATCAGAAGTGTGAGATGCTTGAGAATATACTCCGGTGTCCTGTTATATTTTAGATAGCAAGGAGTTTATTAAACTTCATCGAAACAATCTGCAATTTTCATTAAAATTGAATAAACTATCATCTTGTCTTTATTTTTAGTTAGCACCTTAAAAGCTTAAAGCTGTAAGCTAATGATAGTTATATAAGAGCAGATGCTGCTGGTGCAATAAGCTGTAGTTTTACATCCAGTGGATGATGATCTGATTAGTCGACTAATCGCATAAATAATCGGTGACTAGTCGACTATCAAAATAATCGTTTGTGGCAGCCCTAATCTGCTGATATCTTATCGGCCGATATTCAGCTGATCTGTTAGTGCCTCCCTAGTACCGATCGTCTGTCAGTGGCTTTTACATAAGCAAATTTCTTGAAAATGATGGTGAGCACTAGGCTAAAATATCAGGGCTTGAGTGACTAAAGCAAAAATGCAGACTGATGGAAGCCAACAGTGCTGAATTAAAATAGACATTCAAATTACTACTGGAACACCGCTATTCTAAACCAAGCAGAAATGGGGCACGCAGATAAGCACACATAAAGATGCATGTGTACCGTTTACTGATCGGGGTGTATTTTCAGTGCGTTTTCTCTGAATTTTCTCCCCCTAGAATGCCTACACAGTCAGAAAGTGATGTGGAAGTACAGAAGTTTGCTGTTGCTTTTGGAAATGACATCACCGTGGGGGCAGTTGTGGTGTCTTCCCACTTAAAAGATTTCTGCTCTCAGTCATAGCGAGCCGCTGTGTCTCATTCAGAGACAGCGCTTCTGCCGGTGCTTCTGTCGCGAGCAGAAGGCAGCCAAAGTCAATGAGACTTATTTTGATGACAAAGCAGTAACTGCTAAACGCTCCTGGATGCAGGCTGGAATGACGAAATGTGAGGAAGAAAGATGGACTCCTTCTCTGCAATCCCTGAAAGCTATACTAGCCAGAACTCAGCTGTTGAATGATTCGCACCCCCCCTGCACCCACCACCTTCTCCTCCTCCCTTTTGACTTTCGCCTTCACCTCCAACTCTCCGCCCCTCTGCCTTCACACCTCACCTTGGCCTTGGCTGCAATGACAGGCCCTTCAATTATCTCCCCCAATTGATCGCTGCTGATTGCAGTTGCCGTGAATTATTTAGACTTTGCTGAAATTACTCGCTAAACGGGGACGGAAGGCTGAAAGAGCGAGATACCACGGGTCAAATAAATTACCCACATGAAGCATCGGCCCCTTTCGAAAACAACTGCCGCCAAGGCCCAGTGTGCAGATCAATGAAGCGGAGGAGGGAAACGGCATCAAGCTAGCCTGTAGTGTGGTAACATCAAGTCTCCACTGTACCGCTCCTCTGGTACGTTAAGTAAAGACCGAGGAGATGTAGCGTGGAGCAGCAGACCTCCTGGGTGATGTGAGAGAAGCTGACTCTTTTCCTGGCCGGGCTGGTGCGGTCACAGCGGCGGAGCGGAGTGGAACTGACTTCCCCCTCCCTCTGCTCTCTCCCTCCATCTCTGGCTCTCTTTGCCTCTCTTGCACCTATAGCAGAGCTGCCACCCCGGGGGCTGTGGAGGTGCAGTAGGGAGGTTTTCTCTACTCTTGTGGTGAGTGTGCAGCCAGGATGCTGCTGCAGTCAGACGAGGGGGGGAAAGTGCTTCGCCACAGGCAGGCCAGTGTCACAGGCGTGTCAGAGTGGGCAGGCTGCAAAAGGGAATGAGGACAGATGCTCATAGACGGCAGGCATGCCCAGCCTGTTTGCGTGCACGTGATGGAGGATGTCTGTCGTGTTGTCCTGCAGTGGCATAAACAGCATAATGCTAGTAGATGCTTGTCTGCATGTTTGTAGTTTTGTTAGAATTGTTTAGCTGCAACAGTTGGAGGAACGGTTGTAATTAAGTCTGTGATAATCCCGAGCATCACAGCAAACGTGGATTCACTCGAGTGTGCCGTGACTCAAACAAAACACTTTCTGACAGGCATCAGGATAGGCTGCTGCACCTTCTGCACTAAATGCTATTTATGCGACCTCTCCATGTGTTGTAGCGAAGCCCCCCCACCCCCCCCGCCCGGGGCGGTGGAAGAAACCTGAGGGTTGAGGAGTAGAACGATGGGTCACAGAGTCCAGTGACTGAGGTCAACTGTTCTTCAACTGTGTCTTATTTTAAGCAGGTTATGTGGCAGGACTACAGGGGAGAAGCTGGGGCTAAGTGAAAATGCCACTCATTCCTGAAGAGTCCCTGGCCTCGTCAAGGTTAGTGCCTTGTCTTTGTAAGTTGAGGGATTGATGCATGAGCCTGTCTGGCGCTGAATTCAAAGTCCAAGGCTGTCACAAGCAGCAACCCACCCTCCCGCCTACCCTCTCTTTTTTTTGCAGGCTATCACAGGGCCCTGTCCTTCCTAACTTCTTAGCAGCCTGTCCTTTTGGGAACCTTGAGCAGCCCAGGCAAGGACACAGCGTCTGGTGCAGTAAGCCTGTGCAGAGGGGGAGGCTTTACGTAACGTTCTGCTTTAAACATGGGTGCATGACTTCCCTGACACGGAGCAGTGCGGTGCAGAGCTCCACAGCTCACAGCACACGTCCCCTTGGCACCCCTGGACGGGGGGTGGGGGGGCAGGCAGAGAGATCCCTGCAACTTAATTATATCTTTCTCTTTTAAAAGCTTTCGTTTGAAATTAAATTTTCCCAGGCAATTAACTAAAGAGGAGTTTTTAGAATTTATGAATGAATGATGGATATATAGCGCAGCACAGTGGAGGGGTGGGGCGGGGGGTGAGTGGTGGAGGAGAGGGAGCAGGGCATACATATATATACTATAAGCTATGAGCTTCTGTTTCAAGACCAGTTTGAGACTTTGTTAAACTTTTGTTGTACCCGGGTGCAACGGCTGGATGCCGTCAGCCCAACGACACCTCGTCCTGCAGGGCGGCGTTGTCACCCAGCGAGCATTCACACACTTCCACGTTGCTTGGTTCCTGCAGGAGGAAAATGCATCACCTGGGGTTTCCCCGCTTCCTCATTCACTCAGACCCACACCTTGTGAAAGATGGCTATATCTCGCTTAATAATGTTACGCACTGCACACCTCTAACCCTCGTTTGGCTTGAACTGTAATTGTGTAACTTTTTGGCTGCTAGTGATGAGCTGAATTGTTGCTGAGCAACAAGAGACCTGTGCGGGTGGCCGTGGAGAGTCGAGCTGTGCGAGTTCAGATAGATCTGCAGCACATTATCCTTTTTTTTCTTTTTTAAATAGAGGAATGTCAAAAAATTTCCCTTGAAACACTCAGTGTCTTGCATGCAATTCCAAGGTAGATATTTGTCATTCATCCAAGATAATATTCCATTAGAGCTTCGTGGAGAGCAGCCTTCTAATGGCTTGGACATTACAGATTCCCTTCGGTCCATTTAAAAATTGTCAGCAAAGAGAAATGATTCATTGCACTTTCAATAAATATCTTTTTAACAGAACGTGGCTAAATAGGAGGTACACAGCTAAATGAGAAACGAATGCATGCCCGTGCTGCAAAGGAAGGACTGGGGACATTTGGCATAACCCCAGCATCCCTCCTTCACTCACAGTTGTCTCTCGAATTTCTGAAACATGCCGTCCTTTTGTGAACCTTCAGCCCACTTGTAAATCCATTAGCGAGGTGACGTTATTCACTGTAGTCCTCACTACAGCCGGGTAAACAGACCGAAAGACTGGGATTCAGCAGTACAGCTTTCTCATAACTGTGTTAGAAGGCTTCCAGTGGTAGAGAGGCCATTTGAGAGGAGATGGAAAGCACTGGGCTGATGACTTGAGGCTGCCATATGACCTATTACTTAGGGAAAATGGACTGGTGACCAGAAGATTGCTGGCTCATACACTGCTCACCCTCTGCCCTTGAGCAAAGGTAATTAACCTGGATTCCTCCAGTAAATATCCAGCAGTAGAAATGGGAAGAGATGTGCAAGAGTGATAATCGTGTAAGTGACTTTGAATAAAAGTGTCCACTAAGCAGGAAGATTAATACAGCTAATAGAATTATAACTTATGTTTTCGAGTTGTCAAGGACCCAGGACTGCTGAACATGTAGTCATTCCTCCTCCCCTCTCTATTTATGCACTCTTCCATAACACACACACACTCGCGCGCACACACACGTACGCACATTCACAGACTTCTCTCTTTTCCTTTGGCATTAGGGCTAGAACGTGACCTTGACCTGATTGCTGAGGAGGCTCTTTAAGTAACTCTCCAGAAGGAGATCCAATCATGTGACACCCTTCACCCAGCCTCACCCCCTGTCCTCTCTCCCAACCTTGTATGTCTACCAGGATGAGGGGGCGGAGACGCTCGCTACAGGCATGTGTGTCGCCGCGGGGGCCGTCGTTCAGTTTGGTAATCGCTCCCAAGGTCAAACGGGGTCGAGGTTGTGTCAGACCCAGTAGTGCGGCTGCAGCGAGCCTTTATCTGAATTTGAGAATGGCTGCTACAAGTTTCCACTCTGACTGTGCTGACGAAAGGAGCAGGTTTAGTCATCTACTCGATTCTCAATCACTGATACCAGCATATGTCAGGGAAAGGTCGTTTCATGTCCAGAGCGAGCTGGCTGCTAGGATGTGTGTTATTGCAGTTGCCTTCCCTCACTCCCCACAGCTGCCCCGCTGTTTTAAACCACGCTGGCTCACTGTCTCACTTTAGAGCAAGCTCCTGTCTCTGCTTCAGAGTATTTTTATGCTCAAATGTTAACATATCTGGCCCCTGGATACATTTACCATATGGCTGTGTAAATAGGGATCCCAGCCCACTTTGTTAAAGCTGCTTTAATAAACCTTAGGCAAATGACATGGAGTCCCCCCCCCCCAGAAACTTGTCTTGATATTACGCTGGGAGAACTGGACAGTCAACGAGGGCCACTGTTTCTCAGCTCGTTTGAGGCTAATTGGGACCTGTTACGATGCTTCAGTGTTGTGTGTGTGGTGAAAGACAATGGGACTCTTTTATTTATTCCTTAAATTCCAGGATGCTTTGATATCAGGAGCAACTTGGTTCTTTCAGAGAAAATGAAATATCGTGTCGCATCAGTTAAATGAGTCCTACATTTAGCATCAAAATGCAAAAATAATGAATCTACCTTTATATGATTATTTGTTTACCTGTCTATCCACGATAGGAGCGTGAATGCGGCTTCAGTGGCACCTGGGATCTGTGGCAGCTTTACGAAGAGCCAACGACTAATTTTCCTGTCTTGTTTTCATGACAGGAACGTACTCTTCCTCCTTCTTCTCTGTGGAGCTCATTCTCATGTGTTTGTGCCTCTCATCTCACTCATTATTAGAAAGCAGACTGTGGCATACCGTATTCTAACTGATCCAGGAGGGAGTTGGGAGTTATACAAGACTGTGTTCATTAGCTCCTTTATGGCTGCATATAGTTCTGTTTTTTTACTGTCACAGTGGTGAGTGTTCATATTAAACATGGTTTCATGGCATATGTGATCCCTGTGAGCCAAAGGTTTGGGATTCACACTGCTCCAATTGTTCTGTTTCAAACCTTTTTTTCTACTCTTGGCTCTGTTTGATGTCACAATATGGTTTACGAGGGGCAGCCAATCAGAAGAAAGTTCACCTAAAGTGTGCCTGATCGTAAAAAGAGCTGAAGCGGCTTGCTGAGACAGCAGATGAAAGAGATGAACTGAGTGGCTGCACCGAGGCCAAGAAATAAGGATTCTTTTAAACTGTAAATCATGCAAATCTACTCAAGTGAAGTCCACAAATAAAACTTTGAATTTGGAAATTAGCCAAGTTAGTCCCCTTTAAGTGGACCAGATAATATCCATCGGAAAATAGTTTATGCCACTGGAAGAAAAGTGAGAATGTTTATCCAAAACAACCAAAAACTATGAATAGGTTTAATTTTCATACATGGTGTTGTAATCTCTACTACAAGTAAATATTTGTTGTCAGAACCATTTTTCTTTGTACCTGCATCAGGGTCTTCCACCTTTATAAGGGCCAAACAGTCTGCTGCAGCAACAGCCAATATGTCGACTAATATCTGCACATCAGCAAATGAGATAATGCTGATATTTATCTGTTGGCAGTTTTGGCCAGTAATTTTGAAATCAAGATTTTGAAATGAAGGAAGAGTAGATAAAATGAAAACATCAAAATTAATAGAAAAAAATGGCGTATATTTTGGTATTGATGTTGGCTATTGGCCAAATTGTGATTGTAAACGTCAGTCACCATCTGCGTGTCCTCTGTATTTTGAGATGCATCATTTCTTCTTTTAAAGTTAACTTTAGCGTATGAATAATACTTTTTAAAAATTTGGATAAAAAGTGAAAATCAGCACTTGTTTGTATTTTTTAATCACAGATAACCCCCAGCCCCCACCACCCAGTGGGCCTCCCCTGCAGTCCCAACTGCTCAGAAGCTTTCTTGATTAAGTGCAGGGAGTTCGCTTGTTAGGAGCAACTTAAATTAAGGTGATCACCTGCCAGGATGTGACATTTTAAAATCAGACATCAGCCGCCACCCGCCTGACACGCTTTTAGCTCGTGTACACACAAGATGAACCTGTAGCTTGTATAATTTGGTTGATTGTTTACAGCGTCAGCCAGTTGGAGGTGTTCTTCACCTATAACTGTGTTATGTAGAATAAAACAAGTGTCACCAACTTATGTGCCATTAAACAGGGAGCGTTTGGACTGTTAAAGCAACAGTCGAGCTTTTGTAACGTGTGTGATGTTTTTTTTTCACACTCACACACACACACACACCTAGCGTTATCACTGAGGAGCTGTGTGCTTGTGTAACTTTGTTTACACGTCTAGGGCCAGCGCTGGCACAAGAGCCAGACGAATGTGGTTTATCCAGGGCCTCTTTCTGTCTAAGCCACCTTCCCCTTCCATTCAGCGTTGACCTCACGAAGAGGCAGGGCTTGACCTACATCCACCCACTTAGCTAGAACCTCCACCAACCCCCGTTGAATAAAGAGACCTGACACCCTATTCTGCTTTTTTTCTCCTTTTTTTTTTCCAACAGCCATTTGCTCTCTGGTCGTATTTGGTGCACTTAGAGGGATACAGCACAGCTCTGCTGCTTTTGCAGCATGTCTGGCAGCATGGGAAAGTGGAGCAGCGTTCTTCATGGCTTGTCTCTGAGGCACCAACATGTCTGTGTGCACTAGGTCACCATTAGCACGCAGGGGCTTAGCACCAAGCTGGTGAGAGTTTAGTGGCAGGTCAACCCTCCTCTGGTTTTTAAAAGTGTCAAACTGTGGCTGATGCAAATGAGTACACGCAAAACACGTGTCGTCACTAGCATCTGGCGGGACTAATATTCTAGCTTGGGCACACTGTGACGCCGGGGTGCCAGCATAAGGCACGCTAATGTCAGGAGAGCTATTCGACAGTCTACTTGTAAGAGATTTGTGTAACCAAATGCTCTGCAAGTCATCCTGTGGTTTTAAAAGGCCTAATGTGTATTATGCAAGGTAACAAGTGGCTTGCTGCAGCAATAAAAACGAAGTGGAACACTATCATTCAAGCTGAACTGTTCAGTAAGTCGCTTTAAAGGTTTTTAAAGGTAATTGTCAGGTTGCCTCCTACAAGTATAGGTCTCGAGGAGAAGCTAAGCTAAAAGGTTGCTAAGCTACAGCAAGTAGTGACTAATGATTGGTGATTTATTTATTTATTTTTTGACAGATACATTCATACTTAAATCAGCAGCAAAAAACCGTGTGCTTTGGCGAGATATTTCACTGTGGCTTCAAGCAGGAATCCAACACTGAAAACGCAGCGAGTCCCACAACAAACGTTTCTAAATGAATGAAACTCTCAGCTGTTCTTGACTAACCTCAGAGAGAGAGAGAGCGTGATGATCATATACTGCGGGTGCAGCTTACTGAGGATTGCATGAGAGGACCATGCATGTGATCTCAGACATGTCATGAGCTGGGCTAACCGTGGCGAAGACATTCAGAGAGCACTAGTGTCATGCTACCAGGCATTAAGGCAGCTCCTGGCTTCAGCTAGCCTTCTAGTAAAGCCACCCACCACTCCGGGAAAAAATTTTTTTAGGCTGTATGACAGGTCATCCTTTCATGGGTGTCAAATGACTGCAAAGTAGCTTGTGTGCGTCTGCGTTTAAATAAGGCAAAGGGTTCCTATTTAGTATTCTGAGTAAGAGGGGAGATAATGGCCACCTGGAAGAGGAGAGGTAGAAGTGGGAAGGGGGAATGGTAGAGGCCTGTAGATGTATTTAACCTCAGGAGCAGTTGTTGTTTCAAGGCGTGGGAGGGTTTTTTGCCAAACATGCAGCAGGCCAGCTGATAAGGGTCGGCTGTAATCCAAAGGCCGCCAGAATGTGGGGAAAGATCAGAGAGAAGTCTGAGCCTGTCTTTTTAACTTCTTTTATTCCTTTGTTTCCCTCTCTCTATCTCTCGCCCTCACCCTTTCACTGTCTCCCTCGATCATGCTCTGCAGAACTCCTCGCACGACGTTAGGGGAGGGGAGAGAAAGGAGAAGAAAAAAAGAAAGAAGAAAAGTGGGTCAGGGCGACCTATTTTTTTTCCCACAGTTCACGAAGGCAGAGGGTGGTGGTGTTATCGTCAGTTAGACGAGGAGCAGGGCCTGATGGGGAGGCAGGGCCTTGTCGCGAGACGCAGCCACTCAGAACTGGGTCAGCAGCAGAGGCTATGTCTTGTAAACGGCTTGTCATACCGGGGAGAAAAGCTGCAAATGAACCATAGATTATACGCCCCAAGCTGAGCGCTGAGGTCTCTCCTCACTCCCCAGACCCACACTTCAAAAAGCACACACACGCACTCGCGCATATAGTATAAGTCTTACAGTAGTGCACGAGTCTCTAAAGTACTGCCACCTCCTATAAGTTCCTCTCTTCCCCTCTCAGTCTCCAGTAATAGCGTTTGATTTCTGCAGTCAGACCTGTCAGGCTCAAAGCCCGAGCCACACATGCTTTTAAGCAAAGGCTCTTTTCTGGTTCTGTTTCTCTGACATACGGGCTGCTGTTTGCTAAATATAGCCTGCCTTCTCCAGGATTTTCTTGACTTTATTTGGGTCAGGTTATTTACTGTACCAAGTTCAACTGTGGTTTAGAGGAGCAGCGCACATGCTTGTTCAGCCGGACTGACATGGTTGTAAACCATGGCTGCAATTTCTCCCAACTACAGGTTAATTTTTAAGACGCTTGAATTAGGGTTCGATCAATTTTGCTCGTGCTGATTCTTGGCAAAAGGACCCAGTGTGGCAGAGAAAGGGACTAGCCGCAGTAACCATGTGTTTTTGATATCGATCCTACGCATTGCTTGTTATTTCATAGCCTTTGTGTCTTCCCGCTGTGCCTCAGAAAGACAAAGCGGGATAAACACTGGGCTTGATCTCCTCCTCGCAAATAATTGCCGCGGTTGTCATACTGAGCTAAGACCTTTAGGACTGAAAATCGGGGTTTCATTTTGGCGTCGGGGCCTGCTTATGGAGCAATGCAATTTTCAGGCAGTAGAGCTCACTCATATTTCACTATGTGGAACAAATCTGCCTGTAATGAATCTCTCAGGACACTGTGGTGCCTCCACAAACGAGTCTGTTTTTTTGGCTCTTCTGGAGTTAGGGGGGAGGGAGGGGTGCAGGGGGAATCTATAGTGGGCCTTTTAATATTTCAGCACATCCATCTCCCTGATATGAAAAAAAATCTGTTTTCTTTGCCTGTATCAGTCCTGGCTCATGTTAATCTTATTGGTTTCGCTCTCTGTAAAAACAGCCTTATTAGCAGAGGTGTCCCACTAACAAACATAACATAATATCCCGAGGTGGGGCTAAACATGGCGGGGGATTGGATTAGCAGGAAAGACTCCGTGTTAGTCCGCACATGCAGCTCCCCTCTGTGGCTCCCGAGCTCTTTCTGCCGCTGCCGGGAAGCAGACCTGCCTAATGTTATTCTTAGCCCCAGAACTTCGTGTCTCTGCGCGAAAGCCCCTAACAGTAATCGAGGAGAGCGCTCGTGGCTCATGTCGCTCAACGACAGCCTCTGAGGGCGTGTGTGCGTGGCCCTGTCTGTTTTTCTATGTGTGTGTTTGTGTGTGTGAAGGTGAGACATGCTGAGCAGTAAACCAGTCGGAACCAGTGCTCGGCCAATCTAGCCGGTGTTTCCTTTTTTTCTTTTTCTTTTTGGTGATAGGGAGCCACCGCATTGCCTTTAGCAGATGGTTTCCAGCAGGCCTGCATATGACATGTGATAATATTACAGTTTTGAAAGGTCAGGCATGAAGAGAACCAGTAGGAGGGCTAGAAGGAGGGCCTGTCCTCTGTGCACACACTGTTCTGCAGCGTATTAGTGTTACATTCAAGAGAAATGTCCTTTTATGAATTTCCAGCTCAGTATTGAACATACTGCCAGTAACGGGGCGATGCAAATATTTATAGGATCACTTGAACCTTGGTGGCCCGCGTGTCAGTCGCAGGGAGGGTGTCCCAGTGTTTACTGCTGATTTACAAAAAAATAAATAAATCTCCTTTGTGCTCTCGGGCAATAGCAAGATTTGGACAGCGCAGAGTCAGACTTTGGACTGTGGACTGTGGTGTTTACTTTAGAGAATCAGAGGTCCTCACTGGGACACAGCAGATCATCATCAACCTGTCAAAACACTGGTTCTGATTCACCGCCCCCTTTCTCGAGGCCGAGATCCTTGATTGGTCATTAAGCTGGCACTTGTTCCCGAAACAGAGGCTGGGATATTTGTTTTGAAGCTATGGGTCACCGTGTGTGCTAAAGGCTCAGAGCAGAGCCAGGAGGGAAACGGTCTGGGATTTCCATATGCGTAAACAACACCTCTGGAGTGGATGGCAGTCTCATCACACAGGTGTATTCCATAAAGCAACCCTTCACCCACACAGACACACACACACCCTTCTCCAAACCCCTTTCCTGAAATGGCCTGGGGCTTGTGCATGGAGGAGGAGGAGGAGGTTTAAAAATAAATCTGCGCAGGGCCGGTCAGACATTTTGAAATTCTGTTTCTATCTCCGTCTGATAGAGAGGTTAAAGATACAGCATCCTGATAAATCTCTTCCCACCAGGGGGAACAGATAAGGAGTGGCGTAGATTGAATAAAAGAGCTGAGGAGAAAGGGGGAGGATAGGTGCAGGGGAGGGGGTTGGGGGGCAGGAGGAGGAGGAGGGCTGAGATGTCTATCAGGCTGCATGAAGGGTTTTTTTCTCCCCCCGTTTTTTTTTTTTTTTTGTCTTGCAGATCCAGTTCAAGGGCGCCCGCAGGCGAGGCAGCTCCCGCTCTTGCCGTGCCAACGCTGCTGCTCAAGGTCATATGAGCCAGCCCTGTGACATTAAAGAGGAACAGGAAAGGGGGCTGGAAGGAGCGGGGGGCGGGTGCAAAAACCATCCTCCACAGACAAGCACACACAGTCGCATGTGACTTGAGTTGTAAGAGGGGTGAAAAAGTAGCCTTTATTAACTCTTTTCAGTCTTTCCTGTGACTTTCTGTGCTGGTGTCTGGGTCTACAGTGGATTTTGTGAGGGCAAGAGCTTTTTAAGGGCAGTAATGAGAGTGTCTTATTCTCTCTGCACAGAGCCAAGAGATGCTTGGCTAACTGCTTTGTAGTTGCCAGCCACACATACAGGCAGGGTTTGTGTGTGTGTGTGTGTGAAAGAGAGGAGGGGGAGAGAGAGGAGAAGATGGAAGAGAGAAGAGTCACTGTGATAAACCTCAGGGGAGGGAGGTAGAGAAGAGAAAAGGGGTCTCAAAGTTTTTTAAAGGGACAGGGAACCAATGGCAAGTGCCCTTCAGTTCTGAGTTTGAGCTGAAAGGTAGTCCTAGCATTTGTGAATCTAACCTGCAAAGAGCGCACGCTGCCGTTTGGGCTAAGTACAGTGCACCGGCAGGTGGTTTCAGATGGGAAGTAGAGTTGCGGTGGCACATCCAGGAGTGTCATGCTTTTAACTGTTGCTCTTATTCCGTATTAAACTGTTTTCCAGCTGCAGCTAAGCATCTGCAATAATTACTCAGCAGTTTAATGTCAAAAAACGACGCCATCCTTCAGAATCCGGCAGGTTCCTAAAGTGCACCTTTCAGCATCAGTGTTTGGAGTTTTGAGTGTCACGAGTTTGAAATATAGGTGCAGTCGGGTGAAGGGAAAATGTGACAACAGGCCGTGACGGTTTGGCTCTATGGTGTCAGAGACAGAGGTGTCAGAAAAATTAATGGTGGCTGATTCGGCTTCTTTCAATGGGAATGTTATCATAACATAAATGACATGAAACTGTTAGCGTGTGTGTGTGTGTGTGTGTGTGACTGTATAACGTGATACAGGAAAAGTGTAGCTCTCTCTTGTTTATGTTTAATGTAGTTGAGCCTGGAAGCTATATTACTCCTTAAATATTACCAGTAAATAGTGGTCTGCTGAAGACATGTAATCATCTACGTGTCCAGTGTCCATTATGCACTTGGATATGAAATTTTATTAAATTTAGAGATGACTTCTTCACATACTGTGGTGCAACAGTTCTTAGCTAATTCATGCTAACTGATGCTTCCAGCCAACATTTGCTCTTAAAAAATACCATCAGAAGTAGCATTTTTGGGCCTCTCGTGATTTAACGTAATCTACCTTATGGCATTTATTTATTATCTGTTTGTTTTTTGCTTCACGTCCACATTACCATAGTCGAAAAATGCACAATATCGTCTCAATATCTCTTGATATTATTGCATGATATCGAAAATTAGCAATAATGCTGTCATTCCTCTATAACTCTGTGTTCTGTGTTGCCTGTGTTAATTAAAGTCAAAATCCATGTACATGCAGGTGGAGGGGATCTTCACTGTAAAAACATACAAAAAGAGCAGCTACATTATCATATCTGCAGTACTGCCACAATATCAGTCTTTGATTTTAAAATGACACAGTTACAGTTATCCTGACAGCTCTGTCCTGGGCAGATCCTAGGTTTCTGTTTGCAATATTAAACTCGGTCATTAATAGTGTGTGTGTGTGTGGGGGGGGTATTGTAGTATCTACAGGCTCACCATCTCGTGTGCTGCTTGTTTACACTGTCATCATGTGTTCGCTGGTCAATCAGGTATCAGTTTGCGGCGCCAATTACGCTGCGTGAGAATATGGCCTTGTCCTACAACAGCACACAGCTGTACATTTCAGGATTGCACTTAGGGCGGCAGGCTCGTGGTTGACTTAAGCCTGAGGATCTGGGTTCAAGTCCTTGTTTTTGGCACGATGCTACGCTGATTTGTCCTGGGGCCCTATTACGTAGCTGACCTCTGACCTCCAAGTGACAGGAAAATGTGGGGAGGATTTCGCTCGTTAAAGACTCACATGATGAACAGAATCCATTTAGCGTATTATTCTATGCAATTTAGCTTCGAGAGAGTATATTTTGCTCCTGAGCTAGCCCATCTATCGCCTCCTCATGTATCATTTTACACCAATATACAACTATTGGAAAAGAAGTACAAGGTGAATGTAATGGAGAATGGTTTTTGGACGGAGATAAGGCTATGTTTTCTGGAACAGAACTAATAGCCCCACTATCATCTAAATTTCCTTGTAGATGTAAAAGTACAGGCAGACATTGTATGAGTCCACAAAGTCAGTCTCCCGGGCCGCTAATGGAGCTGCTTCAGGCTATGCATCAATATGACATCACAGATTACAATCTTTAGACTTTGGGAGCACTTTAGGTACTTTCAGTGCTGGAAGAACGCAGGAAGAACTGGCCGACAAAACACTGAGTCATTATAATAACAATCACAGAGATGGGTGGAGCTGTGCAGTGATACGGCCTGACAGAAATGACTAAAGTATACCTACGAGGACTTGTAGTGAGTCTGCTGGGCTTCATAGAGATTTTGCAGTGACATTAATAGTAGACTTTTTAGTCTCATTTGGTACCACTGTGTTGTTTTTGGAATGATTCAGGCAAACAAATCTTTTTCATTATTACAAAATGCAGAATGTAAGGAGATCTGGAGTCGGTGTGTGTTACGTTGTAAAACTATTTCTGTCACACAAATATCTTTTGGGGTTGCGTCGGGAAAGGCATCCAGCGTAAAACTCACATCAAACATGTAGATCCTTTGTCACAAGGGAGCAGCGGAAAGTAACTTTTAATACCACATAGCAGATTGGTTTTGCTTCTTTAGAATGGTTACTTAATTGCTTCTGATTATTTAGAAGCAAAAGTCATGAAAAACATACAACTCCGAATCCTAATTTACGAGTAGTCTGCAGCTAATGTAGCTTCTCCCGCAGCTACACAGTGTCCAGTTGTACTTAGCAGGGTTGGAATAGCTCTGAAACTACGATGCAAAACTCAGTGATGTTGTAGTTGTAGCAATACTGTTTTCCCGCACTGTGATATCCATGTAGGGCTATTAATGTTAAAGCATGCTAGCCTTGATGTTTGAAGCGCTTCAGGCTGAACTTATAACTCATGGACTCTAATCGTAATCAAGTGGCCTCTGGTAAAAAAAAGTCCATATCCCCCAGTTTGGTTCAAGTCAGTTTGGATAGGCCTTTTCCCTTAATAAATAAAATGTATCAATTAAAAACTAGAAAGTCGTTGGTTTTTTTCTGTTTTTACCAACTCGGCTTATCTTTGTTTAATATTAAGGTTAGCTTGATGATCTGAATCATTTAAGTGTGAGAAATATGCAAGAAAATAAGAAATCAGGAATACTTCACAGCATTGTATGACATCTAGCTTAAGTCCCCGTGACCTGTACTCTCTACTCAGACAGGATTTACTGGATAAGTGTCCCTCACACTTGTGACGCAATCCTTTCTAACCACTCAAAGCTGGATTTGAAGCTCTACTGAACCCTGCTGAACTTTGACATTTTAAGGTATTACTAAGGAAGACACAAGTACGGAAAGAGCCTCCTCTCACCAACTAAGAATCCCTCTGTGCCCTAGACCCGAGGCTCGATCACACCTGTTCATCACCCAGCTGGCATAGTACCATTTTGACTCTTTCTTTTGATTAAACGAAAAAGCATTTAGACTAAACAATCAATAGGTACAGGCTTGAGTCTGGAATCGCTCTGGCATAAATCTTCCTGCTGCCTGGCGTGGAGTCGTCTCTGTATCATTTTTGCTGATTAGTTTTCCCATTACTCAAAACAGACGCGTTTGCTGGTGATGAATGATCCAATTATGGGATATTTGTCACCCATTTGATATCTGCTGCTAGTCTGTGACTGTAAAGAATTTCAGTGTAACTCTACCTGCTCAAACCTGCAGTCCACTGTGGGGTTAGTGTCGACCGGCCTTTGGATATATTTTTTTTTACAGCCATTAGGCAATGATTATCTCTTGGGGGGTTATTTTTTTTAATTTCCCAAGGAGCATCTAACCACTTCTCCCCGATCATCTCATTAATTTTGTGGTTACACATAAAAGCAGTACTCAAGAGCGTTTTCAGCACTTTTGTCATTTTAAGACTACTTGCCCTAAAATTTTCTAGCATCTCTTCTAAAGTCTGCATCCCCCCCATCGCCACTGATATACTTCAGACAGCAGTCCGATATGTCTAAACTGAAGTTGACCTCGTCCAACTGCTACACACACACACACACACACACACACACACACACACACACACACATGCACACCCAAACAATACACAGACACTCACAGCTGAAAGGATTCATGTACACTCCCCCACCACACCCCTGTGTCTGTGGACAGTAGGCTGATTCTGCAGCCTCCCTCCCTCCCTCTCGGGCTCTCTCTCCTGCTCTGCTGTGTTGAGCTGTGTGTGTGTGTGTGTGACAGCTGCTTAATTGGGCATTCTCCCCTCGTCGGAGAGCCTCCTCTCTCTCTCTCTCTCTCTCTCTCTCCTCCAGCTTGGGCCGGGGCTGCTGACGAATGGCAGCGGATTACAGATGAGGACACGGTGACCCACCTGACCTTGCTGCACAGCCGCGGGGGTGGGGTAGTGGTGGTGATGGGGAAGGGAGGGAAGGGAAGAGGGGGGGAGCACTGAGAGCTGGCGATGGGGCTGACAGGGTACTGCAGAGAGGCAGAGGTGGTGGCAATGGGCATGGGTGCTGTAGTGGGGGAGGGGGAGGGTGGGGCGTACCCGTGCCAGGTCAGGGAGGATGAGGTCGCACAAAGGTGGGTGATATATCGGCACAAAGGGGCGGGGGTGGGTGCATTTGCCAGGTGGCCAGGAGGGCAGGCGGGAGATCAGGTGAATGACAGGAGTGTCACATGACACCCTCCCTCCTCCACCCGTGTCAGTATGTCAAGGGCACGAGCCCCTGCTGGCAACCGCCACTGCGACATTTTCCTAACACTTCTTCTCTTCTTTTTAAGTTCTTTTTTTTATGTGTTTTTATGCGTCTATCAGGCGAGCAGCTCCTATATGACTGCTGGCTTGCCTCCACGCACCCTCGGGCCGCGATGTGGTCGGTCAAAAGGAGGCGGCGGGTCCTTGAGTGTGGTGAATTTTAATTTCGGTGCGTGCTATAGATATTTTCATCTCCCCCACCCCCACCTTCCTGCTGTGCGTGTGAGACTGCCAAGGTGAGGTTGTGTCCTCTTGTTAAGAGCGATTAATGGCACTCGTTATGTACATAATGAAATCTCCCTGCTGATGCATAGGGTGGCGTTGTCTCCTCTTTTTCTGAAACACACACCCACCCACCCACAAACCTACATATATATATATATATACATAATATACTTCTGTGTGTGTGTGTGTAGCACAACACTGAGGATGCTTTGTTACAGCCTCCAGGCAACTCCAGCATGTGTTTGATATGGTGTAGAGACCCCTCCCCTCCCCTCTTGTTGTAAGCCATCTCCCCAAATGAAAAACGAACTGGAATTAAGGCCCTGTCAATTCGCAGTCGAGTTTGTTCCTCTTTCGCTTTAGATGCGCACAACACTGCGGCTCCCTGCGTGACATGTGTTCTGAGAGATAGAGATGGGTGGCTCGCCACTGAGTCCCGTTTTGACTGGCGGAGCAAATTAGATCTAATCTTCTTGTGTGTGTTCTTTTATAGCCCGAGAATGTTCACCTAACATCAGCTTTTAAGTTGACCTTGTTGTGTTGTTTGCTCGTCTGAGGCTCCTGTGTGCATGTGTGTTTCTAGGACAAGACACTGCTGCACTGCTGGCTTCTTTTTTTTTCTTTAAATTTTTGATCTTGTGCAAGTGTACGTGCACACACTAGCACCATTCAGTGCCTGAGTCAAGCTGTGCAAGCTCTTTTAATCCCATGCCCCGGTGCACGTAGTCTTGATTAGTGGCAGCAGTTATCTGTGCAGAAGACAGCCCGCCCTCCTTTAGCATTTAGTCAGGTCTGGGGCACCAGGGGGGTTGGGGGTGTCAAGTCATGAGAAAGGTGAACGAGAAAGGAGAAAGGCAGAGGGGGCAGCAGTGGAGGAATGGCTAGAATGAGGGAAGAGGGGAGGGAAGAAACCTGATTAGTATTCTAAAGGAGCACTCCTGCCAGTGGAGCAAATTGATTACTGCACTTTACCTGTATCAGCCTCCACAGCTAAGGATGACAAGGTACGGGAGCATGATGTGTGTCTGCATTCGCCCCACAGCCACGGCACAATAGCGGTGTTAAACCCACACTAGGCAAAATGCTTTTTTGCTACCCTCTTTTTTACTTTTTACCACCACTGGATCGTCTTTTCTCAGTCACATTCAATACAGGAAGCGATATGCCCGCTGCGGTTGGGTGCGAGCCTCGCCAGTCTCTCGGTCTGATTTAACAGTCAGTGATTGACTGAGGGAAGGGCATGCTTGTTTCCTGTTTCCTGCAGGTCTTGGCCCTTTTAGGCTGATAATTAGCAGGTTTCTCTTAGTTACAGTAAAGGCAATTACAAAAAAAAGAGATTATTTTTCTTTCTACTGCACAATTTCCATCAACACAGTGTTAATGATGGGTATGGTTCTGCTTTAGAGCCCTGCTGGGTTTCATTCTGGCTACTCAATGGAGCGCTGATTACACCTGGGCTGCCAGGTGAAGGCAATTAATTGCAATTAACCTCTGCTTAGACGGAAAAGCAGCAGCAGTTTGAGGAATGACGACCAGAAAGAAAGCTTGGAGGCTTTGTTCAGGCTGCGGGGAAATCAAATTTGTTTCTCCAATCACATCTGTAGAGACAGATCGTGCAGACTGCTATTTGCAAGTGATCAGATCAGATTTGTGTGTGGTCATCACTAGCCCATTGGGATAGGTTGCTGCAGTAACAGCCGAGGGGTCAGTAACTACGAAGCAAAGGTCGGCTGTACACAAACCCCAGCAGATATACCCCTGGTGCTCTAACAGCAGCCTGAGCTCTGCGTCTGTCACTCCTGGTATGATGTGTGTTGCAAATGAGAAAAGTATTTAGTACAAATTTGTGGCTTGACCCAGCAGCGTCTAAAAGGAACAAGATTTGTTGTATATTTTTCTTTTTTTTTTTTTTTAAATGTATAGTTAGTTTGCCTCCCTTTAGTCCAGTTTTCCATTTTTATTTCTAAAATGTTTCTTTTCACATCTAGTTGTGGTTAACTGTAATATTCTTGATCCACAGCTGTAGAAATGCAACTGGAGTTGCATTTCAAACCAAACTTTGAAACATATTTGTGTTGGCGGCCCGATTAAAGCTGAATAGTTTGTCTAATTAAAGCAGATATGCAAAAGGATATATAGATATTCAGTGTTAGATATGTATAATTTGCCCCCCCCTTAGCCCAGTGCACGCATTCCACTATGAAATTTAAATTCCAAGCCAATGACACCAATCTGTTCAGCCTGTCAGTGGCATTCACTGTGCTGTCAATACTGAGCAGGCATTGCAAGTATGTTTATATTCTCCATGTGTAATAGGCAGGGCCCAAATCATGAACTCTCCAATCACTGTGACCAATAAAAGTTGATTAAGTCAAATTGACCTGGTGCATGTATTTAAGAGGACCCAGTATAAAAGCAGGAAAGCACTGCCTTCATTCATTTGGGCAATATCGCTAAAATTAGAAATGTCCTGTCTAAAATTGTTGTTGCATTTATTACTTCTATTTTAATTCATTATTATGAGGTTGCTCTGAAAAGCCTTCAGTTGAACCTGAATTCTGCAGCGAGAGTTCTGGGACTACAAAGAATTGCTGTATTTCTCCCTTATTAGCTTAATTTCACTGGTTCCCTGTTGAATTCAGAATTGAATTCAAAAATCTTCTCGCATACAAAATCTTGAATAATCGGGCCCTGACATATCGTGCAGACCTCATAGTACCGTATTATCCTAACAGAGCACTTTGCTTTCAAATTGCATGCTTACTTTTGGTTTCTAGCATTTTCAAAAGTAGAATGTGATGCAGACTCTTTCAGACACCTCTACTGTGGAACGAAGTCTGAGTTTGGTTTCGAGAGACAGACGCTCTCTCCACTTTTTTTTGATGAAGCTTATAGTCGCTGCTGGATCGGGTGATCCTGGGCCATTAGTTATGCTGCAATAGGTCTGGGCTGCTGGGGGCTTCCCATGATGCACTGAGGGTTTAATCTTCACTCATCTCCTTTCACTCCCTGTTAGTTTTTCAACAGTACTGTATGTAGTCATTAGCAAATATTAAAATCTGGTTCTTTCTCCCATAGTATGTTTTTTTTTTCTTCTGTCTCCCTCCCTTTACCCTCAAGCTTCATGGCAGATGGCCCCGCCCCTCCCTGAGCCTGGTTCTGCTTGAAGCTTCTTCCTGTTAAAAGGGAGTTTTTCCTTCCCACTGTTGCAAGGTGCTTGCTCATAGGTAGTCATGTGACTGAGAGTCGTTAGCTTACAATATAAAGCACTTTGGGGCACATGTTGTTGTGCATTGGCACCATATAAATAAAATTTAATTGATTTAGGCAATTCTATTAATAAAGTTGGTTATTTCACTATGGATAGTTTATTTTCCAAACACTCTAGTCAATAAACATGGCTTTTGTTAACTCTATTGTGGGATATTTATGTAAATATTTTTTACTCCAACATTGGAAATTAGTTCCTAACTAGGACAGCTCACAAGTCCTGGACAGGCAGAGGGCAGCTCGGGCAGGGCCTCGCTGCTTCTTTATTCTAGCACTCAAGTGACCCTGCTGTAGTTAGTAAGTAGTGCAGCCCACTGCTTAGACTCACCGGTGAGGGGAAGGCTTAAATATAAGGAGAAGGTCAAGCTAAATAAAGTTTGTTTTGCCCTTGTGTCTATAGGATATGGATTTATCTACAGCTCAGCAGAGATCATGAAGATCTTGGCACACATCTAGAAAAAGGTCTTATAGCAGGCAGTTTGTTGCAGTTTAACACTAGCTTGCTGCTACATTTAATCCCTGTAAAAGACTGCATTTTATCTAATGTGTTTTTGTCATATGTATAATATTTTGTAGTAAAACCATATGGGCCTTTTCATTATTGATGAAACGCTAAGTGGGAAAGATTGTTAAAAATAAGAAATTTCCTTTGCTCCTTTTTTTGTCTGTCAACCCAAAACCCAAATAAAAAAAATCTAATTTCTTTCCAAATTGTTAGTTAAGAAAAAAATCTTTAAAATAATTTCTCACTTAGTTAACCTGATGGTGCATGTATGAAGTTGGATTGATCATTTATCTGATTTGAACCAGACAAAGTTCAAGTGACTGTGCATAGTTAAGTCTCCTGTTTAAAGGTTTTAAAAGTGAGAGTGAGTCGCAGGTGTGCTGCACACCATTCATCTCCAGTAGTGCAAACACATTTTTCCTGCTGTGTGTTAAATATGAAAAATATCCCAGTAGGGCTGGGCCATATCATACCGTTCACAGTAATACCAGTATAATGTTGGGCAACGATAAGAAAATGAAATATGGCGATAGAATATGGATAAAACGCGCATGCGCAGTGCCTTTGTTTTCATACATACATGGCGGCGACGCAGAATGAGAAGGGCGAAAGCGGACCGTTGAATGAAACAGATGAACCAGAACTGGTTTGTAAAAATGCTGCAACTTCAGTGGTGGAACTGGTTTGGCTTTCGTCCGTCAGATACACAACAAAGCACTATTTTTGGTAGAGCATGCTAGCGGGCCGTCGTTATTACCGTGTTGTTTGGAAAATATAAACATACTTGCAAACAGTGTCCCTTATAATCCCGTGTGCCTTATGTATGAACTCTGGTCGTGTTTACTGACCTCGAAACGATTTTATGTGCACGGCGCTCGAAAATCTGTCAAATGTTTCAGTACGACTTTGCTAAGCTACGAAGCCACACCGCTTGATGGATTGTCGGAGCGTTACGGCTATCGTAGGCAGGAGCCTCGCGGAGTGATACGTACTGCGCTTCAACATAATGTTACCGTATTGTGTGTGTATAACCTCTTTTTAAGTTTTGTGGATATTATACATGGTTATGCTGAGGATATGTCGTCTGCCCTTTGGTTAAACTGTCAGCAAGGAATTTGCATTTGCACTGTTACATTTTTATATAACTTTAATGCACATAAAAAACAGCTGCTTGTTTAAGTGAAAATACATTGATGTTTTTTTGGAGTTGTAAAGTATTTTGTCTAGTGTCAATTATATCGTCAGTTATATCGTTATCGCAAATTTTCAAATGTGTATCGTGATAAATATTTTTGGTCATATCGCCCTGCTCTATATCCCAGCTGAGTTCATGTCTAAGCATTTTAAAGAAAAGCTTTAACCTCCTAGGACCTGGCATCCACATATGTGGACATCACATTTTGGGTTGTCTAGACCAAAATACTTAATTTTTCTCTACAGGGGCCTGATGTCCACTTACGAGGACATTATACTGCCACTGTTCTATCGAAATTTAAAACAAATGTCCTCATGTGGATCTGATTTACCCCTGAAACAAAATTGAGGTTTAAAAAAAGAAATCTGGTTGTTTTTACATTCGTCAGGTCCCAATCAGCCCAAATAGCAAAGAGAAGTTAAAAATGCATGCCCTGAGTGCAGGTCTTAGGAGGTTAATGCAACAGATGCAACAAGTTCCCAATGATATTTTGCTCATTTTATATAAATTATTTATTTCAGGGATGTAAACCTTTCAAATGAGGCAATCTGATTCTCTTTGTGTGTTAGCTGTAAAGCTGTATGTGTGTCCTAAAAGTCAGAGCAGATGGGCATGTATGGGCTGTCAGCTTGCAGCAGTCACTCCTCTCCTCTGTGATATTTAGTTTTCAAACCATCTTTGTCATCTTTTCTTCAATATTAGTTCATCTCACAACTGCAAAGTAGCGCTCCGCCACTACGTTATTGTCATCATCTTTCAGCCCTGTTGTTGCCTGTGCCTACAAACAGGTAGTGGCCGTGTCATTTAGCGCTCAGTGTTTTCTTTTTCCAGCAAAAAATATGTCCTATCAAATTATGGTGATATCAACACATTTTACCAGTATATAAATTATTCAGTATGAAATGTGCTTTATTTAGGCTCAGTGGAACATTTAACGTTATCTAGGACACCTGATTTTTTTATTTTTTTTTTAAACGGCTTTTTAGAATTTCCGAATGAAACTGCAGCAGCCTTTGCCCATAGGGCAGTGTTGGCAAGTATGCCTTTATAATCTCCAGTGTAATTGATCGGGGTTATCTCGGCTTAGGAATTGGTTAAAATCCGTTCTCTCTGTGTTTTGCTTGAAAAGAAAGTCACACAAGGACTGTAACACAAGTTTAAATAGCTGAGGTTGTGTGTCCGCAGCTTATAATGAGGTTTCTCCAGGTTGTGTAACAAAAGATTGCACAGTGGCACAAGGTCCTTTGAGGTTGCAGGATGGCAAGCATACAGCAGCTTGTTTGCATCAGTGTTATCTAAAGCTCTTGCCTGGTATATTTAAAGTATAGTTAACCTTTTAAGTTATTAACTGTCTTCGACGCCTTACTGTCCCTTTGTAATTTCAGCAACAACGACATATATACAAACTGATTATCACGTTACAAAGTTGCACATAAACGTGGTTAATTTGTTTATGTTAAAGTTGGATGTTGCTCCGAGTGTGAAAAATGAAACCCTTGTCAGCGTCTGAAGCCTACACTTTTCTCTAGTGGCCAGCAGGAATGCAACTTTTTATATTTGCGAAAACAGTTTGCTTCTGTGCGGTCCGTGCCGTGGAGTGGATCTGTTTTTGTGGTTGCCTCAGCTCTGGCCGTGTGAGCACCGGTCAGGCTTTAAGGCCAGGTGTAGGACTAATCTTTTTGAAATGTCTTGCGCTCAGCTCTGCCCTGCCAAGTGGATTGGTGCTGCTTGAGAGGTTTTTCTCAGAAAAAAGGTTGCACATAATTGTTTTATACTTTATTGGGTTAAATGTGTCTAATTGATTTAAAAGATACCCTAATTGTGGAACTTTGAATAGCCCTGCATTCTTGCTGATCTAGAGGAAAAACAAAAAAAGAAGTTGTGTTTTTGATGATTCTAATGGAATGTCCCCTCACAGGCCATTATGCCCTGCGATACCATTCTCCGGCTTCACTCGGAGCAAGCATTAGGATGATTTAAAAACTAAAAAGTAGGTCAATGGGAGCATTATGAAAGGCGGAATGATAGTAGAGATGTGTCCTCTTCTTTTTCTGTCACTTAGACCTCTGTCACACACTATAATACTCCAAACCATCCTATATCACTTACAGTAAAAGAAAAAAAGAAGCAGGGCTCTTTTTAACCCAATAAAACCAGACATCTTGCTGACTCATAGCACCAGCCTTCTTAGGGATGATGCCAAGGATATTATGGAAATGATCCATTAAAGGCCAAGGTTTTTTAGCTGGTTTTATCCAGCTTTCAGGGCAGTCTGACAGTGGGACATTTGATCTCAATTGCAAAGTGACTGCAGTCTGTTTCAAGGGCCTAGTCTGCCTTTTGGTGAGCTGGCCGTTGGGCAATCAGCTGTTCCTATTTCCAGCGACAGTGTTTACAAATGGAAAATGTGTGTTGTTTCGGGAGGGAAATGAGCGCCATTTCAGACAGGCGATGTAAGCAGAAGATTACCTCGGAGCCCAATAGAAACGAATCAGGTATAGATTGATGGCAGCCACGGCTCATTAACAAGGAATGTGTGTGTGTGTGTTTAATTGATGCGCTAATTCTCAGCCACTCAGGAAATGGCCCTTGGGTGGGTCTTCCAAATGGCACACAAATATTTACTATGGACGCAAACACTTTGGTAAGCACATCCACGCGAGCCTGGGCATGTAAGGTAAAGAGTGTCCGATGCTGTGATACAGTGCAGGGATACACAGGCTAGTTTGGCTAGCTGCTCAGCTGGGCTATGAAGTGCTTGGATGACTCATCAGCATGCATGAATTCCTCTATCCTGTCTCTCTCTCAACCCTAAGAACTCTTTGTACTGATGAAGTTAAATTCCGCCCCCGCTCCTCATCCAAGGCCAGATGCAGCCTGAGAAGTTTAGCACTCTGGTCCCATTTTCTGAAATGTCCCCAGCACACTCTGAGTAGGATGTTCCAGCAGGCAACCTGTGCTGCTTAAGTCAAGAAATCTGACTTTCCTGCACTCACATATCGCATTTCCTCTATGCGGGGTGCATCCATGGGTTTGAGCGCGCTCACATGGGGGGTGTGTGCGGGCTATGCATGACTTGTTTGGTCAATGCATCCTAAGAAGTGGGTCAGTATGCCCTAGTTCTCACTGTGTGGGCGTGCGTGTTTCTGTGTATTGCGTTTCAGTGTTATTTTGTCCCGATTGACTTATCTGCAAAAGCATTTTCTTGCTCAGGCTCTCCCGCTGTTCAGTAGCATGTTTATCCTCTTCTTTACCTTTCTCAAGGTGAACACGAGCTTTTTAATTCAACTTTCCTCTCGTGGACTCGTTCGCTTGCGGAAGGCTCGGAGCAACTGCATTTGGTCAGGTAGCTTATGTTTTGTCTTATTTAATCATGTCAGGCCATATTGAATTTACAAATAGCGGTCACGCTGCATGTGTAAGTGAGCTACCCTGTTGAGTATGTGCAGCAGGGCTGGGCTGCAGATTACATGATATAATAGTGTTTAGGCATTGCCTCTCCTTTTAAATTCCTTTAACCTTGACTCCCCTTTAATGCAGGGAGAACACATCTGCCAGGCTGGTGTCAGACATTAGTAATACACACCGCTCAGGCAGCATTGTCACTTTTTATTAACGCCCAGAGCTTTGCATGGACACCAGCTGTTGCATCAAGTGGAAAAGCCTTGGCGGCATGGATGACCTTGACTTTAACTGCCGCTCCTTTGGCTCTTACCCCCGTTTTAATTCTTTTGTTTGGTCTCATACATTTTAAATGGCTTAAGTGGATTACCATTGCTGACGATGAAGGTCGTTTAGAAACTCGCTTTTTTTAAAGATTGGGAAAGGGGAAAAACACTGGATTACCAAGAAGTGTGTTTGTTTGTTCCTGGTGGCGGTGGTGGAGGAAGTGTAATCTGGGGGTTAGGGGAGGTGAGCGAAGCTCACGTTTTAAAACTTAATCCGAGACATCTGCATCGACACGTTCAGTCGACCTTGTGGTGCGACCGAGAGTGCAGTGACCTTTCCTGTTCAGAGTGTCTTTTAAGTACCAGAGGAGTGAAACGGAAAGAAATAAATGAAGAGTCAACCAGCCAAGGGATGATGAAGCCTCACCCCCATCCCCATCATTTGCCCTCCCCCGCGCATGTACGTGGCTGACTGTAGGGGTAAAAATCATTTTAGACCGGTGCCTGCTCTGTCATTGGCTGACATTGTCAAGGATAATGGATAATCACCACAGAAACCATACAGCAGCTCATTGGTGTTGTGGGAGGAGGGGGTGGAGGTCAGGCATTTTGGGTGCCACCACCAATGAGATGACATGTTAACAGATGTGTAAGGTCATTTTCAATGTATACACCAGGGGAGAGCATGTAAAAGTAATGCACGCATTGTGAAAGTGGAGAGGAAGAGGGTCGTGTGCTTTAGGGGCTCAGGATGGAGGACAGCTTTCCCTATATTAAGGTCATTTATTTGTTAACAGAGCTGTGCCACTGAGCAGAACGCATTTTCCCGTGCCCTTGCCGTGGCAGGGCTTTTTGACACCGGCTCTGTCATTAAATGCATCTCGAGAGCCTGAAGGGCCTCGCTTTTGTTTCAAGTAATTTGTGCTTTATGTGATGCAGTGAATGCAGCAGCTTTGGACCTCTTGTATATATACTGATATAGTGCAGTGTCAGTGTGTCCCCATGCTACCTTGTCTGCTCTGTATAGAAGTGTCTTTGGGCAAAAACATAGACAAGGTCAACTGTAATTCCAAAGGTTCATTGCCAGTAGCAGAGATTAACAGAATTCCCTGTGTTAAAACTGTCAGTGCTCTTTTTTTTGTTTCCCTTTCTCTCACTAACTGTGGGGCTGACTCCCAGCATATTAGTAATGCTGCCAGGCTGTGTGGAAGGTAAAGATGCGTACATGTTTACTGTGCCCATCAAACGTGTCTTTACAGGCCGTTCTATTATGATTGTGCTAAGCAGGCTGGCAGGAAAATAGTCTAATCCTGAGCATCTAAGATTAGCATGACAACAGACGTCAGATGGCCCAGTGTGACCAGGTTGGCTTTTGTTGTTGTCAGATTTAGGTCACCAGCTTAAAGATGGCCTTGAACTGTAACTGACGCTGATGGGCCAGTCTCAGTTAACTTATTCACTTCGAGGGAGTGCACCACAAAGAGTCTAATCAACCTATTCTAGACCTTTGGTATGAAAAGGTCTTTTTAAATTGCCAAGCTGATTGTTTTCCTACTGCTGCTCAGACTGATTATCTTAAATCCAGCGTCTAATCCCAGCTCACTTCCAAGGTGGCATTAAAAGTGCCACCTTGTTGCCCTTACTGTCATGACAACCTGTGGACCTTGGCCCCAAGGATGGATTTCAGGCTGATTAGAAGCCTGCCACCTTGTTGTTTCTGGCCCTCGCTGTTGCCCTCTATGTGAAATATTCAGCCCGGTGACTGTGTGGTGGGTTGCCATGGCCTTTCGTCATAATCACTGGCTGCTGTCCTGTCGTGTGACCCGCTATGTCGGTCCGCTCAGCGGACACCAAAGGTGAGGACGGCATCGGGAAAGGACACGGACAGCAGCTGAGGCGAGGTGGAAACTCTGTATTAATTAACCTTTACGGGATGCGGCCAGGACTGTCGGCGGTGCCCTGTATCCACGGAAACCACGCTGACAGGGTTCAGAGCAGAGGTCTCCCAGAGCAGCACTGCTGACAGTGTCATGGCAACTGGCACAATGTTCACCCCAGTGTCACTGGCTCTGCCCTCCTGACAGTGGTGTGGTGTGATAGGTGCACCTGAACCTTAAGCAACCCCTCCCAATAATATAGACGTGCTCGACAGTTAAGTGCACCTTGTCTGTTATATCCTTGATGCAGCTCTGCTCTGTTTATGTGCGGTGCACTGTAAACCTCCCAAAATGTGCAGAATATTTAGAATAGTAAGAGTTGAGCGTACTATTATAAAGCTGAATTTTATAAGTGGATAAGTGGAAATGTTTTCGGAATGTAAATGTTGTCTCATAGTTCATATGTCTTATTTGGTCTCTCTTTTTTATTCGTTTAATTGTTAAAAAGTAGTGTAGCACTGTAATTCTGTTACTTTAGGTATGCATGAGCAATGTAACTCATTACATGCTACAATCAAAGGGAATTAAATGACAATTACTTTGCAGAAGAAGAATGATTCTCCGCTCTTGTTCTGCATGTAAAAGATACTGAAATTCACTACAAATATTTTTTTTTCACACTGAAAAGAGTGAACAATTGTTAGCAATGATGGGAAGTGACGCTGCAAACTGCTTCACTCGTGGCTCCACAGCTAAAACACAACCTGAGCAGTTTACAGTAGATTTAAAAGAAAAAACCATGGCTAAATGCACAAAATTAATAAAGACGTACAACTATAAAATGTGCTATAGGGAGAAAATGTCGCACAAACTCACAATACCTAAGGAAGGAGAATTTGCAGGAAAAAACAAGTTCACAGTGCTTAGTGTGTGAACCTTTGAGTTTATTTGGGTAACACTGTGGCGTGGTGGTTAGCACTGTTGCCTCCCAGCAAAACGGTTCCAAGGTTTCCTGCCTTTCTGTGTGGAGCTGTGCATGTTCTCCCCGTGTTTGCGCAGGTTCTCTTCGGGTACTCAGGCTTCCTCCCACTGTCCAAAGACATGCAGTTAGTGGGGTTAGATCAACTGGTGATTCTAAATTGCCCCTAGGTGTGAATGTGAGTGTGAATGGTTGTCTGTCTTTCTGCTAGCCCTGTGGCAGACCTGTCTGTACCCTGCCTCTTGCCCCCTGACAGCAGGGACCCTGATTTGGAGAAGTAAATAGATGGATTATTTGTAGCTCAAAGCACTCCTCCCATAAATCAAGTTACTTCTGGTTTTGCACTTCTGATTAAAGGAAAAAGAATCGGGGTCAAAAACGCGAAGCCCAGCTGGCCAGGTGTTAATAAAGATAACGCAGCAGTAAGATTATACATGCGTCTATATGTGCCTCCGTGCACACATTCGTTTCTGTGTCTAGGCATGAACGCTTAAAGGCTTACTAGTGTGCATGTGACACGGGGAGCGGGTGGGTGGCTCATGCTTTATGTAGTCCAAGGTTTGTGTCGTGTGCGATGCTGCTCAAGTGCATAAGGAGCAGGGGGCGGTGGGGGTGGTGGTGGTGGGGATAATCCACTGAAATGACAAGCTGCATAAGGAATTATTCACAGCTCTCACAAGGCCCTTTGCTTTTGAAAGACATTGCTGCGAGGGGCTTACTGCTCGAGACCTGAATGTTTTCAAGGTAGTGGGCCTGAATTTTCAATTTGGATCCAATCAGGCCTAATCTACATTTGTCGTCTGTTCGGTGGCTGTGAGGGGAGAGTGCAGAGAGGAGAAGGAGCCGTGTGCAGTCAATCTGAAATGTTGCTAAGTAACAGAGACGGCAGACAAGGTGGTGAAATGAATGTGATATAGTGCTGTGTAAATCCCTGCTTCTCACACAGTTTCTCCCCTTTTCTCTTTTTTCTCCCCCCCACTCCACCCAACCTTCTCGTCCTCCCTCTTTTCTGTCTCTCGCTCACTGCCATAGGTCCCCCCCATGTGAGATCTGCAAAGCTGAAAGGCGCCGCTGACAGAACCACAGCCAGGCCATAGGACAGACATCCCAAACATCCACAGCCACGGAATGTGTCAACATCTTTGTGGTGAAATCCCGCTGACTCCTCAGTTGCTTTTCACATAAGCCTCGAGCTGGGCCTTCTGGGATCCTGCGGCATTTAAAGGCATACAACAATGCCTGGGAGGCCTACCTGCCCCGGATTGTCTCCAGCCATGATTGCTGTTTTAACACAGTGGTGACTGTGCCCACTACAGAGAGGATCACATCCATCTAGTGCATCCACCCCTCCCCTCTGCTGTACACTGACTCGGTGAAATAGCCTGCCCGCTTTTTGGTATTTAGGAAGTACATGCCACTGTCAACCAGATGACCTAGTGGACATATTTCCCAGTAAGAAGTGCTGAGCCATACGAGGGGATCCTAGTATTGAACATGACTCATGGGGAGGAGCCTGGCCCTGAGACACACAAGGATTCAGCTGTTCTAACTTATCTGGAAGGTTTACTGATGCATCCAGTGGTGGCCGGGCCTGGGGCCACGGCAAGTGGGAGGTCTGAGGCTGCCCACAGCAATCAGGAGCAGGGTGATAAGGTGGGTGGGCCCTTCCAACTGCCCAACCATGGACCCACAGCTCCCAAGGGTGGAACCAATGGGCCCACTCTGGGTTCTTCTCAGCACCTCAAGAAAGCCCGCTTACTGCGCTCGGGAGCTTGGAATGATCCAGGGAACCAGCGAATGAGCTCACCCCCAGCGGAGCTGAATGGCCAAGTGGGAGGGATGCAGAATGGAGCACTAGAGGGATCTCCTCATGCTGGAGAGAGCACCCTGCTTGCGTCACTGCTTCAGTCATTTAGCTCACGACTTCAGAGTGTGGCGATGTCTCAGCACTCTAATAAACCCCCGAGTGAGTGTTCGTCTCCATCCAAGGCGCCACCTGCAGACAAAGAGCCACTACCTGTGTACGGGACAGCCTCAAGCCGCTTAAAGGGCCTGATGAGAAAGAGCAAACTTCAGAATCATAGCAACACACCTTACAGTCGTCGTGGACACAGCCAGGACAGACCCCCAGAATCACCTCGCTCAGCACACAGTGCCACGCCTCCTGCTGCTCCTACAGCTGCAGATTCAGTTTCCTGTGCAGAGCGACTGAAGGCCGTGGCTAACATAGTGAAAATCCGCTCTAGTCCGGCGCCTTCACCTAAGCCCAGTGTCGCCTGCAGTCAGCTGGCCCTGCTGCTGTCCAGCGAAGCCCATCTCCAGCAGTATTCCAGGGAGCATGCACTCAAAGCACAGCTCTCTGGAAGATCAGCCAGCGAAAGACTAGCTGCCATGGCAAACCAGCAGCACAACCAGGACAAAAGGCCACCCAGTCTGCCCGGAGCTCCAGACACGCTAAGCTCCTTAACAACCCAAAATGGAATGACAACAACCACCACAGTAACGACAACACTCCCTCGAATGGCCCTGTCAAATCCACAGAGCCCCTCTTTGCTGCGTGGCCACAGCCAAAGCTCCCCACCCACTCCCCCACGTGCTCCAAGCCACACTCACAGCCAGCCATCTCGGGAGAAACGAGGCTTTGACTCGCGTCCAACCCGCCCACCCCAGACATGCAGTAGCTTGCTGCTGCTGCTGCTGAACAATCACAACAACCAGAAGCAGCTGACCAAGAATGGGCATTTGGAGGACAGCTGTGGCATTCTGCCACCAAGTGGCTCCTCTTCAGTCACCTCAGACAGCGAATGCTCCACCCAGGAGCGGAGCCTGACCAAGGACAGCAGCGATGCCGAGAGCTCCTACTCGAGTTGCTCTCCCATTGACCTCTCCATGAGAAGTCGTGTCAATATGCAAGATGGAGGGCTCAAAACTACAGTTCCCTCTTCCTCCGCCTCTTTCACCTCTACCCTCTCTACTTCCGCCCCAGGTGCATTCTCTCCTCAAGGTTCTGCTCAGCCCCCCACCACAACTTTATCTCCATCTTCTACTGTTGTCTCCTCTGTTTCCACCTCTATTTCTTCCTCTTCCTGTATCTCTACCTCTTCCCTGGACAAACTAACAGAATCTTTAATAAACAAGTGGAAGCCAGAGCCATCAGGATCAAAGGTGTCCAAGGGCAAGGACCCTGAAATGAGCCCAGACCGAAAGTCCCACCCTAAAGTCACACTCATGCAGCTTCTTCTTGAGCGCAGAAATAATGAGATGGTTAAGAAAAATGTTGGTAACCAAGATTCACCTCTTGATGTAACTGTAGCCACCATGTCTCGAAACCAGCCAAAAGGACTGGTATCTTGGGAAGAGGCGAGGACAAAAAGCCCCATAGATAGGTCTGTAGCTCCAGCTCAGCCCCTCTACTCACTTGGCCGTGACCCAAGCGGTGCTCTGTCCCCATATTCCTACCCTTCCCCCAACGTCCAATCCAGCCCACTGGATTTGTGTAAATCTAAAACCTTCCCTGCTGAGAAGGCCTCAGAGCCCGCCTTCAGTGCTAGTAAACTGTTACAGAATCTGGCTCAGTGTGGGACAGCTTCCTCCCCACCCACCCCCTCTGGTAAAGGGCTGGGCCAGGAGCACGATGCCAGCAGGCCCCTTGCCCTTTTGGAAAGACTCAATGCTCCAATCGGCAGGACCACCACCACCACTCCACTCTCTGATGGAGCTTCAGGTAGTGGCACACCCTTCAGTAGGAAGGAAGCTTCTCCTCCTTCATCACAGATTGAGAACCTTCTGGAAAGGCGCACCGTGCTGCAGCTCCTTCTAGGAACAAGCTCAGCTACAGCGACTGTGAGCCGCAAAGACAGGCCTAGTGGCAGTGGCAGGAGGAGTGTGGAGGCAGCGGGGGGATGCAGTGAGAAGAACCCTGGTGCTCACGTCACCTGCGACAGCTCCAATGGCCCCCCTCTGGATGTAAAGGTCAAATCGGAGCTCATGGAGGACGTGGGACCATCCTCTGCCATGTCTGAGGACGTGATTGGCAGAAAGAGGCTGAGTTGCTATGAGAAGAATAGCCTCGTCTCAGATTCCCAGCAGGACTTAAAGGCTGAACCCCGGCCTGCAGAGGTTATAGCAAAATATGGCCTCCTCAGCCAGTTGCTTAAACAACAGACTGCTACCTACTATACCAGTGCTGCTATGCAGGCTGACACACAGCTCAGACAGGTTAAAGAGGAACAGAGGGAGTATCCGAGCCCAAGCCCTAAGAAGAGGCGGCTCTGTTCAGATCGGACTGATAATTTGAGTAACATCAGCTCTCCAAGAGCAGTGGACAGTGGTGACACAAATATTTTTGCCTCCTCTGTTGTTCCGGTAGAGCCTGAGCAGCAGAGGACTCTAAAGGAAGAAGAGGTTCCTCCAAAGAGCCCACCGAGTGAAACCCTTACACGAGAGAGCCGGGGCTTCAATGTGCTCAAACAGCTGCTGCTCTCCGACAACTGCCTAAAGGAGCTGTCCCAGCAGCCCCGGGGGGCGCCCAGTCCTTCCGTCCTCCAGACCAACGGCAAGGCCAACGGTAGCATTCTCACTCAGCCTGCCCAAAATCACAGCTTCCTCCAACTGCCCAGCTGGCATCCCCACGGTTCCCTCAACTCAGGGTTTCCAAGTAATCTCAGACCACTACCCACCCCTCCTCCAGGTGACAGTTCTCTGCGCTCCCCTTGGAGTCGCCACCCGTCCCCGTGGCCCATCACTCAAAAACGGGAGACGCCTACTTTAGTCAAACAGGAGCCTGAGAGCCCTGTGCGGTGGAGTAGTCAAGAGAACGAAGAGGAGGACGAGGGTTGTGACTCAAACCCAGACTCTCCACGGCTCTCGCGGTCCAACCCCATCCTATATTACATGCTGCAGAAGGGCAGCATCCAGCTAAGGAAGGAGGGGAGAGATCAGGCAGAGGGAGCCCATTCTGTGGTCAGAGTTAAAGAAGAGCCTATCAGTGACATGCATGCCTATGAACGCAGCCTGAGCTCTACCCCTCAATCACCCGCCCACAACGACAAGCACAGCCATGAGAGCCAGGGGCTGAGCCAGTCGTCTGAGTAGAATTTGTATCAACTGCAGAAAAATAGAAATGGAAAGAAATTCACTGACTCTGTTTGTTTTTCATTTTTTGAATGACTTGCCAAATTGGTCTGATGAGACAAATGACAAAGAATGCAAATTGAATGATTTTTTTTTTTTTCAGGTGGCATAGAGCAAATTCAGATGCACTTCTGCATCAATTTTTAAATAGTGAGGTCATGGAACGGTACAAAACAGCTGTATCTTAGCAGAATGCCACAAAAGCCAAAACTGTGCATCAGTCACAGATCAAACCTTCCCATCACTGATTGTCATGCACTACATTTTGTACTACAATGTTAATTACGGAGCCCTCCTTTATTATTGTTTTTTTTTTTTTACACTTTCTTACTAATTGAACTGTACACATATCACTACTCCAAGTCCTCCTGTTGCCTGCCATAAAACATTTAGAAAGAACATTTCAAGCAACATCCATTATTGATGACTCTAAAAATGTTAGTGCTCAGTTCAGTGGACATTTATTTATTTTCTCCATCAGAACATTTCCAGATAGACAGAGACCCATCAATTTTAGATAAGATTCCAAATAGTCACGGCGGTCTATTACAACAGTGTCCGTGCTAAAGTCATTCAGAGGACCTTAAAAACGGCATTCGGCGAAGATCCCGCCGCGACGAATGCTTTGTTCCTCGGGATTCACGGTGTGGCACAATTACCAGTGGAGAAGGAATATATCGTTGCCGCTTTAAACGGTCACAACTCATTGTTTTCGCTTTTATTTGAAGTGCGTGTTTCGAGGCCAATATTCGACAGTGCAAATTCAGGGCACTATGTTTGCAGATTGAGCCGTTTGGAGCAGATGGGTCAACAGAGCGAGCGCGGCTCTTACAGTTGAGCAACTGCGTGTAAGCAGGTTTCTAGAGCAACAGTTAAAAAGGCAGTGTGTGAGAAACTTATCTTGCGACCCTGGTTAAACCCAAGGCACTTTTCTTCATGCACACAGAAACTTTTGAGTGTGACGCACATGGCTTTTTCCTTTTCATTTCACTTAAAAGGAGTACCCAGACTTTGCACTATCGAGTCCTTGGAGTCCTTTTCAGAATCATTTAATGGCATGTGATAATAAAAAAGAAAAAACAGTCAGTATTGTTATCTGTTGAGAATTTGACAGTTTGTGATTTTTTTTCCCTTTATTTCTTCACTATTGTGGTTTATAGATTTTTTTATTGTTATTATTATTTGTTTGTGGCAGTCTCTTATCTCATAAAATGTCAAAAGAATTGCATGATAATAAAGAGAAGACCACAGGTACATCTTTGTTTTGAAAGCAGCTGGATGTATGTACCTGCCCCCAGCAATCACCAAGACCTTTTGGTGTCTTGAGGGATATCTGGTTGATCTAGCTCCTTATTTTTGGATCGTACTGTACTCTTTTCAGTTGATCTCACATACTGCTTTATCGATTTTAGTCTCGTGATCTTTTTACTACATATGAAGTATGTCTCTTCAATTATTAATACATTTTCACAATGGTTAAATATATTTGTGTAAATAGTACTTTCAGTATGAAAGATGACTATTTTGTAATGTTTAAGAAAAGATATTACCCTAGTTTTTAATGCCCTGATATGTAAATATGAATTATATGCGTACAAGTGTACATACAAAGGCCGAGGATGCTATGCCCATCGTTTTCCTTTTTTCTTTTTTTCTTTTGGTTGGTTTGTTCTCTGCATGTGTCTCTATGTGGTAAATGATAATCTATCCTGCGCTGTGTTGTGTAATAATGTCTGACTTTCCTCACTGCTGCCTGTTGCATGCAGACGCATGGGAACTACCTGTGTATCCCTACTGGTGATGGGGGAAAATGTCAAGTCTTAAAATAGGTCTTTTATATCACAGAGAGAGAGAGGCTGGTTTAGAATATGAACAGTCCCTAAATAACCACAGACTGTTGAGCAAGTTGATTTAAAAAAAAAAAAATGTGTGGAAAAATAAATGTGCATTGAATATTTTTGTGATTATTCTTTTCTGTTACTGGTTAACAAAGCTCTGTGGAAGAGTTTGGGGGGATGTAGGTGGGGGATTGACGTACAATCATAGATCTGCATTGTGCATCTAAGAAATACATTTGTAGCAGCAAATATATATATAAATATATATATTAAAAAAAGGATGTTTCATTTTTTTCATGTGAAGACCTGAAACATTATTTCATTTTTTTATGTTTTCATTTTTGGTGTTCATTTGCACTGATATCTGAAAAATAAAGGACTAAAATGCATGACCTAGTATGACTGTGTTCCTCTCTTTCCAGTTTAGCAGCCAGCAGTGTGCTGGGACAAATGTCGGGACAGTGTTTGCTCATTTGTAGCGCCCCTCTTCTTTTAACAAAGTCAAATAGTGAATGTGTAGAAGCTGAACTTTAGATGGAGGCGTGCTGTCCTATACTGTTCCAGACCATCAACAGTGCTGTGTCTTTTTTTCCATGATGCACAAAATGTTTTTAGTTTCAGGGCAGGCCAGTTCACCTGTAATCTTCTACTATGTTGCTGGTGGAATTGTGTATCTGAAAAATGCAAGGCCTTTTCATTGAGCCTCATTTACTAAGCTTACATTGTGATTTATTAATATTTTCATACCTGGATTTTTCGTACTTTAGAAACAACTTTAAAAGTCTCTCTGACCATGTATACAAACAAATGATAGCCTGGTTGCCTTTAAATTTGAATACTACTACTACAGCTACTAATAATAACACTACAATGGAAAAAAAGAATGTATGTAAATGACATTTAACATTAGCAGCTTCAAATAGCACTCTTCTAGTGGGTTCTGCTGAAAAGCATTTTGAAACTACAGTGGGGCAAAAAAGTATTTAGTCAGCCACCGATTGTGCAAGTTCCCCCACTTAAAATGATGACAGAGGTCAGTAATTTGCACCAGAGGTACACTTCAACTGTGAGAGACAGAATGTGAAAAAAAAATCCATGAATTCACATGGTAGGATTTGTAAAGAATTTATCCGTAAATCAGGGTGGAAAATAAGTATTTGGTCACCTCAAACATGGAAAATCTTTGGCTCTCACAGACCTGTAACGTCTTCTGTAAGACGCTTTTCTGTCCCCCACTCGTTACCTGTATGAATGGCACCTGTTTGAACTCATCGTCTGTATAAAAGACACCTGTCCACAGCCTCAAACAGTCAGACTCCAAACTCCGCCATGGCCAAGACCAAAGAGCTCTCGAAGGACACCAGGAAAAGTATTGTAGACCTGCACCAGACTGGGAAGAGTGAATCTACAATAGGCAAGCAGCTTGGTGTGAAAAAATCAACTGTGGGAGCAATCATCAGAAGATGGAAGACATACAAGACCACTGATAATCTCCCACGATCTGGGGCTCCACGCAAGATCTCATCCCGTGGGGTCAAAATGATCATGAGAACGGTGAGCAAAGATCCCAGAACCAAACGGGGGGACCTGGTGAATGACCTGCAGAGAGCTGGGACCAAAGTAACAAAGGTGACCATCAGTAACACACTACAACGGCAGGGAATCAAATCCCGCAGTGCCAGACGTGTTCCGCTGCTGAAGCCAGTGCATGTCCAGGCCCGTCTGAAGTTTGCCAGAGAGCACATGGATGATACAGCAGAGGATTGGGAGAATGTCATGTGGTCAGATGAAACCAAAGTAGAACTTTTTGGTATAAACTCAACTCGTCGTGTTTGGAGGACGAAGAATACTGAGTTGCATCCCAAGAACACCATACCTACTGTGAAGCATGGGGGTGGAAACATCATGCTATGGGGCTGTTTTTCTGCCAAGGGGACAGGACGACTGATCCGTGTTAAGGACAGAATGAATGGGGCCATGTATCGTGAGATTTTGAGCCAAAACCTCCTTCCATCAGTGAGAACTTTGAAGATGAAACGAGGCTGGGTCTTCCAACATGACAATGATCCAAAACACACCGCCCGGGCAACAAAGGAGTGGCTCCGTAAGAAGCATTTGAAAGTCCTGGAGTGGCCTAGCCAGTCTCCAGACCTCAACCCCATAGAAAATCTGTGGCGGGAGTTGAAAGTCCGTGTTGCTCGGCGACAGCCCCAAAACATCACTGCTCTCGAGAAGATCTGCATGGAGGAATGGGCCAAAATACCAGCTACTATGTGTGCAAACCTGGTAAAGACCTATAGTAAACGTTTGACCTCTGTTATTGCCAACTAAGGTTATGTTACAAAGTATTGAGTTGTATTTTTGTTATTGACCAAATACTTATTTTCCACCCTACTTTACGAATAAATTCTTTACAAATCCTACCATGTGAATTCATGGATTTTTTTTCACATTCTGTCTCTCACAGTTGAAGTGTACCTCTGGTGCAAATTACTGACCTCTGTCATCATTTTAGGTGGGGGAACTTGCACAATCGGTGGCTGACTAAATACTTTTTTGCCCCACTGTACATGCTACATTAGCATACACAGACTGATGCTACGAATGCACTGCAAACACTTTAGTCTCCCTCACAGCCACAGTCAGTTGAGAATTACCCCAACATGCATGTTTTTGCACAGGGAGAACATGTAAACTGTACAGACAGGGTCAGACCAGGCCATGTATTTAATAAGGCATTCCAGGATCATAAAAAATGACATTTTTAGCCAAAATTAGACACAACCACATCTTTTTAAGGCTGCAACAGGCCGATTAGATTTAGCCCAGATGTTGCTTCATTGACATGATCAGCTTAGTTGTTGTGAGCAGTCACTTTAACACAACCAAAGCAACCAGCAGTGAAACTGAACAACTACTGCACCCCAATATCAGAGTAAGGTTTAACATTAAAGCACATTATTATTTAAAGAAAATGACATCAAAGCCAAACAGCGCTGCGTGCAATCAAAGAGTCCGGTCTATTAAAAGAGTGAGAGGATGTCCTGTATTTGCCCCTAAACCCCTGCTTCTGAGTTGGCTGCTGTTCACTGTGTTGCCGAGTCTTTAACAAAGGCAGGAAAGACACTGAAAGAAGGGAGGACACGTGAAGGTCACCAGATGCACACCGAGTGCCCAAGGATGTGCCCTACACAAATGGAACGTATATCTTTGATTTAGAGCCTACAATAGATTTCTTTGTGCGGTCGTTACAAAACCTTAATTCTTGTGTCCCATCTGAAAAATTATCCATTTAGCGATAGTTTTCTCGACTTGAGAAAAAACAGCCTGTAGCGTGAGATTTCCTAAAGGTGAGGACAAGTTCAAGCTAAACTTCCCCTGCACCGTCTGAATATGAAGTCCAGCGAGTGAACAGACAGCTTTTTGTCTGCAGTGCACTTTTGAAATTGCAGCACAGTTCCTCAGCCCTGACTTCCCTTTTATTTAATCCTCCCCATGACTGACTGCACTCTCTTTAAACTCCCAGTAACCTTTCCCCTCAGTGAACTTCTCCATTTCAAGATTCTTATCAAGGCTGAACTACCAGTAACCTCTCGATTTCCTCTGATTGCCGGAGCAGCGGCAAGCTTAAAGTAGGCGGCTGCGAGTTTAAGCTGAGGTCAAGGTGTAAAACTTGACAATCGACTGTTTGTCTGTGGCTTCGCTCTTTGATTTCCTGACCTCAGCATGAGGCCAAAAGGATGTAAACGCTGCACATAAGGCCGCCAGCAACTCAACTGCAGACCGAGCACTCGGAAGTCCCACGACAGACGTTTTCATAGTTACGAGATGTCCAGAAATGATTTCCTGGCATTGCAGATGCTTAGTCTCTGACAAACAACTTAATGACTGCACTTAACGTGCTGGGCCAAGGGTTTATCTGCATGGGAACTTGTTCGAAACAGCAAGCCTGACGACTTTAGTGTAAATGAGATGCTTTCCTCTTTATGTGCTTTGTTTATTCACATGGAGGCCATACAGAGCTAACACTTGTCACCAGTCGTCTTAGTGATGGGTGTGATAAATCCGCTCCCAGATGTTTCATCGCCCTTTTCTTAGCGAAGCCTTTGAACTTTGAGCATGTGATTTGACCTCAAATGTTATGTAAACATACGCGTGCGCACACACACACACACACTCTGTCACACATACGATCTAATTAGCATTTTATGGGTCTCATGTCCCATTTGGAGTGTCATTAAAGTAGAATATATAAATAAAAGGCTGATATGCCTCACAGATACCAGTCCAACTGTTTCTGTACTTTGCCTTGAGGTGATGCTTCTCCAGCGGCTGGATGAGCAGAGCCACAAGTCAGTATTCAAAAGGATTGAAGCGAAACACCTGGGGAAACTCATGCACTAAGGAAAAAAAGGTCCCAACGCTTGATTTCACAACCTTATACTAGCCCTCCCTCCCCGAGGCTTTTGAAGATGTACCTCTTTGTGAAGTCTTTCCCTTAACCCCCCTCCAGGGTCATGACCTCTTGCCTCACCTCCCTCGACCTGACCTGGCTGATCCTGTTTCCCGGGACAGGATCAACTGTTGGCCCCACAGCTGTAGCTCCCCCTCCCCTCTCTTCCTACCCCCCCCCCCCCCCCCCCCGACACCTCCTCTGCACACATATGCACTCAAACCACAAACCACATCTCCCTGCTTCCGCTCCCCAGCAATACACTCAGGCCACTCTCGCAATCTCTCATGTAAATATGACAAGTGGCGGCATGGCTCAAGCCCTTTCTTTTCTTTTGAGCTCGATAGCCTCTTGACCCTCACTGTTTCCCATGGCCTCCCAGTCCTCATACATGATGTGGTAATTATTCACGAATGACTAATAGCCCAAATGTGCAGAGAGGCTGCAGAGAGGGTGAACACTGCAAGTGAAAATACAGCAGCTCTGATCAGCGATGGCAGTTTTATAAAGCTTCCTTACTTATGTCCATGTGCAGGCCTGTAAACAGGCCCGATGTAATATTCATGATGAGTGAGAGTCCCTGTAGTCCACAGAGCAGGCTGTCAGCTTGAGGGATCTTGGCTGACACTAAAAGAACATGGATGGTATTTGCCATGTCAGATAAGCACAAGGGTAAATGTTTTACAAACTGGCCAGGGAGAGCTAGCAGTGTCAGTCTCCTGTCTGCCGGCGTCTTGTATTGCTTCTGATCATCTCAGAAAGTTTCTCCTTTCAAAGAAGTTCTCGCTTACACATCCTGAGGTATTCGATTAGTAATGACGGGAGCGAGCATTCCTGTTTTCATAGGCGATTAAGCTCACGCTTGATCTGAATCTTAATTTTCTCCGTTTGAAATCGAGTGACAGCAAACAATGAACTGCCATCTCTTTATTTTCCACCTCTCTCATGTGAACGATGTCATCTTCGAGAAACGTTTTTACCGCTAATTTCCTGTATGAATCGTGACACTGTGGTTGATCTGCAGGGTCATGAACTTTTCAAGTAAACATCTCTCAAAATCCCCGGTACAGTGAGAAAGGGCAGTTTAGTGTCAACCAGTCTGGCTAAGACCAGCTTGGGATGTGAACTTTGTGCAGACTTAGGATGAAGCCTGCCAAACTTAACTCTGTTGAATTAGCTTTCTAATATTCAACTCAGTGTGAAGTCATAAAGGGAAAAAAACAGAATGAAGCTGTATCTGGCAGTCAGAGGGGATTTGGTTGCATTTCAGAAAGTGAAGATGTTATGTTAAGAGCACTTATTAGTTTGACAGCATGATACAATATTTAGAAGGGAAGACGATCCATAAGACACGGGGAGGAACACCAGTTTACCTTTATATGGGAATATAATAGCTCCAGATTATAAATGCTGCCCCTGTACTCGTGTGGCATGCCTCATATTTTAATCATTAGCTTGTTTGTTTAGTGTTGAGTTTTTTCAGCCTGCCAGCAGCAGGAGTTTATGGACGACAAAGTCTTGATGTTGCTATGAAATTTTGCACAGATGTCTATGTTTCACAGGAGATTAATCTTATCGACTGTGAGGAACTTTAACTATAGGGCCACTAACAGAAACTGAATTTTTTCTCTTTTGCATTTAAATATGACATTTTACGTCATGGTAACCAGGTTATATATGATCTTGACAATCCCACGACTCTTCATTCATCACTGTGGTTCTCAAACTGGGCCCCACAGCAACTGCAGATGGAGCATAGATGCCCATTTTTGTAGGACAAATGAATCTTGATTTTTCTTTATTGTCAATAACTTACTTTATTTAGGAAAATCTTGCTGTGTAGCTTCAAGCTGGGTGTTTTTGCCATGTTACTGTTTAAAGGCTGGATGAGTGAGGCGTAGAGCTAACAAAGGAACTGGGGGACACAGTCTAGAAACTTGCAGTTACAAGGTAAGGCATACATGTCCTTAATTTATCTTAATTTACAATATTAAGATCATGTTTTAAATAAAACTTGAAGCTAGTAAATGAAACTATAAACCAATTAGGAAAGCATTTACTGAAGAGGGAGCCCAAGGGTCATGTTCCAACAGACTCTCATTCACAAAGGTCATCCCTTTCTGGTCATTAGAAGTCAAGTTCAAGGCAGTGCCTCACTGGCAGCAGGTATTCATCTTTTTAACAGATCAGATGTGACTGATGAAATTTGGGGGACAGATTTACGAACACATTACGCCAGCACACACTGGGTTTTGGTGTAAAAAAAAACAAAAACAAAAGAAAAAAAACCCCCCAGAATATTTAAAGTGCATAAACTGATTTTCTAATGTTTTCTAATGTTTGCAAGATGCAATTTACAGCCAGCTGGACTTTTTCTTTGTATGAAATAGAAATGAAATGACTGTGCTTCAGAAAATAGCACAACTTAAGTGAATCACCTCTAAAACTAACCACACCTATCAGCACGCAGACACTATGTTGCCACGTTTGTTCAATCTGGAGTTCTGAATTTCTGAAGCTGCATTTATGTGCTTTAGGTCAGCAGTCCCCAACCTTATGCCACGGACCGGTTTATGACTGACAATATTTTCACAACCTTTAAGGTGTCGTGGATTATATATTATAAAAATAATAACGTTAAAAACCGATAAAAACCCTGAGAACCATCAATTTCACACCTGAGCCTCAACTCTCGCAGCCCGGTACCAAACAACTCACGGACCGGTAATGGTCCGGGGCCCAGGGGTTGGATACCGCTGCTTTAGATGGAAAGAAAATGGGGTCATCATAAAGAGTGTGATTAATTGTATTGTTCAGAACTGTTGTATGATTGTCTGCATTATGAACTGCCTTCATTCTGGATGTCATAGATTCAACAAGATGCAGGAAGCATCACTTACAGATATTGGTCCTTTTAACATGCTAGTATCAACGCAGCTCAAGAAACCAGTTTGTGATTATTTAAATTTTGTAACCTGCTCGAAGCATGGTCAGCAACAACACTCAGGTGGTCAATAAATGATGCTGATAATTTCATGTTTCTATGATTTCTATGGTGAACAAACTTGTTTTTTTGAGATGACGTGATGCAATCTAGCAACAGTGGTTAGTTGCCTGGACTCACAATATCATAAGATCACACAAAATTTATTCACTGAGGTTATAAGAGGCAGAAACGCATACACACACCATGTGTATGCTATTGCTATTTATTGTAGTTTAACCTGTCAAGGACAAAAACGTGAAGAAAATTCTGTATCAAGCCTTGTAATCATAGCTTCCCTACTTTTTTTTCAAGCTTTGAGTGACAGCTCTGTGGCGCAGTGGTTAGAAATGTTGCCTCACAGGAAGAAGATCCTGAGTTTGAATCCACCATCTGGCCGAGGCCTTTCTGTGTGGAGTGTGCATGGGTTCTCTGGCTTCCTGCGACAGTCGAAAGACATGCAGTTAGTGGGATTAGGTTAACTGGTGATTCTAAATTACCCGTGAGTGTGAATCAAAACGGTTGTCTGTGTTTGTCTTCATTAGACTGGCGACCTGTCCAGGATGTACGCCGCCTCTCGCCCTGTGAGAGCTGGGATAGGCTCCAGTGCCCCCCGGCAACCCTGATAAGGACAACTATGTGAATTTGTTATAAATTGGAGGGAAAAAAAGGTGTGCATGATAAATTTTATGTTAACACACCACAAAATACCTCCTTAATTGGAACTTAAAATAATCACAGAAAAGATTTCTACATTAATAAATGACTTTCTATTAGCATTAAGTATTTTTGTTGGGCTAATGTAATGTAATGGGTTGGATCAGCTCAATGAAGTTGGACTCAACTACAGTAAATAAGTCAATTCATCATTAATTAATTAAGTTGGCTTAACTCAAGTAAATTAAGTTGAAACAACAGAATCAGTCCCGTGGAAATGCTTTCCATTTTTTACGTGAATCCAAATAATTTTTTCGTGCAGGGAGTGACAGTTAATTGTGTACACAAAGAAGATGATACTAAACAATCCTCATGTAATTTCTGTCAACAAGGTCGAGATGAGCAGTAAAACACAGACTAATGCTGCTTTTGTTAAGCTTTATAAAAAAATGTACTGAATTTGAAACATAGTTTATTTGGGAAGTGGTGAAAGTCCTGCCCATTATCTGGGAAAGACACCTTGAAAATGGCTGAAATCCTCAAAAATAATGATCTTGTCAGGATACCCGACATCGAGCCACGACAGAGTTTAACTACTTCATTCTTTACGCTGTCATAAAATCAATGCTCCTGCTGCACTCTAAGCTTCAAAAAAGCAAAGGGGAAAAACACAATCAGTGTTATTTTAAAATGAAACAAGCTTTGTATTATTGTTGGCACGACAGCTCCCGAAAAAATGCAGTGATATGTCTTCACTGCCTGTAGACACTGCTGTGCTGCGACGGTTTAAGGCACCTGATCATTTCCATATCACATAGGAACATCTATGGTAGTCCCATTGAGTCTGTATTCTAATTTACTTAATAAGAAAATCAAATCCTGAGATGTCCACGGATCTTGCTTGTTTCCAGGAAAAAAATAAAAATAATAATAATAATAATAAATATTATAATGAACCTTGGTCCTGCTTTAGTGTGAAGAAAAATGCTTTCAGATGACCCATCAGTTTTTACAGCTTCATGTTTTATGACATATAAATTTGCTGTTGGGGAACAATAAGTGAGTAGTGTTGAAAACAACCACTGAGGTTTGCTGCATGAAAAAACAAAGACTGGATTTGATTGATTTACTGATTGGCCGTCTGCTTCCCTTTGCAGCTTCCGTAGATGCATTGTATTTTCTTTTCCTGTTTATAAGTTACCCTCACATTAGTGAATTTAAGATTGAAATGAGGTTTAACTGAATGGCTTGTATTAACAAATAAGCCTTTAAAACAAATGATGTGTTTCAGTGCGATCGGAAAACCTGCACTCCTCGCAGTTATATGTAATTTTATGCTGACTCTTTTTCTTAAAGACGTCATGGACTCATAAAAAAAATTCAGATAGATAGATAGACTTTAAACCAAATCATTCTTGGACACTGGCTCGTGTCTAAAACCCCTGAGGAAAAAAAACTGAAGAAAACCTGGCAGGTACAAAAGCAGACTCAAGAGCAGCACATGGCCCATAACCATACAGGTATTTCAACATTTTGTTTCCAAAACATTGTTGCAATATAATGTGTATACAGAAAGTCTGCTTGAAGCCAACCCAACCTGGTCTGTTTGCAAAGGGTCTTATTTTAGCCACACATGAAGCACCATAGTTGGTTCATTTGCTTAAAGAGGGAGATCCTGGGGGGAAATGGGCACATCTCAAAACATTTTTAAGCATTAATTTTCTAGTTCTGCTTATTTTTTATTATCTTTCAGGTTCCACGGAGCTGGTATAGCCAGAAAATTTGCTAAAATAAAGAAGCAAAACTGACTGTGAAATCTCATCGGTGCGTTCGTGGATTAACTGAATTCTACAATACAATAACGTGTAACTGTTTTATTCAGTATGCGGGGTAAACCTTTATCCCACATATTGGTGTGGCAGGTCTAAAAGGCAGGTCTATGTCCTGGAGCACGGGCTCATCATGTTGTTGCATTTTCACATATATTAGAAATTTAAATATATTTAAATGGCTTCAATAAGTAAATCCAGTTGTATCTCTGTGACAAGATGCAAGAAAGTATCAACATTTTACTCCTTTATGAAGTCATTAATGCGATGGACGTGTCTGCAAAGTGTGGCAGTTACAGTGGAGTCATTTATAGAGCCAAATTGTCAATTAAATGCTCGGCTGTTCTTAGGCTGGTAGCACTGGCATCACTACACAGGAGTGAAAATATTGCATGTAGTTTGGATCAAACTTTAAATACGTTATTATAAAATGTTTGTTGAAGTTCAGATTAGACCATATGGGCCCCATGAACTAACATGAATGCTACATCCTTGTGTTAAAGGACAGTTGTAATGTACATGCGTTGTTGTTGGATTACTGTATCGGGCAGAGCGAGAAGGAGGATTTTCAATGTCCTGGTGCGAGTGGAGCTATTATCATACAGCCCTCGGGCTCACTTTCGGGATCTGTTTTGATCTTCAACAAACAAGCAGACATCAGCTTGTCAGCCAAGGATCTATTCAGACTGCAGCGGCTTCTGTTTGACTTTGCCAATTGATTCATCAACTTATTTTCTGATTGGTTTCCTGACAGCTTCCCCGATTCTCTGACTGATAGCTCTACTTTTTGCCTTGAGGTCAAACTGTGTGATGTGTCTGCTCAGACAAGAAGGCTGTTTTAAGAGGCTGCCCTGGGTGTTTAAGGTAACCTTCACACACTCTGTGGTGGTCAGTGAATATTTCAGCACACTGCACATAGAAGTATAAAATATTGATTAAGGCACCGTGCTGAAAAATGAAAACAGACTCTGTGATTTATAATGCTACTTGATTTGGCAAGTGGAATCATTTTCATGTTTCATTCCTTCTTCCACATTTCTGCTGCTGCTGTGTGGGGCTGTGATTATGCAAGCTGGTGCTCCAAAGGAGGATGTTGCCATCTGCTGGGAGAAAAGCTGAATAGCATGGGGTAACAGCACAACCTTGATTTGTTGCTATGACAAAATAATGTATTAATACTGTTATATATTTATATTACTATATGTTTATGGATATGAATTAAATTCAAACTCAGTTTGAGCTAAATCGCAGTTATTGTTATAATGAAACTACAAAATGTACACTGATCAAATCCTGTTTACATCCTCAGTTCTGTTGCCAGATCCTTCTTCCAGTGCCATCATAAAGTTCTGATGTTTCCCATTAATATTTATATGTACTAGTTAGATGACACAGTTCATGTTAACAAAGCATGCTGACAGCTACAGTTATAACTATTACAACAATGCTATTCCTGAACATCTAAAGGATGACCCAGTTCTGTGTGAGAGGACTGTTCTCTTCCATCTTGCACTGAATTAATAACAGCTGACAGACCTGAAAGCCCAGTGTTTGGATGTTGGTGTTATTATCTCGGTCTGAATAATTAGGACAGAATGTGGACAGCTGAATTCAGTGCCTTACACTTGCAAGACCCCCACGCTGGCGTTCACAAACTATGAAATACCATAAAGGTAACAGATGTCATGAGCTTTGAAATGTTGCTGTGATAGGAGAAAATGATCATAACTGCCCCTAATAAATGAACAAACCAGGAATGTTGTCAGTCATCTTTAGCCTGACAAGCAGCCTTTTCTATCCTTATCATCCTTTCATGGAAGGGGATGGCATTTTTTGCTCCAGAACCCCGAGTGAAAACCCCGGGTGTGGAAATTTGACTGTTATATAATTGTAAAGTAGCACCTCCTTGAGGCCAAATGATTCCTCTCATCTTACAGGAGGTAAGGATCAGGAGTAGAAGGTGAACACTGGGCACCGAGCATGGAGGCATACTAAAGGGAAAGGCAGTTCTCAATATATGAGAATTAAAGTGAATCTGATACTAATACATCACAAAAAACAACAAAAACACGACTCAGATAGAGCAAACCACTGCTGAGGTAGCTCAGTCTAGGCAATATTTACTTTTAATGAAATAATATTATAAATTTTCTATATATTGAGTTTATTTTCTATGTTTTTAAAATGCAGTTTAAGAAGTTTTTAGTGCAGTAAAAACAAATTGCATGCCTTTGTCATTTGTCACCTACTAAAGATCCATTTTAATATACTTTAACACAACCGGCAGATGTGAAACATAAAAGTGTGATCAGAGGTCAAATGTTCAGATTCAAACTATAATGTGATATTTAAACTCACCGTATACCAGTATCATTTCCTAAATGTTGCCAATAGGCAGCAGAATTTTAAGCAAAGTTTGAGAGATAACAGACATTTTATCCAAATTTGACCCTATTTAACCACAAAGAAGAGGCCAGAGGTTCAAAGTAACGTGATATTTAGAATTTTCATATATAGTTCCCTATATGCCTATATGTTTTCAATGCAAACAATGACAGGAAGAAACATAGTTTTTAAATAGCTGTGTATAGGATTATTAGCACTCTGAGCTTCGGGTCAATCTATTGACCTTGAAGAAAATGTCAGAGGTCAGATTTTAAGTCTTTGTACTTATAGGTTGACAATACACCAAGCTTATAAGAAAAAAGGTTCCAAATTATAAGGCTTTTTGTCTGTTTGTGACTGATAAATCATTAAGTTGACCTTGAAGACCTCAGTGGATGTCAGCCAAATTTTAATAGATTGTTAACACGACCCCACTCTACACCCCTCCAAAGAGTTATCAGAATTCATTCAAAACTTTTCGAGTTTACAGACAGAATGACACGCATGCAAACAGTACCAAAAACATAAACTCCTTGGAGGAAAAAGAAAAAGGCAGCTGCCCAGAATGTGGCACACACAATGGTTAAGAGAAAAAGTCTTGTGGATCACATGAAAACTATGAAGTCAGAGCATGTCCAACACAAACACTTTAACAGTCTGGTGTGTGTATTTCACACCCAAGGATTATAACAGTGACTGTATGTTTTTCTGCTACCTGACTTTATAATGGGAAATTGGATGGGTCACTGTACAAACTGTGAATGTAAGTTGAAGGAGGTATGCCTTACTTAAAGGCATAGTTTTGGAACTTGTCTATCATTATAATGTCACATTTTCGTGTAAGGACTGATGCTTATCTAGCACTTTTCTACTCTACCTGGGCACTTTGTCTAAGATTCGTAGACATAATGATGCATCGGGGCAACTTGGGGTTCAGTATCTTGGCCAAAGAAGCAGGGATCGAACACCCGACCCTCCGATTAGAAGACCAGTTGTAACCTTATCTTACAAAGCGACAAAAGCGATTGTTTTAAAATCATTTTAATTTCAATATATATATATATATATATATATATATATATATATATATATATATATATATATATATATATATATATATATTCCTTGAAAAATTCTGTTTTCAAGTACACTAAAACACAAACAAAATATCAAGAATTCCTTGGCGATTTGGTGCATTAAGAAATGTGCTGAAGCTAAGCAATAACAATGTGGTTCAAATGAATCGCAAAATTTCTGGCTATAATTGTAGTTTGCATTAATTTCCCCCAAAAGTCCCGTTCATGATGGTAACGCAGTTCAACAGACCTGAGTAATCGATCCCAGCTCACAGGCAGCGAAGAGCAATGTTTTCATGCCTACTGACGACTTGCGCTAGTCACTCTGCCATGGCGTCCGTAATGTCGCTGATTAAGGAGGGGACATCGTAGCATCTCCTTTTTATATCGCTTTGGTGAACGGTATATCGTGCATTTTGCTACTCCTGGTTTGAATTTAACAAAATTTCCCACTGAACCGGCCATGACCGTGGAGCAGAATGTCCTCCAGCAGCATTCTCAGAAGGTAAGCTGCCATATGATAACTTGGTGGCTAGCTAACTTTAGCTTAACTGTATTCCTACATAGTTTAGGAGCTCAAAGAACGCAGAGGGTGGGTGAATTAGTTCCTTGGTTGGTAGGGTGTACCTTGAATTGTTGTTTAAAGACGTCGTGCGTCACCCTTTTGTGAAGAACCGTTTGTAAATCCCACATAACTGCATGTAAGCTGGGCCTTACGTTACCCTGGGTCAGTGCTTTATTCAATATTTTGCTAGCCAGTGTACGTGCTAATGTAGCCGTTAGCGATAGCTAACGGTACCACGTAAAGTTACCTGAAACCCCAACATCGTCCTTTACGCTGGGTTACGTTTAACAGAAGCTAGCTATTCCTATATTATAACATGATGCTCTGCATGGTAACGTCAGCAATATGGGCTATTCGTCACTTAAAATAAACAAGGCTAAGTGACAGTGACAGATTTAACGTTAGCTTGTCGACGTCTTCATAGTAAGTAAATCTTTGATTTCTCTGACGGTTTTAGCTGAAGTCTTCTGATAAACTACCCCCCCCCCTCACCACCAAATAAATTAATGTTTAGTTTGATCAAGTGCTTACTCTTTGTTTGTGTGAGCAAATGTTTCCTATGTTACTCATCACATATCTGATACCTTTGTTTACAAAGCATGTCCAACGGCGAAGGTGGAAACCCACCCGAGCAACGATGCTTGGCAGGGATTGAGTGTTCGGATTGCAAGCCAGGCGTGTGACAGTTCATAACCGGGAAGGCAGATTATTATGTTACATTTGATCACACCGCTCTCATTTTACCAAAGTGCATTAAGATCCGCTGCTTAGACGCCTAGTTATGCGATTTAGTCCGTGGCCACCATGCCCAGTACCGCATAGCTCTGGTTACTTATGTAACCACTTGAGTGATGTTGCTTAATCATAGGTTAGATGTTTGCTCCGCGGATCCAGAGTAAAAGAAATCATATTTTTGCAAAAGTCTTATGTAATTGCAGCGATGCTTTACTACACTTCATACAGTCCAGGAGCTCTGCAGCGCAGGCCTGCTGTGTTCAAATAAATCAGCTCCCCAGCCTTTAAAACATGAGTAAGCACCATCAGGCATATGGTGGGCTCATTACACAAGTTACGGTCTTAGGCAAACTAAATACTTGAGCCTCTGTAATGGCTCACACTTGAATTTTTTTCTGTTATTGAGCAGCCTGACCTTATTAGTGGCTGACATCATACTACAACAACAGCTGTTGAATGTGTACTGTAATTAGGGCTGCCACAAATGATTTTTGATAGTCGACTAGTCACCGATTATTTTTGCGATTGGTCGACTAATCAGATCATGCATCCATTGGACGTAAAACGTACAGCTTATTGCACCAGCAGCATCTGCTCTTATATAACTAGCATTAGCTTACAGCTTTAAGTGTTTAAGGTATGTGCTAACTAAAAATAAAGACAAGATGATACTTTATTAAATTTTAATGACATTTGCAGATTGTTTCGATGAAGTTTAATAAACTCCTTGCTATCTAAAATATAACAGGACATCGGAGTATATTCTCGAGCATCTCACACTTCTGATAATCAGCTGTCTGCTTGACGTTTATTCAGCTGTGTAAAAACTATAACTTTAATCTCAGCCAAACCGATTTACTCAGGAACAAATAAAATACTAAAAAAAAGCCAAACAATAACATTTTTTAGTTATCTAAGTGACTTATTTATGTTTAACCTGAGTAGAGTATCTTACTAAAAAAAAAAGAAAAAAAGAAGAAGACGATTTGCCGTTCTCACGGGCTCTAGTGAGCCTAGCCCCCGGCTCGCTATCAAGCTGGTGGGTAACAGACGTCTCCGAAAACGTCGGAGCGCTTTTGAAAATATGTGGTGTCTTGATAAACTGAGCAGATATTTGAGGTTTACACAGTTATATTCTCGCCTAAAAATATGTTAAACGTTTATTTTGTGACCCAGAAAGAATAATAAGAGTAATATTAAAACTAACTAGCTGCTGCCATTGTTGGTGTCACTACCCGATCCGTACCGGAAACCCGATCGGTACCCCGCATGCGCGAAAGGTGTCTACTTCCGGTCGAAGCGTTTTACGATAGTTACGGGTCAGAGTATCTGTTAAGATGTTAAGGATAATAAGTATCTCTTAAAATGTTTCCAATAATGAAACATTTCAATATAATGTAGACAAAAACAAAAAACAAAAAGAAAGTTACGGATCAGGACTCCCCGATCCTTACTGCGCATGTGCAAAGTCGGACCGTACAAATCGGGTCTACCCGATCCGTACCACGCATGTGCAGGGGTTTTCTTCTTCTGTCCGTTTAATGGCAGTTTACTCCCCAGTGTAAGAGGATACCGCCACCTGCTGACTGAGTGAATGAACCCTATTGTAAACTGAATTAGCGTCATTACAAATGTGTGCTAAATTTGATTTAGTGATAGTCGAGTGTGTTTATGCTTGTCTGTGTGGAGAGGATTGATTGGAATAGTGATGATGATGTCCGCTATCACTGTCAATTGTCAGTAAACACTTCATCTGGCTGATGAATCTTCACGTGACATATTACAAAGTCTGTATTATTAACTCTGTAATTAGGTGCCATTCTTCTTATTTTACGGCGCTGTTGTTCAATCGGGGGACGCTCTCTGTTGAGGAGAAAAGTGTGAATTTGTTTGTATACGGAGGTATCCATTGTTTAAATGTCCCCGTAGTCGAAAAGGAGGCAGAGCTGTTGAGAAATGCTAGGAGCTAACTGGGCGCTAACCGTGTCATTCAAATATATTGAATGTCGCAATGTTGGCAAAGAGAGGAAGTGACGTAAGATTTGCGCATGCGGGGTACCGATCGGGTTTCCGCTACGGCTCGGGTAGCGACAGTGACAGTTGGAAACTGAGCTGGGCTGCGCTATGAATTCTGGGACAGAGCTACGTCTTCGGGGTTTAACGGCAGCTGGCATCCTTGTACGTGCAGTGCTACCATCTTCTGTTTCAGTCCGTTATTACACTCTTAAATCCTACTACTTATTCCTGCGTCTTTTGTGATCTTACAAAGCTTCAAACGAGGCGTCGACTATTAAATTAGTCGTCGACGATTTTGATAGTCGACGTAATCGTGACTAGTCGACTAATCGTGGCAGCCCTAACTGTAATAGATTGTTTGTCTTGTGTTAATAAATATGTAGGGTTTCTGCTGATTCTGATTGGAGTATATGTATAAAGTAGTTTGGGTCTGATTTGTTTTGAAAGCAGAGTAGTGTGTTTTGGGATATCGCTGTAGTCAGTTGTGCTCCATCAACACTCAGGGTGTGGTGCTGGTTTTCATGCAGAGACCTGTAGATAGCAAGATGAGAAAATTTGAAAAGACTTCTGATCCTGTCTGTACAATTTCTTTTCTTCATTTTTGGTTGTGTCCCCCCCCCCCTAAAAAAAACAAAAAAAAATCTGCTTTAAAACGTGTGTGCGTGTCTGAGCAACTGTTCTTGTGGTAGTCTTGGCCCATATCTGTCACAGGTGCAACTTCCTTCACATTTCTTGTCCTGGGCTGCTTCCACATGTACATAGGTATCTTTTTGTTTTTAAACAAGGATTTTCTGCTTTCATTTTCAAAAGAATCTACATCCATGTGAAAATGCAAAGGAACAATCCGGTTGTTCAGTGATGACGCGACGAATCCTACTTCCGGGTCTAAAGTAGTCTGTGTTTAATATGGCTTTTGTGTTGTTAACATGTTTAATGTTATGTATTTTCTTCTATTTGATCTCAAAAAGCTCCTAAAACAGTCAGTGATCACTGTTGACCTCCCTCGGCTTTTATTACCGCTAATCATTTATTTAAGCTCAGTTTTTAAAACCTTAGGATGTAACTACAGCCCAGCCCATGCAGCAGTATATGAATGACTAACCTCGTATTGTGGATGGATTATCTCAGTTGTTCTCCTGGCTGAAGTTTGGTCCGTTTACAGCATCCTGCCATGCGATTACATTTGTTTCTGACCACCGAGAACACTCACGTTAACTTTTATCGAGTGGAAAAAAAGTTAGCTTGTTTATATTATGCTAACATAGCTGTGTCGCTAGCGGTCACGTAGCACATCATTATATACCAGCTAGCCCAACTTCAGTAACCCTACAAACGTCACTGCTGTTTAGTTTTCTGTCTTCATTTATGCTGGAAGTGATAACAGAGCTGTACGTTTTAATTTGTTTCCAAAACCCCGCAGTCAGGACATGCTATATTATATTTAGATAGAAGCTAGCGAGCTAACTCCCTGCTAACTTCTAACTCCGTTAAATGTCATAAATTCCGTTTTCATGGATGCCTGGATGTTAAACTCAATTGTTACACCTGGTAGAGCAGAACGCTGATCATTTTATTAAAGATGAAAGACTTTAGACAGTTTTTCAACTCTCAGTAATGCCATAGTGATCGTTTGATATATGGACCTGCAGCGGAGTTTAGACCCAGACACGGCTAGTGACGTCAGACTGAACAACCGGATGTCATGGTTATGCCATAGCAACAGGTGGTGAAATGTCAGCCAGTCAAAAGCCTAACGGGAACAACAAAAACAAGGTACAGAGTTCTTACGTCAAAAAAAGACAGGTGCATAGGTTTTTAAGGAATGCAAGACAAGAGCTTCATTTTCCTTATCCATATGTAAACACAGAAATGAGAGCTTCCTAAGGTTTTCACTCTGGGACAACCTTTTCAGAAGCTCTGTTTTCATTAGATTAGGATAGGTGCATGAGCCACCGCACTACGACTACCTTTGTATCAGTGCTTTCTTTACCACTCACCATGCCTTACCATTCACAACAGGCCTGCTGTAACAGAAGCCTTAGAGAAAAGCTGTCTTCACTGTGGACTTACAAATATTGTTTAAATGTTATGACAACTGAAGCGGGTGTGAGGAAGCATATGAGCAGTTTCTGACTCATGTTTTATTTTAGACATTGGTCCTCGCATGTTAGTACTTGTTAAGCTTAAGTAAGATTAGTTGTTCTCTGTAGTGACAGGCCAAAAGTCAGAGTATCACTTCCTCTAGAAGGTTGATAGGAAGCGTGTATTCCTGTCAGCTGCGTATTCTCGTTTTATAAACTTGAAAGGTTATTGCAGGCAAATTGGACTTGTTGTATATTCTGTTGCTGCAAGGTGTTAACTTTCCTTCATTCTCTACATTGACTGACTCTGCAAAAACATTTACTCTTGAGGGTTGACAGAAGCACAGGGAAAATCACATAACATCCATCAGAAACAGAAGTTAAGCCTCCAGCCTTGTAGAGAAAAACCTCCTTAGAGCTGGAGGAAGTGAGTATCTTACTTGAGGATAATAAGATATGGCTGGTGCAAATCTGAGGTTTTTTACTGAACAGCCTTAGTCTTAGAGCTGTCTTGGTCTCAAAATTCTATCATGACATTTCAGTGAAATTTGTGGTAATTATATGACGACACAGGAAAAAACAAACCTAAGTTTATTGGTGTTTGCAGCCTTCAGGCAGTAGCATTTATTACTAGAAACCAAGTGAGGGGAGTTTTCCATCCTCCTTTTCTAAGGAGCTGCAGTCATTGATGACACACTACCTAATCTGAAGTGTGAATCTGTTGCTACAAGTTACCAGCAGCATTATAGACAATAGTAGTGACAGAGCAAATGTAGGCACACAAGTAGACTTTGTAGTGTTTGGAAATGTTTACGTAGAAGTATATAATACCTGATTAACACTTTGAAACTTTTGGGTTATTTTGGATGTCATGATATGGCACAGCCCTACTTTTGATCATCATGCATTCTGATGATGATTCAATTTGTTAATTAGTCAGCAATTATTTCAAGAACTCTTATCTCTGCTTCCTGTGGGCAAAAAACCTCCTGTTCTAGACTCCAGTACCTCACCTGCTCAGGTCTGCCCACCTGTCAGTATCACCCTGTTGTCTCGTCCCACAGCAAATGAAAATAATCATTCAGGAAACATATGAATTTGAATGTATCTTTAACATTACTCAATAGAAGTGTCAGAATACAAATGAAATTAGTAAGGATAATGCAAATTAAAGTGTTAGTGGTATTTAAACAAAAAGTATTTAAAGTGCAAATAGGAAAATAAAATGGTTTCTGTCCATAAGGTCAAATAAAGCTTCAAATTAAATCAAAAAGATTTTTTCTCAGTCTAAAATAACACGTTTCCATAACTTACAGATGAGTCAGTGCATGAATTCACGATTGCAGTGGACATGCTCTGGAGTGAGGCTTGCTCTTATCTTTGAGATGATGTTCCCAGCTGCTGAAAACCTGCTAAAGATGCTTTCTGTCATGACTTCCATTTGAGAGGTGCATGAGCCTCTTTACAGGGCAAATTCATCTATACGCTTTTGCTTAATACTAGTAAAACAACCAAACAGAATCAGAAAAGACCATGACCAGTGTGTTTTTCAGATGGTGTAGTGTTTAATGCCAGTTAAACAGTGTATTTGATTATATGTATATAATTAGGTGGTGTTGTCCAACCCTCAGATTAACTACCTAACATTAGGTGGAAGAGGTTTATTATTCAGAATAAACGCTAACATTAATATGAGAAAAAACAAAAACAAAGAGACAGCGTAACTACTCCTGTTTAATGGTTTACTATCGCATTTCACTCATTAGCTAACTAAACTGAAATGGGGTTCGTTTAGCAACCATCATCCGGGGAAGTTTCCAACTGTACAATATTAACATAAACAAAGTATCAACGCGACACACTAAAATGGACCCATTCACATTCGAGGTCACAGCTCCATGGTGCTGGTGTTTGATACACTCGTGCACTGCAGTAGTGCTGTCATGTTAGGAAAGTTCCACTTTGCACAGTCTGCATTTAGCTCTTAGTTTTCTGTTAAATGCTTTCACATTTTTTAAATTCTCTCTCCTCCTGTCTTGCTGCTCAGGCTATGTCCTTCTTCGTTAGTACTGAGTGCAGTCTTGGCAGACGATAGAGGTGATACTGCCCCCATAGCTTCCTGTAGTGTATTGCAGTTACAAAAACACAACTACATGGTATTAGTATACGATGCATCAACAAGCTTTCCAGCTCTGATATCTAAGATTAAGAATTCAGTATTTTTGGTAATTGGAGTTGTTGTCCTGGTTTGTTTACTGTGCAACAGCATAGCTCAGAACACCTGCTGCTTTGTGATATGCCGTGCTCCCAGACATCACTCTTTTTCACTGCTTTTTGTGTCGTAGCTGGAGCAACACCATTGAAAGTGTTTAGAAATGTTTTTCGCATAGGTGGTGCACAACGTTGCCATGGGTGTTTGTTGTGCAATTAGCTTATAGTGTGTAAATAACATACAATAATGAGTCCTAAATCATGAAAGAGCCCTTTAAACGAATATTCTTGTCAGTCGCCTGTTCCACCTGTGAAAGCTACAGTCTGTAGACCTCTCAGTCAAGACTTATGACGTCTGTATCGGATGTTCAAGTTGTTTATCGTTACAAAATTTACATGATATTAATAATTTCATTTACCACAGGTGCACTGCCTTTCACACTGTGTTGTTACTGCAACAAACACAATCCAGAAACCTTGCCTGATGTGGTCTTAGGCACACGCCAAAGCTCCAACCATCTGCTGTTGTTGTTTTCAAGAGGCAGCCAATCAAATGAAAGCAAACTTATAGTGGGAAGTTGTTGTTTTTTTTGTTTAGGGGGCTGCAGCAAGGTCCAGCAGAAAATAACTAAAAATCGTTTTTGAACTTTGAGTTTTAAAAAGTTACTATATTTGAGTTAAAGAATTGCATCTGTCTGTCTGTAATAGACTATCCATCTATAGATAGACAGACAGCGTATTATTAATTTTGTAATTATTATTACTACTATAATACAGTCTACATAAATAGTGTCCTGACTGCAGCTGTTAGCCTAATATCATGTAAGAGAACTGTTCAAGATCATTTAATGTGAGGCAAAAGTGACTTTGGTGTGGCTGTGGTTGTTATTGATTAATCAATGCTCAGTTAAACACTTTTTTCTTTAATTGGCCTTTTTTTTTCTTTTTTTTTTACCTTTTATTGGACAGCGTAGTCGAGAGTACATGGGACTGTGAAACAGTGAATGGTAAGGGACAGAGTCAAAACCATGCTCCTGCAGGCTTCCTGCATATGTGTTACCTGCTCAACCAGGTGAGCGATAGGAGCGCTCAAGGTAGTTAAACACTCCTGATAATTTGAATCAGTCTCTGAGGAACGGTGTGGACAGCTAGTGCAATGTTTGTCTGTGCCCTCCCCCGAGGAATCCAGCTAATGAATAATTTTGTTATTGTTAATCTGCCTATTTTTTTTTCTTAATCATTTTATCCATGAAGTGGCAGGGACACTGAAAGATGCCAACTACAATTTCCCGGAGACCATTATGATAAAATCATTAAATGATTAAACAACTCCCACTAAATATCGAGCCTTCCCATATACCCTTAGATGGGATTGATTAACATGCTGTGCTTTTTGTAAATCATCTAGCTGCCAATACACTTCTGTACATTCTTATGAGTTAAGAGTAAGTTATTTATTGATTTAACTGAGTTGCTGGCTTTTCATCCCAGTTAAGGGGGGAAAGCCAGTGACGGGGTTTTTGTGTTTTGAAGAAGAAGAAGAAGTTGGACCTGTAAAATATAGTTTCCATCATTTTCAGGCTCTGTTATCAACACCCTCTTGATGATTTTTCTTCTTCAACAGCACCAGCAGACACTACTGAACCAGTTGAGGGAGGTCACAGGCACCACAGATGTACAGTTGCTTCAGCAGGCCCTGCAGGTACATTTTGAAACACAGGCTAAAAACGGGAAAAGTCAGGGATATTGTGTGTTTACAGTAGATATTTTTTCAGTGGGAAATGTGAGAGTTTTCTGTCTTAAACTCAGTCAGTTTATTCTAATGGGACTGTTGACACAAGTTACACTGTGCAGTCATTTCTCCCAGAGCAAAGTTTTACTTTGTATTAAATGCAGGCATTTTTGAGGTTCTCTAGTCTTTCCCTGCAGCTAATAATTTTCTTTAAATTACATGGAGACATTAACCTAAACATGCTGTTGCTGCAGGTGAGTAATGGAGACCTGGGTGAAGCCGTGGCCTTTCTGACAGAGAAGAATGCCAAGGTTCCTCAACAAGATGAGACCACTTACTACCAGACATCCCAGGTGGCCAGCGACAGATACATCAGCGTGGGCAGCCAGGCAGACACGAGTGAGTAGCTTGGTTCAAGTTTTGGTGCTGTTATAGTTTCAGAACAGCACGTCAACATCCAGTGGTCCCACAAGTAGACATGCTCACTTCAACACTCACATAAATTAAGAGCTGACTAAGCTAATCAAGTATATTTAACTTAAGGGGATTTTAGCATTTTGATGCAATTGTAAACAATCCTGTTCTTATTTTCAAATTTCAGTCACTGCTAACAAGCATCCCTTTCTCATCTTTGGTTGCTTCATCACATGATTTGCTGAACAAGTTACTGCTGTTGCAGTCCTTCATATCATTCAACTTGGATTTTTTCCAGTCTCTCATAGCATGGCTGGACTGTCTCCAAGTCCATATTCCACGACTATACTTGCTACAGTAGTCTTGAATAGCCCTGGAGATGCTCTATACCCAGACCCTGCACCAGCTACCAGTGTGGTTGGACTATGTCTGCGGGTCAAGGGTTGTCACTGGATGGGTAGCTGGCTGATTCAGTTGGCAAAATGAGCATTTCATGAATGTTGTTAACATATAACTAATATAATAGAGCATACATTTGCCTCCTGTTACACGTGCACATGTATCCGGACCCTGTCATAATTAGAATTTAAATGTGTGAGAAACTTGGATAATTGTATTAAAATGGCATGTTTCACATCATTATTGTGTTATTCAACACACCACACTTGACCAACACAAAGTTTTAGTCCAGGACACTAAGTATCCAGAGTGTAAATGATGGTTGCATGTTAGTGTTGATCCAAACCAAATTGCTGTCGTGTGTGCTTTGTTGATGCAGACGTGATTGACCTGACTGGAGATGATAAAGATGACTTGCAGAGGGCCATTGCCCTCAGCTTGGAGGAATCCAACCGGGCATTCAGGGAGACGGGCATCACTGATGAAGAGCAGGCCATCAGCAGGTATCAGCGACTGACAACAACTTTGACAGGAAACGATATTTTAAGAAATCCACACTTTACTTCACCCACACGGTCTCTATCTTTTCCCTGAGTGTGATGAAGATAAGATAACCTTTATTAGTCCCACGCGTGGGAAACTCACTACATAGAAGACATAAGCTTCGAAGGCATTTGAAGGGGGTGGGGGGTGAGTGTAGGTCTGTGTCAGTGTACATGCATATGTGTGCGTAGGAGTGTGTGTGTGTGTGTGTGTGTGTGTGTGTGTGTGTGTGTGTGTGTGTTCCGTGTTCAGCCAAGAGAAAGTGTCCCTTCGCCCGGTTAGGCAAAAGTCAACAATCTTCGGTCGACGCAAGGGGCCTTGAATGAGGAGGGAGAAAGTCACACCACAGTCTTATTATCTAAAGGAGAATTTTTATTCCTGTCAGCTTTTGCCTTGAGCATCCAGCTGGTGCCAGGGGGGCCGCATGAGATGAAGATGGTAGTTGTTTTGGTTAGTGTGAACAAATTTTACAATTGGTCTAATGTCCGTCACTGGTCACAGGTCTCTCAATTCCTGTTGTTCTTCCTAAAGATGTTATCCATATAGCAGAGCCATGAGCTTCTCCAAGATCTTATCCATATTGCGTTCAAAAACACAGTCTGAGTACTCACAGCCCTGCCCATCGTCTATCATGTCGGCCAGCCTTGTGGAATTTTGAACAGCTGTAGCTGCTTCTTGTTCTTCGATAAGCCCGGTCCGAGCCAGCTCCAGTCAGCCAGAACTCTGTTATCATGGTTCCGAATTGGTAGATGTCGTTTAATGTCCTCCATCAAGAGTGTCTCCAGACACCTGACGCAACCGACCATCGAGTATCCGGCAGCAAACGTCTCCGCAGGACAATCGGGCTCTCCCAGGAGTTGTCAATTTCATTAAGGGACCAGTTGATCAAATCCATAATTCTTCTTTAGGTTTTTAGAGAACAAGTCTGGGAGACTCTCTTAGGGTTAGAGAATAAGCGAGACTATACAATAGACATGAGAAGCCAAGCAGGAAAGAAAGTGCGACCGCCTCCGTCAAGAGCCAAGAGAAGAAGTATGAAAGTACTATACTTACTCTTGTATTGTGAAACACATGATCCCTGTTGTAATAAATAGAACTAGGTCAGGTCAAATAGTTGCTGTGTCTTTGCAGCATATGTTATCTGTTTAATAGTAAATAATTTATATCAGAGAGAAAATTCATGCGTTACACAACCCGTCTATTTCTCAGGAGTAATACTGCAGTGACTATTTGACCAATAATTTTGTTTTATTATTTATATATTTTTGGCCACCATCCAGAATGGTACTTGATGGTGCGCTACTATGTAATAAGTATGTGGAGGTTATTTTGCATTTTAAACCCCAGTTCAACTGAAGCACAGTGGCCATCAGGATGAGCCTTTCTGTTGTCCGACAGTTTTTTAGCAGATGAGTAGAGCGAAAGAAATTTGACCTTTTGGGAGATGCAGAGTAAATAACCAGCAGCAGGTGATGTAGTGACCCACACACAAGTTCATTCCCTCTATCTTGTTTTTATTTCCTTCCTGCTTTTCCAGAGTTTTGGAGGCCAGTATAGCAGAAAACAAAGCGAGTCTGAAGCGCACTCACACAGAGGTATGGAGCGACTCACCCAACCCACACGACAGGAAGAGGATAGACAACTGCCCTGTGGGTCTGAAAAATGTCGGCAATACCTGCTGGTTCAGCGCGGTCATTCAGGTAGGCACACACAAGTGGACACATGTACTTCCTGAGGGCTCAAAAGCAAGTGAACAGGATTGTTTCAAATTGAAAGCCCTTTTTGTTTGTCAGCTGGACTCTTTGCTGTTTCTTTTACTGCTATTTATTAACTTTTTTTAAAATTGTTTTTGCTAAAGGAGATTTATGAAGGCTTTTGAGTTCTTGGCCTTGAGATTCCTTAATGCATCCCTGCTTATGAAGCAAATATCACTGCTGTAATCTGCAGCAGTCAGCTTAAGTAGGAGTGAATAGACTGTTAAAGAGTCTAAATCCTTAATGCTGGGTGCAAGAATATGTCAACAAGACCCAGCTTCTTGTATGCTGGGAACTGAGTGGTAAAATGTGACCTAAGGTGAAATATGGTAGATCAACATTGGATACACTATCACATGGTGCTTGGCACCAGTGTTTAATCTTACCCCTACTGTGGAGTAGAAGGTACTCCTTAAACCTGACACCACTGCAGTTAGAAGAACAGGAGTAAACAAGTTTCTCTTTTCTAAATTCAAATTATGATAATGTTTTATGTTCAAAGAGCTCCAGTGGACTTTAAAAAAGAAAAGAAAAAAAAGAAACATTTATAATGGCTTTTAATTAAAAAAATGCATTTACAAAGCATCAATAAATTTGCTGCGTGCTCTGCAATATTTATAGTTTTCATATTTGTAACAAGTCGCACCAGAATCTGATGTAGTGACCGTTTCCTCTTTAGTGTCTTTTATCACAGTATTTAATGGGGTGGGCCATGATAGCTGGAAGGGAAGTCAGAATGTAACTGTAAACAACTTGAGCTTTCAATGAAAGCATTTGTTTATTTAGGAAGTTGTAGAAAATAAACCCAACGTGACCCAAGGAGTCTGCTCACTGCTAAAGCTTCTGTGTAATGACAAAGATTTGAAGCCACGTCAGGCAAATACAGATCAGTTGTCAGTTTATTTACAGGTTTTCTGAATTAATAAAACATTAAATTCTATTATGTGAACCAAATGTGGTTTCTTTTAGAGGGAATCGCCATTCTGGTGAAACGTTAAATCGTTTTCACCTAGTTAAGCACAATTTGCAGGTGAAATTTGTAAATCTCACTAGGCAAAGCAACATACTTGTGATCCATAATTTTAACCAAAGTCATTTTTTCTGTCTTGTTGCTAATATAATTCAGCTCACTAATATAATTTAATGGTGAGCTGAAAGTGATTCCAGCAGTGGAGGGAAACGGTCTCAGAGGTAGAAGAGGATGAGGATGAAAGGGGAAAATAATTATAGATGAAATATGATATCTCTGATAGACCATGTTCTTGTCTCTATAGTAATAACATATATGAAAAAAGGAATAAAGGGTATGAGTATATCCCATTCCCTTCCATGGTAAATGTTTGTTTTACATATTTAAGTACTTACAGGCTGTGTCTTATTAATATTAATCACATAATATTCTTAAATGTTTACTAGATTTAGTCAAATTCTTGTTGTAAAACTTTTTCTGTGTGACAAATGCAAAAGACATTCATGGATAAATCAGCTTATCATAGAAGTGTACACTGACTGGCCACTTTATTAGGTGTACCTTGTTAATATTGAGTTAGAAGCCCGTTTGGCTTCATAGCTTCTTTAATTCTTTGTGGTATAAATTCAACTATATGCTGGAAACAGTCCTCAGAGATTTTGGTGCATATTGATACGACAGCATCACACAGATATTGCAGATTTGTCATCAGTAATACATACCTTCCTGTATGCAAGATTTCACTCATTTTTCTTCATCCTTCTTCAACCTCAAGTCTCTGTTCAACTTGCTCGAGTTCCAGAGGCTGGTGCTCAATTACTCACCGCCAGCCAGAGTCCACGACCTGCCTCGTAATCAAAAGGTGAGAGCCCTTACTCTTCAGATCCGACAGGGTAAAGCGAAGCACCGATTATTAAGTCTGTGCATGATGTCGTCCAAGGCTTTCAAGTTCAGTTGACTGCCCTGCTTCATATCCCATTTATATAATAGCAGTGCCACTACAGCCTGTCACAGCTAGCAGTGCTTTAGCTCTGAGGGTTTGACCTTCTTAGAAACATTTGCCATCATTCAACAGCTGGCGATCGTGCCCTAAGGTCACTCCAGCTTATCATTTTGCCCCCTGACAGTTAACTTAACTGACTGCTAGCAAGCTGTAAGAAGTGCCGACTGGCGTGAAATGTTTGAAGTCTTGGTATTTATCTGCCAGGATAGAGATCAGCATGCAGAGCAGATGTGTTATGATTGATCCAGGAGCTTTTTAAAAAAAAAAAATTAATTGTTTCAAATTCATCTTGTCACACACACACCGATGTACTAGCAGTGTAGTTCCCAGGATGTCTTCACACCTTTTTCTTACAGAGCCCTCACCGTAGGTTTAGTCGGCTGTTGCTAATCTGGTCTAAGCCTCTGCTCTAGAAGCATAGTTTGGGGTGGTCATCCCTTCATCTCACTTCCCTCTGTTTTAATCACTGACCTTTTGCTTTAGTGCTACATTGCTACAGGCTGGAATCTAATCTTTACATAAACATCCCTGAACAAAAAAACAAGTGAGCTTTTTGTAGTCTGCTTTCAAACCCTGCATCTTGTTGGCATTATGTCACTGCGCTGTCATTGCTGATGTTAAAGATAAGGAACTCAAAGTCTGTATGTATAATTTCTTTACTTAAAGATTGTATGTATTTTCTCTGTGTTTTGACATGTTATGAAAAACACAGTTGAAACTATTACAAAGTCAAAAAATATATATATTTAAAATAATATGCATGAACACAAACCTATGTTGAGTAATATTAAAATGTAAATTTTAAAAGAACGGTAGAAGATGGCTCCAATGAAGCCTTCTCAATATTTGAAACCTCAGAGTTTTGTTTTGGCCACTGCTGTGTTGTTTTGATGTTGACCACATGTCAGCAGCGTGTCAGAGGGTGGAACACTAACTAGCTTAGCATAGCTTGACATAGCAGCTAATTAGAGGTAATTGACAGATTACTAAAATATTACTAAAATATTACAGTTTTATTCAAACTGCAGCTCAGTTATGCCGCATTATGTCAAGTGCCTGACAGAAATAAACAACGCTTGAAAAGGAACATAGGGCGAGAGGCGGGGTACACCCTGGACAGGTCACCAGTCTGTCGCCGGGCCAACACACAGGGACAGACAACCATTCACACTCACATTCATTCGCACATTCACACCTAGTGACAATTTGAATTATCCAATTAACCTATCCCCACAAGCTGCAAGTCTTTGGACGGTGGGAGGAAGCCGGAGTACCCGGAGAGAACCCACGCAAACACGGGGAGAACATGCAAACTCCACACAGAAAGACCCCGGCCTGATGTTGGAATTGAACTCAGGACCTTCTTGCTGTGCGGCAACAGTGCTAACCACCGTGCCACCGTGCTGCCCCTTGTGCAATACTTTTTGTAAATAGTCAACAGTGCAATAGACTCAATACTTGAAATGTGCAATTCACTTGTATTTTTATTTTTTATTCCTATTTATTCTATTTATCCCCTTTGTATATTTTATTTATATTTGTCTCTGTATTTATATGTGTGTGTGTATGTATATATATATGTATGTATATATATATATATATATATATATATATATATATATATATATATATATATATATATATATATATATATATATATATATATATATATATATATATAGTATATGTATATATGTATATATATATATATATATGTATATATATATATATATATATATATGTATATATATGTATATATATGTATATGTATATATATGTATATATATGTATATATATGTATATGTATATATATGTATATATATGTATATATATATATATATGTATATATATATGTATATATATATATATATGTATATATATATATATATATGTATATATGTATATATATATGTATATATATATGTATATATGTATATATATATGTATATATATATGTATATATATATATATAACAATTCTGTAACTGTAACTTCGGTCGTTGCTGTGCTTTTTTTGGAAGTCGAATTTCCCAGAGGAACCCACCCGAGGGATTAATAAAGTTCTATCTTATCTTATCTTATCTTAAAAACATGGATATCAAAGCCAGTTTAGTCTCTCCATTCATTTAAAATGACACCTAGCATTCGTTTTTGGATATTAATGGAAACATACTTTTGATACTTTAGCTTTGCCTTCATTTTTTAATAATAATTGAGAAGATGCCTTTTGTTTATGACCTAGATTGCTTGTCTTCAGTAAGTTTGATCCACTCAATTGTTGACACGGATTGTATTCTTTGTCCAGGAGCACAGGAACCTGCCCTTCATGCAGGAGCTGAGGAACCTTTTCTCTCTCATGGTGGGCTCTAAGAGGAAATATGTAGATCCATCACGAGCTGTGGAAATCCTCAAAGATGCCTTTAAGTCGAGTGAGTCACAGCAGGTAAGCCTCTTTCTGTTACAACCTGCTTTGCAGAATAGCACTCCAATGAAAAGACCTTTTTTGCAAGGAGGTCAGAGATTATGTTCTTAGTCCATCGAATCAAAGCGACTGAAAGCATTCAAATTTTACGGTGCTGTGAAAAACTATTTGCATGTTTTCTTGCAAAATTGTCAAATTTACACGTTTCAGAGCATTAAAGATTAAGATAACCAGAGTAAATGCAAAAACCTTTAAATAATGATTTCATGTATTAAGGGAAAAGCTAGCTAAGTCTACCTGGCAAGTGAAAAGGTAATTGCCCCCTTTGTTAAATCATGAAAGAACTGTAATTAACCACATTTTTGGACAGCTGAGTTTAAGGCTTTGCCAGTGCCGTTATCCATAAATGGAGAAAATGTCGAACAGTGGTGAACCTTCTCAGGAATGACCCGCGTAACAAAATTAAATTCTGTCGACTGACGAGATGAATATTGCACTTTTTGGAAGGTCTGAGCTCTGTTACACCTGGCAGAAAATTGATATAGTATTTCATCTGGAAAAAACCCCAAAAACCTCTTACCAGCAGAAAACATGGTTGGAGTAGTGTGATGGTGTGGGGCTGCTTTACCTGGACCAGGATGTTCAGGACCTGGACGACTTGCTGTTATTGACGGAACCATGAATTCTGCTCTTTACCAGAAAAGTCTGAAAGGAAATGTCCAGTTATCAGTTTGTACCCTGAGTGTTCTTGGGTTGTACAGCAGGACAATGATCCATAACACACCTGCAAGTCCACCTTAAAAAAACACATGAAATTAAGTTTTTGGAGTGGCCTAGTCAAAGTCCAGACTTCAGTCTGAGATAGTGGACCAAAATTCCTCCACAGCGATGTGACCGATTCATTGTCAGTTATCACAAACATTTTCTTGCAGTTCTTGGGGTAAGGGTGGCACATTTAGGTTTATGGGCAACAACTTTGTCCATGCAGGATCAGGTAGGCTAACATAGCTTTCTTTCCCTTAATAAATGAAATCATCATTTAAAAACTACATTTTGTGCTTCATCAGGTTAACGTCTACTAATATTAAAATTAGTTTAAGCATCTCAAATGTGTAATTGTGATAAATATGCAAATACAAATTACTTAGAGTAATTCTCAGTTCCACTTTATGGAGGCAGGCTACTGTTGACTAACGTTTGGAGTCCCAAAAGTTTGGGCGGTGTTAGCAGTCACCCTAGATGTCAGGCATTAGAGTTGGGCGATTGCTTCCATAGTCCATTCATCTTATTATTGGCATCTGATCGATGCCAATACCACCAGGCAGCAGAGGATCCTGCCATTACATTAGCACTAATATCCTCCATACAGTAGTAGCAGAAATATCCCCCTCTTTTTGTCTCTTATTTGATGATGATTATGATGAATTAGTCTAGGAATGAACTGCTGAGCTTGCACAAATACATCTGAGCTCCAAGTGTCAGTTACATGTGAAGCTCTGACATAAAACTATGGCTTGGCAGATAATGTTTTTGTGAATAATGAAAGTATCCATCCATCCATCCATTTCCTTCCGCTTATCCGTGGCCGGGTCGCGGGGGCAGCAGCCCAAGCAGAGAAGCCCAGACCTCCCTCTCCAAAGCTTATCCGGGGGAACACCAAGGCGTTCCCAGGCCAGCCGAGAGATCTAATCTCTCCAGCATGTCCTGGGTCTGCCCCGGGGCCTCCTCCCGGTGGGACATGCCCGGAAAACCGCGCCCAGGAGGTATCCTTGTCAGATGCCCGAACCACCTCAACTGGCTGTGGAGGAGCAGCGGCTCAATAACTCGCTAATGGAAATTTGCCGCGTTAATGCGGTTATGGCGTTAACGTCAGTTTAACGAGATTAACGCTGGCGGCAATAGTATTATAGTATTAACTGCATCAGTCGGGAATATTGGAAAAGAAAACCCCAAACACTTATCCGCCTTTATTTAGTGACTATTAACCTTCTTCGTCCCCTCTGAAGTCTGCCACAAAAGTTACGTTGGCCATTAATTATCTGATTTGTGTGTTCATCCACGAAATGTGATAGACATGCATAAAATGTACGAAACGGTGCATTTGTTCTTCTTACGCAGACATCCTTGCTAGGCCAGGGGTTAACTGAGGTCAGCCTCATGGCCCGTGTGCTCATCAGTCATGTCTCTCCTTCGTATTACTCAGGCTGGATAGACATTAACCTGAATTACTAGATGACATTGATATCTACCAGAGAGTGCCCTCGAGGCATACGGGTTACCTTTGAAGTTCACCAGGTTGCGAGATTCTCCAATAAGACTGCTGCTCTTACATCCAAAGTGCACGCAGATGATAGATGACATTGATTTGAATGACCTCCATATTATTGGTTTTCTGTACTTTTATTTGTTTACTCTTTATCTGTGCTTCGCTCAACAGCAGGATGTTAGTGAGTTCACCCACAAGCTGCTGGACTGGTTGGAGGATGCCTTCCAGATGAAGGCAGAAGAAGACAGGTAAGCTCAGCTGTACCTGGATCCAGAGGTTGCTGTGGAAACAGTGACCCCATAGTCAGGCAGGTTGTCTGACTTGCTGATGTTGTGCCGGTCTCAGACTACACAGTGTTTTCAAGTGATATGACAGATTAGACTATTAGAGTCAGGTTTAGAGAGCTGAACGGTAGGGAATGAGCAAAAACACTGTCACAAGGGTTCCCTTTTTTCCTCAAACAGCTGAGGTAAACAGTTGCACAAAGCAGCCATTTTTGTTCCCAAACCAAATCAGCGGCTTTCTTCATGTGGGTTGTGTCATAATCAGGCTGATTATTGTGTAATCTGATTCCGACATTAGAATGTGACATATTTTAAAGGGCACAATAAAAAAATTTCCTTGTTTACATGAAATGTGAAGAAGTGAGGCCTGTAACATTATCCTGATTTTTCTCCAGGGAGGGTGAGAAGCCAAAGAACCCAATGGTGGAACTTTTCTATGGTCGTTTCCTTGCTGTGGGGGTCCATGAAGGTGAGACGGGGTGTTTAATTGAAACCAATAAAGAGAAAAAAAGAGGCATACTTGGTCGTATCACAGAGAAATACAGTGTTAGCATAGTCTGATTGCAGCAGCCGCAAAGCAAAGCAAGTCCTTGCCCCTAGTAATGAAAGGTGACCTTGTCTTAATGAGATGTGATCCATGCAAAAGAGGAGAGTGTTTGCATTGATTGTGGAAGACCTCGACGGCTGATTGACATTGTGCTTATTACGCATGACAGTACTGGCCCAGAGCCACCAAAAGCTGGGCCCATGGACTCTGCTGTTCACAAAACGACCTTAATGCCTCATCTGCATGTCCCCTAGCAACTCCAGTCCTGCACCTTTTTTTTTTAAAGTCACTTCCTCACCCTAGTCACTGTGAGGATGTGGGTGCTGAACAAGTAAAAATCACCTCGGATGTAAAGAAGTATAAAAGGTACCATGCACCTTTGTCTTTCTTTTAAAATTTCCAACACCTTTAATGCAGAATGTTGGGAGATAATATAATATACTCATCATGGACACTTCCCTAATAAAATGACATCTGGCACCAGAAGACTATTAAAGCAAGTGACCAACCTGACTTAAGCAATAGCTAAAACATTTATGTATTATAATTTAAATGATAGCGCTCCATTAATTGAGTATGTCATTAAATTATGGCCCATGCTTTGGAATAAGATGTGGCTCTTTGGTTGAGATTACTTCTATGGTAATACAGTATCCATCTTTTATGTACACTTTGTGGTCTAGCTTTTTCACATTTTAGTATAACTTTTTTTTTCTCTGACGTTTATGTTATTTCCAGTTTGAAACTATTTTCCCAAAATTCCATAACTGAAAGATGTGGAGCTGCACTGCATTCTCAAAACATGTTTTCCTAACACTGCATGCAAAACCAGCCACACTATTCAGAGCTACTAGTTAATAAACACCCCAGTGAACTCTAATACAATTTAAAGAGAAGCATATAGCGACAAAAAAAAGTGAGTCAGATAGCAGATTTTAAAAAACAAAACCAGTCTGAACAATGGCCGAGTATCCCTTCAGAAATTTGTGCAGCACTGACATTCTGCTTACTGAAGAGGATTCAGTCTGTGATCCAGAACAAAGGTGGAAATACAAAGCATTAAGAAAATAAAAGATTTACATACTTCCTGCTGTTCCCAGTACGGGGCCAGTATTTAATATAAAAAACTGTTGCTTTCTGTAATTACAGAATAACACAGTTAATCCCTGAAGTGATGTAATTATTGGAATTTGATATAACTTTGAATCATGTTAGTGATATTGCAAAGTGATGTTCATACCTCTACTGTTGCGTTTTGGGGGCATAGGCCACACAATAGGCACTTAGTGTGCACTCTGGTTTTTCTCAGACGCTCTTTCAAGTGCACTCATCTGTCCATGTCTGTTGTATGTGTGCAATCCCACAGGTAAAAAATTTGAAAACACAGAGATGTTTGGACAGTACCCCTTGCAGGTCAACGGGTTCAAGGACCTACACGAGTGTCTTGAGGCAGCAATGATCGAGGGTGAGATCGAGTCCCTGCACTCAGCAGAGAATTCTGCCAGGTCTGGACAAGAAGTAAGTGCCAGAGCTCGCTAACAGTTAAGCTCCCGCAGAAGAACTTTAGATTTAGATTGGTTTTCCATCAGAAAGTGTTTTATACGTCACAAAAAAATCTCTAATATCCGTCTGATCTTTCCATCTTGGAAAGCCACATTAAATAAAAACACCTGCATATGAAACATTTGCTTTACATGTTTGCATCAATATATATATTCCACAATTCTATTTGCCATCTTCACCTCTCAGTGGCACAGAGAAAGCAATCAGGTTAAAAGTAAGAGATTATGTGCTGGCTCCTCTCCAAAGGGCTAACCTCTCATGACAATGACAATAAAGTTTCTGATTCTGATTTGCCCTTATGTGACACCTGTACTATTTTGGGTTTGACCTCAGCTTAGCTGTAGCCTTGACTGCGCTGTCCCAGAGCTGCCTGGAGCAGCTAATTATCAGGCCAGCAGGTTTGCAGATGAGTATGGCACCCAGCCCTCTGGAAAAAACACCAGCCATCAGCATTGGAAATGAAAGGAGACAATGCCATTCACATCATACACAGTAGCAGGGTTTGCAGATTACTTAACTTAAGAGAGATGAGAAGTGCAAAGTCACACAATGTGTTAGTTGGTGACTGAGGCTATGTCCACGTTAGCCCAGATAGATTTGAAAACGGCTACTTCGTCTGAAAATGCTCCGCATCCACACTGTCGTTTTCAGTCGTTTTCACAGAGTTGTGCGTCCACATTGAAACGGCCAAAAACACTTACCTTCCAGTACTGCGCACGCGTGAAACGTGAGACGATTCGACCTGTGCCATTTCCTTCTGCTGTTTATTTACTTTCCGGCTCTTTGAAACGTCGCGGCAAAATGTTGAGGAAAGCGCGAAGTCGTTTTTTTTAAATAGACTAACAATGAGGTGGAGTTGTTGCTGCGAGTAACACAAAAGTACAAAGTTGCAAAAGCGAGTGAGAATTGAAGAATTTGAAGAAAAGCTCTCTGGAGCACATACAGACTGATATTAATCTTTAATAGGGCTGTCAACACTGAGAGCAAACAAAACAACTGCTGTGTAACGCCCTCCGCTATCTTAGTTTAATTGGTCACTTGACTGCATCACTCGACTAAAATGTGTCATGGTTTTCTACAGTCTCTCTGTCCACACTGTGATGTGAAAGCACCGTTTTCAAATGTATGCGTTTTTGAGAGCATTTTAAAAACGCTGCGTTTTCCATGAGCAAAAACGCCGTCTCAGTGTGGACGGGAGGCCAAACAAAAACGCATTAGTGTGGACGTAGTCTCAGCCAACTAACTTGGTCATCTCAAGCCACAACAAGCTGTTTTATTTGTAGAAATAGCCAATCAGACAAAAGCTGGCTTTAAGGCACGGGGAAGGGAAATAATAAACTTAGACAAGAGAAAACCTCAAAACCAAGGATTTGTATTAAACTCAGATATATTTAACAACCCTTAAGATTGGTTGCAATGGCTCAGCATGGGAAAAAATGTCATGGTCCTGGGCCATGTGGGCCCAGTATTCTTAGTTTCTTGTATTTTTGTATTTCGTTCCTTATTTAGGTCATGTTTCCTGAGTTGTCCTGTTGTGTTGTTCCTTATTTGACTTCCCCTTGTGACTTTTATCCCCTGTGTGCCCCTCTATGTATCTGTGAGCCCTCATCTCCCCTCCTTGTGTTTCATTCCATGTTTCCCCAGCCCACTATGCCCGTGCTCTCTCTCGCCAGAATAAAAGGCTCGCTTTTGTTTAACTCCATTCCTGCATCCTCGCTTGTGTTCGCTCCTGGGTCCACCACACACATTTCCGCACGGTCTGCCTCCGCAGACCGTGACAAAAAAGATTTTCCTCCAACACAGTGCTTTACTTTGCATCACAGTACGGCAAGCTAACCTGTTTATCTTGCATGACATTGTACCCCATTTCTAATGTGGGAACAAATACATTCAAGTATTTGAAACACAAAGTTAGTATAGATCAGTTTGTTTTCCAGGACATTTCACATTCTGATACAGATCCAATGTCTGATTTTAAAAATGAGAACATGACATGTGATCTTTAAATTTCCAGTTCATCAGATGCTGCTGAGTATCTGAGGGTCTGTATTCGATCGTTTTTGAATACCAAAATCCATTAACATCCAATTTTCTTACAGCACTGGTTCACAGAACTCCCTCCTGTGTTGACCTTTGAACTGTCAAGATTTGAGTTCAACCAAGCACTTGGACGTCCTGAGAAGATTCACAACAAGCTTGAGTTCCCCTCTATGCTCTACATGGATAGGTAACGTAATCAGGCTTTCTTTTTTACCACCTCCGTTAGCCTCTAGTGTATATATATGCAATCCTGAAGCTCCTGGTGTGATATGTGTGCGTTGTCAGGTACATGGACAGGAACAGGGAAATAACCAGGATCAAGAGGGAGGAGATCAGACGGCTGAAAGAGCATCTGACGCTCCTCCAACAGCGACTGGAGAGGTATGGCTTGTCCACTGATACCCCATTATTCAGCCAAGGTCAGCAGAACTTGCCAGACAGCCACAGTCATTTTTCACTCAAACTGCACCCTTTCATCTTCTGCCCTTTCCACTTTGTTGCTCCGTCTGCCTCCCTCATCTCTGCTACGTCTCTGTTTTTCTCTCAGGTATCTGAGTTACGGCTCAGGTCCCAAGAGGTTTCCTCTGGCAGATGTCCTCCAGTATGCCATGGAGTTTGCTTCCAGCAAACCAGTGTGTACCTCCCCAGTGGAAGATATTGACACATCAGCACCCCCTGGTGGAACAACAGGACAACAACTGCCACCACCAAGGCGAGTTTTACAAAAAAAAAAGCCTGAAGTGTGTGTCAGATTTGTACAAAGAAGGTGAAGATGAACGAGTTGAAGATTAGATGGTGCAAAAAACAAATGGGACAAAACATGATAAAAGGTTAATATTATCACATTAAGTCAGTCACAGTTACCAGAACAAACTTGTCCAGTCCTTCCACAGTTTTTGAAAATATATGGAAAGTGGGACATACAAGAGAGGGCTGTGTCACGCAACACATGATGTGACGTCAAAGTCGAGCAAAATGGCAGTGTAAGAGAGTTTCTCACTGTAAGAGAGAGCCCAGACGGTTAGAGGCAGAGGGCCTGGCTCTCCTGTTGACAAATGTGGCTGTAGGGACATGGAATAAACTATCCATTTAGAATTTTTGATTTGATTCTTATGGTTTTGTTTTTTGTTGCAGTAGCTGTCATTTCAAACTATAAAATATCTGCAGTGTGAACTTTTTTTATTTTATTTAGAGATGTCATAAAGTTTACATTTCTAACCCTGCAGCTCAGCTGAGCAAGACTCCTTACCTCCTCTGGAGAGCTCGGGCCTTGCGTCAGGTCCTGCCACTGCTCCCTCTGCAGCCCAGCAGCAGAGAGTACCCATTCATAAGCCCTTCACGCAGTCCCGTCTACCCCCCGACCTCCCCATGCACCCTGCCCCACGCCACATCACCGAAGAAGAGTTAAGAGTGCTTGAGGGCTGCTTGCACCGTTGGAGGAGTGAAGTGGAAAATGACACTCGTGGTAGGGCTATGCTCCTTCTGTATCCAGTCATTTGCACTCAGTTGTGATAGCACGAGTATATTTCAGCGTGATTGATCTGTCTACCGCTATGCTGGCCATTATTTTGGCACATGCTAATAGGTCGTATATGATCCTCTACTTCCAGATCTGCAGGGGAGTATTACCAGAATTCACAGAACCATTGAGCTGATGTACTCGGACAAATCTATGATGCAGGTGAGCACCCAGTCCTTTCACCTTGACTTGTAAAAATAAACCCAACCCTCACATTTCCTTGTTTGCGTTTCTGCAGGTTCCATATCGGCTTCACGCAGTGTTGGTCCATGAAGGCCAGGCCAATGCAGGCCACTACTGGGCTTACATCTATGACCCACATCAGCGTTGCTGGATGAAGTACAATGATATTTCAGTGACAAAGTCATCCTGGGAGGAGCTTGTCAGGGACTCTTTTGGAGGCTACCGCAATGCTAGTGCCTACTGTCTCATGTACATCAATGACAAGAAGCCATTTCTCACAGAAGGTAAGAATGAACTCTTCTCCGGTGCTTGCATCTCTCTTTTGGTTGTCATATTAGAAAAGTGACTCGTATCAGAATGTTGGCTGGATTGTCTTTGGGGGTTTTGAGCTCTATATCACATTACTTTGTGTCATCAGCCTCTCTCTGTATCGATACCTAAATGTGTTTGTCTTTGCTCATAAAACAATAAACATTCTTTTATGCCACAAAATACTGATTTGACCAAGCTACACCTGATACTTCTGAACTGAACTGATTCCCAAATAGACATTTAGGAAACCTTCATATTTCTTTTTCCTAACTCTCCATTGCAGAGGAGTTTGACAAAGAAACGGGGCAGATCCTCAGCGGCATGGACAAACTGCCGCCAGACCTGAAGCAGTATGTGAAGGAGGATAATGAACAGTTTGATAAGGAGATTGAAGAGTGGGACATCATGCAGGCTCGCAAGGCCCAACAGGAGAAGCTGGCACTGGCCACAGCAGCAGCCGCCGCTGCTTCCACGGCATCCAGCACTTCCACTTCCTCCTCTTCCCCTCAGCCCATGAGTATTGAGTCCAGCCCTCCAGACAATGCAGGTCAGAGCCATAACGCTCACAATAGAGAGTCGAATGCTTTATTAAGAAACAGCAGTACATATAAAATCTTTTGTTCCCTGAAGAGTTGTAAAACAGTCTGGAAAAGAGCTGGCAATGTGCGCTGTGAAATTATACAATATTTATAGCAAAACAGAATAGAGTTATTACAAAAAACTGTACATGTATTTCAGTTGTACTGAATTATGGGATACACCCTTAGGCAGTGACGCATAGTTATTTGTTGTTATTCAGGTAAAAGCACTTTTTAATCACATTCTGGTTACCTCACCAAAATAAAAGCATGGAGTCATATACATAAGGAAATGATGCAGAGGTGTCACTGCTTTAAAGTCCTTTCACACATGATTGGCTTGCCCTGCTCTAACCACTAGGTTGAGTGAGTGACCCAGTATTTGTGTTGAGGTGGTCTTTGTGTTCTGCTTCTGCTGTGTCACGATCTTATACATATACCTACAGATAGATACTACATATACCTCGTTCTGTGTTTCTATTGGTTGTGCAAGTGTATATCACACACAGACACACAAGCGCTCTCAGTCAACATGCTTGCATTGTTATTTGCTTGTTGCAGCATGAAAGTATTGTTGCACTGTCAGTGTGTTTTTAATGCTGTTAATTGGAGACTGATGTGCTTTGAGGCCAGCCTGAAGTGGCCATTAAAAGAACTGCAGATTTTGTCGCTTAGACTGTGCTGAAGTGTTGCTGCTTCTGTATGATGGTGGTGTGCTCCTTCTGTAGTTCCCCAGCAGGATCCTGAATACATGGAGCAGCCATCACCCACGAATGACTCCAAGCACCTGCAGGAGGACACAGAGAGGGCCATCTCCAGGGCTGCTGCTGAACAGGAGGAGAGGAGCCCCGAAGCGTTACTAAATGCTGTATGTAAAACATGCAAAGACACACATTACAGAAGACTCACAACAAGTCATGCATGCGCTTTCTGATTCTAAACAAGTCACATTCATATGTGTATTCAACAAAAAGCTATGTCAGTCGAGAGCTGTTACTTAAACACTGCTTTAATCGGTACTTTCATATTAACGGTGGATCACATGAATGCCTCTGTGTTAGATATGTTGCTTATTTTGATGAAGTCAAAGAGCCATCGCTGGTCTGTTTAGTTCTCCTGGTTCACTCAGGCAGTTGGTTTAAAAAAAATAGACTGTAACCTCCCCCGTACCAAACATACAAGCACCAAGCTGCACAGATACGAAGAAAAACCAGCTGGTGAACATAAAGGAGCATTTAGCTTATAAATGTCGGATGGCTTTTGTACAGTGGGACTCTACTGCCCCTGCATCACATGGGTAGGTTAAGCATTTTTCACAGGCTCACTAAGTTTCTTAAAGTAAAGTGCACTAGGGCTGCCACGATTACGTCGACTATCAAAATCGTCGACGACTGATTTAATAGTTGACACATCATTTGAAGCTTTGTAAGATCACAAAAGACGCAGGAATAAGTAGCAGGATTTAAGAGTGTAATAACGGACTGAAACAGAAGATGGCAGCACTGCATGTACAAGGATGCCAGTTGCCGTTAAACCCCGAAGAAGAAGCTGTGTCCCAGAATTCATAGCGCGGCCCTGCTCAGTTTCCAACAATGGCGGCAGCTAGTTAGTTTTAATATTACTCTTATTATTCTTTCTGGGTCACAAAATAAACGTTTAACATATTTTTAGGCGAGAATGTAGCTGTGTAAACCTCAAATATCTGCTCAGTTTATCAAGACACCACATATTTTCAAAAGCGCTCCGACGTTTTCGGAGACGTCTGTTAGTCACTAGCTCGATAGCTAGCCGGGGGCAAGGCTAACTAGAGCCCTAGAGCCGTGAGAACACCGGACTCCCGGCAAATCGTTTTCAAACCCACCGCCGTCTTTCGCTACTCAGGTTAAACATGATATATGAGTCACTTAAATAACTTAAAAAATTTATTGTTTGTTCTTTTTCAGTATTTTATTTGTTCCTGAGTGAATCGGTTTGGCTGAGATTAAAGTTATAGTTTTTACACAGCTGAATAAACGTCAAGCAGACAGCTGATTATCAGAAGTGTGAGATGCTCGAGAATATACTCCGGTGTCCTGTTATATTTTAGATAGCAAGGAGTTTATTAAACTTCATCGAAACAATCTGCAAATGTCATTAAAATTTAATAAACTATCATCTTTTCTTTATTTTTAGTTAGCACAGACCTTAAACACTTAAAGCTGTAAGCTAATGATAGTTATATAAGAGCAGATGCTGCTGGTGCAATAAGCTGTACGTTTTACGTCCAATGGATGATGATCTGATTAGTCGACTAATCGCAAAAATAATCGGTGACTAGTCGACTATCAGAATAATCGTTTGTGGCAGCCCTAAAGTGCACCATGGATGATACCTGCTTGACATCTTGGCCCACTGAAGTCTGTAGTGTGAATTTTTACATAAAATAAGCCATTTAGAAATTTTCCACAGCCAGTACTGAGAGGAGGAACAATTACAGCAACTCAAAAAGATTATTTCCCACCTAGGGGAAACACTGCTGTGTCATGTTTATTCAACTTTCTGCCCCACTTTTCCACAACTGTGCCCACTGAGTTTTAACAAGGATTCAGAGTTACTTGCATAGTTTAGAAAAGTCTTATGCGGAGATATAAAATGAGCTCGTTTTATTAAAACTTTTTTCCTCTTCCTGTTTCACCTTTGCCCTATATAATGTTCCTTCTGTTTCCATCAGTCCTCCATCGTTCCTGTTTCATCTGTCCCATTTTCTCTCCAGTCTCTTCCCCCTCCCATCTCCCCTGAGCCTGAGGTCCAGATGAACACTCCCGTAACCCCCCCTCCTGACCTGGTCACAGAGGATGAGTCCCCTGGCCAGCGCACAGTCGAGGTGGCCATTCCTAATGTGGGGACATTTGTCATTGAGTCAGAGGAGGGGGGGTATGATGATGAGGTAGCTCTGGCTCCATCAAGTGTTGTCTGAGCCTGTTTGATCTATAGAATGAGAGGTTCATTGCCCAATTGTATTGGCTCCATAGAGCATAAGGTTTTTCACAATGCAGTGCAGTAAGGTTGGCCCCTTTGTTGGCTGCTCTGCGTTACTCTTGTGAAAAGTCTTTCGTTGAGCCATCGACATCGCGGCACAAAGTCAGGTGGAGACAGGCGAGACTGCTGCTTCATACTGTGATGCACATGTGCTCTTATATGTATGATGCTACTTGCACAAGAGCGCAAACCTCCGCCAAGGCAGCTAAATCTTATGTACTTTTAAGGAGGCAGTGTTGTGTTTTGTTCTTCTTAAACAACAGTGTAAGAAGTTGTATGTAGCATGACAGACATGACTTTGATTACACCAACATTATGTCGGAATAGGTGATGGATAAATAACCGGACCGATTAACTTGAGTTTATTATATAATGTGATGCTAAAGTATCTCTAACGAGAACGATATTCCTCCTTTCTTTCAACGTGGATTGTTAACTCCACCCCACCTACACCCCAAGAAAGTTTTATCAGCATTTATTCAAATCTTCTCGAGCTGCCGTGTTTACAGAATGACACGCACGCACACAAGTGCTACCAAAAACATCAACCCTCCTTGGCAGAGGTAAAAATGAACAGATAGCTTTCATGCAGCTATCATGGAATCAATGTTTCTGTAAATGTTGGTGGTAGTTTGCTGGTCAGTGTGTACTGAGTGCTGAATATCCTCTGTAGGGCTGCTGCTCCAGCCTGTCTTCCTGCACTCTGGGTTGTCTGTCACACATTTTTCATAAGGCTGTCTTGGTTTTTACACATTATCCTTGTGAGCACTGCGCGTTCCGCCTCTTAAACTGACTGGTCGCATCCCCGCCGACTTTTGCCCGTCTAACCAACCGGTGCATGGACTGCTGAGTGATGTTTGGCATGTCCTGACTATGGTACGCCTTGCTGTAGAAAGTTAGAGCAGATAACACAGTGCCTGACCTTGCTCAGTTCATCACCAGGGCCTTGTTTAACATGGTTCCTGCTTCCTGGGCAGGCGATGATGACCCCCGACATGCAGGGTGTAATTATGGCCATTGGCAAATCCAGCAGCGTGTATGAAAAGAATGGGCCCGAGGCGGCCTTTTTTAAGGTACAACCTCTCTCTCCTTTCCGCTCTCACTCACTTCCTTCACCTCCTCTTCTGTTATTGTGTTCCAGTGTAACATTGTTCCTCAGACCACTGCAGTGTTTCCCACAGATTTGGATTCTGTTTGTGATAGTGGAATAGTTTTAGGGGCTTACATGTACACATGCGGCACTCAGGTGTGCTGCTTAAATTAAGCTGTCATTTACTTAAGTAACTTCTCTCTCACACAGTGACAAGTAGCTTATTTTTCCTTTGTCTCTTTGTTCAGGCCATCAAGATGGAGTATGGACGTCTCTTGAGATTTGCCCAAGAAGACACGCCGGTTGAGAATGACTACCGACTACAGCACATCATCGTTTACTTCATCCAAAACCAGGCACCCAAGAAGATTCTGGAGAGGACTCTGCTCACACAGTTTGCTGACAGGAACCTCGCCTTCGATGAGAGGTGTAGTCCTCACTCTGCCACAAGCTTGTAATTTAAAAAATGATCATGTTGCATTTTTTTTCCCCTGGCTGTGTCAGAATCGAGTTGGTTACCTGAAATCGGTTCTTCGTAGTGACCAGCAGAGGGTAGCAGAGACTGTAAGAGCTCCCGTTTTACTCTCAGCACAGACTGGCTGTGTCTCATCAGAGCAACACTTTCATGCTGCTAATCCTCTCTGATCTGCACGCCTTCTGCCTTTTGTTCAAACACAAATCATACAAGGCACATGTCCAATACTGACTTTTTCTTTTCAAATTACCACTGCTGTATATCAAGATCCCCCCTCTTTTAACTCTGACATTTTGGTGTCATTAGGGTGTGTAATGTCCCTTACTATTTCTTAAAACTTTTCAGCTATGCTTGTTGGCCTCGATCCATATTCATGAGAGAAAAATTGATTTCTCCCTTCTCCTCTATTTTGAGCGAGATAATTAGATTTATGTGTGAATGTGGCCTCAATAGGAGCCTCTGGAGGAGTGCTTCACTAGTCCTCTCAGCACTAAAGAGTGATTCATTAAGCCACGTTAAGGCCTAGGGGCAGGGTGGAGCGTTTTATCTCCTGGAGTACCTCACGATGACTCACCAGCTCCGTTTCAGTAACCCCCCCGTCCCTCTTCCTCTCACAGATGTAAGAGCATTATGAATGTGGCACGTGCCAAACTGGACCTGATTAAACCCGAGGAGGTCAACATGGATGAATATGAGGTCAGAAGTTGTGCCGTCTGTCTTTTGTTCGTCTAAAACTGTACATTTGAGCAGATTCATACTGGCTGGACAATCTGACTTTGGCTTGTCTCCATCAGATATGGCATCAGGACTACAGGAACTTTCGTGAAACCACCATCCTCATGGTGACCGGTTTGGAGCTCTTCCAGAAGACAAAGTATGTTGACGCCTCTTTAGCAAATGTATAAAAAACCTCAAACAAACAAACCCAGCGTCTCCGTAGAGATTTAACTGATTTCGCATTTTCCTTTATTTTCATGTAATTTCCCATCTTGGTGTTTACCTGCAGGGGGCAGCAGCTTACAATCGTGCAGCTCCCCAGCTTTAAAGTTGTGCAGTGGGTTCACCGAGTTCATTTTTTGTGTTACTCTGTGAGCCGCCAGTGTGTCTTTGCTACAGTTTTATCTGAATGTAATATCTTTCTTTCCAGTTATGTGGAGGCTCTCATGTATCTGATTTACGCCTACCAGTACAACAAGGAGCTTTTGTTAAAAGGCCTGTACAGAGGGCACGACGAGGAGCTGCTCGGCCATTACCGTCGAGAGTGTTTGCTGGTGAGCCCTGTGTGCCGTGTTTTCCGACTTAAACAAAGCGACTTCAAAGAAGCTGCTTGGAACGGAAGCCTTTGCATCAAGCAGCTCTTCTCTGTGATCTCCGTCTCTTCTGTGTCACTCCCTTTCCTCTGTGTCAAACATCCTCTGCTAAAGTGACTCAGCAAAACTCTCACGGCTAGACGTTCCCCTCCGACACCGAGCAGAGCACCATAATCAAATTGCTTTTGCTGAGATATTGCTTTGGCTTGCTCGCAGCCCACAAAAGATTCCACTGAAGATTTTTCATCT